>NC_080091.1:66381562-67631562 GCF_950005125.1 Chionomys nivalis
GGATGACTGACCAGGTCTCTTCCTGAAGAGGGCACCAGATCTCATTATAGATGGCTGTGAGGCACCATGTGGTTGCTAGGAATTGAACTCAGGACCTTTGGAAGAGCAAGCAGTGCTCTTGATGGCTGAGCTATCTCCCCAGCCCCCATCTGTGTGTAGAGACTCCCCACAATTGGCCAGGAGAGATACATTAAGCAAGGCTCAAACAATGGGAGGGACAACAACCAAAATAAATGACACCCACTCTCCAGGGCTTGAGGACTTCCCAGAAATGACAGTCATATTTTCAGCCAGGAAGGTAATCAGCATGCCAGAAAAATGCCAGAGTCCTCTCCGGAGACAGTGGCTGAAGGTCAGCCCTACACCTGCCTTCTTCTGATGAGATGTGAACAGCACCTTTCAGAAAGAGCCTAGTGTTATGGTAAAAATAAAACAGCGCCATTCCCTGAGTGGCTGCAGTGGGCAGTGGGCAGTGGGCCATGTGGAACTGCGATGGTAAAATGCTGCAGTTCCCTGAGTGCCCGTGGGCCACAAGGGCCAGCAGGTCCCAGGCCAGGAGCCGTGTGGTAGATGAGAGACAGAGACATGCCATGCAAAGAATGTGGGTATTTATTTAGTGGGTTATGAAAGAGAAAAGGAAAGGGGGGAAAGGGGAGAAGGAGAAAGAGCAAAGAGAGGCAGAGAGAGAAACAAGGGGGGTATGGGAGAAGTGGGGAGAAGGGAGAGAGGCAGAATCTGCCTCTTTGGGAGAGAGATGGAAAGGAAGGAACTCAGGCTGGAAGCAGAAGGAAGATCTCCTTGCCTCAGCCATCTGGGCGGGGCTTGTCTCTTAAAGGAACAGGACAGACCATTACACCTAGGATAAGACTACAGCTGTGTATTTTGATTCTGGTTTTTCCACTATCTACTCCCAAGCTCCAAAATCCCACCCCCACCCCACTCCCCACCAGCACTTCAATTGATTTTAGACCCATACTTGTTAATGAAATAATCACAAGACAGTTCCTGGTGGGAGAAGAAAGATAAATATCCCAATCTTGTCTCTAGATCAATGTTGCGGAAAAAAATGTTAATTGAAGTGAGTTTAATTTACCCATATTCACAAATGTCGATTTCTTCCCCCTGCATCTGATAAATTCAGCATTCCAACATTTCTCGAGGGTTCTTAAAAAAATGAGATCATGAGCCTGGGAGTGGCCTGACTGGGGGTTTTCGCACCCGATGGATGGGAAAGGAAGAAGGGAGCCAGGTGGGTCAGGGTCCTGATTATAATAAGGCATACAGCTCTTCCCTGCCTTATCACTTCACCGCTTACTTAAACCTCCCATCTAATGTTAAGGAACAGCAGGCGTGTCTGAGAAAACAGCTTTTAATCTAATGGGGCTGATTTCCTTAGAGTCTGAGTGCAAAGAGAGGCTAAAAAAGGAAAAGGAACAGTTATCAACCTGTTCCTCCACACGTCCCCAAGCCTTTTGGAACCTCACATTTCAGCTGAGTTTGTCTTCCTCTCTGTGGGTGAGAGATGCTGGGAGCTAAAGCTTAACCTGGTTGTGGACTGATCTTCCACAGGTAGAGAAAGAGAAAGCTTCCAGGCCAGAGGCCTTTCTCTTCTACTATGGCTTCTAAGGGACCCACATGCCTTTCCCCGGAAGTTTTGCTCTTGGCCAGGCGGCAGACGTGAGTTCCATGGGGCTTTGGGCAGGAGCCCTTGTCTAAGGGTCAAACCAGCCTGGATGCTTCTTCGGGTGGAGCACTTGGGTGTGACTGCAAATGAAAATAAGTTCATCTTGATGAACCAGAATGGCCAGTTGGTGTAAGCAGGGTGGGTTCCTGCTTGCTCGCTGTTCCTGAAGCCCCAAGGCAGAAGCCTGGAGTTACACTTTATCTCTGGATTCTGACCTGGGGTCAGTGTGCCAATAAAACAGCTTGTTTTAGACATACTTTGTGCTGTCTGATGGCTACAGGAACCAGTAGATGGTGACCTATGTTCAGTGGTGGCTAATGGATGATTTTCTTTTTTAGAAAAATCTGAAAGAGTTGTGGCTGCACTCCCCAGAGAATTAGGAAAAAAAATGTCCTTGGACAAGTGATATTTTGATGCTCCCGTGATGTGTTTATTCCTGAATTCCCAGCAGTCTCCAGCCAGAGCTCTCTGAGTGTCTGTCCAGAAACGGCTCTTGTCTCTCTTCATTACTCTGGAATCTGCATGGATGCGTGCACCAGCCTGTCTGCTGGTCTCTGGGTCCCTGTGGCTCTATAGTGACCTGCCCTGGCTCTTACCTCAGCTCTCACCTGGTCTAGCATGTGTGACCCTGAAGAAGGGATCGCAAAGTGAGACTGGGTAATTCTGAGTAACTCAGACCGAGAGCTACACATCAGACGGAGGTAGGAGTTGGCAAAATAATTCCTGCCACATTCCAGCCTGGGATGAACCCACCTGATAGGATCTGGATGGACTTTCTAAGTCTTACCTGCTTTGGAAATCAGGTTTGTTCATGACATCTAAATCAGATCCTCCAAGAAAGGCCTTACTCTAATCAGGTAGTTCTACCTCTGCTTTTAACTGTGTGTGCTGGAGACGACTCTGGTCTGAGGTTCAAGTTCCTCTGTTTATAAACTAGGCTAGTAAATTACCCCATAAGACTGAATTGTGGGGAGAATGAAACAAGGTACTATGTCAAGTGGACTGAGAGAAGATATTACAATTTGCAGATGATAAAATCTGCAGCTACTCTTGGACCTGTTGTGCCAGTCAGGCATAGTTGCTGCACACAGATACCCTAGTGGCCCTGAGAGAAGTCAGATAGGCTCCGGCCCTTCACCTGGGGTTTGGGAAGGAGCAGAGGGCCTGAGGCACCAGGCAGTCCTGCAGGAACTCAGCTGAGCGCAGCTGGAACCTGGCGGGACTTGAATTTCTTCCTTTTGTTTTGTTATTGCTGATAATGCTGTTGGAAACATGGGTGTGACTGGGTGGGGCAGGCGAGGCCAGAGGCCAGGTGCAGCCTGGCAAAGAGCTGGAGGGAGATGGAGGGTGTGGTCATACATAGTCTTCCTGACTTGGTCTTGGCTTAGAGCAGTGATTCTCAACCTTCCCTGGCTTCCCTAAGCAGCTCTGGGAGCTCCTTCCTGGAGGAGAGACACCACGCCAGGCTCCGAGGGTAGACCAGGGATCTGCCTTTGTGCTGTCTTTCCTCCTCTTGCAGCCAGGCCTGGGAGAGCAGCTCATCTCAGGCATGGAGAGATGGCAGTTGTGGAGCAGCTGAGCAGTTCTTCCTTGCTGTTCTCAGGCTGCGTAGAGTGCTCTTTCTTGCTTGCCATCATGGCAACCATCTTGTCATAAACATTTCCCACTGGTAGCTTTTATCTCGTGTTTCTACAGAGGTTAATGCTTTTATGACTTAAATTCTCAGACAACTCCAGACTTTGGGTCCAGTGAAGGGAAGTGAAGGGATGGTGGACATGAATGGACAAGGGTTCATGGGCACGGTGGGTTAGAAAGCTCATGGACATGGGTGGTATAGAGTATATGAACATTAGTGGGGTGGAGTTGGCATGCGTGAATGCGGGTTTGGAACATGGAGAGAACAATAATTTGTGAATATGGATGAATAGAGTTTGTGCTCATGGATGATACAGTTCATGGGTATAGATGGGCAAGAGTTCACAGACATGGGTATGGAGGTATTTGTGGACAGGGACATGAAGGGGTTCATGAACCTGGCTTTGAAGCAGGTCAAGGGCATGGCTGTAAAATAATGTTTCAGTCGTTCTGCAATTGGATACAGCAACCTGACATCAAAAGTTGTCCACATGGGGTTCTTGTCCAACCTGTCTTATGAATTTCCACATTTCTTACTCCTGCCGGTTCAGCCTTTGCAGTTTGCCTTCTGCTTTGTGTTCTCTGCACGCCCCACCCCTGCTGGACCTGGCCCCCTCTGGCTAACATTGGCTGCTCTCTCACAGGGTTTACCTTTGTTGTCCCCTCAGACTCCCGATGTTTGTGATGAGACCCAGGGCTTCTGCACACTTGGCAAGGGCTCGGCCCCAGGGCTGCCTCCCAGGACCAGGACATCTTGATACTTAAGCTTGTACAGGAGATGGCAGTCCAGTGAGTTGATGTGACCTGAAGCTGCCCTGGTCACTTTGCTATCCCCAGGGTTTGCTCTATGGGAGGACACAATCTATTTGTTAGACTGAGGGAATGGTGACAATTGGCCTTCCTCAGTGTACCAGATGGTATCAGAGTTGGGGGACTAGGGGTCATACATAGTCTTCCTGACTTGGTCTTGGCTTAGAGCAGTGATTCTCAACCTTCCCAATGCTGGGACCCTTTAATACATTTTCTCAGGTTGTGGTGACCCCCAACCATAAAATTATTTTTGTTGCTACTTCATAATTGTAATTTTGCTACTGTTATGAATCATAATATAAATATCTGTGGTTTCTGATGGTCTTAGGCGACCCCTGTGAAAGGGTCATTCCACAGGGGTCTCCAGATGGAGAACTTCTGGATTAGAGACAGTAGTTTATATCTTCAGACAATGTACACAAAGACTTGCCCTAGAAGCCGCGTTGTGTTAACACAACAATGAAGCCTGAAAAATGGCTCAGCAGGTAAGAGCACTTGGTGTGGGACAATTCTGTATTCTGTCAATTATGTTTAAAATAAATACTGATTGGCCAGTAGTCAGGCAGGAAGTATAGGTGGAACAACCAGACAGGAAGTAGATGCAGGGCAATGAGAACAGGAGAATTCTGGAAAGAGGAAAGCCCATTTTTCTGCAGTCCTGCCCATACACAAAAGAAGGAAGCTGTGACTACCTCACTGAAAAAGATACCGAGCCATGTGGCTAACATAGATAAGAATAATGGGTTAATATAAGTTATAAGAGTTAATAAGAAGCCTGCGCTAATGGGCCAATCAGTTTATGATTAATGGAGACCTCTGTGTGATTGCTTTTGGGACTAAACGGCTGGGGGACTGGGCAGGACAGAAACTCAGTCAACAAGCACTTGCCATACAAGCCTGACGACCTGAGTCTGAGTCTCAGAACCCACGTAAAAACCCAGATGTGGCGACATGTTGTTGTAATCTCAGTATTTCTAAAGTGAGATGGTAGGCAGAGACAGGGGGATTCCCTGGAAGCCCAGGGGCCAGCTAGCCTGGAGTACACAGCATGGCAGAAACAAGACAAACTGTCTTCATAAGGTAGGAGGAGAGAATGGATTTCTGAAAGCTACCCTATGACCACTATATGAGCGCCACAGCACACGTGTACCTGCCTGCACACATAGTGAAGAAAAAAAGATAGATCAATAATGACCAATAGAAATAGAGTACATGTGGGTAGTATGAGTGACAATATTCTGGTTCTGTGTGTGTGTGTGTGTGGTTCTATGTGTGTATGTATATGTACTAAGGCCTGAACGCAGGGTTTTGTACACGCATATAAGGCGAGTGCTCTGCTATTGAACTATATTCCAGCCTTTTTGAAAAACTTTTTATTTTGAGACAGGGTCTCTCTCAATTGAGCTGGAACCTGTAATTTTTCCTCAGTCTTTCAAATAGCTGGGATCACAGTCTTGTGTCATCAGGCCTGGCCAATAATGTGGTTCACAGAGGAACTGGCATTAGAATCTGGAACTTTTGCACGTAGAGTATATGACATACAGAGAACAAGGTTTTGTTTAGACAGCTTCCACCACTTGAAAATCTCTTGGGTGGATCAGAGACATTGGAACAACAATTCAATTAGAAAAGCATCTTTGTGTATGATACATAGTTTATTTTGAATGAAGAGATTCTCTTTTATAAGAAGATGTTCCCTATTATGTACTAAAGCCTTATTAACATCTTAGGAGAGGTTCAGTAGAGAGCTCTGTATGGGAGTGAGTCAGTTTTTATTGTGATGATACCATGTAACAAACAATCCCTAAACTCTAGTGGCCTTCCATGACAGATCGATATTGTTTATTCACATGCCCGGCAGTGGTGTGGGGTATATGGTGCAACTCAAAGCTGTCCCTCTCTAGTTTCTAAGAGCCACACCCACTAGCAAGCCGTGCTGTCCTATTGGAGAGAAGGATGAGGAAGCTGACTGATAACCACAATACCTCTTCAGGGATTTCACTTGACACTGGCATATTGCTATTTCTACCCACAAACTGTGGACATCTTCATTTCCCACTGGGGTAAGAGACTCTGACAAGCAACTTAAGGGGAAAAGGGTTTGCTCTGCTCACAGCTCAAGGGTCCAGTTTATCGTGGTGTGAAAGTCAAGGCAGCTTGAGTTCAAAGCCACTCACATCACATACACAATCAGGAAGCGGGGAGTGATGGATGATCGTTATCAGTTCACTTTCTCCTTTTCTTATAGCCAAGGATCCCAGCCCAGGGAATGGCGCCACCCACAGGAGGCATGTCTTCCCACCTCCTCTAACCCCTATCAAGATAATCCCCATGGGATTCTCTAGAAGGCCATCTTCCCGCTGACTGTGGACCTCATCAAGTTAACAATTGAGATAAGACATCACAGACCACCAACGTAATCTATGAAGTCACATCCCATGTCAGTGGGGCAGGAAAACAGGGTGAGAAGGGGTGATAGATACAGTCTACCCCAGGGACACGTGGGATGTTCTTTCTTCCTCAAAGAAACTTCCCTATGCCTTGTTCCTTATCTGACACACTAATAGTGTTCTATAGATGTTTTGTATGGCCTGATTTTAGTAGGTATACAACTTCCTGTCTGCATCTGCTCTCTATGAAGTTCTTCCTTTTAGAAACACAGGCTATAAGGAGGCTGGTTTGGTCAGATAGAATCCTGGTCACAAGTGTGCATGTATTTACTGCTGCTCCTGGGTAGAGCTGACAGGGGAGTCATCTCTCTAGCCAGAGAAGAGGAGCTGTGGGTGAAGAGAGAAGAGGTGGCTTGGTAGCTCCCCACCCCCTGCCCACACCCAGTACAGGACCAGCAGAAGAAGGAGAATAACCAAGAAGGTATTCTGCCACCAAGATGGAGGATGGTTTTGCCTACTGAGGATGCCCCTTGTGTGAGACGTTAACCTCCCAAGGTGGGCAGCTGGTGGGGGATTTCCACTACCGCCGCCTCTCCTTCGAGGGATGCTAGAACGAGCGACACTCACAGTACAGCAAAGCTGGAAACTGGGATGGAGTCCGCTCTAGGCTGTGACCATGGCGAAGCACAGCATCTCTCTCAGTTTCGTCGGCAGGAAACTTGATAATGGTAGCATGGGCTTTAGCTGCACTGTTTTGATCTGGAATGGGCTCCCAGAATGCCTGTGTGAATGGCTTGATCCTCCTGGATTGGGGTGTAGCCTTTAAGAAGTGGGGTCTCATGAGAGGTTCTAGGTCATGCGGGCTGCCCTTGAAGGGGAGGATGGGACACAGGTTTCTTCTTCACTTTTATTCCCAGTCATGAGGTCAGGGTTTCCTTCCCCACCGCTCCGAGTACTGTTTGCTGCCTTACCATGGGCCCCAAAGCAGTGGTCCACTGACCACAGATCGAAACCTTCAAAACTGTAAACCAATGTGAGTTTTTCTCAGGCAGTGTGCTGCAGTAATGCAATATGAGTTTTTCTCAGGCAGTGTGCTGCAGTAATGGGAAGCAGACTCATGCACGTACAACCTTCTCACTACAGTACCTGCCTGGAATGGAGAAAACACTGTTGCTGGAAGTTCCACCATCACACACACACACACACACACACACACACTCACACGAATTTTTAAAAAAGAAAATAAGTTAGATATAATATAGTGACGGTGGAACTTCCATGGATATCATCCAGCCATGGGATAACAAGTTTCAGTAAGACTAGGCATCTCCTCTCCTATTAAGGCTGAATGAGGAGGAAAGAGTCCCAAAAGCAGGTAACAGAGTCGGAGACAGCCCCCTGCTCCCGCTGTTAGGAGTCCCACAAGGAGATCAAGCTACACAACTGCCACACACATGCAGAGAGCCTAGGCTGATCCCATGCAGGCTCCCTGGTTGTCGGTTCTGTGTCTATGAGCCCTAGGAGCCCAGGTTAGTTGAGTCTGTGGGTCATGTTCTTCTGGTGTCCTTGACCCCTCTGACTCCTACAGACCTTCCTCCCCTTCTTCTGCAGGATTTCCCCAACTCTGCCTAATGTTTGCTGGGGTCTGCATCTGTTTCCATCAGTTGCTGGGTGAGCCTCTCCCCTCCCCTTTTTTCTTCTCTCTCTCTCTCTCTCTCTCTCTCTCTCTCTCTCTCTCTCTCATTTTTAGGACAGGTCTCTCACTGAACTGAAGCTCACTATTTTGACTAGCCTAGCTAAGTAGGAAGCTCCTGGAATCTGCCCGTCTCTGATTCCCAGCACTGGGGTTATAGGCTCACACGGCCATGCCCACTTTTTATGCTAGGCATTTGAACTCTGGCCTTCTTCCTTTCACAGCAAATGCTCCTACTCTCTGAGCCATCTTCCCAGCCTAAACATCTATTTTCAAAATAAGAAATGCTGTAGAGCTGGTTAGGAAGACCGAGGGGCAAAATTGTCAAGGTAGGAAAGGAGAGGTGCTGCAATGCAGGGCAGAGGGCAGAGGGCAGGGGGAAGAGGGCAGGGAGAGGGCAGGGGCCAGGGGAGCGGCTTTCCGTGGCTTCTGAAGAAAAGGTAATAAGGGATTGATTGAAAAGAAACCTTGAGTTCAGGAAATGGGCAAGAGGAGAGCACCCCATTACAGGTACAGTAGGCACACCCTTGGAGACAGCTGCGTCTGCGGCTCGGCATCCAGAAACGGGCGGGAGGGAGACCATGCCAGAATGCAGAAAGGGGAGCAAAGGCTGCGGCAGGTGTCTTGGGACACACACATCTTGTCTAGCAAGTAGGGCAGATGAAGTGAGAGCAGGCAGGCACAGAAAGATGACAGGCGAGGGCAGATGACATGAGGCATCAACTCTTTCAGCCCTGCTGCAGCCCTTAACACGTGAAGCTGATGAAGGGAAGCTGGTTATTCCCACTTCCTAAGCTTCTCTTTCGGGGGGGGGGGCAGTATTACTTTTATATAATCTTGTTCAGACATTCTCTTAGGACATCGTGATATGTTGGAGATAAGTCCCCGGTAAGAACCGGAACATTCTCCATTAGAAACAGCCCCTGACCCTGTGCGGCAGGAGGGCATCAATAATCCTGTAGAATATTCCAGCCCCTTGGTCAACACTTCTTGCTGCCTCCCACAGCCCCGATTGAGTCTGCTTTGCCCACAGATGTGTGCTTGCTGTCTAGCTCAGTGTCTGGCACATGGGAGGAGCTCAACAAATATTTGTTAAATGAATACATGGAAAACGCTGGAACATCGAAAGCAGTTCTTGCCAGGAGAATTTCAAAGCCCTTTTATATTAACAAATGTAAGAACTCCAAAATCGCTGAACATTTGTGGATTTGAGAGGAGGGGGGCTGGTGCCCCAGAGGGTTTTGGCAGAACTGCTGAATGTCTGGGAGCAGAGGTGGCAGGTGTGGTGGCCAGCCCAGCCCTGCAGTGGCATTAGCCTGGGGCTGGTCACACTCTGTGGCATATTCGTCAGAACCCAGTAAAGAGCAGCTGGCGTGTTCATGCTGGCTCCGCTCAGGAGGTTTAAAGGATGTCTGTTAAGAATGGCCAGGGCGTAGTGAAGCCACCAGATGGAGGGAGGGTGCAAGACTGAGTGATTTCCAAAGACTGTTACCAGCCCAGGGCTGTAAAGGGTAGAGAGCATCGGGATGGGGGGACCACTGTGTGAAGAGGCAACGGCTACCCTGCAACTTTTACAGAGGGCCCTGAGAGATCTCTGCCTGACCTCCTTCCTAGCTCAAGGCTTCCTGTTGTGCTAACCCAAAAAGGAACCGGAACCCCGTGGAATTCTGTTGCAGCAAGTCCTACAGGTCACTTCTAGGCGGAAAGAAATCAAACAGGCGGTGTGGTCAGTGATGCAGACCCTGCAGGGGACTCAGGATGCAGAGTCCAGCTTGTTAAGTCAGCGTTGGTCACGTGGGCTGAAATTAGAAAGCACAGAAGTGTAGGGATGACACGGACACAGGGTGGAGTGCTGGGTAGGGCTGGGAGCTCACTTTGGTGTTACACATTTCGTCTTTATTAATGATCTCTACGATGCGATCATCTTTCGGAGCTTGGCCAGGACGATCAGATGACAAGGAGTTACAACCTCTGGGAGAGGGAGACCGATGAGAGACTTGTCCATGAAAAATGCCCCTGAACTTAAAAGACAGCCTCAGACAGATGAGAGCTGGCCGTGTGGAGAGCAGTGACTCAAAGTGCACACATCTTTCGGGAGGCAGAAAACAGGAAGGGCAAGGTCTGAGCATCCATGGCCAAGACAGAGGGTCCGGGCACAGGAAGTACCAAGCTGCTGGGGATTTTGACAGGAAAATAAAGTCTGTGCTGGGTGATTCATTCCATGCACCTGTCTGCCTGGCCACCTTGAGGTCAATGACTGAGGTCATTCTTTAGTGAGAACCAAGGACACAGAGAATTAAAAGGGTAGAGTAGCATGCCCTACTGAAAATCTCTCAGCAAACCCAAGGTAAATGCTTATACTTCCTAAAATAAAACTAGAATAGCTGTTTCACTTTCTGTTTATTGGTTGAGGCAGAGTTTTGCTGTGTTGCCTAAGCTGGCTTGGAACTCCCAGTGATTCCCCTGTCTCAAGCTCCCAAATGCTGGGCTGACTGAAAGGAACCCCTGCACCTGGTTCTACCTCACTTTAGCATTCTCTTTGACCTAGGATTGACTTCAAAGACTTTAAGCTACAGGGAGAATCTCTGAGCTGAAAAGAGGCTCTTTTAGCCAGTTGTTGGTGGTACATGCCTTTTAATCCAGTACTGGGGAGACAGAGGCAGGCAGATTTGGACGAGCTGAAGGCCAGACTGGTCTCCAGAGTTCTAGGACAAGCAAGGCTGCACAGAGAAACAGTGTCTTGAAAATAAAAAATAAAAATGAAAGAAAAATAAAGGAAGGAAGGAAGGAAGGAAGGAAGGAAGGAAGGAAGGAAGGAAGGAAGGAAGGAAAATATGCTCCTTGAAAAATCTGTTGTACCTGTTATAAGGACCCCAAGATAGAAATGGCCCACATGCTTGGTGCAAGAAAGTTGTTAATAAACAAAACAAAAAAACAGTGCTGAATGTTAAAAACTAAATGTTAGAAAGACTTTAATAGCACTGAAATGTTTTTAATGTGTGGTTTAAAAGTGGGCTGTGCAACTCTTCCATCTCACTTTAGTTACACACAGGTACACACACATACACACAAACATGCACGCACAAAGACACACACACATACACACACACAAACATACACCAAAGTAAACAAGAAAGATCACAGTGAAATCATTAAAGACAACTAAAGATGTTAATATTAGAAATGGTGCCATTTTGTTTCTTTCTGTCTTTCCTTCCTCTCTTCCTTCCTCTTTTTATTTCCTTTTGTTCTTTTCTTCCTCTCATCTCTTTCCTTTCTATTCTTTCCTTTTTCTTTTCTTTTCTTTCTTTCTTTCTTTCTTTTTTTTTAAATATGGCGTCATGTAATCCAGGACAGAATGGAGGGTTGCGGGATATTTGATGGCACTGTGAAACCCCCAAACTGTGTTTTAGAAAATTCTTGAATCGGGAGGTAGAGCCAACAACTAGGAGATAGAATTAGCCATAGAGTATGAAGGACCCAGGAAGAAGAATAGAGAGAGGCATAAGAAAGAGGAGGGAGGACTTAGAGATTTGAGGTCTTTTTGGTTAGGGAAGAATGGAGAGACGCTTCTCTTGCTGGCTCTCTGGCCAAAAGGACGGTCAGCTGGTTGCTTTTTGGCCCCTCTGAGCTATCAGGTTTTCACCCCAACATCTGATTCTCAAGTCTTTTTTGGTAGATAGAATGATAGAGACTTAGTTAAAAACTGCATTTGGAGGCAGCAAGAGAACTGGTGCCAGTAGGGCCAGAAATCTCACCAGGCCATGGTAGTTAAAAGAGTTAAAAATCAGATAGGTAGATTCAGGTGTAGCCACCAAGCCAATGGAGAAACAATACCAGGGCTCTCTTTAGCCAAGATTGGCCTTGAACCCCAATCCTCCTGCCTTCATCTCTCAAGTGCTGGTATTACAGGCATTGTGCCACTGTGTCTGTTCCTTGCTTTTTTTTTCTTTATCCATACTCCCTAAATTTCTACACTGGTCCTACAATCCTCAATAGCATGGAAACCACCTGTTCTAATCCCTAGTCTTTTCTCATCTCTCCTGCACAACATTGTAAGCTCAGACACTGTGCTGAGTCAATAGATGGGAACAAGACAGAGACACAGAGGTATTCAGAGAGAGGTGGACAGATGACCAAGAGACATGCCCTGGAAACACAGAGGAGATACGTGCTGTGGTGACACAGGTGACCAACAGAACGTGATGGATTACTGGATCTCAAAGAGAAAGGGAATTTGCTTTGCTTAAGTACTATTTTTTTTTTTACTTGAATTAAAAACAATAGCCAAGTCAATCCAGTATGTAGGGAAATGGAGTTGGGGAGTACCTAATAGTTGATCTTAAGGACTCAAAGGAACCATCAAAATCAGTATCATAGGCTATCCAGCCAGAAGCCTCCCACAGTGTCAATATCATAGCCACAACATGACACATTTCCGAATGCCCAGTCAAAGAGGATTTTATGAGTAATGCGTGCATTGTCCATATAGCCTCAAAAGCAAGGCTCCAAAGGGATGCTCCACCCTTGATACACTCCTAAAACACCTTGTGGTTGTTTATTTATTTGAGATATGGTTTTTGTTGTGAGGTAGGGTTTTCGTTATATATGCTGGGTTAGCCTCAAACTCAAGATGAACCTGCAAAGTGCTGGATTACAAGCAGATGCCAGAATATCCCTCTTCAGTTTGTTTGGTGTAATTTGCGAATAGCATCAGAGCGACTGAGTTATAAAGCACTGTGCTTTCATGGATCTAGGGCGCCCTGCTCCTCAGAGTCCTAATTTCAGAGAAACCACGGCCTGGGATATGGTTGGCATGACAGGAAGTACAAACTCCCTTCCACGTGTGACCAGGTATTGAGACCGCATAGGGATGGAGCTTCGAGAGGTCTTTAAGGCGAATGAAAACCCAACCAGTTCTCAGCCCCCTGCTGATCCTGGCTCAGATCTTTCTCATTTCTCCCTGGAACTCCCTCAATACCTTCCTGCATCTTTCTCCCCAGTCCTACACCTCCTCCCTTTCCCAGCCTGCTGCCCAAGTCTGTTCTATTTTCCATTCATCTGTGTACAAGTCAGACATGGTGGTGAGGTTTCCTCCTCTCCCTGCTACTTCGTCCCCCTTTGCTTCCTTTCCCTCTGTCTTTCCCACGCCCTGCTCAGTGTCTTGAGTCACCTGCTGCAGGAGTGGCCTGCCTGCTCTTTCCACAGGGACTAGAGATTGATGGCTCTTGATCCTCCTCTCTTAGTCCTTTTTAGGGCCCTGGATTAAGGTCTGTGCGCACACAAGAGTGCTGCTGACAGGGGCGCTTAGAGCCTAGGAACATCTGTATCTTGGTTATGCTGTGCAGAAGAGTCTAGAAGGCTGGTGCATCTGCCAAGTCTGAGAAGACAGATGTTCCCTAGGGCCATTCACTGAAAGCCCTAAGTAAGGCAAGTGCTTCCTAAGGTGAGACATAATAACTTTTTATCTTTCTCACAAGTCTTTAATTAGAGGCCCCATACCAGACACATCACGTTAAATGGGACAGGCATTCCATTAGAGGAGAGCGAGGAGGCTTTCTGGTCAGAACACAGCGTTCAACCAGTGTGATGTTTGTAATGATGTCTTTGCCCCTGAAGCCTGTCCCCACAATCCCTTAGCTTCTGAGGAATTATAACAAAGCTGGGAAGTGCTGTCCTCTGGCATCAGCTGTCACTCAGGTGTCTGTCAGTCAGTACAAGCTTGCTTAGGTGTCTATCATCCTCCTGCATTTGTGGAAAACAATTTTGTACTCTTACGTTTCATGTCTTGCCCTTAGCCCTGCCGCAGGGAGGCAAGGCAGATGCTGTTTTCTTGGATGAGGAATCTGAGGGACTGAGCAGTGTGGTGGTGGCTTTCTTAGCATTCTCCACTCTGCTGTCCACCCGGATTGCACGCCTCTGTCCCAGTCTCTCAGTGCAGGTATTGTCAAAAGATACCACAATCTCTACCATCAGAGATTTTCTCACAATGACTTGCTCTTTGAGGTCTCTGTAGATATAATCTTCAGAGTTTCTCACTCAACATAAAGGCAGCTATGGCAGGAAAAGCCTGAGGCATTAGAGGTAGTGGGGGAGGGAGAGAGAAATAGAGAAATAGAGAGAGTTGATTTCTCCCACTTGTTAATCTTGGCTCCTTTCTAATCACTAAACTCTTGTAAGAAGTTTGACCCCCAACTCCTCCTCTTCAGAGCTATTTAAAATAGACTTTAAATAAACACAAAGTGAACAGAGCCAAGAACAGAGAGACCAGTGATCTTGGGCAGTAGTGTGTGTGTGTGTGTGTGTATTTCTATGTTGTGTTCGTGTCTCTGTCTGTCTGTGTGTTTCTATGTTGTGTTTGTGTGTATCTGTCTGTCTCTGTGTGTTTCTATGTTGTTTGTATGTATCCATCTGGCTGTGTGTGTGAGTATGTGTATGCATGTGCATGTTTGGGCTGACATGGAGATGACATAGCAGGAAGATTCCTTCCCTGCTCTCATCACTGTGCTCTTTTCTCCTCTGTACTCAGGTTTTATGCCCTTTAAGAACCAGATGGCACCTCCTTGAGGCTTTTTCATCTCATTTGCTCCTGTTTCTTTCTGCCTGGTTAGACTATAACAGATATTTTACAGAAGAGAGAACAGGACTGAACAGGGATGACTTTCTAGGGGCTACACAGCAGTTCAGGGACAGAGTTGGTGCCCAGGTTCCAGAGACAGCTTCCACTGCAGTGCTATAGCAAAGGGCATGGAGAAAGCAGAGATCACAGCCATTCTGTGGACAATATTCAAGGAACCCATTCAGATCCTCCCCATGTAAGAGACAAGGTGTAAATCCTAGCCCAGACTACTAGTCTCTTTTGCTTGTTTTTGTGAATCTATTTTGACAAGTGCATAAGTTCAAGAGACCATCATAATTTGGACAGAGAATACTTTGGCACTTTTATATTCCTCATGCTTCACCCTCCCCGCTTCCCTTGCAGCTATGGCAGCTATGGATTTTCTGGCCCTATCTCATGTCAGCCCTTTCAGAAGATTGTTTAAATGGAGCATGCAATCTATAGCTTTTGAGTCTGGCTTTAGTCATTTACATAAAATATATCATATTTATCCATCTGTTACATGTATTGTGTTTCTTTTTATTAATGAATATATTTGTCATTGTATGGATATATCACAATTTGTTTACATGTCAGTTAATGTGTATTTTATTGTTGTTGTTGTTGTTGTTAGTAAAAAGAAGTGTCTGTAATCTTTGCATACGTATACTTTGTTTTCTCTAGAGGGAAAGCACAGACTGAGCTTCCTAGGTCCAACAGCACATCTATAGTAGAGTCCACCCAATGGTTGTCCTAAATGACCTCACTCCTTTGCATTCCTGCTTACTCTGTGTGACAGTTCCTCTGGCTGTCTGCCTCACCAACACTTGGTGTTGTCTGTCCTTTGATTTTCCCCTTGAATAGCATCTTTCTGTGGTTTTCCTTTGCATCTCTCCTAACTAGTGCCCTTGAGTTTTGCATGCACTCATTTGTGGGTTTTGTGCCTCTTGGTGAAAAAAATGTTCAGATTTTTCTACATTTTAAAACTTTGCTCTCTAGTTAATTATGCCTTGAGACTAAGTGCATTGGGTTGAATAATGCTTTCTCAGACAGTCTTGAGAATAAATGGAAGTCATAAAACGCCAAGAAATTTTTGCTTAGATTTTTTTAGGGCTGAAAGGGAATGGAAAGTTACACAGAAATAATATGAAAAATCCATGGAAAGTGCATTTTCATTTTCAACAATTCTGTTAAAAAAAAAAAAACCAAACACACCCTCCTTAATAGCTGAGCATAGTGGGACACTCCTATAACCCCAGCAGTTGGGAGGCTGAGAGAGGTGGTCGCAAGTTTCACCCTAGTCTGGGCTACACAGAAAGACACTGTCTCAAACACACACCTCATGGTGGAATGGGTCCAAATCTTTTGTAGTATTGTAAGAGTTGTCTATTTTTAAGCCTCTGAAAGTTTATATCATAGGGTATTAGTCAGCAATTATTTCATGCATTCCTATATAGTGTTGCACTGTGCTATACAGTGGGGTTTCCATGCCCTCAGGAAATGGAAGGATTAGTTAGAGGGAGAAGCCATGTGAGCCACTGTGACCCTTTGAACAAGGGCCTAACTGCAGGCTGAGAACAATAGGAGTTCCAGGCAGGCCTGGCCCATGTCTTTCCCCACAAAATATTTCAAGTCCTAGCCATTGCAGGGTTTTTACAGCGCAGGATGGCATCCCACACCAGCTGTTTCCTGGCCAGAGGTTTCTTTGTTCTGGACTTTCAGAAGAAGACGTGTGAGTCCACAGTTGTGGTGTCACTTCCGTGGGGTCTAAGGGTTTCTCAGAGAGCAGGAAGCAAGCATGTTTCACCAGTGACTGTCAGGACACTCATTGGCTATCACCAACCCTTCCCTCTTGCATCTTAGACCAGCCAAGTAAAGGCAGAGGATGCTTACTCAGAGGGGATGCACTTGCTCGGAAGGGATGGAGGGGATGGAGGGCAAGGAGATTATGGAGGGGGATGTACTTGCTTAGAGGGGATGGAGGGAATGTGCTTGCTTGGAGGGGGATGTACTTGCTCCAGGAGCCATTGCTGTTGTTCACTCTGGTGTTTTGATTTGTTTTCCCCAAGGTTCTAAGATAGATTCATCTGTGTGGAAATGAATAGAGAATTTTCAAGTTCATTTCAGTTCATGACTTTACTGTTTCTACCAAGCCCATGCCTGAGCCAAGGCTGGGTTAGAGAGAGGACTATTATAATTCCCAAACAAGATTGATATACAAAATACAAAAAAGTCTCAGTTTTTCTCCCTAAATGACATCCTAAGAAAATTTTCTTTTAAATTTTTGATATTTGTTCTCTCAGCCAGTTCATCGCTGATTTCAGGTAATTTTGTTTAGACATGTCACACTTTTTAAAACTGACTCTTAATGCATATGAAATATGAAAAGTAGAGATCAGCCTTAGATCCCAGGATCCTTACAGGTCATAGAACATGTCTGAAGTGGCTCTGGTCTTATTTGACCCAGGAAATAGGAGGCACTGCAAACCCTCCCTCCTAAAACATGCACTCCACTGGCCACTGTTTCAATGGCTGCCTACAATGGATTGCTGGGCTGGAAGCTGTGGGAGACCCCCTTGGGGACAGTCAGTGATTCTCCTTCTGCTCCACTTCGTTTCCAGATAGAGACCGTGAGACTCAGGCTTGTGCTCCTCTTGCTTTTGAAGAGAGAATAGGAAGTGTGTGGCTTTAATGACCCCCTGAACCACACACTTGTCTTTTGTATCTGCTGGTGATCTTATCAGCAGTTTTGCTCTTCTTTCTTCAGAGTGCTTCTGATTGAGCCCTGAGAAGCTACTGGAGTGGAAACCTCAGAGAAACTGGCCTTTAGAGACCACGGTTGCCTTTAGAGACCACTCTCGAGGGCTTTCTCCAAAGAGAGGGGGGGGTGAAGGTTGGGGAGAGGAAGCAGAGGGGGAAGAAAGGAAGAGGGAAAAGGAAGGAAGGGAGGGAGGAAGAAAGGAGAAAAGTATGGGGGGAAGTGGAAGGATGAAGAAGAACAAAAATTAGAACGTTTTTATCTAAATATAAGGGTAAAAAGGGTCATAATAAACTAATGAAAAATAAATTTGTCTTCATTGAAATTCAAAACCCCTCTAAGAACACCTTAAACGTGAAATGAAGAACGTGGATGGGATGAATAGGCTATTTTCAGATACATAGCCAATTAAATATAATCGATTAAATATAATTAAATATAAATGTAAATCTAAAACCATAAACTCCAGAAATAAACATAGGAGAGATCTTTGTGACATTGGGTGGGGAAGATACTGCACAAAAGCACAACTGATTTTTAAAAATTATTTAATTTAGCTTCATCAAAATTAAGAACACCTGTTCTTTAAAAAGCAGTGTTGAGAGACAAGCTACAGAGTGGCAGAAAACACCACACACACACACCCCTTCGTGAGAGATCTCCAGAGCACAGCCAATAAAGGAACACAAAGTTCCTCTAGAACTAGGTGAAAGGTAGAAGAGACTTTCCTAGAAGAGACAGCTGCTAAGAAGCCCATGAAAAGATGCTCGACACGGTCCAGTTCATCAAAAGAAATGCAAACCTGAACCAGAGGATGTGGCTGTACACTTCTCAGGACAGCTTCAAAAAAAATGTCAAAATGCAAATGCAAGGAAACAAAACTCTCAAGACCAACTGGTCTACAAAGCAATTGATGGAAAATCCTGCAGTCAACTTTGCACAACAAGCTGCTTCTGAGAGTCAGGTATGTACTTCAAACAAAACCTAGCCAGCACTCCTCTCGGTGTGTGTGAAACATGGAAGAGCAGCATCGGACACAGTCGGAGAATATGGCCATCAAAACACGAAAATGGAAAGACTGCCCCCGAAGTGTCCGTCAGTTCATGAGTGGGTATTTAAGTTTTCATCTGTTTCTATCATGAGATACTCATGCTAGAATATTTTAATTAAGCCTTATGCTATGTTAAAGAAGCCAGATTCAGAAGACCACACACTGTTATGGTTCATTTCTGTGATGTTCTGGGAAAGTCAGAACCACAGGAAGAACAGATATAGGTCAGTGACCGCCAGGGGCTGAACAGAGGGGAGAGGGTGCTGACTACAGAGGCCATTCAAGGGGCGTTTTCTATACCTTCATTGTGCACATATGTTGTTAAAACCCAAACAATACACTAGACAATTGTTTTCTAGATATTCAGACTATACCTTAAAAGAATCATCCAGCATTTCTGTAACATTACTTCATTTTCAAAACTTGGAAAAAGGGCTGGAGATACTGCTTAGTGGTTGAGAGCACTCGCTTTTACAAAAGACCCGGGTTTAATTCCCACATCCCATAGCCATCCATAACTCCAGGGGATCAGACACTCTCTTCTAATTTCCATGGGCACCAGGCATTCTCATGGTGCCCATCCATATATACAGGTGAAACATTCATAAACAGAAACCCAAATAAAGAAATCTAAAAAAAAATTGAAATATAGGAAAAGGCAACCAAATCAAATTCACAACAGAGTTTAGAAAACAAATGATAATACAATGTACAATCACTCGTAATTAAGATGATTGGAGATGGCCAAATTCACAACTCCACAGATAGGCATATTTTAAATAGAAGTCTCATTGGTTGCTTAAATTTTGTCACTTTTTTTTTTTTTTTTTTTTTTTTTTTTTTTTTTTGGTGCACTATGCATGGACCCGGGGCCTCACCTGTGCCAAGTAAGTACTCGGCCACTGAGCTACACTTCAGTCTGATTTTTAGTGTTGTGTGTGCATCGTGACTCCTGTCTATGGCACTTCCATGTACTGTGGAATCTTATTGTAGGATGCACTCAGTTTCTCAAGGAATCCTCTATCGTTAGACGATTAGGTTGTCTGAAGATTGTCACGTTCATAGCTCGTGATACAATGAGGATTTTATTTTTTTGTTTTGTCTTTCACTTTTATTTGTTTTTATTTTTATAGTGTATGCTTATGCGAGTGTGTGTGTGAGTATGTGTGTGTGTGACGTGCATATACCACTCCATAGCACACTGGCAGAGGTCAGAGAATAACGCTCGGGAGTCTGTTTTCACGTCCACCTTGTTGAGGCAAGGTCTTTTCTGTTCTTGGTGTTGCACGCTTACTTCAGGCTAATCGGCCCAAGAGATTCCCAGTGATTCTCTTTTCTCTGCTTTCCCTCTTACCTCAGGACTAATGGGATGGGATTGCAAGTGCCTTGCCACCAAACCCAGCTTTTAACGTGGGTTCTGTAATGGACCTCAAATGCCAGGCTTTTATCCACTGATCCATCTCCTTGGTCCTAAGCACTTTTATATATAAGTATTTTGGGGAAGTCATAATTTATTTCCTTAACATTCCCAAGAATGATGTTGTTGGCTCACAGGGAAGCCATTAGGGTCATTTATATATTAATAGATATGGTCAGACTGTTCTTCTGAGAATATATACCACTTCACATTTATTTTTAAACTTTCCTTGCTCAATTTTATCTCTTTCAAAATCTTCCTCCTAAATTTGTATTGTCCTTTCTTAATAAAAACAGTTCTGCGAGAAACAAAGCACAGGAGGCCTTTCTCTATGTGGAGTAAGAAAAGGAGACTCATGCACATTCCCAGCCTTCCCGCTTGTCCCTGCCATCATCCCCACGAGCCGAAGGTTACTTCCCCTCCCATTCCCATCCCCAGAATATGTTTTTCTCACTGATCATGTCACTTAAGGAGAGTGGACTTAAGTTTGATGAGGGGAAGGAACAACCTCATGTTGAATTTAGTACGCAAACTTAACATTTATTTTAATGTATAATTTCTGGTCATTATTTTGAGCTTTGGAAACCTCTCTTCCAAAACTAGTCCTAATTTCACAGATTTTTTTTGGAGGGGTTGACATCCCATGCTTTGGCCCATGCACGTGTCTGGTGGAATTGCCTGTCTGGGAGTAAGGAGCACTGGGGGGTCCAGGATGACCCCAAGTCGCCATTCTGTTATCTTTGCTTCCTCATGTATCAAAGCATAGAACTCTGGTGTCTCTTGTGAGATTATCTTCTCAAAAAGAATGGTTCTGGCCAGCCAGTCAGGGAGGCACACAGTTTCCCTTCCAAAACCACTAAGGTTCTGAGCCCAAGAGCTCCAGTCTGGCCCTGGTAATACAGTGCGATGGATTCCTTCCAGGCTAATATGATTTGAAAGAACAAGACCCCCTGAAAGGTCTCTGTGAACCCTAAGAATACATCATCTAGCAATCAGCAGGAAATAGTCTAGAAGCAGTGCCCAAATTCCCAAAATGATTGTCTATAAATGTTTGTTTTTATTTAAAGGGGCATGTGATATAGAAATGAATACTTTACATTGGTATGGACTTTAGTTTATTGATACAAATTTAACGTTAGTTTTGTTGTATGCACATTTCTACTTTTTTTAAGGTATTATGTTTATACAGTTCATTTATAATTAAAAATTACGGATTAATAGTCATTTATAATAATCAAATTTTCATCATATCAGTTAGGCTTTTCTAAACATATAGAGATATATTTCAGTTAGACAGATAATCTCCAACACTCCAAAGACCTACAGAATATGTCACTTAAAATGTTTTAAGAACTTAGACTTTTCTCAACAGTGAGTCATGTC
Organism: Chionomys nivalis; assembly: GCF_950005125.1. Lineage (NCBI taxonomy): Eukaryota > Metazoa > Chordata > Mammalia > Rodentia > Cricetidae > Chionomys > Chionomys nivalis. Next base: position 66,402,982 of record NC_080091.1, read on the forward strand.
TGATTCTGGCAGCACCAATTACTTCAGAGATGTTGATGGGCATTGAAGAAACTCATTATGAAATTTGCCTTCAATATGACAAGGCTAGACATTTGAACAAGAAACTGCTCTTGTCTGGAATGCTTGATGGTCTACTGTATGAACTGGACATTCAGGATCCACAGAAAAGTGACTGCTGAACTTTCCAAAAGATGAGACTGTCCTTCAAGGTTCCTGCTTCATGAAAGAGTCTTTCAGACATTCTGCAGGACACAGAAGAAAGTAACTGACAAACTGCCAATATAGGCTAAACAGATCTTCAAATTCATGGTAAAGTCTGCTAGATACTATGGGCCTGTAGGTTCAAGATGGATACCCCAACGTTACAGAAGAACTCTGGGTGACTGTCCAGGCAGTGAGATGTCTCTGTCAATTCTAAAGTTTTAGAAGTTTTAGATAATATTATATCCTTCTGGGGTCTTTGAAGAGTTGAAGACAATTATAGTTTTCCTTAGTTATGATAAGAGATAAATTAGATATAAAACTTTAGATTCACAAAGATAGGCTAGATGACTAAATATTGTAACTGTAATTATTGCTCGATACCTATTTTTGTTATATGTAATTTTATTATGTTAAAGTCAAAACCTTCCTGTTTAATTAGACAGAAAAGGGAAGATGATGTGGGATTCCCCTCTGTATGCTGTGAAAATGTTTTATTACCATTGGTTAATGAATAAAGCTGCTTTGGCCAATGGCTTAGCAGAGAAAAGCCGGGCAGGAAATCCAAACAGAGATATAAAGAGGGAGTAGGCAGAGTCAAGGGGACACCATGTAGCTGCCAAAAAAGACATACCCCAGAACCTACTGGTATATCACAGCCTCATAGCAATACACAGATTAATAGAAATGGGTTAATTTAAGATGTAAGAACTAGCTAGGAATGCACCTAAGTTGTTGGTCAAGCAGTGTTGTAATTAATTTAGATTCTGTGTGATTATTCAGGTCTGGGCAACTGGGAAACAAACAAGCAGTCTCCTTTTACAATAGTGAACTCTCCATCTCAAGTGAATGTGTAAATAAATAAAATCCTGGGTCAGGAATTTCTTTTTGTCTTGTTAATCCTTTATGGCATAGAATCATACCCTATGTGTAGATGGTTGTGGCGTTTCACTGTGATACTTATTGTAGTAGTTAACAATTTATGGGTATAACTGTAAGCATAACTGTAACTCTAGTTGGATATGTTACAGTTTCAGATAGTTTGGCTTTTTCTTGTTTCCCAGTTTCCGATTAGACAACTTCTCTCATTTGTTTTCTTCAGCTACTGAGAAGATACAATAATGAAGATGGATTGTTCCGGCTCAGTTGTTTCTCATGGTTAATTCATGGAGTTTGGTGGTTGTGGGGAATCCAGCAAGGTGTGTTGCTATGGCTACCACTGGGGATGAGAGTAGAGCCTTCAGGACTAGTCTACATTTTTCGGATTGTGCCTTTAACTATCGTGACTTCTCTTTCATATATTGCATGCCTCGTTAGGTTTTGGTGAGCCTAGTAATTTTTTAAAGTAAAATGTTAGGTCAGCACACAACTTAATAGGTTTCATCATAGCATCTTCATACAGGAGTGCATCATAGCTGTTCTCACGTGTTCCCCTCCCCCACTGACCTCCCTGGTGTCCTTGTCCTTTCCTCCCCTCCTGCTGGCTCCCTTGCTTTCTCCAGTGAGTCTGTCTCCTCTGCTTTCCTTCAGAGTAACCCATTATCCTTTGTATTTCCCACCCCCCTTTAAGATTTCATCCTCTTATTGATGATCCCTACTTTTTTATGACCTACAAACAAACATATCAACACACACCTACACATACACACACATGCTTACAGAAGCAGAGATCTTTCTACACCAAAGTTCTAAACTCTTACACATTCCTCCCATAAACCAATTCAAGAGGCCAAAGAATCCCATAATCATCCAAACTGCAGCAGGCGGTTTCCCCCATGTCTGTTTTTGATAGCTCTCTGAATAACTAGGAAGCTGTGACTGTGTTGGTTTATTTCTGGCTCTTCATTTTATTCTACTGATCAATGGGTCTGTGTTAGGGCCAGCCTTGTGCTGCTTTTATTACTATAACTCTACAATAAAACTTGGGGTCAGATTTTTTTTTTAATTCTGTGAAAAAGCGGGGGGGTGGGGGTGGGGATCAAGCTCTCATTTAACCTGTAGTTTGCTTTCAGCATTGAAACCTTTTTCACAATATTAATATTTCATACCATGAGCACAGGAGATCTACCCATACTCTAGTGTCCCTTTCAATGTTTTCCGTGTCTTAAAGTTTTCACTGTAAATGTCTTTCATCTCTTTGGTAGGTTTCCGGGTATTTTTGGAAGGTACTGTGAATGGGACTTTTCATCTCTGATTTCTTTCTTAGTAAGCTCATTATTGGCATATAATAAAACCACTGATTGTTATATGTTGAGCTTGTATATTGATAATTTGTTGAAAGTGTTTACCAGGTTTAAGGGTTTTGTCAGGATTGGAGAGATGGCTCAACAGCTGAGAACACTGGCTGCTCTTTCAGAGGGCAGGAGTTCAGTTCTCAGCATCCACATGGTGGCTCTCAATATCTGTTAGTAGCCCTTCCCATTATATTTTATGGAACAATTTGAGATCCCTGGGTGTTAGCTCCTCTATAGAGGTTTGGTAGAATATGGCAGTAAAGCCACTAGGCTCTGGTCTTCTCTTCATGGGGAGACTTTCTATTACTACTTTAATCTGAGCATTATTGATTTGTTCTTCATATCTTCTTGATCTAATTTTATTAGGTCAGATGTGTCTAGAAATTCATCATTTTTTTTCTAGACTTTTCAGGTTTTTGGAATATAACATTTTCAAAGTACTTCCCAGTAACTCTCTGTGTTAGGTTGGAATTTCTTCTTTTTCACCTCAAATTTTACTGATTTTGATCTCTCTCTCTCTCTCTCTCTCTCTCTCTCTCTCTCTCTCTCTCTCTCTCTCTCTCTCTCTCTTTCAGTGGTTTGGTTGGAGGTCTGGCACTCTGGTCTGTGTTTTCAAAGTATAAATTCTGATAGGTTTACTGTGCTGCTCCTTCAGCCTCCCTTTTATTCACATCTGCCTTGATCTCTATTATTTCTTACCACACACTGCTTCGGGTCTGGATTACTCCTCAGAGTGTGGGGTGCATGAATGGGTTAGTTATCAGATCTTTTTGACTGTTTAACATGAGCATGCACAGATTTAAATCTTCCACCTTGGGAGGCTCTGCTGGCTCTGCTTTCATTTTAACTTAGTCATGAGGCCTTTTGATTCCCTCCCCAAGTGACTCACTTGTCATTCAAGAGCATCCAGTATCCGTCTGTTTGTATGGTTTCTATAGTTTTTATTGCTGTTTATTTCTAGTTTATTGCTCTGTGATCTGATAAGATACAAGAGACTATTTTGATTCCTTTGTGTTTGGGAACATGTGATTTGTGGCCTAGAATGTGGTCTAGATTAGAGAAGGTTCCAGGGGCTGCCGAGAAAAGTGTCTGCAGTGTTTCTGCTGGACACAATAATCAGTAGACATCTGTTAAGCCCATTTGATCTATGGCGTAGTTTAACTCTTAAGATTTATTTGTTGGTTTTAGCAAAGAAGAGAGCAGGTTATAAAATCCTTTGCTATGGTCTGGGAAGATGGCTTAAGATGTAAAGGCACCTGCCACCAAGCCTGGTAGAATCCATTTGGTAGTAGAAAAACGACTCCCTTGAGTTGCGCTCTGACCTCCGCACACAACACCCCACTGCCATATATGCACACAATAAATAAAAGCTAAAAGTGAAATCTTTCATTATTATTGTATCAGGGCTTATCTGGCCCTTTATATCCATCAGTGTTTACTTTATAAAACTATGATCCCCAGTATTTGGTGCATATAATTTTTTGTTACATTTTTTTTATTGTTTTTGTGACTTCATGGTGGGGAAGGGGCATAAGGACCTTGTGCTTGCATCCAATTGAGCCATCTCTCCATCTCCAGCTCATTTTTCCTATGCCTCCCCTCTCCTAAGCTAGTCAGAATTCCGTTTTTATTACCTAGTCCAGATAAAATTCTTCTTTCCATAATTTAAAAATATATTTTTTTATTATTAAGGATTTCACATAATGCATTCTGATCGCATTTATCCTGACATTTCCCTAAACTCCTCCAAGATCCACCCCTGCATCCTCCCTCCTTCCCAACTTCATGTCCTTTCTTTGTTTTAAAAAATAACTTTCTGAGTCCAATTTGTGTTGCCTATATATTTATGGAGCCATGCACTGGAGTGTGGTTGTCAACCATACCTCCCTGCCATCTTTTTGTGTGGTTTCTTTGCTTTGTATTTTAACATCACAACTACGAAATATGTCATGGAGATCTTCCTCATTGGTCATGTTTGTTTGGGTTCTGTCTGCCTCTTTTGACTAAGTGTCCATTTTCCTTGATTTGGAAAGAGGTTGTGGGTTGATCTCAGCTGGGACATCACTTGCATGATGAGCAGAAAGCTCTAGTTTGAATCCTCCTTAGTACCAAAGAAGAATAAAAGACCAAGTCTCTGGTCCTGGATTTAGCTTGTGTTTTATTATCACATTTCCATGTAAGGTTATGTTAAAGTTTGCCTAAGTCTTGGACACTCTCTGAAAGACTCGTTCACACCAACTGTTGGAGCTTTTGATGCATTGCTAGAGAAAACAAAAATGCAGCCGACGGATGGATGTATGGGCAGTCAGGAAGCTGCACCTAACATGTGATTCCTAGTCCAAACTGTGAGACTCTGAGGTGAATGTCCGACTGTGGAGCCCAGAGCTGACTCGAGTAAAGAGGCTGCGTCATGTGCTCTTCCTGCTTCCTACTTATAAAAGCAGCATATACATGCTCTACCTTAGGTCGTGGTTTTCCCGTTTTTTAGTTCATAGATTCACCTTCAAAATAAGACGATAACCACAGCTTTTGAATTGGTAGCCGAAGAACTTCAGTATTTGAAACAACTCACATCCTTGATCAAGAAATTCTGCTGCGGGAGTTGTCATTGAACGAATACTAGTATAACCCAAGGAAGAAAAAGGATTTTGAGCTTAAAAGACTCCTTACTTAATTGGATGAAATAAAAGCAGACAAACGACAAGAAAAAAATTGATTAGTGCCCTAGAAATTCTGCCTCAAAATACATCAATTAATCAGCAAGTATAAACTGCTCAAAATATGCTACATATGAGTGGATAGTCAGAGAGTCAGAAACCCGTGGTATGGACTGGGAAACCGAGGCCAGACGAAGCTGAGCTCATCAGAAGGTCAGTAGGTACCTCGCCTCTTGGATTGACTCTCCCATCGTTTCCCAGGGATCTGGAGCATTACTGGAAGCTGTATAGACATGCTGACCCTCTGGGCCCCCAAGTCGCTGAATTGGAATCTACAATTAAACAATGTCCTCGGGTGTTCAGATGTACAGCCAAGCTTCAAAAGCACCGAGCGGCTGAGCCACACTGGAAGGGGGTTGCCATTCTTGTCTTTTTGGGGTCAGTGGACTGCCACCACCACCAAGGGTCTTGGCTGAGACGCACTCCTGCAGAGAGGCTTCCCTGTCTTTCTTGATTCCAGGACTTGTCTTTGCCATCCCCTCTCAGAGGTTCCCACTCCTTTCTGCTCCGAGCAGATCACCCATTTTCAGCTCAACAGGGTAGACAACTTAATACAACCACCCAGTGTGCTACATGTTACATCCTGAGGCTCAGGGCCTCCGGTGGATGGACCACGAGTGGCCACACATTCAAAGGTGTCTTCCAAACAGTTTCACTGAGATAAACATCAAACGCATCTCTGTATTTAACCTGACCATTTTGGGTCTTAGAGGCTGCAGGGCAGTCTGTAATATCCTTACTTCCCCTTTGAGCCTACCATTTATGAGTCCAGTTTGTGAACCCCAACAAGATGGTGATAACCACACCCCAAGTATCATCCCAATAAACTCCCATAATTAGGGCAGTACCTGTCCTATCATTTTCAGCCCAGGGGGCCCCACCCTGTCCCCTAATTACCACTGTCCGCAGGGCACAGCCCTAGGAAACAAACAAGCCTTCCTTAGGCTTCTGCCAATTTGCAGAGTGGCACTGTCCCTTCCTGACAAACAAACTGGCTTGTGGATTGGGGATGAATTGCCACCTCTTCTAAAGTGATGTTTTGAGGCTCTGGATATGACAGGATTGCCATCGAAAGATGCTACCTCACCAGTGGGTGGGTGAGACTCATGCAGAGTGGAGCATTCCTTGAAGAAGCAACCACACGCACACATCCGTGGTTCTGCAGTGGGTAGGAGCTGACGTTGGGAGCTTTCCAACTCTTGGACCAAATGGTCAGTTCTTTTCCAGATGATGTTTAAGGTGTCCCCAGTTAAAGCAACTTTACCTAAATTGAATTTATTTCCAAATCCCCTGCTCACATTAATCTGGGACCTACGTTCTTCAATGAAACTGAAAAGAAGGGACATAAATGAAGTCCTGAATGGAAACAGAGAATGCTGGGAGGTGAAGTTTAGGTAAGCATATATGCTCTCAGAGAGCTGGGGAATAGGAGCTGGGCAGCTAAGCTAAAACTGCTGGTGAGAGCCATGGGCTGTGAGTTAAAGAGATGTTCTCCGATGGAAGAATTTGGTGTGTGGGAGCCCAGGAGTTCAAAGGCAGCATGGGCAGTATAGTGAGACCCTGCCTCATACAGTTTGGAGATGAACTTTGAATGTCTCGAGAGGACACCTAGGAAGATGTTTCTGGATTCCTTTAGAAACAGTGTCTCGAGGCTGCTTTCTTCTGTCTAGAGACCACAGAACAGACTGTGTGACCTTTATCAGACACCGATGTTCTGGTTTTACGTTTCTGGTTTGCAGCCCTGGGTAGTACCCAGAGGGTCCATGACCTCTGTGGGCACCTCCCTTTTATTAATGGAAGGCTTTAAAGGTCTTGCTTTTCCCTTGAAACCTCTGCAAACAAACCAGAAATAGACCGCAGAGCGCCTTGTCTGATGGAAGCCGGAGCTGCCGTGTGCTGCGTTCTTCCAGGGAGCCGTCCCAGGCCCAGCGGACTTTCCTGAGAACCCAGCTTGCTTCTCCACTTACTATTTCAGTCGTGCCCACTTGTTTTCTCTCTTTTTCCAGATGAGAAAGTCTTAGAAAAGAAAACAAGGAACTTGCCTACAGTTGGGTGGCTAATAAACCCAAAACTTACTCTCTTTCCCTTATTCTATGCTGTTTGCAAAGTTCTCTGTTTTGCAGGCACATAGACACGCAGACACAGAGGATATAGACGCTTTAATTGTATCTCTATTAGTATCTAAACAGTTCCTAACGACTATTCTTATGCTTTATATGAACGACTCAAATAGTGGCAGCTTATATTTTTGGATGACCCTGCCGATTTCTCAAGGGATTGTTACTGGAGAACTCAGAGCTCCTTTTGTAGATTCTGTGTTTTATAGATTTATTTATTTTATGTGTGTGAATGATTTGCCACATGTCTATGCTCAGAGCTTTGGACCACCTGAAGCTGCAATTACGGTAAGTTGTGAACCTGGAACTCAGGTCCTCTGCAAGAGCAGCAAGTGCTTTTAACCACTGAGTCATCTCTCCAGCCCCCTTTATGTAGATCTCATCGATAAAAGAGTTTTAAATGGACTCAAAAGGATGCTCAAGGACAGTTCCAGTGAAGCCTTTTTCCTTTTAGTTTGTGTGTGTGTGTGTGTACATTCTTGTGAGAATGCATATTCAGATGTGTGTGTGTGTGTGTGTGTGTGTGTGTGTATGCATGTGGAAGCCAGAGGCCAATGTCAGGTTTCTGTACCCCAGCTTTCCTGAGGGGTAGTTGCCTGTCCAGGTGAGTGACAGCCCCATCTCATTACCTTTTAGATGAGCGAGTAATCACTAGTACGTCCTTGCACCTTAAGGTCTTTTGAGCAGTTCAGAATGCCTCTCTGCATCTAGGCCCAGAGGCACAACTCACTCCCCATCCCTTTGACCAAAATCATGGAAGAGGGTAGGTTAAAAACAAAGAAAAAAATAAAAATAAATCTATACCATGTATAAAGCAGCTACACTGTGCTTTCGCGAGCCTCAACAAAGCCCAGCTACCCACTTTTACGTGGCCTGTCTATCTTGGTGGCAGCTGGAATTGTCCTAGTCTTCTTTCACAAGGCTTTCAAGTTCTAAGAAAGGCAGTTGTGACCCTTCCCTTCCTTCAGATTGTTGTGTTACTAGTGACATAGGAGGTGAGGTCCAAAGCCCGCTAGCAGGGGTGGAGAGTGAAGGGTAGGGGGAGGTCATTGCCAATGACCCCCAATGACCTCCAAGCTTGCTAACCAAAAGGGACCATTTCTTCTTTGTTTTTGTTGCTTTGTGCATGTGTGTGCATGCTTGTTCATGCGTGTGAGGTAGAAATGCTTGTGTCTATACATGCCTGTGAAGGCCAGAGATCAACTTTGAGTGTCATTCTTCAGGTGCCAGCCGACTTGCTTTCCCAGTCTCTCTGGAACCTGGGACTTTCCGAGTAGGGACAGGCTGTCTGGTCAGCAAAACTCAGTCCACCCTGTCTCCATCTCCCCAGCACTCGGATTATAGGTATGTCTACCTTCATGCCTAGATTCTTACTGGGTGCTGTGGATCAACCTCAGGTCCTCCTGCTTGTGTGGCAAGCACTTTGACTGAATTCCTACTGCACTCCTGACTCAACCACACACAGGGCTGAAGCTTCAGTAGACACCAGTATGTGTCAAGAACCAAGGACAAGGGTCCTAGCCATTGAGTGAGATTATTCTTCAGTCTCCAGAAACCCTAGAAAGAGATCACTAAAGACAGTGCCTCATTTAAGCCCACTGTAGATGCTTCCCGTTAGACTGGCATTTGGCACCAAAGGTACTCTTTTCAAAATTAAGTTTCTCCATCACTTGTTCTTACTTACTGTTCAGAATATCATAAAAGAAAATCTTCATCAACAGCCAAGGTGATGACTGGGGCTTGTGGGCCCAGCCTCCCCAAAGTTCCTTGTGAGGCTGTGAGATCACAATGCATGATGAATCAGGGCAGGAACGAACGACCCAGTGACATCAGGCTTAGCCATGGAAAGAATCTCAATATTGCCTTGGCACTCTGCTCTGTGCTGCCCGTGGTACAGTGTCTTAACTGCAACTGACTGCTAACTAGACTTCAAAATGCTTCCCCTGTTTTTCTGGTTAGGCTTTTTTTTGCTGTCCTCAATTGGGTTTAAGGCAATGCATTAGTCAAACTCCTCAGAGAACACGGCATTGTGGGGAGGTCTACATGATGGAGCAACTGTTTCTAAAGGAATGGCTTGGCAATGGGGGAGGGACTAAGGGGTGTTAAGCAGGGATAGAGCGAGAACATGGCGTTAGCGACACTAGGGAACAGGTGCCACTGTGACTGAAGGGCTGGTTCCAGGGCCTGGAAGGGTGACTACTCAGTTATTCCAAAAACACAAACTGCAGTGATATGATGACGAATCATAAATCTTGGGAATGGCTATTGCTAGATCAGAGACAAAAATATATTTTCCATCAGTCAATAAAGATTCCCAGGAAGGAAGACCACCTTATATTTTGTTAGACTGTGATTGGCTTGGCTATGAAGGAAAGAATGGCCTTATGGGAAGAAAGCCAGCCTGGCTCCCATGCTATTACCCCACATGTGGGTCTACCCTCTCTAAAACAGTGAAAAATGCCAGATGCCTTTGAAGACCACCCACTGATATGCCTGTTACCCTGTATATATATCAAGCAGAAGTATGAAAATCTTGTAACAATTTGCATGTCATCATTTCTGGTATGTTTTATTGACTAAAGAAAGTCACAGTCCGGTTAAAATCAGAGAAATAAGAGAACAGACAACTCTACTTTTGCTGAGGTAGAAAATCATATTGCAAAGGACTTGGGTATGTAAAGGCACTGAGAACTGGAGCAAGTTGTGCGAGCATCTATTGTTCCATTGGAGCCTCCGGCTCCCTGCTACATGGTCTTCTCTTTCCTTCTCTTTCTCTCTCTCCAAACCCTGCCCACTCAGAGTCTCTGAACAAAGAAAAGGTGCCAAAGAGCCCAGTTCCACATTCCTAGAGGTTATTGTAGCTTTGTAGCTTTTTCCCCTGATGCCACCAGTCACTCGAGTCCCCACCTAAGCTCTCAGCTTTTGACCATACTTGGCACAGACCCAGCTTGTAACGGACACATCATTACCCCTGGCCTACAATCTATAAAATCTCCCTGCTTTAGTTTGGGCGTGTGATTTCTCTGAGCTTGATCTCGGGGACCAGAGAACTCGACTGGGAGTTGCTTTGCTTATTATACCTGTTGTTATACTTTTTTCAATTCAATTTGATTTGGCTTATTGCATTGGTGGAGAAACCTATTATGGGGGCAGGGAGAAAACCTGTTATCTTATAACTTTGGTTCAAAGAATGTAGATCTTTATGACCATAGAGCACACCACAGAGCTTCATTCTTGAATTTTTCCCATTTGACTGCATTTCAATCCGTGTAAACGCACTGCCCCCATTTCCATCTGGGCTTAGGCACCTTGAAATAGTGAGTAAAATTAGGGGGACATATGTACTGGGAGCCTGCTTACCTCCCAGTCCTGTGCAACAAAACCGTGTGCATCCATGAGTCTCTCCCACTACAAGAGTGCGGTTGATACAACAGATGAACCTGCCCCAGATGCGCCTCACCCAGACACATCTTCAACAAGCCCAACCTGGCTGCCCAGTGTGGTCTGATGGCTCTGTTATTGCTGAGGGACCACCAGACCAGATTCATGTCAGGGTGGTGTCAGCTATCACCCTTGGATTTGATTTGAATACCAACCAACATATTACTCAGCAGAAAGGTCAACGCCCCCCAACCATGTTCCCTCCAGCTTCTCCAGTTGTTCATGAGCTGATCCAGATGAGAATGGAAATCATCTCCAGCTGGTCCAGCCAGAGGGGTTGTGCCCTGAGCAATAAGACAGCTGGATTCTAGCATTGTTTCTGTCACCGCCTAACATCAAGTCATTCTCTGAGCGTCAGTCCCTTCCTATGTAAAATGGGAAAATAAGCACTGTCTTACAGGGTTAAACCAAGACTGATAGAGAATGACATAACACATTATAATAGTTATAATATATAATGAAGAACATAATATGATATCTCCCTATATCACCTTTTATGCTTGAAGACTACATCTAGCAGGCAGGAACGGAAGGATGAGAATGTGTCTCCATTGGCCAGCTACGCCTCAGGCCCCGCAAGACCCAGCCCTTGGGCCTCCCTTTCTCTAAGCTCTGATTTTCAAACACTTAGAACGCATGAGGCATTACTTTAAGGAGGGGCAAAGCCTGACTTACACAGTCAATAAAAGCTTTAAGGAATGCAGTGCCCATAGCTGGTACCAACAATGTGGGCAGCTGTGCCGCCTCCTTCATTTAGATGAATGCCCTCCTAGGCATGCGCACACACCCCAGCCTTCCCCAGGAGGGGCTGGTGAAGGTGTGTGGTAGGGGCTGGGAGTCAGTAGAGCACGGAAGGGAATTCCTCACACACCCAGCCTTCTCCTGGAGTCGCAGCTACAGGGGGGGAAGCTGTGGAGCAAGAGAGCGCGAATGCCTTTGGTTAAACAGCTGAGTCATCATTTCTAGCTCCACAGGTTTCGGGGCTGGTTTCAGACTTGAAGTCAAAGGAGAGGGGGTAGACTGGGCGGAGGAGCAAATTGCGTCTTTTACTGCAGAAAGCTTTCCTGAGGGCTTAGTTTCTGAAGGTTAAGACAGACCACGGTTGTTCTCTCAAGGGTGGCTGGAGTGAAGTATGGGACTCCGCAGTTAACCCTTTGTTCACTCAACCCAGAACGCTGACCCTGAGCTTGGTGTCAGGGCCGAGTGCTGTGTGAGCTGCTTCCTGGGAGCCAAGGATGCTACATTTTCTCTGTAGACTAAAGGCCCTCTTTAACTACTTGTCTTTCTGAGCAGAAAGCCTTCCTGTAAGCAAGAAGCTGCCCCATCCCCTATCCCCTTACACCCCATCCCCAGCTCCCATCCAACAAATGCTCATGGGTCTGTGAGGAACTGAACTTAAATATCAAAAAATATTAGAAAACAGGAATGTGTGCCCCTTTAGTGAGGGGCAGGAGGCAAGATTGAAAATCCAGCCTATTGCTTGTTTTTGTTTTGTTTTGTTTTGTTTTTTTAAGGCAGGATTTCTCTGTGTATCTTTGGCTGTCCTGGAACTCACCCTGTAGACCAGGCTGGACTTGAAGTCACAGGCATCAGCCTGCATCTGCCTCCCAAGGGATTAAAGACCTGTGCCACTACACCCGGATCTATTGCTTGTTCTTATAAATAAAGTTTTATTGGGACACTTAAATTCATTTTAAAATGCATTACCTGTAACTGCTTTTAATTAAAACAGTAGAGAGGAGTTGATATAATAGTTTATATAGCTAATAAAGCCAAAAAAATACTTGCAATTAGGTTCCTTCCAGTGTGTCACTCACTGGGTTAGACACACCACACATTGCAGAAATCAACCCAATCCCTGCTTCCCAGCCCTCAGGACACTTCCATCTCTCAGGGAGGGCTTTCATGAAGGTAGGAAGGGACTGGCTGGAGAGTTGATAGCCCTGGGCCTCCTGGCTGTCTGGAAGCCGAGGAACCTGTGTTCCTCAGCATCATCATGAAGGTGGCTGGAGGTTTGGGGGACTTGCTGGGATGGTCTTGCTGAACTGGTCTTCTCTTAGTGCTCAGAGCAGCCCTTTCCTGCCGCTGACTGTCTCAGGGTTCAGTGTGAGAGGTATTCCAGTAACTAATGAAGAAACGAGGAAATGATTTCAATAGTGGCTATATTAATTTCTGGGGGCTACCACAAACTGGTCTTAAAGCAACAAAATATATTCTCAAGTTGTGGAGTCAAAAGTCCAAAGTAAATGTACTTACTGTCAAGACCGTACTTCCCCAAAGGTACTTGGGAGGGATGTGGGCCAGTCCTTACTTTTAGTTTCTGGAAACTTCTTGGCTTGTTGATGTCCTCATGTCTTCAAATTTCCTTCCCTTGGTGTGGTTCTCTGTCTGAATTTCCCGTTTTCTACTGACGCAGTCATTGAATTAAACTGGTTTTCAGGGCTTTGTTGTAACCGAATGTATGTGTGGGGCTATATTTTCAAATAAGGCCATCTTCTAAAATACTGGGGGCCAGTACTTAAATACATGAGGGGTTGCAACTGAACCCACACAGGGCCTCTTTCTGCAAGACTGTTCACCCAACCACATAACAGTCTGAGGGCCACGAGAAGCCAATCACCTGCCACAAGACCATCCAACCACATAACATTCTGAGAATCATGAGAAGCCAGTCGCCTGGCACAACACCATCCACCCAACCACATAACAGTCCAAGGCCATGAGAAGCCAATCACCTGCCACACATGGATCAATGTACTGAAACTACCTTGCCTGAGGTGCTGTGCTCAGTCCTGAACCATTTCATCCTCACAAGGACCTTTCACAAAACACAAAACTGAGCCCCAGAGTCTCTCGTTTCTCATAATAGAGCAGTTTCTTGGTCTGCCTAATTTTGAATTTCAGCCTCTTCCCACTGGGCCAGCAGTTCTCATAGGGCTGTCCTGAACCAACAGGCAACTCATAAATGCAGACTCACAGGCCCTGCCCACTCAGAAAACCTGCTACAACCTCAGACAGGGATCTTTTTGATACTGAGAAAATTCTAGAGCCTTTGCACTGGTCCAACCAAACAGGTGGGAAGATGACCATGTTTATTGGGTGCATACGTGCAAGGCAGGAGACTGCTGCTTTCGTTTAAACTGGGGATGGCTGGGAAACAGAATCATGGCTCCCCAAAAATATACAAGTCAAAATCTCTAGAACCATTATCTAAGGGGGCAAGAGGGGGAGATTGTAGCTGTAATCATGGCAGGGAGAGGGTTGTTGGGGATGATGCTCAGATGATAGAGGACTTCCTTGCCTATTGTATAGGAAACACTGGGTTCCATTCCCAGAACTCCATAAAAGCATGGTAGCATACATCCATTATCTCAACATGGGGGACGGTGGAGACAAGAGGATCAGAAGGTCAAGGTGATCCTCAGCTACATAGTGAGTTCCAGCCTAGCCAGATCACCATGAGACCCTGCCTTGAAAAAGAAGGAGGAGAAAAAGAATCATGAGACAGGAAGGTTGTTCTATTTTCTGGGGACCCTGGTGTAATCTCTGGGGTCTTTGTGTCTGCCTTGGAGAGAAAGGTGTTCTGAAAGGTCGTCCGCAAAGTGGGAAGGTGTACACTGGCGGCTTGGAAGAGAGGGGAAGAGGCTCCAAGCCAAGCAATGCAGATGGCCTCTAGAAATCGGAAAGGTTAAGAAACAGATTCTCTGTCAGAGACTGTTTCAGTCTCCTGGTCTCTCAGAGTAAGATAATAAAGGAATCATTCTAATCAGTAACAATAGCAGGAGGAAGCTGATCCAACAGGCATCTTTAGGGGAATCCTTGGCATGCTTTGATCTATACATAGGCCCAAGGTCAAGTTGTAAAAGAGGAAACCCAGCCTTGTTACCAGACCCAGACCTGGAGGCTGCAGAATCAGCAAGATAACCAGTCCACAACCTGCTGATGCCAAGGCAGCCTTCCCAACAAGGCAGAGGATTGGTGATGAAGGTCAAATGATGCAGTGTAGAGATCAGAGCTCCTGCAGGGTTGTCCTGGCCAGTTTTGCATCAACTTGACTCACGCCAGAGTCATCTCAAAGGAGGGACCCTCAGCTGAGAAAATGTCTCCATAATATCCAGCTGCAGAGCATTTTCTTAGTTAGTGATTGATGGGGGAGGGCCCAATCCATTGTGGTTGGCACTATTCCTAGGCTGGTGGCCCTGGCTTCTATAAGAAAGTGGGTTGAGCAAGCCACGCTAAGCAAAGCCAGTAAGTAGCACTCCTCCATATCAGCTCCTGTTGTAAGGAGAGGGCCGGCTTGTTTGTCCTGGCCACCTGGCTAGCTTAACCCCTAAATAACCACACAGAAACTGTATTAATTAAATTACCGCTTGGACCATTAGCTCTAGCCTCTTGTTGGCTAATTCTTACATCTTAATTTAACCCATTTCTATCAATCTGTGTATTGCCATGTGGCAGTGGCTTACTGGGAAAGACTTAGCATGTCTGACTCTGACGGCTCCATGGCGGCTCTCTGACTCTGCTCTCTTCCTCCCAGAATTCAGTTCTGTCTTCTCCACCTATCTAAGTTCTGGCCTATCAGGCCAAGGCAGTTTCTTTATTCATTAACCAATGAAAGCAACACATAAACAAAAGGACCTTCTACACCAAGTCCTGCCTCCTGTCTCCTGCCCTGTTTCAATTCCTGTCCTAAGTTCCTTCGAGGATGAACAGTGATGTGGAAATGTAAGCCATATAAACCCTTTCCGCCCTGAGTTTCTTTGGCCATGGTGTTTCAGCACAGCAATAGTAACCCTAAGGCAGATAGAAGGAGTGTGCAAATTCTCTGTAGTGCTGATTAAAATGCAGGCCCTGCTTCTCAAGGCCTGAAGGTTTTCCATTCCAGCGAGTTCCCATCAGGTGACCCTCTTGGGCAGCCAAGGACAATGAGTAGCAAGCTGTGGATGCCCAGTCCTCATTCAAGTCCCTTCTGGTCATAGTTCAGGCAACACCAGAGAGTTCATCAGCCTTGACTGAACTCTTTCCACAAACGGCTGGCTCCACCCAAGGCCTGTGGAACCAGCATGTGGCACCCCCATTCCAAAGGTAGCTGATCCATGAACAACTGTTTAGCAACAACCTCTTGAGAACACAAAAACCAACAGCTCCGCAGCAAGTCACAGCCACCTCAGTCCGAGTGCTGTGTGGACCAGGTGCCATTGCTGAGAGCATGATAAGCTCATCTTCTGACCACCTCTCTCTCTTCCTTGCCATGGTTAAGATCTACGGCATGCCACAGCCTGACCCGTCACTCCTAAGAGACTGACTTGGCTCCAGAGAGACGAGTGATATGGCAGCTGAGAACCCTGAAGGGTAAGCGATAGTGCTCCAGACCTGATGACTGTAAGGTCAGGACTGGGCCACACACCAGCTCCCTTTGCTCTCTGCTCCCTAAATTCACCTACTGCGACACCATTGGTGTGAATGCCACCACCCTTGGCTGAGCAAAGGACAGCAGCCTCCAGGTACACTTTACTGCCCTCTGTAACATAAAAAACAGCAGCAAATAAAACTTCAAAGGCCTTGGGGCAGCTGCTGGCTACAGGCCCACCTTTCTTCTGAACCCTGTGAGTGGCCTGCAGATCTGCTGGGTGACCTCAGCTCCACACCCTGCCCCGCCTTGCCCTACTCCACCCTCCATTAAGGCTCCCATTAAGGAAGCCAACTGTGTGACATCAGTGTCATTAAACTGACCTAGTTTCTCCCAGGCCAGGGGACTGGAGAGCTCTAGTTCAACACAGAAACCAATTCAACTGCCTCAGAGGAACCGTGTGGGGAGAAAGGTGGACCAGAGTCTCACTCAGAGAGAAGGAAGGTCCCCTGTGAACACACATTGCCCAGACTTTCAAAGACAGGGAGAGAACCTGGCTGTTCCTACAGTCTGCTCCTCTGTACTTGGAATTAGGGGTTGGGAAAGTCTCCTTCTCCATGTGGAGAGGACCCCCCCCATTAAGGAGAGCCTAACTGGTTAAGTTCTTTGGGGCTCCAGTCCTGTTAATCTGTTTACTGGCCTTCGAGAAGTATCAGGCCTGTCTTGCTAAGCTGTGAAGTCCCCACAGGGTGTTTCCGGTTTGTTCATGGTTTTTTCCTTTCTGGGAGTAACCTTTTTTTTTTTTTCTAGTCTTATTTAAAAACTTCTATTATCCCTCAAAACTCTGCACAGGCTTTAATTCTTCCAAAATTCCTTCCCACTTCCACCATATAATTCTATTCGATTATTTTGTTCCTTCTGGGACTCTCAGAGATTGTTCAGCAAATTCAACAATCTGGCTCTCTCAAGACGGTTCAGCATATTCGAGATGTTCAACTCCCTCTGACTCTTTTGTCCCTCTGCACAGAAGTCCTGCCATTCCTTACTTTGTTGACATTTTCCATTAGATACAATAGATAAATTGTAGAGGTTGGTTCACCTGGGAAGTGATGCTTGCACACATAGGTACCAGATTTCCCAGGACGAGAGGCAAGCAGAACAGTCAAAACCCAGACTGACCTGTGTCCCAGGGGTGTCCTGACATTTGTATCAAAGGAGCTGTGTCATGCTTCCAGTGAGACTCATTTTCTCAGGTAGTGGGCTCCCGTTAAGTTGAACCACAGATTTAGGTTGCTTGAGAGAGCTGGCCTGGAAAAGGGTCTGAGTTTTCCCTAAGACCTGTAAGAGACAGCCTGTGATTCTCACCCTGAAGATTCAGTCACTCTCTGGCTTCTAAGGTGTGGTATTCTCAGAGACCACAGTTTGGATGAAAGGCAAGGTTCTGCACATGGAAGTCCTTCTGGGGCGGGGGGGGGAAGGAGGCAACTGTTTCATCCTGTAGCTTAGTGTAGTAATAGTCTACATAAAAAGACACCAAGTTAGACTTATTATAGACGAGTCAGGCTTGTTAGACCCAGGCAGGACTAACAATTCCTGCATCACTGCTGAGGGCCTTGTCCACGTTAAGCAGGCTCTCCACCAGGGAGCCACACTCCAAACTTCCTGCCTGCTAGAAGCTCTTAGCATTACGTGCCTTCTCTGACAAGTAAATGATGTGTGTGTGTGCATCTCTTATCTTTCTCTTGTGTTTCCTGGTCCTGCTCATCGTCACCAGCTCAGTGCATGCCTGGCAGCATTTCACCATGGTTACTGTGAGCACCTGAGCTGACACTCCCTGTACTGCAGCCATCAAGGGGCACCTTTGCATACCGGAAATGTAGCTCCCATGACTTCAAGGGAAGGACCACCTATCCAAGAAGCTCTTCATCTGCCGCTTTCAGTGATATGCAGGCCGTGGGGCAGTTCTCCAGACCTGCTATGCCCTTAGATGTTCTGGCCTACAAGCAGGAACCTCGGCTGTCTCCAGACTTGTCACCTTGTCGGATGCCGTCAGCGGATCCCCCACCCCCACCATTACTAAACCCTGCAAGGGTGACAGCTGCCTGGTTTTGGGTAGGGCTTCACACTTTTAGCTAATCTTGGCCCCTTGGAGGACTGATGGGATCTGTGGGCCTACCCCCTGGCAGATGGGCAAGAAGCACCTGGTCACTCCCCTGGGTTTTGCTTTAAATGTGTTGATGTTTAATTAATGTTTATTAAAAGACAGGGTTTCTCTGTGTAACAGCCTGTGCTGTCCTGGAACTTGTTCTGTAGACCAGGCTGGTCTTGAACTCACAGTTAAGGCACAGCCTGCCTCTGCTTCTCCAAGGCCAGGACTTCTCCAGGCGTGCGCCACCATACTTGACCATTTAATCACTCTTAATTGGAGACTTTGCTCACATGACAAACAGAAATTGCAGACTTTGCCCTGGATCTTGAAAACATAGTCTCCTATGTCCCCAAAGTGCCTGGCCACAGGGAAGTCACACTATCACCTCTCCTTGTTCTTGTCCTCCTCTCTCTAAACCCCTCCTGGCTTCTTTACTTTTTTCCCATGTGCTCAAATCCTCTGCAAAGCCCAGTACATTTTTATGACATGAACGTCTGTATATTCACCATCCAGATCAAGAAACAAAATGCTAGCAGCTCTAGAATTTTCCAACAATAAGCCCTTCCATTTTTCTAGTGGTAACCATTGCCCTAATTTCTATCATTTCCCCTTGGTTCACAGGTCAGATAATGGTTTCTTTACCGTTTCCATGGACATTTTCAATGTTAATAGCTACCAGGCAGAGACCTTCCAGCTTGCCGAGACTGCTTGAAGCACACCATAGTTAGGCCCCAGCACTTCACTCTACGCCAGCCCTCTCAGATTGGAACTCTGTGCCTCGGTTTACTTGTTGGTGAAAGAGGATTGTCTTTCTTGCTGGGTATTTTGTGGATGGAGAGGGAAGACACAAAGAGCCGAGTGCAGGGAAAATAGCCAGCGAACACTTACCTTTGATTTCACTCCAATCTTTACCATGTTGAAGCAAGCGATGCTTAGTTCATGTAGTGTGTCTTAAACTCCAGCCCAAAGCAAAGTCATTTGGACATTGATGTTGGCTGCTCACTGCTATGTAATATTCTGGATGCAGTACTTGTTAAATACTGAAAGTAAGTTGTGACTGCCATTTGCCTCACTCCTGTGAGGAAAACTAGAGGTCCTAGGCCTCCACGCTTGGAAACAACTTGCCGTGGAGGCTCTTGGGTAGTCTCAGATTCAACCTGTAAGAATGTTATCACTCTGGGAGACTTGGTAACTGCTGTCTATTAGGAGGAAAGGCCCCGGCTTCTTCCCATTTTCCTTTGCATCCATGTCAAGTCTTGTTGGTAGCTGTTTACCAAGACTCAAGAGGGAGTCCAAGCGAGAGAAGACAGAAAGGGAAAATAAATCAATGACATTGTTTGTTGTACATTAATGTTGAAAGATGTGAGAGAAACTAGCTGATAGCCACCTGAGATTCTAGTTAACCATGTTGGCCCAGTCTTCCTAGACTCATCTGAGTGACAGACACTTGGCATTGGGGCAGGCAGTGTTGTAGAAGAAAACATATGGGCGTCAGCTATTCTCCATACCTCTGCCATCTGACCTAATAATAATACTCATCTCACGGCGAACTTAATTGGCACAATCATTGTGACTCTGAACTGGAACAATGTCTGTCAGGTAGGAATACTGAAATACACACGAAGAGTTAACACATTTGTCTCGACTCTTCCTAGCTCATCTTAGAAAACGAGATGAGGAAGCAAGCTGGTAAACAGTAAGAATAGAAGTTGCTGACCAAGTCCCACTTAATCGCGTACTTTACTGGCTGGCTGTATTGCTCAGTCTTCCCAGTGTGCCACCGCAGATTAGGGACATGCCAGTGTCACAGAATGGTTGTAGTGAAGGGAACCAGTCAGGGATCTTGCCAGAGGCCCCTGGAACTGGCTCCACCCGCCATCAGCATCAGGATGCCACAGGCACGGTATCATCGCTTGAACAATGCTCCCAGCTGCTCACAGTGGCAGCGTCAGTCATGCAGACTCTGTGGGATGCTGGCCTACGTGCTGCCGTCTTCATTTGCTGGTGAGGAAACTGAAACTCGAGGAGGTCAATCCCTAGAACAAATTCACACTTACCCATGAGCGGATGGAAAATCTGTGAGCATCTCTCGTGACCTCAGAGCCAGTCCCTTATCACATGAGTTGCCAGGCTGAAGGCTTCTGTCTCAGCTCTGAGGTAATTCACTTTAGCGTCGTTTTTGATTCACTTCTGCCTTAGCTCTGAGTGATTTACTTTGACTTCGCTCTTATCTTTTTACCTCCTTGCAGACCGTCTGCATCAAGAAGCATTTTAAATTCCAACGCTATTGTATTTATTTTAATATAGATCAAATTCTATCTCAAAATCTGTTTGTAAATGTGTACACACACAAACACACATGAATTTCCATCTTGGCTGTCTCCCACTGAACCCTACATTAGAGGCAAGGTCTTCTTTGAGGTAATATAGGGAAGAGGTAGCAATGGGGCCTAGCTGGGAGTCTTTGGGTGTTAGGATGTGTATCCTTGAAGGAGTCTGTGAGACCATGGCCACTTCCACTTCCTCCTCCTCCTTCTCCTTCTTCTCTCTTCTCCTTCCTGGCCCTGGGTTTGCTCCATTACCCACTCCCCACCCTGCTGTCAGATGCCCCCACCAGAGCGCATCTAACCGAGCAGGGGCTCCAAACTATGAGGCAAAAATAGCCCTTTTCTTTTTGTAAGTTGATTATCTCACTGTTTTATTTTAATGATGGGAAGCTGACTAACACGGTATACATATATACATATTAATGTTTTTTTCCCATCAGGAGCCATTCTGACAGCTCACAACAAAGGAGTACATCCATGCGAACTAAGCACGGTACTCCATGCATAGAAATCCAGAGCTGAAGGCTGGAGCAAGACCATGCAGAGCTCGAGGCCTCTCTGGGCCACCCATCCCAGAAAGGATGGAAATAGTGAATAGGGGGACCCAAACCACAGAGTGACTGAAAACCAAGATCTAAAGCAGATCATCTCTCTCTAAAATGGCTGCTATAGGATCCCCAAAAATAAAAATTGAAAAAAATAATAGGGCTGCCTCCTGAAATATCCTTCAAAGAGTGACTGTGAGTTGAGTCAAAGGGATATTCTGGAAACATAAATACCATGAGTCACAAGATTCTCTCACCACGCTAAGATGTGTGAGGAAAATGTAGCTTCTGTTTTCTTCAAACAGCTCTGAGCTCGCATAAATTTCTTCCCCTGAGGCAGGAAAATTGAGATTTGCCAAGAAACAATATTCTAATTTCTCTTAGTCTAGACACTCTTTTCCCATTTAAGTATTCAGTCTCTTCAACTGGGTGTCATACCTGGATTGCTATTTTTTTTTAAAAGGACAATTTCTTGAGGTAATTTACCCCTGGGATACATATCATCTTTCAGAGTGGCCCCTGGATGGAGTCTCCATGCCGTGAGTGATGTGCCTGCCATGTCTGCTCAGGTATGTCAGAACTGGGACAACCCCTGAGCAGGCATGGCTCTGTGTGGCTTCTCAGAGATGTGGGGCACTGGTTTACTGCTGAGTTCCTCCTCCTGGTCCTTTGTCCCGGTATCCTGGGGCTCTTCTACTAGGTGCTGGCTGGGCCAAGCGTTTCTTTAGAAGCTGTCCCTTGCCTTCAAAAGCATAAGAGCTCCCCAGGTTCTGAGAAACAGGAAGCAGAGCCATAGAGTCATCTTCCATTATCCATACCCATTGTCCCTGAACCATGGTGGCCATGTCCCCAATCTGGAAGGCTACAACCTCCTTGGAGAAATCACCCACCCTCTCCTCTCTATAGTTTTTGGCTTCCACAAACCAGTCTGGATATTTCTGAACCATCTCATCCTCATGCCGAGTTCTCACCTGATTGCCTGTGGCCTCCCTCCTCCGCTGCCATCTTCCTTTCCCCTCTCATTTTGCTGTTATTGTTTTGTTTGAGTCAGGGTCTTACTATGTAGCCTGGTTGGCCTGGAACTTGTTATGTCGCTCAAGGTGGTTCCAAAACTCCCAGAGATCCACCTGCCTCTGCCTCCTGAATGAGGAATTAAAGGTGTGTGCCACCATGCTTGGATTTTCTCTCTGGTTTTTTTCAGCATTGGCGAGGGTGGAGGGTTCATAGGCCAACATCTTCCAAGCTTGAATCTGATATACACTGGCAGATAAAGGAACTCAAACTGACTTTCAAGTCTAGTACCTTGATTCTTTTTTAATTTGAGACAAAGTTTAGCTATGTTATTTCAGGTCTTGAATTATCAAATTCTCTGCCTTTGTCTCCTGAGTGCTGGGATGATAGGTGAGTACTAACATACATTTTTGTATGTATATATGTGTGTACGTATTCATGTGTTTATGTGTCTGTGTTTGTGCATATGTGCGTGAGCGCTCATGCACATGAGTGCAAGTGCATATGAAGGCCAGATGTTCATGTTGGGTGTCTTCCTCAAGCTCTCTTTTATTATTGTTGTTGTTAATTATTGTATTTGAGATGGGGCTCTCACTAGACCCAGAGCTTACCAATTCAGCTACACTTGCTAGCCCGCAAGCCCCAGGGAGCCTCCTGTCTCTGCGTCTCCAGAGTTAGGAATACAGATCGACATTGCCATGCCTGGCTTTTCACAGGTGCTAAGGGTCCAGACTCAGGTCTTCATGCTTGCACAACAAGCATTTCGCTGACTAGCCATCTCCTCAGACTCCACACATTTCATTTGAATGTCAAAAATTTTCATCTTCTTTGTCTTGAATTCATGCTAGAAATGACGCTAAACCTTCCTGAAACATATAGATATCTGTGACATCATTTTGCCAGAAAACAGTACATGAATAAATTGTCTTTACTATCACAAAGAATTGTTGAATTAATTTAGAAACACAAAATGAGCTCTTGTTATAGTCAGTAATGTTCTGTATAGTTAAAAATAATAATCTTGCTCCTACACCCCAGTCTGCTACCCTACATTCCCCTGCAAAGAGCTGGAGAGGGCAACCTGCTACATCCTGTCAGAAAACTCCTTTTGGAGTTTCTGTAGGAGAAACACTGAAGTCCACCTGTTTATGATCTGGCTAGTTTTTAGGATGTCAACTTGATTCAAGGTAGAGTTAGCTTGGAAGAGGGAATCTCAATTGAGAAAACGCCCCCACCAGACTGTCCTATGGATAAGGCTATGGGGCATCTTCTTGATTAGTGATTGATGTGGGAGAACCCAGCTTACTGGGGGTAGTGCCACCCATGAGCTGGTGACTCTGGGTGCTGTAAGAAAGCAAGTTAAGTGAACTCCAGGGAATAAGCCAGTAAACTATACTCTTCCATGGCTTCCCCTCCAGTTCCTGCCTCCAAGTTCCTGCCCTGAGTTCTTGCCCTGATGTCCCTCAGTGATGGATTTATAAGCTGTAATATGAAATAAACCCTTTCCTCCAGGAGAGGCTCTTGGTCACGGTGTTTTACCACAGCAAAGAAAAGTAGCTAAGATAACGCCCTTCCCAGAGAAATAAATAGCCCAAACCAAAGCACACTTCCAGTTGTCAATTTTGTTTGCTTTTTCTTTTCTTCTTTTTTTTTTTTAAACAACCACCCTGGAACTCAATGACAGTTCTTGAGGATCGACGTGGTCCAGTGATGGTGAATTGATTGTTCCAACAGAGATATTTAATGAGATTGCTCACACTATTCAGGAGCTGCAGGCTCCAGCAGATTACAATGACAATGGCGGGGACCTTGTGTGAATAGAGAAAGCGGATCAACCTTTTGCTCATTTCTTTTTGAAAGCACCAAGCCCTAGCAGCCAGGCCTTCTTGTTAATTAGTTGTTAATTATTGGGACAGCTCGTGAAATGGTTTTTAAAGAGCTGGCCTAGTGGCAAAGAAAAGAACCTAGCACAAGAGACTGAATTGAAGAGCAAGAAAAGGAGGGAAGAAAAAAAAAAAAAACCTTTTCCCAGTTGATACCAAGGAAATTCTATCAAGTATCAAGAGGTCCTGTAGAAGTGCAGAGGGAACTTGGGGCACACAGGAATGAATGGAAATTAGCACTCATCTCCCTTTTTTTTTTCTAGACCAGATGACACATGTCACAGAGCAGAGACGACCTACCTAAAGTCGCACTTCTAGTTGGTGTCCGAAGAATCAATTGAGTGCTGAGACCTCATCACCATCAGGTTCCATGAAGCTGAGTATTGACCATTTGGCAACACAGGACTTCTTACCCACTTATTTTTCTTCACCCTCAAAGATGGCTGCAACAGATATAGGTCAAAGCCACACATTGCCAGGTTTAGAACTGCTGGGCTCCTTTGTAGCCAAAATCAATGATTATTGATACGTTAAAATTAATGCCTTTAAAAATCTGATGTTGGGCGTGAGAGACGGCTCAGAGGTTAAGAACAATGACTGTTTTTTCAGAGGTGCTGAGTTCAGTTCCCAGAAACCATATGGTGGTTCACAACTATCTATAATGAGATCTGGTGCCTTCTTCTGTCATGCAGACAGAACGCTGTGAGCATAATAAACATATAAATCTTTAAAAAGAAATCTGATGTGTGAACAATTATGTCATTTGCTACCCCTCCCTATGGAAAGTTAATTTGTTACACATATACATTTAACATGTTAAGTTTTATAACTATCTTGGTGTTTAAATGTAGTTTTTTATTTTTACATTTATTTATTTCTGTATATGTGTGTGTGTGCACGCACATACCCATGCACATCACCGTATACATGTGACCATCACAAAACAGCTTGTGGGAATCATTTCTCTTGTTTCCACTATATATGGGGCACGGGAAATGAACTCAGGCTTTTAGGCTTGGTGGTTTAGCACCTTTACCTACAGAGCCATCTAGCTCATCAACCTGAATTGTTTTTAGAGAAAAAAAAATGTTTTGAAGGTTCAAACAAGTGGCTGAGATCTTTTAACACCTCTCTGATGTCTAGATAGAGAACATCGTTTTAATAAGAGATGAAAGCTCACACAGAACCAAGGGAGAGTGTTCTTAAGACAGAGGATTCTGTGTTGCAGAGTTGCAGAATTGGCAATAATGAACCCATTCACCTTGGGTAGGTGCGGGCTACCTAGACACACTATCTTGAAAAAATGCTTGTAAAGTAGTCGTTACTATTTGTGTTCTCTGTGTTATCCATACAAGTCTCTGTGGGTGGCTCTGTTACACATTTTCAAACATAGTCCATCCAATCATCTTTTTACCTAAAATATTAAAATAGGGGTAAAGTTCTCAAACACATTTTTATCCTCCCCTGGAAAGTTGTTATAATGCAGAAATAAAATACAAAAGTCAGGGTAACACGAGATCTATGTAGCGCGTGAGGATCGAAAGGGAAGATCTATCTTATTCTTTAGGGAACTTCTCTATCCCCCTCTGACGGCCCTTTACATGGTACCAAGTGTCTGTCTGAGCAGTGTAACCATTTCTTCTTGTCTTATTCTCTTCCAAGGTGTGCTGTATGGGCTCCGTGTTTTTTAAACTTCACCTGTCTAAGGAGCACTGTATGAACCGACACCAAGCATACGACCCACCGTCAGATCCAGAGGTTGCAACTCCCTAGCAGCCCTCACCTAAGAAAGTTCGACAGTCTCACGCTTTTGTTACAAGCCTTCCTGAGTACCTTAAACGGATACGTGTTTCTGTCTCTCTGTTGCTGGTTTGATCCTTCCATTTGGGTGATTTGATCATGAGATGTCTTCGTATAAGCCTCTTTTCAACCCTCTCAGGGTCTGCCTCCTTTGCCCATGTCCCTGACAGAAAAGATAGAAGGAAGTTGGGCTTGGGGGGAACCACACATGCACACGCATACACACACGCACACACACCCATTCACTTCCACCCGGCAGAGGGACCTCTCTCCTAGGCGCTCTTCCACTGCCTTTTAACATTCATTAGGAGAAAGCGTAGGCCATCTGGGGCCAATTCTGGGGAGTTGGCCTTACAATCAAATGAGTGGATTACTATTCAGAGTTGAAAGCAATGCAGAATTACGATGCACAGCAACCAGCATTTGGCTTGGGCTACAGATACATCTATAGAGTCAAATGGAAAGTTTCAAAACATTCTCTGCAATGATGTTGGGCAGCATGACCAGGCTGCCCCATCATGGACACACAGGCTGCTTGCAACCTGCTGTGGTTCTAGTTGATTGGGCAGCTATTATCATGAATTGAGCATTGCATGATTGAGCGCCACGGGCAGCGTCTCAGGCAGGCCCATTGTTAACTACTGGAATTGTATCTATCTTTTCTTCTGAAGGACAAAATTGCTGTGAATCTCTCAATCCGAGTGCCCTTAAAAGCACAAATGCCATGAACAGTTCCCTTTTGCAAGTTGCACATGTTGTCATGTGGCTCACATTCTAACGAAAGACCAAGCTAGGTTAACACTGCTCCTACAGCATCCATTCCAGGCCTTAACTCATGACTGGCATCAATTTTCCACGTCATTGTGTCTACTAGTACAGACATTACCTTGTAAAGCATGCAGAGCCTCGGGAATTTAATACTCTGAATTCTACAGCAGAAAGATGCCTTGAGCTGTCATGGCCATGTCCTTAGCGTGGCTTCCTTCCGATGGCACTGTGCTGATGCATTTCCTGGTGTGCATTCGAGCTGATTAATTTATTCTGTCAAAGAATGTAATAAATTGCAGTTTGCTTGCGGTCGGATGACAATTGGGTAGGCTGGGGTTTACAATTGAAAAAGACTATTTTAGCTTATCATAAGAAGCATATGATTTAGGTTCATGGAATGGGCTAAGGAAGTATTTATTAATCAGTAAATGTCTGAGTATGTGTTGTACACACTCACGTGTACAATTATAATACATGGAATTCAAGGTAATATGGTTCGCTTGGTAATGCAAAATGCACCACACTACTTAAGATGTCCTAACTTCTGATTTATGGACTAGACTTAGAGACTAGAATCAATGAATTAGCTCACTTGCTTGCCTCAGCCGCTCAAAGTCTGGGCTTGATCCCATGAAAGCATTCATCTACCAAGAAAATGGGTTAAGTGAAACGTGACTGTGAGCCCCGCCCCCCATCCCATAACCAATACCATTTTGCCAGCAGCTGGAGTAGATTTGCTTGCTCATAACTGCTTTTTCACATGGTTACCACTTTGGCTAACATCTTGACTTAAAACTTTATGAGTAGCAGGTTGCTAGGCAGAACCTAGAGCTCAGTATGTCTTCTCATTCCCGAAGTGCAAGTAGCCCTCACTGCTTTAGGGTACCACTTTTGGAGAACTTTGTGCTTGGGTTTGGTGTATTGAAATGCTGCACCAGAAATCCAAAATGTGAGTGGAATCCTGCAACCAAAGAGTGAGCAAAACCCAGGAGGGTTTGAGGAGAGCATAAAGTGGAAAAACGAAATGGTTTCAAGAGAGACTGTCGCTGAAGCTAAAGGTACACAAGGAATATACTGCTCTGTATGAAAGAAAGAGCCCTTTCTAAGTACTGGTAAGAAACATAGTGGTGCTGTCGCCTTGACTAAATAGAAATGTCCCTGTCGGCATGAGGGGACTGATCTGAGCAGATTCCCAGGCAGGGTATTGGAGTGTATGGGTTTAGACTTTCTATAAAACATATGAGACAAGCAAGTTTAAAAGGAGAGCTATTAATTTTTTTTTTTTAAATTAGAGCCAGAAATTCTTGCCTTTGAAAATTCCTAGCCTCCTTGACAGCACTAGACCTTGGAAATGGCTTCTAGGCAAAGATGAAATCCCAAGCCAACAGAGGAAAGCCTGATAAGAAGACACAGTCTGCCTTGTGGCTGTAAACTCGTTTTGTTAAGATCTGGGAAATAGCCAGGCAGTGCCTTGGGGAACAATTGAGATAAGCAACAGGGCTTCTAACAGAGTTAAAGGTGAGGCCCCTGAGCAATCCTACCAGCAGGCCAACTGGACTCTCCGAAGGCTTGTGGGCGTGCCCTTTAACACAAGCAATGAACAGCAGTCAGAATTACAGGAAAGCCTTATAGTCTTAGCAAGGCCTTTTCCAGCGTGGACTCAAAGAGGTGAGGACAGTTTAAAATGAAGAGGCCTCTGAACTCCAGAAAGCTGCAAACATGGACTGCCTTTCAGAGAAAAGAAGAATGCCCTGGAAGGCAAACCCTGAGCATAGAAGATGGAGCCAGGAAACAGTAGGGAATTATTCTTTGGCTTGGACAATTAACCAAGAAAGGACTCACATATGCCCTGATGAATTTCAGAACTGCTGTGGACCAGTGCCTCTTGTGTGGCTGTCTTTCTCCTCTGTGTGGTTATCCCCAAGCCTGTGATGCCTGCGCTTACATACTGGGTTTACTCAGCAGACAGATGACCTATTTCTTCAGAGCATAGGCCACGAGGGAGAAAAGAACGAAACAAAACAAAACATTAGAACTTCTGCACAGAACCAAAAGGAAAATTGAAGAAAAAAAAAGTCTTGAAACCGGTGGGAGTGGAAATACAGCATAACAAAACAGGATTCAGCAAAAGAAATTCGGGGGTGGGGGGGCGGTTGCAGAGATACAAACAGCTAGAGTCAAGTAATGGACTTGATCTTATAGACACAGCTGATGTTATGATGATGAGAGTATCCAGGGACTTGTAAAGGATATAAGTCTACATGTGAAGTCACAAATCACCGACAGACAAAAGGTGCAGCTAAAGCCACCCCATCTCTGAGATGGCCTTTGGTGGCCGTGTCTTCCCGAAATTCACGTTGATGCAGACAGACCTCTTCCCGAGTGAGTTGAGCTGGTCCATGTAACAGAGTATCTTTGAAGGATGTGTGACCCCAGTGCCTAGGTTAGGACATTCACGGCAGCTTCTGCCTTGCTTTGTTGGCTCTCTGACTTTGGGGAAGCAGGGATACAATATGGGGATATCCAGGAGGGGCTTGGCTCCCCTCACTCGTAAAATTCTTACTCACAGAAAGGAGATAAACTGTTCACTGTCTCAATAGGAAGCTAAGTTTCATGAAAATATTGTAAGTAGCAATAGATTCTCAATATATACAAAACCGACAAGTTTTCCAAATATTTAGAAACTAAAATCTCATGACAGCCCTAACTGAAGCAAGTACTTGTCATGTCACTGTGACAAAATGCCCGTCAGAAACAGTTTAAAAGAAGTAGATGTTTGTTTTGTGTTTGTGTTTATATAATCTAGTCATTTAATGACTTATTGCTCTGTGAGCTCTAAGCCAGCTTGGTCCACATAGTGACATAGTGTGTTTTAAGACAACCAGGACAAAAGAGAGAGAGAGAAAGAGAGAGAGAGAGAGTGTGTCAAACAAAACAAAACAAAACAACTAGGGAAAATATTTTGTGTGAAACCAAAAGAGTTTTTTTTAATCTGCCCCCCAAAAATGGAAAAACAACACACTGAAACTTACAGGACACAGTCAAAGAAATTTTAAGAGGAAAGTTGATGGTGAGACATGCCAATATTGAGAAGAAAAGGAAAAAGAAAAATCTCAAATAAACTGCCTAACTAACTCTATATCTCAAGGAACTGGAAAAAAAGGAGGAGCTGGGTGGTGGTGGCACATGCCTTTAATCTCAGCACTTGGGAGGCAGAGGTAGGTGGATTTCTGTGAGTTCGAGGCCAGTCTGCTCTATAAGAGCTAGTTCCAGGTACACAGAGAGAAACTGTCTAGAAAACCAAAAATAAAACAAAATAAAATAAAAAAAATAGGGGAAATCAATACTAAAGTTAGTAGATTAAAGTACACCAGGGCATAAATGAATGAACCAGCAGCTGCAGAACCAACATGTTGTGGCCTGGCATCAATAATCCCATGGCTATCTCCGAGTAGAAATAATGTTGGTCCAGTAGCCATGACAACCAAACAAGCAGCACAACACTATGGTAGCTGCATCTATAGTGGTGATAATGAAGCTGTTGATAATGTGGATGGAAAAGGTGCTCAGAGGATCCTCACTTGGGGTTCTAGTCATTCTTTCCCCATGCCTTCCGTAGCTACAAGCGAGCTTGGAAGCTGTTGGGCTACATAGGAGTGGAGCTGTGATCCAGAGCTGCAGCTTCCATGGCATCCCTATCCACGATGGGCTGGTACTTTGCCGTGATAAAGCTGTCTCGGCATCACCCACATTTCTGTAGGTAACCTTTCACCCATGTTCCTTTAGCAAACTCAAAACGCTAACTGGTTCACAGGGCTTGACTTGGATGATGGGCTTGTTACCATGGTCTGCCCCAGTCTGGTGCCAACAGAAGCTTATTTATACCCCCACCACCTGAGAAGAACCACAACAAACAGAAGAGATTAGTGAAACTTGAAGGTTTTTTTTTGAAAGGATAGAGTTAACAAATTTTTACTTAGACTAATAAAGAAAAGAGTCAAATAAGCAAATAAAGTCGTAAATGGAAAAAGAAGATGTTACAATTGGTGCTACAGTAGTACAAAGGCCAGCAGTGTCAAGTGATAGTCAACATATGGACGACCTAGAAGAGACAGACAGGTTCCTAGAAACATGCTGCCTAACAGGACTGAACCACAAAGAAACAGACTGGCCAGATTAATAGCCAGTGTGGAGATGGTCCCCTCATCAAGATGTCACTCTGACTGCCTCGTTCTTGTGCTGACAATATAGATGCTAGGTAAGGTTCACTACGGAGTAACGTGAAACACTCTGGTGGGGTGACCCTGGACCATGGCCAACAAGACCATTATGCAGAACTATGTATTTAGTATGACTCATAGACTCCCCCAAAGTCTCTGAAACAGACAGCTTTGCTGAGGGGCATTTTCCCACTCAAGTGATTGACAGGTCTATTTAGATGAATTCTTCAGGGGAGAACAATAACAGGTTTTGTTCTTTACCAGAAAGCTCCTTGCAATCTTTGGTGCAGTTCAGACAGTCATCTATCCTCCCCATGGCCTAAGATGCAACTCACACCCCATTCTTCTGATCGGAAATCATGCGGCAACATAGTTTAGCAAGAAGTAAAGAAAGAAAACTAAAAGGAAGAAGTAGCCATATTTTATCAGAAATAGGAAGGTGTCCCCTGCCTAGACCTCAAGAAAGGCCTGCTATGTCCCCTCTCGCTCCTATGTCTAATCCATTGTTTCTCTGTCATGGCATCTTAGATCTTGAGGCAATGGTGATATTTTCTCCCCACATCTACATACCTAAGGAAGGACAATTGTGATGTTATGGGGGGCGGAGGGGAGGAGATAGGGTCCAAAGCAGACAATGAAGGAGGGGCCTGTCCTCAGTGACCTTCACGCTTGCTCATTTCTTTTTTTTTTTCTTGCTGATTTTTTTTATTAATTAATTAATTAAATTATTAAAGATTTCTGCCTCTTCCCCGCCACCACCTCCCATTCCCTCCCCCTCCCCCAATCAAGTCTTCCTTCCTCCTCAGCCCAAAGAGCAAGCAGGTTTCTCTGCCCTGTGGAAGGTCCAAGGACCACCCACCTCCATCCAGGTCTATTAAGGTGAGCATCCAAACTACCTGGGCTCCCACAAAGCCATTACATGCAATAGGATCAAGAACCCATTGCCATTGTTCTTCAGTTCTCAGTAGTCCTCATTGTCCATTATGTTCAGCGAGACCGGTTTTGTCCCATGCTTTTTCAGTCCCCGGCCAGCTGGCCTTGGTGAGTTCCCGATAGCATCCCCCTGAATATTAACCTTCATCAGGCGATGAAAGAAGACAGAGACAGAGACCAACATTGGAGCACTGGACTGAAGTCTCACGATCCAAAGGAGGAGCAGAAGGAGAGTGAGCACGAGCAAGGAACTCAGGACGGCGAGGGGTGCACCCACACACTGAGGCAATGGGGATGATCTATCGGGAACGCTTGCTCATTTCTAAGTAGCTAACAGAATCAACAATCACAAACCTCTCAACAACAGAAGTCCCGAACTAGAAGCCTGTGGTAAAGTGAGAGAAGGGGCAGAGCGGGAACAGAAATTCCTGTCACAACTTTGCATCCACACTTTGAAACTCTGAAGTTGCTGTGATAAGACAAATCTAACCCAAAGGATTGGCCTGAAAACATCACTGGCTACATCTAGGGCCATACATTCAAGACTCTGGCTTAGAGGCCAGACAGGGCACACCCCCTCGTAAGAAAAACAGCAGACCTCACACCCTGGCCCCTCTACCCTCAAGTGATGGAGCTGGCTGCAGCAGGAGCTTGCAAGCCTCTCTCACTTCCTCTCTCCTGCCCAAGAGAACTGTGAGAACTAACAGTTGATCGGAATGCAACCATGATTTGCTGCAGAGGTGCGAGCTTGCAAAGAGACCTGTGAAATCCCACAAAACACAGGAAGTGTCTAAGTCCGCTGGATTGGGCTGGTGGTAAGGCAGCTGGCATCTTCAGAACCTGAGTGCCTCCAGAATCCTTTTCGGTAAGGAATGTCATCTACAAGGGGAATCCCTACCTCACTATTTACACAGAGTTCAAAGGAAATGCAGATTTAGTCATTTGGTTTCTGTGTGACTTTCAAGTCAAAACGAAACTAGAATGTGAATATCAGAGCGTGTGAACCTTTTTGGTATGAAGCCTGGGTTCCCCTCTGGCTGCTGCGGTGTGGAGAGGATTGTGCATTGTAATAGCAGCACCCACAATAGAAGAAGGTCTTTGCATGGTTCTCAGGATGACTGCTGGTGCTCAGAGCTGAGCTGCGGAGTGCAGCAGCTCATTGTCGGACTGCAGTGCATACGTGAAAACAACTCCCTGAGCATCCCACTTGCATTCTGGTCCTCTGTGAATGGATTCACTTCAAACAAGCATTTCAAGCATTAAATAGTTAGAAGGCTGCCTCGCAGTAGTGCAAGTCTAGGTTCAACCCCTGTACCATTAAAAGTTTTATATGGAGAGAGAGAGAGCCGGGCATGGTGGCGCACACTTTTAATCCCAGCACTTGGGAGGCAGAGGCAGGCGGATTTCAGTAAGTTCCAGGCCATCCTGGTCTACAAGAGCTAGTTCCAGGACAACCAGGGCTGTTACACAGAGAAACCCTGTCTTGAAAAAAAACCAAAAACAACAAGAACAAAATTCTCCAGCCAGAAGCAGTGTACCTGCGATCCTAGCCTAGGGAGAAATAGGGAGATCTCAGAAATCAAGACGACTATCTCCCAAGGAAGGACACCTGAAGCTGACCTCTGGCCTTCACATGCATGCGCATGTGTATGTACAGGTGCCCGAATACACATAAACATATACACACAAAACACTTTTTTATGACATATATACCAGAATTTACATAGTTCCAAGCTCTCCCATAGAGAACAGCTGGTTTCATTTTTCTCAACTATAAACTATACAGCAACGACCGTGCAGGTAAGCACAGGTTTTCAGTTTTCTTAGGTGTTTAGCTTTATTTCCTTACTGTAAACTTTGAAAAACTGAAGCTAAAGTAAAGACCAAACCTGTTTCCCAGTGGTTCGATATGATTCCTAACTAATTTTGCTTTTTACTGTAACTTTAAAGTTCTTATGAAATACCAGTTATGAAGACAAACTTGGGGGTCAGCAGACCCCTTTACCCATCTTCCCAGTGTGATCACACGGGTAAACTCGTCTCTGGCTGTTCTCAGCATTATTCATTTTATCTTATTTTTTAAAAAATATTTATTTATTTGTTATGTATACAATATTCTGGCTGTGTGTATGACTGCAGGTCAGAAGAGGGCACCAGACCTCATTACAGATGGTTGTGAGCCACCATGTGGTTGCCAGGAATTGAACTCAGGACCTTTGGAAGAACAGGCAAAGCTCTTAACCACTGAGCCATCTCTCCAGCCCCAGCATTATTCATTTTAAATTGGTGCTTTAGGTGGGGCAGCTGAGCCCCACCTATTGGTGCTGCCAGAGAAGTGACACCTCTTGGGAATCAGTCATTCCATAGGAACTTGACTGCCAGGGGAGAGGAAGGCTAGGATGGCCCCAGGCATCTGTTGGGGTTGCTTATATTTCTGGAGGTTGGCTTGTTTTGTCACCTTGGACAGCACTGGCTACTTCCGGCCGCTATTTGGTGAAGGGAGAAGTGGGTGCTTGGCCTTTGTGGGCCCTTAGGTCTTAGCTACGGTAGTGTGTGCCCTCCCTTACTGTCTGTGGCCAGAGTCATTTCTGCCCTTTTTCCTCATCATCTTGAGATTCTTTTGAGCTGTTTGAGTTCATTTTGAACTAATTTGAATTACTGTAATTTGTCTAATAGGAAACCTCTGCTCCTCAAATTGGGGGGTCTGTTTTGAACCATTAGATTCCTTTGAGTTATTTTGGTATCTGCTGTTTGTTGGGACAGGCATTGTCTTTGGGGCTCTTTCAAGACGATCCACCCATCTTTTGAGCTATTTAGGTGTCTGCTGGTGTGACATGGAATCTTGACTTCTGTACCTATGGGCTGGTTATGAGCAGGAATGGCTTATAAGGTACACAGAGAGACAAGGATATTTGGGAGATCACTACTGTAGTTTCTATAACCATGGAAAATGCTAAGTCAGCACTCCGGGTGCGCACCCCCTCCCCGGTGGTGGGGGATTGTAGCTGACTAGTGTTTTTTTTGTTGTTGTTGTTGTTTGTTTGGTTGGTTTTTTTGTTTTTGTTTTTCGAGACAGGGTTTCTCTGTGGCTTTGGAGCCTGTCCTGGAACTAGCTCTGTAGACCAGAGGCAGAGATCCGCCTGCCTCTGCCTCCCGAGTGCTGGGATTAAAGGCGTGCGCCACCACTGCCCGGCTTCTGACTAGTGTTTTTATAAACTTCTGGTGATTTACCTGAAAATGCTTTCTGAACTAAGGTAATTGTTTTTATGTGTCATTTAGTGAATTAGTCTCTCAGTCTGTGTCTATGGTGACTGATTTGATGGGTTTTAAAGACATGGTGATGACAGCAATGAACTGACTGAGACTTTTGTCTAAGAGGGGCTGGGGAAATGCTCAGTGGGTAAGTGTGCCCAGGCTGAGGGCTTGAGTTAGATCCCTAGATCCCACGTTATGAAAGGAGAAATCACTCCTGGAAGTTGTCCACAGACCTCTGTGAGTGTGCATGGCCCACACATGCCTACACACACACACCACACATGCACGTGCGCGCACACACACACACACACACATACGGTAGCATGCAATAATAAGCAGAAAATCCCACAAAACAATGATTTCCCTGTTATATATTCAGTACCTGATGAGGAAGGAACCCAACAGTCCAGAGGTGCTTGGTGATAAGCAACCCGGACCTTGAACCACCCCAAAGCACTTGGGGAAGACGGAGTTTAAAGGAATCTGAAAATAGCATGGAGCAAAACTTCTTCTGTTCCTACACCTGTGAGCTAAATTGCTATTGACACACCTAATTCGGAGTGTGTGTGTGTGTGTGTGTGTGTGTGTGTCTGAGTATCTGTATGATAGTATTATATAGAGGTTGATAGCTCTTCTCCTCCTCCTCCTCCTCCTCCTCCTCCTCCTCCTCCTCCTCCTCCTCCTCCTCCTCCTCCTCCTCTTCTTCTTCTTCTTCTTCTTCTTCTTCTTCTTCCTCCCCCTCCTCCTCCCTCCTCTTCCTTCTCCCTTCTGCTGTTGCTGTTGTCTCTTTTAGACACAGATAGAAGTCCAGATGCTGACTAGGTCTAGCTAAGCTGTAGGCATGCCAGAGTTACAACGGATTTGAGACTGCAGAAAAATACTGACCATTTTAAAGCCAAGCTGTTGTTACCTGCTTAGGGGCTGACAGAAGGCTTTAGAGAACTGAGACACACGGACAAGCAATAGTCATTGATTTTATTCTGTCCTAAGTATTGCTTGGATCAGATCTCTTTTAAAATGTAGTTGAGCTTACCAATAAATACATTTTCATATACAGCAAATGTACAAAAAAACTGTCCATGCCTGCTCTCTTCCCGGGGCTCTGAAAGGGCAAGTATCTGATTAGAGGTAAGAATCTGATTCCGTATGCAGAACACTGAAAGAATTTAAATTGTATTTTAATGAGAAAAATCATGAAAAGGGTACACATGCATTTCATATTATTAAGAAACTATTGCCTAACATTCAAACTTTTGTAAAAGACACTCCAAAATGTAAACTTATCCTGAGATTCTCTAAAGTCAGATGTAGTTTGATGATGTAATGCTCATAAGGCAATCGCTATGGTTTCTGCTGACTCGCGCAGGCTTTTGAATACTCAGGAAACTGAGACTTAACAGAGTCAAGGTTCATTTAAGCATCTCCCTGTTAAAGCCCTTTAAATGACTACTGTATAAGTAACTATTATTTTAGGGCGATCCCTGTATACTTAATATTCTATGAGTCAGGAGTGTTGGAGCAGACCTGAAATCCCAGCACTTAGGAGGTGGAGGCAGAAAGATCAAGCGTTCAAGAGTATCCTTAGCTACCTAGCAAGGCCATCTTGAGCTACATGAAACCCTCCCAAAACACAACTACAAATCAACAGCACTGTGAATTTCTGACAGGAAGGAGTAGAACCATGTGTGTGAACATTTATCTAAAAGTTATGCAGGAGTTCGAAGAGTTAAGAACATGCAAGTTCAATACATGCAAAATCACAGACACTCCTTTTTTAATATAATGTGAGCTTCGTCTGGACTTCCAACATATAAAATGACCAATGGAAAACTTGACGTGTCTGTTATTTGTAGGTGCAAGCATTCAGGTGAAAAGCCAGCTGTTTGGGAAGTCCTGCTATTATAGATGTGGTCTGCATTTGTTTGCTTTGACTACTGAGTGCTCTGTTGTATGCAGGGGACACATTTGCCAGTCAGAGTGAGTCTCTCTGTGGTCACCAGCACCATCCCCTAAATTTGAAAGAGGTCTGAAATTTTGATTGCTGTCCATGCTGTGGACCTATTATTTTACTGAGTCAGAATCTAGAATTTGCTCCAAAGATCGAAGCTGGATCGCTATATAAAGCACTTCTGTGTATGTACAGGGCGAATCGTTTCCAGCTTTTTTGTATGTTGAATGGGTTTGTGTTCCTCTAGTCCAGTGGCTCTCATCCTTCCTAATGCTGTGACCCTTTAATACAGTTCCTCATGTTGTGATGACCCCCAACTATAAAATTATTTGCTACTTATATTGAAAATTATATTCTACTTCATAACTGCAATTTCACTACTGTTATGAATTATAATTTTGCAGGATATCTGACATGTGGACCCTGTGAAAGAGTCATTCAACCCTGAAGGATCGCGACCCACTGGTTGAGAACCTTTGATGAAGTATGTAAGCCTTCTTAGATAGAACACTTCCCCATGCTGGGGTCCTCCAAACTAGAATGACTGGTGGTATTAACACTTTCCAAGCTAGTGTTGACATGTTCCTAACTGTATTGTGAGCACTGTCTTTAAGCAAAGGCTACACACTCCAACACTGGACTCCAAGTAATGTCGCTGCGGTCATTGGTCACCTAAGGATTGCATCTGTGAACACATATATCCTACTTTGTTTAGATAACATCTTACTTACTCTTTTTTCCTCCCATTGAGCCTTAAAAGACAACTTTAAGGGCTAGAGAGTTGGCTCAGTGGGTACAGGGTACAGCCCTGATAACCTGAGTTTCATCCCCAAGTCCCACGGGGTGGCAGAAAAGAAACGACTGCTAAGGGAGTTGCCCTCTGACCACCACATGGGCATTGCTATGGCACTGACAGCCCTACATATATACACACATGCACACACACAGACACACATGCACACACAGAGACACACATGCACACACACAGACACACATGCACACACACAGACACACACGCACACAGACATACAGAGACATACACAGACACACACACACCACACATATACACTCACACACACATACACTTACATACAACACACAGATGTACACACACACTAAACACCTATATTTTTAAAGGTAAATTTAAATGGGGTCTATGTATAAAAATAGCCATTATTGACAACTTATTTTATCTTTTAAACTGAGATAAATTTTTAATGCATTTCTGAGAGGAAAATGAAGACGGCTCCATGGTTCTGATATAATATTGTTTATCTACGGGAACAATTACCCTGAAGTTCATGCAAAGTAAATAACTAGACTGTTTTGCCAGTTGCTAACTTTCTGCAGAGTGCTCACCACTGCTACCCCACATCAGTGCCGTGCCCAGTTTCCGTCTCTACAGAATTTAGAGCCACACTTATGGAAAGTGACTCCCATGAGCGCTTCCTCCCAAGCCAGTGTTTTCTTAAGCGCTGGCTTTTATCAATTGCGTTTGTGTTTTCCTTGTAGAATGATGAAAGTTGTTTGCTGACATTCAGCAGAACCTCAAGGTGTTTTTGTTTTTTGAGATAGGGTTTCAGGCTAGCCTCAAACTCTTTATGCATCTGTGATGACCTCGAACTTCTGACCTTCCTGCTTCTGCCTCTCTGGGTTACAGCCCTGAACTAACACTCCCAGTTTTTGTGGTCTGGGGACTCGTCAACACTGCCACCTGAGTTACACCCTCAGCCTTGTGTATTTGCTTTTGACACAGGATGTTGCTAGGTAGCCCTGGCAGGTCTGGTGTTGTTGCATAGACCAAGTTGACCTTGAACTTGCTGCAATCCTCCTGCCTCTGCCTCCTGATGACAGAATCACAGTCATTCAGCACCATGTCTAGCAGGGGTACAGATTCTAATAAAATAAGCAGAGCAGTGTTTGCTTGAATTGCAAGGCGATGACCTACAGAACAGAACAGACGAAGGTGCTAATGAGCCTCAGGTAGGCTGAGTCTAAGAGTCACTCTGTCTAGACCTCTAAGCTGCTTGAATTTGTCCCACATGAGTCTTTCTTGCCTTGACTACTTGTTATTTGTTACTCAAGCTCTTTACCAATCATTTCCGATCAGGTCAAA
Organism: Chionomys nivalis; assembly: GCF_950005125.1. Classification (NCBI taxonomy): domain Eukaryota; kingdom Metazoa; phylum Chordata; class Mammalia; order Rodentia; family Cricetidae; genus Chionomys; species Chionomys nivalis. The sequence goes on from NC_080091.1 coordinate 66,441,997, forward strand.
CCAACTGGGACACGACAAGGATACTGAACACTGTCTTCAGAGTTCTGGAATTATTCAGAGACAAGAAGGGGATTGTCATCAGAAGTCAGATGAAGCCATCCTTAGCGTGATGGCTCATAGCTGTAATCTCAGCACTTGGGAAGCTAGTGCAGAAAACCAGCCTCAATTATAAACTTCATAAGATAATTTCAAAGCCAATGACAAATTGGAATCAATTTCCAAAATAATTTAAAGCTTAGAGGCTATGCCAATGTGCTTCGTATGTGTGGTTACCTGACATTGGGTCCCTTCCCATCAGAATTCATTTTTAGTAGTTTATAGTCTTGGAACTATTTAAAAAGAAAGATGGCTCCCTGTTGGAATTTCTTTCCTTCTCTTCTTCTCTTCTCTTCTCTTCTCTTCTCTTCTCTTCTCTTCTCTTCTCTTCTCTTCTCTTCTCTTCTCTTCCCTCCTCTTCCCTCCCTCCCTCTCTCTCTCTCTCTCTCTCTCTCTCTCTCTCTCTCTCTCTCCCCCTCTCTCTCTCCTCATGTTTTCTGGCTCCGACCCCCTCCTGTGTTCTGCTTGATGTGGCACTTTTACTTTCAGACTTAAAAATCTGTCTCTTTTTACTTCTGTGCTTCTGCCATTGCAGCGAGTGCTCTTCTCGTGCATACACTACTCCGTCACTGAGCCGGGATGTTATAATTCCTTCATGAGTGAGAACTTTCAAACTCAAGAGACTCCTAGAAGTTCCTCTCAGTACAGCATCCCAGCTCCTCTGTTGAGCCCATAGGGTGACTAAAATCATGAGGGACTCAGGATCCCTGCTTGACTCTGTGAAGGCATGTTAACCACTCAGGGAGAATCTTCCTTCCTAACCAACCTCATTCCACATCCAGGCTAAAGGCATGGAGACAAGTCCTTGTCCTGAACCTCTCCTCTTGAGTCACAAGATACTCCATGAGCAACAGGGCAAGTTGATAAATACCTCTGTGACAAGGGACTGGAACTATCTCCAAGCCATGAGCCAGCAGGACAGAGCATCCTCAGGATGAGAACTATTACCTGCTCAGAAGAGCCTACACCCTGGAACAGATCATCGTGGAGGAATCAGACTGGTCTCCTCAAGTTAAGGCCAGATTGGCAGTTTTCATGAAACCGCCATTCAGAACCAGAACAGTGACAGAGATGGGCAGGACCACACTCTGACCAAGATGACTTAGTAATGCTATCTTTTGCCCCTTCAACAATTTTTCCTCAATTATAAAGCTTAGTGTTCATTTCAGTGCCTCAAAATGGAATCTGGGGCCACTGGACTCCTTCATTTGTTTGTCTTCCCTATGCACTGACTAAATTTCCATCTCTGCTTCACTAAAACTCTTAAAAAGACATTTAAATGTAAAATACCATTTTGCAAAATCCATTGATTTTGTAGGACTATCAGCAGAGTACTTGTCTAGGCCACACAAAGTCCTGAGATCAATTCCTGGGTTCAGTCTTCAGCATTGCCTATACCAGGCATAATGGTTCACACCTGTAACTCCAGCACTCAGGAAGTGGAATCAGGAGGTGGAATCAGGAGTTCAAGGTCATCCTCTACTATATTGTAATTCTGAGGCCAGCATGGACTGGCCACCCTGTCTCAAAAACAAAATCCAATGACAAAGGCCAATGAAGCAGATTAACCCCATTGAAGAGAATATAGCTACTGTGGTAAGAGTCTCCAGGATGCTTAGGTAGAATAATGTCACCCTAACCTTGTGAGTCAAACCAGTGAGGTTAGGGAAAATTTGACCGCCATGGCCTTGAATGTGGTGAAAACAATTTTTTAAAAAAATTCAAAAACAAACCAGAAAGTTGCATAATATAGTAATTGGGTTCCGCCTTCTTAGGAGCTGAAATGAGACCACAGTCACGTGACATAACCATCAAAAGATGGCAGTGTTTCAGCAGGAAGGACGTGGGCTTTGCAGGTGTATAGCTTGTTTTTCAAAGCAAGCTTGACCTATAAGAGAACTGTTATTCTTTTGCTCCTAGCTGCAAGGGCATCAGGGGGCTCAAATCCGGTTCCCTTGCCCCACTAAGTAAGCTTCTGGCCCATGCGTGGCTGTCCTGCCTGCCAGGGGAACTTCCTGCAGGGAGTCTTTTCTTGCCATCTGTCTACCCTGACCACGTGTGGTTTTTGTACCCACATTAGAGCATGCCTGGCCCACCTAGGATCTGGTCATCTTAGAAGTCCTTGGAAGTCCTTTCTGTCCTTAAGTTGACAGAGAGTGGGAGAATGCTCAATCATTGCTTCTCCAGGGTCAATCCCTTCGAGAAATTTCCAGCCTTCCATCTGTGCCACCTGCTTAATGAACTTCCAAGTTCTGCCTTGAAATGGAAGACATAGTATTTCCGATCACTAGGGCTCCTGTGTGCATTGCTGGGGCCACCCCCAAACTCTGTGGCATCTTTTTCTTCTGCTAATACGTTACTATAACCTCTCAAAGAGAAGATGTCTTAGTTTAGTTGACCACAACAAGAATGCTGTTCTCTCCAGATGAGAAAAGCCTGCATTTGAAAACTGCCTTTGATACAAACTGGTTTTCGTCATCTGCAAATCATGGTAACAGAAGCAGGTACTCCCCACCCTGTAGGGCTGCTGTGAGAGCAAATCCTTCAGATGAAGTATGTGGTATGTTTGATGTGTTCTGTGTATGTCAGTTCTCATGGGCATTAGATAAGTGGGACATCTTTATCCCTGCCTCCCACTTTGAGGTCCAGAATGACTTTCTTCTGCTTGAGATGGGGATATTTCTGTTTCTCTGGTCAGTGTTTTTGGTTCTGGAGCTACCTGCCCAGGATAGTGGGGAATGGAGGAAACACTCATAGCAGAAAAGTGCTGAGGATGGAGAGATCCTGCCCTGTGTCCTCCCCCGAGAATTCTTTTTATTGCCTCAAGTGTCCACCCCTGAGAACACATGTGAGTACATATCTGTTTCCCTCGAGCTGAAATGAGAAAGTCCAGGATACAAAATATTCCATCGATAAACCCACTCTCAGGATATAGAGGGAGAGAGAAAATAAAAAATTGCTGTGCACACCAGAGTGCTGGTTCAAGGCTTCCAGAGCCTTGGCAAAACTGTAAGAGATAGTGCAGGCAAAAGATTCACTCTCTTCAACAAATGAATGGATGGAGTCAGGGTCCTGTGAGTTAGGGATTTAAGAGAGGTGGCCAAATGTAATGTGTAAACTATTTTTATTCCAATTTGTTTAAAACGACTGTAAAAAATACATTACAGAGCCAATTAGATACTTGACTAGTGGTTGGGTCCTTAATTGATATTTAAAAATCATTCCTCTTGCTTTCAATGTAGCATTGTGTTTAGTCGGGGTTCTCCAGAGGTACAGGCCTGGTAGAACGATATGTATTTACTAGAGTGGTTTTCAGGTTGCCGTCCGAGGAATTCAACAGCAGATGTCTCCTGATAGAAAAACCAAGGATATGCTAGTTCCTCAATCCATGAGGCGGGATGCCTCAGCAGTCCTGATCTGGTATGGTGTTGTAGGACATTCGATTATACTGTGAACCCTGAGTTTGTGTTTGAACTAATGAAATAAAACCAACTTTGAGTCAGGAGGTCAAGTTAGTAACTAGTAGACAGAAAGTACTTGTGGAGAGTCATAGGGTGTCTGTAAGGCAATAGGGACACACCGGAAGTAGTAGGGAGGGACTTAGTGCAGTGTGGATCCTTCTGTTTTGGTGGAGTGGAAGGATGGTCTCTTTCAGAGATGCCGGCAGAGAGAGGGTCAGCTGGTTGCTCCTCAGCCTCTCTGACCCAGCAGGTTTCCACTCCAGCCTTTGGCTTCCAGTTTTACTGATAAATAGAATGATGACGATTTAATTTAAACTATATTTGGTGACAGCAACATAACCAGAGCCTGAATGACCAGAATCCTGCCAGGTCCTGGTCTGAGTGCCTGGACCACTGCCAGAGAAGCAGACCAGTAACTGTGGACCCAAATTGGTGGCTGAAACAGCAAAAGATTAAAGCACAGCCTCTGTGTATTTGGAATAAACAACAGGGCTGGGGTCCCAGAGAGGTCCTAGAGGGCCCTCAGTCTTCAGTTCCCAGGGGAATCCTGAGGAAGTAGGTGCTGAGATCATTGAATACATGGCTCAGGAAGAGGATAGATGAATTTGCCAGCAAGAGTGGGGACAAGAGGTCAAAAAGCAAAAGCTTTCTTTTCCTATTCTTTCTGAGGACTGGTCCCCAGAAGGTGTCTCTGATTTGGCACAAGTGTTCTGACGTCAAGTGATCCAGATTTAGAGTGAGTCTTCCTACCTCAAATGATCCAATCAAGAAAATCCCGCCCAGGTATACCCACCTGCTTAGGTTTTAGTTGGTGCCAAACATAGTCAAATTGACAACCAAGATTAACCATCACACCCTGAGTTGCTCCAACAATTGTCCTTTCTGGGATATATATTACTGTGTGTAAAATGGGGTATTATAATGTACAAGTAATATGTATGATGTTTACTTCAAAATAGTACAATAAAAGGCAAAATAGGGAGATACATGGAGCAAGACGAACTTGTGATGACAATGACGGCAGCTAGTAGATCCAATCGTGGGGATTGATTACAATGTTTTCTTTCTTTCTTCTTTCTCATGCTGCCCAGGCTGGCCTTGAACTCCGCATGTGTGGAAGGATCATCTTACATTTCTGATCCTCCTGCTTCTATCTCTTGAGCATTGGAATTATAGACAGGGCCACCACTGCTGACTCCACAGTGCTGGGAATTAAACCGCGAGTCTCGCACACTCTACCAGGGCACTCCCCCAACTGAGCTATGTCTCCAGTCCCATCAATATTTTCTTTGAAATTTCCCACCATCAAGTGTTAAGGAAAAGCAAAAAGGTGGCTCAAGTGAGGAAACCGCCCACAGCTTTCTCTCACTGAATCAGCTAAACTTTGAGGCATTTTCCTCACCAGACAGCTATGAGTTGGTCTTGTAGCACCAGTAGTGGGTACAGAGAAAGTACCCAGCCAGTGATAGCTGTCACTATATTGATACAACAGAAGGTTCCTCTTTATTCTCCGTGGCTCTTCCCAACCAAAAGACTCTGATGGCAACCTGTCTTTAAAATCACATCTTAGCCTTTTGTTTTCTCAACTTCTGCCTATTGGCCTTTCTGGGAACTCTAACTTCCTTCAGGGTTCACCTCCCTCGGCCTGGGGCATCTGGCCACTCTACCTGGGAAGTCAGGTGTCAGGCCCTGGGCGTGTTGGACCCATTCCTGGACTGGCAGGTGCGGGTTTCTGATTTCCTCACCAGATCGCTTGGTGGCTGGCTCTTTTTTCCAGTGGCTTCCTGTCACCTGAAATGAGAGCTCACAGCTTCAGGAGGAGGCAGAAACTCGAGGTGGAGGAGGGCGAGTCAGAAGAAAGATGCAATTACATCCTCATCCACCACTCCTCAACGGCCCCACCCTGTGCCTGGGGAGAAGTCTAGAGTCGGGGTGGGGAGGTGTTTATCTCATCTCTGTTTCTCCCAGGCTGTGCAGTATTGGACAAGATACTTGACTTTACTGAGCCTCTGCTTTCTCAGCTATAAAATAAAGTGAATAATAGCCACATCTTTTATTAGTTCAGAGTAGTTATTAAGAATACAAACTCCAGAGCTGGAAACCTGGCCCTGCTTTATATTAACTATGCCTCCTTGGACCTCACTGTGGCAGGTTCTTCACTGATAAAATGGGAGTTGAAACAGGACCTGACTCCTTGGGATGACTGTGGTGTTGAAATGGAACGGTATCTTGTGGGGGATGCTCTCTGGGGGTTAGCGTTACCATCTCCATCATGACATCAGTTCTTATCAAATGCTTTGCGAGTTCCCTTGCAGGCTTGGTACCTCACTTCAGTCCTCCTTTCAGGCCTCTGTTGTTTCCATGTCCGCTCTGGCATCCATCCATGAGGAATCAGGGCCAGCTTGGGAGTCCAGTGAGTGAGTCATGGACCAGGGTCACACAAGGTTAAATACTGCTACACCTTTCCCAGTTTCTGCTCTTTCCTTCCCTGGAAGGCAAGTGTGAACTCTAGGACTTCCAAAGACGAGGCTTTGGGTGGGATGAGTCAGGAGTGGAGCAAAGGACGGAGAGCAGCAGACCCAGAGACCTAGGGAACACTAGGGAGGGAGGTGGCACTGGGTCATCCTTGATTGTCCCCAACTCTGCCCAAGAACAAATCACTCCACCCTGGTTACATCCACCACCTTCTCTGGGTCCCTTGAGGCCATTGAGAGGAAGGTGGTCTAGCAGTTTTGGTCCCTGGCAGTCATGTTCCTCTTTGTAGAGACAAGGCAACTCCCCAAAACTTTGGATTTGTACTCATTCCTCAGCAGTGGATGGAGTCCAGGAGGCAGGAGACACTAGATTGGAACTAAAAACCTGGGAGGACAGGACGACAGAAAAGCAACAGGTTCTGCATCACAGAGTAGCCGCTCTGGGGAAGCCTGGTAAAGAGATATGATGTTGACACTGCTGGGCCAGGTTCAACCCGAAGATCTCCCTCAGAATCACAGGAGTTACACTGAGCTGCTGAACCCAGCTAAGGCTCCCAATCTACTTCTTAACTTAACCCTCTATTCCATTAATACACACACAAATACACACACACACACACACACACACACACACACACCCTGCCCCTCCAGTCCCAGAATATAGAATTGCAAATTGCAGGGAAGTTGGGGGACAATTAGCTCTTGTGTTCCTCCTCTGGGTATTGAGAAAGATCTGGAATGGAATTTGCTTCATGGGGATTTCCAGGAGCAGAGTCTCTCCAGCCTGTTTGCACTGAGCTGGGCTGTTTTCACATGCATGGGGAGGAGGAGGTACGAGCCAAGCCACACCCTGCAACACAAAGTCGTGGGTCCAAAGTGTTTGTCACAGCGTCCCAGGAAAGGTGCCAGGACAGATTGAACAGAAACAAAGAGGAAAATGATCCCAGGTCATAATACCCAATGCCCAGCTAGACCTTTGAGATTAGTATTTATTTTAAAAATGTAGGAAAGGAGAAGGAGGAGGAGAAGGAGGAGGAGGAGGAGAATGAGGAGAAAAAGGAAGAAGAAGAAGAAGAAGAAGAAGAAGAAGAAGAAGAAGAAGAAGAAGAAGAAGAAGAAGAAGAAGAAGAAGAAATAGTTCTGAGTGGAAGTAATGAGTAATTTCATAGAACCTGGCCATACAGAACAATGGTTCAATGGTTGGAGCAATAGTTCCCCTACCTTGCATTTTATAAAGATGAAAGATTTGTTGGAATGGCAAAGCCATTCTCCACAATGAAGACTGTACTGAATTTTGTATATAGAGGACAAAATGAATGATAATGCTAGGGAAATCTCACACTGCCTCCCTCTTTCACACACCTGACAAATAGAATACTTTCCCAGAGTTGCGCAGCCTGATTTTCAATGGTGGCATGGGGGCACGAGGACAGCATTTCTGGGGGTTGGTGGATACAGTTGCATCTGAAAAGGCATAGGGAGTAGGGGAGGGTATCAGCTGTGTTTCTTTGAGAAAAATAGATTGCTAGTCAGACACGGTGGTACATGCCTGTAAATCCGGCATTTGGAGGTTGGGGTAAGAGGACCTCCAGCTCCAATCTAGTTTGGAATTTCTACACAATTTAAACAAACAAACAAAAATATAAGTTACTGCCAGCCATGATGGTGCACACCCTTAATTCCAGCACTCAGAAGGCAGAGGCAGGTGAATCTCTGTGAGTCTAAGGCTAGTCTACTCTGCTTGGTGAGTTCTAGGACAGTCAGTGTTATGAAGAGGGACAAAAAATATAGGCTAGAGTCTGTTGGTCTGTTTTTTGCTGCTCTATTAGAATCCCACAGACTGGGTAAAAAAAATTTTTGAGACAGTCTGATCTTCAGCTTCCAGCCTGAGTTCCTTCTCTTTTCTGTCTCCCTGTGGAAGAGGTAGCTTCTGCCTCTCCCCATGTCTCCCCTTCCCCTTTCTGACTCTCTCTTCTCTTCTCTCTATCTGTTCTTCTCCCCTTCTTCCTTCCCCCTCCATAATCCACTGAATAAATATCCAACCTCACTCTGCATGGCATGCCTATCCATGTCTCTGTCTCTTGCCCATCACCACGTGTCTCCCTGCCCTGGACCAGCTACCACTCTGGGACCTGCAGCTGTCCCTGCCTGGAACTGACTGTTCTCAGGGTCCGCTGCCTGCTACCACATGGCCCGCTGCCACTGCTTGGGGACCTGCAGTGTTTCTGCGCCTGTTGCTGCAGCATTTTTAATAATCCATTTCACCTACAAATTTTTGAATGATGTTTCAAGAACATAGCTTTGTTTTTCTTTGTTGTTTTATTTTACAAAGGTGAAGTGAAAATGAAGCCATTAGGGTCAACCCTGTTCCAATATGATTTACACAAAGGAGGACATGGACTATAGACAAAGACAGAAGATGTGTGGACAAACTATATGAAGACACAGAGAACAGCCAACTACATAGAAGCCAAGGAGAAAGTTCTGGAACAGATCAATCCCTCACACATCCCAGAAGGGCTCTACAGTGCATAGAATCTCAACTTCCCAGCATCTATTACCACAAAATGGCAAACTTCTGCTGTTTGTGGTACTTTGTTACAACAGACTTGGCTGAAGTCCAGATGGGCCAAAAGCTGATCCTGTAGCCTACCCCAGCCTGGCAGCTCGTCTGCCTTGTTCACACCGGGGAACCTCTGGAGAGCCCCGGCTCTGTTGGGGGGGGGGTCTTTCTCCAAAGCAAACCCATAGTCAGTAGGAGGGGTGGATTGGTGTACTCCAACCCATGCCCGCCACTGACTTCATTGCAGCCTCTTTCTAGGCAAGTTTCTCTCTGGGAAGGTGGCTGGCAACAATCAGTGACGGGCAAGAATCCCAGGAGGCACTTAGAAGCCTTGTCAGGTGGATGCTTGGGGAAACTATGGGGTCAACTGAAGCCTCCACACTTTCAGCTCTCAGGCTCGCTCCTCCAGCCAGCCAGCTGCTGGCTCCTCAGCCATCCCCTTGCTTAGGCAAGTCGAAAGCCTCTTGAAGAAAACCAATTCAAAATATACATCACGTGCCCTCAACTTACTGTAGAACTGTGAATCAATAATAGTATAGTTGTATTTTCATAATCAAGTAACAAAGAAATGACACTGATTACTGATGAAGGAGAAAAGGACCTGAAGACATCAGATGATGAGAGAGAGATTTAGGCAAGCCTTTTTCAGGTACAATATGTTCTAGAATTTGACTTTAGAATTATAGAAATAAATAAATTTTATTAAAATGAATTTTCAATTTAAAATAAGCTTTCTTCTAAAGAGGGTACCAGAGTCTGATTTTTTTTTTTGCATTGGAAACACACTCTGTATAACTTATAAAGTAAATAAGTAATAAATAGATCCTATGAATATATAATTCTAAGTGTTTATTTTGACCTATGTTTTGGTTGCTTATTTTTGTTTGTTTTTATTTTTTTGAGATAGGATTTCTCTCTGTAGCCCTGGCTGTCCCAGAACTTACTCCGTAGACTGGACTGGCCTGGAACTCAGAGATCCGCCTACCTCTCCCTCCTGAGTGCTGGGATTAAAGGTGTGCACCGCCCCCCGCTCCCCCGCAACTGACCTATGTCTTAAAATGGTAGTTATTTATTTACTACGAAGAAGAGCTGGCGGGGCCATCATAACTGGTACCAAAAACTGCATTCAGACCTTGACCTAGGCAAGGCTTCTCAGGAAACCAGCTCAGGGACCTTGACTTCCTCTCTCCTCCCACCCCAGCAAGGCTTGATTCCACCTGTTTACGGTCTCACAGTTATTAAGAGGCTCAGAGGTCCAAACACCTTGAAACCAAGTCTATCAACCCGTCAGGACACTTTTCACTGCACAGGAGGTGGGAGGGAGGTCAGGGAACAAGCAGCAAGCCTCAGTCGTGGCCCGATCCAACCTTGAGATTCCTTTATCTGTTTCCAGTCACAGCCCCCTGGACTTCTGACACTCTAAGGAGAGACGTCTGTTCCTTTTGCTCAAGCACTTTGCTCAGAGAGGTTCAGGCCACGGAGGCTGCTGTCTTCTTCCTTAGTTCAAGAGCAGGAAGTCTCGGAAAGCTGGGGTGCTGAGGCTCGCGGCCATCTCATTAGAACCCTCTCTTCCTCACCCTAGAGACGCCTCGCAAGAAGTAAGAGGCAAGAAAGTTCTCTAAGGTTTTTAAGATTTTCAAGAAAGTCTAAGAATACACTGCAGCTCATACTGTCCTGACGAGTTGGTGCATCCCCCCTCTGTCACCTTGTTTTTTCTTGCCTTAGAGAACATGTAGGGGTTTGTCTCCTCTAAGCAGTCACTCGCAAGGAAAGTTTGACTTAATTAACAGAGCCGTAAAAGTTCTTGGTGTGGCCCTCACTGGAGTGCAGCTCTCTCACATTCCCAGAAGTCGCCAATCTACCACGTGGCAAGGCTGCTGCAGGAAGGGAGGGAGTCGGACTCAGAGCTGCCTGCAGCAGCCAGGGCAGGGCGGCTCTCGGGAGGGCGCAGGCGTGGCGGCCCCTCCCAGCCGCGAGCCCAGGCCCGCCCACTGCCGCAGGGGAAAAGGAGGAGAGACCCACAGTTAAAAAGGCAGGAACCTACTAGCTCCAGAGCTCCTACAAGGCGGAATGAGAATTCCTATTTATGAGGTCAAACAGAGGTCAAGAATTACCCAATCGTCTCTAAAACCCCCTACTTAGGGGGTCAAGCCACGCTGGCAACCCGTCATTAGCTAAATCTAACTTGATCTCCAGAAAGCCTAAAGCCGCTTTTTTTTTTCTTTTACTTTTTTTCACTGTTTTGCCCGTGATACGGTTTTTTCTGTTACTTCCGGTTTGTGGCTGAGCTTTCTCTGCCTTTACTTCCTTTCGGGGCGTGGGAGGGTTAAGTTGCTTCACTGTAATGTCCACTTAAGATGCATGGAAAAGCAGGGGAGAAAAGGAGAAGTCGCCATTGAAAGAGGAGGAAAGGAGAAAGAGAGAGGGAGGAGGCGAGGGAAAGGAGAGGGGCTGTTAGAAGGGAACCAGCACACAGTGATTTTGTTATAATACATTCATATTCTTAGATGCATTCCACAATGGCACTGTGAGATGGACAATGGCCCCATGTTCAAAGCACAGGGAAAGAAGACGAGGCTCATCCAAACCTGTGTTGACTCTGAGTCCAACCCGCAAGTCCTTTCGTTCATTTAACCCTTAAAGGAGGTGTCCATTTCTGTGTTTTTTGACAAAACACTATTCAGGAAGAATATTTATCCGACCTTTATTACAAAGCATATTCCTGACTTGAAAAGAAATGCTTAATTTGGCTCCTTTGCCAGAGTACTGGAAGAATCTCAAGGCTCTATGATTTCATCTTTTGGCCACTCAGCTCTTAGCCACCTTTCAACGCCCCACTCACAGGTGCACTTCCAGCATCTGGCAGCAGGGGGAGCAGGTGTGCAAGAGGAGGAAAGGTGCAGCGGGCAGGAAGTGTCAGCCCGTGCGTCCTTAGCTGGCCCACGCTGAGAATCTAAGAACAAATGATGATTCTTCTTCTTCTTCTTCTTCTTCTTCTTCTTCTTCTTCTTCTTCTTCTTCTTCTTCTTCTTCTTCTTCTTCTTCTTCTTCTTCTTCTTCTTCTTCTTCTTCTTCTTCTTCTTCTTCTTCTTCTTCTTCTTCTTCTTCTTCTTCTTCTTCTTCTTCTTCTTCTTCTTCTCTCTCTCTCTCTCTCTCTCTCCCCCTCCCTCCCCCCCCCCCAAAAAAAAAAACAGCCTTGGTACTTGTAGAAAAAGATCCAAGGAAGGAAAACTCTTCTAAGAAAGAATCCAGACTTCTTGGCCCCCGGCTTCTCTTGAGAGAGGAGAAGGCTTGGGAAACAGGAAGAAGGGCCACCTTGGGTCCAAGTAGCACAGGACTTCTGTCTATTAGCGTCTAGAGAAGACAGGGATGTGCATTGCATGGCAAGGACTGGAAACTGCCTATCAGGAGCCCTGTCACCACAGTTCTGGCTTCCCCAGTAGTACATGTGGCCGACTTGGCTCTCAGGCACCTTTAAGGACCATCCATTCACATGGCAGAGCCTGTGAACTTCTGAGAGAATTGCTCATTCCCCAGGCTGGATTACATCGTGAAGCCCTCTACTGAAAAGAAAAGAAAAGAAAAGAAAAGAAAAGAAAGAAGGAAGGAAGGAAGGGCAAACAAATGAGGAATACAAAGAAGTAATCAGGGTAGCCAGAGAGAAACCAACAACTAGCCAGTGGGTGGGGGTGGCAGATCACACGCCTTTAATCCTACCACTCCACAGGCAGAGACAGGCTGATCTCTAGGAATTTGAAGTCAACCTTGTCTATAGGGCGAGTTTCGGGACACTCAGGCTACAGAGAAAAACCGTGGAGAGAGGGAGAGGGGGAGAGGGGGGGGGGAATGGACAAATGGCCCAGTCAAAGTAGAGAGCGATGATATTTAACTTTCCACCCTTCAGGCTCTTTCCCAGATACCATGTATACACACCCGCTGTAACAGAGGTATCTGGTGTCCAATCTGTCTCGTTTTAGACTAAGAACCACCTGGATGGTGGTGAGACTCGTCTCTGGATATGTCAGGATGTTTGAAGGAGGACAGAGGGGGAAGCCTCCCCCTCAGTGTGATGGGCACCACCTGTGAGCCCACAGGCACAGGGAGAACACGAGGGGAGGAAGAGGAAGGGATTGGACGGCTGATGTCGCCCTTTCTCAGCTTCCATGAGGTAAGATAGTCCTCCACGCTTTCCCTTGGTGATGGACCCAAACAGATCCCTCCCCTTTTAAAAGTTGTCCTCTTAGGAATCTTGTCCCAGAGACACAAGTAAGAGTGTACCGGGTACCAATGACACCTATGTTTCAGGCTGGAATGCTGTAAAAAGCGTACATTATTTGGAATGTTTCCCATTCTTAAGGCTCAAGCCCCCAATCACAAAATTTACCTGATGTTGGTAAGCACTAGAGTGGAAGTAATTCATTTATTTAATTTAATTATCAGTCTGGGATAACAGTTCAGGTGCTAAAGTCAGGAAGGGGTTTTGGCTCCTTCATGCCATACCTGTGACCTCTGAACAAATGTCGAAGCCTGCCCAAGCCCCAGGGTCATCAGATATGTGATGCCGAGAAGATGGGAGAATAAAGGGACCTGTGTTCCTTTATTCCGGGAAATAGTAAGCACCCTGTATGTGCTGGTCACAGTGATGGAGACAGAGACTTCACTCAGGAACTCAGCAAGTAAAGAAGATGTGAAGAACATCCCAGAAGGGCCCAGCACCCTGTTTTCACAAGTCTGCTGTATTCTGACCCATGTTGAAGTTTAAGAATCAGAGCTAAAAACTACGGATTTTTAGGTGAGTGAATTACAAGCTTACTCTTGCATTTCGGGGAAGACAGATTCCTGGCTGGGTAGAGGAAGGCAAGGTAGGAAGCAGGACAATGAAGACGAAGACCTACTGGGTGCAACTGAGAGATGATGAGCCAATGCCAAAGGATCACAGTGGTGGGAATGAGGTAAAGGGATGATGAAGAGTGTGTCACAGAGAGTGGGATGGGGCATCCCTAGGAGACGTCTAAGAGGGAGAAGGGACCAGATTTACCAGCAAGGGGGAGGAAGAGGCCAGGACGAGTCCAGAGTGTGAAACACAGGACTTTTCATAGCCATGACTAAATAGTGCTGCGTCTGTCGTCTTTCAGAGATGGTTTATTTGGCCCCTCCTTCCCTCTTCCTCGGAGATGACTGACAGCACGGATCAGCATCTGTGCAGGAGGTCTGGTCCTCTCTGGAATGCAAAGTTCCACACAGTGTGGTACACTCCTATTGGGGCCACACCACCACCTCCTGTCGCCCCCCACAGAGCGGCTGTGATCCATTTCACCGCCCTTGGTTGCCGCCACAGGGGTGGTGAGTCACTCTCCCAGAACAGCTGGTGGCTAGTGCGTTTCTCTCTCTCCCTCACTTCCACAGTCTGGGAGCACTTCCAGGACCCAATTTACCCCCTCCTCAAAAAAAAAAAAATCCTGTTGATTGTTGATCCACCCTTTACTGCAAGCTCCCCTACCTCCTCCTTCTCTAGGATCAAAGGCACTCTCTCTACCCACAAACTGCTCTGCCTGCTTTGGCACACAGACTGTGAGTTCACGGTCAGCTCACTCGGCTGAGATGTGAGATGGGACTAACCCAAGACAAAGGAGAGATATCTCCTTCCTCAAAGTCTAGCCCACTTGCCACCTCCTGCATCAAGTTCAATTGATATTTTGTTAAAAAAAATATATATGTTGATTCTGGGGTCTAACCCAGACCTACTGAGTTACAGGAGGGGGAGGGTTAGAAACAAGGGCTTTTACTTTTTTATTTCTTCTTCTCTTCCTCCTCCTCTTTCTTCCTCCTCCTCCCTCTCATCTTCCTTCCCCTCCTCCTCCCCTTCCTCATCCTTTTTTTCTTTTTCTTTGTCCTCCTCCCCCTCATCTTCCTCCCTCTTCTTCTTCTTCCTCCTTCCCCCTCCTTCTCCCTCTCCTCCTCTGTCCTCCTCCTTCTCCTTCCTCCTCCTTCTCCTCCCATTCTTCTTCCTTCCTTCTCCTCCTTCTTTTTCTTCTCCCCTTTCCTCCTTCTTCTGAGACTAGATCTCCAAGTTGGTCTCAAGTCTGTCTTGTCTCTACCTCCCCAGTTCTGAGATTACAGTTGTTGTAGCGCCTTACCCAATTCTGTGAGGGCCTAGAGATCAAATCCAGGACCTTATGCATGTTAAACAAGCACTCTACTGAGCCACGTCTCCAGATCCTGTATTCTATATTAAATACAGTATTTCTATTAATTCCTTGAGAATTAATTTATGATCATATTCTTCACCCCCCTAGCTCCTCCCAGATCCACCCTTATCTCCATACCCACCCAACTTTGTGTCTTTTTTTTTTTTTAATAAAAGCTTTATCAAGTTCGGTGAACACCCTCTAATCAGTCTAAGTTATTACACCAGGGATTAATGATGGCATTAGTGATGGCGTGGAAAGCAATTTTCCACCCAAACAATCCAATTCCTTTTTTGTGGTATTTCTTGACCTGTTCTGTAGATAACGTAACTTTATAAAATTTGGGTCCTCCACTTCTGTTTGGAAGAATAAAGTGCATCATTTTAAAGGAAGAATATTCTAGACTTTACCAGATCAACACTATAGCTGTCTACTTCCTGACCACGAAGTACTGGGAATTGCCAGGGCAGCATTCAGATTAAGGACATGCACATAAACCCAACATATCTGTCTATAATGAATGAAATACATTCCTGCACTGAAACAATAATGTTAGGTCATAATTACTCTCTTTCTTTTTTGAGGGCCAAAGATATAGCTAAGGTAATAGATGGCTTCCCTGGCATGAAACCCAACAACTGGGCATGGTAGCACACACCCATAATCCTGCCACTTGAGAAGTGGAGGCAGGGGGATCAGGAGTTAAGGCCAGCCTTCACTACATAATGAGTTTGAGGCAAGCCAGGGCTAGAAATCCTTTCTCCAAAAACAAAACACTATAAAGCAATAATTTTCTTCCAAAGGCAAATTTAAAATACTCCAGAATTCAAAATGATAGTATTGACATCAACCAGGAAAGCCTTTCTTTGACTGCAGTAAAGTCGCCCTCCTGAGTTAGGGCCTCCCTAGCCCTTCCCTCTGATGCCTAGTGCTTGGCCAAGGTGAGCAGAGCAATCTGTGCTGGTGGAATCAAGGCCAGGGATGAAAAACAGCCTAGAAAGGAGGCGGCTATCACAAGCAGATGCTGCCATCACAGGGCTTGGACTCCACAACATGGAGCAACAGTAAGTAGGCACGTTCAAAGGATGCCGGGAAGTTATGTTGCTAGGACTTTGGATCATTGGATTTGGTTTACTTGCTCCAAAAGTATTCACAGGGGCCTGGACAAGACTTGGAGTCAACACTAAAGGGATAAGAGGTGGGAAAGGCATGCTCCACGCCCTTGGTGGAGCTTATACCTTGCAGGCTAGACACACGCTTTGATATTTAAACCAACGTCAGGTAGTAAATTAGTGAGCCACTAGGTATAAAATGCCACGTCTATTCAGAGGGAAAAGGAGGGAATTGTCCACGGTGCACAGGCAAGAAGTCTAGTTCCCCTCCCCCCAGCCACATGAGACCTTCTGAGCAAAAACATCTTGGGAAGAAGAAACAGCCCATCTGGAGAAAGTTGGCATATGGGCCTGCCTGGAGCCTAGGTTGGGGTTAGGAATGGGAACAAATAGTATTCAAGCTCCTTCTCTCTCTCTCTCTCTCTCTCTCTCTCTCTCTCTCTCTCTTCCTCCCTCTCCTGTTCTCTCTATGACAAGGTCGTAGAAAATAGTCCAGGTTAGTCCTTGAACTCTCTCTGAAACCAAAGATAACCTTGAACTCCTCATCCTCTGACCTCCACTTTCAAAGCGCTGGGAAAGTAGGGGTGTACCACCACACTCACCTGGTGTGATGCTGAGGATCGAAGCTGGGGCCTCCTGCATGCTAAGCCAGCACTCTACCCATGAAACACATCCTCACGCCATCAGGGTTCATTGATAAGCGTTCGTCAGATGCTTATAATGTGCTGGGCACTCTGTCCAGCGCTCAACTATCACATTGTTAAGTACTATTAACAAGCAACACCAAGGGATCTCATCCCACATCCCAATTAATACAAGGAGGTTGCTACTCAGGCAATGACAGGTCCAAAGTCACACCGCTGGCAGATTGAAATGCCAGGGGACAAGCCAGTACTTGAGTGTTGGAGGGGAAGGCTCTTTGGAGCCTTAGTGGAAGTAGGTGGACATGTGACCCGCAGCCTCTTCAAAAGGAAGATTCTAGATCTTGCCTTGCTTTCATGGTCATGAGTGTACCCAACCAGAAAAGATGGCCGATGCTCCGTTTTGTGCTTCTGCTTTGTATTTGTATTTGTGATGTCCTTGGTACGAGGAGGTTGAGGTAGTGCAGGGAGGAATATCTTGTCTGTAGTTTTATGTAAGAATTAGATATTTAAAACTAGAAATTTATTCTTTTTTCTAGGACATCTGGGGCCTTTTTAAGGCATGGTATAATTCCACGGACATCCAGAATTCTCTTTGCATTTCTACCATCATTAATGAATGTTCTGTCTCTTGGAACAAGCGGGTTGCTTGAGCTCCAACTACCACTTCCATACTCCAACCGATAAGGAGGAAAGTAGGTAACACACATCACTTTCTCAGTGTTTCCATGAGTGTGGAAATTCCCCTTGACCAGATTGTACGTCAATAAAATAAATGGTACAACTGACTCCAAGCCTACTTGAGAGTGGAGTCTTAGCCTTAGACCACCATGTGCCTGGTCGAGCGCCATTGCTGGAAAGGAGAGAAAGGCTAGGCGGTGGTGGAGCGCACCATTAATCCCAGCACTCAGAAGGCAGAGGTAGGCGGGTGTCTGTGAGTTCGAGGCTGGTCTGACCTACAGAGCGAGTTCCAGGACAGCAAAAGGTACACAGAAAAACCCTGTCTCAACAAACCAAAAACGAAAGAAAGAGAGAAAGAATACCTCTGGCCACACAGACTAGTGTCTACCTCTACCCCTGAGCACATTCGAGCTTCCTACCATACAATCCCATGAGTCAGTTGTGACGATTCTCATTTTATAGGGGAGAAGAGTATGTCTCCCAAAAGCTAACTTGTCCTA
The DNA here is from genome assembly GCF_950005125.1 of Chionomys nivalis. Lineage (NCBI taxonomy): Eukaryota > Metazoa > Chordata > Mammalia > Rodentia > Cricetidae > Chionomys > Chionomys nivalis. Next base: position 66,459,713 of record NC_080091.1, read on the forward strand.
GGGGCTAGCTTGTCTAGATGGGAGGAGCCACCAATAGAAGATGTGGGAACAAGCAGAGTTCCCCAGTTGACCCCAGAGGCTGTGTGATTCCACCTCTGTCCCAGGCAGATGGTAGAGAAATTAGATGGTATTTTCACTCCTGCGTAGGTCCCGAGTGCGGTTTTTCAGTACTTGTTTTCCTGGCTAAGATGTAGATGCTTCCTTTATACCTAAACTCAGTGGAGAACGTTAATGCTTTGCAAAGCAAGTGTGGTTAGGGAACCATGGAAGAAAAAAACAGAAGGTAATGCAATAGCCAGCACAGATCACGGATTTGGTGTCCCCAGATAACTGCTGCCTAGCTCAGGGTCAGCTGCACTGAAGCAGCTCAGAGGACAGACTGCCTCTTCGGGCAGGACACACAGGCCTGGAAGCTTCTGCCAGCCACCACCCAGCTGTCCTTGAATTTGCCTAAGGCACAGCCACCCGTTCTGCTTCTGTGGCAATTGGCTTTGATCTGGACTAACACGTAGGTCTCTTCTGACTTCTCATGCCTGGCTGGGCCTGTCCCCTGGCCCTGGCCTCACCCTGGTCACTGAATGTCCTATGTTTGAAGAACCTGTGGTCCTAATGAACCGTTGCCAGGACCAGGGGAAAGCACTAGAAGCTAATTAGCTGGGTCTTTCCCGAGCTATGCTTTCCATACCTCTCACTTCTCCCTGGCTTTCTGTGGTCCGTCAGGCATGTGCCTACACAGGAGCCAGGACTGACCCGGAAGGCAATAATCCACACAGAACAAGTCTGTGGGAAACTGGATGACAGACACACCCATCCTCATTTCTAAATGATCTTCTTTTCCCTCTCTTTTATTTTACTCTCTGTCCTTCCATTCCTCCCTTTTCCTTCTTCTTCCTCCCTTCTTTGTCTTTCTTCCTCTCCTTCCTTCCCCTTTCTCCTTTTTCTTTGGGAAGAAAACCTAGCAAGTTTTCTACCATGGAGCCACACCCTCAACCCTGGCGCTCTATTTCTTATGCTTGCTTTCATGTAGTGTGTGTGTGTGTGTGTGTGTGTGTGTGTGTGTGTTTCTGCAGGGGGTAGACATGGCTGTACACAGCCTGGCATGGAATCCAGTGTCCACACGACGCCTGGCAGGACTTTTTACGTGGTTTCAGAAAGAGTACATACTTAGAAAAGGCTTCCTGAGGGCGGGGCTTCAGGGCTGCCTAGTGCAGACTTAGAGACAGGTTAGACTGTCTGCAGACAGCTGACTCCTCTGACCCTTTACAGGTCCTTCCCTACGTCTGGGAGTCATCATCACCTTCTTCAAAGAAATGGCACTTCCTTCCACGTGGGCAAAACCACCTCCTCATTGGACTCTGGCCCTCTTCCACCTGCCTCCTAGTGGTGCAGTCAGTGGTTTTTTTGACCAGAGAAGTGAATTTCTTCTGTGGCTTCTGTGAGAAAGACTATTCTTACACATATCCCCCCCACACACACCCTTTTTGTAATCATGATTTTGAATTTGCAATGTTTTTCCTTTATACTGTTTTAATTAAAATAGTATTTTCCTCCATTCCTTCCCTTGCTCCAAGCCCCTCCCAGCCGCCCTCCCTCCAGCCCCCACCCCCTCACGTTGATAGCCTCTTTTTCTTTGATTATTGTTGTTATATATGTATGTGTACATATGTACATATTTATGCGTATACATAAGTGTATACACATATAGAAGTGGCTGGGTCTGCTTCTGTTGCTGGTATGTATATGGTTTCAAGACCGACCACTCTGGAGTGAACAACAAGAAGGGGATCCCTGGGAGCCGTTAATTCTCCTTCCCCCAGGAGTCATTAGTTGCCTATAGATCTTTCTAGGGGACTGAAACCCCACAAAATTTTACCCTTCTATGTAAACATACCCAGAGTATTGTCATTTTTCCAGTCTTGTTTATGCAGCCGTGACTATTTAAAAAAAATGTTTTAGAGCAGACTTTCTGGTATTCTGGCTCTTAAAATCTTCCTGCTCCGTCTTCACCCATGTTCCCTGAGCCAGAGATGCAGGCACCATGTTGTAAAGCTGATGTGATCTTCTCACAGCCTGTTGGTCTCTGCATTGCAGTTTTCTGCAGTGGGTTCACTCCATCTGCTGTAAAGAGAGCTTATATGAGGGTCAGTAGCTAGGTTAACCCAAGAAAGGCAGCTCAGCACCCATTCTGGAAAACCAGTTTTGGCCTCTGTGGTAGTTTGAATGTAATTACCCCATAGGCCCATAGGGAACGACACTATTAGGAGGTGTGGCCTTGGAGTAACTCTCAGCTCCTTCTCCAGAACCATGTCTACCAGTATGCCGCCATGATAGTGGATTAAACCTCTGAAGCTGTGAGCCAACCCCTTTTAAGTGTTTTCCTTTATGAGAGTTGCCATGGTCATGGTGTCTCTTCGTAGTAATATAAACCTAAACTAAGACAACCTGAACATCTATCTACTCCTCAGACTCCTGAGAATACCTTTATCAGGACCAATGTGCAGAACTCCCAACCTGAAGCCAGAAGTTCAGCCCCCCTGAAGTTCTCCTCCTGCTGCTGTGCCCACAGCCTTACCAGAGACGGGTCTGCCTGCCGGCTCTCTCAAACAACTAAAGGCTTTGCGACCTTTTTGTGTGTGAGTAGCTTCCATCACCTCAGCTTTGGAAGGCCTAGGACACCTTTGCAAGGCTTCCATCAGGATCCTGAGCTTGGCACTTGGTGTTTGTGGTTATCCAGAAGCAGGGAAGCCTATGCTGTTTATGTGTGGAGGCCCACAGACATGAGTCTGTTCCACCTCGACTAAAGATCAGAGAGATTGAGCTTATTTTTACTCTTTCAGAGTTGTTGACAACAGGTGTGGCTACAAACAAGATGTCCTGGTCTAGGGTGTGGTTACTTGGTGCTTTGGACGTTAAGATGGCCCATAGAGATGGATCCTCTCCACTCTGACCAAAGGTCAGAGAATTCAAGCCTATTCCTGCTCCTTCAATTTAAAACAGGAGGTTTGACATAGGGAGTGACTTCCTAGGGGATACTTCGTCTAGGGTGTGTTCACTGCATATCCTGCCCAAAACATCAGAATGCTTTACTCAGGAAATAGTGACTTGATGTCTCAAGTATTAAAGCAAGTAACTGTTCTGTTGTTCTTTGTGTCATGGTAAAGCAGTCTTTTGCTTTCTTCCCCCACTTTTGTATAGGGATATATAAGCCTATGAAAAATAAATGTGGGTGAATTCGGTATTCACTGAGTTGCCCTCCCGGTACTATCCCTGGTCTCTGTATTTCTTTTGTGTCTCTGTCTATTCTGCCTGACATTTCTAACTTACACACCCCTACCCTGGAACATATGAACTCGTCATGGCTGGACCACAACAAATACCACCCCAAAATGTAACTTACAGCATTTATGAGGGTTTTGAGAGAAACGAAACCAGGCTAGTATCCCCCTTCCTAGCAGGGAAAGCCACATATGTGGCCAGCACTTACGTCAGCTCTTCTGGGAGGTGACTTGTGGTCTCAGGGTCTTCAGTTTACAGACACAGAAACTGAGGCTTAGAGCTGGAGAGAAGCCACCCTCCCATAACCCTACAGCTGCTTTTCTGGGCACAGAATCTTGCAGGTTCCCACCAGCTTCCTGCCCCACCTTCCCGTATGTGTCGGTCAAGCACACATGTTTTAGGTGCATTCCTTGATGAAGGGCACACAGCTTTTGTGTACTGTCAGGGAACCAACTGAGTTCAATGGCATACCTGCTTTTGAAAAACAGTTGGGCGGTTTGGTTTCATCTTCATGTAGAATAACATATAATCACATAATACAGTATAATACAACAGTATTGCGCTGTAGAACTGTCTTTCTATGCACTGTGAATATGTATTACACTCATTGGCTAATAAAAAGCTGACAGTCCCTATAGGCACCACTATAGATGGGACCGCCAGACACGGAGGACTCTGGGAAGAAGAAGAAGGGCAGAGTCTGAGGTGACATCAGCCAGCCACCAAGGAAGCAGGACACGTAGAAAATGAGGTAACAAGGCATGAACCACGTGACAAAGCTTAGATAAGAAATGTGGGTTAATTTAAATGTAAGGGTTAGGTAGCAACAAGCCTGAGCTATCAGTCGAGCATTTGTAACTAAGTCTCCAAGTCAGATATTTGGGAAGTGGCTACCAGTTATTTGGGAACAGGCAATCTAGACAGAAATTTCTGCTCACATGGATTTTAAATGTTCCATGGTGCACATATAAATATATATTCATAATAATATAAACATAAAAACATTTAAAGCCTTTGAAAGCCAGCTTTCCTGGTTAATGTTTTCAACAATAGGCCACTACTAAAAAGTGACCTAGTAAGGGTTTTTCTTCAGTACTCAGCGTAGATCAGCAGTGAACTGACAGTCAGGGGCAGCAGCCAAGAGCTGTTCCACGTTTCCTTCTCTTTAGATCAGTGATTCTAGCAGTCTCATGACACCTGGCATGGGAGCATGCAGGAGTGATTGGCAGGAGGGTGAGGTCATCGGAAGTCTCCCAAGGCCTTGAGAACAGCTGGTCAGCATCACGTTGGCAGTCCTTACCCCCCACCCCAGTACTCAGAAACCTCCTCAGCAGTCTCCTGACCTTGCCCAGATGAACACCCGTGTGTGAGCACAGGCATTCTGTCCAGCAAATTCACAGCAGCTCGCAGGGAAGTCCTGCACAAATCAGGAAATCTCTTATTGCTCCAGACGGCTCCAAAATTTGAACTGGAACACACACACACACACACACACACACACACACGGGGTGGGAGGGAGATAGAGATGAGAGAGAGAGAGAGAGAGAGAGAGAGAGAGAGAGAGAGAGAGAGAGAGAGAGAGATTGACTATATTTACTTTTTGTGAAGCAGGGTCTAGCCTTCAACTAGCTAGGTAGCTGAGGATGTCCTTAAAATTTTGATCTTGCTTCTACCATCCCACTGCTGGGTAACACTGTGAGCCACCACACTGCATTCATTCAGCGATGAAGGTCAAACCCAGGACTTCCTACAAACACTCGCCAACTGAGCCACATCTCCAACCCGAGAAGGTCAAATATTCATTTAAGAGTTTTAAATGATTAAAAAGTGACGCCTAAGGCGCACAAAACAAGTGAAGAGCTATCTTTTAAAGTCCACGGAAGACAAGGTACCACTGGGCAGTCCGAAGGCGGCGTCTCCTGCGCCCGCGCTCCTGCCTTCCCTTTGGTGTCCTTCAGTGCTTCATACTCATGAGAACAAATACTTGTGTGGCTAAATCATGATTTGAGGAAAGGGGAGGATAAAGTTCTGTTTTTATCACAAAAGTAATAAAATCTGGCTGTCGACATTACAAAGTACTTAAAACGTCATAAAGCGAAAAACAAACCAATTATAATTCTGTTATTTTGCTATTTTTCTTTGTAGAGCACAAAATTTTTTCTATAGATGTTTTTCCGCAAAATCTTCTTATCAATTCCCTTTGGAAAGACTGCATTTTATTCCATTGTTTGGATACTTTTCCTCATTATTTTCATTACTACCTCATCTTTGTTTTAAATATTTCTTTTTTGGTAGTAATCTTGTTTTTATTATTATAATTTAAAATTTCTCTAACAATTCAGATGCTTCAGACTCTGAGTTATTCTTCTGTATGACTAGAATTTGTGCTTTCTCTCTATTTTCACTAAAATAAAGCCTTTGTTCTCACAGTCCATGTGCCTCAACTTGTCTTTCAGCTTGACAGAGGAGCTCAACATTTTTCAGGAGGTGGTCCCTAGCTTAGCTCATTCAGGAACTAGTTGCTATGTGGTGTGGACAACTGTATTCTGTCAATTATGTTTAAAATAAACACTGATTGGCCAGTAGCCAGGCAGAAATTATAGGCGGGACAACCAGACAGGAAGCAGAGGCGGGTCAAGGAGAACAGGAGAATTCTGGGAAGGAGGAAGCCCATTCCTCTTCAGTTCTTTTCCCACCACAAAAGAAGCAAGATGTGACTGCCCTGCTGAAAAAGGTACTGAGGCATGTGGCTAACATAGACAAGAATAATAGGCTAATATATGTTATAAGAGTTAATACGAAGCCTGAGCTAATGGGTTAATTAGTTTATAGTTAATGTAGACCTCTGTGTGATTTCTTTGGGACTTAACGATTGCAGGAACTGGGCAGGACAGAAACCTCAGACAACACCTATAAGCAATGCATTTTTCTGCGTTCTGGAGGCTGCACAGTCCAAATCTAGGTAGAGTCTGTGTCTAGTCCAGTCCTGTTTCTGGATCCACAGACAGATGTCAGCTTCGCATGGTGCAAAGTGTGAAGGGGCTCTGTGCTGTCCTTCATAAGGTAATCTCACTCATTAGTGCTCTCCAGTGAATCATTTCCCAAATGCCATTACTTTGGGGCTTAGGGTCACAACAGATAAATTTGATGGGATGTAAATGTTCTCCATTGTATTATCACAAAAAATGGATGATTTCTGTACAGTAATAAGCGTACAGAAAAAAAAAAGCCAAAACAGAAGACCCAAGAAAGACCCAGCAGGAATTGAATTGAGACATTTCAGGGAAATTCCATTTTTGTCTTCACAAAGTATCAAGGATTACCCCACCTACTATGAATTCTGAAACAGCATCTTTGGAACTAATTCTGCTTATTCACAACCCCTCATATAAATAGAAAATATACAAGTATTAGTACTTGAGTTTTTGCCTCCTTTTGTCTTTATTTGCACAACAATTAAATTTAGCTCAGTAGATGATAAAATTGATATAGAACTTTTATTTGTTCTATTTCTTTCCTTTTTTTTTTTTACTATTTCTATTGCTGTGTGAAAAATTACTATGCTTAAAGACTTAACAAAGCATAGTAAATGTTTTCCATTTTTATGGGTCAGAGGTCTGACTTGGATGCTTTCTGGAGGCCTCGAGAGATGTGAGAATCTGTGACTTATCTTTGCCTGGTTTCTAAAGACAGCCAGCATTGGTTGGATGACGACCCCCCCTTCCTTCCATCTTGAAAGGCAGAAACACTCATCCTAGTCCTTCTCTTTGTTTTATCCCTCTGCCTCCTGACCCATCTTCTTCTTTAATGACACATGATACCATTCCATTTGGCCAACCTGTAAAAACCAATGTGTTGAGATTTGGCTCATGTTTTAGTGATTCCAGCCCATGGTTATTTGGTCATATTGCTTGTGGATGGTGATAGCACAGTACATTATGGAGGGAGTCTATGAATAATCAAATTGTTGACTTCATGGGAAGAAGGGGGAGAGTGTAGTAGGCTTTTTATTGGGCCACCGACCAGCTCCCAAATCGTGACATGGAGCATTTTTTTTTTTTTTGTCTTTCCAATTAAATTTTATTTTATTTGGTGACAAGATCTTGCTCTATAGCCAAGGCTGGCCTGGAACTCACTCTGTAACCTAGGCTGGCTTCAAACTCACAGAAATCAGTGTCTTCCAAGTACTGAGACCAAAGGCATGCACTAACACCGCTGGCTAAAATTATCTTAGTTTTTTTTTTCTTTTTTAAAAATTGTTTTTATTGAGCTATATATTTTTCTCCACTCCCCTTCCTTCCTCTCCCCTCCTCTTCTACCCTCTCCCATGGTCCCCATGCTCCCAATTTACTCAGACGATCTTGTCATTTCCTACTTCCCAGGTAGATTAGATCCATGTATGCCTTTCTTAGGGGCCTCATTGTTGTCTAGGTTCTCTGGGATTGTGAATTGTAGGCTGATTTTTCTTTGCTTTATGTATAAAAGCCACTTATGAGTACCTATGATATTTGTCTTCCTGGGTCTGCGTACCTCCCTCAATATAATGTTTAAATACTTCCTTTCTTTTTATTTATGTCTCTGTGTGTGTGTGCATGCACACATGCACAAACATGAGTTCAGGTGCCCTGGAGGCCAGAAGAGTGCTTTGGACCCCTGAAGCTGGGGTTACTGGCAGATGCAAACTGCTGGGAACTGACCTTGGGTCCTCCACAAGATCATCAAGTGCTGTTACTGGCTGAGTGTCTCTGCAGCCCCCCCTTCTGTATTTTTAAGAAAAAGAATGAAGAACTCTGACATGACCAGTTTTTCCTTTGTGAGGAAAGTTTCCAGAAATTGAGACTTTTAAATGAATGAGCATTTCTAACTCTCTACTTACTTGCAGGTCTTTCTCCCCAGCGAGGGCTGGAACACTGTAGCTCTTGCTATGCTGTCTGCCTCATATTTACTGCAGGTCTTCAGCTTCCTTCTTTCTGTTTTCAAGAACTGACTTGAAGGCTGGGATGTAGGTCAGTTGTCCCATGTGTGGTCATCAGCAGTACAAACCAGGTCTAGTGTACACACCTGCCCCTGCACTCTGGAGGTCTAGTGGTACATCCTGCAGTCCCTGCACTCTGGAGGTCTAGTGTACACACCTGCCCCTGCACTCTGGAGGTCTAGTGGTACATCCTGCAGTCCCTGCACTCTGGAGGTCTAGTGTACACACCTGCCCCTGCACTCTGGAGGTCTAGTGTACACGCCTGCAGTCCCTGCACTCTGGAGGTCTAGTGTACACACCTGCCCCTGCACTCTGGAGGTCTAGTGTACACACCTGCCCCTGCACTCTGGAGGTCTAGTGTACACGCCTGCAGTCCCTGCACGCTGGAGGTCTAGTGTACACGCCTGCCCCAGCACTCTGGAGGTCTAGTGTACACACTTGCCCCTGCACTCTGGAGGTCTAGTGTACACGCCTGCCCCTGCACTCTGGAGGTCTAGTGTACACATTTGCCCCTGCACTCTGGAGGTCTAGTGTACACGCCTGCAGTCCCTGCACTCTGGAGGTCTAGTGTACACGCCTGCAGTCCCTGCACGCTGAAATTGCAGGAAGGAATTAGGAGTTCAATAGCCTTGGCCATGTGGCTGAGGTGGAGAGCAGTCTGGGTTGTGAGACTCTTCTCAGAAAAGGAAAACAAAACCTTGATTTAATAGTTTTTAAATGACTCAATTTAGAGCTGGGGAAACAACTTAGTCAGCAAGATGTTTGTAGCACAGGCCTGTAAGAGTTAAATCCCTAGCACTAGTTCTAGCAATGATAATAGTAAGGTAGGCTCAGAGGTGGCATCTGGAACCCCAGAGCTGGGAAGGAGCCTCCCCTTCCCAGAAGGATCTCCAGTTTGTTGGCCAGCCAGTTAGCTAAATCAGTGAGTTCTAGATTCAGTGAGAAGTTCTGAAGTTGACTCTGGTTTGTGCACGCGTGCGCGCACGCACACAAGCACACACACACACTAGCACACACACATACATATACACACATACTATCACATTCTTAGTCACACATATACACATACTAACACACTTTCTTTTTCTTTCTCTCTTTCTTTTTTCTTTTTCTTTTTTGAGGCAGGTTTTCTCTGTAGCTTTGGAGCCTGTACTGGAACTAGCTCTTGTAGATCAGTCTGGCCTCGAACTCACAGAGATCTGTCTGTTTCTGCATCCTGAATGGTGTGATTAAAGGCGTGTGCTGCCACCACCCAGCAACTAACACACACTTATACACACATATATACATATGCATGTATATAATCATATTAACACATATATACATATATACTCACATACACATACTTGCACATACATGCATATACAATACTAACACAGACACACATACTAAGACATACATATATTCCAACAATGCATATACACACTAAAACAATACATATATATATACATACCAATACATATAACACATTGTAACACATGCATACACACACTAACATATGCTAATACATACTAACACATACATATCCTACCACACAAATTACACATATGCATAATTAACACATACATACATTTACTAATACACATATATACATACTAACACACACCAATTACGTAGCTTGATGTATACACTTGGCTGTTAGCAAAGCCACACATCTATTTCTAGCGTACTAGCTACAAGAACAGGACATTTATTTCATTTACTGCTTAATCTTAAACGGTTCGAATGGTCCCTGACATACAGTGTTGCCATCTAGGGGTCTTGATTGGGTTCCTTTTCTTTGCCACTTAAAGGAGTGAAAGACAGGAAACATCTAGAGTTGGGACAGGTAGCAGTGGAGAAATTTCAAACACAGCTGACAGGATCAGACAACACCAGCAGCTAAAAGGCTTTTATTGGGGGTGAGGAAATACACACCCAGCAGGCACCCAGAGGAAAAGACCCTCCACAAAGCGGAAGCCAGAAATCTAGTCTTTTCTCAAGGGCTTGGGTTTTCGTTGTTGTTGTTTGGCTTGGTTTTCTTACATCTCTAAATAGCCCCCACCCCGAGTTTGCTCTATTTGAAGAGAGACAGGATAGCCCGCAACTGTACAAACATGTCCCGATCTGGTCTTAAACTCGTTGAGCCAGTCCGTCATCAAGGACCTTACTGGCAGGAGAAAAAGCCCACAGGCCTTTGTTTTAAGCTGCCAGGCTTTTGTCTCAGGGTCAGCAGGGTGAGAAAAAGCCAGACTTCTTGGAAGTTCACCCCTTTATTACCTAGCCCCTTCCCTATCTGTCTGTCACAGTCTGCCTAACTCCTAGTTCCTCAATAGGAAACATTCAATATACAGTTTCTAAAATGAAATTTTTAAATGAATTTTCAAAATTTGTCCTCTGTTTATCTGAAGGCTTAATGACCTAAAAGACTCTTTCATGTGAAGATGTTTAAAAACAATAGAACCAGGCTGGCCAAATAGTTCAATGAGTAGAGGGGCTTACCACCAAGCCCACTGACCTGAGCTGGATCCCTGAGCCTACCGGAAGGAGAGGACCAACTATTGCAAGTTGTCCTCTGTCTGCCACATATGCACGGTGTCACATGCATGCATGCATACCCAAGATTTATAAATAAAGCTTTTAAAAGCAGTAGAACATGTACTGAGAAGATGGAGAATTCACAAATATGCTTAATAAATTGCAGTCAAAGCCCCTCCCGAATCCACTAATTTGTTTGCCCGGGAGGTGGATATGGTTTTAACAATTGCATCTGAAAGGAACTTTCCACACTGAGTTTGAATTCCGATTTGATGGAGGCTTAACTGCATGACAGGGTAGCAGACTGGGGCACAACTATTTATAAACTTATTTGCACACTTTTGTAGGCACTTTAAAGTTTCCCTGCCTCATCTGAAAAACAAAAATGAATCAAAGATATCCACTACGTGCACTTTTATCTTCTGAAACTCTTAGAGTGACGTGGTGAGATAATTCTAGGTGTGGGTTAGAGGTAAGAAGCTTTGAAATGTGAAGTCATATTTGAAACCAGGTCCCAAGTATCAGTATTTCACTCCAAGAGTTTCTGTTACAGGTCCTGTGTTCCTTATTTGCAACCGGAAGGCTTGGATGAGAGAGGCACCTACTGAGTAATTAGTTTGCAATAGATACTAGCTGGTTAATTTTCTTCCAGAATGGCTTTGATTTTATGATTTGAAATGCCTAGGTTGGAAAAGAAAGTAAAGAAAGTGGTTTGGAAAGTAAGGAAGAGAAACCGTGGCTCAAGTATTTGCTATGAAATTTACTCACAAAGAATAATTTCAGAATAAAGTGTTCCTTCAGACTTTCTTCCCAAAGAAAACCTTCAATAACCCCCAAAAGAAGGAGAACAGTTACTGCAGACAGCGAAATCCTCATTTGTAAGAAGCAAAACAAAAGTTACCCAAACTCTAAACCACAGAAGATGTGATGCCTCCCTGAACTCACCCCTAACATGGAGAGAGCCACACAGCCCAAAATGGCTGGCTTATCATCCAGGTCACAGTGTGGAAAGGCAGACAGAAAGTGGTTGCAAGCGAGAAGAACCACACACGATAACAGTCACAGAGGAGCATTGGAACAGGGATTTTCAAAGATGGGAAAAGTTGGGGAAACAAGATGTACATATTTATTAACTTCCCATTTTCTTCAAATAAAATCCCCAACTGCGACTCTCCAGTAAAGTCCAAAAGTTCCCGTGGGTTTGAGGCAGAGCTTGAGAGCTTTATCCTAACTCAGGGTGGTGTCAAATGTGAGTGCTTACATAAGACCAAGCATCTCTCCACAGAAGACGCTTCTTCAGTCCAGGCTTACCCATGCTTGACTCTTCCCCTGAGTAAATAATGATTAATGGGCTGCAGAAATAGCATGTTAGGTACCTGTATTTTGTTATAGGTGGAGAAATTATTTATAGTTGCCTGAAGCCAGTGTGACTGTCTGGTACTTCTATGGCATTATCTTACAAATATATATATATTCTTTATTATATATACATATATGTGGGAAGGCATTTAGTAAGAAGCCGTGGGTGTTGCCATCACCAGCTTTCCTGAGGTAAAAGAAGGAACTACTTTGCAAGTAGCCTAGACAAAAGATAGAAAACAAAGCACTTTGTAAGATGAATTTCTGAACTCTGTGAGAGGAATCTTCATACAAACCACAAAATGTTGGCTTTTGACTAAGGTCCCAAAAGAAAAAGTCAGTTTCCTGTTTGCTTGGGGTTGTATTTTAATTTCTTTTTGGTCGTGGTTAGATAATTTTCAAGAACATATGGAAAAAGTCTTGGCAGTCCCCCTCGTCCCCACAGGATTGCAAAAGAAGTGTGCAGATGGAAACAGGGCAGACACCGCTGCAACCTAGCATGACAGAGACCCCGTAGCGCCAACAGATTCTCTGGAGGTAATTTACAGCATACAACTCTAGAACTAGGAAAGCAAGGCTAAATTTTACAAAGCCGAGGACAAAAAGCAAAGACCTCTAAGATAGCATTATGCACACCACACACACACGCGCACACACACACACACACACACACTTACTTAAGATTAACTCTGACTAGGCTACTTACAGTGGTAGGGATAATAACCCCAAGTTTTACAGCATACATCAATAGTCACATTTAAAGGGGTCTTCCTATTTGACTCTAACAATATTAGATGCTTAGAAAAATAAGGCAAAGTGTTTAAAATCCCTAGCTATGAGGCACTCTGACATTTGAACCCAACTTTGTCCATACCCCAGAGCTCCTGGCACATGTTGTCTAACCCTGATATTGTCGTGATTGGTTTTCGGTTAAGCGGGTTGTGTTTTTACCGCATAACTGTGTGTTCATCACCTAAGTTTCCTCTATGAATAGTAAATGGGCATGCCATGGAATAATGGAATAGTGATATGATTTCACAGCAGATATCTCACTACAGAGTCCTCTAGTAGAAACCCTGCCAGCACTTAGTGCACAAGTAATTAAAGGGTTTGGAAATCATGCATCATTTACCTTCTCAACCTCCCTGATTGATAAGACCATAGGTAGACTGGGCAAGAATGAAAGAGAGAGAACATGAATCTTGATTATCAAACTAAAGTTGAAATTGCAGTCAAATCTATGACCACAAAAAGTTTTCAGAATTTTTTTTGCAATAAATTTAACAATTTAGAATTTACAAACTTACAGTACAAATTTCTTAAGCTGACCCATGATAAAATGGAAAATATCAATAGCCTTACGTCTATGAAAGGAATTGTATTTGGAGCTAGTGAGAGGTCTCAACAAGTAAAGGCTCTTGATGGCAAGCTGTACGGCCTGAGTTCAGTCCCTGCATCCTGCATGGAAGAAGGGCAGAACTGACTCCCACAAGCTTCCCTCTGACGGCCACATGGGCACTATGACAATCACTAAGAAAAGCAGGGGGCGGGGATTAAATTTGTATTTTTTTTTTCCACAAAGGAAACTCTAGGTCCAGATAATTTGCTGGTGAATTCTATCAACAATTTATATAATTTAATCAAGGAGTGAGCAATACCAATCTTAGATAAGTTCTTTCTAAATGCTTGTTTTAGGTGATCAGCATATTTTGATTTAAAAGAAAATCAGATGCAGGCTAAGCATGGAAGCTCACATCTTTACTTTTAGTACTTTGGAGGTAGAGGCAAGAAGAACTCTGAGTTCAAGGCCAGTCTGGTCTGCATAATGAGTTTCAGGCCAGCCAGAAATATATATTGAAACCCCATCTTAAACAAATGAGACAGAGAGAGAGAGAGAGAGAGAGAGAGAGAGAGAGAGAGAGAGAGAGAATAAAGTCACTAGTACCTTTTATAAATTTAGGGGTCAGAGGGAATCTGAGTCAAGACTTTGCTACATAGCTTAGGTTGACCTCAAACTTGTGGTGACTCTTTAGACTCAGCCCAGAGTGTTGGAATTATAGGCATGTACTATCATGCCCAATCATCATGAACATTCCTAACAGAAACAGAATACCGGCAAAGGTTAACTCAGCAATACTTTAAAAAGTATCCACCGTGGTCAAGTTGAGATAATCTCAGGAACTCCAAATGGTTTTAACCACAAAAAGTCAGTACAGAAGCTGGAGTTATGGCTCAGAGGTTAAAGGTATTTGCTGTTCTTGTAGAGGGCTGGAACTGGGCTTACAGCATCCATGCTAGGCAGTTGAAAGCTGACCGTAACTCCAGCTCCAGGAGATCTGATACCTTCTCTAGCCTCTGAGGGTGTCCACAATCACGTATATACATGACACACACAAACAAAATAAACCTTTAGAAAAGTATATAGTTCATTATATCACATAAAGCAAATGAGAATAGTCACCAGTACATGCAAACAAAAGTATCTGGCAAATATGTCATACTCGTTCATGAACAACAGCAAAAAGGAATGATGACGCTTTAATATTAGAAGGGAATTTGTTCAACCCCCAAAAGACACAAACAGAATAACTTGCAAGTCAGTTTTGTGCCCCTGGAAAGAATTCTAAGACCTTGTTCCTAATGTCAATAACAAGGTGAGAAACTTTGTCTTAAAAATGAATGTGTGTTAGCAGAGATTAAAGACAGTGCAATGAGACAATGGAAAGAAAGAAAATAGTTCAGGTTCAGAAAAGAAAAGGTAAGGTGGTTGTATTTGCAGATGGCTTGAATGTTTACAATCAAATCCCCAGGCATGAGGAATTAGAAGTTTAAGGCCAGCCAGCTTTGGTCATAGAGCAGAGTCAACCTTGGCTACATGAGATAGTATCTCAAAAGAACAAAACGACCAAATAAATAAATAATAGCGCTATTATGTAGTTGAATTTTTCATCAGGACTGTCGGCTTCCCAAAAATGACATGGAGATTTATTAATTATGGAGGCTTGGCCAGTAGCTTAGGCTTGTTTTTAACTAGCTCTTATAACTTAAATTAGCCCATTTCTGTTCATTTACTTTCTGACTCGTGGCTTTATTGCCTCATTTCCATAGTGCTCATTCTGCTGACTGCTCTGCATCTCCTGGTGCCTCTCTCCTCCTCCTCCTCCTCCTCCTCCTCCTTCTCCTTCTTCTTCTTCTTCCTTTTCTTCTTCTTCTCCCCAGCATCCTCTCTGCCTGGAAATCCTATCTAGCTATTGGCCATTCAGATTTTTATTAAAATCAGACATATCTTCGGTGTACAGAAAGATTATTCCACAACACTAACATTTAAGAACTTTCAAAACTATAGTGTTTGTGTGTATGTGCATGCACACACTCTTGGCCATGCAGGAACTTGTAGAGACCAGAGACTGGCAGTCCTGATATTTTCCTTAATCACTTCACTACCTTAGTGTTTTTCTGAGACAGGGGCTCTCACTGATAAACTGCCAAGCCAGCAAGCTCTAACGACCGGCCTTTCACAGATCCTGAAGTTCTGGGATTACAGACATGTGCCATCATTCTGATCTCTATGTGCGTGTTGAGCATCTAAATTCAGGTCCTCTCATTTGCACAGCAACCACTTTACTCAGCGAGGCATCTCTCTAGCCCAACAGTTTTGGCACACCATGTGTGTTGTATGTTTTGTATGTATACTTACTGGGATGAAGGCTGCTATTGCCTTTATGTTTAATTTTTGACTGACTGGAAATAAGTAATGAAGCAAGTTCTATAGCAAGATCAGGCTTTTAAACTATGTGACGAATTAACTCTGAGCAGCACTGTTGTGATTTTTAGTGTGGCGGCTCTTTTAGTACTGAATCGCTTCAGTTTGATTAAAAGCCATGTATAATTCTCATTTCCCCAAATGAAATCATTCTCCTTACAAAGGGAGAATGCATTAAAATAAAAAGTGATTACATTCGTGGAGCATTTTACCAGCTGGGAGACATAAGTGGTTATTAATTAGGGAAGTCAATTATTTGACACCTTCTTTATTCTGTTCCATTTGGAGCTTTAAATTTATTGCTTTTCGATTATATAATTTATAGGAGAGTGTGAGGGAGTCAGCTTTTTTTTTTTTTCCTGCTAAAACACCCAATGTGGTTTGAAAGGCAGAAGAAACCTGATGGACTAATAGGCCACTTTGTCTTCTTGCAAATACAAGATCTGATGAATACCGGGTGAAACTAATTGTCTTTGAAAGGATGCCCCATAGCAGAAAGCAAATGGATTTTTCCTAACCTTTGCTCCTTTCTTCCCGATGGGCAAGGCCATCGAAGAGACATCATAACATCATAAAGTCTTCTGACGGGCCTGATCCCTGTGAAAATACTCACCCTGTCTAGGCTGGTAACGATGAGACTTTCCTTGTTTTTTATCTGTCCATGTAGTTTTGTATTCATTCTAATGAGGACAAATGCCGGGTTTCCCATGAAAAAGGAGTGGGATGAAAATAAAAGATTCTAGGGAAACAGGTAAAGCATTAAAATAAATCAAGGTCCCAAGGGTAGGTGAAGGAAAGCTATGGTTTGTGGTTTTGTCCCCTTTAGAGTAACTGAGACTCTTGTATGTGTCCAGTGGGACCCAATAGGCCCCTGCCTCTCCTCTCGTAGCCAACAGGAACCTACTATATGGGTACGTGTGATGGGGCAGGAGAATACAAACTTCTCAGAATGGTCAAATTGACATTGGTATCAAGTTATCCTTCAACATTGTCTGAGCATTTTCTTCTGAGAAGGTAGGAAACCAACAACCACAGAGAGGAGGGAAGCACAAGACGGACTGTCTTCCCTAGGAATTTACTCCCCGAAAGCATGGGTAGCGCACAGTGGCCTACAATCTGACAGTTTGGGCACCTGGATCTATCTCACATCCTGAAAAACTGAGACAAAGACTTGGCAAATGACTCCTCACAGTCCCGAATAGTGTTGGGACAAAGTGAAATTGAGCTGCTGTGACATCCTTGTCCCAGAACAGCTCATTCTATTAATATTGAAAACAAAACATTGATCACGAATTGGTCCAAGGGAGGTCACTGAACAACAGGTGCTGGAACTGGGGAACTGAACTAAAGTTTCACCTTCTCTAACACTGTTGTAAGTCTGTGAAACTCCTTAGGGAGAAACAGGACCCTTCACTGGGAGGTTCTATCTGCTCATCTGTTATCACAGCTGTTCCCGTGATCTGTTTGTAGAATATGGCTCCCCTTATGACAAGCTAAAGCAAAGAACATATTCTTCCTCAAAAAAGGACGGGAGAGAGGCTGGGAGATCATGGAACTAAACCAGATATCCTAGTAGATTTGAAGGCAAAGAGGTTTATCAACTAAATCCAAGTCTATCCAGCTGGGAAGTCTCCTGACTAGATATCTCAGGCTGATGCATTGACATATAAGTGACCATTCAGTAACCACCTCTGTTCCATCCTCCCTGCCTCTGCTGCTGCCCTGTCGGTCCCCACCATCAGAACCCTGCATCATTTCCTGTGTTTCAAGAAGATGCAGTTCCCTTCCAGCCCCAGGGATGGATCCTCATCATCTCCTCCTCTTTCTCCTCATTTTTCTCCATGTCACAGATTTGTTGGGGTGGGCAGGACAAGACAGGGTGTGTGCTCATAGAATGTTATGTCCTGGATTTGGAGATTTTTTTCCCATAATGGTGGTGTTTGACTAGTTCCTCGGCTTCTGGGATTTAACTGTTACTGCATCAGGAGACTTGGAACAATTTGGGTTCAGTATCTTGCTTCTTTGCGAATATTTCCTGGTGGGCATTAGGTACCGCATTGTTTTACAAGCTGAGATACTTGCTGCTGTCAGCTTCTTTTAGTGGGGTCAGAGATTGCTTGGTGGGTTCTGCCTGTAGCTATTTTGTTCTGTTTTGTTTCTCAAGACAGGGTTTCTCTGTGTAGCTTTGGAGCCTGTCCTGGCGCTCACTCTGTTGACCAGGCTGACCTCGAACACATAAAGTGCTGGGATTAAAGGTGTGTGCCACCATTGCCTGGTTTGCCTGTAGCTTTTAAAAGAACTGTTCTGATTTATCCACTCCTGGGGGCTGCAGTGACGTCAGCATGCTGGTCTAAGTGAGGATTCTCTTCCTGGTTTCAAAGGCATATGGAAACATTCTGCTCATTGAGATTGGAGGGACAGTTTGCTAGGAAATGTCTATGAAGCCCTGCTTTGCCTTTACAGTGGCCCACAGAGAGAATAGTCTCTCTTCCGAACTTTGTATGTTGTTGCCTGAAGTACAATGTTTGAGCTGCCATAGTCAACATATATGACACATTATAAACAAAAGCCAAAGTCCAGAGGAAGCAGAGCCAAAGATGGGAAGGATGGTGGGCGCCCAATGATGCCGATAAGCATCCTCCGCATCTGCTTGGGATCCGTGCTCACCTGTGGGACGGCTCACCATTGTACTTCTGTGATCCTCACTGGGTTTTCATGACATGGTCCATGGGCAATGTTTGTGAGGGTGTTTGGGGGGAGCTCACAGTACGTAGCGATGACACAGAAAATGAAAGGCCTTGACTCAGGACTGTGCAGACTCCAGAATTTACGTACCATTCTCGATCAAATACCTTGGAAATGCTAATGAGGACCCTGGTCTGGCTTTTGTGAACTTTGCACATGTAAGTAGAGATGACCTCGGCAGAGATTTCTGCATGCAGGGCTGCATGATGTTGCTGGTCACAACTGTAGTGGTGGAAATACATGAGTGTGACTTTTGACAAGACACTTTGAGTGGAGAGTAAAACTTTAAGAACCCGTTTCACAGCTTACCTGAGCTAATGGGAGCCCACCGACTCCGGCCTGACAGTGAGGGAACGAGCAGAGGATTAAACTAGGCCCTCTAAAGTGGGAGACAGTTGTATGGCTGGGGCAGACTGTGGGGCCATTGGCAGTGAGACCAGGACTTATGCTTGTACTGGCTTTTGGGAACCCATTCTCTTTGGAGGGACACCTTGCTCAGCCTAGATATAGGGGAGAGGCCTTGGACCTGCCTCAAAGCAATGTGCTAGACTTGGTTGACTCCCCATGGGAAGCCTTTCCCTCTCTGAGGAGTGGATGGGGGGTGGGATATGGGGGAAGGTGGAGAGAGCAGGAGGAAGAGAGAGAGTGGGAACTGGTATTGGTACATAAAATGAGAAAAGATAGTTTTTTAAAAATAAGTGAATAAATAAATGAACCTGTTTGAAAACTATTTTTAAAATTATAGCTATTGAAATTATATTTGACAAGCATGACAACTCATTTTCACTCATCATCAATTCAATGCTGAAATTTCTATGTTCATGGTAATAGAATGTTCATTTAATATAATTTTCATATAAAACCATTCAAAACAATGAAAAGCTCTAAAATGTATTTGCACTGTTAGAGTAAGGACCTGGTAGCCATCTTAGATACCACTAAATGGTAATATCAACTACAAATGGAGAAAAGTATCTAGCATGTACGAAAACAAACGTCAGAGTCATCATCTAGACTATGCTTGCCTTAGTCCTGTCCCTAAATCTTACATCTATGCTATCTTCGTAGACTACCTAAGATAGGGCCATTTCTAGCTGCTTCTCCTGGGAAGTCTATGTTCAGTGGTATGTTATAGGAGGATGTTTGTTCATTCCTGGCTGCCCTAACCTGAAATATTCACACAGAAACTGTATCAATTACAACACTGCTTGGCCAATGACTCTAGTGTATTCCTAGCAAGCTCTTACATCTTAAATTAACTCATTCCTATTATTTTATATTTTACCATGAGGCTCGTGGCCTACTGGCAAAGTTTCAATGGGCTCCAGTGGGCTTCAATGGAGGCATCTATCTCCTGCAGGTGGCTACTTGGTTTCTCCCTGACTCCGCCTTCTTTCTCCCAGCATTCAGTTTAGTTTTCTCACCAAGTTCTATTCTGCTCAGTCACTGGCTGAAAGCAGCTTCTTTACTAACCAATGACAATGAAACATATTCACAACATGCAGAGGGGAATCCCAGGTAGAATACTTCCTTGGTTGCAATCAATGCAACCTGATGGAGCTCTACAAGTCATCTCTGCTCCAGTCATCCAGCAAGAGTCCCTAAGGAGGCTGCCAATAGAAGGAGGTAGCCTGCCCAAGGATTACAGCAGGATGCTGAAGCCAAAAAGGTATAGTGGCATTTCAATTGTATTTTAATAAATAAAGACCGCCTGAAGATCTGAGAGTAAAACAGCCCCACTTGTCAGCCTTACAGACCACCACGTAATGGTAGCACACACCTTTAATCCCAGTAACCACAATGACATGCATCTTTAATCCCAGCAACCACACTAGTTGTCATAGAAACCAGATGGTACATGTCTTTAATCCAAGTGGTGCATGCCTTTAATCCCAGAACCAGAGAGGATTATAAAATGAGAGGAAATAGCTCTCAGACAGCCTCATTCTGAGAGTCCTGGAGGCAGGATTGCCATTTCAGACTGATTCTCTGTGTATTCCAGCTTTACGTGGCTTATTTTTTGTTTTACTCATTTAATCTATGACTGTCTGTACTCTGTCTCTTTAAAGACTTTGTTTTAGTTTTTTTAAAAAAAAACATTTACTTCTTTTTATAACTTTCTATACTCTTATTCTTTTTTTCTCCCAAGCCTACATACATTTTTTAAACACACTGTGACCCCATTTAGAGGTTTTTTTTTTCATCTGAATTTGTCTTTATTGTGCATCTGTAATCTTTTTCTGACCAGGACTACTTCTTAAAATGCTAAGCAGCATGGCTAGGACTAAGGCTGCTCTGTCTTTTGGCTCTGCCCAGTCCGACATGGTAGAGGTCCATTCACTGCCTCTGAAACTGCTGGGTGGGAGCCACGCTCACCACTTCAACTCTGGTAACCAGTTGGCCCATGCTGCCACCAAGTAACTTGCAGCATGCTGCCCACAACCCCTGGTCAAGTGCTCAGCTTCCTGAAAGAGCCAGAGTTCATGCTGGCAGCATGAACCAGGAAGCCACCATTTCAAAACCATACAGTTTTTGTTTGTTTTGTTACCACTGAATCAGGAATAACTCTCTTAAAGGAGCCACGGCACTCCTACTTGCCGCCAGCAAACAGAGTCTATCCTGAAAAAGTAATGCTCTCTCTCAGGTTTTATGGATGTAGGTGTGACATAAATTATCTCAATTACAAATTCCTCAATTATATTTCTTATATAGACACACAGTATTCAATTCTTAATCTCATAGGGCATTTAAATTTTAGATGATGATCACAAATGAAGATTATATTGTTTATTAAAAAAAACAAAGAAATTCCGGGGGTGGGGAGATGGTTCAAAACGAAAGAGTGCTTGCTGTACAAGGATGAGGACATGAGTTCAAATCCCCAGCATGATGCAAAAAGTGTGCCGACCCATGTGCACCTATTAGCCAAGCACTATGGGGGCTAGAGGGCTAGATTGCATGGGGCATGGTGGTTGCCAGCCAAGTTCAAGGTTCAGTAACTGACAGACTTTGTCTCGAGGGAATAAGGTGAAGAATGACAAGGCAGGTCACCACGCCTCCCTCTGTCCTCTGCGTGTATGTCCAGGCACTCATACGAGTTGTCCCACATACATACAGATAAGGGGGAGGAAGGGGAGGGGAATCTTAGTGTAACAGATGCCCTTCGTGTCTGTCCCCTTCCCTCAGTCCAGATCTGGCTAAGCCGCAGAGGTGGGGATGCTGACCAGAGAGCTAAGTCTTAGGTGGTGCTAACAAAAAGCTGTAAGAAAGTTCTGCAAAACAACTTCCAAATGGACACAGATTAGAGAGTGTGAGACAGCTCACCTCCCTCCCTTCCATGTGGGAGGCAACTAGAAGAATCTGCAACCTTCACTTGCTCAAGAGGACAATTCGGGGAAAGTTTTCTCTATACTTCCCCAAGTTTGCGGTATCAAGACCCCACTGCCTTTAGCAGTGACTTTCACCTTCACTGTGGAGCCTCCTTTTTTTTTTTTCTGCCATTTCCTCTCATTCTCGCTACCAACTTCTACTTCCTGAGATTATCTCCCAATTAAACCTGGACCCGAGACTTTGTCCCAGCTTCTAATAAAGAAACCATACTAAGAAAATGAATATTCAAATGAATTTTATGTTACAATCTTATAGAGTCTAATAAGTGGACTTACATGCATCTGCCAAAAATAAAAAATAAGCCTATGTTGGCTGATACTTATTTATTAAAATAAAATCTAAGAAGGCAGTGTTATCTGGATAGACAGCAGTAATGCAGGCTTCCCACCGAGGTTCTGATGACAGCTTCAGCCCTGCATGGTGTCTCATCAACAATGCAGGCATCCCGGAACACAGCGCCAACTGCGTTCCGAAAATACTTCGTAAATTGCCTGTTTGGAACTTGAAATGTATTTTCTGAGTGAAAATATTGCATTACTTAATAGAAAATGTCTCAAATGGCAAAGTATAGCCCCATGCAGAGAATTATTCACTAGTGTTCTGACTTCCAAGATAAGATAAAACAAAATAATAATAATAAAAGCATGTAGTCATGATGGTCTGGGCTCCCAAAAATTCACCCATTGCAGGTGGCAGGGCCTTGAGGCCCCTGGGATCTAGAAAGGACAGAAACCATTGTCAGAGGACAAAACAGTACATACCAATCATAGCCTGATAGTATTGTGGGAAATTAGACCTGTAAATAACCATATTGGGTTAAACAGGATTCCCCAATAAAAACTTGGTCACTAAGACCCTTACACCATAACCTTATCCAGAAAGAGGGACTTTACATATGTAGTGTTGTGAGTTCTATAAGACCATCCTGGCCTAAAGAGAACTCAAAATTCAATAAAAACAGACAGAAAGACACACACACACTCATATATTCACACAGTCATATACACATACACACACACATACACACACTCATATTCACACACACATACACATACACACATATCACACACTAATGCACACTCATACACATTCACATACATATTCATACTCACACACACATACACACTCACACACACACATACATACTCTCACACACACAGAGGAAAGAAGGGATTTGGCGATGAAGACCAGCCATGGAAATAGAAAGACTGCGAGGAGCTCCCAGCCTGGCCGGAGACAAGGGGAGGATTTGTTCCCACAACCTGAAGGGTAGGCAAGGCCGGGCCAATGCTTGATCTTAGGTTCTAGCTCCTGTAACTACAAGGAGACAAATGTCTCTCGTGTTAAGTCATCAACACGATGTGGTAATTTCGTATGGCAGCCTAGGAAACCAATATAACTTAAAACCCTGGAAGCTAGGCTGGTGCTTTGGATTGATTAAATAATAAATAAGAACGCCTGCCCATTTTCCCATTTTCAGAGCTGCATAGTCAGTTCCTTGGTTCTGGAGGCTGTCACGATTCTGGATCACAAGAGAATTCCTCATCTTACTTTGAAATGTAATATGATATGTCAAATAGGATCTAGTGTAAGCCATGTCTAAAACCAGGGTTCCACTCTTAAGTAGGTCTAGAAATGGGAACGCCTCTGGCATACTGAATGCCTAGTGACTGACCTGGGTAACTCACCCGGCTTTACAACAGTATTGAGGGTAGGCCCCACTGTCCCCAACATGTCTGGGATCCTAGCACCCATAGAGTGAGAAGGGAGAAGGAGAGGAAAAGAGCCAGCTATCCTGGAGTACCCAGCGGTGAAGCAAAAACATCTTTCTCTAGCAGAGTGAACATCAAGGATGACCCCAGAGGCTGTCCTCTGCTTTCTACACACTTGCATGCTATGGTGCTCTCTCTCATTCTCGGTTTTGTGTGTGTGTGTCTGTCTTTCTCTGTGCGCCTGTCTCTCTATCTGTGTGTGTGTCTGTCTGTTCCTCTCATAAATAATAGATAGATAGGTAGATAGATAGATAGATAGATAGATAGATAGATAGATAGATAGATGATAGATGATAGATGATAGATAGATGATAGATAGATAGATAGATAGATAGATAGATAGATAGATAGATAGATAGATAGAGATAAGAAGATGTTTGTTTGGTTACATAAATGTTTGCTGTGTAAGCCTGAGGACCAGAGTTCAGTTTCTTATATAAAACTGGCCAGGTGTGACAGCCACTTGTAATCAATCCCAGTACTCAGGTAGCAGGGATCAGGGATTCCCAGACAAGCTCCTTAGTCAGACAGCTTTAGAAACCCTGTCTTAATAAATAAAGCAGAGAGGGATCAAAACAGACACCGGACACAGATCAACTTTGGACCTCCAACACACACAAACGCACGTGCATGCACACAGACAGGCACACTTGGAAACATGCAGAGGAACACATACAAGCAACAAAAAATAAATAATAAATATAACACCTCTCCTTTTCATTTCCTGGAATGTGGTATTAACAAGACCTAGTGAAATGTTAATGAGCAGATAGATAATATTCTTTATCAAAAATTACCCACAAGGAGGTTTTCCAGCATAGAAACACAATGTCCGAATTATTATTTTTTCTTTAAAATAGTGCTGGAGCCATTGAGCACCCAAAGCCAACAACAAAATTTAATTTAATTTATGATTTCAGTCATAACCTAAAATTTGCAGCTTAAACAGGACTAGATTCAAGATCTACAGAGTTAAATGTAGAATTGTAAAGCAAGACCATGTTTATAAGGAAATGAAATGCAGGAAGGGAATTTGCTACCTATGATGTATTTTAGCAAACAAATTACACAAAAAGATTCTTTTGGTTATATAAGAAATGTTCTGTTCCCATTCTTCACCCCTTCGTGAACCACTAGCAGTATCTATCCTGTGCTGTCATTATTCGTTAGTTAACCCATCACTAACTGTAGCTGTGATCACAGACAAGGACTATCCTTCAGAAGATGTTTGTGGAATACTGGTGGCAAGTCCTCTGTCTGCCATGTCCCAGCACACTCATCCTGCCAGGTATAGTGTGCACTCCTCCCTATGTGCAGACCAAAGTAAAGGCTCAATGTCACCACTGGAGACGCTGCAACAGGGAGATCTCTCCTTTTTCAGGTCTACAGGCTTATTTCTGTTTCCCATAGATTTGATAGCTCGCTGGCATTTTATGATTTTTGTAGGCATTTCTTAAACCCTTGGACCTAGGAATCACAAGGTAGGATTTAGTCATTCATGTGTTCATCCACAAATAAGTCAATATTTGCCCAATTTCTGTATTTCCAATTCAGAAATGCTGCATTTTAAAATCTAGAACTCCATATTATACTCAAGGTATTCATGACTGTATAATTTCATCAAAAATGATAAGAAAATTAGTAATTATAATGACCAGAAGGAAACTGAAAACCGTGATTGTTTTCCTTTATTGAGCTTTCTACCACAAGGGATGGAGAAAAAACAGAACCCAGCATGAGCAACAAGAACTCTGAAGTGTGATGGGCTTACTTAAAAAATGAGCTGTGGATGCCAGTGGTCCAGGGGCAGCTGAGTCACTCAGAGCTCTTCACGGTAACTCCCATGTGGAATATAATCTTTATTTTAATTGATTATTTGGGAATTTAACATCATGCACTCTGATCATGCTCCCCTCCCAGTCTTCCCATGTCCTCCTTTCCCCTGTGACCTCCCCCCCTAAAAAAAAAAAACGTTCATTTTATGGGGTCCATAAATTCACTGGAGAATGGTCAATTTCTTACTGTCCAGCTCCCCAAGGGAGGGTATCTTCTTCCTCCGGCATCTGCAGAAGCCATCAGCTGAGGACAGCAGCCAGAGTGGTGCCAGACTGGCTCACCAGTGCCCACACCATCAAAGCACCGCAGAACCAGGTCTCCAGCTTCCATGGCCAGGGCCACTCTACGACTCCTTCCACGAGGTGGGGCTGGATCTCCCGTACCTACAGACATCAGCATGGCTTCAGGCAGCAGCCCAGTCCATGGGCATCCTTCTGGGCTTCGGAGATAACACAGACCACAGACATCAACATGGTCCTTGGCCTTCTCAGAACCACTCATGGCCCTCAGTGGCTTTCTGGGCCTCTGGTGGTTACACATGCCACTTACATAAACTTGGCTTGCTTGTGTGGCTCCCGGCCATGTGGTGGCCATGGGGCCCCAGTGGAATATAATCTTCATTAAAGTATAAGTAAGAACATTGACTCATTTGAAGTCTAACTGTTATGACACCCAACAGTTAGCATAGCCATTGTGTAGAACTTTGGTTGATGTAAGATTGATTTTGGAAAAGAAGGTTGATATAGTATATTATTCTATAGCCCAGGCTAGTCAGAAACTTACTGTGTAGCCCAGGCTGGCCCTGAAATTGCAGCAATCTGTCTGCCTCTGCCTTCCAGGTTCTGAGATTACAGCTTGTGCCACTATATATAGAAAGATTATAAGCGAGAGAGAATATATATGTATATATATGTATACATACATATATATATGTGTATGTGTGTGTGTATGTGAAAGTTGTTTCACCTCTGACATGATTGAAGATTATGCAGAACTTGGTGATAAGAAGGCAATGCCTGTGTTCTAGTTTATTTTATAATTGTCTTCAACTTCATATGAGTTTTCGCCAACTTGATACAAACTATAGTCACTTATGAAGGAACCTCAATTGATGAGCTGCCTCCATCAGATTGACTTATGAGCCAGTCTGTGGGGCATTTTCTTGAGTAATGATTGACATGGGAGAGCCCAGCCCATGGGTGGTCCCAGGCCTGGCCAGGTGCATAAGAAAGCAAGCTAAGCAAACCACGGAAGCAAGCCAGGAAGCAGCATTCCTCCATGGTCTCAGCTTCAGGTTTTGCATCCAGGTTCCTACCTTGAGTTTCTGCCTTCACTTCCCATGATGATGGACTGTGATGGAAGTGTAGGCCAAACAAACCCTTTCCGTCTGTGGTAGTTAGAATGAAATAGCCCCACAAGCTCATAGTGAGGGAAACTATTAGGAGGCGTGGCCTGTTGAAGTGGGTGTGGCCTTGTTGAAAGAAGTATGTCACCGTGTCGGTAGGCTTTGAGGTTTCATATATGCTGAAGATATGCCCAGTGTCTCAGTTCACTTCCTGCTGCCTGAGGATGTATGCTCTCAGCTCCTTTTCCAGCACCACGTCTGCCTGCACACCACCATATCCTGCCGTGATGATAATGACTAAACCTCTGAACTGTAAGCCAGTCCCAATTAAATGCTATTCTTTGTAAGAGTTGCCCTGGTCATGGTGTCTCTTCACAGCCCTAGAAACCCTAACTAAGACATCTTCCCAAGTTGTTTCTGGCCAATCTTTTATCACAGCAACAGAGAAACAAACTAGAATAAACTTCATTAAGAAATGTGCACCTTATCCCTCACTAGACACTCACGTATGTAGAGGGATGCATGTGTGCCCCTCTCCCTATACACAGGACACCACCGCCAGCACATAAGTAAGGCTTGTGGGTTAAAAGTTCATATTCTGAGCCGGGCAGTGGTGGCGCACGCCTTTAATCCCAGCACTTGGGAGGCAGAGGCAGGCGGATCTCTGTGAGTTCGAGACCAGCCTGGTCTACAAAGGGAGTTCCAGGACAGGCTCCAAAGCTACAGAGAAACCCTGTCTCGAAAAACCAAAAAAAAAAAAAAAAAAAAAAAAAAAAAAAAAAAAAAAAAAAGTTCATATTCTGAAATTCCCAGTTGAAAGCCCAGTGAAGGGATACCCACACCGCTTTGCTGGGACCCACTTACCTCTAGACTATGTTAAATAAACTCTTTCTCACAGCGCTCAGCTAAGCTTCTCCAGGTATCACAACCCCATTCACACACAATAATGACAATAAAAATGTCTAAATCTATTCTTGATTTCTTCCAGTCCTGGTAAACACTGGGGTCCTACACCATCAATGTTCAACACACACACAACATTCTAGCACTCTTTTGGGGGGAGGTGTAGAGTTTATTTAGTGGGCATTGGAAACAGCATAAAAGTAAGGGGTAATGGAGAGGGAGAAAAGGGGAGGGAGGACAGAAGAGGAGGAAGAGGAAGAGAGGGAAGGAGCATTCTATCACTCTTGAACTCTCGCTTAACACCTGTAAAGTGCTATAAATGAACGGGAGGATATGGACTCATTTAAAAATAATTCATTTGTTCCCAAGCATCTACTATGATTAGATTGGTCATGTCATTGTGACCCACTCCAGTTTGGATCCTATCTGTTCTCTATCTGCTAACAATTTTTCCCATTAAGAGAATCTGGATCTTCTGGCCCTGCCCCTCACTGGCTATAGCATCTTACCTGGTCAGCGTGGTAGAGCTGGCCTGATGGTGTGGGTCTAGGAGAGCTGACCCTGAGGTCATGAGAGCAGGTGAGCTGGCCATGCCCCTCACTGGGACAGTGCTGGAGATCTGGTGGGGGTGAGGGGAGAACTGTCGCCAGTGACATAACCGTGGGAGAGCTGGTCCTGCACCTCGCCAGCTGCCATAGGCAGTAGCTCTGGCCCCATAACTAACCTGGGTAAAGTGGGAGAGCTGAGGGCAGGGATGCAGAACCGGTGCTGGTGGTGCGCGTAAAGGAGAGCTGGCCCAGAGGGCATGAGTGGAGGAGAGCTGGTCCTGCCCCTTTCCAGTAACCACAGGAAGGAGAGCTAGCCCTGACCTCACCCGGGCAAGGCAGGAGAGCTGGCTCTGGTGTCGTGGGTACAGAATGAGTGGGCTGAACAACTCAGCTACCACCCAGGCCCAGATCCAAGGTTTTGAGCTGGCCCACTCCAACACACACCCCATCCATGAGCTGCTGGAGCTTACAAAGGGGCTGATCTGGCAGAACCAAAGCTGCGGGATCTCCATGACACAGGGCAGCAACAGGACATTCGAGAGGAGTCTACTGAAGAACCAGTATTGATAGAAGTCAGAGGCCTTGAACCAGTCCAGTGCCTTACTGCATTGAACATTCACAAACAAAGCTCTTTAGACAAAACAGTATACTGTAAGACACGCTGCAACTTCCATGGAGAGATTTTTGCTTTGTCTTGTTTCCTTTTGTTTTGGGGGAGGGAGGATGAAAGGGCAGAGGGCAGATGTGGAGGGAAGAGGAGATGAGTGCATTGGGGTGCATGATGTGAAATTCACAAAGAATCAATAAAAAGTTTTTAAAAATGGATCAATACTTTCTTGAATATCATCAACTTCTTTCTCCTGCACAAGTGACTAATGGCAGTCCTATAGCTTGCCTGGGTAAGCTTGGTTCCGTGTGTCACCGGAAGCAATTGCAGCCATCTCATGTAATTTTTGCAGCTGAAGAAACTGTATTGACGCAGGAAGGTACAAACCTTCGCATTCCTCTATACATGGTTCCAGCCCAACCTCCATGAGGGTCTCACGCTCCCAAACACTAAAGGAGTTCAGACAGTTAATATCTCCAGAGGGATATTTAAAATTGGACTACAGAAACACCTTTTGTTAGTATTGGGATGCCCTCACCCCAACCCCATGAACCCCGCCTGGTCGCCAAGCCCCGACTCTCTCCCTTGGTAGATAACAAGACATGGCTCGTAGGTACAGTATGGGCTCCTACGCCTCTCAACGCATCCCGAGCAAAGCAAAGCGGAGCCGTTACAAAGCAGAAAACTGACGGCGATGAATACTCCTCAGCGTCACGTCTGATATGATTAACAATTTATTTTGGCAACACCCGGGATGGATTTCATATGGTTTTTTTGAATTCAGTAGGATTCCTGCCAGCAGAACCAGGAACACTGAGAAATAATCCCGGCTGGGGGGCGGGTGGGGGAAGCCATCTTGCTGTGTTTTGCAGCCTCTGATCTGGAGACCAGCCGTTGCTCAATCCTTCCCTTTCCAACTGCTCTTCCACGGCTGTCTTGCGAGGCTGGAGTTGATGGATGGATTTATAATGAGCCTGTAGATAGCCCCGAGGACAACGCTTAGTAAGATGGGAGAGGAAGCATGCGGCAGCCAAATATTTTGCAATACACGAGAACTCTTAAAATATGGATGTTCTATCCCACTTGTCAGCCTTAAGAAGCACACATGTTACACGCTGTGGGCTTCCAGAGTGAACTATCCAGCCAAACTTTTCTCTCAAGATGAGAGAGGTCCTCTCTGACTGAGGAGTCCTTCTTCAACAGAGCGGATGGCCCCTTCTATGAGGGGACTTTCACAAACATGGCATTGTTCTTGTTCTTGCTTCAGCCCTCTCTCCTCGATTCCTCTCAGGGTGAGTTTCAAAGAAGGACCTGGGCAGGCATCCCTGAGTTCTTCTCTCTCTTCATCTTTCTTGGGAATCTGTTCACCTGCCGAGAACGGAGGTCCCCGTATGTCTTTAACACGGGAGAAGTCGGCAGAAGAGTCCTGACTAATTGTGTCTCTTCTACTGTCTTGGGCGTATAAGGTACAAGAATTAAACGCTCTTCAGAAGACACTCGCAGCTGTCAGCTGCCTCTTCATCTCCCTCCGCCTCTCCTCCTTCAGCTCCTTCCCCCTCTTCCTTCTCCTCCTTTTGAGAAGAGAGGGGAAGTCTCATTATGTTACCTTGGCTCGTTTTGAACTTCTGGACTCAAGTAATCCCTTGTCCTAAACTCCCCAAGTCAGAAAGCACAACATACATAGTGTGCCCAGAAGCCATGCTCTTAATACTGACGTCCTCACTGATAAAGCTTCTCTACCCACCTCCGTCTATCCTTTGATCTCTCAACTAGTTCTCAACACCAACAGGGGTGAGGAAGAAGAGTGTTGTCTCCTGCAAGCAAATTCCATCCTATACAATATAGGTGTCCACACTGTTTTCTTTTGAGTTAAACTTTTCCTCGCCCTGAGCTGTGTTAAAAGAAATGCCTCTGTATGGCGCACCAGCTTATTGGGCCAGTGGCCTTCCAGACGCAGGATTGAGGTGGAAACTCAGCTGATCTCTGCACACCACTTCAGTCTCCACACGCTCCTCCGTCACACAATTCACTTCAGCCTTCCTGTGGCGGGGATTCTCGGGCTTACATTAGGGTGAATTGAAGCTCCACTATCCAGACTGGAGTTGGATGGAGTGAAAATCAGCCCATGGCTCTGTTTTTGTCTTCAGTTGAGAGGTCAGTCAAGAAGGGCACAGCCACTTTAAATTGAATTCTAATATTAGTGAGGAGGGAATAAAAGCCAAAAACCAAAGCATGTCTCCCCTCCCCCCCCATGACCTACAGCAGAGACGTTTGTCAGTCAGCATTTGAGCTAAGAGTGCAGTCAAGATGTTCTATTGTCAATGAGATGCTAATAACTAAGGACATGTATCCGTTTCTGTAAGATGAGGTCAGTAGAGCAAGGAAGGCCCTGCCATTAACCTTCCTAAAGCGTTCTCATCATGCACTGACTTTAATCTTTGATGTTTGCCTTGTGAAGTAGATGTTATCTTCATTTTAAGACCTGGGCAAACTGAGGTACCAGCGGATAAGGTTAAATTCGTTCAGACTTAACCCAGGCACTATATGCTAAGATCTGGTTCGAACCTATATTCTATGACTCTTTTTTGACTGACAGCTGGCACCTCAAGTCTACATGCTTTAAAATGCAGTGAAACTTGGACATATCTGTGAGAAGTAAGCAAAATAGCCGGGCTTGACACATGGATTTATTGTGGGTTTTTTTGTACATGAGATGAGACCCAGGGCCTCATACATGTTATGTAGGTAGCCTACCACACCCTCTCCATGACCCTAAATATTATTATTTTTTAGTGTATATGTGTATGGTGTGTGGGTGTGGGGATGCCCTGCTTCACCACAAGTGAGAAATCAGAACACAGCTCTCCTGCTCTATTATGCACTTTGCGTCTGTATGTTTGTCTGTGAGTGTGTGTACGTGGGCACACACAGGGGACACATGGACGTCAGGAGACATATTTTGTTAGCCTGGTTTCTTCCTCTACCATATGGGTGTAGGGACTGAATTCAGGTTGCCAGGCTAGGCGGCAAACACCTTTACCAGCCAAGTCTTTCGAGAGGACAGCTTTTGGAAATTGGCTCTCACCTTCTGCTTTGTTTGAGGAAGGATCTCTCTTGCTGTTTGTCACACTTCAGGCTACAAGCTTCTAGGCAATTCTCCTGCCTCCTTCTCCCAGGTAGCTATAGGAACACTAGGGTTACAGGTGTATGGCACCCTAGAAAAGCTTTTGAGGACATTCCAGGGATCCAAATCCAGGGTTGCTATAGTAAGAGCCTTTCCCCACTGAGCCACCTCCCTTGCCTGTGACTAATGAGCTTAGGATGCCATGAGACAGTGATGAAGACTGACCACAGATCTCTATTGGAATAATATGGCATTAAGAAGATACTGCCACCCACTTTATTAATCTTTGTCTTTCAGATTCAGAAACAACTCAGGTGAGAGCATATCTAACAGTGCCATGCGTGGACAAAGGAAACCTGGTGTCAGCCAAAGTCCATTTCACCCGTGTTCAAAGGGCTACGTACATATCGAGGGAATTCTAGCACTTCGGACCACAGATCATAGGTGATATCCCGAGCACTGGTGTACCGAAAGGCAAGAGTTGTTTGTTTGAACCCTCATGCAAGTAACATGGTGTTTCTGATGAGACTGAATGAGCAGAGGCCTGGAGAACAAGTTGGTCTAATGAAGCAGAGGCCCAGATAGGACCGTCTATAGCACAGGTCTGAGTAACCCCATCTCTGCCCTCCGTTGTTCCTGTCCCTCTTCCTCACTCTCCACTGACTGGGCATTCATCTCTGCATAGGCCCCCCTTTCTTGGCAAAGCCATCTGAACCATGTGTTTTTTATCATCCATCTACCCCCAAAAGCTGAGTTGATCTTACTGTGTCTAAACTTCACATTCCAGCAACAATTGCAGATGGGTGTGAGGGGTGAGGCTTCTCCAGGAAGGAAAAGCCCCAGAAATACACAGATCTAGATGCTTGGTAAAGCCCTTTCATGGAGGGCATTTTATTTGATGTTCACAATTGCTTTGAGGCAAGGAAGATCCTGGCCTCATCTTGCAGATAAGGAAATTGAGGCTCTCAGCATCCGGCTGTAATAATAAAGACAAGACCAGCAAAACCACAACCAACCATCAGCCACATATGTAAGGTCTGACCTTCTGAATAGCATTTCCTAGACTTCTCTACCAATGACTGTTACGTATCCATGGGAATAACTCCATCATGATGATCAAATAAATTCCCTTCATTGTATAGCAATTTTTTAAAAAAAAAACCCATAAAATTATATTAAGTCTGTTGAAGCTAATGTTGAATTCAAGTGCAATAAAGTAACTGTGTAAATGCTTGGCTTAAAAGGACAGCACCCTAACTAAGCAGATTGTTAGAAGGATGGAGCACACGAATGCATCTTTTATGCAGGAGTTACTAGGACACACTGTACCCACAACCATAAAGGGGGAGCAGCTGTTGCCTGGAACAGAGACAGAGACTCATGAAGTAGAAGGTAGGCATCACAGTAAATCTTGTTCAAGTGGGGGTGCCTCCATGTCGCCCTAACCCTTTCTTCGTTTAACCTATGGCTTTATTGCATCTTCTGGGTGGCAGATTCTGCGTTTGCAGGTAGCTTGTCCAATTTGAGCCTTCCCCTCTGTAAACATCAGCTTTGTTTGAGAAGTTTTTTGTGGGGAGAGGTGTTTGGCCTATGATAGCAGGTTATAGTCTGTCGTTGTGGGGAGTTAAGGGTAAGAACTTACAGCAGACACATCGTAGCCCCAGACAAGAGCAATGAGAATAAATACATCCTTTTTTTGTGTGTGTGTTCTCAGCTAGTTTTTGCCTTTCTTGGACTGTTCAGGAGTCCCTGCCTAGAGAAGAGTGCTGCCCTCAGGGGGCTGGGTTTTCCCAGGTTAATTAGTGACCAAGACAATCACCCCATGGACATGTCCATAAGCCAACCTGATCTAGACGAAGACTCTTTCCAGGCTAGCGGAGGACGTGTCAAGTTTACAGTGGAGCTGACCAGCACAGCCTACCCCTTGCCAGCTTGAAGCACCAACATGTCAATTTGATGTATAAATTTCCATCCCATCTTCCCGAAGTCTCATGTTAATATCATAGTATAAAGTATAGTACATCTCTTATAAAATGAAAAGTACAGTCTCCAAAAATTCCAACACTTTAGAAGTCCAATGTCTTTTTTATTTTGTTGGCAAAAACTCAAGTACTCAAGTGATCTGATTTACAAAAGTCCACTGCTTTTATTTCCTTTTTTTTTTTTTAAAAAAAGCATTTCTTGCCCGGTGGTGGTGGCACACGCCTTTAAACCCAGCACTTGGGAAGCAGAGGAAGGCGGATCTCTGTGAGTTCGAGACCAGCCTGGTCTACAAGAGCTAGTTCCAGGACAGGCTCCAAAACCACAGAGGAACCCTGTCTTGAAAAACCAAAAAAAAAACAAAAACAAACAAACAAACAAACAAAAAAACCAAGCATTTCTTGGGAGTAGGAATTTTAGTTTATAATGTGTTCTTCATTTGCTTACACTGCTTTTTATGCCTCTGACTTTGAGGCTCTCTGGGCGTCAGGCTATAATAATAAAGGCAAGACCACCAGAACCTCAACCATCAACAACATGTGTCTGGCATTTGGCTAGGGCTCCATGGTCATAAACTGCCATGCATCTCCTTCACTAGAAAAGCATCTTATCAATACAGTAGAAAATAATAAGATTCTGATGCGACTTCATGTGAGTGTCTCTGTGACATCAGGGTGTTGTTCAGGGTATCCCGACACTGGGACCAAGCATTTTGGTTGTGATGGGTAGGCGTTCCAACCTATACATCAAGACAAGGCTTCAAACTCACCTGCTTTACGAAGCAGTAACACTCCCTGGGGACTGATCTCAGCATTCAGGGATTCAGTTTGTTTTGTGTTCATTACCGCATTGCTCTCTGGGAGAAAAACATTTTTTCCCCCAGTTATTTCATGTGTGTGTCTAAAAAGCAGAACAAGCCCTGATTGACTTTTCACTGGGGCCTCTGTCTCACACTCAGCACAGGAAAAGGAAAAGCATCCCAAGTGATCCCATCAGAAAGACAAATCCAAGAAACCAAGAGCTTACTAAGTGTTTACTAAGTGGAAGAGGAGACACGGGGCAGGAGGGGGGGAGGGGGGTGTTGGGGAGGTAGGGGGGAGGGTGGACACCTGATTTTTGGTTTCAACATCAATCAAGACAGCTGCCAGCTGGAGGTCAGAGCACCTGCTGCTAGTGCCACTTCTGCTTGAGACTGGTGACCAGGAAGTAGACCGCGGGCTATAGTTGCTGTTTGCTTTGGTTGGCACTCGCTTGTCCACTGCGCAGCTGTAGGGAAGGCCCCACCTCCCTCTTGTGTTCTAAGCATCATTGAAATACATGTTTACTGAGAGAACTTACTTCTCAGCCAATACTCTGGCTGCCTTGTAGACCCTTCAAGGGAGCTTAAATGAGGGCAGTCACAGGTCCCTCCCACCAGCACGTGTCATGGTTAACAGCCGTGGTCAACTTGACAGGATCGCGGCCAAGGAGACAGACTTCGGAAGACCCACGTGAAACGTGGGTGGCGCCCGCCATGGGAGGGAGATTCAGACCAAATAACACAAGAAAACGGTGGATTGAGTACCCATTAGTCACTTTCTGCTTCCTGGCTACCTATGCAACGCAAGTAGCTCCTTCAAGCTCCTGCAGCCACGCTTTCCCCACCATGATGGGCTGTGCACGCACCGTGAGCCACAGAACAGCCCCCTTCCTTCCTTAAGTGACTCTTACAGGTGTTTTCTCTCAGCAACAAGAAAAGTAACTGATGCAACAAGTAATATCTGGCACCAGGCTTCACACACTGCTTGATGCCCTGCCCCTGCCACCCCGTGCCCTCACCGTCACAAATGACATCACTTCATTGCTCCAAATTCTAGCTAAATCAGATGAGCTGATGTGTCTCAAAATTTTATGACTGGCAGGCCAAGACTGGGAAGTGTTTACTCAGACCTGAGTTCAATCCCCAACACCACGTAAAAAGCTCAGCCGGCAGCATGGATCTGCAATCCTTGAAACAGGGAAGCAGAAACAGAAGAATGTTTGGGGTTTCCAGCCAGCTGGTCTTGACAAATTGTCATGTTACAGGTTCTGTGAGAACCTGTCTCAAAAAAATAAGGTGGAAAGCAATAGGGGAAGGAGCCAGATGTTGACCCCTGGCATGTTCACACCGATGTACACATGCACACACAAACATATACATACAGATCAACACATACACATGTAAAAGAAAAAAGTGGAAAAAATAAATATGACAAATACATCTGGTAAGCTCTATCCTGGCTTTTGGATAGCTTGCTTCTGCTGAAAATGCAGTTTTTTCCTACTCTGCAATAATCCAGTATGGTACAAAGAAACAAGGTCTGGAGGGACAGACAATGGCTTGAACTTCATCTCTACTTTTAGGCTGGTTTGTTTAATGTTTCTGAGTCTTAACCTCTCACTCAAACTCTGAACTGGATCATATTACTATTAGAATCTGTGGGAGGTGTAGGCTAGAAACTGCATGCTTTTTGGAGAGGTCAGGAAAGTTGGTGGCTGAACACTTTTAGCTGCATCCCAGATCAGGAATTGCTCTCAGTCTAAGGAGGTTACCTTGTCCAGGGTATCCATCTTCCTCGAGTCCATCCATGTTTAAGGACTAGGTGGGATGTGACCATCAATATTAACTGAAAACCCGATGGGATCTAAAATCACCCAGAGATGAGCTTCCAGGCATGCCTCTGAGGGGCTATACCGATTAGGTTAGATTCTGAGAAAACCTGGGAGGGATTTATCTGCTCAGCAGTTGAGAGGACCCAATGTGGGAGGCACCATTCTGTGTACTCCCATTCCGGACTGAACGAAGAGAAGGTGAAATGTGACAAGCCATCCTTACCGTGTAATCAGCTGCCTCGGGCTCCAGCTTCCGGGACATCCCCCTGGCCATGGACGGTACCCTCACACTGTGAGCCAAAACAACTGCTTTCTCTCTTAAGTTGCTTTGGTCATAAAAACAGGTAAAGTAAGCAAGACGGAACAAAGAAGTTCTAAACCCCCTTGCTGCACTTGGAGGATGCCCATGACTGCCATGGTGGACAGAGCCCATACAGAGGACGCCATGACTGTCATGGTGGACAGAGCCCATACAGAGGATACATATTCTTCAGACAGCTCTGCTGGGTAGGACTGCTCTAGGATGCAATGCTCCTCGTGTGACCTGGCTTTTCTCCACCATGCCTATCCACACACCCCATCTGCAATATCACAGACCACATAGTCTCTGAAATGTGAGCAAAGAGATGATCTCTCAAGAGTTTTATCAATAAACCTTTGTTTCTGTTTGAGGGTCAGTCACATCCCCTTATACAGAGAGTTGAGTGTGCTGGGCAGTGTAGCAATGTAGGTGCTCCTGGACTCAGCGTGGGACAACATTCCAGTGAACCCTCATTACGTTGAATACCAAACGTAAAAAACACTTTCAAAAATGCATCCATCATACTGAGGCTATTAAACACCTAACTTCTCATCAGTGGACCAGCACCTTGGGTTGCTTGGTGGCTGGGATGTAGCAGACTGACACCGCCCTTGGCCCTTCTTCACCAGGGTATCATAGAACATACTCCTACCTCAAAGAACATACTCCTACCTCAACACAAGAACAAAATTCAAAACTGGCGGTAGGGTTTCTACTGAATGTGTATTGCTCTTTGATGTTGAAAAGTGTAAGTTAACCTGTCAAGAAACAGGTGCCATTGGTATTGCCTTTATGTCATTCTCAGCTTTCTGCCCCAACCAAGAGGAAATAACCAGGAATAACTAAGGGTAGGTAGAGAAATCCAGACTGGAACAACTAAAGTCCAGGCCAGCAGCTTGAGAGATCTTCCAGTAACTAATCCCTGGGTTTATGTGGAAAAATATGGCCATGCAGTGTACATTATAAGTACCTTGACTGTTGAGCCTGGGAAGAAGGTCTACTCGGTTCCAGAAAGTCCACAATACCAGCAAGGACTCAAAATGGGCTTGAGTCATCAAAGAGGACAGTTTGCTCTTTCCAGGTCAGGAGAGAATAGACCACAGTGGTCCAGAGAGATACCTCGGCAGTGAGCTTCCTCCATAGAGTCTGGCCTACCAGTCCAGCTACTCTGCAAATGCCTGAAGGGTCATATCTATGGGTCAGGACAGCTCAAGGGAGCTCTCTCTCTCCTAGTGACCCAATGTTCTTAGCCTCTCCCATAGCTAGACCCCATCTTGGAGAGTAACAGGAAAGACTACTGTCGCCTGGAAAAACTGACTCACCCGCAAAGACAGAACTTACTGGAATAACCCAAGTACACCAGCTGGACCAAACTTCAGCCCATTGGCACCTCTGTTAGTCACCGGTGTGGGCGTCAGGGGACAGTAAAAGACCCTGGGTCAGTTACAGGAAGTTCTGCTGTTACCATTTTATTTGTACACTTGAGCCTGACGTGAGTAAGCCTGAGACTGCTCCTGTTCGAAGTCAGGCAGACCCTTGAGTAGTCCAAACACGGCCTAGCTAGGTATGGTGTCATGTGGTGTCATGTCTTTAGTCCCAGCACTCAGGAGGCAGAGGCCAGCAGATCTACATAGTGAGTTCAAGGCCAGCCTGGTCTACATAACAAATAAGTTTTAGGCCAGCCAGGGATATAGTGGGACAGTTTGCAAAAGAAAACAAACGTGGCTCATGGCATCTTCTGATACACGATGAAGGAAATTTTTATAACTTCTCAGCTCAAGGAAACAGGGATCTATTAAGTACTGGACCAGTAATTGAAGGTCACCTTGCTCTATGTGCCTTCTTTCATTCCTATATCAAGGAAGCTAAGGGGCCCTGGTTTTCCGTTCCCACCACTGCTCCTGGCCAGCCCCGCCCAGTGTATTTCAGGGTCACGCTATCTATTCAGTACTAGACACCTCTGAGGTTAGAGTCCTAGTCTCCAAACAAGAGCTAACAAAGAACCTTGCCGGCAGGCAATGAGACACAAGTGTACA
Source organism: Chionomys nivalis (assembly GCF_950005125.1). NCBI lineage: Eukaryota > Metazoa > Chordata > Mammalia > Rodentia > Cricetidae > Chionomys > Chionomys nivalis. The sequence goes on from NC_080091.1 coordinate 66,498,821, forward strand.
GCCACTTAAGTCTCCCCTGTCCTTGCTAGTGTGTAAGAACACCTTTCCTTGAAGGAAAGGGATCACTCAGAGACCAAGGTCAGCAGGAGGGGAGGGCAGAGTTTGCTAATTAAGACAAGGTGTGCCAGCTTGGAAAATCTAGAAGAGTGGAATATTTCTTTTGAGTTCCCCACCCAAGTGTAACATCCCTGACCTTGCTTCCACGCCTCCAGCTCATTAGAGCACAGAGATGACATTTAACCAGTTCATTGATTTCACTGCATATGTGTGTGCGTCCCCATGTTTTGCCTGTGCAAGGTTAAAACCCTCTATCCCATTCACACTCACCGGGAACCTCAGATGACCACCTTAATCTGAGTATGGTTTGCCCCCTCTGGAACTGATGCTGGATTTTGGTTGACGGTGTGGTGGTGCTGGGATGCTGGGTCCTTAAGTGACGACTGGGTTGTGAAGGGGAATATGTGCTTGAACGTAGCCGGTCAATCCACATTCTCATGAGACGGGATTAGTTACCATGTCAGCAGGCTGTTGTAAACTGAGGCTGCCCCTGTGTTTTGTCTCTTCCGCATGTGCCTGTCATTTCTCCTACCATGCTACGAGGCCCTTGCCAGAGGGGCCGTCACACCTTTCCACTTCCCAGCCACCACAAATATTTTTCTTTCCTTTAAAAATGACTTAGTCTTGGATATTTTGTCATAGCCACAGAAAAGAAGACAGGGGTTTTGCATATTTCATTAGTTAAGAGGCATATAATTAATGCCCTAATGATAAGAGGTGAGCACATATGTAACAAAACTCAAACCAAAAAATGCCAACATGCCACAAGCTCAGCATGAAGCAAGAGAAAGGACTCAGTAGATAAACCTATGGGGCAGTGCTCACCTAGTGTGTGTGGAGCCCTGGTTAACCCCCAGTACCACTGGAGGGAGTGGAGAAGCACATGGGGCTTCATGGGTAATGTCTTTGAACACTCCGGGCTCAACACGCCCTTGTTCCTAGTTCCTCTGCTTCCCAAGTGCTGGATTAAATGAATGTGCCACCACCACCTGGCTAATATCTTTATTACAGTTACTTACTTGGACATAAAGGATGTGCCCCCATGCATGAGTAGAGGTCACAAGACAAGTTGCAGGAGTCAGTTTTCTCCGTCTACCAGTTCTAGGGACTGAGCTCAGGTTGTCAGACTTGGAAGCAATGGGCCATGTTATCAGCCCATTATATTTTTTGAGACAAAGTGTCATGTATCCCAGGCTAGTCTCTATTTCTGTGCATAACCAGGGAGGATGGCCATGTATCCCGGGCTATTCTCTATTCCTCTGCATAACCAGGGAGGATGGCCTTGAAATCCTGCTGCTTCCACTTTTTGAGTACCAAGGATTCTGCCTGTGTGCCCAGCGCCAGCTTTTATACAGTCCCGGGGAGGAACCCATGGCTTCATGTGTACTAGGCTAACAGTCTACAAACTGAGCTCCGTTCCATCCAGGAGATCTTAACAGTTTTTACTGCCTGCTGCCATTTGGGTGTTTGAAATTTTTAAGGAGCTGTGGCGACTCAAGGCTTGGTGTTGGGGAGACATAGTAATTAAAGCATAAGAAGAGCTGATAGAATTTCACATGGAAAAATGTCTCCAGTGCGGTCGTTATGACATGGGTTTGGATATGCCACCTCATTCCACGAGACAGAGTTGGGAGGAAATGACTTAGTCACTGGGGAGGTGGAACCAAGTCCCAAGAAAACGTAAACCACATGCTTGGGAGAGCACCTCGGAAGACACCACAATCACCTCCAGCCAAACATGTTTCTACAATGGTGTGTTATTCACCCCCACTAGAGAGAAGAGACACGGATGAGTACTTTTCAGTCAACGAATTTCAGATTTTACATTTTCCTGAGTCTTTGGCTTTCCTGGTTATTCAGGCTGGAAAAAAAAACAAAAACAACAACAACAACAAAAAAAACCAAACACTTCAAGGGGAGTGGCTTCTAGTTGCTTATTATGATAAGCCAGATGTTAAGGAACCCAACAATCCTTGTCCCCTGGAATGCCCCACCCTTGCGTAATTCCCTCCCCTTGCGTGTAGTGGGGCCCTGTGACTTGTTTTAGAACATGGGAAACATCTGGAATTCCACTCTGCTATGACATTATGCAAGACACAGTCTAGAGGCTTTGTTTCTCTGATCGCTTTGAGAACTCTACCACGCTACATTGAAATAAGACAGAAGATGACAGGACACGGAGTTTGGAAGCACACCTCTCTGTCACCAAGTGCAGAAGAGACTCGGTGATAAGTTCATTGCGGGCTCAGAGGACCTGGCCAAGCTGTAGCGGGACGCCTAGCGACACAGCCTTGCAATTATCTGTTTTATCTCACTGAATACTAAAGATACCTCAGCCCACTTGTTGTTTCGACCTTTTCTTGCACTGGGTTTACCTCTCTGAGAGTGTGAAAACTATTGGTTGTTTTCAACATCCGGGTATATTATGGCACACACTCAAGGACACTCTTTCCCTTCGGAGAGAATGGCCAGGCCACACCATCAGAGAAGAGCCACACGTGGGCAACAGTCCCTTCTGCCCACAAATGGAGTCAGCTCGAGAGTCTTAGCAGCAGATGGTTCTCAAGCCTGTCCTCAGAATGGAGCATAGCCTAAAACTTGGCTCAAAAGTCCTACATGACTGTGATGGTCCTGCAGATTAAGACATTGGGGGGTGGGGGGGCGTGTGCTTGTAACAGAATGTCGGCACTAAACATATGCATACTATTGGACCTACAAATTCCTTTTCTAGAAGTCTATTCAAGAACATAGCTAGATAAGTGTCCCAAAATGTAAAGCCAGGGTGTGTGTTGCAGCAGTGTTCCTAAGAACAAGAAATCAGAGAACAGATTGATCAAAGCTCCAGGATGTTAAATAATGTAGAATCATCCAAACAGAGAAAGCCAGGTGGCCATTTAAAACTAGGCTGTCTGTGAATTTATAATTTTTTGGTCACTGGATTGTGTATGCAAGAGTAAATAGATAACATACAAGAAAATATTTAATATCCCCATGTCCATATATGTGTGTTTGAAATTTAAGTACACAGTGGTTAAACATCAATAAAACTGATATGTGACTAAGTGTTGGTATTGAAGTTGCAATCCTGTCTTCCATTTTGAATGTTCATTTTCTGGCAGTATTTTCTGTATTTCTAGAACGTTTGTTTGTAACTTTTGAAATGTAATAAGTTCAGAATGTGGGCTTATTGTTGTTGTCATTTTTAAATGGTGTTGACTGCTTCCAACTTCTGATCTCCAGGAAGGTGGGGTGTTGGGAATGGTCCAGAGATCTGTGTGCATTTCTGGCTGACACTGAGAAAGCCATCTTGGCGTATCAGCTCTGCCTCCTCCCACTTCAGTCCCTCTGAGAGTTTGCTACAAGAGCGGGGCTCCAGCTGACACCCCTTTTCTGCCCAAGCTCATTCCACTGACTCATATGTCAACAACCATGCTACTTTCAAAAGATATATTTTTACCACAACAGAATGTTCTTAGCAGTTCCCAAATGCTATACCGCAGGTCCAAACTTGTCACCCAGCTATACCTCTGTTCTGGATGCCAGTGCAACAAGTTTTTTGTTTCACTATCTCTGAACCGCTGGCCCACAAACAATGACCTGAAGACTTATTATTAATTATGAAAGCTTGGCCTTAGCTTAGACGTTTCCCCAACTGGCTCTTCTAACTTAACTAACCCATACTTTTTTCTCTATGTTCTGCCATGTGGCTCGGTGACCTCTTCTAAGCAACAGCACATCTGACGTGATCCGAGTCTGCTGGTGAAATCTTGATCCTAGATTCCTCTTCCTGGTTTCTTTCTCTCTGCCTGGAAGCCCCACCTAACCTCTTTCTGTCTGGCTATTGGCCATACAACTTTTTATTACACCAATCACAGCAAGAGATCTTCACATAGTTTACAAATACACCACAACAACTAGTGACACAGACAACTTTTTTGTCTAGGTGGCCGAGGAGTAGAAGACTGGGAAGATACAACCACGAGCCCTAAAAGTACAGATCACAGCTGTCAACTTTTCTTTGAAAACAAAATACAAAATAGCATTTGTTGCTTATTTTAAGTATCCATTTGGAAAATGGAATGTGCTGTTTATTTGCCTTTTTTTCTTCTTCTTTTGGGTTCCTCCTGGAGTGAAAGGGGTAGACAGTGTGGGAGAGAAAAATGGGTGCCCACGGAGGTTCATGTTTTGAACTCTTAGTTTCCAGCTAGTGGCACTATTTGGGGAATCTGGGGTAGCTGGTAGAAGCAGTAGAGGTGGACTTTTGAGGGTGGTTCCTGGCCCCTGGTTCTGGCCCCTGGCTCTGGTCACTCTCTGCTTCCTGTCCACCATGATGTGAACAGCTGCCGCACCGCTCCGCTCCCACTGCCCAATCCGAGCTGCTCTGAAACCATGAGCTAAAAGAAATCCTCCCTCCCTTTGACTGCTCCTGTAAATGACAAGGATGTGTTCAGTGAAGAAATCTGAGAATTTTCATATACAAACCCTCCTACAGCCTCCAGCCAGCTCCTCATCCACGTGCTGGAATCATATGACCAAAAGCTGTTCATTCCCCCTAAATAACATGAGGTAGCTTACCCCAGCTGAGACTACTCTCCTGAGGAGCCAAGTTGATGCCCAAGACAGACGATATAAGACCCCGGGGATTCAGGACGGCTCCTTACCTACAGCAGCAGCAGTGGCCACTGCACCAAGCACCCTGGCAGCTCCCTGGGTCAGCTACTTTTCTCGTCACCATGCCAATATACCTGAGTAAACAACCCGAAAGAGGAAAGAGCTCTTTCTGGCTCACAGTTTCAGAAATTTCTGAGGGCATGGTGGAACAGAGTCGTCTATACTATGGAACTCAGAAGAAAAGGAACAAGCCGGAACACAGTATAGACCCTAAGTATGACTCAGAAGCAAAGAGAAAGGGGATGGACCAGGGCACAGCATAGTCCCCAAGGACCTACCCTGGTGACCAATTTCCTCTCCCTGAGCCTCACCTCTAATATTATACCACCTTTATTTAGCACGCGCGCGCGCGCGCGCGCGTGTGTGTGTGTGTGTGTGTGTGTGTGTGTGTGTGTGACCTGTGTGTGAGTGCTCCATATTTGGGAAGTTAGAAGAGGGTATCAGATCCCTTGAAACTAGAGTTACAGGTGGTTGTAAGCCTCCCAACCCAGGAACTAGGAACTGAACTCAGGTTCTCTGGAAGAGCATCAAGCACTCTTAACTGCCTGGTCATGCCATCTTTAAAATATGTTATCATCTATAAATCAAAGTGTCGATACATCCATTAGGTCAGGAAATACCACCCCCCCGCCAACTAACCATATCTGCAAGCATCATGACCCATATAGACGTGCCTTGTCAATCTCCTGGCTGTGTCTCAGTCTAATCAATTAAGATCGACCACCTCTCTCTCTGGTTCCCATCTCTACAAGGTGATTGTAAGAGTGACCCCTTCCACCCACTGGAGACAGAAACAGGATCTGAGCTTAGAAGCTGGAGCTTCTCACAGGAACAGGGACATTTGGACCTTTGCTCCACAGTGACGTCCACCTTTGGTTCTCAAGCTGCTCACAAAGCTCTAGATCAGTGGTTCTCAACCTGCCTAACACTGCGACTCTTTAATACAGTTCTTCATGCTGAGGTGACAACCCCAAACCATAAATTATTTTCATTGCTATTTCATAACTATAATTTTGCTACTGTTATGAATCATCATATAAATATCTATGCTTTCTCATGGTCTTAGGTGACCCCTGCAAAAGGATCATTGACCCCCCCCCCCAAGGAGTCTGGATCTACAGGTTGAGAACTTCTGTTCTAGAGTATCCCCTCACACAAGACACACAGACACTAGACACCTCTGAGAGCCAGTCCCCATTGGGTCTTTGTGTCAAGACACACCCAATGATTACGTTAACTCCTGAGTTGGCTTCTCAGAGTCCAGAACTCAGAGTAAAGGAAGGAGTGGAAGACATTCTTTTGCTGTTCTATTTTATTTCAGGTCATCAAGCAGCCAGGGCCCATCTTTTGTTCCCCTTTACCCTCACCACAGTTTTTTCAAGTGACCCTTGCCCGGTTTGCTCCCTAAGTCAAGCCTCACACACCCACCTTTCCCTCCTCAGCACCCCTCAAAGCTCACCAGCTCTGAGGCCTATTCTCTTTTGATTCCATCCTAACCTCTCCACATCCTTATTTATGGTTATCACACCTACTGCTGAGTTCTCAGAACTTATTGGTATTAACTCGGGTGGTGTCTGTGGCAACCCTAGAAGGAAGAAGAGCTAATCTGATTCTTCAGAGGACTATTTCTGTAAACGAGACTTCATTTACATTTTAAAGTCTGCTGCTATTATTACTGCGTGTGCATGAAGTGTGAGAGGGGTCGCCTATGCCATGACACGCGTGTGAAGGGCAGAGGACAATGTTATATTGTTGGTTCCTTCCGCTTCTCCATGGCTTCAGGAAAGGAACTCAGGTTGCGAGGCTGAGCAGCAAATGTCTTTACCTAGCAAGCCGCCTTGCCAGCCTGTGACACTTATTTGAATAAAACACATGTAGTCTCATGGAAATGATTGTAGAACTATTTCACGACTGTGGAGGAGAACAGGGACTGAGCCTAGCTACTGAGGGCTCCTCTAGTGGTCAGCACCACAGGGCAACACAGAGCACACACATCCTCTCCAGATGCTCTCCCAGAATTCCCACATGTGGTTAGGGTGCAGGGAATTTCAAGACCTTGGCTCAGACTCACTCTGAGTGATCGGCTGTTTCTCGTTCTAAAGCAGGACCCTGTCTACTCATCACTGTCTACAGCCTCAGGTCCAGCTTCTCTGGAGTGTCAAACGTGTGTTGCTGATGGCCTACAGAGGGCTGAATGGATGGACGGAGAACCAAGAAGTATTAAGGATCACTTAAACAGTCCAGTGTTCCTATACCACAAACAACGGGTTTATTTGGTCTTATATCCAAGAACAAATGCCAAAGGAAGAAAGTGAACCTGGGCATCCAACCTAACAGAAGAAAATAGGATTGGATGGATTTGGGGAAAGAAGAAATTGATTTTGAGTGGAAAACTACAGTGGTGGGGGTACTTGGAGGAGAAAGGGGCGTGGTCTTGAGACAACTCACCAGAAGCTCTCTGGGCCTGGGGAGTAAACTGAAGGCGACAAAGCAGTTGGGAAGGTCAGATGCCCCTCTCAGTACCCGGAAGTGACGTGAGGAGGAAGTGGCTAACAAGCGAAAGATGAACATCAACAGAGGAACAGTGATGCATGTGGACAGCACCGTTCCGGGCGGAATTCTCTCTGCTTTTTTTTCTTTATAGTACAACTCTGTGAAGTGGATTTCATATGATTACATCACCGCTTTACAGACAATCAAGCCAGGAAGTGGAGCTTCTAAGTAACTTCTCCAAGGGCATACATCTTGGAAGAGGCAAAACTGAGTCGGAACCCAGACAGTTTGTTCCGTCCCTACCATGCACAGTTTGCATGGACCACCTCCCCTACAGTTTTGCTTGCTCCAGGGCAGTGACAAATAAATCAACCATCTCTATCTAGGCTTGTTTTGTTTTGGTCATGAGAAAGCGATCGCTCCCACTCTTCCCAGACTTCATTCCTTCTAAGGTTGCCCAGAGTAGAAAGTCTGGAGTAGTCATACCTCCCTATCTCGCTAAGAGCTGGCTGAGAGTAGACAGAACCAGAGGAGACCCTTTAGGATAGAAAACAGCTCAGCTGTCCAAAAACTAAACAAAGGCGGCGGGGAGTGGGGGGTGGGGGGGATGAAGGTAGTGTGTTCTAGTGTGTTAAAGATGATTAAAAAGCATCACTACAAATACGACATGTGAAGTTTGCTCATATTAAAAAACAAACGAAATGAGAGAGCATCCATAGAAGAAATAACAGTTACAAAATGACGGCTGGGCCTGGGAAGACGGCCCAGTGGGTAAAGTCCTTGCTGCTCAGGCATGAGCTCTGAAGCTCGGATTCCCAGAACCCATGCCAGGGTGGACATGGTAGCTCACCTGTAATCCCAGGCTTCCTAGGGCAAGATGGGAGATAGAGACAGGACTAGCCCTGGATCTTGTGGGTCAGCTAGTCATGTATGCATCAAGGAGTAGGAGACCCTGTCTCAAAGAGGTGGAAGCTGAGGACCAATGTGTGCCCTTACACTCAGACTCTCTCTCTCTCTTTCACACACACACACACACACACACACACACGGTGGGGGAGGGGCAGGGGTGCTGGGCAGACGAAATCAAGGAATGGTAGCTAATTTTCTCAGGCTTGTGATGGTAATGTGGTCACACAGTAACATGTTCCATGTTCTTGTGAGATTTGTGATGCACGCCGAAACATTCCAGGCTGAGGTATCTCTGGAACAAGCTTTCAAGTTGTCTAGGGGGAAATGGATTCATAAATTGGGACTTTAAGTGTGGAAAAGTGTTAACAATTATTGAGTTTGGTCAAGGCTAACAGATGTGCACCAAAACATCCTTTCAGGTTTTCTGATGTAGCTTTTACTAGTTTGGGGAGAAGGAGCCTAGAGTGAGAGACAGTGATTACTTACAGACTGTTCAGAAAAGGTCAGGAACCTGTCCAATGCAGAGGCCGGTGGGGATGACTTAAGAAGCCTAGTCGTGACCACACGGGGTTGGATGCAAATACCTTCTCGATAAAACAGAAATACAGAATTGGAGGGAAGACGGGCCGGGAGACTTGGCAGCCATTCCGATAGTGACAGCTGTAGAGCTAAATAAAATGCCTGAACTCATCTGTAGAGTCTAGAAGACCAGACTTGAGGTCTTGGAACAAGTGTGGTCCTGTGATTTCTCTCGAAACAGCTGGGACCAATCTGCCACATTTGGAACCTTTACTCCGCTGCTCACAAGCCATCCGACCTCGGACAAGTTTCTTCACCTTTCTGACAGAGTTTCCTCTGCTAACGACTCGTGGAGTCTCCATGGAGACTAAGGAGGACAGTTCATGTGTGTTGTGCAATGCCAGGGACAGCCTACAGTGAACAGTCAGCAAAGGTTGGTCTGACTTTCACCTCTCAGGGAGCAGGAAGGATAGGGGAAAGGCGGACTCGTTTGCCACCCACGACAACAGTGCAAACCTCTTAACCCACATCTCCGGTAACTTTGTTTACAATTGCATGTAGGTTCAGGGTTACTTAATTTCTCTCTTTTAAGTACAATTGTGTGGCCCCGGGTTAGCCAAGATGTTAATGAAGTTAAATGGTGAAGGCGATTATGCAGCAATATGTGGCACCATGGAAAATAAACAGAGAGGTCTCTGCCTAGCACTGGGCTCCCATGATGCTGCTTCATCTTTGCCTGGGTAATTATCTCTCGACAGCAGACTCTTACCCAGCAGCAAGGGGGAATTCCATTAACATTTCCACCTAAACACTGCTTTCCGGGCTGCTCGGGGGTCCCCAGGCCATTGGCAACATCACAGGGCCCTCCTATCATCCTGGAATTAAAACAAGAAAGTAAAAATTATTCAGTCACATTAATTCTTTTCCCCTGAGCAAACCTCTGCACAATCTTGACTCATTGCTCCAAATCATATTGCTGCCAAGAATATTATCTGTAGCAACCCAGTGCTCGATTTATTACGAGTTAGAGGGCCAGAACAGAGTCACCCACGAGCTGGGATGCAACTGTCTGAGAATGAGAACCAGCGGCGGAGTGTGACGCGGCCCCCTGACGGAGGAAGTAGGGGCTATAGTTTTTCGAAAATGCGGACTGCCACGGTTGTGTTCCGGTAATGGACTCCAGGCCATGCATACATTCAGTAGACTGGAGAGCCGCATAGAGCTTACCAATGGAGTGAAGTCCGGACACAGTTCCACTCAAGGGACTCTTGAACAAGCATTGTCTGCCTTAGGCTTAGTGTCCAGACAGGCCTATCACGGGGGCTGGGGCTGCTGAGTCCCGACAGACAGTGACAACCATTAGCAGTAATGTCACAGGCGTGAGGGACCTAGAGCTCCCTGGTCTCTTCCCAAGCAGTGTTGGTGAGGACAGCACCTTTCCCCCCCCACCCCGAAGGACATCACAGGTGAGAATCCTTCAACCCCCAGACCTGATATCCCACATCAAATATGGTGGCGAAGAACTTGAATAAGGAGCTGGGGACTGACGTTTCTGAAACATCCTTATCCACTTTCTTGCACAGAATCAGCTTTGGCGTCCCCATGGTAAATGACCTATCTCCCCAGCAGGAGCTTAGGGAGTCAGAGAACAAGTTTTCTCCAGGATAGACCCCAAGGTGACCTTTATTTTCCTCCCCACTACTGAATAACTTCTCAAGTCTGCATTCTGGTAGGAGTGTGGACAGCATGAACGAATGAGGGAGGGAGGGGGGAGTGAATGAGCAGGGATGATGACCGCACCTCTCAAGAAGCTCATGCACAGTAGGCCCTCAACAATGGGTTTCTTCGAATTTAAAAACAATAGCTATTTACCGGCTCTGACAGCAGATTAATCCAGCAAAGCGTCCAGTCGGAGAGTTGGCTTGAATTAGGTGTGAAGGTTGGTTGGAATTCAATTACCCATGACCCTCCAGTCTTTCCTGCCAGCCATGATTTATGGAGGCTGGCTAAGGAAGGCTGGGACTTGTAGCACGGCAATCAGCCTTTCTTTGGAGGATGAAGGCCCTGGAATTATCTAAGGAATAGTCTCGGGGCCAGATGACATTTCTTAGGTTGGAAATATCCTAGTGACTTAGCCCCATAGCAGCCAGGCTTCGACTTGGGCACAAATAGCACACACAATCAAGCCTCAGGAATCCTCACTCCTATTCTTCTTCACAATCACCCTGACCTAGTAGCCCGGCCTGACACAGACAAATGATCTATGGGCTGAGGATGGTTAGGGCCCTTGCTCATGGATACTTGGGGGGCATCTACTGGCTGGAAGGGCCCATGGAAAAACAGGGACTTTATCAGTTCAAGAAGGAAAGGGATCCACTCATCACCACCACTTCCTTTCTCCTCTGACACAGATTTCCCCCTCTCAGCCTTACCTTAAATTGACCTTGTTCCTGCCATGCTTAAAGGCCTTAAGTACCTTAAGCTACCCTGCCCCCCACTTATAAAAAAACATTCTTGGGATGGGGGGAGGCGCGGGAGATGGTTGAGTAGGTAAATTCCTTGCTGTGCAAGCTTGAGAATTTAGTTGAGATTCCCAGCACCCATGTAGATGGCAGCACACAACTGTAATCCTGGTGCACACACACACACACACACACACACACAGATGGGTGGGTCCTGGGGCTTGTTGGCCTGCCAGACTAGCGAAATCAGTGAGTTTCAGTTTCAGCATGAGATCTTGTCTCAAAAACTAAGTTAGAAAGCAGTTAAGGAAGGCCCCTGATGTCAGCCTGTGGTCTCCACACACTCTAGAATGAGTACACACGCACACACCTGCAAGTACACCTACACACAATGCATGCATGCACGCAAGCATGCACACACACATGCATGCACACACATTCTTTTGGAGTTAATATTTTGAAGCCACAATAATAGCAGTTACATAGCTGTAATTCCAACACTTGAGTGGTTGAGGCAGGAGGATCTCAAGTTCAAAGCCAGGTGACTACAATAGGGGTATCTGTCTAAAAACAGAACAAAACGACGACGACAACAACAACAAACCCACAAAGTTACTTGTTCATTTGATTGTTGCTGCGGCTGTTGTCTGCATGCACTAACAATCTGTCTTTTTGTATTTTCTAACACCTTCGCCTAGCTGGAGTACTGTCCAGTGGGTGGGGCGAGGGGAACCAAACCATGTCACTATCTGAACCGGGATCTCTGCTACCCTTGTGTTCAGAGCTCCTAGCCCAAGCCCATCTGTAGCAGATCCTAATTTGCAAGGCTGGTTTAAGAAGAGAGGGTAAGGAGTTCAGTGTCCGCCCTTTGCCCCCTCCTCAACCACGTTGCTTAATGAACTTAGCTGAAAACCAGCCCAGTGGTGTTGGGAGAGTTGTAACATCCATGTGTCTTCATAATGTACCTGTGTCTACACAATAGGCCACTTCCTCCTAATAAAAAAGTAATATACATGAAACTTGACATGTGGATCTTCAGGCTTTCAGAATGAGCTCGAACTTGAAAGGGATCCAGCCTGTAACGACATTTATTATTTTTAGAGCATTACCTAGTCATTTTGATTAATTCTCTTAGAGTACTTTTTCCTGAAGCTCCCGGGGAGAGGAGGGTGTGTTGCGGTGGTGGGGGGGAGGGGGCGGTGTGAGAGTCTAAAAGACGACTGTAAAAATACAAATTTAACCTCGGTGATGAGTTGACATGTTTAGAACTGTAACATGGCAAATCATTGTGAAATCTTCTAATGGGTGCCCGTCCCCTGCCAAACAAGCCCAGCACCCAAAGCACACAAAGGAATCATTGAAAGACACTGGACCATGTCCAGAAGGCCTAGGCTAATGTTTCACCGAATCTCTCTTGGTCTGTCCTGCCTACTGCCGGCCCCACCCACAGGATCCGCACTGGAGAGCTCACCAGCAGCTGCTCCTCAGGCATTTACACCTCTCGCCCCCTGGCAGCAGGAGGAAAACCATTATGAAGCCAACAGTTTAAAGGGGAAAGATGAGTGGCTGGAGGGGGGCGGTGGGAGCTGGGACAAATGCCTGTCTTCTCCGAGGGTTGCCATGCTTGGGGCGGGGCTAGGGAGAAGGCCCAAAAGGGGCCACGGGTGACCCTGGTTCATATCCCCCCCCGGGGGGGAGGGCACTGCAACTTGGGGTAGAAAGGCCTATGAGCTGGGAACAAAAAAAATATTTTTGTTGTTGCTGTTGTTTTTTTTAAAGTTCAGTTTGTTTTTAATTCTTTTTATCTTGGCTCTATCGCAAATCCTCAAACTCCAGAACTTCACAGGCCCAGGGTCCGGTAGGGCGGGGCTGAGCGATTCCTTTCTTTCTTTTTTCTTAAAGGGATAGCACCAGAATGCCTCCCTGACGGCCCGGGGTTTGCTCCAACAGGACCAATGGACTGCAGGCAGTCCTCAAGACACTGAGCAGACAGGGGTTCTTTCTCTCTGAAAGTGGCATTCACTGAGGTGGCACCGACAGAGAGAAGAGCGGAAAGGAATTTTGCAGCGACTCAGGGAGGAATTTGGACCTGTAAGATATTCCTGACGTTAATAATTGTTCAGTTCAGCTGGACAGAGTCGGCCTTGGGCTTCTAGCCTTGCTAAGCTGCATAAAAAGAAATAGCTCCTTTTAAAACTGGTCATTAGATGTGTATGTGAACCTCTTAGGAGCTATCGAAATCTGTCTGGAAAACATCACCCGTAATACTGGGGCTGTCCAGGTTTAGGAGTCCCGCGTTCCCAGCTGGAATCCCAGCTCCACCACCTACAGGCTTGCAAACTGTGGTCAATATCTGCATCTCCCCTGGCCTCAGTTTCTCCATCTTTAGTGAGGGATGTGACAGCGTCCGTCTCTGCTGTAAGACATCCTTCAGATGCTCCAGCTCTTACAGAAGTCTATGGCTTCCGATGTACCCTCTTCTTTCCTACCACAGAGCTTCGCCAACAGGGAACAAAAGAAAAGTTCAGTCCTTCCTTGCGGGTTTGTGTGGAGTGAGAGGTAGCTCCAAATGCACACAGCCCAGACAGCTTATGGCGATTTCTCGTCTCTCACGTTTATATGCATATTTTTAAACAAATATTTCTGTAGCACTCAGTATGTGATAAGCGCCGCCTAAGCACTTGACAAACACTGAATCATCCTGTCTTTCACCAGGAGCCTACAAAGTGTTCAGTCTCGGGATTCTCATTTTGCAGGGAGGAAACAAACAGGGCTACGGTCCAGGGACACGTAACGGGGGTCTGACCAGTCACGATTTGAACCCAGGCAACCGACGCCCTTGCCTTTTGTGCAGATTGTTTGTGGGGCAAGTGTTTATTTGGGAAAGCCAACTGAGACCAAAGCTTTCTGGATGAAAAACAGCCAGGCGAGCTCTGCGCAGTCTAGAAAATAATAGTATTGAAATTGCAAAAGTCTCTACCGATAGGCTTTCAGAGCCCGAACCTCGAGAGACCAGATGAGGTCAACCGAGCAAACAAGCTGATTCCAGGTCCTGTGGCTTGCTGCCCATCTCTCCACTCCCAGCCTGGAGGAGGCTGCAGCCTCCTCTCAGGTTTCCCCCTCACCCCCTTGGCTCTGGGAATGTGAATCTGCTGATGGTTGCAGCCTGAGTAGGTGGAGGGTGGTGGGAAGGAAAAGGGATCGAAGAAGTCAAGAATAAAGGGAACAACTGGTTTTTCAATTTCGCTAATTATAAAATCAGTAGCTGTCCCTGGCAGACGCTGCAAAGGTGGCTGATTCAATCCTGTCTCCCACGCTCTGTCTCCCACCTTCTTTCCAGCTAGATAAGGTTACAGCCCCCAAATCAGGCCAATCAGGTTGTTTGCCTTAGGATTTTCATCCTTTTTTCCTCCCTTGGGCAGTCCCTCCTGTTCACTTCTCTCTTTGAATGTATATGTAGTATTGGTTATAGAGTGACTAAATACACATATAACTGTGGTACAATGCAAAGATGACTAAGATCAAATGCATTGTGATAACTGAGGTACAGTCACCCAATACAGTTCTGATAATGGGGTGCAGAAGCTGCCACATTTAGACCGTGAAGGGAAAGTCAGAAACATCTCAGTTGTCAGTTCTGCAGCATTGAGCTTTTCTACCACTGGAGTTCAGAGTTTTGCTGTTTTCAGTCAAGGACGATCCTATCTACAATATCCACTATAGAAAGTTATAAAGATACAGGGAAAATGCGATGGGGATTATCACCTGTAATCCTTTTACCCAGAAATAACAAAGTTGTTACTTCAACATATATTCTTTCTCTTTATTGGTTTTCAGAAATACAGACTAGAAGCCCCCTTTGCAAGTGACTCTTCCTACTGTGCTGTGGTCACCTTTCTGTAGCAGTCATGTGCATCGAGTTATCATATGGGTTTCCAAGAATTCTTCAATTCCAGGTTGCCAAATAGCTGCTGCTTCCAGTTTTTAACTATAGCTAACAATAATTGTTTGGATGTGTTTGTACATACGTCTTTGTCTGATTAGTTCCTTTAGATTACTAAAACTGTTGGGTCAAAGACAATGCGTGTGTGTGTGCACGCGCACACGTGAGCACACGTGTGCATGTAGGTATGCATGTGTGTATGTGTGTGAATGCCCTTGGGCACACACTCAGAGGCTAGAACATGGCATCAAGTGTCTTCATCTACCATTCTCCTCATTGCTTTCAGATAGGATCTCTTGCTGGACCAGAAGCTTGCTTGGCTGGCCAGTGAACTCTGGAGACCTTCCTCTCTCTGCCTTTCAATGCTAAGGTTACAGGCATGCACAACTAAGCACAGCTTTCTGTGTGGGTGCTGGGGATTTGAACTCAGGTCCTCATGTTTGCAGAACAAGGGCTCTTGTCCACCAAGCCATCTCCCCAGCTCTAACAAAGTATATTTTAGGTTTTACATATTCGAGATAAGCCATCTTTCAGAAAGATCTCATCAGACTTAGCATGTGACTTTGCTTCACATCACTGTCCACACTTTGAATATCACCTTTGAAAAAACATCTGTCAGCTCAGCGGATAACATATGTGAAACTGACCTTATATATATATAGAGAGAGATTCTTCATTTAGAGGGGTTGTTCTCTAGGTCCCAGTTGAATCAACAAGGAACCCATAGCCAAGATCATTCTCCCAAAGTAACTGAAGGAACCAGTCATAGAGCTGTAAGGAGGTGAGGGGACCACCCAAGGGTGATACAGCGCCAACGAACGCTCATAGGAAGTCACTGTCTTCCTAGGCACGAAAGGGACCTGGTGAGATTGATAGCCATGGGAAAGCGGTGACTACATGACATGTATAGACCCTTGCCAAACCCCAGATCAACCTGTAACAACATCATCTCCAGCTCTCCCTGCCATTGGCCACTTCCAACCAGAAGGCAGAAGAAAGAAAAGGCTGGGACTATCATCCACGAAAATCTGGGACATATAAGAAGAGGGGGAGGACTAGCGTATGGACCTATAAGGGCCATCTTACACCAACTTCTGACATATCTCAAACCCAGATGTTCAAAGTTGCTATCAGGTTAAACACAGCCATAGGTAAAGGACCCAATACAATTCGGTACACCCTACACACACACACACACACACACACACACACACACACAATATTTGAGTACTAAGAGTTGCCAACAGAAGAAAGAATGAATAAAATTTTCATGAAAGATTCTACATGTATACGTGTACATATATAAATGCACACGCGTATATGTATACATATGTGACTATATGTGTGTGTATATATGTACACACATATGCATGGACTCTTTCCTGGAAATTCTACTCACTTTCTTCTACTGACCACTCTCAGTACTCAAATTACTGGCTGGGGAGCAACAACAAAATACAAAAACAAAGGCAAGAAAATCCCATTTTCCTTCTTGGACACACATCTGGACACATCCTTCTTGTCTTAAGCTGTGGCTGTGCAGCTGTGGTCCAGCTGGTGAAATGTGAGCAGAAGTGATGTAGGTCTGGCTCTGAAACCCCTGGCATGCATTTGCCCATACTGTGCCACCAACCAACTGCATGCCAAGAGTACATCATCCAATCAGAAAGCATGTGGCTGCCAGAATCCCTGTTTTGAGAAGGGCAGAAGCCCTGCCTGTCCACGGAGAAGTAGAGCCCCCTCCTAAACTTGAATGTTTATGGGATGTGAGATAGCAGTTGGCATGGTGAATCCATCCATAGATTAAAGCTTTGGAGTAGCAGATAGTGTTATCATCGTTGATGGGAAGAACACACACAAAGATGCATCTCTCAGATCAGACCAAGACAATGGAAACTAATGTACAGGTCTTACCTGAAGGAGCCTTCTAGCTCTATCTAAGGCCACTTTCCTTTCCCAATTAGAAAGTGCTATTGGCTTTTTTATATATCAATTATATTCTACCACAAATCTTCAAAAATTGTTAAATGAGTAAAAGCCCTGGAAGTAAGAGGCTCGGCATGGTGAGTTTGGCTCCTACCTTAACCTGGGCTAAGGATAGGATCTATGGCATCAAGCAGCCTGGTCCCCACCCAGCCCCATGCTTTTGAAACAGTGAAGCTTGGTCAAGTGTTGACCTTCTAGAAACTCTGTGTACAGACAACTGGAAACCATGCTGGACATACAGCAGTGCTCAGTGTAGGCTGGAAGTGGATACAGCGAGAGCAGAATTTCTCCCTTTCCCCTGTGGCCCCTTCTGGTCCCTTCATCCCCCAGGGGAAGACAGGAAGCATATATTTGGAGGGATGGGGTAAAAGTAAGGATAAGGGCTTGGACAGTTCCAGCCATTTGTCTCATTCCCTCCTCTTCTGAAGTTGACACAGATTCCTCTTTCCCTCAGTGACAATCTCTCAGGCTATGGTGTCTCCTACAGTTCAGCTGTGCCTCAGTGGCAAAGTTTTCTATAAACTGTATGTGTGTGTGTGTAACCTACATAATCTGCGTATGTTAAATCGTCCTTAGATGTCTCATGATACCTAGTGTTGCTACATATTTTTTAGGGAAGGAAGGCAAGCGTACATATTCAGTATAAACACATTTTTTTTAAAGAAGAAAATCCTTCCAGTCTTTGGTTATTTTGAGGGCCATCTGGACAGAACAGAACGTGGAAATGGAATCTGGACCAGAGTTCTTAGATGGATCTGGTTACCTGCCTCCCTACAAAACACCCAAGACAATTCCCAGCCTCTGCGGCTGCCAGAAATGTTGGTTCTCGTTAGTATTATTCCGTCTAGGCTGTCAGCACAGAAAGACACTCTGGAAGAAGTCATTGTCTGCCCTCCACCACGGAAGCCAACACCAGTGTCTCCTACAAAGACATCTGGCCTAAACCATGCTCCATCATTGCCCTATGTGATTAGATGGCACTAATTCAGAAAAGGGAGGGAGGGAGGGAAGAAGGGGGGAGGGAGGGAGGAGGGGGGAAGGAAAGAAAGGAGCAATGTGTGAATCTCACAAATAGATTGGAAGAGAAGTTAAATCTCAGATTAGTGGGCAACAACCTCTGCTGTAGCCTTATGATTGCAGTGGGGAGAGAGATGGATGGGTGATCTGGCTATACCAGGTTTCAAGTGCAGAGCAGGACCGTGCTACCAACAATAACTTTGCTGTCAATTAAAAGCAAAATCTCCCATCATCCCATAAATAAAAGAGATGACACAACCTAGACAGACAGAAAGACAGAGACAGAAATTACTAAGACAGAGGGACAGGGACAGAAAGAGATAGGGAGACAGAATATAAAATATATGAATTGTATGTAATTAGTGGGGCATATATTCAATAATATATTCCACCAATCTGTGCCCCCTAAAACCTAACATCCGCATGTGATAAGATTCTGATCAAACATGGTTAACATATGCAAAAAACAATGCTACAGTTATTTTCCTGCTAGAATGAACACGGGCTTCCTGAGTCAAAGTGCTGATTTCTCATCAGAACACTGGGCCAGGAAGAGCAACCTAGAAAGGAAATGGATAGGCTGAGGTTGTGACAGCGTCTTTCTGGGCCACCAGCTCTGCTGAAGGTTCTGCCACCACCATATTTAATCTTCACTAAACTTATGTTTTGCCAACAGCTTGCAGGAAGCCATCCTCTGTTCTCGTGTTGTATATCCCTAGGGAGTTAAGATCGCCCCAGAAGCAGTGTGTTTCCCGTTCATGTGATATTAGAACTGATAAACAGCTTTTCCTGCTAAATAAGGAACAAAAGGACTGGTACATATAAGACACCCTGTGGGGAATGGCACCTAAAATCACAATTTCTGTTCCTCCCATCATTGGTTCTCTGGCTGCACACCAGGATCGCTCAAGGAGTTTTAACTCAGCCTTTCCTCCAGAGATTTGTATTTAATTGGCCCTGGGTGCAGCCTGGCCATGGACAGGGGATCTTTAAAAGCTCCCTTGGTGAATGTAAAGTGTGCGGGGAAGGTTAAAGACCGCTTGTCTTAACTGAATCAGCCTGAGTCACCCAGGGAGTAGTGAGCAGCAGCGAGAGCACTGAGGGTCATGCTGGCCAGTTAGCAGAACCAGGAATTCTGGGAAAGCCATCACCCTCTGCTGCTATTAGGGGGAAGGGCACCCAGAAGCATGAGCACCACAGTCCACTGAATGTCCATCAGGCTCCAAAGCACAGGCTTGGGAAGGAGAGGGAGGGAAGGTCAGACTTACGCTGACAAAGGAAAGCATTTCAGAGAGACCAGTTCTTCAGCAAAAAGGAAGGAAGGAAGGAAGGAAGGAAGGAAGGAAGGAAGGAAGGAAGGAAGGAAGGAAGGAAGGAAGAAAAGAAGGAAGGAAGAAAAGAAGGAAGGAAGAAAAGAAGGAAGGAAGAAAAGAAGGAAGGAAGAAAAGAAGGAAGGAAGAAAAGAAGGAAGGAAGGGAGAGAGGGAGAAAAAGAGGGAGGGAGGGAGGAAAAAAAAAGAAAAGAGAGAGAGAGTCGAGGGACTGGAGAGATGGCCCAGTGGTTAAGAACACTTGCTGCTCTTGCAGAGAACCCGAGAACCCTGGTTCAATTCCCAGCACCCACAGGTGTTTAGCAAGCATTCGTACCTCCACTTCCAGGGGGTCCAATGCCCTCTTCTGACCTCCTCATACATTTATACAGGCAAACAACCATATACTGAAAAATAAAATAAGTAAACCTACGTTTTAAAGAAGAAAACAAGTTCAGGATCTTGCATCTTTCTTCAAATTGAAGCATTTGTTCCAGCACCCAAACTTCTTACTGTCTTATGGGGCTGAGATTCTGTTGGGCTGCTTGAGAAAGTTCCTAAAATTCAGCAAGTTTCAGTTTTCTCTTCAATTAGGGTCAAACTGTTGAAGAAAAGCTTCAATGCCAGAAAGCTTCATCTCCTTTGGACAAGAAAATGCTGTGAACATTGGCAGCCATGATGTTTATACGTAGCCTCCTGTTTCCTTTGCTGCTATGCTTTCTAGAACTAATGGTCAACTGTGGTCTGGAAATAACAATTTAATCCAGAAATAAGTAGTTCATTGAGTTTTAAATCACATAAGGCTCTGAATATTGGGATGGAATTTTGCTCAGTTTTACTCCATACCATCTGGGATACAGATATCCCTTTGACCAGTGTTTCCACTCTATATACATTACCTTCCTGTTTAGTATGCATTCCTGTTTTCAACTAGACTGCTATGCTATCACAGTGCTTATGTTGAAATGACCTTTAATTTTTTTGTTTTAGCTTATGTGTCTTTGTTTGTTTGTTCAAGAGCAGCATGCCTGCTGTCCTCATAGGCCAGAAGAGGGCATTGACTCTCCTGGGATTGGAGGTACATGTGGTTGTGAGCTGGTGTGCAGGTGCTGGGAATTAAACCCAAGCCCCATGAAAGCAGTATTGGAGCCACCTCTCCAGTCCTCAAATGATCTGGTTTTGAGAAACAAAGAGATTGCATTCTTTTACTGTGTCGTTCATTCATTCATTTTCTGTTTTGGAGTCAGAATCTCATGTACAGCAGGCTAACCTTGAATTTACTGTGAAGCCCAGGATAATCTTGAACTTCTGATCTTTTTGCCTTCATCTTCCTGATGCTGAAACTGCGGACTTGTGACATCACTGTGGGCTTCTGCAACACTGGATGGAACCCAGGGTTTGATGCATGCAAAGCTAGTCCTCTACCAACTGAGCTGTATGCTCTACTCATGCCTTTTTTATTAATACATTTTATTCTTGTTATATATGTACTGAAGAAAACAGCATATATAGAGTTGGGTAAATGCACACAATTTAGGAAGTTCGTGGATTATGTTAAAACTTCCTTAATTACATCTAAGCCCCTCCTAACTTCATAAAAGTATTTTACTCCAAACCCAATCCTGTAGGTTTTGCTACGTGGGTGGGCTGCACAGGGAGGTTGCTGGAAAGGGGTGGGATTTGAGAGGTCAGCATTTGAGCCGGAAATAGAGGCAGGAGTCTCCTGAGAGGGCAGGCAGTTCAAGGACCAAGCAATCAGGCAGAAGAACTGCAGCCCTAACACGGATTTTCCCCTCTGGAAAGAGAGTCATCAAAACATTTTCAAAGTGTTCTGCAGAAAATGCCCAGTTCGCTGTTGCACTCCCAACCGCAAGCCCATTGAAACAGCCCTGTGGGCAGGGAGCAGAACCTGCACGCTAAAATCCCCCTCTTCAGTTGCCCTTGTACCGGGGGAGATCCAGAGAGTTGCTTCACCTCTCCCTGCCCTCGCCTGTAAAATGCAGATAACAGGCTAACCTCAAAAGGGCTGGTATGAGGAATAGCTAATAAAATGTGATAGTGACACGCCCAATTTAAATGCAAACGGCTGTAAAACAACCAAAAGCACATTTAAAGATTTCCACTTCGAGTGGGAGGGGGGGGGCAGCAGGACTTTGAGAACAGAGCATTTCTGGTCCTCGCTGCTGGTGCGCATGTCAGTTAGTATCCTATGCGCCCACGCAGAGGTAGGCTCTGCAAAGAACAGGGAGAAATCTTGGTTCTCCTAAAATTTGCAGGCAGCCATTCCAAAACACAAAAACACCATTGGGAAAGATTTTAAATCACGGGTCTCTTTCCATCTCTTTATAGAGCATTTACTGAACTCAGTCTACCACGGACAATGCTGGGAGCATCAGGAAATCGTGCCACACACCACTAAGTCTGAACGGCTGGAGATCTCATCTCATCTCCAGCACTTTCTTTCCTGTGTGTTTCTTTTCTACTTCCTCTTTACTCTCTGACTTTTTTTCTAGGTTCATCTATGTTGTCCCAAATGGAGAGGCTCCTGGTTTTCCTCCTATTTAAATGTCAAATTAGTATTCTATCACGAACATGCACATGCGCACATACAAACATATACATGCTCATGAACACACATGCACACATACAAATACACACAGAAATACACACACATACATACATGCATACATATAGATGAACACACAGAAACACACACACATAAACACATACACAAACACACCCATTTCCTTTATCCATTCATCATGAAACAGACATTTAGGTTGTTCATATTTCTTCGCAACTATAAAAAAATGTCTCAGTGAGCAAAGCAGTGAAGATGTATCTTTGAGACACCAATGTCTTGTCCTTTAGACACATGCCCAGAAGTGGGTTTGCTGGACCTCATCGTAGTTCATTTTGAGTTCTTTGAGGAGCTCTTGTATTGTTTTCCATGGTGGCCATAGCAATGTATATCCCCACCAGTATTACTCAAAGGTCCCTTGTTCATACTTGCCAATATTTGTCACCTTAAAAGCAGCATCCTGTTTGTGGCATTTAATGTGTATGCTCTTTAGTGCCTGGGTTCTAGGATGTCTTATGATCTCCCATCCACTTGGCTTCATATGTCAAGCACGTATTTCTTTTCGTGGCTGAGTAGTATTTCCTTGTGTGAGCATAGGGCAATTTGTTTACCCATGCATTATGAGTGGGCATTCAGTTTGTTTCCGGGTTCTGGCTGTTCTGTAATTATAGAGTATAATAATGCAATTAGTATAATATTGCATATAATAATAAAGTTGATATAAATGTTCTTATGCAAGGATTTCTAGGGAAAAGTGTCTTCCATCTCTTGGGTAAACATTTAAGATGGATCAGATTAAGGTATATTTTGACTTTTATAAGAAATAGGCAGGATTTTTACACAATGGCTGTGTGTCATCACATATTCTGTCCAATAACATACAGTGCCGCCTATACTAGCCAGTTCCTGATAAAGCCCTGGTTCTTCGCTGCACCTCATGAATCGACCTTCACTGCCGTATTTCTCTTAGCAGTCTTGGCTTACCAGCTCCCATCAGAATGGCCCATTATTCTCTGCCTACTGCATTCAAGGGGTTTTCTAGCCCAAAGTGTTGAATTCTTTCCCATTCCTGCTACAAACCAATTCTAATGGCCCGAGAGCCACATGGTCAGGTTTATCATAGCAACAACCCCACTTTTGAGTACCTCATTTCCTGCATTAGTTACTTGTCTTGTGGCTGTGAGCAAATGCCCCCAGAAAGCCCAGCAAGAAAGGAAGAAGGCTTAAGGCTCTTCCATCAAGGGTACAGGCCGCTGTAATGGTGGCAAGAGCTTGAGGTCATTGGTCACATTGTGCCTGCAGTCAAGAAGAAAGGGAGGAGGAGTGCTTTCCCTCAGATCACAGTTTCCTTTTTCTGCAGTCCAGGAGCTACGGCCATGGAATGGTCTGCCCATAGTTAGGGTGAATCTTCCTCATATCTGTCTCACTCAGGGAATCCTGCATGGACATGGTCAGTGGTTTTTCCATACTGAGCAAGTTAAAAAAAAATTAATCACCACAGTGCCTTTAGTGCCCCAGGAAAGAAAACTTTGCCTATTTCAAGATGCTCTGTGTTTACCTCCAATGTATTTTGGTGTACATTATGGCATAATGTCTTCTCAGTCATGTTTTGGAAGACTATTTTTTCCTCATTAAATCATATTGGTGCCTTAGTCAGAATTAATTGAATGTATGTGTATAAAGTCTATTTCTGGACGTGGTTGTGTTCAACTGATCTGTTTGTCAATTATTGCATCAACACCACTGTCATAATTATTATAAAAATATATGTCTTTGTATTTCCTATCTATTGCAGTACTGCAAATGACCTAAAAGCTAATAGTGAGAAACAACACGGGCTTATCACTGCACAGAAGTTTGGGGGTTGAGAATCTCAGAACGGTTAAGTTAGGTGGTATATCTAAGGGTCTCAGATAAAGCTATAGCTCTCTGAAGGCTGGACCAGTATTGGAAGGCTCGGTTCCAAGCTCACCAGTGTAACTGTGGGAAGAAGCATTTGCTCTTTGCAGGGTATCTTAGGGACTCATTTTCCTTATCAGTCCTGAGAGAGCTATCTGTGACAGGGTACGTGGCTCTCCTCTGAACAGACAGAGGGGAGAGACTCATAAAGTCACATAACTTAGTCTTTGAAACATACTGCCACCTCGGCCATACTCCGTTGGTCACCCAGAAGAACCCCGATACAGTGTGGGAAGGACCTATACACTGTACAGAAAATAGAACTGGAAACAAGCAATTCCAGGTCTCTGGGCTGCGGTCGAGTGAAGAAGTGGGACCATTGGCCCCTCTTGCTGACTCTTCACCAGGGACTTGACATCCCGTGATGTGAGTCAACAGATCTGATTTTTCCTCTTCAAGGACAAAGGTCCTTCGTATTTTCATATACGTTTGAAAATCTTCAGGTTGATTTCATTTTTTCAAATTCCCACTGAACTTTTCATTGAGAAGGTAGACTGCATTGAGAAATACCTAGATTAATAAAGCATCTGGGAAGATGTCTGGAGTTGACAAGAGCTCTGGCCTGATGAATGTTTTAACCCACTGATAGATTCAATATTTGAATAAACTCTTGGAAGGTGGTAGAGCTATGGAAGGTGGGGCCTGGTGGGTGGAGGTAAGTCACTGTAGATAGAGTTTTCCTGTCCTGACCACCTGCTCCCAAATAACTGACACAGAAGCTTAATGTTGTGTATAAATGCTCAGCCAATAGCCTAGGCTTATCATTAGCTAACTCTTACACTTATATTAACCTGCATTTCTCATCTGTGCTTTGTTGCATGGCTCACGACTTGTCACCTCATTTTTTACACATCCTGCTTCTTCAGCTGCTGGCATCTCTTTCCTGGCTCTTTCCTTCTTCACCCCAGTGTCCTGTTTGATTGTCCCTTATAATTTTATCCTGCCTTGCTATGAGCCAACCAATCTGTTTATTAACCAATGAGAGTAATACATATTCGCAGTGTACAGAAAGATTAGTCCACAGCAGGTCACAGTCTCTGCTTAAACTTTTAACCCCCAGAATCCTCCACCACCTCTATCATCTTGTGTATGTGTTTTACTGCCCCCACATCCCTTAATCCCTTTCTTCTTCCTCCCTCGTATGTCCATTCTGGCTTCTGACTGCAGCATACGCTCCACATCAAACACAAATCTAAAGTTTGCAGGATGTGGTCATGTCTACATCTAGGAGTACAGCCTCCTATATAGGAAAATCACATTAGAATATTGAAGGTGATGAAGGCTTGTGCTAACAGCTCACTTTCAAAGCACTTGGGAGGGGGAATCATTCTTTATGCTATTCTTATAAAATAAAATTATTTTATTTTACTAAGCTAAAATAGAATGAAAAGCAATAGAAGCTTCATAGCATAGAAAGATAGACTCAGAGACCTGCAAAGGCATTTAGCTACCTACTCTTAAGGTGAGTTCTGGGTAGAATGTGTCTAAGTGTCTCCGATTAGAGACACCTTCTCCTTACCTTTTAAAGGCGGGTCTCAGTGTTCTTCTAATCACTGTCCTAGACCCTTGATAACTCCCTTATTGAAGCCTCATTTTGATTTTTATTGTAGTGATATACAGTGTAAAATGTACCACTTTGTCATCCCTAATGCACCATTTGGTTGCATAAGTAAGCACATACTGTACAGCCTGCACCACCATCCCTTTCTAGAATTCTCCATCTTCTCCAGAGGAAATTCTCCATTAATTCTGCATTAAGCACTAATCCCCTGCTTCCCACTCTCCCCAACCCTTAACAATAACTTTCTCTTCCGTGGATTTGATCACCTTGTAGAAGTGGAATCAAAATCTGTGTGTCTTTTTGTGGCCACAAAGATAAGCTACATAACATGTGTTAAAGTTCTTATATTCTCTCTCTCTCTCTCTCTCTCTCTCTCTCTCTCTCTCTCTCTCTCCCTCCCTCCCTCTCTCTCCCTCTCTCCCTCTCCCTCTCCTTCTTGCTCTCTCTCTCACTCGCTCGCTCTCCCCTCTTTCTCTTTGTCCCTTCCCTAGACAGGAACCAAGGTTTCAAATAAAGTCCAGATAACTGAACTTGCGCTGTAGCTCAAATTGACCTTGAATTCAAGCTTCTCCTGCCTCAGTCTCCTAAGCCCTGGCATTGTAGGACTAGGCAATGATGGTTAGTGATTTTCTACTTCTTCAAATGTGAATAACATTCTATGGTTTCTCTCTATCACATTCCCTTTATTCAGCCCTACACTAGGGCTTATTTGATAAGCACAGGGGTTGCCTCTGCCTGTGGGTTATAGTAAACAATGTTGCTCTGAACATGGGTGTGCAAGGACAGAGTCCTTGATTGAGGATGGATAGATGACAATGATGACAGATAGGTAGGTAGATGATAGACTAAAATAGAGGTAGATAGAAAGATAGAAATATGATAGATAGATAGACTGATAGATGATAGATAGATAAAGGATAGATAGATATATAGGTAGATGATAGATAGATAGATGATAGATGGATGGATAGATAGATAGATAGATAGATAGATAGATAGATAGATAGATAGATAGATAGATAGATAGAGCGAGCAGAAGTGGAAGTGCTGGATTGACAATTTTACACTTTGTTTTAGAGTAATTACTGTACATTTCTCCACAAACACAGACCATTTTATATTCTCCCCAGCAATCTACAAGAGTACCAAACTCTTTTTGTCCTCACCAACACTTGTTCTTTATAAACAAAGAACAAACAACCCTCCCCAAAATTTCTGTTTATTGTTTTTTTTTTGGTTTTCATTTTTTCTTAATAGTCATCCCAACAGATAACTCAATGCAAATTTTAAATACCACTGCTACAAGCCAAACTATTTTACTGTTCAAAAGATATGTTGAAGTCCTAACCCCTTGATACCTTACTATAGAAGCTAAATTGCAAATAGGGTTGTTGAGATGTAATTACTTAAGTTGCAGTCATACTGGATGGAGTAGGAAGAGCCCTCATGCAATATGACCAGCATCCTTACAAAAAGATGCATCTGAAACCAGAGACACACAGGAAGTGTGGCATGTAGCAATGACGGCTCACAGAGGAACTGTGTGACTGCCAGTCAGGGAATGCCAAATAGTGCCAGCAAACCACCAGAGGCTGGAAAATGGTGAGAAGGAGCCTCCTATAGTTTTCAGGAAGACCACGGCCCTGCTAATACCTTGAGGTTTGCATCTCAGCCTGCAGAACTCTCAAATAGCGTATTTCTATTGCTTTATATCTGTGTATAGTGTGTATAGTGTATATATGTATATGTGCACAGGTATGTGCAGTTGTCTGTGTGCACATTCAGGGGCCAGAGAAGGATGTCGACTGCTCTGCTCCATCACCTCGTCTTATTCCCTTGAGATAGGGTCTTTCCCAGAACCCGAAGCTCCTCATTCTGGCGAGGCTGGCCGGCCAGCAGGCTCGCAGGAGCTGCCTGTCTCATGCTCATGTATGGCCATTGCCTGACTTTGAAGTGGGGACTGGAGATTCAAACTTGGATCCTTAACTTGCACAGTAAGTGCTGTTATGCACAGAGCATCTTCCCAACCTTCTGTTGCCTTAAATCACCCAGTATGGAGTCTTTTGTTACAGCAACCCCAGGGAATACATTTCTATATTTGATGTCTGGAGTCTACTCATGCTAGGTCTCCTCTCCTGGTTCTCAGAGAGCCTGCTTCCTATACCTCTGGCCTTCCCTTCTGCCTCTTCCCCAGCTTGTGCTTGACACCTCCATCCAACAAAGATCTAGTGACATTCTCCGCTGTGCCGGCCACGTGTGGTGATGTCTGTGGCTCTGTTTTCTCTTGAATCGATAAATTTGGGTGTTTTTCTTTAGTGTGGCACCTACCTTCTGAGAACGTTTAAGGAAAGTGTGGCATATTTCTGCCGCGACGTCCACCCTCATTTCCAAACTCCAAAGAGACCTTCCTCTGATTTTAGTCTTGCTTTAGAACTTTCTCTAAGAAAATGGTGCTTTTAATTTCACAGCCTCATTTTATCAGATGGAAATCGCAGCGTGTTAGAATTATGGAAATGGGTTCTATTATAACCCACATCTTCGCCTCAAACGTGACGTGCTACAATTTCGGGCTTGCTTTGATCAGGATTTATGTGAACTGGGGCGTGAATGATTTGCAAAATTGATGTTATTAATTTTTATTTCCCTTCTTAGCTCTGGCTGGCTGCTAACCTGGGGTCAGGTGGCCCCTTGCTTGCAGATTCAAACTGCGTGCCCGAAACCTTCCCAGTTGATTCTCTATCTGTTAGGAGCAGCAGTGAAAACATGGAACTTGGTACGGTGACCAGGACCAGCTGTGCGGGGACAGCCCGGGTACTCAGCTAAGGCTTGGACGTCTGCAAGTATCCCCTTTGGATACGAGCCACGTGGAGAAGCTGTCTGCGCTGAGACTTGGCGCCAATCTCTCAATGCATTTTCCATGAGCTCCTAGTTGGCTCTTCTGCCCACTAGAATCTGAAAGTCCCTGGTGCGTAGAATCTTGATTATATTAACCCCTGCCACGGGCACAGGTGTGACGGCTTTCTGTCAGATCCATCGAAGCACAGCACTCATATTGAGCTGGATTCTATTGTTGTCTGAAGATAAAGATTAATTTACAGTTGCCATGATGTAGATCCAATAAGGAAGAGAGAGGCATTTACACTTTGCAGAAGGGTCGGTAGAGACCCTTCACACACCTGAGTAAACAGAAATTCCCAGATTCTGATGGATTTGCCTAGGGTCACACATCTGGGGCAAGAAATCAGGGCCCTGACCCCTGCGCCAGACCCTTTCACCCGAAGCCTCTCTGCAGTGGAACCCGCTGAACACAGAGGACAGGTAAAACTGAGGGAAGGGGCCAGGGAGATCTGCTTCTCTTCGTAGTCTGTTCCCAGCTCTTGGGGACAGACACTCTTCCCTCCCATCTCAGATGAGATGTATTCCTTATTCCCAGGACTCAAACCCAAGTCATAAGAGGTCACCCGTCAGGAAAATACAGATTGCTCTCAGCCCAGAGCGTCTCCCAGCTGTCTTTAGAGATAGTCTGACCTTCCAAAGGGTGCTGGATCCTTTGAAGCCAAGCTAACGATTACAACTGACTTCCTGAACTGAGAATAATTATTTTCATATGTGAATATGGAGGGGAAAAATGTAGGTAGTGACGACAATGAACAAACACAGGCTGAAAAACACGGTCTCCTCTCTGCCAAAAGGATTCTTTCAGGAGCCTCTCATAGTTTCCATGTATTCCTACAGCAAAAGACCTCAAGGCAAGTTAACGACAGCAGAAGAAATAACACGTAAAATCTGCTGAACTACAACTTGGATTCCAAGGCGTCATGTCCAAACGCTGTGCTTCCAGCCTGGGTCTCCTGGAAGCTGCATTATGCTCTCTCAAGTTAAAAGTGTGTGTGTGATGTGTGTCGAAGGTGTCGAGGGCACAGTGAGCATTTACTATTTGTGCATGCCTGTGCGACTTACATAGTCATTAATGTTTAGCTGAGATAGAATCAAAGCAAGTGGCTGGCTTAAGTCTGATTTGTTTCCTCTATCCTTAGGGGATGCTAGCTTTGACCTGGAAAGTTGCTCACCAAGAAGTCTATCCCACCTAACCGCGAGGGCCCACACTGTGAGCCTGTTCCACCTTGACCGGAGGTCAGAGAGTTGGAGTTTATTTTTGCTCTCTCAAAGTTGTTGACAACAGATGTGGCTACAAACGAGAAATACTGACCTAGGGTGTGGTTAATTAGTATTTTGGGTATAGAGGTGAATCCGCTCCCCCTGGACCAAAGGTTAGAGAAGTCAGGTCTATTCCTTATATCCTGTCAATGAATTCTGTGGCCTCCCCCTCCCCTTTTGTGGTGAAGTATAGAAGCGTGTGGAAAATAAACGAGGCGGATTCAGAATTCCCTGAATGTCCCTCCTGATGCTGTTCTGTATTTCCTCGCTTATTTCTCTTACATCTCTGTTCCTTTCGCTTAATAATTCTAACCCTCTTGCTCCTACCCTGAACGTGGGAGTTTCGTCGAGGTCGGTTTGACACCTAACACCCTGTCCTTGTAATTGTCCGGGGGTGACCAGGTCAGTTCTTCTGACAGTTTCTCATTTCTGCTCTAATAACTTCCTAAGGCTGTAGTTCCAATTTCTATAACACATGGCTGCTTACTTTCCAAAAGCAACAGCAAAACCAAGCAACAACAACAAAAAAATATGTTCACATGCACGCTGAGTGAGGTATTCAAGAAACTTTAGCTGAGATAAGTTTCAGTACCAAGTTTAGGCTCAGAGCTATATAGCCTATGGAATTTGTAGGCATTGTCAATAGAAGCACCTAAAAGCTAGGTAACACCGAGGGCGCTGGCCAGGGTGAATAGTGGGGACATAGGGAGGAAAAGGCTCTGTCTAGGAGAAACCTCTGTGACAATGGCCTGTGCTACAGATACCAGTGACACCGAGCTGTGGGATGATTGACATGTGGCCACTGTAAATGGAGAGACTGAATTTTCAATAGAATTTTAACTGAAAAGGGTCACTGCATGAGTGACTGTCCCAGGGGACAGTGAGGGACATTTAGACCCCAGCTGATTGGTGGCTAACCTCTATTCCAGGCTCAGGGGGCTCAGGTTTTCTGATGTTCTAGACAAATTTGATTTTTTAAAATTAGAACTTCATAAATATCAAACTTTTAAAACACCAAACAAGTGCAAGCAAACGCACCAGTGGTGCTGTCTTGGACAGTTGTCGCCTAGTGTTCCAGTTCATCCTGTAGCCTGTTCCTTCTCCCCTGCCGCCATCAGCCGCTTGCAACTTAGACCTCTTCTCCCAGCCGCACAGCTGGAACATCCACTGCTCCATCCTTCCAGACTCTGACATCTGTCTTCAGAAGTTGGCTTTGACCTCACCTCAAGACTCTACTCTTCTCAACAAGAACACCCCAGTTACCTGCTCCCCTTGTAATTGATCTTTCTCAAGTCTCCACGAGAAGACCTCTCTGCTACTCTCCAGGCCAGATAGATAGATAGATAGATAGATAGATAGATAGATAGATAGATAGATAGATAGATATAGATATAGATATAGATATTCTTACACATTTTAGAGTCTTAAGAATGATCATTTGCCTTATGGTTCAAGTTCTCAGAAGGCAGAGAGAACCCCTGTAGCTGAGTTTATTCGTGGAGTAGTGTTTTCCAGACTTCAGGACCTGTGGGTCGCAACCTCTTTGCAGGCTGACTGATCCATTCACAGGGTTTGCCTAAAACCATCGGAAAACACAGCTATTTACATTCTGATTCATAACAGTAGCAAAATGAGAGTTATGAAGTAGCAATGAAAATGATTTGATGTTGGGGGGTCACCACAGCATGAGGGACTGCATTAAAGGGCCGCAGCATTAGGAAGTCTGAGGACTTGAAGCTCTAGACCATGAGACCTGGTAACAAATCCCTTTTCCACTGAGGCTTAGTGCACACATTCTCCTAGACATACCTTTAAAGAAGAGTCCCAGAAACCACCCAGCTTCAACACGTGCTGTGCTCGCTGATGGTCTCTATTCTGTTTTATTTTCCTATTTATTTCTACTTCCGTGCCAAGGTCCACTAGTGGAACCCAGGTCATAGCCTGGAACCTTGCCACCACACTGACATCTGAACAGGGTTAACCAACAAACCGGAATACCCTCAGTCATTTCTTCTAAGGATTCTTCACCTCCACCTGCCTCTCCAGTCTGGCTCCATAAGGAGTGAATCAGAGACAGGGCAAGGGTGATTCTCTAAGCCTTCTGGAGTCTTTCTAGTCCCCTTAGAGAACCTCATTGACTAAGATTCTCTTCATAGGAAATGATTTACATTTGAAAAAAAAAAAGATGAATGTCTATCTTCCTTGCGCAGTATATTGCTTTCTGTGATTCAGAATTCTTCTCACCAGTAAAGGTCACTTTCTAATTTAGGCTTGGCATCTGAGTACGTTTTGTTGAAAAGGGTGTGACTCTCAAAACATGAATGGGTTTTGCAAATAGATGGAAAAACAAAGCAAAACAAAAACCCACAAAACTTAGGAAATGCTTAAAAATGGGTTTGACAAGGATAACACGGTGAAAAGAGGTGCAGAAATCACGAGACTTCCCCAAACATTGACCCCAGCCCACCTGACTCTGCCTGAGAAAGTATCAGGAACACCTGAGCAGGTGCAGGGCTTGGCGATTCCTGTGAGTGACAAAATGTTTTAGACAAAAGTTTGAGAGAGAGAGAAAAAAAAAGGCATCAAATCTGTTGTGAACAAAGACAAAATGTGAGGCTTGTCCTGGAGACCCCAATTGTCCTGTACAGAGAAATAAGAAATCTGGGGCCATTTTTCTTCCCTAGTGTAGTGGATAACAGCTCAGGTTCAGGATCTGACTGCTTCAGTTTACCTCCACCTTCCTCACAGATGTGTGACTTCCTGGAAGTGCTGAGTCACTTAGCTATGGCACGTGTTCATGTGCAAATCACAGAGCTCTCGGGCAGAATTAACCCTTAGGTAGCTCTGAGGCAGAATTAACGCGAGGAGACAGCAGTGCAGCCATGTCTCATATATATGTATATATATATATGTTAAGATCAATGTGAGCACTTACAAAATGAACTGCCTAAGTCATGATGAAAACAGTTCTTCTGCACTCCAGTTCGGGGAAGGAGAAATAGAAATCAAGCCTAGAATAAGACCGGGCCTCTCTCTTCGCCATCTTTCTCTCCTGGACAGCCAACCCTTACCACAACAGTTGAGCCACACAGTGCTAACCATACAAGATCTACCTGGATGCCGACCCCGCTACTCAGGACCTGATGGGAAGTTTTTCCAGTTTCTTATTGACAAATGCAGGACAGCCTTGCTTTCCAAGAGCAACCCCCAACAGAAACAGGGTTGCTCTCTACAGAAGAAAGCACAAAAAGGGAACGGCTGGAAGAAACACTAACTCTAAGAACTCTACAGGCAGTCAGAGACCAGCGGGTGCATCCATTGCTGAAGTAATGGCCAAGAAGGATCAGAAACCAGAAGTCGAAAAGCTGAACAAAAGCAAACCATCGGAGCTGCCAGCAGAGCAAAGAAGGCTAAACAGACATCTAAGAACCTCCACACCACTGCCCAGACTGCAAAGATTGTAAAGGTTTCTGCTCCCCAAGTTGGTAGAAAATGTTAGTCTGGCAGATCAGATTCTTAAAAAAAGATCCATATAAAACTCTAAAATAATAATAAAAAAAATTAAGATTGTCTGTTTGTTCATCTGGCCACAGATTTGATGGCCAGGGAGATACTGCATGAATACCATCCCTGTGAAAAATAACCAGTCACTTAAAAGGAAGCTAAGGATGGTATCTCACATCCTAGACTGTGGTGGGAAAAGGGAAGTGTGAGAAAAACACAAACCAGAGCTGCTGCTGATACCCTAAGGCCAGACGTGGTTGGAGGACCACCCGGTATCAACTCAGAAAGAGAGGATCCCGGAGAGGCTAAAATCAGTCCCCTGGGAATCTCAGCATACCAGACAGAATTCGTGGAAAAATAGTTCAAAGCTATAGGGGCAAAAATGGCTTTTTAAAAAAAATGGCTAGATAAAGCTGGCACAAATGAATGATTATTTGTGCAAAAGTCAATTGAAAGGGTTGAGATTAAAAGCAAAAAGAAGGGGCCTATAAATATGATCCCAGCTAATCAGCTAGGAGCTAAGTAGTGCGTCTCATTCTCTCTTTTCTTTCTTTTCATGTGTAATCTAGGCTGGCCTTGAACTCATAGTCCTCCTCCCAAGTCCTGGTGACATGCTTAGCTATGTGGTCTCCTCTAAAATAAAATGGAGGGTCTGGAGAGATGGCTCACAGTGAAGATCACTGCTGTTCCAGAGGACCTGCACCAGGTCAGTTCCCAGAAGCTTCATGGGAGCTCACAGCCATCAAACTCCAGTTCTAGGGGATCTCATGCCTTTTGGCTACCTTGGGCACTGTGTACTTATACACAGACATATGTACAAGCAGGCTTTCACCAACACACATAAAACGAAGATAATTAAATCTCTGAAAAAATAAAAATAGAAATTAAATGGGAATCTGGGTTTAATGAAGAGCACAATTCTTAGTTTCCTGGACCTCTGAATGCAGATATATTATATTATATTATATTATATTATATTATATTATATTATATTATATGTATTATATACATCCTTGTATAGATCCACATACTGGGAGCTCATATCCGACATATACAGTTCCTGTCTATATGAATTTAAGAACTTTTCTTTTTCATTAAGTCCTTTATTTATTTCACAGTGTTGGGGTGTTGAACCCAGAGCCTCACACACATGCTAGGCAACCATTCCCATCACTGAGCTACCCGCCTCCCTTAAGTCCTTTAACAAGTGAGATCCAGAACTGAAAATGTCAACGGTACCAACTGCCTACACACATTAAACTAGACAATAACCCACACCCTGGACAACAGAGATTATCTACAAACGCGAGCCTCCGCTCTTGTTCCTGGAGATAACTGACTTAAACAATCGCAAGAACAGGCCTGCGACTGAACAGGAGCCTCTGAATTGCTGTGTGGACGTCCCCGGTTACAGGGAGCCACGGCAAGGTCAGCTGTTGTTCTGAGGCAGTGGGAGAACTGGAGCCCTGGGCAGGCGGAGCTCCTGCTTTCCCAACCTGCTCTCTGCCACGTGTGCAGCCCCCACTGGCATGCTGCACTGTGAGGTGCATAAAGATGGCCACTGGCCTTTCCAAGCCCACTCTGTACTGGCCGCAGCTATGGAGGGACAGGAAGTTGGCTCACGGGCCCAGGGCTGGCTGGTTTTTGGTTTCTGTTATCCCTCTGCTTCCTGGGCCTACGCAAGTCCCACTGCTTGCTCCTTCCAGCTTCCCCTTGTCCAGTCTGTTTTCTTCTTGTTCAGGGCCCCTTCCCAGACACTTCTCCTTCTCTCAAATGCAGCTTGTGCAGTTTCAGAATCACTCAGGTTAGGGACAGCAGATGGGAACAAAGGACAGTTTCTTTGGTGCTGGAGCAGCAGGGGATGGGGAGAAGGCGGAGCTTCTAGCCATTGGTGGCTGACTACTGAGAAGAGAGTCTTAGTCCATTGCTGCTTCCTATGATTGATTGCCACAGAGTAGGCAACGTGTGTGTATATACAGGTGCGCACACATGCACACAGGGTATGCAGAGGTCAGAGGTCAACATCTGGCGGTGTTACTCGGGAGCCACTTCTTATTTTCATGTATGTGTGTATGTGTGTGATATGCGTGTGTGTGTGATGTGCAGGCGTGTGTCTGCATACATGTTTATGTGGTGTGCAAGTGTGTATGTGTTTTTGCATATGCATGTGAGGTTGGGTTTCCAAAACTGATCTCAGGAATCTTGCTCAACTCCTCTCCACCCATGTCATTGAGGCATTGGCTCTCAGCTGAAGCCAGAGCTTAACCAAATAACTAGTCTCACTAGCTAGCTTGTTTAGGGAATTCCCTGTCCCCATCTTCCAAAACTGGAATTACAAAGGAGCCACTGCTCCCACTCAGCATTTATGTAGTTTCAAGGATCTGAACTCTGGTCATTTTAACTGGGGGGCCATCTCCATCCAACCCCCACTCCCTTTTTGAGACAGTCTCTCATTGGCCTGGAGCTCAACATTTATACCCGGCTGTCTGGCAGTGAACCCCAGCAGTCCATCCCCCACTGCCTCCCCAGCTCTATGCTAGCATCGTGACTATGCCCGACTTCTTTTACTTGGGGTCTTTGCACTTGCAAGTACTTTACCAAGGGAACCATCTCCCCAATTCCCAGGGATGGTAATGTTTGAAAGAAGCTTTATTTAGCTCAAGATACTGGGAGCCACGAGGCCACAAGCCTTCTTGTTACTGGGGACCCCACAGTGCAGGGAGGCATGCAGTGAGAGGAGAGCATGAAAAAACAGAGACTATCTGACCTTTCTGATAGACCTGAGCTAGAGATAAGTCATTAACCCTTGGCGGCCCTGCACAAATGGGTAATCAGATCAGCAGGCAGTCCTCCTGACCTAGGCACCTCCTACTCATTCCCTCGGCTAGGTGCCTCACACTGGGGAATCAGTGTCCCAGTGAGTTGTGGAAAGGGCACTGGAAATGCGCAGAGAATCTCCTGACTGTCTCCCCTTCATTGTAGTCAGTGAGTGGGGCCCTAAAGTGCCTGCATTCCATCCAGTTTCACTCGCCCACATTTATTTGTCGTTTTCCTCCATTGTCTATGGCATGGCCCGACCTGGTGCTTCTGTAAAACCTGTGACTCTGTGAGAACAACCCAGGTAAATATTCCTACATTAAGCCCCCGTACAAACCTTTTGGTCATGTCAGTTAACACAGAGGGTAGGAGATGCTTCTTCACCATATTCTATGGAAATCTTTCCAGTTTCTTTAAACCACAAGGGGGAAATTAAAGTTTTAGATAGAAGAAAGAGTCTAAGAATACCTGTATATACATTTTAAAGACTTTTATTTTTATGTGTGTGTATCTATGGGTATACTTGTACATGCATACAGGTGCCAATGGAGGCCAAGAGGGCATCAGATCTCCTGGAGCTGGACTTACAGGCGGTTGAGTCCCACTGAGCTTTCCCCATCCCCAATGTATTGTATTTGTATTAGCATAGAAAGATATAATTTTTAGCAATGTGGAAAGAAGGGTCTTAAAGTAAAACTGCCTAGGTCTCAGTGACGCTGTTGTGTGTTTCCGCAATGTGACTGAAGCCACTTAAGAATGTCACAGTAGGGGCTGGAGAGATGGCTCAGTGGTTAAGAGCATTGGTTGTTCTTCCAGAGGACCTGGGTTCAATTCCCAGCACCCACATGGCTGCTCAGAACTGTCTGTAACTCCTGTTCCAGGGGATCCGATACCTTTGTGTGAACATACATGTACATGCATACATGAAGGCAAGCACACCAATGTACATAAAACACAAATAAATAAACTATTTGAAAAAGAAAGTGTAGTAAAAGGTATACACACCCCAGAAGCATAGGACCCAGGCCCTGGCCCTAACCTGGTCATGAATATATCAACCTGGGTCTTGTTCAGGAAACACTGGATTGACGGAAACCTAATTGGTTAGAATTCTCTGGGGGACCACAGTGGCCAGAGAATGATTGGGTTCCACCAGAGAGAACTGAGTTCACAGTGTAGTTCATTCATCCTTTACCAAGGTGACCATGCACGCTGACCTCTGTAAGCACCCATCCTTGAATAGGATGTCTCTGTCCCACAGGACTGTGATGCAAGGTTGGTGAACTAGTCAAAGTGTCAATCACAGTGGCAAGGAGACCGCTTAGCGCTGTCCTGGCTGTCATTCCCACTACTTTTCTTATCACTCTCAGAGTTACCAGTATAATTACTGAATAATAATCATTAGAACTTATAACCCATTATAATTCAAACTACATAAGTTATCTGAATAATTTTCAATTTGAAGACATTGCAGGTCAGTGAGGGTTCATTACTTCGTGGGTTGTATTAGTTCCCACTAACAGTAACCTTGACAAAAACAAAACAAAAGAGAAAACACAGCAGCAAGCTGAATGCTAGCCACACTCTCTGGTCGATTTCCCAATCACCAGATCTTTTCTTTCTTTTCCTTGTTGGTTTTTCAAGGCAAGGTTTCTCTGTATATCCCTGGCTGTAGGAACTCCCTCCAGAACCAGGTTGGCCCCGAACTCAGAGATCTGGCTACCTCATCTCCCAAATGCTGGGATTAAAGGTGTGGGCCACCACTGCCTGACTGTCGCTAGATTCCTATCAGATCAGCTGCCCCTCTTGTGGAAACCAAGAGTCATTCCTCTTTCCGTTCATCTTCTAGGGTCTAGAGTGATGGTAGTTAGTATAGTAGATACTATCCAGGTTTGGTTATTTAACCTTAAAATTAAAATTTATTTATTTTTATTTTATGTACATTGGTGTTTTGACATGGCTGTCAGCTCCCCTGCAACCAGAGTTACAGACAGTTGTGAGCTGCCATGTGGGTGCTGGGAATTGAACCTGGGTCCTCAGGAAGAGCAGTTGTTACGGTAAAAGTAAAATGCTGCAGGTTCCCGAGTGGCTGCAGTGGGCAGAAGGCCACAAGACCACTGCGGGCCACAAAGGCAGCCAGTCCCAGGCAGGGAGCCACATGGTGGGTGAGAGACCTTGGCAGGCAGCCAGTTCCATGAGGAGTCACGGCTGTGGCAGGCGAGAGACAGATGTGCCATGCAGAGAGAGTGGGCATTTATTTAGTGGGTTATGGAGAAGAGCAGTGAGAGGGAGAGAGGGGGGAGGGGGAGAAGTGGGGAGAAGGGAGAGGCAGAAGTGCCTCTTCAGAAAAGAGACAGAAAGGAAGGAACTGAGACTGGAAACAAAGGAAGATCTGCTTGCCTCAGCAGATGGGGGGAGGGCAGGAGAGGGGTAAGCTTGTCTAACTGCATTTCAGGTACGAAAGAGCAGCAATGTGACTAGTGCTTACCATATTGAATGTGGCATGTGGCTAGTGGTTGCCATATTGGATGTATGGATCCAATAAGGATATCCATCATCTCCATCATCACAGAACACTCTACCAGATACTACAGAAATACAACCATTATTTAATATAATCTCATTACCACAGAGAATCTATAGACCGAGACAGTTTGGTGGGTGTTTCTTGAAACATCAATTTTTATCTCTCCTTTTATTTCAATTAGATAGTTTTATTCTTTGTTATGAGTTTCTTTTAGGTCTTCATGTTTTTGTGTGAACATGAATTCTAGAGATATACTTATATAAACAAGTACCTACCTCTCTCAGGTAATTTTGGGGTAATGTTAAGACATACAGGAAGCAAATATGCCTAATGAAATGCTTTTCTATTTATTTATTTATTTATTTATTTATTTATTTATTTATTTATTTATTTATTTTTGAGACAGGGTTTTTCTGTGTAGCTTTGGTGTCTGTCCTGGAACTAGCTTTTGTAGACCAAGCTGGTGTCGAACTCACAGAGATCCTCCTGCCTCTGCCTCCTGAGTGCTGGTATTAAAGGCATGTGCCACCACCGCACAGTTTATGAAATGCTTTTCTAATTAATCGTGACTTTTAAAGGTTTTTATTACACCTCACTTACATTCTATATTGCAATATAATGCACACGAACACAACTGAGAAAATCATACAATAACATTGGCCCCTACCATATGCAATGAATACTGAGTTTTCTATAAGAACTTTCTATTTCATCTTGCTTCTTTTTCTCTTCTTCCTCTCTTCTGTCTTCTCCTAGGAAAAGGAGAAAATAGATAACTCCTAGCGCTGTTATCTAAAGCACTGGGGTTGTGGGTTTTTTTGTTTGTTTGCTTGTTTCACAAAAGGGATTAACCATAGTTTGAAAAGCACTTAGTAGCAGCCAGGGTAGTGTGTTAGATAATCTCATCTGTCAACATGGTAAGATGTAGAAGCTGGGACACCAGCCTTTGAGTGTGCTTGTCGAGGATTATTCTGATTAGATTAAACTAAGGTGGGAAGACCTGTCTACCCTGGGTGGCACCATTCCCTGAGCTAGGATTCTGGACTGAAAAAGGAGAAAGTGATCTGAGAAAAACCATTCCTTGCCTCCTGACTGTAGATGAGATGTGAGTAGACCCTTCAAAGCCTGCCCCTTGGTATTCCAGCCACGACAGACTGTCCCCTCAAACTGCAAACCTAAATAAACCCTTCTTCCCTTAGGTTGCTTTTATTGGGGTATTTCATAACAACAGAAAAGGTAACTAAAACAGACAGCAAACTCAACTCTTGACAGAGACTGGGCAAAGGAATAGAATAAGCTGCATGGGGACCATAAGAAAATGGGGAGCCCATGGCCTTTGAAAGGGAGCATCATTTTCTGCTGGTGAACTTCTAATTGCATAAGAGGCATCAAGCATTCATTTTAGAAGTGTGGCAACAAATTCTTAAAACTTATGAACACACAAATGAATTATGAACACATCCACTTGTCAAGTGAAGCCAAAATTCTGTCATCTGATACTGGTCTGATTAAGGGTTGAATTTCAACTTTTAGTGGTAGAACAAGAAAAAAAATTTTTTCCTGTGAAAAAAAACTGAGAATCTCCCCAAATTCATAAGGCATAATCCTCCTCCTCTCTCATGACTCAGTGGGAAGAAAGGAGTCTCCTAAGCTGAAGGAAGAATATACATGAATGCCAAAAGCACCAGTGTTATTATTCAGCCACAAGTAAGGCTCTACTTCCAGGTTCTAGAGACATGCAAGTGCAGACAAACCCTCAGGCAACTGCCTGGATGTTAAAGGGCCCTGCGTGACCCACGTGTGCACATGCGTGGTTCCACCACATATGACTCAGCTAAACCCTTGCACACATGTGTGAGCCCGTCATCTGTGTATTGATGTCGGAGTGTCTTCTATCTATCTATCTGTTGCTTTCATTGGTTAATTAATAAAGAGAACTGCTTGGCCCGATAGGTCAGAACATAGGTAGGTGGGGTAGAGAGAACAGAATGCTGGGGAGGAAGAAGGCAGTGAAGCAGACGCCATAACTCTCCTCTCCGAGATGGACGCAGGTTAGAATCTTCCCGGTAAGCCACCATCTCGTGGTGCTACACACATTAATAGAAATGGGTTAATCAGGATGTGAGAATTAGCCAGTAAGAGGCTAGAGCTAATGGGCCAGGCAGTGTTTAAAAGAATACAATTTGTGTGTTGCTATTTCGGGTGTAAAGTTAAGCTGTGCGGGAGCCGGGCAAGATGAAAAGCAGGCCTGCTCGCCCCATCACTACAGTGTATGACGTAGTCACACCAAGCCCCTGTGTGCATGTGCTAGGCAGCTTTTAAAAAGCTGGACGTGCCATCTTCCTCCCTCTTTCTCAGCACACCGATTCCCCAGGCCTGTACATGACCCCTCTAATAAAGTCCTAAGTGGGTTTGTTGTGTGTTCCTTGTTTCCTTCTCACTCACACCAGGTAGTTTCAACAGCTTTGACAAAACTTATACATTTCAGGGTAGGAGTGTGAGGATTAGAATTATTAAGGAAAAGGAATGGGCATATAAGAGAAATAAGAGACAGAAACAGAACAGCGTCAGGAGGGACATTCAGTGAATTCACCTGCACTTTTATACCCCAGTACAAAAGGAGGGAGGGAAGAAGGCAAAAGACTGCTTTAACATGACATAAACAACAACTAGGACAGCTACTTGCTTCAATACTTGAGACATCAAGCCATTATTTCCTGCGTAAAATATTTGATGTCTTGGGCAGGAATGTGCAGTGAACACACCCTAGACCAAGTATCCTGTAGGCAGCCACTCCCAAGGTCAAACCTCCTATTTTAAATGAAGGAGCACAGGAGTATGCTTGAATTTTCTGACCTTTGGTTGGGGTGGAGAGGATCTACCTCTATGGATCATCTAAATGTCCAAAACACCAAGTAACCACACCCTAGACCAGGATATCTTGTTTTGTAGCCACACCTGTTATCAACAACTTTGAAAGAGCAAAAATAAGCTCTGACTCTTTGAGCTTCAGACAAGGTGGAGCAGGATCACCTTGTGTGTGTCCTGACACGTGAGCTCAGATATTTCTCCTGGAATGAAACTGTTCCTGTCCAATTGGCCAAGGGGAGAAGGAGTTGGTCATTCCAAGAACAGAGTCCTCAAGAAAGTGCCTTGCCTCTGTCTCTTTAGAGAAGCCAGCTCTGTCAGCAGGTGTCTCTCAGGTATGGCCCCTGGGCTTTCCTCCTTGAAGAGACTCTGGCTTCACCAAACCAGCCAGATGTCCAGGAGCAGAGCTGCCAGGGTACAAAGGTCAGTCCATCACACTGACCAATCTAAAGGAAGCACCTTAAACTCCAATGATGAAGCTCACTACTGTGTAGTTAAAAGGCATTGGCAGGCTTTGCATATCAGAGCTCTGGGGTTTTCCTAAAGCATATTAAGATTGTTAATACTCACTTTTATAAGTAATTTTTGAATTCTGAAATAATGTAAATTTTGTGGGGTTTGTAGAAAAAAGTTGCAAAGAGTTCTTACATCTTTCAATCCAGTTTCTCCAGTGTGGACATGTTACATGATCAATGTATATGTAGAAAATTTTAAGAAAGTCTCAGTACCACATAAGTCTTTAATGAAATACTTTGTTTGGATTTTTCTTCCCCAAATAACGTTTCCTTTTGGTCTAGAATGCAGGGTAGCTTCCACATTGCATTTAGTTCAATTTTTTTAAACCTACATCAAATGGTTTCAGCTTGTACCTAAAGAATCAAACTAGCAACTAAAGAAGACACATCATATTGTAATGGGGTTTTTAAATCCTAGGGAGGCAATTGTGTTGGAGAATCCCTCATCAGCATGGCCAGTGTGGTGCTGATACCATCTAGACTGTAAATATCACCATACATTTTAGCATCTGTTCATTTTCTAGCACAGAGTGAGGTATGACGTAAGTGTACAGAATGTATAGGCTGGACAGCTACTGTTTGGCCAGGAACAAAAATTAAGAACCAAGTATAATAATTGTTCTGTCTCTTTAAGAGACAAGCCACACCCACTCCCTCCCCCATCTGCTGAGGCAGACTGATCTTCAGCCTCCTGCCTGAGTTCTCTCTCTTTTTCCATCTTCCTCTTGGAGAGGCAGCTACTGCCTCTCTCCCCACTTCTCCCCTTCCCCTGCTCTGTCTCTCTATTCTCTCTTCTCTCTCTGCTCTTCTCCCCGTCTCCCTTCCCCCTCCATAACCCCTTGAATAAATATCCAACCTCACTCTGCATGGCGTGCCTATTCATGTCTTTTTCTCTTGCCCGCCTGCCACATGTCTCCCTGCCTAGGACCAGTCACCACTTTTCTCTGCCTGGGACTGGCTGCTCTCAGGGCCCGCTTGCCTGCTGCCACATGGCCCGCTACCACTGCTTGGGGACCTACAGCATTTTTGCTGCCTACTGCCACCAGGGATCCTGCAGCATTTTTAATTTTTCCATTACACCCAGAAACTTGAAGAGAGGCAGAACAGCTAGCTACTTCTTGCTCAGAAATGTCTATCTGGTCTATTGTCTGTTCTAGTCAACACCATCTTGAAATACCACTGTTTGCAATGGTTTGCTAGATCTGCTGTAACAAACTGCCACATACAGGGACACTCAAACAGCAAAAGTTGATTCTTTTCATAGTCCCACTGACTGGGAGTCTGAGATGAATGTGACATTACCTTAGGCTAAGGCCTGCCTTCTTGGTTAGAGATGTCTGCCTTCTTGTGTCCTTACACGGTCCTTTCTCTGTGCAGGTTTCTGCCCTACTTGCTGTTGACTCTCTTTAAGAAGACTGACTGGATTGTATTGAGAGCCACCTAAACGAACTCTTCAAACTTAGTCACCATTTCAAAGACTGTTAATTACAATTATTTACTTATTTTTCTGTTTGGAGTGGGGAGAGTATGTGCACCATGGCCAATGTATGAAGATAAGAAGACAATTTTGGAGATTCTGTTCTCTTTTTCCACAATGTGAGTCCCAGAGATCCAACTCAGGTCATCAGGCTTGGTGGCAAACACCTGTCCGCACTGAGCCATCTTGATGGTCCTTAGTCACCTCAGTCACCACTTCTAAGAAGCTGTCTTCAAGTAAAGTTATGTTTCTGCTTTAGGAATTCAACACAGG
Organism: Chionomys nivalis; assembly: GCF_950005125.1. NCBI lineage: Eukaryota > Metazoa > Chordata > Mammalia > Rodentia > Cricetidae > Chionomys > Chionomys nivalis. The sequence continues at coordinate 66,542,427 of NC_080091.1, forward strand.
TCACTGGGCGGTAGTGGTACTCACTTTTAAGCCCAGCATCCAGAGGCAGAGGCAGACAGACCTTTGAGTTTGAGGCCAGCCTGGTCTACAGAGCGAATTCCAGGACTGTCAGGGCTACACAGAGAAACCCTGTTTTTAAAAGCTGAGAAAAAGGAAAAAAGGAGCCCGGTGCACAAGTTTTTGTTGTAAAAGGAGCAGTGGGCCGCTTCCTGCCACCCAGCTCCTGGCCGCCTGGCTAGCTTATACCGCGAAATAACAACACACAAATTGTATTCATTTAAAACACTTCCTGGCCCATTAGTTTTAGCCTCTTATTGCTAACTCTCACATCTTGATTCAACACATTTCTAATAATCTGTATGTCACCATGAGTTCATGGCTTACCGGGAAAGATTCAGCATGTCTGACCTGGCAGCTTTATGGTGGCTGTTCTCTGTCTCTTCCTCCTTTCTCCCAGCATTCTGGTCTGTCTCTTCCGCCTATCTAAGCTACTGCCCTATCAAAAGGCCAATGAAAGCAACACATAGAAAGAAAACCCTCCTACACCAGGTTTTTAACAATATTGAACATGTTGGAAGCTTTAGAGTCAAAAATCAGAAGAAAAGAAGAAAGGTCAGGAGAGGTTCCCTGAGTCAAATCACCACTCAGCTTCACAGACCCAACCTGCTGTCTTTTGGGGCTCCCTGTTGATCACTCATTTGTGTGTAGCCCCTGTGAGGGCTAAAGTCATGTCTTAAGTTTTAATTAATGTGCTTAAACATCTATAAAACAAAAATGTCAATGTGGCCAAGGACAGAGAACTTCCTGGAGGGCTTGGAACTCTTCACACAAGACAACAAGCCAGGTTTTCACTTCTGTAAACAAGGTTGGTTGCCCCAACTGCACAAGGTGTATATGATCACACATAGGTGGGAGGGGCATAGGCTGGAAGTAGATCAGGATTGGACAGAGGCAGGAAGTATGTAGCCTGTGGGTTTGCCTTTATAAGCATCGAGTTACCTGAATTTGAGGCCATTCACTGGGAGTCTGGGTATGGACCTGGCCAAAACCCATCATCCCTGCAAGTAAAGCTTGCTTCAATTTTGGCTCAAAAATTGTGGTAGTTGTCTTGGTCTCACCCAGTGGGAGTAACAGTCACCTAGAGCTGTCTCTTTCTGTGGTAAGGCCTCTCCTTCAGTCACACTGGATCGCTAACTGACCTCTCGATGCCTTGGCACAACCCTGGAAGCTACTCAAAGTTACCTTTTCCATGTTTTGTGCCTGGGAGGGCAGAGGGGCTACTATCCCAACAAGTTACAGAACGGAAGGGCAACCATGACAGCTCATGTCGCTGTCAGGGCCAGAGGGCAGTGGATGAAGACTTTTGAACTATACAATTCTATGTTTCTAAGTGACACAGGTCACTCTCGTTGGTAGTATCGTGTGTGTGTGTGTGTGTGTGTGTGTGTATAGTTCGGCACACATCGCAGATCATAATTTCATAAAGCTGTGTGCAAACATTGACTGAAAAGCAAGAACCAGAAGGAAAAAACAAGGTGAGGGTACCAGGGGCAGGCATCTGAAGCAGGACCTTCAGAGCAAACACTTTGATAAAGAAAAGGCGGCAGGAGAGGGGTGCGATTAAGGAGGAAGAGGCCAGGACAGAAGGACACCCAGGCAAGGATGCTGAGGACGGGAAAGTGAGCTGCCAGGAATGAGGAGCCAGGCTTTCCTCTGGGCTAACCAGGCTGTCCTTCGCCTGGAATTATCAGGCACCTGAAACAACAAGGTCAAGAATGTGACCTGAGGAGAGAGGGATATTTGTTCAGGAAACCACACGCTGAGAGAAAGGCCCCAGACTTAAACTGGGGCACTTACCTTCTCTGATAGCAGAATTATACAAGAATTCAAGCAAAGGTTACAGGAGGGAGGGGAATGTTTTTCAAAAGTACTGATGGAGATGGGTAGGAGGGGTGGGGTGCAGGGAGGCAGGCTCCCTCCCTACTTCTCAGTGTGGAGAGCAGCAGCGGGCAGAGGAGAGACACAGGGGCAAACTGGGCCTCAGCTTCTCCCAGGCCCAGCCGGCGCCCCGCCCACCGGGGCATCCGGATTCCAGGCCTCCAGCACAAAAGGCCCTTCCCCCACTTGTCAGCTTTCCTGTTGCCTGGATTGTGTGACCCAGCGCTTTGATCAAACCGGAGCATTATGTACAGACAACTGCTTTAAATATCAAGGTTTTGGAGTCAGTTTGGCACTTGGTCCCCTTAGTGTGCTCTGTCAGATGAATTATGCCTTAAACCCTTAGATTTTCTGCTCGCCTCCTTGAAGGGGCTGGGTCTCTCTGCTATGTCTGTCCCGGCTTCAGAAAGCCCTGTTTGGAGGTGAGCATAGTGTGCAAATCCTGACCGTAACCCCCAGTTTATTGTTTCTGGTGGTTGTGGCCTGAGCACTGTTTTGCATGTTCCCACCACTAGCCACTCGGAAGGCTCTGCAAAGATGTCCTTGGAAGAATGAATGGGCTCAGAGCCAGGACCCTGAGGACTTCCGTCACTCAGTCCTTGGGTCAGTAAGCCTCCCTGGCTGAGTCTGCCTTCTGTAAAAAATCCAGAGATTTGAGCCTACTTGTGGGGCTGGACGCGGGGAGGGGAGGGAGGGGGCACACCTGTAATCCCAGCATGCAGGACACAGAGGCAGAAGGATCAGGTGTTTGAAGCCTGTTTGAGCTGGAGAATGAGTTTCTGGGCTCCAAGGCTAAACCTTGTCTTACTCAGTGTGTTGGGAGAGTAGGGGCATCAAGGTTAACTATGAACAAAGAACCCTATGGGGAAGACTGGAAAGCCCTCCTCACCAGGGCTTCTTGTAACAAAACTGAGCATCTGCCCCCACCACCCCAGATGAGCTAGCTCTCCTAGAGGATGAGGAGTCTTGCAGATTAACCTAGAAAGAGCAAGACCACGGTGCTGTGATTTTCAGCATCTGTCTGTTTGTCTTTCTTGCCTACTAGGTCCCTTCTGTCTGCGGAAGTGCTTTTTCCTTTCTTAACAAACTGCCTCTGTTTCTGTCGATGTGTGTCCCTGGCCCAACATCACTGTTCTGGCACACAAGAAACTGGAAATTTCAACAGGGGCTCTCGGGACTCTGATTCACAAGCTATAACATTGGGAAGAAAGAAAAACCTTTAAACTTGGCAGGCTCTGTATCAGCTTTTGAAATCCCGTCATTCCCTCGCTCTTCTGAATTCCCTAGAAAGAATGTGCTTGACCCGGCCATGACGCTAGTATGAGGGATTTCATCAGCTTCAAGAAACAGCTAAGCCCACAGAGGCTTGACAAACCTTCCTGGGTGGCAACGTCACTACTCGTAACTCAGCAATGTAAGGAGGACTTAAGGCCCAGGTTGGAGTATTGTCCTGAGCGTATTTAGAGAAAATATAATGGCGCTTCTCTTCTAGAAAGACCTATTTCTCTTGTCTTTTGACCCACAATCACCTTTCTTTCCTAGCTGGAGATAAAGCAGAAGAAACCCCGTCAGGACACTGCGGGGAACTGGGGAAGTCCTGCTGTAGCATCCATTTAGTTCCTAGAGCTCCACTCTCGGATCTCTGCCTGAGGTAGCTTTGCTTGGTAAGGATTGTTCTAGGGACACTGGGAACATGCTGAGGTGTCCAGTCTTTGTCACTAATTGGCAAGACCTCTCCATGTCTCCTAGTAACTGAACTCAGCATGTTTGTGCCGTACTAGGTTGTGCCTCCTAGATTAGGGAGACGTTTCTAGACATCGGAGGTTTGTCTAGAGGTTTGTCTTTTCTTGAGCTTTATTTTTTCAAATCAATAGAATGTTGTGAGATTGCCCAGCATGTTAGTTGCCGCTATGGCACCTATCTGCCCAGAGTGCCTGTTGTCATAAACTAGAGGGAGCTGGAGTGATGCTCCAGGGCTTCTGAGGAGAGCCTCTGCCTCTGGCTACATCCCAGTATGGTCCAGTGGACCTTCAGCTTCCTTCCAGAATCGTCTTACATCCGTCCATTTCTTAGGAGCCCTAGCTTTAAAGACCAGTGTCTAGCTCTCTGACTAAGTCAAGGTTTACTATTTCCTGAGTCAATCTTAATGTATCAGACTTTTCCTATCGCTCTCCAGAGATGCTTAAATTCAAACAATTAAAATGTATTCATTTTTTTCTTCCAAAAATCAGCATCCAAGGGACTGGAGAGATGGCTCAGTGGCTAAGAGCATGATCTGGGTTCAACTCCCAGAAAGTACATGGCAGCTCACAACTGTCTGAACTCCAGTTCCAGGGGATCCCACACCCTCAGGCAGACATACCTGCAGGCAAAATACCAATTAATGCACATAAAATAAAAATAAATAAATCATTTGAGGAAAGAAAAGACTGATTAAAAGAAATCAGCACCCTTGATAGTCTTTACTATAGCACTGGCGTGATTCAAACCTGCGTCTCCTGCAAAGTTCATATTGGAGCCTAAGACCCACTGGAAGGGTATTGGGAGGTGGAGCTTGTAGGAGGTAATTAGACCTTGAGGGCTTCGTCTTTGTACACAGGATTGGTGCATTATAGAAAGGACTCAGGGTGTGCCCAAGGTCCTCTTATCTTTCTGCCACGTGAGGATGCAACATTCCCCACTCTGTGGATGTCATTGAGAAACCATCTTAGAAACAGAGACCTTCCTGACCTGGCATCGAACCCTCTAATGTAGCGGTTCTCAACCTGTGGGTCAGGACACCTTTGGATTAAACAGCCCTTTCACAGGGGTCAGATCTCCTGCATATCAGATATTTACATTACAATTCATAACAGTATCAAAATTACAGTTACGAAGTAGCAGTGAAATTGTTTTATGGTTGGGGACACCACAACATGAGGAGCTGTATTAAAGGATCACAGCATTAGGAAGGCCGAGAACCACTGATCTAGTGATACCCTACAAATCACTTCCCGATGACGTCAATCACTCAACACATGCCTGCCGAACCCCCTGAATGTCCTCCTCAAAGTCCTCAGGAACATACTGAATGGTCTCACTGGAATAGGACATGAGCTCTAGAAACCAAAACCCGTTAGTCCTCTTCCTCTCCCTCACCTCATTGTTCGTCTCCACAACGCTCTTCCTAAACGTGATCTTCACCTACTGTCTTAGTGAGGGTTTCTATTGCTGCAACAAAACACCATGACCAACAAGCAAGCTGGGAGGAAAGGGTTTATTTGACTTACATGTCAGCATTGCTGTTTGCCACCAAAAGAAAGTCTAGACAGGAACTCAAGCAGGCCAGGAACCTGGAGACAGGAACTGATGCAGAGGACATGAAGGGGTGCTGCTTACTGGCTTGCTCATCATGCCATGCTCAGCCTGTTTTCTCCTAGAACCCAGGACCACCAGCCACTCACAATGGGCTAGTTTTCTGCTACAGTAGTAGAGTTGAATCATTGTGACAGAGGCTGTGACCAGCAAATTGTCTGGTACTATAGATGTACAGTTTCACGACTGTGATCCATAAGGCAGGAATCAAAGCAGCATTTTAATAAATGAAATAAGACAGGTGAGCCGTGGTCTGTGTTTGGTACCCTCTGCCATGCCCAAGCAGAGTTGTCCATTCATGGACGCTTCCCCTATACAGCTCAAGGACCACATGGGCCGGAGAGAGTTGAGCCACGGTGTGTTTGCCGAACACTACTCTCGCGAGGTCTTTGAAAGAACCAAGCAGTTCCTTTTTCCAAGGGGCCTAAGCTTATAGAGATCACATTTGGGGCCAAGGCTGTTCCATCACACACCTGCTGGAGTCCCTGAAGCCTGGCCTGGTGGGGGCCCCTCAAGCTACAAGGGGACAGATGTTGATTGGACCTGATTGCGGACTGACACAGTGCCAAGTTCAGGCCTTGGAAGCTGGTCTGCCTGGGACAGCACCCATCGCTTGTTTATCCTGCATGAGATCTGTGGATGGGAAGGCAGTCTGCAGCCAGTGCGACTGGGCCCTGTGTGCACAATGTATATATACCTGCTGGGGCTGCCATGCCCTGGCCTGTATGCTGTGTGGCCTTGCAGACTATACTGATGACAGTGAGAAGGCGCTTTGCACCAGCTGTGCTATGTTTGAAGCCTGATGTGGCCATGGACAACCAAGATGCTCACACTGAAGAGAGGGGAGGTGGCTTTATATGTTGTACCCAAGTAACAAGTGAATAAACCTCTTTATATTAAAAAAAAATAAAATAAAATAAAAATAAAAAAAAAAAGACAGGTGAGGCACAGAAATTCCTGGCACACGAGGGGTCATCAACAAACACAGGTTGCTGTCATTACTACTGCAGTCATTGTAGTTGGGCCTAGAAATGCTTCATTTTGAAGAGTGGTAAAATCACACTGTTAGAGGAGGGCCCACTTGTTCGTCCCGGCCACTCGGCAAGCTTAGACCTGAAATAATCACACAGAAACTGTATTAATTAAATCACTGCTTAGCCCATTAGCTCTAGCTTATTTGCTAACTCTTACATCTTAATTTAACCCATCTCCATTAATCTGTGCATCACCCTGAGGTCGTGGCCTACCAGCAAAGTTTCAGTATGTCTATCTCCAGCTGCAGATCCATGGGGTCTCCTGACTCCACCCTTCTTTCTCCAGCATTCAGTCCAGTCTTCCCAACCTACCTAAGTTCTGCCCTATCAAAAGGCCAAAGCAGTTTATTTATCATTAATGGTAATCACAGCACACAGAGGGGACTCCCACATCATCACACAAAGTAGGAAAAGCAGTGAGAACCAGTGGGGAGGGACATGGGAGGAAGGAGGGAGAAGAAATAGAGGTTTCTCCTCTGCTTTCTCTTTGTGAAAACTTTCCAAAAAGAGTTTTTAATCCATTCTCAGAGTTGGGAATGTTGCTCAGTGTGGAGGCCCACAGACGTGAGCCTGTTCCACCTTGACTAAAGGTCAGAGAGATTGAGCTTATTTTTACTCTTTCAGAGTTGTTGACAACAGGTGTGGCTACAAACAAGATGTCCTGGTCTAGGGTGTGGTTACTTGGTGCTTTGGACGTTAAGATGGCCCATAGAGGTGGATCCTCTCCACCCTGACCAAAGGTCAGAGAATTCAAGCCTATTCCTGCTCCTTCATTTTAAAACAGGAGGTTTGACATAGGGAGTGACTGCCTAGGGGATATTTGGTCTAGGGTGTGTTTACTGCATATCCTGCCAGAGACATCAGAATGTTTTACTCAGGAAATAATGGCTTGATGTCTCTAGTGTTGAAGAAAGTAACTATCCTGGTTGTCCTCTGTATAATGTTAAAGCAGTCTTTTGCCTTCTCCCCTCCTCTCCTTGCTGTATTGAGGGTATAAAAGCATATGAAAAATAAACATTGGCAGATTCAGTATTCACTGAGTTGCCCTCCCAGTACTATCCTATGTCTCTGTATTTCTTTTGTATCTCTGTCTATTCTGCCTAACTTTTCTAAGCCACATGTCCCTACCCTGGAAGCGTGTACGAACCCATTGTGGCTGGACCACGGCAAATGTCACCCCAAAATGTGGCTTCCGACAGCTCAGTTGACAGAATGCTTACCTAGCATGTACAAAATCCTGTGTTTGATTTTCACCACCACATAAAACTCGGTATGGTAATACACACCTGTGATCCCAGCACTGGAGAAGTGGAGGCAAGAAGATCAAGAAATTCAAGGTCATCCTCACCTATATAACAGGTTTGAGCTATGCTGGGCTAACGAAAGCTATGTATTCTGCTGCATAGATGAAAAAGACAGGAAAGGAAGGAAACTGATCCACAAATAGGTTGAGAAAATAGAACGTAAATATTAGTACAGAGAGGAGAATAACACTGTTTACAAAGAAGTATGCTTAAACCACATTAATTATTGCATGCAATAGCCAGCAATATGCACATTGCTCATTGAGATTCGTATCATTACCCTAAAGTAATTAAACCAATGTGGACATCCTGTCTCACGCAAATCACTTCTACCTGGAATAGCGATTACAGCTATAATCATGCTCCATTTGAAATCTTGACTTCATGAATATGATTGAGAGCTTGTGAAATGAGGTGAGATTGGCTAGACCTTCAGGGGAGTGGAGTGATGGGCACATCAATCACATGCTTCCATGCCCCTGCTCTTTCTGCAGACTTCCAGAAATCCATATGGAGCCAGTCTCTTGTGGAGCTCTCGGCTATTCTGAGAAGCTTGCAGTAAGTTGGGTTTCCGTTGATTTCCCACTCCTCTTACTCTTCAAGCTCAGTTCTAGACATCCACACTTGAGGTAACATGTTCAAAAGATAAGAAGACAGGGAGGTGAGGGTCACATCTCATACCCGACTTTCTTTTCCCTGCAGGTTTTGTTTTCCTCCAAAAGACCAAATTATTTTTTTCTGTGTGCACTTTACTCTTTATTCACTTGGTTTTTTTCTTATACTCTATGGAATGGTTATAAACAATATAAAGCAGAAGTTCTTGTTTACTTGGTTTTAAAATATCTGCTCCTTCAATTCGGAAAGCCTGCATAGACTCTAATACAGATCATGATTTCCTAAGAGCAGGCTGCCAGGAAAGGGGATCTGCCTATATGGATGTGAATTTGTACAGCAGACAATGTGAGTTCCAGAGGGATGCAAAGACAGTGGCACCTCCCAGCACACACTCCCTTCTTAGGGCATTGTTCACTGGTTTCTCAGTAAGTCCTTTTGTTTGTATCCAGAGCCCACTGTCCACCCCACCCCCCGCCACCTGCTTCTCTAAGCTTTCCAGGATATACCCAATATTGGTGCTTGAACCAAAGCAGCTAGAAATAGGTGAGACAAAAGACATGTGACCTCTGAGGTTCCCCTAGCCTTTTTAGCAGAGATGGTCCTTATTGGATGTTGACCAATACAACCACAGTCTCTCTTGGGATCATATTAAGAAGAAAAGCAAAGATTTAAAGTCTTGTATGATTTTCTTTTGAAGTCTACATCATGATGCTCCCCCGAGCCCAGAGTACTTTGCTTAGGGAGTTGAGTGAGTGTTGGATGAGTGGTTGTGCAATTTATAGACTAAGAATATAAAGCAGTTTCTACAAAAGTGTTCAACATGACTCTGGCCCACCTTCATAACCAATGAATAAAGACCTATGTATAGAACTTGAATGAATTTCAGGCCTTTAACTTTTGATCAATTTAGCTAGTCCCTTAGCGTAATCCTGAGGAAATATTGTCATACTGACCGGAAGTCTGAAGGGTACATCAGACAGAAAAAGGCTGTGTGTAAATACCAGTAGTGAGAGGTCAGAAGGTGTAGCGGGTGCCTGGTACCTGGAGATTCATTCAGATGGTATTGTAGGCTGAATTGTGCACCTTCAAAATGTGTGAGTGAAAACTTGAACCACCTGTATTTGGAAGTTAAGTCTTTAATGAAATGGTAAGTTTAAAAGGCAAGCATTAGGTCCCAATCCAACAGGACCTGTGTACCTAAGCAGAAATGTGGGCACACAAAGAACACAGGGATAGACACACAGGGATGGACACATAAGGAGGAAAGACTTTGTGAGAACACCTAAAAGCCAAAGAGAAAGGCCCCAAAGAAATGCTGGTCTCAGACTTCTAGCCTTCAGAGCTATGTTGTTGTGTAGGCTGCCCCTTCTACATTATGTATTATGGAAGCCAGGCACACTATGTTCCAGGCAGTGGATAGAAGAACTCCATTTCAAGGGGTTGATTGTGTCCACGATCCAACTGTAATGTGCGTGTGTCTTTTCCAAGCATGCTAGTGCCTGATGAAGGGGAGAATGAAGTGTGTCTGGTGTCTGTTGTGTGAGGCAAACCCTCCAGAAGCCACAAAAACAAGCCAAGCAATGGATTTGCTTTCTGAAGATGAATTAAGTGAGTCTCAGCAGGTAAGAATCATGTCTTAGTTTCTCAAAGAATGGTTAGTGTTTCTGTCACCGGACTGGACTCCCAGAAATCTCCCAAGAGGGAAGATTCTGTGTAAAAGTCAGACTCCAAATGGCTGGTGCATCCGCCAATCAATATCAACAAGGCGAAAACACAGAGGCCCAGTCAAATCACCCCATTACAGCAACCATCACACAGTACTGGGCTCACAGAAAGTGGTCAGAAAATGCTACTTTTAGTTATTCTCATAAAAATGAAAAGGGAGACAGGCAGTGGTGGCATATGCTTTTAAACTTACATCCTTTTAAACTCAGGAGGCGGAGGCAGGCAGATCTCTGTGAGTTCAAGGCCAGCCTGGTCTACAAAGTAAGTTCCAGGACAGCCAGGGCTGTTACACAGAAAAACCCTTTCTCAAACAAACAAGCAAAAAACAAAAACAAAAACAAAAAAAGAAAAGAAAAGAAAGGGGAATAATATCTTCCCTCCAATAGGCTCAGTGTGGCTAGACGTAATTGGCATTCCCAGGGTTAAAGAGAGGGAAATGGGCATGCTCTAAAGAGAAACAGACAGAACTAACCACACTGTTATTAAACCAAACCATTATTTGAAAGCCCTTCTTTCAGAAAGTGAAAAAGGAGCAAGGGCTAGATAAAGAATAGTTGTTTTCTACCCTATCTGGGAAAGAGATTATCAATGTCATAATTACCAGATAGGTTTGAGAAAGAATGTAACTGGCTTTTCTATTGTAAATGGGTCCTTTCTTTCTGAGATGATGAAGATGTGGTCAAATCTTTACCTCAATCACTGACCCGAGGGGATGCTCTACTCAGAACCTCTCATTCACGATGCTCGACTACTCCATCGCAATGACAGGCTTTTAGGATTCCGGGGTTGAAGCAAAAGTGAGCTATCTACCCGAGGAGCTGCTAGAGTCACACCAGAAGGTCGAAGATGAGGCTACGGAGGGAGAACCCTGAGTGTCCAGCTCCTCTAACTATCTGTCTTCTTCCTAAGATCCCATTCATTTACAGAGTTTCTAGCAGATAGTATTATAAATTACTTTATTTTTAATTGATATTTGTACTCACTTGGGAGATGTAATATTAGAAACTGTTACATGTGTGCAACATATGAAGATGAAATCAAAATAATCTCTCTGTCTCTGCAAGCTTTATCTCCATGTGGTGAGAACTTTTCTGGTTATTTTGAAATCTATAATTAAATGTTGCAGCTCATTGATAGTGTACTGTACTATGGACATTAGTTCCCCCATCTGGTTGTCTTTTTCTACTGTGGTAGTTTGAATGGGAAACCTTCCTCATAGCCTTGGGCATTTGAATACTTCGTCCCCAGTGGGGCATTGTTTTGGGGAGTTTAGGTGTTACAGTCTTGCTAAAGGAAGTATGTCACCACCACTGAGGGTGTTTGCCTTAGTTAGGGTTACTATTGCTGTGATGAGACACCATGACCAAAGCAACTTGGGGAGGAAAGGGTTTATTTGGCTTTCACTTCTACATCAAAGTTCATCATTGGAGGAAGTCAGGACAGGAACTCAAACAGGGAAGAATTTAAGGCAGGAGCTGATGCAGAGGCCATGGAGGGGTGCTGCTTGCTAGCTTGCTTCCAAAGTCTTGCTCAGTCTTCTTTCTTCTCTTTTGTTTTCTTTCTTTCTTTCTTTCTTTCTTTCTTTCTTTCTTTCTTTCTTTCTTTCTTTCTTCCTTCCTTCCTTCCTTCCTTCCTTCCTTTCTTTTTCTTTCTTTTTTGTTTTTTTTTTGTGAGAGGGTTTCTCTGTAGCTTTGGAGTTTGTCCTAGAACTCACTCTGTAGGCCAGGTTGGCCTTGAACTCACAGAGATCCACCTGTCTCTGCCTCCCTAGTGCTGGAATTAAAGCACCTGCTTTCTTATAGAACTCAGGATCACCAGCCCAGGGATGGCACCACCCACAATGGGCTGGCCTCCCCCATCAATCACTAATTAGGAAAATAACTTACAGGCTTGTCTACAGCCCATCCTACGGAGGCATTTTCTTCACTGAGATTCCCACCCCTCAGGTGACTTTAGCTTGTGTCAAGTGGACATAAAACTATCCAGACAGTGGGCTTTGGGGACTATAGCTTCACCCCTTCTGCTTCGTGCTTACATTTGAAGATACACGTTCTCAGCCACCTAGTTCTGCTGCCATGCGTTTTACCATGCCCACCGCTTGGTGTCATTCGTTCTACCATGCCCACCGCTCGCTGCCATGCCCACCGCTTGCTGCCATGTTTTCCCACCCATGATAAAATCTTATCCCTCTGTACCCAAAGCCAAAATAAACCTTTTCTTTTTTAAATTGCCTTGGGCACAGCATTAAATCACAGCAGCAGAAAATTGGATGCCTTTTCTCCAGCCTCCCTCTGCCCTTGCCCTCTTGCCCCACTTTTTTTCTCCAGTACTTTCCTTTGTATTTTACCTCTATGGAATCAACTGTTCTCACTGATATAAAGGAGTACCCAACTTACTTTAGTGAACAACCAATAAACATCCAACATCATGACTGATGCTGCTATGTCCCTATTGGGGGTTTATTTGGTTGTAGTAGATGATTGCTGGGCGATCGCTGCCTGGATTGTGAAACGAAGTCAGTTTCAGGGAGTATCAATGATAAGAAAATTCTTGATCATGTTGAAGTCAGGGATGCTCCTGGAAGTCCCAAACTGCTGTCTCTGTTTTTACCTGAGGAGAAGAAACAGGATGAAAGACGGAAATGAGGGAGAAAGAGAGCGAGTTATTCCAAGCAGAGGCTCCAAAATCGAGCAGCTCAACTGCGTTCTAAACTGAGTTACATTTAAGAAGGAATGATTGCAGTGGCACAGGCCGATAATCTCAGCATATGGGAGGCTGAAGCAGGAGGGTTGTGAGTTAGAGGCCAGCCTGGGCTGCAAATCTAGCCTCTGTTTATAAAAACAGAACAAGGAAAGAGAAGAAAGAGGAGGAGAAAGGGGAGGAGGGAGAGGGGGAGGTATAATTGACATATAACAAACTTCACTCTTTTAACGAGTAGAATGATGGGTTTTGATGTTCACACGCCCGTGGAACACTGCCGATTGCAATCAAGATGTGGAGCATAAGCATTCCCGCAAGTTTCCTTTTACGATAGTGTTATCATTCCTCCCGCTCCCCTCTGATGTTCCTTTGCAGATAGCCCACTGACCCGCTTTTCCTCTACTGATAATGTGAAATTTTTGCAAAAATAAATGGATAGAATCACAACATCCTACATTTTTTGTCTGTTATGTACTCTGATTGGTGAACTCAGCACAGTTATTCTGAAATTCATCCAAGCTATTAGTAATGTATTTCTTTTTTTCTTTTTTTTTTTGACTGGAGGTGTGTTGTTGTGTGGGCCTACACAGTGTGTTTATCCACTTGACTTTAGGGTCCTTGGGATTTTATTTGATATTTAGCTACTAAACACAAAGCTGTTATGTGAATGCTTATTCCACACTTTGTATGGACATGTGTGTGCATTCTTAGTAACAGAACGGTCAAACTATAGGTTGTTTTCTTTTTTAAGAAACTCACAAGCTAATTTTTATTTCCCTAGCAACCAATTATATTTGGCATATTTATTATTATTTTGATGACATTGCTATTTAAATTTTTAAATAAAAATAAATAATCTTTAAAAACGTCATAAATGAATTTAAGAATCTGTTTAAATCTTAAACACAACCTTAACTGAGTTGACATTCATAGTTTTGAGATTTTGATGGTTCAAATGGCCGATGCGGACAGCTAGTCGAAGCTTTGAGTATGAGGAGTTTTATCAGAATTTTACAGTTCTTTGGTGGAGCTAAAGCAGTCGACAGTGTATGGGGTATCTGAGGAAGACAAACCACCATAGACTCCATCTTCCTCTCTGACACATTTTGATTTTGTATCCTATGTTGATGTTATAGAAAAAAAGGGTACAGACAGAAAAGAACGGAAGTTAACGAGCACAAGCCCCTGGCAAGGAGGATCCGTAGCCACTCATAGCAACACGTCTGGGGCTTTTCTCACTGGTCCCCAGGAAGGTATGATAGCATTCCAGAAGGATCCTAATTCCTTCCACTCAGTTACCCAGGACAGGGCTAATGGCTCCCCCCCGCCCCCTTGTTAATCATCGACTGATTTACTGTAACACCAGAACATGCAGGGACAAATGGTGGGGACAGTGTCAACTAAATTTTTTAAAAGCAGGGGGCGGGGGTTGCCTCGGAAAACTACACCCAGAGTGTAGCTCAGCTGATAGCTCACTGGCCTAAGATGCTTGAAGCCCTAGTTCAGCTCCTAAGAGCGCATAAACTAGGCGTGGTGACATAACCTGTCACCCTAGCACGAACGCCTCCTCTTGTTTACTAGAAAGAAGGACCTTGGCTCTGTGCAGATCCACAGAAGGTATCAAGTGTGAAGGTGAGTGCCCCTCAGCTTCTAATAAAATTCAAAGAGTGACATTTGGAAGAAGGAACATTCTCCTCTGCATGGTAACAACAATCAACCTCAATAACACTGAAGGAAAAAAAAATAAAATAAAACTCCAAGTGCTTGCCCTACTGAACGTAAGTCAATTAGAGACCATTGCTTTTTCATAAAAAGGGTGCCACGGTCATTGATTTAACTGAGTTTACAGGAGAGATCAAGGCTAACTCTACCTCATGCTGCATTCTGTGTTATGAAATTATAGCTGCGGCTGGTTAGTGTAATAGCGAGATGCCATGCCCAGGATCATCTGGCGGGGTGGGCTCCAGGACAAACCTAAGAGCCTGCTGAATTTGCCTAGACAAACATTCTACTGGAATCACTTTCCGAAGAGAAGGAGGTTTCAAATCTGAAACCACACTGTTGGGTGGGAAAATCCCCATCATCTTAAGTGAGAAGGGCTTTATAGAAAGATGATGGAATTTCAGAATCAGTGGCAAAGCAGAGCTGGAGAAAGCTGAATTAGCATCTGTTCTATGGGATTGCTATTGCTCCTACGTCCCCACCCCACTCCACCCCACCCCACCCTACCCCACCACCCCACCCCTCTCCCCGCCAACCTGCCAACGACCGCCAAGTAATTCTCAGCAACCTCCTTCTAGAACTGGCTTTGAAGTTCCCTGCACACCTGTGTAGATTATAAAACAAGGAGGCTGAGCTTCCACACCCAAACTCTAAATTCACAATGCCCCTCGACAGTTAAGACATGCCCTCCAGCGTCTTGTGTAAAAGTTAAACCCAAGCTTGATCTAATCTCCTGAAGTGGTTAACCCTTGCCCGGATTTAGCGCACGTTCCCAGTTAGGGAGCGGGAAGTCTCTGCTTCTAGTTAGAGCTGTCTTCAGAAACCATCGGGGTAACAAGCCTTTGGGATGGGTGCCTGCGGAACCCCAGCAGATGATCTGGTGCCCTTATTTTTATTAGTTCCCTCTTCTGGAGCTGCCCCCACCCACCTCTTTAGCGTCTTGGATTTTGAATGAGGTTGTAAAAGAAGAACCATTCTCTGGGTTGCTCGTGGCACAGTTTTGTTCCTACTCTTATTCTGCCCAAGGACCCCCTCAACCCTCATCCTGTAGGAGGAAGCATTCGAGGGCGGCTTTCAGCACTACCCTAGGTTTGTGTTGGGTTGGAATAAAGAGAGCAAGCAGCTGGAGTTGGGGCCCTCAAAGATCTGCAGTACTG
Organism: Chionomys nivalis; assembly: GCF_950005125.1. Classification (NCBI taxonomy): domain Eukaryota; kingdom Metazoa; phylum Chordata; class Mammalia; order Rodentia; family Cricetidae; genus Chionomys; species Chionomys nivalis. Next base: position 66,557,976 of record NC_080091.1, read on the forward strand.
GCTGGGCACAGACAAAGGGAAGTACTGGGAGGAGATCTTGATTTGGAGCCAAAAGTTTGCCTTGGGCAAGAAGTGCCTCCCAAACCTCCAGCTGGGGCGGGACCGGTCCCGGCTCAGCCAGCCCAGGTCTTGCAGGTGCTGGCAGGGAAGTGACTGCACCTGGCTCGGGAGGGCGTGCCAAAGGAAACCACAGCAGGCACCTGGTTCTGATCCCATGCCACACCCTGACCCCTCTGGTGAACTCGCTGCTCCTTCTGCGGAGTTCAAGGGTCTCTTTTCCCAGTCCACTTCTCAGTCTGGCTTAGCTATGGTCCTGGACTTTCTACCTTCACCCCCAGGGTCTAAGACCAATCTAATTCAGGTCCCTGCAAAGGGTTCTCTCCTCACTCCAGAAGACACAGAATTCTTTCCTTTCTTGGCCCCAAACCTATTATTTCTCAGTCTCTAGCTTAAAACAGCAGAAATGGCAGTAGGTTCTTCCTTGACAGAAAGAATCCAAGTTTTTTCTGAAAGAACTCCTTGGTTCCTTCGGGAAGGCACCCGCTGTGCAAACATGAGGTGCAAGGAGGTCAAAAGAGGTGATGTATGTCTGTAACCCCAGGTCATTGGTCAGTCAGCCTAGCCAAGACAACAAGCTCCAGGAGCAATGATAAATGCTGTCTCAACAAACCAAGACGGAGAACAACAGGAAGCTATGTGATGTGGAACTCTGCCCTCCATGGGTGTATGCACACATGTGCATATAAACACACACATACAAGAAAATTAATATAACAAATAAAAGAACTCTTTGCTACAGTGCCTTTAGTCTTAGGTTCTGGTTTTTATGCCCAGGCAGGAATGATGATATGCCAGAGACTTGGCCAAGATCCTCGGTGAATTTTAATAGCCCCGATGACAGATCCAGTGGGAATGCTAGGGACCACTTCCCATCAGTCCTTCTGTCCTTCTCTGGTCTCCACTCTTTGGATTGGCTAGAGCTGTATGTGAGCCTATCAACCCCCAAACAGAGAGTGCCTAAGACACCACCTGAAAGTCCTTTCCCCTGATCCTGGGGAGTTCCCACACTCCCTCCCAACTATGCCCATCCTGTTAGGCCTGCCTGGTGATGGAGACACAAACTAGAGATGGCCAAGGTACAAGCAAAACTACATCACGTGCAATGTTTTCTTATAAATTGCATCCTCCCACACTCTGGTTCTCTTTCTAGAAGAGTATAGTCCTATATATCCTATCCTTTATCATATCCAGGGGTTCTGAGCTCTCTGTGTAGAATTCCCCATACCATAAAATAAAAATGATACATATTTTGCATATACTGATAATTTCAAGACACCCGTGGAGTGCCTAAATCCCTCCAAGAATGTTGAGTTAAGACTCTGCCTTAGGGTAGTGGAATACATGTGATAAAAATGAAAGCAGAATGGGGTGCTATTTGGGAAGATAAAGGGAACCAACAAGAGCAGAGTAAGGGAGACATAAAAGCATCATAAAGAAGAGAGTATAAGGGTGCTGCCGTGAACCTCACTATGTTATACTAACAAACAAAAAATCAATAAGGATTGATGGATTCTTTTAATTGACTTAAATTCACTGGGCATTTCCTGCCATTTTGATTCAGTGTTATTTTCTAGAAAGTTCTCCTGGCTTCATGCAGTTCTTCTACCCAGTCTATAACATCTCCTGCATTGTCACCAGCACCATCCTCGTGGCTGACATGGCTTCACCTGGGCCACATCTTCCATCCTATGCCCTTCTTTTAGACGAAGTCACAGGGGAAATCTAAGTTGGTTGACCTGACAGTCAAAGGAAACCTTTAAAGCAAGAGAGTATAAAACGATCTCACCATAAAAAAATTTTAAACATATTAAATAAACATAGTAAATAAGTCTACATAAAGCGTGTGCAAATACATCTTGAGGTCACCCTTCACGATCATGGTTGGACCTGAACAAAGGAAGGGGCTGGAAGTTTGGGAATCATTAGCCCCTTGTGAGTCTCATCTTTGCAGAGGAACTCAACAAAGCAAACCTCAAGCTGTCCTGCCCCTGAAGACCCTGCTCAGAGAGTTGACATCTGTTTGGAAGATTAGGAGATTTACTTATTTATATATATGCAGCTCAGAGTTCCCAGAGCTCCAAGTTCTCAGGAAACCTGCTGCTACTGATGAGGACAGCCACGAAAGCTTATTTCGATTAGATTTTTAATTGATGGCTCACTACGTAATTAAGAAGGATCCCTTGGAGTGAAATTCCAAGTAAATATTCTTTCTTTTATTAATCTGCCCTGCCAGATAGCACTGGAGGAGACGAGACAAGTCTGTAGGTTTTCATTCTCCGGAGAGGATACAAAGATGACTTCAGGTTCTGATCTCTTCCTGTGAGACGGTCTCATTCTCTGGGATGCATTGTACCTTTTCCTCTAGGGCCTCTAGGGCGTTTTCCCATTTTATCATTCAACTCATTTAGGTCCAGCAACACGGGTGAGATGACCTGAACACAGGTGAGTTTGATCCCTGAACCCTTATGGTGAAACAAATGAATGCCCAAACCTCTACACATAGGCCGTGACAAGCACAGACCCCTCCCCTGACAAAGTGAATAAATTATAAATTTAGTGCAGTGCCATTTGTCAAGCAGCTGCTGTGCACCTTTGCAGGGACTCAAAAGAAACAGATCACGACCGTCTACCGCTGATTCCCAGGGGATCTCAGACACCAGATAAAAAGTTAGCACAAGGGAAAATAATCCAGAAAGAAAGATCCAGCGATGAGCATTCATGCAGCTTGAAATGGGCTGTGGTGAGTTTCTCATGGAGCATCTCAAGTGGGTTTGAGTAGTCACAGTATCAGCACAGAACTGCACAGAGTTGGACACTTCCTGCCCCTTATCCCATTCCCCCAGTTTGGAGCAGAGGATCTTGACCACATGACCGTGAGCCATGTCTGTGATGCCTTCCTCTGTCTGAATCATGTCTCATCCTCCATAGCACCTGCTGGTTACCTGTCTTCACTCACACGTTAGTGATTCCTGTTGAATAAGAAAAGGGACCATGTGCCCATCTTCTTTGGTGATTAAATTGGCATCAAGAGGGAAGAGAGGGAACTGAAAACTAGAAACTAGAGATAGAGTAATAATAAACACAGGAAAATCACCATTCCATCTTAGACCTGACCTTAGAAGGTACCCACTTTCTCCTCTACTACATTGGTCTTTGTTGTGGAATATTATTTTAGCATCATAAAGATGTGTTGCATTTGTTTATGGTGTATTTGTTTAATTATGAAAAGATGTGTGTAAACAGAGATTGCTCATTCATTTCCTGGCCGCCCAGTCCCAAATTATCACACAGAAACTATATTAAATACAACAGTGCTCGACCAATGACTCAGACATATTTCTAGCTAGCGCTGGCATCTTGAATTATCCCATTTCAACTGATCTATGTATCACCACAAGGCTGTGGCCTACTGCTAAGGTTCTGGCATCCATTTCCTTCAGCAGCTATATGGCATCTCTTTGACTCTGCCTACTCTCTCTCTCTATCTCTTCCAGACTGGCTGTATTTTGCCCTTCCTCAGGCCAAAGCTTCTTTATTAACCAATGGTAATAAAACATATTCACAGCATATAGAGGGGAATCCCACATCAGTTATTGATGTTTCACCTTGCTTGCCTAAGGTATCTGATTGGTCTAATAAAGAGCTGACCAGCCTATAACTGGACTAAAACAGGTTGTAGTTTCTCAGGAGAACTAGGAATGGGTCCTTCCTCTAACTAAAATACTGTTAACCTCCAGAGCAGTTTGGGTGGGGGGCAAATCCCCCAGTCTGATGAGAGCTATCAGCCTACCAGAGGCTGGTCCCCAGTCCTGCTCTTGATCCCAGGCTCTCCTCTCTGGCTCTGAGCTGGGACAAGCTCTCTTATTTGTATTAAGTTCTTCTTCTCTCTGGTGATGGACGGTGGTCACGCACGGTGCTGTGCTCAGTTTGGGGTAAAGGTCCTCTAGTCATCAAAGTTTCTCTTTTGAGTTGTATTTTGCCTGTGAAGCCCAATGGAACAACAGAGAACACACAGGAGGGGAAGTGCCTCTGAGGGTCTTGCTCAGGAGCTGTTTCTGCTCCTGACCCTGCCCTGCCTCCCAGGGAAATGTTCCTAGCTACCTGCTTCCTTTTTCCTGGACACCTTGTGCTTCTGTGTCACCTGGCCTTCCTGTTGTCGTACCTGCCCAGAGTCCACTCTTATCTTCACCCCAGAGGGAAGCAGGTGTGAATGGAGGAAGGGTTGGGAAACCAAACACGCACTCCCCACAGCGTACTCCCCACAGCGAATGTCTAGGGCCGAGCATAGCCATAGACATCCTTGCCCCAGGCTGCCTCGCCATAGCACCTGCTCTGAGCAGGTGACAGCCTCTCACCCGGTGCTTCAGCACCGCCTGGTGTGGGTCCCGCAAAGGTTGCAGTACCTTGAGAGTTGCTTTGGTTCACGGTAGGGGTGGGGACCAGTGGAGGAGGAAAAGGGCCTGCTTGCTCAAACCCTACCTAGCCCTGCCCAGGCTATCTGGTCCAGAGGCCAGAGAGAGGGAGGGCTTGGGAACAGGTGGACTGTACTCATGCAGTCTGAATCAAAGGGCAGATGAATGCTAAGAGCTGGCTGGCCGCTACCCTTACAAGCATTCATGCGTTCCCAACATGACATCAAATAGCAAATTAAGGGAGTGAGGGTGAGGGGGCGGAGTTATCCCTGCTGGGAAAGGGCTTGTCTTGCAGGCATGAGGACGTGAGTTCAATCTGCAGAACCCATGTGAGCAACCTGGGCGTGACAGTATCTGCGTGTAATCCCAGCTGGAACCCCGGGCTCACTGTCTGGCCAGCCTGGTCTACATGGCGAGAATGACACCCAAGGTTGTCCACTTGCCAGGGATGTGCAAAGCATGCACATTTATGTGTGCACACACGGACAGAAAGATAGACAATTTAAACATTAAAAAAAGTCCCACGGCTGGCTAAGAGAGGTTCAAAGGAAAGAGCCTTATATTTTAATAACTCTAATATACTCTTGTCCTGCTCTTGAATGAGGTGATTTTTAGTTTACCCTGTGCCCTTAAAGTCATGCAGTTGGTCCTGTTTGTTTACCAGAGGACTTGTTGTCTGCCCATTTGCACCTGCTCTTCACTGCCTCTGAGGGAAGCCTCGAGTGGACAGTCCTTTCACAGAGCAAACATGATTGACACTCTTTCAAGCAAATGAAAGGCCAAGCAAGGCCTCTCCTGGGACTGTAGCTCCACCCACTTCTCCAGTATTCTTTGCAGTCTTAGGCTCCCAAGGGAGGGCTGGATAAGGTGTTTAAATGTGTTCTAAGAGTTACCCACACTCAGAGTCTATGAGCAGTGTTAATTGGATTCAATGAACTATTAAAAAAAAGTTGGGGGCAGAGTGAAAAAGTAGGGATACAAATCAAATGTATAAAATTCTGAAAACATTAACAAAAATATTGTTTTAAAATAAAAAATTAAAGAGTTTCTGTTATAATTGTATTGGAAAAGAGAGTATGTCTTATCAGTACTAAACAAGAAGTAAAATATATCTTCTTACACTGTTTAAAACATTACGGGAACAAGAAAAACGATTCAATGGGTAAAGGCACTTACCTCCACGCCTGAAGAGTTCAATCCCCAGGACCCACACAGTGGAAGGAGATAATCAACTCCCACAAATTGTTCTGTGACCTCTACATCCTGTGGCAACCCCTCCCCCACACACAAATAAATAAGCAAATATTGTGAAGTAAATTTTTAAATTATGTGTGTATGCATTATCCATACATAAATGTTAAGTATATGCACAGGCATTCATAACGCAACATTTCTTACACTGCTCTGAATGTGTGTGTGTGTGTGTGTGTGTATACACTTATTCAATCACCATAGCAACTCTGTGGAATTGGTTCCATGCTGGCTTTCTCCTTTTATATAAAAAACCTTTTAATTTTATATTTTTATTTATTTTTATTGTATGGATGTTTTGCCTTGTGTGGTGGTTTGAAAGAAAATGGCCCCCAAAGGGAGTGGCACTATTAGCAGACACAGCCTTGTTGGAAGAAGTAAGTCACTGTGGGACTTCCCTCAGTGGGGCAGTTAGTCTACTTTCTGTGGTCTGCAGGATGTAGGACTCTCAGCCAGCACCATGGCTGTCTGCACACCACCACGCTTCCCACCATGATGATAATGGACTGAACCTCTGAAGCTGTAAGTGAGCCACCTCCATTAAGCGTTTCCTTGATAAGAGTTACCGTAGTCATGGTGTCTCTCCACAGCAATGGGAACCTTAACTAAGCCACCTTGCACGTCTGCCTGTCTGTTTACCCTGGGTGTGCTTGGTATCTGTGAAGGTCAGAGGAGGGTATCAGATCTCCTGGAACAGGAGTTACAGGCAGCTATGAGTCACTGTGTGGGTTCTGGGACTCAAACCCAGGTCTTCTACAAGAGCAGCCCAGTGCCCTTAGCCACTGAACCATCTCTCCAGAACTCTTTTTCTTCCGTTTTTATTAATTTATTTTTCAGACTGTCTCGCATAGTCCAGGTTGTCCTCAGACGTGCTAATGTACTATGTAATCAACGATGACACTGAAATTCTGATCCTCCTGCCTCCACTCCTTCAGAGCTAGGGCTTGCAGACACAGGCACGACCCCTGGTAGTGTGTGGAGTGGAGTGCCGGGTTTGTACTCCAAGGTAAGGACTCTAACAACTGAGTCATTCTTCCAACCCCAACAATAGATGTGAGTGCGTGTGTGTGTGTGTGTGTGTGTGTGTGTGTGTGTGTGAGAGAGAGAGAGAGAGAGAGAGAGAGAGAGAGAGAGAGAGAGAGAGAGTGTATGTGATACTGAATGTATGAACCCAGGGCCTTGTGTATGCAAACAAGCCCTTGACCACTGAGCTATATCCCCACCCCTGATTTCCACTTTTTCACGAGAAAATGAAGGTACAGAGCAATAATGTGATTTGCTCCAAGTAACAGGCATAATACATGCTGTTGTCAGGATTCAAACTCAGATCTAGTCCCTGACTTTCACCCAAACACTTTGAGGTTTTAAAGAAAATGCAGTGGAGAAATAACTGAGAAAGGGAAGGCACGCAGGAGTGTAGTAGAGCTCCCCGCCCCCACCCCCAACAGGAGGCCATGCGGGGGGGGGGGGGGTGCGGGGGTTAGAAGAAAGCAGAAAGGGCAGCAGGTTTCTGCATCAAAACCTGGGGTGGGCCCGGCCATCTGTCTCAGCCCGCCGCTTTTGAGCTGCACGCTCACGTCTGGGAATTCCTTCACGCAGGTCAAGGACTGGGGAATGTGCCTGACCGGCTCCTCGGTGCAGAATGTTAGCGTGAACGGAGGCCCAGCAGACGCTCTTCTGAGGGCCTGACCCCACCCAGGTCCTGCCCTGCTTTCCCGAGACCCTTAGGCTTCTCCACCCTTGCAGGTCGCTGCTTTCCTGCACGCCTCGGCAGGCCTGCACGTCTGAGATCATCTCGGACCAGTTTACCCGCCCAGCACCCACAGGTTTTGGCCCAACTACCAGAAGGGCCTGCAGTCTGCCCTGAGGCACAGCCTCCTTTATTCGGCCACACCCTTTCCATGTTCCATCTTGGCAAAGGATGTTTTCTTTGGAGCTAAGTTAGTGCTCCCCGGGGCTTTGGAGAAAATGTATTTCCCTGCCTAAACCTACTTCTAGTCCCTGCAGAGGAGCGCAGAGCCGGCATGACTCTGGCAAAACGATAAACAAAAAGCACCAATGGGAACTTAGCAAGGGCCAGGGCAAAAGCCCACTTTCTGGATCTGGTCCTTACCGCTTCCCCAGATGGGGTCAGTGCTGCAAGAACTAAGCTGCCCCGGCACCGCTGGATTCAGTGCCAACTTCACAACCGCTGCTAGTTACTGAGTTCTGAACAGAGTCTGGGACTTTAACAACGGGCTTGCAAACTACAAGCAATTATAAGCTGGCCCTGGGAAGATATCTTAGTTATAGGGAAGAGCAAAGTAAGGAAGTACGATTAGATTTTCGCGTCAAGATTTTCCTTAGGAGCCAGAGAGATGGCCCAGAGGATGAAGATGCTTGCTGCCAAGCCTGGGGACTTGTGTTTGATGCCCAGACGCACATTGTAGAAGAAGAAACTTGACTTCAGCGAGTTGTCCTCTGACTTCCACACGCACACTACCCAGAAATTCATGTCACCCCCCCACGCACACAATCAATGTAATTTATACTTTAAAGAAGGTTTTCATCAATTTCCTGTTTCCAAAGCTTTCAGCTTTAACACTGTGCCCTTCAGTGGACAGTGACACTTGTTAGACAGATCTCACACTTAAGCCCTAAACCCACACATATGATGAATCTCTAAGATGGAGATTTCAATCCCCTAACTTGGTCATTACATATTGTATCCGAGTATCAAACTATTATACTGCATCCAGTCTATGTAACCATTGTGCATTGATTCAAAATAAGGAACTGGAGAGATGGTTCAAAGGTTAAATACACTTACTGCTCTTGCAGAGGACCTGGATTCAGTTCCCAGCACCCACATCAAGTGGACCACTACAGATCTAGGACATCTAGCGCCCCATTCTGAGCTCCAATCGTACCTGCATGAATTTGGTGCATGTAAAGTCATGCAGGCACAAGAGTACACACACACACAGACATATGCATACTCTTACACACACACATATATATGCATGTCACATACACACTAAAAAATAAATCTAAAAGAAATAAATTTAAGAAAAATAAGAATAAGCACATTTTATTGCTTAAAAACCAGTATCCTCCCATTATCCCCCGCAGTAGGACTTCTGGTCTCAGTATTCTCGGCTGAGCTCAGTCCACCGCTAGGGAAGACTGTTGGGAAGATGCATATCAGAGGATGTTTATGCTGCACTCCCAGGAGGCTATCTGGAGAGGAAGGTCAGGAGGTGCCGGTGTGCTGGGTGACCACACCTCATGTTTAGTAATGGCTTAATAGGTTATTCACGGAGGGAGCCTGAGTGTACTCCTGTGTATCATGTGTCCAGACGACACAATATTTTAGAAGGCATTTTAGACATAAATACACCCAGAATCTTATAGTACATTAGGGTTAACTAGTACCTTGACAAGAGCATGGCAGTATTGATCTCAAAGGTATCTAGAGTCCAACATCTGGATGCTGTGGTAGTTTGAATGTCGTTACCCCCATAAACTCATAGGGAGTGACATTATTAGGAGGTGTGGCTTTGTTACAATAGGTATGGCCGTGTTGGGAGAACTGTGTCATTGTGGAGGTGGGCTTTGGGGTATGATATATGATCTAGCCATACCTAGTGTCCCCAAACACTTCCAGTTGCCTGTGGGTCAGGATGTAGGACTCTTGTCTTCTCCAGGACCAAATCTGCTTGTGTGCGACCATGTCACACCATGGTGATAATGGTGTAAGCCACCCCATTAAATGTTTTTCTTTATAAGAGTTGCTGTAGTCATGGCATCTCTTCATAGCAATAGAACCTCTAAGACAGAAGCTAAATGGAAAAAAATACAGTAATGTTCACAATTGGACATTTTTAAATTGTTTTTATTGAGCTGCATATTTTTCTCCACTACCCTCCCTTCCTCTCCCCTCCCCTTTTACCCTCTCCCATGATCCCCACACTCCCAATTTACTCAGGAGATCTTATCTTTTTCTACTTCCCATGTAGATTATATCCATGTATGGTATGCCTCTCTTAAGGTCCTCTTTATTGTCTAGGTTCTCTGGGATTGTGAATTGTAGAATGGTTTTCTTTTTTTGTTTTGTTTTGTTTTTGCTTTATGTCTGAAAGCCACTTATGGGTGAATACATATGATAATTGTCTTTCTGGGTTACCTCACTCAATATGATGTTTTCTATATCCATCCATTTGCCTGTAAGTTTCAAGATGTCATTATTTTTTTTCTGCTGTGTAGAACTCCATTGTGTAAATATACCACATTTTCCTTATCCATTCTTCAGTTGAGGTGCATTTAGGTTGTTTCCAGCTTCTGGCTATGACAAACAATGTTGCTATGAACATAGTTGAGCACACGTCCTTGTGGCATGATTGAGCATCCTTTGGGTGTATACCCAAAAGTGGTATTGCTGGGTCTCGAGGTAGGTTGTTTCCTAATTTTCTGAGAAATCACCAAAGCAGCTGATCAATCTGCACCCCCACCAGCAATGCAGACGTCTTCCCTTTACCCCACATCCTCTCCAGCAAAAGTTGTCATCGGTGTTTTTGATCTTGGCCATTCTTACAGGTGTAAGATGGAATCTCAGAGTTGTTTTGATTTGCATTTCTTTGATGGCTAAGGATGTTGAGCATTTCCTTTAGTGTCTTTCAGCCATATTAGATTCCTCTGTTGAGAGTTCTCTGTTTAGGTCTGTATCCCATTTTTTTTTTCTTTTTTGGTTTTTCGAGACAGGGTTTTTCTGTGGTTTTGGAGCCTGTCCTGGAACTAGCTCTTGTAGACCAGGCTCGTCTCGAACTCACAGAGATCTGCCTGCCTCTGCCTCCTGAGTGCTGGGATTAAAGGCGTGCGCCACCACAGCCCGGCTTGTATCCCATTTTTTATTGAATTATTCGTTTTTTATTTGATGACCAATTTCTTGATTTTTTTGTATATTTTGGAAATCAGCCCTCTGCCTGATGTGGAGTTGGTAAAGATCTTTTCCATTCTGTAGGCTGCCATTTTGTCTTGTTGACTGTGTCCTTTGCTTTACAGAAGCTTTTCAGTTTCAGGGGGTCCCATTTGTTAATGGTTTCCCTCAGTGTCTGTGCTACGGGGGTTATATTTAGGAAGTGGTCTCCTGTGTCAATGCATTCAAGGCTGCTTCCCACTTTCTCTTCTATAAGGTTCAGTGTGTTTATTTTTATGTTGAGGTCTTTGATCCGTTTGAATTTGAGATTTGTGCTTGGTGATAGATATGGATCTATTTTCATTCTTCTACATGTTGATATCCAGTTATGCCACCACCATTTGTTGAATATACTTTCTTTTTTCCATTTTATGTTTTTTTTTTTGCTTCTTTGTCAAAAATCAGGTGTTTGTAAGTGTGTGCATTGATATCCAGGTCTTCTATTTGGTTCCATTGGTCCTCCTGTCTGTTCTTATGCCAATACCAGGCTGTTTTCAGTACTGTAGCTCTGTAGTAGAGTTTAAAGTCAGGGATTGTGATGCCTCCCAAAAGTTCCTTTATTGTGCAAGACACAACTGGACATTCCTGTGATGTGGCTTCCTGGAGCTGGGATCTCAGCACTGTCAATGGAAGGTAAGTGACTCAGGGCCCACCTAGCCGAAGCTCCATTCATGACCCACCCTCTCCCACCTCCACCTGTCTCCAAATAAAAACAGCTTCCCTCTGTTAGGAATTTTTCTCTTTTGGGACAAATCCATGTAGGTTACTAAACAATCAGTATAATGTTGTAGTCTTGAAATCTTAATAGCCAACTAACAGAAAGTGGGGTCTTCCCTCTAGAAGTCAGTCCTGGGGTGGAGGAAGGAAGCAACCCTGTTTGTGTTATCAGAGCCAATTTCCCACATCCTGGAGGCAGCTCCGCCCCATTAGAAATGATGGATCCTCCAGATGGTCCCTTGGGGAAGAAGATAAAAGAGAGAACCAATGGGCATAAGCCTAAAGCCATCCAAGCAGGGAAGACTATAATAGACACCGCACTTAGCCCCACACTGACTCTCATCTGTCTGCTCTACCCAGTTCAGGCAGACCCCAGAGGCTGGGCATTGTTTTTGTTAGCTCACATTTTAAACAACTGTATTATAGAAACATGACATATATTTTACATACATATGTTTCAGGCCCCATTTTCCATTATTTGGTCATTATGATTTTAGGACTATGACCTTATATGGCACGATGGGTTTAGTAATCTACATGGATTTGGTCAAAAAGAAAAGAACTGGTCCAAAAACTGGCCCTGCCATATCCTAGCTGTGATGACCTCAAGCAGACGATTTCTCAGACCTCAATTTGCATATTGCCCATTATCCCAGGCATCCAATTGATTATGTGAAAATTAGATGGAAACTCAATTCAAAATGATAGACACACGAAATACAGAAGGCACAGCATAAACTTTCCAAAATTGAGAGGAAAAAAATAAAACCAGGTCAATCTCTGTGTGGAGCTGGGGACTTAACTATCCCTCTGCAGTAACTAAGAGGCTCAACAGTCAGAAAATCAATAAAGCCAGAGCTGGCATGAGCTGCCCTGTCAGTCTACTCAAGTGGATGCGTGCTTCTGGAATGTTCTGTCCAAAAACAACATGTCCTTCTCAAAATCACTTGGGACAGGCAATGAGAGAGACACCCTGTGCAATGAGGAGATAAGCAGAGTACTGATCACGAAAGCTTGAAAAGGTTTGTTTCAAAATACATTGGTTAAAAGCAGGGAAAAGGACCAGCGAGATGGCTCAGTGGGCTAAGGTGTTTGCCGCCAAATCTGATGACCTGAGTCTAGGCCCTAGGTCTCACATGACAGAAGTGAGCTATCCTCTGACCTCCATGTGTGTGCCGTGTGCATGTGCAAGCACACATACAAATACACAAATGTAATTAAACAACTTTTTTTTTAAATTGTCCCTTTTTGTATAAACAAGAGCTAGAGATTTATCTCAGTTGGTAAGCACTACCCCAATGTATACAAAACTCTGGGTTTGATGCCTGGAACCCCATAAACCAGGCATGGTTGTGCATACATGCAATTCCAGCACTCAGAAAGTAGAGGGAGGAGGACTGGAAATTCAAGGTTATCCTAGGCTACATAGCAAGTTTGAGTCCAGCCTGGAATAAATTATACTTCATTAAAAAAAATCAAACCAGAAATTATGCCAGCCATTTTTCAAAAGTCATGGGGAATGTTTAGGCACTAAACATTCATTAGTCCCAATCTTACAAACAATCCTTATAAATATTGCTATGAACACTTTCCTGAATTTACTATCAACAAGCCAGCAACGTCTCTAATGTAGTGGGTTATGACAATGTTTGAGTAAGCTATTTGATATGATGATGATGATGACATGCTTATTGCAAGAATTAACTATGTTGTTTTCTTCACCTATCCATGCCAAGGACTCTTAGGAAGACTTCTCAAATTATTCGCTTATCCTCAGGTAGTTGGGTGAACCAGACACTATCATTATCCACCATCTTACTGACGAGGAAGCTGAGGCTCAGAGCAATTCATTGGTTCTTTTCGTGCAATCTGTGCACAGAATCTTAGGAGAACAAATCCCAAATCACGTTTTGGCTTCTTCTAACTCCAGCTTTCCTGGATGAGAATTCTAGTCACATGTTAGGGAGGAGAAGATCGTTCCCTGACCTCTGTTTTGAAAGCCATGGTTCCCCAAGGATAGTCTCATCTTACTTAGTACTCTGCTAATTTTCCAGAATTTTTATGATTGTTTTAAGTCAATTGTATTTGTGGGAGTGTGTGTGTCTGTGTAAGAGAGTGTATGTGTGAGTGTGAATTGTGGAGGTGTGAGTGTGTGTGTGTGAATGCCTGTGAGTGTGAGTGTGTAAAGGAGAGTGTGTATGTGTGAGTATGTATAAGGGAGAGTATGTATGTGTGAGTGTGTGTGTGTGTTCCTAGAGAGCAAATGAAAGCTTCAGAAAGAATTGTAAATCCACTGTCAGTCACTTAATACTGGGCACTTGCTCTGCCCTCCCTCAGCCCCCAGCCTTGCATCCACATCCACTGCCTTTGACTCACAGACTCTTCTCTATGCTATCAGGCGGAACCTTTGGAGTGGCCAGTATTCCACACAGGACCAACTTCCCCTTTCAAAGCAGAGTGATTTCTAGTTTTGTTCCTTTTTAGCAGTGACCTGCTTAATGGGAGCAGAACGACTGTTAAAGAATCGAGAAGCAGAGGAGACGCTTTTCATCTGGGAAACAAACCGACTACTACACAAAGGAATCCTGAGGACAACCTGGCTCCCATTCTGGCAGGTGTTCTCCCCGTCCCAGTCCCACCCTCCTTGGGCATGGCACACTTTGGCAAACAGTGCTAAGATCTCTGCCTCCGCTCCCCCAGTTTCCTACTTGGCCCCTGGTCCTTGGCTCCGTTAGAACAGAGTTTACATTCACCACGAACAGGTTATAAAATGATGAAGTCTTGTTTTTCATTTGGGCGTTTGTTTGGCACGGGATCAGCCCAAACCTTGTTTTTCCACAAACATGCAGTGGAATCGCTAATTAATTATCCCATTGAAGCGAGAACAAGGTGAGGAACATGTTGAGATTCAGCAGATAATCAATGACCAAAACAGGCTGAATTCTGCCTACATTTCTTTTCCTATAGTATTAAGAAAGTCTAATTCTATGCCAAAAACAAAACAAACAAAAAAAAAACCCTAAATGTTACACAGCATTTAATGTCGTACGTAAACTGAACTGCTGACCAGTTTTGGGCAGTTTACAGTCATACAGCCATACAGCAAAATCGAACATAGCCCTGGTCTAGCCTGGGACAGTCTGCCTTTGGCCACCCCTATCCTGGGTTGTGGTAGTGCGGTGGTGGCCCCCTTCCCTACAAAATGCCAACTTCCCTGATATTCACTCTTGTCAAAAGGCAACTGATTATCAGGTGTTCTGATGGGGGTTCACAGAGTGCTTCTCTGTGCTTAAAGTGGAGTCACGCAGGAGTAATTGAGCTTGGTGCAGCCAAGCCCAGGAGAAGCGGTGCATTAGAGGGACTGCCACCACCAGGCCCAGCCCAGCCCAGCCCAGCCCCACCCGAGGCTTGGCCCCAGCCCCACCTAATCAAGCCACTAGTTGTCTTAAGGGAGGGACCCAGAGAACACTGTGCCAAAGACTCCTGTCAAGACCTGCCACTCCCTGGGTCTAGACTGGCCACTCCTGAGGCTTGTCTCTTAAGGGGACAAGGTGAAAATTATGTCTTAATGTATCCCTAAGCACCTTGCTGATGGTAGTGGCAACAAAGAAACCATAATAGCAGTTTATCTGAGATGTTCAGGGATGCTCTGTAAAGGCCCGGTGGGGGTGGCTTTTCCCCCGTCCTGCTGGGATCATATAAACATCATCCAGGTTAATTTTTAATAGTCACAATGACAGCTGACAAGGACATAATGACTTGTTTATCAAGTATTGTACCTGTTTCAAGGCCAACAAAGAAAGCTTAGCAGGTAAATGTGCTTGCCACAAAGCCGGAGGGCCTGAGTTCAATTTCCCAGAACCCACACTGTGGAAGGAGAGAACTGCCCCTCACATCATGTCTTCTGGTCTTTATACATGCATCATGATATGCATGCATGCACACATGCATGCATGCGCACACACACACATACACACACACACACACACACTAAATAAATATTCTAAAACAGAGAAGTCTCATAAATAGAAACAAGAAATGGGGTTGATTTCATGTTAGCAACTTTAACATGTTTGTGACTTACTTTGGCTCATGATTTCAAAGAGTCTTAATCTATCAATCTGTCATCGCATGGACAGGCTGTGTGAATGACAGTGCGGGGAGATGGGAGTGTGTGGTAGGCACCGCCTACCTGGCAGCAGTCTAGGAACAGACAGAGCACCAGAAACGAGGGCCAAGCTACTGTCTTCAGGACCTTTGTCTAATGGCCTTCTTCAGCCGGTTGGGCCTAATCTTCTAAGGTTCCACAGTCTGATAAAGAAACACCACAGATAGGGAATACCTTATCAAACATGAGCCTGCAAGGGATAGTTCAGATCCAAACCGTATCAAATTTCAAATGAAAAAATTCAGTTTTGAAAGAGTGGAAATGTTCTTGCTTGATCCACAATGTGTCAGAGACTAGCTGTTCTCCAAGGCATTTTCTCTGTGTGTCCTCTGCCTGAACACATATCTAAAGGACAGTCCCCAGACTTCCCTGTAGCTACCTGTGACCACATGACTAGGTTCTTGTAATGGAATGTGAGTCAGAGAAATGTTCATCAGCTCCAAGACCCTCTATGCCCTTTCTCTCTTCCTTCCCTACTTAGTTGAATGCTGTGGATCAAATGGAGACCTTCACAAGATCAAGACTCCAGGATCTGATGGGACTGCCGGTTTAAAGAAGCAGGCCCCACTGCACTACAGTGTGAGCAAGAGACAGATTTCTGTTGGATTAAGCCACTGAAATGTTGAGGGGTTTTATCTCAGTTAGGGTTGTTGTGGCTCTGAAGAGACACCGTGACCATGGCAACTCTTATCCAAGAAAGCATTTCACTGAGGTGGCAGCTTACAGCTTGAGAGACTTAGTGCATTATCATGGCGGAAAGCATGGTGGGATGGAGGTTTGACAGCATGGAGGCAGACACGTTGCGTAAGAAGGAGCTGAGAATCCTACATCTTGATCCAACGGCAACAGGAAGTGAACTAAGACACTGGGCATGATATGAGCATATATGAGCCCTCAAAGCTAGTCTCCACAGTAGCACACTTCCTTCAACAAGATCACACCTACTCCAACAAGGCCACACCTCTTAATAATGCCACTCCCTTTGGGGGCCATTTTCTTCCAAACCACCACAGGTTCTAATTTTCTTGTTGGGATTTTTCTTGTCTGTTGTTTGTTTGACAGTGCTGGGTATTGAACCTAGGGCGTCAGGAATACTATACAAGAGCTCTACCCTTGAGAAATAATACCCCAAATGTCACATCATGCTGTCCAGGCTGACTTTTAATTTATAATTCTCCTGCCCTGAACTTCTCAAGAGGCTGGGATTATAGGCCTGCACATCAGGCCTGGTTGGGGATTTTGTTGTTGTTACTTTGTTTTGTTGTTGTTGTTAATTTGTTTGTTCTATGACAGTGTCATATATGTATATAATCCTTCTGACCACACCATACCATAACCTTTTCTTGTTCCTCCCCACCAAGGTTCCCTTCCTCCCCACAAGCCACCCTCCCACTTTCACATCTTGTTGTTTTGTTTGTGTTTTTATTTTTATTTTGCCATCCTCTGAGTTTAATCAGGGCCAGCTGAGTGGGCACGGGCACAGCTATACCACTAAAAATGATGGCTCCCTCTCCTCGAGCAGCTATTTACTTCCAAAAGCTTCCCATGAGCCTCTCCCCATCATAACTGAATGTTGATGAACCAGCTTCATGGCGGGCCTGTGTAGGTCACCATAGCTACTGTGAATGAGTTCGTGAGTGCCACAGCCTTGGCATGCCCAGAAGATATCACTTCATAGCCTTCCTCCCCATCCTCTGTCTCCTACATGTTGTCTTCTCCCTTCTTCCATGATATTCCCAGAGCATTAGAACGGGTAATAAAGGTGTTTCACCGAGGACTGAGCATTCAACAATCATTCATTTATAGCATCTTGACCAGCCATAAGTCTCTGCATTAACCTCTATTTATTGTCTAAAGAAGATTTTTGACCTTAGGTTGAGGGCAGCACCAGTTGGTGGTGGGTATAAACATAAATATTTAAGAAGCTGTTTTATAACATGTCCATTTAGTAGCAGTTGGCTCACCCGTAGGGCCATGGCCTGCTAAGTCATCGATAAGCTATTCATCAAATTTATTGTACCAGGCACAAACTCCTTCCTGTGCAACTGACTTCCAATCAGAAAGAAACTGGTTATCCCTATAACAGCCATGCCACTATTGTACCAGTTGGTACATCTGGCTTGGCAGGTTGGTATTGTAGTATATAGGGTTCACAGCTGGGTAAGACTGCTGACAACTGTATTCTTTCAGCCACCAGAATAGCAGCTTCCAAGCTATAAAAGGCAGTCAGCAAGGAGAGAGCCTCCCTTCAAACAATGTGAAGTCATCCTTTCGTTGCTGAGGACAAGACACATTCAAAACAAATGGGTAGTCTCCCTATAGCCATGCTGTAAGGTTACTTCACAAAGAAGCCTGTCTCAAAATAAGCAAGCAAACAAAAAGAACATTTTAAAAAAGAGTAATCTGACTAGTTCAGACGTCAGTGTGAGCCAATGAGAAACAAGAGCAGTCTCTGAGAGGCTTCTGAGAAGTGGCCTCACTTTCCTGAAAAAAACTATAGGAAGACTGGAAAAGGGTAGGGAGCAACAAGGAAAAGCAAATGCAAGGTAGAGCCCAGAGATCAGGCTCACAGTCCCTTGTGCAGGACTGCCTGAGTTGACTTTACTACTCAATAAATACATAAGCATTGTCAAGTTGCTTGGTATGTCAATGCCCCGGTTTTTCCAGTGGCAAAATGAGCTGTGTGAGGAAAACGAGTTAATGTGTGTAACTGCTATGATCACTACATATCTTCTGTTTATTATTACACTCTTTCCATGTTTGCCTGAAGCTGCTACCAACATCTTGCCATCAGCTTGAGAATGCACTGAACCCCAAGAATGCAAAGAAATTTAGAGTAAATTTCTTCAAAATCCACCGAATCCAAGAAATAGAACTTGAGTCCTGGGCTGGCAAGATGGTTCAGCAGGTAAAAACATTTGCCTCAAAGCCCCGAATTCAATCCCAGAACCTGTATAAAAGTAGACTGAGATAATTGACTGTACAAAGTTGTCCTCTGACCTCTACATATCCTATACACATGTACGCTCACACAGGCATACACACATACAGAGCATGAAAATGATAATAATAATAATAAAATGATAATGATAATAAGGAATCCACGTCTTCAGTGACACGCTTGAACTTTATAATCTAGCACACCTCAACCCACTGAACATCCTACTATAAGGGATAATAAACTGTTGCCTGGGCCTTACTGTTTAGATTAACTTTTCCATTATTTTTATCAGCCAAGAGTATCTACTTTGACACAGCAACCGGCACAGAGCTTTCAAAGTTTTCTAAAATAATGACTTCTGAAAATCTGATGATAGGAATAACTTAAACCTGTTTCTGATTTTAAAAGGAAATATTTCAGACCAAGTTAACAAGTCTTTTTGATTAGGCATCTCCCACCCACAGAGGTAATCAAAATTATGCATTTTGTAGGTGTTCTCTTAAATGTTTTTTAAATTTATTTATATTTCATCTGCTAGCTGAATGTTGAAGACTGATTGGAAAACTTCATGGTTCTAGGCTATGACTTTGCACATTTATCCCATCAGGAGGAGGGGGTCCATTTCCTATATCAGACGTTTTAGTCGGGACCATCAACTCCCCAGTAATGGCACAGAGACTTATTATATAATTATGAAAGCTCCGCCTTAGCTTAGGTTTGTTTCTAACTAGTTCTTATAACTTAAATTAACCCATTTTTTTTAAAACTACATTCTACCACGTGCTCGTTACCTCATTTCCATTTTGCCCATCCTGCTTCTTTTGCATCTCACTGGCAACTCCCTTCTTCTTCCCAGCATCCTCTCTGCCTAAAAACCCTGTCTAGCTATAGGCCACTCAGCTTTTTATTAAACCCATCAGAGTGACACATCTTCACAGTGTACAGAAAGATTATTCCACAACAGTTTTGTCCTCGCTGGAATATGGGGTGGCATGTAAATGGCCAGCTACCAACACAGAATGCAGATCTGATACCAGTTCACAAACTGGTTATGTAGCTGGGTGGGGTCTTGCCCGGAGGGCACCAGTAAAACACACAGACACGCACGCAGATTGTTTCTGCTGTATGAATCCTCGCTTGTTTTTGAAAGCTGTTCAAGTTTTGTATTACACGACACCAATTACAAGGTCTATAAAGTTCCCCAAGCAGAACAGGCTCAGATTGTTACTATCCAAAATAATTAATTCTGGGAGTTTGATTTGTAACTTAGAGGTTTCCCTGTGTTACAAACGCAATAAAAGCTAGGAAAACATGTTTTGGACTAAAACCTTTGGATTTCAACTAATTCTCACAGGTTAGACGGTTCTATTTTCAGAATTGGGGAGAAATGGAGAAATGTCTGTGAACTGACTTGTTGTAAACTCCATACCTGTAGAGGCTCATGTTGGCTTTGCTTTGCTTTTTGCAGGGCCGATAATTGAACCTAAACCCTATGCATCCCAGACAAACTCTCAGTCACTGAGCTGCAAGTCCAAATCCAGGGCGTGTGTGTGTGTGTGTGTGTGTGTGTGTGTGTGTACACATGTGTGTACAGCTGTGTGGGTGTGCATACCTCAGTGAGTGTGCTCACGCACATGTGTGTGGAAGTCACAGATCAGCATTAGTCACTCTCCAACTATTTTTTTTTTAAGGCAGGGTCCCTCACTAAACCTGGAGCTCACCAATTCAGGGGGACCAGTCAGCCAACAAGCTCCAAGGAACCCCCCTGTCAGTGCCTCCCCAGCAGCAGAATTACAGGTACACATCGCCTCACGCAGCTTTTCTTACTCTTCTTTTAATACCCATGCTTCACGGAAGCCCTTCATCGACTAAGCCGCCACCCGGCCCCATCATTCATTTCTTCCCCCAGGAGGCAAAATGGTTTTTCCACCTGTATGACTTGGAGTCAGAGAGACATGGGCTGAGGTCATTCTTCATTACTCAGTGATGTTTTATTTTTATATCCTAAAAGAGCTAATATAAAACAAATTTATGTTTCAAAGTTTTCTTTAATATCTGAACTGACATTAAATGGAGCCACCGTCCCATGTAGTAAAAGCAATATTATAACCTTATTTATTTTGTTAGTCACGACAGGAATACATTCCATTTTCATTTAATTTCCTTTAGTAGGTCTGCCTTCTTTTCACAGGCCCGCCTCAGTTCCAGTGGTTTCTTTTTTCACAGTATCTTTTATTTATTCTTTGAGAATTTTATGCACATTTACAATGCATCTCAGTCAGACCCACCCTCTGCCCACTCACCTAGGTGCCCTCCAAGAAGTTCCCCTCTTGTCCCGTGTCCTCCCTCTTTGTTATAATAACCAGCCACTAATATAACTAGCGTCTCCTTCTAGAATGTTGTCTTGTTGGCTTGATCTCTTGGAATTAACAATTGCTGCAGTGAATTCATGGATGCAATGGCCAGGTCTGTCCAGAGGACAGCATTTCACAGCACCCTCCTGAACCCTGCAGCTCTGACATCCTTTCCACTCCCGTCCCTAGTGACGCGCCCTGAGTCTTACAGCAGGGTCTGACATGGATGTCCTGTTTCAGGCTGAGCACTCAGTAGTCACTTATTCTAAACACTTGGATCAATTCTGAGTCTCTGCATTAACTGCTGCACCAATTCTCTAACCATAGTTGAGAAGAGCACTAATCTATAGGTCTAAACTTTATGCACAGAAGACAATTTGACAACAGTAATAGTTCCTCCATGGGGATAGGACCTCAAGAGTCTTGGGCATCTAGCCAGGTTTACTGCATAGGCATGAATTCCCTCCTGTGAAGCAGGCTTCATATCTATTTGAGAGCAGTTGGTTACACCTCTAACCTTCATACTACTATTGCTCAGTGGGCATGTTTTTTAGTGTTTGCCCTTGAATAATACCATCTGTGACTTTTTTTCCCCAATGGTGACTCTGTGTGGGTCATGACCCATAGGTTGAGAACCACTGCTCTAAGCAGCTTATAAGGAGAGGAACCTAACTAACCTGGCCACTGTTATTCCACATTGGCAGGCTCAGGTATGATATGATGTCATAAGCAGGTAAGTAGCCAACAATAGACCATCTCACTGGTCTAGAGTCGGATGCATAGCAGCTCATACATAAAATGTGCTCAGAATGGCTATGCGTATAAGCCTTCTTAGCTTTTGTAAAGCAGACTGTGTAACTAGCATGCCCCACTTGACATGCCCAGGACTGTGCTAAGTGCATGCAAGGCAAGGTCATTGACTCACGTACCTTTCATTTAATTCTCTAAACTTTATAAATAAGTATTGTTGTCCTCTCCTTTTAGGTTATAGCATGTAGAACCCCGAAATGGATATATATGAGAGCAAATAATAAATACTAGGTCAAGATTTAAAAGCCTGGGCAGTATCAAGACTATAATAAAATAGCATTTATAGGACACAGGGGCCTTAACACTGTAGCAACAGACAAAAACAATAAACATCTGACCTTAACAAGGCCATGGCCACTAGCAGCACACACATGGCACACTTGGTATCAATAGCAACAACCTGAGAGCAAGCAACCAAGGACCTCTCAGTATTTTGTCTCAGTGTGTTCAGGCCTCTGCTGTACAAAAAACATGCATGGTGTATTTGTAAACAGGTCTCTATTTTTCTAGTTCTAGTAATTAGGGAGTCCCAGGTCGAAATGGCAAGAGATACAGCATTTAGTGCGGAGCCACTTGTCACCTGTGCAGAATGTCCTCCTGTGGCAAACATGAGGAACTCAGATTTCCCAAGGCCTTCTAAGGTAACTGTGTTGAAAAACCCCACCCTAAAAACCCACCTGCAACAGCAGGACACGTCAGTACCAACCTCACCAGACCCTACCACCTGACTGCAGCTTCAGGGGTGTTCCTCTCATTCATTCCTGGTGGTGCCAACCTGGCCTTTACCTTTACTGGGAAGGGGTCTTCTAGCCAAAGTGGGAACCTCTGTTTCCCTTGCCCCCACGCCATTGCCTGACTGACCCCAAACTCACCAGCAGCCCCTCTCCTTCTCCTAGCCACCCAACCTACTAGTTCCAACTTGTCATTTCCTTTGCCAACCTCCCAAGTGAACCCCCAAGTCTGGGATACCCAAATCCCCTCTGTTGCTAAACCCCATTCCCCTGTCATCATCCAATTGCAGGACCCTACCTGGTACCCACTCTCACTCCAGAACCTCAGGGGCTTAAGTTCATCATGTCTCATCTCCTAAGAAAAAATCGACTTCTTCCCCCTTTAACACCCCTATACTCGCAGTTAAAAAGCCCAGTGGAACCTCCCACCAGGTTCAAATGTTTCCAGCATCTCATTTCTGCAGTGGTCCACCCTACTCTGTTGTTGCTAAGGCTTACTCTCCCCTCAAAGATCTCCCATTCCTCAGTCCTGGACCTCAAGTATGCTTTCTTGAGTCACAAAGCATTTTTGCTTTCACCTGTACTGACCCTGACACCCACCTCTACCTGTGAGACCCAGGAGTTCCGGGACAGCCCACACCTATTTGGCCAGGCCCTAGCTTCTAATCTACTCTTTGTCTCCCGCAAATCTAAACTCATACACTTCTCTGCAGTCTATCCTTATAAATCTGTCAAATTAACGCTCTGCTCTTCAAAGTTCTTATCCAGCAGGGGCTGTAGAGTCTCACCATCTATGGTCGATCTGTCTGCCCCCCAGGTTACCTTCTTAGGACTAACCATTACCCCAACCCACAAAACCATTCAGACAACAGGATGCAGTCTAAAGATCACACGCCCCCATCCCTACTTCACCAGCCACACCTAAATATCCCCTCCCCGATTTGTAATAAATAAGAGGGAAGAATGTTGGAAAACCCCACCCCTAAGCTCACCTCAGTAACCTAGCAACAGCAGGACTTGCTATCACCAACTGCCAAGACACATTCCCACGGTTGCCCCAGATCATGTATCCTCCCTTCCGTGCAACTGCAGTATCCCCTTATGAAAAGCAAGTGCCTTCTCTCCTCGCTCTCTTTTCCCTTCCACCCTTGCCCAGAGGACAGCATCTTCATTCCCCGCCCCTCTCCCAATAAACCTCTCAAGTGAGATCTGTGACATGGTGTGACTTTGTGGCGTTCTGTGCCTTCTGTGGTTTAAGTCACTATGCTCTGACCTGGTCTCCCTTCCCATAAGTCCCGTGTCTTAATTGAGTTGCCTCAGTGAAACACTATGACGGAAAAACAAGCTGGGAGGAAGGGTTTTATTTGGCTGACACTTCCACATCACTGTTTATCACCAAAGGAAGTCAGGACAGGAACTCAAATAGGGCAGGAACCTGGAGGCAGGAGCTGATGCAAAGACCATGGAGGAGTGCTGCTTGCTGGCTTGTTTCCCGTGGCTTGCTCAGCCTGCTTTCTCATGGAACCCAGGACCACTGACCCAAGGATGGCACTACCCATAATGGACTGGACTCTCCCTCACTGATCACTAATTAAGAAAATGCCTTGATCTGTTTTGTTCATTTATGTGCTTTTTATTTTGTTTTTCAACATAGGGTTTCTCTGTATAACAACCCTGGTTGTCCTGGAACTCACTTTGTAAACCAGGGTAACCTCAAACTCACAGAGATCCGCCTATCTCTGCCTCTTGAGTGCTGGAATTAAGGGCGTGCACCACCACCACCCAGCTAAAGTGCCTTGATCTTATGGAGACAATTTTTCAATTGAGACTCCTAATTCTCTGATGACTCTAGTTTATGTCACATTGACATTGAACCAGTCAGTACACTCTACATTCTTACTTCATCGCTTTGGAGATCAACAAGTCAGGGTGTGGATTTGGGGATGATTCAAATACTTGAAGCAAAGTAGACTTTATATTTTAAGGTTTTTTTAATATTCACAAAAATATTAGTTATATTTTGAGATGACAGATTACTTCATTACATAATAATCTTCACAAAACAAAGGTTGTTCTGCTTCCTGTGTGGCAGTATGTTCTCTCTCTCTTTCTCTCTCTCTCTCTCTCTCTCACGCACACGCACACACACATGGTCATGCACCATCCACCATGGGCTCAGCAGGTCCTTACCAGGGCTGAGCATGTCAGTTCCAAGCCCTCAAAACTCCAAAAGTCTGAAGTAAGTAAAGATTTTTTTCTTTATAAAATTACCCAGCTTTGAGTATTTTATAAAACAAAACAGACTAATACAAGTAGAAGCTAGTGGTACCCGAAGGAGAACACAGTGATCCAAAAACTGTCTCCAAAATAACCTCTTATGCTTTCTGAAAAGATGGACCAAGGAGATTCACTTATAGTGAGAATTTTGTGCAGTAAATATTTGCTAGCATCTCCACATTTTTCCATTATGAAATGGAGGGCTAGGGATGTCACTCGGTTGGCAGAACGTTTGCTTAGCTTGCGCAAAGCCCTGGGTTCGATCCCCAGGACTACATAAAACGGTGCTTGGGACTTGAATGTTTGTATAATTCAAATTAACATAGGAGCATTTAGCAGAGACTTGAATAAATGAGGCCTACAATTCCCAGATGACGATGAATCTTCACGACTTTGGATTTCCTTCCGGTCTCTCTCCACAAATGTACAATTTTGGATAGTCACAAGTTGTGCTTCTTCCTCAAGTCCCCTTGCAGGCTGCCTTCTGTTTGTTTGTGTCTCCCTGCAGGGGTTGTGCAAGCTCCCTAAACATTATCATTCAAGGCTGCACGAATTCTTCATCCCAGACTGCTCCTCTCTGCCACCCCAGCCTTCCCAAACTGGTTCTTCCCCAAATCAGGGTTTTCTGTCCTCAGTCAGAAAATTGGGTAAAACCACCCAGTTCATCAGAAAACACTCAAGTTTGGAACAAAAATCTGTTGCCCCCCCCCCCCAAGCCCTAATGCATTTCATTACCTCTCAATCATTCGTTTGGAATTATTCACCTCGCTGCCCTTAATTATCCACTTCACTGCCTCCGTCGTTAGCGTGGAGGGCGGAACCAAGGCAGGCCTGTATTCTCTTCAGAGTCCCAGTCACTTCTGATTAGTGAGTTGTTTAGCAAACGTCCTGGGCTCTAGCAGGCCACTGCCAGTTAGTGTCCTCTCCCTGCTCATTTGTATTCTGTCTCTGGGTCAGAGTGGAGGCCAAGGGTTAGTGGGGTGGGGGTGGGGTGGCGAGGGCCAGCCAGCCTAATGGTGGCATCTGCCTTCTCCCTCCTCCCTGCTCGCTCCTTTCTTCCCCTCTCACCCCCTCCCTCCATTTTCTCATTCAACAATGGCGAACAAAGTAAAATAATATAAAAATAAAACCGGGGGAAAAAAAAGAAAGAGGCTCTGAAAAACTGACAATAGCAACCTCCAGTCCTGTCGCTCTGGCCTTCCTCCACCTCCCAGGCCCTCCAGCTACTCAGAACAGTCCCTAACAAAAGACCCCAGTTTGACCCCTGACCCGCTAAAGCCAATTCAAGGCTGAGATCTGAATCTATTTAAGCTAAGCCTGGGCACAAACCAACCACATTCGGTTTACCAGCCTTCAAAACACCAGGTCCATTCGTTTTCCTCTTTTTCTGTATTTTGTTGTTGTTGATGATGATGATTTTTGTTTCTTTCTTTGCAAACTGGAGCCAAGCCAGTTTGTATCTCGGCTGCATACAAAGGAATTGAAAAGGCAGAAACACAACCTTCGAAGTAAGAGGACCCCTAACTACCGCCCTCCATCTGGACTTCACTGGTCTATATTTGGAAAAGACACACCTTCGGATGCTCTCTACCACTTGAAAGGAATTTCTGATAGATTGTTTTATTTTCTTATATATTATCCAGTAAACAGTGTTGCTTTTTTAAAGGGCTGGGCAACATTGTAATTCATTGCTCGAAAATATGTCCATAAAATATCTCTGCTAGTGCTGGTGCTTCTAACTCACCCGGAGGGACGCAGCTTGTGTGCTCAGAGCACACAGAGGTTCCTTGTTTAGAAGAAGCCAGCCGGGAAGTGCCTGCTGCTCCCCAGTAACCGTGGACACCCCTGTAGAAGCCAGGCTGTCTAGAGAATGACAGGGTGGAGCCCTGTGAGGGCAGGGAGCTGCCACCCTCACTAATAGGGGACTATAGGTCACATCTAGCTGTGGGCCACTGGGGAGGGGTGGCTTTTACTATTTCATCCCCTGAAACTTCAGCAAAATTGTATTGGGAGGTTGGAGGACACACTGGTTTATATGGCAAAATACTGGACCTCTGGGTAGAATGCCTCCTACGTATCACTAGGAACCACGGGAAAATTGCTTTGTGATCTTTAGGAGAACACTTGCCACAAGCCCCACTGGAAAACAGGTTTTTTTCCCCTAACAGTCTCATTTATATATTTATATGTTTTTTATTTGCTTTAAAAAGCAAATGTTTACCGTGTCCCAGCTATGTTCTAGGCATTGTGTTAAACCTAGCAGAGTAAACAGAGATGGTTCTCTCTCTCTCTCTCTCTCTCTCTCTCTCTCTCTCTCTCTCTCACACACACACACACACACACACACACCTTTCTGCTTGACCACCTCTATCAGGTGATTATCACTGAATTTAAAAATTCCAGAACACAACACATTTAATAAATTGGAGGATAATATAAGGATGTTGTGGAGGGTTGAAAGCAAATGGCCCCCATAGGCTCACGGGAGTGGCACTATTAGGAGGTGTGGCCTTGTTGGAGTAGGTGTGGCCTTGTTGGAGTAGGTGTGGCCTTGTAGGAGTAGGTGTGGCCTTGTAGGAGTAGGTGTGGCCTTGTTGGAGTAGGTGTGGCCTTGTTGGAGTAGGTGTGGCCTTGTTGGAGGAAGTCTTTCACTACTGGGGGCTGGGCTTTGAGGTTTCAGAAGCCCAAGCTAGGCCCAGTGTCATTCTCTCCCTGCTGTCTGCTGACCCAGGTGTGGAACTCTCAGCCGTCTCTCCAGCACCATGTCTACCTAACACGTACAATGCTCCCATCTGTGATTTCAACAATACCTGCTTTCAAACTGTTTTAACCTCAACTGTCTCACAGTGGAAACGTCCTTCCTCCCTGACAGGGAATGAGGAGTATGGCTCTCTGCCGACCATCTGACTATGAGCAGCCCAAAAAACCACCGAGGTTAAGGTCACTTTAACAACCCATGTTCCCTTGCCAGACCTGTCCCCACCCCACCCCCACCCCCACTGGGGCGCCAAGGCACCAGGGCACCTGAACACATTCTTCTAGTGTGATAATATGTGACCTTTGCTGGTTTGACAAGGAACGCAGCATAGGAACAGATCTGCCTGCCACTGGCGGAGAACACTCGTGATAATATGGTTGGCCAAGATGTTGGAGTTACTCCAGCCCAGATATCCTGACTGGGTGCTGTCTCCATGGCTTTGTGTGTGTCGGGGGGGGGGGGGGGGTCCATAGACTGTCAGGGGCTCCCCTCAGAGATGCTCAAATGTGAATCCTTCTGGAACCTTGCAGCTCTGAAGCAGCAATGAATCACTTTCATCTCTTGGTCATCATGTTCAAATCCTTTTCCACCGTGGGACCTTGCTCCACCAATCAAAATCTGATGTCTCTAGACATGCTTTTGTTTTGTTTTGTTTTTTTTGTTTTGTTTTGTTTTTGTTTTCTCAAGGCAGGAATTGTCTGTGTAACCCTGGCTGTCCTGGAACTCTCTTTATAGATCAGACTGGTCTCAAACTTGGATTATCTGCCTGCCTCTGCCTCCTGAGTGCTGGGATTAAAGGCATGTAGCACCACTGCCTAGAGCTTTCACTTTTTAAAATATGGTTTAATAAGAAACACTTCTTTATATAAATAAATAAAATGTCACCCAAATAAAGTTCCTTTTTCATATGCAAAACCTGGAGTCTCCAATAAGTAACATTATGAGGGTATATTGAACTTTCCTGATCTCTCCCAGTCCTCAAGTGTCTCATGCGGGTCTAATCCTAAACAGGGATCGTAAACAAAGTATGCCAGGGGGCTGTACAGGTCTAGAAGTTTGCATTTGATATGCTCTTTGTGATTGGTTCACTGCCTGATGACATAAACATGTCACCTTCCTTGTTGAGCTCATGACATTCAGCATTCAGTCCTGCTCTCGGCTCAGCCACACACCATCCCTGTCTCTTTGGCTAGTGGTGTCTTGTCAAGATCGGGTTTGAACTGTTGCGTTTGCTGTTGAAGAAGGCAGTGAGCAGCCAAAGACAGTTACAGAAAAATCTTTTATGTTTTTAAAGGGATGATAACAAAACTGTCTCTGGGAACAAGGGAAGGGTCAACAAATAGTCTGTTCACACTTTAAAAAAAAATGCGGGGTCTAAGCTTATGTTCTGGGCCCTGAACCATGGCAGTTTATAACCGCGGGTTCTCAGAGGGACCACTGAAGTACTGCTCAATAAAAGGCCTCTGTCTGCACACACACACACCCTCGGTAGGAGCAATGCCCTCTCTAACACGGGAGATAACCCTGAGGGACTCCTGCTGAGTCAGACTAGGGACTGGGGTGTCTATGCCCCAGTTCCGACCTTGTGGTGGCCAGAGGAGAATGATTGACTTCTTCACACACAGTCCTGGTAAATCTGGGAAAAGTCCATAGAACCGTTGAGGGCACTGCAGCCTTGACGGCCTCAACTGCCAGTGACCGGCCTTGCCAACTGGCTGACAAAGACTCCTTTTCCCTTCCTCAGAATCACTTGAACTCTGTCCTCTGGCAGACCTTGACCCCACAGATTCGGAACCCCAAAGCAGCAGAACCCAAGTGACCCGAGTACATGCACTCACCAAAACTTTTGACATTATATCTTATGTGGGGACACACATCTTTAATCCCAGTACTCAGGAGGCAGAGGCAGGCCGTTCTCTGTCCATGTGAGGCCAGCCTGGTCTACCAAGTTCCAGGACACAGAAAGATCCTGTCTCAAAAAAGAAAAGAAAAAAGATGTTACTAATCTTATTAAAACTAAAATGTCATAAAAGGTAAACTGTAAAGTGTATCTTTATGTTTAAATTTTTGAAAAACATAAAGTAATAGCATAGAGTTATTGGCCTAATGATCATCTTGTGGTGTGTAAGGCCACCAAGCTGTGGGTGATGACGTTTTTAAAAGTGTGGAGCAAGAATTAAAGGAAGCTATTTGGTAACCTGTGGTGTTCTCATTTCATTGTCCACACACAGAGTTTGCGTGGCGTAGAGCCATGTCACTCACTCAGAGATCATGTGTCACTGCTTGGACACCTCCTCGGCAAAGCGAGATTATACCTGTGACAGAGTGATACCGCCAAAGTCCAAAGTTTGCTGACCTCTAGAATAAAGGAAGGAAAGACTCAGGATTATTCTTTCCCAAAGCAAGCTCTTTTTTTTCAATTTTCTTTCTGTTTCGGGTCAACTGGTATTCTCCTGTTGGCACGTTTGTAGAATAAGGCCTTCCTAGCCGTGACAGAAATGAAGCCGCCATCACCAGGAAATGATCTCGATATTCAGTGAAGGTGTTTTATGGTGCATCCTCGTAGTCTGGGGTGGCTGTGAGTTGGGGAGCCGAGGCAGATGCACGTGTGTGCCACATAAATGTGGAAGCCAGAAGTGTCATTTCTCCTCCACTGTCTCCCCCACTTCTCTTTTGAGACATTGGCCTGTGTCTTGCCAAGTGGGGAAGGCTGCCAGCCACCAGTGTTTGGATTAGAGGCGTGGGACACCACATCGAGTGACACCACATCAGAATATATATATATATATATATATATATATATATATATATATATATATAATTTATTTTCATGTCAGACTTTTTATAGTGGGTTCTGGGGACTGAACTCAGGTCCATACGCTCACATGGCTGAGCTGTCCCCCGGCCCCTCAATCTTTTTAATAACATGGGTTTTTCTTAGATTCTACAAACTGGGCTCATGCTATTTTTCTTCCTTTTTTTCCCATTAGAGCTACATTATAAATATTTCTACATACTTAATGATATTAATATCAACAAAAGCACAGGGTTTCTCTCCCACCCACGGGGTGATGCTTTGCTAGACTATTGTACCACATCACAGGAAAATGGGCTGCGCTTTTCCTAGAATTTAAATAAGAGTTAGTGCCAGTTTCTGTGAGCTTAGACTCTTGAAGTCCTTTCACTTTACATCAATCTTTACGTCCTGTTTTGTAATTTTTTGAAGGAATGAGGCATTTTCTCTAATAAGCGAACCATGAAAACTCGGTGCCACAGTGCTCTGGGCTTTAGCTTGTTAATGTAAGCGGGTGAGAAGCGACCGGATTGTGTTGGCTTTGCTGTGGTTAGGTATAAGATTTCTGCCCGTTTGTAACATCTCCCCGTTTCTACGGACAAGCACTAACACAAAACATAAGCATGCTTGTGGAGGAATGCCGGACCTCTCTGTGAGAGCAGCTGCTGCAAAGCATTGCTAATGATGGGACGGGCTGTGCTGTTTTATTATCAACGAGCATATATTGGAAAGAGAAGCAGTTTTGTGGCCACACCTGGCAACAGGTTGGGGTCAAGCGTAACTATTATGTTTTATCTGAGCTAGTTCCTTAGTTTCAGATGTAACGTACAAAGATGAAAGGCTCAAGGCAGGGGTGGGGAATGTACCTCCTGGCACTAACTCTTCCCATCACCAACGGAGAGTCCCAAAGCTGTGGCTGCCATCGATGTGCTGTGCTGCGAGGACCAGCTTCAGTTCTACACATGGCCTTCATTCTGCACACAAACCAGAGTGGCCTTGCCTTGTACCAGGACTCCTTGCTCCAGAAGGAATTGGGAAATACTAAACCTATTTGCACAACCAAAGTTCTTTTCTGTAAGTGATACTTACCAAGTGACAGACATTTCTCTGTGGACAACCAGGGAGGAGTCATTTTGGTTCCCTTAATCCTGCAGAGGACAACAAATTTACTGTCAGGAGAATAAAGCCGTGATTAGTTGGATCTGCAGCTACTGGTTCACACACACACACACACACACACACACACACCCAACCTTGAAGTTGCTTATTGCAATCACAGTGATTTATAGACATCCTGAGAAGATGGGGGTGAGGGACAGGGAAGAGAGAAGAGAGAAGTAGAAAGGGAAAAGAATAGAAAGAGCAAAGGAAATTAAGAAAAGCCATTGGCTTCTAACAGCTTTTATTAGCATCTCTGTGTCAATAATGAAATCCTTGCAGCTTTGGCATGTGATGTTTTACAGCCAAGAAAGAAAAATATGGAGCCTCTGTAGCTTTAAAATATATGCATGTTTCAACTACCATGGGCCCTGGGTTTGCTGCCAGGTGGAGCGTTCATGTTAGAGAGATAATTTTTTCCATGAGGAGGAACCAGAGCAGGGAAGCAATACCCAGAAATGAGTAAGAACCACATTGACGTCTCAAGCCCCACTGTGACAAGGGGTCCTCATTGCTCTCCCAACAGATTGATGATGTCACTCTGAGTGACTGTGGTGGTACTTGGCACATAGTCCGCTCTCGGCCAATGATCTCTGGCTTGGAAGGGGCGTGCCCAGCAGATCTGTGGCTATTGGAAAAATAACAGAATGCCTTTTGGGGTTACCCATGTGGAAACACTGGTGTTTTATAAGCCGTAGCACCGGTTACTCTCCATAGAGGCTCCAGGAGTTTTGCTTAACTATGGATGCTTTACAGTTCTTTCCGAACAGATTAGCCACATCAGAGTGCAATGGATTGGCAGCCTAGCAAAGTTCTGTGCTTCTTTCTCTCCAGTGTTGAGTGGATGCCTTCATACCTCACCTAGTAAAAACAAGGAGAGCCAAAGTCCTGTGGAACAATTGTAAAAATTATCCTTGACTAGGAATTCATAATTAACTTCAATGTAGATGAGACTGGTTCCTCTAGTGGATGAGCTGCGCCCAGGGTGTAGACTATACCTACAGTGTAGACAGTGAGGAGCTGGCAGGACAGAAAGTGGGTGACTACATTTGAGAAGTGAGAGGTCAGGCACAGACGTGGTGAGCAGGAGAGGGTGAGACCAACCGACTTCTTTCCCCACCTCCAATCCATGGTCCTCTTGAGAGTAGAGAGTTTTCTTTAGACAACAGAGAACCATGAGCTATCCCATTCCTGTGGTAGGATCAGC
This sequence comes from Chionomys nivalis, assembly GCF_950005125.1. Taxonomy (NCBI): domain Eukaryota; kingdom Metazoa; phylum Chordata; class Mammalia; order Rodentia; family Cricetidae; genus Chionomys; species Chionomys nivalis. Next base: position 66,590,568 of record NC_080091.1, read on the forward strand.
TCTTCTCTTGGACCAAGAGGACATGCTCTAAGGTGTGTGCATTTTTTACTACCCTCCACACACCCAAAAGTGACCAATCCCAGTAAAGAGTACCTCAGTTTCCATCCAATCCCTATGATAAGCCCCACAAAAGAGCACTAGGCAGGGTAACACAAAGAGTGGGAGCCCCTCCTACTCTCTAAAACTCTTCCTAATTTCTAAAAATAAATCCCCCTTTGTGTGGCATACACCTTGTCTGCATTTCCCTGTTCTTGGATGTAAGAGGAAGACTCCAGAAGCCACTGATTCAGGGTAGCTTTGGTGACCGTCAATCATCAGCACCGTAGCTCCACAGCTTAAGCTTTGAGACACAATTTAAGTTAATTTGTGTTAACTCTTAACACAAAGAGTTGAGCAACAAAATAAAGAGTTGACCCCACATTACACCCTAGCAAACAGCCAGGGAAGGAAACCACAGTCACATCCATTTCTAGAAATAACATGGAGTGAGATTTTTCTCTCCAGTGTTAGTAAGATTTTGCCAGAAAGACCTTTCTGTATTCAGATTTTTCTTTCCCTCTCACCAGTTCCCAAATAACAAATAACACAAGTCTTAGTATTAATTATAAACGCTCAGCTGATAGCTCAGGCTGGTTACTAACTAACTCTTACATTTAAATTAATCCCTATTTCTTTTTTTCTTTTTTTTTTTTTTTTTTTTGGTTTTTCGAGACAGGGTTTCTCTGTAGCTTTGGTGCCTGTCCTGGAACTAGCTCTTGTAGACCAGGTTGGCCTCGAACTCACAGAGATCCGCCTGCCTCTGCCTCCCGAGTGCTGGGATTAAAGGCGTGTGCCACCACCGGCCGGCTTAATCCCTATTTCTTATCTATGTTTTGCAACATGGCTTGGTACTTTTTCTCAGTATGGCATGCCCATCTTGTCTTCTCTCTGCATCTGCTTGAGACTCCTCTGACTCTGCCCTTCTTCCCATCAATCTCTGTTTGGCTCTCCCTCTAACCTTATCCTGTCCAGCTATTTGCCAGTCAGCTTCTTTATTAAACCAATCACAGAGACATATATTCACACAGCATAAAGGAATATTCCATACTTTCAGAAGATTTAAACATAAACCTACATGGAAAAAAATAAGAGCAAGCTTGGATTCTCCCATGACATGTACAGTACTACAGCCACTACCAATGGTATTTTACCAAAGGTGCACACACATCAGGATTCTAGATTGATGTTAGTCATCTTTCTTGTTTTGATACACTAGCTCAAGATCACACAGCTGGGTGCATGGTGCTTAAGCCTCACTTTTGAACAGAGAACATGCCTTCTTCAAATAAAAGCTATGCTTTCCAGGCTCTTTATAACTAGATATAAATATGAGATTGAGATCCAGATGAAAGGGTATGAGGGGAAACGACCTGGGTCACTTTCTAGCTCCCTTGATCTCTCTCCCAACCCCCACCCCCGAGTACTGAGTGCAGCTCCTTTAAGGTTTTATTCTGTGACAGGATCTTGCCCAGGCTCCCCTTGATTTTACAGTCTTCCATCTCAACTTCCCCAGTGCTAAGATTCTGGTACACACCATCACACTCAGATGAAGCTGCCTTTAAAGAAAAGGAAACCCTCCCACCAACGTGACCCCCTTCCCACCCTGCTGCTGCTTGGCATGTTGATGAAGTAAGGACTAGCCTGGACCTCATAACGGAAAGGATTGTGTTAGGGAATGAACAACAACAAGACTGCCCTGGATTACCCCATATCTGGAATGTGAGGTAGTTATCCTTGTCTTTGGCCACCTCTCAGACTAAGAAAAAATTATCTTTTATTTAGTTTTTAAATTTCTTTTATATAGTATCCATACACTAGCTCTCTTATGTGTCACTTTTCATATTAGTGTGGCAAAATACCTGGCAGGAACAATGTACAGGACGGATCTATCATCTATCTATCTATCTATCTATCTATCTATCTATCTATCTATCTATCTATCATCTATCGATCTGTGTTTCAAGACAGGGTTTCTCTATGTTACAGCTCTTGTTGTCCTGGAACTCACTTTGTAGACCAGGTTGGCCTCAAACTCACAGAGATCCACCTGCCTCTGTCTCCCAAATTCTGGGATTAAAGGTGTGTGCCATCACCACCAGGCTATAAAGAATATATTTTGGCTCAACAGTTTCAGAGGGGTTTTGATTTATCACTGCAAGAAAGGTTCCATGGTGACAGGAGCCTGGTGGAGCTTTCTTCACATCCCAGAGGTTCAGGAAGCTGAGGCTGCAGGCCAGACTCAAAGGCTAGTGAAATCTGAATGCCCACTCCCAAGGATCTCCTTCCACCTACATCAGCACATCTCTCAAAGACTCGACAACCTACCAAAGCAGCATCAACAACTGGGGCCAAGTTCAACACCTGAGCTGTTGTAGGGAGCTGTTTGTTTTTACCTGGCTGCTCAGTCCCAAAATAACCACATAGAAATCATTACTTAGGGGCTGGAGAGATTACTTAGTGGTTAAGAGGATTGCCTGCTCTTCCAAAGGTCCTGAGTTCAATTCCCAGCAACCACATGGTGGCTCACAACCATCTGCAATGAGATCTGTGCCCTCTTCTGGCCTGCAGGCAGAGTACTGAGAATACTGTATATGTAATAAATAAATAAAATCTTTAAAAAAAAAAAATAAAGAAAGAAAGAAATCACTGCTTGGCCCATTAGCTCTAGCTTCTTATTGGCTAACTCTTACATCTTAATTTAACCCATTTCTATTAATCTGTGTATCACCACGTGGCTGTAACTTACTGGCAAAGTTCCGGTATGTCTGTTCCTGGTGGTGGCTACACGGCATCTCTGACTCTACCTTTTTTCTCCCAGCATTCAGTTTGTTTTTTCCTCCTAGCTAAGTTCTGCCCTGCTCTGCTATAGGCTCAAAGCAGTTTCTTTATTAATCAATGATATTCACAGCATACAGAGAGGAATAACACATCAATGAACTTTCAAACCATAATAATAGATGAGCTAGAATTGAGACCTACTTCTACCCAATTCCAAACCCTTGCTCCTCCCTATCACAGAATTATAAGATCAAATGCTATCATCAGAAAACAGTGGGAAATGTTTATAATCTCAGAAGACCTAAGACCCAGTCATTGACACTTGATTCTAAGTGTAATGGCACCTCAACAAAGGACCCTTTGAGAAGGAAGCTCTTGTAAACAAAAATGAAAGCAACACCTATATAGAAGGACTTCCCACACCATTTCCCCTTTTCTGTTTAAATAAAAAGGACGGTTTTGACTTTAACATAGCAAAATTACATATAGCAAAAGAGGTATCAAGCAAGAATTATAGTTACAATATTTATATCTACTTCACCTTTTATTATAACTAAGAAAAACTATCTGTTCTTCAACTCCATTGAAGACCCCAGAAGGATATAATACTATCTAACTTAACAGGAAGTACATTGTAAGCAACTTCCAAAACTCTAGAATTGACAGAGACATCTTGCTGCCTGGACAGTCCCCCAAAGTTCTTCTGTAACATTGGAGCATCAGTCTTCAACATACAGGCCCATTGTATCTGGTAGACTTTTCCATGAAGCAGGAAATTTGAAAGGTTGTTTTGCCTATCTGAACAGTTTTTCAGTTACTTTTTTCTGTACTGTATCCTGTAGAATGTCTGGCAGTTTCTTCTGTGAAGTAAGAACCCTGAAGGACCACCTGGTCTTTTGGAATGTTCAGCAGTCACTTTTTTGTGGGTCTTGCATGTCTAGTTTATACAGTACACCATCAAACAGTTCAGGCAAGAGAAATTTCTTGCCCAAATGGCTAGAAAACTCCATAAGGAACCTCTTTGATGTCCATCATCCTCTTGAAGTAAATTAGTGCTACCAGGAGCAAATATGTCTCATTGTCAAGAAAAGTCCTAATTTCTTAAAACCATTTAAATGCCATATTCCATAGGTCTTTAAAAGGTTAGAAGATTATCTATCTAACTGAAATATATCTCTAAATATCTAGAAGATCTAACTAACATAACTACAAGCTTGACTATTATAGATGATTCTCTACTAGCCTGTATTTTTAATTATACATTATACTTTTTAATAAGCTGCACAAACACAATACCTTAATCAAGAACAAAAATATACCTATAACAAAATTTATCTTAAATTTGTATCAATAAACCAAGATCCATACCAATGCAAAGTATTCATCTCTATAGCATAGCCTCCTTTAAATGTAAACAAACATTAATAAATAATCATTTAGGGAATTTGAGTGGTGTTGTCTAGATTACTTCCTGCTGACTGGGGACACTGTTAATCAGGTCTGTCATAGGGTATCTTGTGTGGTAGGTCCATCTCAGCCAGCAGTCCTGAAGCTGTCATGGATGTTGAATGATTTCAGGGAGTCTTGTTTGATCAAACAACATTAGTCTGGAAGGAATCCACTGGTTCTCATCATCTGTGGAAACAAAAGTAGAACCTCTTTTCCAAAGCAACATATCCTTAGAACCAAATTTTGAAGTCAAGACACCTTTTAAATATATATGTTGGTTTAGCTTAACAGCCCATCCAATGAAATGTCTCTCTGTACTTAGCTCATTCATAGTCAAAAAAATTCAAAGAAAACACAATGAAATACATAATCTAGAATCTCTGTGTATTTTCCATTTTTATGTGGCTTATTTTTCATACTCTATTAATTTATCTACATGTTTATCATTTATTTTATTATCTTCACTCCTTTAACCCATGACTGTCAGCACTCTTTTATATTATAACTGTGTCTATATGCTTTTTCTTGTCTCTCTCTCAAGCCTATGTTCAATTATCCAACAATGTTATCCATTTAGAGGTCTTTTTCATCTGAATCTGTCTTTATTACATATCTGTAATCCTTTTCTGACCAGGCCACTTTTTTAAAAATGCTAAGTGGGTGTGGCTAGAACCAACTCTGCAGTCTCTGTGAAGCAGGAACCTGAAGGAGCATCCTACCTTGCTTTGGCAAAGTTTAGTGGTCACTTTTTTATGGGTCCTGTATGTCCAGTTTATATAGCATACTGTCAAGTAATCCAGACAAGAGCAGTTTTTTTCCCAAATGTCTAGCCTTATCACATTGAAAGCAAACTCCATAACAAATTTCTTCCACAGCCATCCAACATCTTCTTTGAAGTAATTGGTACAACCAGAAGCAGAAGTTGAGAAAAGCCTGTTATTAAAACATTTTAAATGCCATAGTCTGTAGGTCTTTAAAGTGTTTGAAGATTACTTATCTATCCAAAATATACCTCTGTATTACTTTGAAAACCTAAATAGCATGACTATAAGTTTGAGTGTTATAGAGAACTATTAATTTGTATTTCTTAACTATACATTTCATTTTTAAATGAACTCCAAACACATCATATCTCAAACAAGAGTAGAAATATGCATATAGTCTAACAAAATTGACCTTAAATATATATCAATGAACCAAAATCCAATGTATTTTTAGAGTAACAGTTGTTTTATTGAAGTACATTCCACAATCTTTTATCATAATAATTTACACTTTTCCCCATAATTTCTATACCATATCCCCCTTTCTTTTTTAGAAAGAGATGGAATACAATCATTAACCATTTATAACCAACCCCTCTTAAATGAAAACAAACATTTATAAATAGTGTTTTGGGAATTGGGGCATAGTTCTCTAGGCTACTATCTGCTGACTGGGGACACTGGTAATCTTATGGGGACCTTGAGAAAATTTGAGATAATGGCCAAGTCTTGGGAAAATCAGTTACAACCTTTGTTGATAGATATTACCTGTCAAGGTTCAGGAAGCCTTCCTTTATCAAACCTGGTCCTTCCAAATCTGGAATGAACCCATAGCCTCTAGTTTCCTGTGGAAACAAAAGCAAAACTGCTTCTCCAAAGCAATGCATCTTTTAAGTTCCATTTTACAAATATGTTTTTACTTTTGTTTTAAAGTTTAGGCAGTTTTGAAATATTTAGGTTGGTATATTTTATCAGTCTCTCTTTTAATCCCATGTCTCCAGCAGCTGTTTCTTGACCATAGGCCATCAAAAAATTCAAAATCAACACAATAACATATAGGATCCAGACTCTCTGGGTACTTCTCATCTTTACATGACTTCTTTCTTTTATATTATTTTTACTGTCTTTTTAAAAGACTTTTTTTTTATTTTTAAACTATTTATTTATACTTGTTTTTATAACTGCCTATACCCATTTTCTTTTTATCTTAAGCCTACACAAATTATAAAACCCATTGGAACCTGTTTCAAGGCTTTTCCATCTGGACCTCTTTTACTGGGTATCTTTTAATCTTTTTGTCTGTATGAGTAAATGATAAATGTGCAATGAAGCCTCTGTGTACTTCGGTGAGAATCATGTAGTGGCATCTCTGTACTGTGGATCACATGAGAGCCACAGCTAGGAAGCTGCTTTTGGCTCCATTTATGTGTTCTACAGCCCTTTTTCTTTTAAAGCTTTCTCAGGCCCTATAGAAATTCAACAGTCCCATGTTGGTATGCCATTTGTAAATGCAGGCTTTTCTTCCCACTTGGTCCCACAGTCACTTTTAAAAGAATCACTCAGGGGCTTAATATTGATCATAAATGTTTGGCCAATGGCTCAGGTTTATTACTAGCTAGCTCTTACATTTAAATTAACCCATATTTCTTTTCTATGCTTTGTCACACGGTTCATGAATTATTACCTCATTCCTACATATTTTGCTTCATCAGCTGCTGGCTGGCATCTCCCAGTCTCTGCCCTTCTCCTGTATCTCTGCTTGGATTTCCCTACTGACTCTATCCTGCCTTGCCATATGCTTTATTTATCAACCAATGAGAGCAACACATATTTACAGCATACAGAAAGACCATCCCACATAAATTTTAGTCTTCCCAAGTCCAGTTCATATAAGGTTTTTTTTATTAATAACTTTCAAAGGACAGCACCTCTCTCTATAAGCAAAGCTATTATTGTCAACAAACATGTCAACAGGCATACTTTCTTGAGCAAAACTCAATCCACAACAGATGATTTAAGGATATATTTTCTTAGCCCTCCATCTAACTGCAACCTGCCAGTGCTGTACTGAAAGAAAACAGGTGCAAACAAGATACTTAGAGTAGAACTTAAAACTGATTGAAAATTTTCTGCTTTACTGAAGTTGCATTGGAAGTTACTAATAGAAAGAACGGGGCTGGATTGAAATCCTTTGTTAAAAATGCACCTTGCCTCATGCCATTTCACCTAGGGGAAACAATATAAAACTAAGTAAGCACATATCCTCATCAGCTGTTCAAGTTTCATCCTTCCAGGGGACTAGCAGATCACTGTTCATAATTTTTGTGCCTAGAATCTTCTAGCATATGGCCTGGGGACACCGTTCAGCTGGTGAAGTGCTTACCTGTCTTGCAGGAAGCCCTTGCTTCCAACATTGGCATCACGTGAATCAGGTGTGGTGGTCATGTTCACTGGCATCATGTGAATCAAGTATGGTGGTCATGTTCACTGGCATCACGTGAATCAGGTGTGGTGGTCATGTAATCCCAATCACTCAAAAGGTGAACACGAGAGAGTCAGATGTTCCAGGACCTCCTCTGATACCTTTGAGCCTGGCCTGTAATAGATGAGAGCCTGCCTCCAAATAAATGAATGAATGATATTAATAAATAAAAATAAATCTTCCACTTCATTATCACCAGTTTTTCTCTTGTCATAAAAACTTGAAAACCCCGCAGCAGGCAATCGTGTGACGTGCTGTATAGTAGGGCGCCACCCAGGTCAAATCCAAGATGATGGCTTCCATGGAGACGGGGGAGCCATGCCTGATTGGCTCCCGGGCTAGGAGGGAAGCACTAGACCTTTTGTCTTCAGGAACTGTCACCATAACAAAATCAACAATGCACACTCCCAACTCTGCAGTGACCAAAGACTTCACATTTAGTCAGTTTCCCTTTGTTCTCAAAACCATATCTCCTTTCTGTACTTTTTTCTTATTTGACTCAAATCAGGAAGCATTCTGGTTGCACCAAAACTTCCCCCATCAATTCAGAGAATGAGAAAGTGGTAGTGAGAAGAAATTGAAAGTAGGGGGCGGAAAGTTGGAGCTTTCTGGTGGGGTCACCTCACCTGTCCCTTGGGGAGAAAAACCACAGTTTCAGTTGCTTGTTGGTAATTTTATTTCTAGAAAGCCTTTTTTCATAATTGTTTCCTCCACATTCCCAAATTCTAAGATCTGTGGTTGTTGAATAACCTTCCCCTCCACACTCCCTTTGCATTTGTTACTTATAAAACTAAATGATTCCAAGACAGTTTCTATAATTATTTTTTTTTATGTCAGGAAGTATACTGGCTTGATCTTCTAAACAGATCCGAGATGAAAGAAAGGGTAGTTTCCGTCCTCTTACTAAGATCAGGACTCGAGGAGTAGAAGGCTGTAGGGCTGTGGCTCCCTCTGACAGCTCTCAGCTCTGCAGAACACTCCACCTTCATGCAAATATAACCCGGCTTCATTAGGAAGTATTAGTTCCCTTTTCAACCTCAAGCACCAAGGCCATTTGTCATAATTGCTATAATTAGATCAGGCTGACAGCATACCAATCAAATGGGCTGCTGCTTCACGGGTGTGGTTAGAAGGGTATCCACGACCTGAAATTCCCACCCGTGAGGTACTTTCCTTGAGTTCAGATGAAGTTTTTCTTTAACTGTATGAATACACATGTCAGAGAGAGTCTCATACCCCTGCTCACTTGCTGGCTCCACTGCATGTGTTTTAATGTCCGAGGAAACAGATCTGTGAAGTTTTCATGTCCACGATATGCTATGGCTAACTATGGCAGCGGACACTAAGATGATCCCCGGGATGCACATGGAAGAAGAAGAGAACTGACTTCCATCAGTTGTTCTGTCTGTCTCCCATCCATGCGCTGTGGTGAACACATTCAATCCAGGTTCTACATCTGCATTCAAGGCCTCTGCGTCTGCTGATTCCCTCTGCAGCCCTTCTTACTGCAGGCATATGTCCTTCTCGGAGACTATATATTGGATTCACTCTTCAAGACTGTCACCTCTCCAGTTCCTTTACAAGTCTATGGGAGCTCCTTCTCCTCCCCTCTACCTGTCATTCACTGATGAATCTATTTTTCCAGTTGTCCAATAAGACACAATGGATTCATCCAATGGCTCTTTGGGGGGATGGCCATCCATAGACATATGGCAACATCTAGAAACAAAATATCACATACTGGGTAACATAGAAAACAATAGAAGACGATAGCTAGAGTTCTAGTTAGGTAGTCCAAAGTCACCAGGGTGCCAGCCGATCCCTTGTGTGGTGACGGTCCATTTCTAAGAGGCGCCTTCGCCTGCATCCTCACACAGCAGCAAGTTTTAACTTCAGCACAGTGGCTGCACCTTAATTCACTGCTATTTCAGTCAGCAATTGCAACCCTGCAGTTACTGGCCTGCAGTTCTAGCAGCGGCCTGGCCACTCAGGTTACAGGCTGGGTGGGAATTCTGTTCCCACAGGCCCTGGCCCTGTTGCTGCCACTAATGGTAGTTTTAACTAAATCTCTATCGTTCTATTTATGAATAAGGCTCGAGATTCAAAGGCTGGGGTGAAAACCTGTGAGCTCAAGGAGGCTGAGTAGCAACTAGCTAACCCTCTCTCCTTGCTGGCATCCACAGAAGCCCTGTGGTTCCACTTTGCAAAACCAGAAAAACCTGCACCACTCCAAACCTCACCCTACTACTTCCTGTGTCTCTCTATCTCTCCCGGATACCCACTGAGTCTCTATGGTTACTTTCTGTCAACTAGTTGCTACTGCAGATTCCTAACCCAAAGTTAATTTTATTTAATTAATGCAAATGCAAACTCAGGGTCCGCAATGTTGTTGAATATTCCCCAACAGGACCTGTATCACTTGCACTTATGGAATGAGGGTTGGTTTTGGCTCACAGTTTGAGGTACAGCCCATCACACTGGCAGGATCATGAGGCAGCAGAGAGAGATGAATATGGTGTTCAGCTAATTTTCTCCTCTTTATGAAATACAGGACACCAGCCACGGAATGGGTTTGCCCACATTTAGCCTCACCTCAGTTAACTTCTTATAGGCATATCTCGAGGCCTAGGTCTTCGGTGATTCTAGATCCTGTCAAGATGGCAATTAATATTATCCATCAGAGGGGCTAGCAAGCCCCTTTAGGTCTCTTTTATAAGGACATTAATCTTACCCTTAAGGTCCCCAACTTTATGATGTAATCATTTCTCTTACCTCTTTTGACCCTGTTGTCTTGGAGATCCATTTCAATATATGAACTTTTTCTGTTTATTTGTTTTTCAAGACAGGCTTTCTCTGTGTAGCCCTGGTTGTCCTGGAACTTATCTATAGACCAGACTGGCCTCAAACTTAGAGATCCGCCTGCTTCCGTCTCTGCCTCCAGAGTGCTAGGATTAAAAGTATGCACTGCCACCGCCACTCAACTCAATATATGGAATTTTGGGGGTTAAACACATTCAGGCCATCTCAGGAAACACATTCCGTAGACAGGAATGAAAAGAAATCAGCTGAGCTGTCAACAAATCTTGAACTGCTCTTCAGAGGCTGACACAGCCACACAGCAAATCCTACCTACAGGCCAGCTCCGCCCAGGCACCTTTGCAAGCACATGGTAGCCAGGGAAGCACACAAAAGCCTGGGGACACAATGAAATAGCTGAGAGAGACTGTTTCCAGAGAGGAGCAGGACCGAGCTACATCTCTCCAGAGATCTCTGACTGGTCACCCAAGCCAAGACTACTTGCAAGCAGAGATTTAGGTAGTAGGAGAACTTTTTCAGTTTTCTGGGAGCAGCATAGCCAGTTGGAGGGTCAGGACAAGTCAAAGGAGGAGAAAGGGAGACGAGAGAAAGGGAGAAGAAGAGAGAGAGGGAGAGGAAGAGACAGAGAGGAGAATCTTTGAAGACACAAAAATAAACCGTGAAGATTAATTAGCAAAGAGAAGTATGCACCAGCCCCAAAGTTAGCATCCAAGTTATAATGCAAAGAGGGAGGGAGGGTCACTTGCAGTTTGGGGATTTGCATTTGGATGTTCTGGCTCCTAGGCAAGAGCTTTTGTCAGCCTCATAGGCAACTGGGTTCATACGACGTCCTCACACTGTCATTGTAGGATACCCAGTGGATGATGCTGACTGTCAGCTAGGAAGTCTGAGTTTACTGCAGGCTTGTGAAAACACACCAGTCCCTGAGCTCAAAAGCCTACCAGTCCCTGAGCTTGAAAACCCACCAATCACCAGGCTCAAAAATGCCACCAATCCCTGGACTTGCTCCAAGCTCAAGACTTGAAAACCCACCAGTCCCCACCCTAGAAAACTTGGCCCCCTCAAAAAACCCTATATAAACCTGCCTCCAACTGACTTCTTGACTACTTCTCATCCTAGCAGAGGCAGCCACCCTCTTGTGTCTTTCCCAGAAAATCTTTCCTGTGAGGTTTGCTGTACGGTGTGACTTTGTGGTATTCCTTTGCTCCTGACTACCAGGATACTTGCATTGGGGAAATCTTTCCTCACAGAGATAAAACACTTACAGTGACTTGAATTTGAGCAAAGTTACATTTGAGCTCAATGCAAGGCACACATTAGACAGGCTGACACCAACGCCCCTCCTCCTGAACACACTCACACTGTCAGCCCAGCAGATGTGCTATTGGATGGGATGGCCTAGAACCCATGTGACTGTAAAACCCTGGTTGGCACAGCTTGTAAAGACATAGTGACTATAGACTCCGACACTTAAACACAGGGATTTTAAATCCTAGAACAGCCACTCAAATGTAACACAAAGAGGCATTGTTCAAAAAGTTCAAACAAAGCAACCAATTAAAAATGGTCAATTTACACCATAGATGGGAATTAAGTGCCTGTAAAGCAATGGACAGTTATTAGGATGACAGATTTAAGTCCAAACATCTTCATAATTATATTTATAAGTAAGATTAAACATTTCAAGTGAAAGACGAGAGTAGTTTGGAAAACAGGATGGGACCCACCGACACTGTTCACAAGGTTAACATTTGAAGTATAAAGATACTAACCTTCAATTTCTAAGCAAATAAAGAGCACACAACAGCATTACTTCTAAAAAAAAAAAAAGCTCTTTTGATGTCAAAGCAAACTTCTGAGAAAATATTATCGGAGACACAAACAAAAAACCAGGAATTTCACTAAAACAGAAAGAGTCCCTTCACCAAAAAGTCTAACACCTTATACAGATTCATCTCATCTGATGTGGGATTCCCCTCCATATGCTGTGAATATCATTGGTTAATAAAGGGATTGTGAACGGGGACAGAGGACACACTAAACTGAATGTAAGAGAGAAGCCATGTTGTTCTGCCAGAGACAGATGCCATGACTTTAGCCAGTAAGCCACAGCCATGTGCCGATACACAGATTAATAGATATGGGTTAAATTAATTTTTAAGAGTTAGCCAATAAGAAACTAGAACTAATGGACCAAGCAGTGATTTAAATAATATAGTTTCTGTGTTATTATTTTGGGTCCAAGCGGCCGGGAACAAACTAGCAACACTTACTACACTTATCATAGAAGTTCAAAATATTAGGGGGTGGGAAGTTGACTGCCAGGGCCTGTAGGCCACAGAGCCCAAAGACTGACACATTAAAACAGCTAAAGATGCAGGGGAGCTGCAGATCCCCTGCTGGGTGAGACAGCTGGGGGGAGGCCAAGGGGACCACAGTCTTTGAAAGGGTCACCCATGAAGGTTTTTCCTGTGTGCTGCCTATTTCAACCACCTGTCCTTATAATCCTCAGTAAAGCCTAGATGACGCTCTTCACCCCGGTCCCACAAAGAGGGAAATAAACAGAGTCTATGCGTCTTTCATTTGGGGGAGCTTATGGCAGACAAATGAGAAAGAACGGCCAAGGGAGGCCCGGTTGCACGGGCAGGAGCCAGGCCGCTGGTCTCTCCCAGGCTCTGGAGTACTTTGCTACCACACACGGTGGGTGGTGCAGGCTCAGGAGTTTAAGTCAAGGAAACTTGGCTTTTTTCCCCTCACAGTTCTAGAGGCTCCAAGTCCTAGAAGAGCAGTGCCCGTTTCCTGTCTTCAGCTTGCAGGTGGCGTCCTCTCTCTGTGTGTCCCTCTCAGCTTGCAGGTGGCGTCCTCTCTCTGTGTGTCCCTCTCAGCTTGCGGGTGGCGTCCTCTCTCTGTGTGTCCCTCTCAGCTTGCGGGTGGCGTCCTCTCTCTGTGTGTCCCTCTCAGCTTGCGGGTGGCGTCCTCTCCCGGTATCCCCACAAGTCTTTCCTTCGTACATGCCTGCATCCAAACTTTCTTCCAACAACAGAAGTCAAATTGGATTAGGACCAGCTTGACAATCTTATCTTAACTCACTGATCTCTGTAAAGATCCTGTCTCTAAATGCAATCACATTCAGAGGTGCTGGGGCTTAGGGGACCCCACACATGAATTTTAGGACCCCACCGGTCCATAGTACTCTCCATGCAGAGTGACTTTTGTCTGCTGCACTTCCTGGAAGAACAGTTTTCTTCAGTAGGTCATGACCTTACATCTGTTTCTCCTTCCCTGACTTCTTTCCAGAAATTTCCACTCATATAACCCCCCCTTTTTTTTTCTAGAAACAATAAAAACAAATCCTTCTAAGTTTCCTGCAACTACAACAGCTCCATCTTTTCAGAAACTGGTTTTCTGAGAAATGTTTGCTTAAAACACAGGCCCCAGACTGTCTCGGTATGACTACATTTAACCCTTTAGAAACGACCAAGATGCCACGAGTGATGGAGACCTCCTTTAATTCCAATACTCAGGAGGCAGAGGCAGGTAGAGATCTCTGGGTTTGAGGCCACCTGGTCTACAGAGCAAGCTCCAGGACAGCCAGAGTTATACAGAGAAACGTGTTCTCAAAAAGGAAGGAAGGAAGGAAGGAAGGAAGGAAGGAAGGAAGGAAGGAAGGAGAACAAGAAGTTTGAAACCTACCCGTCTAGTTGATAGAATGCGTCTTTCATGTCTTTTTCAAGGCATTTTAATTTGCTGTGACCCTCTTCCAGCATCTGCCCCACCCTTAGCCCAGCCTATTGAGCAAGACTTCGGGAAGGCTTCTGAGAACGCTCTGGAAGGGTTGGCACAAGCAGCTCTGCAATGCCACTTTCCAGCACACCATGCCTCAGGAAGGGCAGAGATGACCGAGCAATTCATAAGGCCAAGGAAGGCAGTGCCAGGGTGGAAAAGCTCTGGGAACTGAAACTTGGTCCAAGTTTGGATTCATCTTGGTTCTGCAGGACCCACATAAAAGCCAGGTGTGGTGCTGCTCATCTGGAGCCCCAGAGCTGGGAGCGCAGAGACAGAAGGATTCCAAATAGCATAAGAAAACTAATGATAAATGTCATTTATTGAATGATTATAATATTTTAGTTACTGTTTTAAGCACCCTGCCTTAATTATCTCATTTTATTCTCATGAATCGGTCATTGCACTGTGGTCAGTTTGACTTTCCGTGTGAAGATGAGCTAGGTAACTCACTCAAGATCATAGTCTAATGGGAGGCAGTATGGCTCCGTGTAGAGACTTGGAAGCACAGGGCTACACTGTCTGTGAGAACACTAGGCAAAATTTTGGCTCCAATAGCAGAAAAATTCAGTCAGGTTTATCATGGAATGCTGATTAACTTTAGTTTTTTCCTTTTATTGAAACATAGATTCCCCTCACATAACATATCCTGAGTACAGTTTCCCCTTCCTCTGCTCCTCCCAGTTCCTCCCCACCTCCTCTCCCATCCAGATCCACCCCCTTTCTGTCTCTTACCAGAAAACAAGGAGGTTTCTAAGGAAATTTAATGTATAACATAATATTATATAAATTAAAGATAAAACAAAAGCTAACACATTGGAGTTGGACAAGACATGCAAACAGAAAGAAAGGAGCCCAAGAGAAGGCACAGGATTTAGAGACCCAGTCTTTCACACTTTTTTATGGGACTTTAAGGAATCCCATAAAAACACTAAGCTGGAAGCTGTAATATATACACAGAAGACCTGGTGCAGACCCGTGTAGGCCCTGTGTGTGCTGCTTCAGTCTCTGTGAGTTCATACGATCTCTGATCATGTTGATTTAGGCGGGATTGTTCTTGTGTCCTCTACCCCCTCCGGCTCTTACACTCTTTCTGCCTCCTCCTCGGAAGGCTTCCCTGAGCCCTGAGAGGAGGGATTTGATAGAGATGTCTCATTTAGGACTGAGCGTTCCAATGACTCTCACTCTCTGCACAATGCCTGGTGGTGGGTCTCTCTGCATTTGTTCCCATCTGTTGCAGGAACAAGCTTCTCTGGTGATGGCTGATCTATGAGTATAGCAGAATGACATTAACAGTCATTTTATCACAGCATTTTCTTTGTTTTTTAGGCCAGTAGTATTTGATTTTAGTGTAGGTACCTAGGAGATCTAGTCTTTGGTTTTTGATTACCCAGGCCATGTCGCGTTTGGGTTCCATCTCATGGAGTGTGCCTTTCGTCAAACCAGATATTAGTTGGTTACTCACACAAGCTTTGTGTCACCATTGCCCTGACAAATCTTGCAGACAGGACAGTATTATAGAGCAAAGGACTGTGGCTGGCTTAGTGTCTGCTTTTCTCTTTTGGTAGTGTGCAAAGTACCTTCCTGTAGCAAAGGCACTAGCCCATGGGGTGAAAGCTCTGTGGGCAACCAGCTGGACTTCTCCGTGGTCAGTAAGTTGTCTTGGCACTGTCTCCAGCAATGGAGCCTTGCCATCCATTTGTGAAGGGCAACCAATGCTCTTTGCAACAGGCTGGGTTGTTTGGGGATTCCCATGGGACTCCTTTAGCTAACAACTCTCCATTAGATGTAACCCAATCCCAGTACTGGAAGCTTCATTTGGTGACAAGAGATGGCCAGTTGGGACTCTGTCTTCCCCCATTCTTTGGCAATTTCATTTAGATAGCCTTCATATATATTTGGAAGCTTCTACTGTATTTGGTTTTCTTACTACCACTCAAATGACACTCAATTTTAGCTGTCTTTCCCCATAGCTCCCCTTTCCTCATCTCCTCCCCCAGCCCAGTTGGTTCTCCCATTCCAGCCCCCAGCCATCCATAGCTGTCTATTCTATTTCCCTTTCCTATCTATCTGCAGCCCACACTCTCTTACTCTCTACCTAATCTCTGTGGGTCTAAGGATTATCACTTGGTTATCATTGACTTAACAGCTAACACACACATATAATTAAATACATATCATATCTGTCTTTCTGGATCTGGGATATGCCACTCGGGATGATTTTTTTTTTCAAGTTCCACTCATTTACCTGTGAATTTCATTATGTCATTTTTTAAGGCTGAGTTCATTGTATAAATATACCGCATTTTCTTTATCCATTCTTCTGTTGAGGGACATCTAAGTTGTTCTTAATTTCTGGCTACTATGAAAAAAGCAGCAATGTCTCTGTGATGGGATGAAATGTCTTTTGGGTATATACAGAAGAGTGGTATAGCTGGATCTTGGGGTATACTGATTTCCATCTTCCCAAGGACTCATTGCACTGATTTCCATAGTAGCTGTACAAGTTTGCACTCCCACCAGCAATACAGGAGAGTTTCCTTGTTCCACATCCTCATCAGCATGGGCTGTCATTTGTGGTTTTTATCTTAGCTATTCTGACAGGTGTAAGATGGATTCTCAAACTAGTGTTGATATGTATTTCCCTGATGGTTAAGGATGTTGAACGTTTCTTTAAGTGTTTCCCCACTATTTGAGTTTCCTGTTTTAAGAATTCTCTGTTTAGATCTGTATGTATCCCCTCCCCCTGTAACCGGAATGAGCAGAATGCTTGTTGTCCCAGCCGCCCTGCTAGCTTACACCCTGAAATAACCAAAAAGAAACTGGAGAAACTGTATTCATTTAAATACTGACTGGCCCATGAGTTCTAGCCTCTTATTGGCTAACTCTCACATCTTGATTCAACCCATTTCTAATAATCTGTATGTCACCACGAGGTCTTGGCTTACCGGGAAAGATTTAGCATGTATGACCTGGCAGCTCCATGGCGGCTCTCCCTCTCCTTCTTCCCAGCATTCAGTTCTGTCTACTCTGCCTACCTAAGTGCTGCCCTATCAGCACTTAGGACATTAGGAGAGGATGATCCATGTGACCCACTGGAGATGGGGGCAAGGGGAGAGGGGAGGGTGGCTTCCGCAGATGGTCTGCCCCAGAGCTGGAGGGGAGACTGTGGATTGAATTTAGAGGTGCAGAGGGAGAGGTGAAGATCTGCAGTTAGCCTGACTGCTTCACTGGCCTGAGAGGAAAGATGATGTCTTCACTGAGGATGTGTCTGTGACATATTAGTATGAGTGGATAGTCTAGTGGAGGTGGCACAGACTCTCTGTTTTCACAGTCCCTACTCACAGTACCCATAGTGTGGCACACGCAATAGAAAATGCCATTGACGGCGGTCAAAGAGTTTCTGTTTTCTGTCACTGGCGTGGATTAATAGAAACAGAAAGATGAATCCTCATAAGTAGAGGTAATGATGAAGGCATCTGGGTGCTGATGGCCTCATCCCTGCCCTAGAAGAACTCAACCAATTGGGGGTCGCCAGGGTTCAGAGGAGGGTGCAGAATTGGGAAAGGAAAAGAACACAGAACCGCATAGGAGCCTAAGGATGAAGCAGGAGACAAACACAGGAGGAATGGAAGCAAAGCTGTGGTCAGCACCAAGGAGCTCAAGAAGGACAGAGGGAAGCAGAAGATGGAGGGCATTTCTAGAACAAGGAATCAACCAGAAAAGCTCACCACGGCCAAAGCTGTGGCAATAGAAACAGACAAATAAAAGTAGACTTAATTAGAATCCAAAGTATAAAGTCCCATGAGCCTACACTGACACTAATGAATGACTGGATTAATTAACAACCACAAAAGACAAGACTCTACAAGTGAGTGTTCTGTATAATTTATGCAGAGCCTCCACCCGTGAGGGAGAACATAAATCCCACTCCTATGGTGGGGAACACTGGAAAAGAGAAACTTTATAATCAAGACACCGCTCCAAGCAGGTGTCTGAGGCCATTCTAAAGCATGGCGTACCATGCTGACAGTGTCTACCCTTGATGTGCGATGTAATGAGAGCGGCACTCTCTGCTCTGCCACCCCCGTAATCCCAGGTGCTCAAGAGGTTGAGGCAGGAAGATCTTAAGCACAAGACCAGTCTAGGCAATTCAGAAATAAAGTGAAAAGGGGGACGATGCTTGAAACAGCTCATTGTTAGAGCATTTACTTGCCAAACATCCATGAGAATCTAGGATTATTCTCAGAATTAAAAAAAAGAAATTATCAGAAAAGACTAAGTATGTTCAGTCAGTATGGCTGTAGAATCAAAGAACATACATTTGGGGGAAGGGAGGTGGGAGGATCTGGGAGGAATAGGGAAGGGGAAATTATTAAAATTTATTGTATGAAATTTTGAATTAAAAACAAATATAAATATGTAAACTTGTAGTAGTTGGAACGTAGTTGGCCCTTATAATCTTATAGGGAGTGGTGCTATTAGAAGGTGTGGCTTTGTTGGAGTGGGTATGGCCTTGTTGGAGGAAGTGTGTCACTGTCAGCAGTGGGATTTGAGGTTTCCTATGCTCAGGATACCACCCAGGATCTCAGTTGACTTTCTGTTGCCTGAGAGATGTAGGATTATCAATTACTTCTCCAGCACCATGTCTGTCTGCACAGTGCCATGTTCCATACCAAGATGATAATGGACTGAACCTCTGAACTGTAAGTCACCACCTCAATTAAATGTTTTTCTTTATAAGAATGTCATGGTCATGGTGTCTCTTCACAGTAATAGAAACTCCAACTAAGACAAAACAAAAAAAAAATATAGCTCACAGCTCAATAATTCAAGAAACAAATGACCTCATTTAGATGCTATAAAAGCTGTAAATATGGATGTCTACAGAGGGCAGACAATAAAAATGATCATGAAAAAATTGTCAAAGTCATCAGACAATGAAAGCCTGAGAGAGTCACCATCAAGAGGAGCCAAGCAAATGCAACATGTCACCTTGGAAGGAGTCTTGGAGCAGCAGAAGAAACTGAGGAAATCTGACAGCCTATGGGCTTTAGTTGATGGGTAGATGGTAGTTCATAACAGCAACAGCTGCGCCATGAGAACAGATGTTAAATGTACGTTAAAACCAGGTGAGCGCGGCATAGGAAGTCTTATCTTTTCAATTTTCCCGTGTTTCTCACACTGTTTTAAAAAGCAAGGTTCAGAGTGTGGTTGTGCATGCCTGTGATTCTACAAGCCACAGACCCAAGCCCGAAGCTTGGGGTAGAGTAAGAGGGCCACTGTAGCCAAATCAGATCTTTGCCCTTGACTTCCAATGGTTAAAAGAATCAGGAGATGCTGACACAGGAGTAAAGGACAGGAGAAAAGTTGCCAGGCTCAGTCTGGAATAAGGAGAGATCCAGGGATCTTGAGTGACAGGCTCAGAAGTCGGATGAGGTCACGATTTAGAATTTCATGTGACTTCAGGTGATCCTATTTATGGTCTCCATTATATGTGAATGGAACTATTCTGTCTGAACAGAGACCAAGCACA
Source organism: Chionomys nivalis (assembly GCF_950005125.1). Taxonomy (NCBI): domain Eukaryota; kingdom Metazoa; phylum Chordata; class Mammalia; order Rodentia; family Cricetidae; genus Chionomys; species Chionomys nivalis. Next base: position 66,610,216 of record NC_080091.1, read on the forward strand.
AACTATTCTAAGATGGAAACCACCTGGAATCCAGTGTCTCCAAAGCAGCGGAGGACCAACAGTGTGACCAAGATTGTGACCTCCTGTGACTTCCTTCACTCCCAAGGACACCTCATCCTCACAAACATTTTATAAACTCAGAGAAGAGGATGGTCTCCACACATATAATGGTATTTAAAAGCTTCAGTCCTTCAAAGCAGAGGTTCAAATCATTTGGTACTTTGACATTTTTGGTTTAATAATTAGAGAACAAATTCAAGCCTTTTTGAATTGCCGAGAAAGTAAAAATCAGCTAGCACGCCATCCCTCTATATCCAGTTAATCTGTACAGCCTCAGAACACATCTTGATTCTCTGGGGTAATTTCACACTGAACAGAATACTGCCTCCATTTCCTGGGCAATAGCTGGCTTCCTTAGGTTCTCCATCCCATGGATGTTCACAGTAACTCTGAAACAGAGACTAGGGGCAGGGGCTATTGCTTGGGGCTTGAGTCCACCTGCTAGAATAAGGTCATTGTGAGTGTGTGACATTATATGTGTGTAGTGTATGTGCATGCATACACTTGAGTGTGTGCGCATGTGTGTGCATGTGTGAGGAGACCAGAAGTCAATAATGTTGAACACCTTCCTCTATCTTTCTCCATCGCAAAATTTGAGACTTGTATTTTGGGTCTTTCACTAAACTGGATGCACAGATTTGGCTAGACCGGTTGGACAGGAAGCTTCCAGGATTCTCCTTTCTCTCCCTTTGCAGAAATGTAGGAGTTCCTGCTATGCTTCACTGGGCTCTGCTTATTATTATTATTATTATTATTATTATTATTATTATTGCTTTGTTTACTTGTTATTTTTATTTCTTTGAGACAAGCTATCTCTGTGTAGCAGCCCTGGCTGTCTGGAACTTGCTCTGTGGACCAGGCTGACGTCTAACTCACAGAGATGCGCCTGCCTCTGTCTCCCCAGTGCAAGGATTAAAGGCATGCGCCACCACCATCTGTCTGGGCTCTGATTTTACTTGGGTGTTGGGGACCCAAACTTAGACTCTTCTGCTTGTGCAGCAAGTATTTTCCTGACTGAGCCATCTCCCCAGCCCCTCCTTCGTTTCCCTTTTCAGAATAAGGGTTATTTCTGGCAGCTTCCCTTTTATCCACAGCAGACTCCAGCGGCCACTCTTGAAGGGGAACAGGCATAGCCCCCACCAGGGTCATACTGAGGCCACATGAAATTCTAAATCGTAACCTCATCTGACTTCTGTTGCTCAGGGTCTCCGGATCTCTGCTGATTCTAGACGCTCCTTATTCCAAGCTGAGGCCAGCAAGCCAGCAACATTGTCTTCTGAGAGGGCAGGTGCAGGGCGCCCACACCTCGCTCTGTCATTTCTTCGATGTCAGCAAGTCCCAAGTCTCACCAATGGAAGTCAAGGGGAAAGATCTGATTTGGTTACAGCTGGCTTACTGGCACTGTTTCCTGGTGTGCACAGCAGATCTGAGTTCTGATAAGCGTGTGAAACCTCACTTTCGGGCCTGGGGGTGGGGTAGGTGCTGTCTTTTGTTTTGGTGAGGAAGGTGGACCGTGGTTTTGAAGTGAGGAATATTCAGGTTCACGGTTTGGTTCCAAAGGAACACAAAGCCAGGGGAAAATTCGACCACGGGCATTCAGAAGAGATAACCCTCTATACCAAGAAAACCTGAGTTTGAGCTCTGGTTCCCGGGAAGCCAGAACCCGCCTACCCTGCGGCAGACCCTCCCCCCCCCCCCCTTCTTCCTTCCTCTTTTTCTTCATCTCCAGTCTCCATCTGCACCGTGTAAAAAAGAAAGGGGGAAGAACGTAGCCAAACCAGCGCCCTTCTCTGCCTCTTGTGAACTTTGGGGAAATTCCTCTTTTTAAAAAGATTCTAACCCATGAACGCTCTTCCCAGACCCAGTTCCATAAGGGTATAGGTCCAGGTTCCAGAGATTTCCGGAGTCCAAGAGAGGAGACTCAAGCTCTGGGAACCGCGGGCCCGACTGGCTTTGGGTCGTGTGCGCCCCATGGCTTACCCGGCTGTTGAGTCAGCCGTCCTCAGACCACAGAAAGGTCAGGCCTATCTGCCAAAGTGAAAGTGCTGAATTATATTGAAACTGTCAGGAAAAATAAAATAAAATAAAATAAACCAACCCCACCCCAGATCTCTAAGTATCGTCTCCGAATGGCGTGTTTTTATCTAGAATTACCATAAAGTCATTTCAGAATGGTTGAGGACTGTGGTATTCTGAGCAATTTACTCTTCCACTTAATTGCAACTTAACCACACTTACTCCCTGGCCTTCCTCCTTGACCTTGTCTTGCCTCCACTCGAGGGTCTCCTACAGCCCCTCCCATTTGCAAGCCTGAACACAAATGCTTCCCAGCAAGGAACAATGTGAGGGGCCTGGAATACATGACTGGATGGGAGAAATCTAGTCATCCGGTCATAAACTTTACCAGAGGAGAAAGACACGCGCTGGGGTTCTAGGTCCCCCTAGGGAGCTTCTGCCCCAACTGTGTACTGGGAATAGGGCAGCCAGGTCTATGTTCAGATTCAGCCTCTCCCATTGTAATTAGCTCCAGGGTCTCTGGTACATTATGACCATGTCCATAAGGCATGGAAACTAATTCCTGCTCACAAGACTGTAGGCAAGACTGGAGCTCACACATGTAAAGTTTGAGGAAGGGCAGGAAGTCAGAAGCCTTGACGTCTTTCTTGTGCTCCCCGACCCCCCAACAACATACACACATACATACATCTTGCCCAAAGATCCCGGCCACATCCAGTCTGTCTTTCTCCCTCTAGGATGGCATCTTTAACTGCCCCAAGCCCGTCTCCTTTTCTGGAGGAGGAGATTCTCATCATCAGTCCTCAGGTCAGAGCTCAGCAACTGCCCCTGTTGTGCCCTGTGGCGTTGTGTAGTGTCCTGGATGGCTCCAGTTACTGCATGACACTTGGGAATGCCAGCTGGTGCCAGCACTCGTGTTGACTGGCCCCGTCAGGTCCTGTCCTCTGACCACTGTGTCTTGGGCCCCTAGCCTCCTTCCCCAGGCCTCTGCAGCAGAGCATCCCTGGATCACTCCCCAGCCATAGTGATTCTCGTGGCTTATGTTGCTTCTCTTTCCCTTTCCCTACCGTCGACCGCAGCTTCCTACTCTTATTCCTGGACCTTTTGTGTTCCAGGCCCGCCTCCAAGGATAGCTAAGTTTCAAAGGACCAAAACTCAAAAACCATACCTATGACTTAACTATATTAAATAGAACTGCCCTTTGTATCTCAAGCATCTCAAGACTTCACAGGGCCTTCGGATCAGCTTCCTACACGCCGAACCTTCTGGAAGGTAGAGTTAGGAGACTGACTGACCTTGGTGGCGCTGATCCCAGGTATCCCAACACACCCCATAAGCTGGGTAACCCAGGTTTCCTTTCCTTACACTTAGCCCCATGAAGCTTCAACAAAGGCTAGCTAGCAACTTCGTGCAAGTTCAAGGGTTTGTCATTTCAAATCTTGTAGTAATGGTTTGACATTTCCGTGAAAACAGCTTGCTTGGGCTTAGCGTTTCCACTGGAAGCAGACTGCCATTCCACGCTACAGATGTCTGCGGTCCTGATCCCCTCGGAGCCTTTTCTTTTCTTTTTTAACTTTAGAGAGTTCTTAGGGTGCCATGTGCTGGGCTTGAACACACAGAGAACCATTTCACCTGCCCTCTGCCTTCTGAGGGTGAGAACTAAAGCATGCACCACCCTTACACCTGGCACTCCCCCATAGACTTTTTACATTTTTAAAATTTTATTACTAGTACTTTTGGGGGCATGTTTTGACATGGGATCTGACTACGCATTTCTGACTACCCTGGAACTCACTATGTAGACTTGGCTAGCCTTAAACTCACAGAGATCCACCTGCCTTTGCCTCCTCCCTCCCCCTACCCCAAGTGTTGGGATTAAAGGCACTTACCACCCAGTGGACTTCTAACTCTCCAGCCAGGCACTGCATCTGGTTCCTTCAAGAATCAACCCCATGCCGGGCGATGGTGGCGCACGCCTTTAATCCCAGCACTTGGGAGGCAGAGGCAGACGGATCTCTGTGAGTTCGAGACCAGCCTGGTCTACAGAGCTAGTTCCAGGACAGGCTCCAAAGCCACAGAGAAACCCTGTCTCGAAAAACCAAAAAAAAAAAAAAAAAAAAAAAAAAAAAAAAAAAAAAAAAAAAAAGAATCAACCCCAGCCTAGTGCTTGGCCAAAGCAAGCCACAGAGTTCATGGTATCCATCATGTAAGTTACTCAATAGCCATAAGTGACCTTCTGTAATCTTGGATGCCTCTGAGGGAGGAATGATGGAGACATGGCAGGAGCTACATTCAGTAGGAAGACTCATTTCCTCCCCTCCTTACTTTAGCCATTACCCTTAAGACAGGGTGAAGATAGGCCAGCAAATGCAGAGCAGTCAGTAAAGCCCAAGGAGCTTCTGGAAACTTCAGGAGACTTCCCTATTTTATGAGTTGAATTAGCTAGGATACGGCCAAGCAGAAGGACCAACAAAGTCATCAAGATCCAAACCCCCACTGCTTGATCCTCTCTCATTATCTCCCCAACTGTGTCTCTAAGAGGCCCAGGCAAGTGTAATACTAATTCTAAAGACCATTTGGGATGAATGAGAGAGTTGTTCTGTTAATCATTCATCCCTTCTTCAAGCATTCATTAATCAAATACCATGTCTCAAGTGTACTTGATGCTGAAGAGGCAAAACCCAGGCTTTTAAAGACCTCTGAAATTCCAGAAAATTATTGAAGGAAATAGATGATGATAACTCAGTGTGCCAGGACACAGGAAGTCAGCGATTGAGAATGCACAGGGCAGATGGCGATGAGTTTGCAGGGTGACAGAACTCTGGAAGGATCTATCTTCTTGAGTGGCAAGCCAGGAGAGTGAGTGATTGCAAGGACAAAGACAGCTGCACACGTATCAAAGAATGGCCGGCTCAGGGACATCTGGCGGGGCTCTGTGCAAATGACTTTCACATTCCCAAAGGGGAATGACTTTCAGTCAGATTCAGTGCCTGGAAAGAGAGGTGGGAGATGGTGTGAAACCTTTCTCCTGTCGTAGAGCAGGGGAAGCCAGGGTCTGGATGCCAAAGGTTGCAGAGCCTTCTCCGCCCTTGATGAGGCAGTCAGACCTGGTCCTGGACACTTTGGATGCACAGCAGTAAGGAAAGAATAAGTATCTCACATGTTCTAGAGACTCTGGGCCCCGCTGTGTGGGAATCCACATTTGAACCTTCCTGGCTGAAATAAACTGCCTTCTCCACCTGACCAAAGATGGTGAAGACAAGAAGCTGGAGAGATGGCCCAGTGGTTAAGAGCACTTGCTGCTCTTCCAAGGGACCCAGGTTTGATTCCCAGCATCCACATGACAGCTCACAACTGTCTATAACTCTAGTTCCAGAGGGTATGACACCCTCTTCTCGCTTCTGCAGGCACCAAGCATACATATGTCATAAAGACAAACACGTAGGAAAAAAATTAGTTAATAGATGATAGATAGATAGATAGATAGATAGATAGATAGATAGATATCTAGATAGATAGATAGATAGATAGTAAACATAGCCATTGCCCCATTAGACATGATGGTGATAGCTCAGAGAGCCTTTAAAAAAAGACTCCCTTGTGTAGTCTGAATATTTGTGCCCCTACCCCCTACCCCATCTCCCTAAATTCACAGATTGAAATCCTGACCCCAGAGGTGATACTATTAGGAGCTGACTGAATTATAAGGGAGCAGTCTTCTAAATGAGACCCAAAGGAGTGCTACCCCCACCAAGATAAGACCCAGTAAGAATACACCTCCAGAGAGGAGGAGGCAGACACCAGTGCTGCTGACGCCTGATCTTCCTAGACTCTCAGAACCGTGAGAAGTAAGTTGGTAGTTCTTTAGCCACAGAGTCTGCGTGTTTTTGTAATGGTGGTGGTTGTTTTGTTGTTTGCTCTAGGTAAGATCTTGCTATGTAATCTGCATTCGCTTCCGACTCGTGATCCTCCTGCCTCAGCTTTTCAAGTGCACACAGAGACATGTTCTAGCCTGTGGGACTTCATTACAGCAGTTTGGAGTAGCTGAGGCAGTCCCTAACTGCCCTTACAAAGCTTACCCAGCAGGAGGTCCCTTAGGGGCTTTCAGACTCAAAGCCCTCGAGCCAGACCCCAGTCTGACTCTTAGCCATGGCAGCCACCCTTCCCCAGCACTGCTCTTGCCACGCAGACAGACACTCTTGCTTAGCATGGAGGTTGACATCTGTGTGGCATTACTACAATTTGCAGAAAGTTTCTTGTCTATGGCTTTTTTTGTTTTTGACTGGGTTCCCTGTAGCCTGCTGGCATTTCTTCCCAAGTGCGGGGACTCGGATGGTGTAGGCTACCATACCCATCTTACACTCTTAGTTAGACACAAGACTAAGTAAATCATTCCTTATACACACTCGTTTTTCTTTTGAATTCATGATGGTTGTGGTCATACAAAGTGCAGTTTTTAATGCAAATGCATCTCACAGAACAGACAGCACACAATTCTTTCTAATACTGTCTTGCTTTTAATTTTTTTGGCATTTACGTTATTTGGTAAGTGTGTGTGTGTGTGTGTGTGTGTGTGTGTGCACGCATGGGCATGTGGGTACCATGGCGCTTGTGGGGCGATCAGAGGACAACTTTTGCACCATGTGGGCTCCAACTCCAGCTGTCCCCAGGTTGGTGTGGTGGCTCGCACTTGCAATCCCAGCACAGCTGAAGCTGAAGCAGGAGGATCACCGTGGAGTCAGGGTCATCTTGTGCTACAGTGACTTCCAAGACAGTCTAAACTATGGAATAAGTCTCCCCTCTTCTAAAAAAGAAAAAAAAGAAAAAAAAAGGAAAAGAAAAAAAGAAAAGTATTAACAAATTGTCAGCTTCTTTACTCAATGAGTGATCTTTCTGTCCCACTTCTTGATTCAATATACTACAAGGGTTAGGGTTAGTTTGTTTAAAAATAGAATATATTATGTATTCTAATTCATTTATTGGTCCACGTATCAGCTGCATAATTTCTGAGGCCCCGTACAAAATGAAAACATACGGGATTCCTTGTTTGAAACACAACATTTTCTAGACAGCACCACTAAACCAGAGACTAAGGCCACCTTCTTGCACATGAGTCCCTGCTGGCTACACAGCTCACCTGCCCCAAAAGCTGCCTCTGCACCCACCAAATCACCTGCCGGGTCCTGGGAAGACAATAGCCAGGCGAACAGACGTGGTCTGTACACTCTCTCTGCAAGTTACAGGAGAAAAACAGACAAGAACAGTCAGTCTCTCTGACATTCGATGGGGACTGAGATAGTCCTGGGTCGTCCAGGAGCCAACTTATCTCTGAAGTCAACAGGGACTTGCCTAAGGCAATGACCTAGAAGCTGAGGACTGGGGAATGAGGCAGATCTGGCAGACAGAGCTTAGGAAAGAAAGTACTTTAGGCGCAAGGAAGACAATGCACAGAGGTTGGAGAGGAGCCTGCAGCTGGTGATTCTGAAGAAACCACAAGGATCAAGCCTGGCTGCTGCCCAAAAGAGCCATGGTAGGGGCAGCTAGGGGAAGACGGGAGGGAGATTAGGGCCAGCCTTGAAGTAGGAAGGTTGAATTTTATCCTAAAGACAGCTAGAAGCTCTTAATGGGTTTCTTGGCCCCCTCCCAGCTACATAGTGAGCCAGGATGGGTATCAACAGCTTTATCGGAGGAGGAAAACCAAGCTACCCTTCCTGGTTCCCAATGAAGGATAGAAAAAACCACAGTAAAATGGCGTGTGCCGTAGCCCAGAGAGGAAGTCCTGCCATGCTGAGCCCGTCAGCCTTGTGGGGGCCGTGGCTAAGCAGGAGACCAGGAAAACACTAGAGAGCCAAGTCCTCGTGCCAAGATCATAGATACAGACAGCACCTGCAACAGGGTATGAGGCAGACAGCTGTTCTCCAGGAAGCCCATAGAGCCTGTTCTGCACCATCATGCCTACTGGGAATCCTGTGTTTGCAGCTTGCTCTTCCTACCAGATAACCGGTGGTCTGAGGATTAGAACCAGGTCTTATTTGCTTTTTAATTCTAGTTCCTCACACGTAGTTTGAATACTGTTCTCTAAAGCTTGTGCTGTAGAAAATCTTGAAATTTGGCCGGGTGATGGTGGCGCACGCCTTTAATCCCAGCACTCGAGAGGCAGAGGCAGATGGATCTCCGTGAGTTCGAGGCCAGCCTGGTCTACAGAGCGAGTCCCAGGACAGGCTCCAAAGCTACAGAGAAACCCTGCCTCGAAAAAAAAAACATCTTGAAATTCATCTGCTAGTGATATTTGGGGAGTGAGGCTCTTGGGAAGAAATTGGGCTTATATAAAATCACAGGGGTGGGGCCTCTGTATTGGGATTAATGGATTTATAAGAAGATGAAGTGTCCCGTGCATCCTAGCCTCTGGTATGTGTTTCTGTTGGGACAACAAGAAAGACCTCTCCAGATGCATGCAGACTTCAGCCTTGGGCTGCTCACCCCCACTGAAAGACTACACTTCCCAGCTTCCCTTGCAGACTAGGAATGTCTTTCTCGTCCCTGTAAGTGCTGCAACCCGTTTATTTCCTCTGTAGGCAATTTGACTTTCCACACAAGTGAGTGAAGAAGATACCCTCTCGTCGTGAATAAACATGGTCCTCCCTAAGGTCAGACCAAGTCTCTCTTTCTTTCTGCCTACCATCTCCCCACAGCTGCCTTTTAATAGTCTAATAACTGCGAGAATTAAATTTCACTTCTGAGTTGCCTGGTCTGGGCTAGTCTGTCACACAGTAGAAAACTAAGCCCTCATAAATGTTCTGTGCGCAGAGTGCCGTGGCACACTACACCTGGTCTGGGCTAGTCTGTCACACAGTAGAAAACTAAGCCCTCATAAATGTTCTGGTAAATTTAATAAATTATCCCACCTAGAGTTGTACCCAGGGCACACTACACCTGGCCATCTGTGGAAGGGAGGTTTAATTCACAGCAACCAGAGGAAATTTCTATAAAGACAAAAGTGTTTGACTTCAATGTGGTTGGCCCTAATTTTTAAAGTCAATTGCTGTTTATAACTTGAGATTTTGCTGGAAATGATCAAAACCTCTGTCCGTTTGATTGTAATATGCTTCACAAACAGGACAGTGTGTTTCAGCGTTCATCTCCCACAGGGCGTGGCGTACGGCAAGTGGCTCATTGTTCCGTGACCGTATAGGCCACACCTACATACACACCAGCTCGTGCATATATCTGTGTTTACAGGCACGGATTCAGTAGTTTAAGTGTTCAATAGAAGTACAGACAGAACACACAGCACAGTGTATGCGATGCATATCAAGGTGAGTGGGTGTGTAGTCATCAGACATCCAAACCCTCAAAGGTGGCTGATGACGACTCTCTGGAAAAGCTCACAGAGAACAGCACATCTGAAGGAAATGGCACAAACTGCTACCTATCTCCAAGCCAGAAAGAAAAGGGAAATGGTTTAGATAAAATATTATAACTGGAAAATTAATTCAGAGAGAAATCATACCGGAAGTGATTCTCAAGGAGTTTGGCTCCATGGTGTCTATCTGACCCTGCCTTTCTTCCTCCCAGCATTCTGTTTAGTTCCCCCTCCCAGCTCTGTTTACCTACAGCTCTGCTATAGGCCCAAAGCAGTTCCTTTATTAACCAATGAAAGCAACACATAGACAGAAGGACCTCCTATACCACAGAAGGACTACGCCACCCCAACAGTATTACTTAGGAGCCAGTGAAGGCTCTGGGGGAGCCACTGTAATTGGAGACCCAGCCACCAAAAAGAGAGCACCCCCTACACCTCACTGGGATTTTCCTCAGCACTGTTGAAGGTCAGCGCTTGCACTTAGCAGAAGCTGGTGCCATTTTCCCTATGGCCACAGACAGTCTAAAACTCAAACTCCCTTTCAACTCCTTTCTACTTCTCCTTTGTCCCCGAGGACCCCAGATTCTTCCTGCTGTCCCTACCAACCTGGTAACTTCGTCTGTGCTTCCATTCCCATGATATCCTCCAGGCACAATTCAGATGCAAATTGTGAAAGCAGGAGTGAGCCAACTGGGCCGACCACACGACCCCAGAGTCTCCATTTGTGAGCGCGGATGGATCTGTGGATTGCGATGTAGGGTGCTCTTATCCTTTCCCTGCCCTTGACGGTCAGCTTGCTTTCATTTTCACTGAAAATGTAAATAACAGCACAGTAAAGACATCCTCAGCGGTAAAACTCTCTGGCTGAATGATTTCATTTCTTGACTTCTGCACATAAAATTCTTACTGGACAGTGTGGTAACTAGATCTTAATCAAGGTCCTCCAAGAACCTACCTCATCTGTCTCCTTTCCCCTCATCTTCTGTGGAAGAGAGCTGGAAACAAGAGCTCTGGCAAGAGGCAAGACTCTTGACTGTTCCATCCTCTAGTGAGCCCCTCTCAGCCCGTAGGCTGTCTCCATCCTGTGTGCAGGCCTTTGAGCTCCTTCCCACCCCCCACCCTCAGAAACAAAGACACGGGTCATTTTGGTTTTAAAAAATTCCTACTATTCAGACAAGGTAGAAAGTACAGGGACTTCTGAAAGTTCAGCCTTGACAGCATCTAGAGGGCTGGGCCCAGTTCCCCAACTCCTGGGTGGGGCGGCAGAGGGGCAGTATGGCCAGTGTTTGAAGCAGGCAATTATGGGGTATGTGTCTCTCTGGACAACCACAGCTCACTAGGGTGCCATTGAGGAGGCTTCAGGGATCCCACAGACATATAGACCTCCATCTTCTCACTGGAAAGTAGGAGTCACGGTGATATTGTTCATGCTTGGAGACTGAGAGAGAGAATTGTGAATTCAAGGTCAAAATGGGTTATGTAGTGAATTCCAGACCCGCTTTGGCTATCAGACAAGACAAACAAAACCTTGTCAGAAAAGAGAAACAAGCCAGGCAGTGATGGCACATGACTTTAATCCCAGCACTTGGTTAGGGTTAGGAAGCAGAAGCAAGCAAATCTCTGAGTTTGAAGTCAGTCTGGTCTACATAGTGAGTTCCAGGTCAGCCAACACTGCACAGGGTGGGAGGGGGAGCAGAAAGAAAAGAGGAACAGATTTATCTAATATTGAGTCCCACAACCATTGACCGATCCCATCCAGCCTTTAAGACAGGACAATGTCACAAACAGCACTGAAGAGCCATAGCATGGGACCCTAAACAGAGCAATACCTGAGCAGAAAAGGAGAAAGAATCAGGAGCTAGAACGCTAGATCACTCGATCATCTGTCACAAGCTAAAGAGCCATCTAAGACTGAGTTAAGTCCAAATAGGATAAAAAGAACCGGAGATAGGCAACAAGGACTCATGGCAGCTACCCTGAGAAACAAACCAGCCTGCTGCAGCCATTGGCTCAGACAGGCCCCAATCAAAGCAGTCCTGTGGGGAACTAGAGTGCTGTGGTGGCCCAAGTGTGGCAATAGAGCTGATATAGAACCCTGGTCAAGCCAACCCTGAAATCACAGGCTTCCGTGATTGTATTGTATTGTATTGTACTGGTTTTCTCTATGTCTGGGGTGTAAAGCCCTATGGCATTTATTCTATGAAGATCTTAGATGATGAACTAGTTCAGAGAATTTCTATCTTACAGAGAGGAATGTCTCAAAAAGTCCCCTCTTTCATAACCTGTGCAGACTGAGCATCGGTTGCTGTGTCTGTCAACGCTGTAGCAGGAGCAGGGAGGGAGGGTGAGGGGAACTCAGCTGTCGACTACTGCTTGATCAAGTCATCAAAGCTTTGCCGTTGTCAGCTTCCTTATTTATAAAAGGAGAGTGCTGGAAAGGATAAGTCATTTTTTAAACCTCATTTTGAGTAGGCGAGTGGCTTTTAAACTTCACTTGACAGCACCGATCTTTTGTTAGAAGAGCAATGAGCTCAACAGAGAGGCCAGATGAAGGTAGGGATGCTCAGCTTGGATGGGGTGGGGGCTACATCATCACTTAACCTTGCTACATCCTCCCATCTTAAAGCACCTCTAAGGAGACTGGAGGCATCTGGAAAGAGACTGAGATTCTTGGTTAGAGGTTCCCTTCCAGCTCAGATTTTAGGAAGAGTTAGTGCTGTATGTAAGGTCCTTGCTCCAAAGTGCCCTCAGCTACGGGACAGAGACAGCAAGCTGGAATTAACTTGTCAACTTATAGCTGCTTTTCGTGGTGCTGGAAGGTGCTACACAGCCTGCTGAAGGAATGAAAAAGGCATTAATGGTCTTATCCAGTGGTAAATCCTGAATGCGGCAATACCTAAGAGGCCACAGGTACAACAGAGGCACGCAGGTTATAGAGGTAACCAGCCACTGTCTGATTGGATCTGAGGCTTGCTTCACAAGAGAGCGTTCACGCCAGGACTGTAAACCTGGCGAGAAGCCCATGACTCTCTGGAGGTCATGAGCCCTAGGAAGGAACCTATTTCTCTTGTTTTGATAAATGGACATATTGTCAAACTGCCATCTAAATATTTATATTTCTACCCACAGATTAAGATGGCTCCACCCAGGCCAGAAGAGCTTTTTTCTGTAGTGGGCAGAAATTAATACAGAGATTCGTAACTGGTCAAAGAGCTGAGAAAATGCTCAGCCCTAAATGGGACAGCCATATCAACTGCACACACACACACACACACACACACACACACACACACACACCACACACTCCACATGGGTCTCAGGGAACTTCAGGGAAAAGGAAGTAGAAAGAAAGGAAGGGCTGGAGCCTGAGGAAGAATGCTGTGAAGTGCTATCCTCTTGGCATGTCAAGGCTGTTGCTCAAATGAACTCACTGTGGCTATGGTCATCTACACAAAACCTACACAAGGTCAAGCCAGCAAGGTCAGTCAACATTCCAATGGGAAACACTCACCAACTCGCCTAGTGTGTGTGAAGGGGACCAGGTGGAGGAAAGCCAAGGAAAAGGAACTGAAAGGGGACATAAAGAATTTTAAGATCAGAACATTACCTTGGACTTCAGAACATGTGGAACAAGATTCTTTTCTTGGAATATTTTTAAAGTTATGTCTAGCTCCTGATAACCAAATTTCAGTATTTCTAGAATATGCAGCAAAGATCATACTATTTGGCTATTTCCATGATGTGGGATTCCCCTCTGTATGTTATAAATATGTTTTATTATCATTGGTTAATAAAAGAAGCTGCTTCAGCCTATAGCAGGGCAGAATATAGTCAGGCTGGAAGAGATGTAGAGAGAGTAGGCAGAGTCAAGGAGATGCCACGAAGCTGCCAGAGGAGAAAGACACCAGGGAACCTTACCAGTAAACCACCAGACTCATGATAAAATACAAAATAATGGAAATGGATTAATTTAAGATATAAGAGCTAGCTAGCCACATGCTAACGTGATTTGCCAAGCAGTGTGATAATTAATATAGCTTCTGTGTGATTATTTCAGGTCTGGGTGGCTGGGAACAACAAGCAGTCTCTGCCTATGGTTCCAGGCCTCACATCTACCCAAGTTAGTCCTGGAAGGCAGAAGTACATTTAGGAAGAGAAGTCTGAAGCCCATATATCCCTGAAATTTTCTGTGGGTCACTTTCCTATTGCTATGAAAAAAAATACCATGACCAAAATGCTTATAGGAGAAGGCATTTAATCAGGAGCTGGCCTACAGCTTCACAGGGTGAGTCCACAACCATCATGGTGAGAAATATGGAGGCAAGTAGACAGGTGTGGTTCTGGAGTATTAGCCAAGGGCTTATATGATCTGCAGGCAGAAGGCAGAGAGAGGGAAGGAGGAAGGGAGGGAAGGAGGGAGGGAGGGAGGGAGGGAGGGAGGGAGGGAGGGAGGGAGGGAGGGAGGCAGGAAGAAAGAGAGGGGGAGGCAGAGAGAGAGAAAAAAAAGACTGGGCCTAGGCCTGGGCTTGGCATGGGCTTTTGAAACTTCAGAGCCTCCTCCAACAAGGAGGAGGGGGCGCTTGTGCGGTAGAGGGGGTGGGACCTTATCAGAAGCCCACTCCATAACAATGTCGTTAATTACTTTGTGCTGGAGGACATGCTTAGTGACCTAACTGACTCTCAACCTTTGTTTCTGACCCCTGAAACCTGGTAGGGGGTGAGGGGGCACATTTAGACACAGCAGGGGGCCTTGCTACATCAGCATTTACAGTTAATGTGACGTCACATCTGTGGTCCTATATCACTCCCATGTCAGTGCTTTGACTGTCTCTGGTCTTCTGCTGGCCAGACCTGAGCCCGGTTCTTCCATCTTCTCTCCACTCGGACATTTCTCAGCTGTCCCGAATCTGTGGCTCACGGTGATAGTTTCCCACCTGAAACTGGCAGAAGGCGAAGCCTAAAAACCAGGGAACAAGGGGCCAATTAGAAGAGAGGGCACTCAGACCCAGAAGTGGGCACCCCAGGAAGGGGCTCCTCTTTGGGAAGGTGGAGAAGCTTGTCGAAAACCCTTGAAATTGCCCTTGGGAGATTGTCTTCAAAGACCAGCTGAGCAGTTTCCAGGAGTCAGCCGCCCTGGGGAGAAATGTAAATGAGTTTGATGAGAGAAGACTGTGTGAAGAGGTCTAATTTTGAGTAACCTATGATCAAGCAGGGGCTTTGACAAACCCACGTTTCAAGAGGCTAAAAATAGCTGTGACAGATTGCAAGGAAACTCAGGAAAAGCTGAGAAGTGGCAGAGCCACACCCACTTACACCAGTGACAATTTCCCAATCAAGCTGATCCTAGGGACTCTGGAGAAGATATAAATAACAGGCCAATCCGCTCTGCTGGGCATCTTTAAAAACAATCAATAAATAAAAAGTGTCTGATCTAGCCCAGGCTAGCCTCCACCTTGTCAGGAGGTGACCTTGAACTCTGATGCTCCTGCTTCTACCTCGCCAGTGCTGGGGATTCCTGGCACAGTCCCACCCTACCTGGCCTGCTGGCTTTCAGTCTCTGCATCCTGGTGTTGCAGTTCTTAGCATGCACACCCAGGACCACAATACTAGACCATCCTGCAACCTGGTGTTCTCAGCATGCACACCCAGGACCACAATACTAGACCATCCTGCAACCTGGTGTTCTCAGCATGCACACCCAGGACCACAATACTAGACCATCCTGCAACCTGGTGTTCTCAGCATGCACACCCAAGACCACGGCACTAGCTCACCCCTCCAATGTCTGTCATTTGGCACCTATATTTAATGACCAGTTCGGTTGTTAAGTGTCTGTTCTGGCACACTGTAATATTGACATTTTAAATCAAAATTAGGACATTCCTCTCCCTCTCTCTCTCTCTCTCTCTCTCTCTCTCTCTCTCTCTCTCTCTCTCATCTTCTCTTCACAGTAGCCAGTGCTTTCTAATATGCTATCAAGGGTTCGTGCAACCAATCACAGTTAAGACAGAAAAACATCAGTTCTTTTCTCCTTCAACTCAGATTCCTGTACTGTTTGCTTGGAGAAATCTGGTAGAAATATCTGTTTGTCTTGTGTCTTTTGCTGCTAACCCTCTAGGATGACTTTGCCACCAAAAAAAAAAAAAAAAAAAAAAAACAGAAAGACATATAATTTGGCATTTTAGTTTCTAAATGTTTTACGAATAGAAATCTAAGTGTTAAAGGTGATTTCTTCTTGACTGAAATACTATCATTGCAAAACTTATCGAGAAACATCTCACAAAGTTTGAAAAGCATCAGACATGGTGAGTAAAGTTCTAGTAGAAACTGCTTAAGGAAAATCGTAGAACCTGGTGGTTATGGCAAGTAGTAATTAATTGTGTAACTGCATAATGATTTAATTGACTAAGTCATTTAAATAATAAAATTAACAAATAGGTGATGATGTAATTAAATGCAATACTAGTGATTAATTACAGTAATTAGTATTTACCAACAGGACAGTATCACTTATTCCTTTTTTGTTTACATAAAAACTAGAATAAATGTCTTCACATGTGTGAATGCAAGAATAGAAAGAGTTTTGGGAGACAATATCTCTCTCCTCTTTGAAGTCATTCTGTGTGAAAACACAAGGTTCTACTGACACTCTGCAAGTATCAGTCCAAGTTTGTTGAAATAGCTCTGTAGATTTCTTATCTTTTGTAGAAGGGTGGAAACGCCTTCCTAAACATGCGTGGGGTAGCGGAACCCCCTCCTTACCTGCACAGAGAGGTGGAACACCCTTGTTCTAACCTGCACAGAGTGGTTAACCCCTTCCTATCTAGCACAGAGGGGTGGAAGCCCTCCTTTAGGGCATGTTCTGTGCCAGCTACAGCACTGTTTCCAGTGTTTCTTTTAGGGCTCTGAGAGGTGTTTGCACACACTGGAGAACCGCACTCTGGGCAGAGCCAGTGTCGAGAAGAAGACGCACTACCACAGTTTAAAGTCAAATTTGAAGCAAGCTTTAATTAAATACTGGCCAGGTTGATGTACTCGCCCACTAGGTCCATCTCTAGTTTCCCAGAAAATGGCCCCAAGTTGTATTTTGCAGGGGCTTAGGAAGGCAATCCATAATTTACCGCATTTCCCATAAGGTCCAATCAGAGGCAAGCATACATCCTGACATACTTCCTGTCTACGTATCTCTGGCCTACATCCAATCGGGGAAAGCTTACATCCTGACATACTTCCTGCCTGTGAACCTCCCACCCACGATTGATCAGCTCATGTTAGGTAGTTGGGCCAGACACACTTGTTTAGGGGAGTGAAAACTGGTAACTTGATATCGCCCATAAACAACAGCCTCCAGCATTTCAGGAACTGTCTATCCTCGGGCAAGGTCCTTGCCAATCAGAGGCATTTTTTGTTTCATGGCTCTCTTAGGCAAGAAGTTGAAATTTAAAATGTAACTTTGGTTCTCATACCTGTATGGGACAAAAGTCTGCCTTTCTCTGTCAGTATGAGGACTGGCAGTTTCTTAGGAAAGACTGGTGGACCTTGGTGATTTTGTAAGTCACCTCAAAACCATTCATGCCATAGACCCTTCAAAGACTCTTCTGTTGGGGGTGGGAGTGGGGGAGTGGAAAAGCACTCATCCCAGGCTTGGCTGTTTAAAAGCTTCCTAAGTGACTCTATTAGTCGGAGATGTTTGTGAGCCTCACATGGGAGGCAAAGAAGGTCTCATTCTAGAGCAAGGCCTTTCAGAGAAAAACTGCGTGGAAGTGACAAGGGAACAAGGGCAAGAGTGAGATGGGAAGAGCCTACCCGGAAGACAGGAATCCAGAGACACAAGGCCAGTACTCAAGGGGATTTTGTGGTAGGGACATTTGTCAACTGTTTGCCACTGACTGTCTCGAAGGTAACAGATAAAATTAGAATACCAAAGAATACTGTTAGCTCCATTTTTTTTTTTTGAGAAAACACTCCCCACTCTGCCTTGAGTCAGGACCCTCAAGGTAAAAGGGCTCTCACCCAGTCACCCAGAGACAAGGGACATCCCAATTTCCACCAAAGCGTGCCTAGAAGATTTGCTTCCTTGCCTCCCCTCCAGTGTTCCCACATTGATACGAATGTGATTGACAGGCAGACAAATGAAAGAGGTGAGGTTTCAGAAGAGAGGTGGCATCATTTCAGGGCTCTCTTAGCTGTTTAGGATACAGTCAACCATGGATGGGAGCAAAAGAGGATGAGAGAGAGGCACAGAGATACAGAAAGTGAAAGAGAGGGAGAGGGAAGAGGGGAGGAGAGGAGAGATTGGCTTTGAACGTGAGGACAAAACATCATGGCAAGAGCCCACAAGAAGGAAGGAAGGAAGGAAGGAGGGAGGGAGGGAGGGAGGGAGGGAGGGAGGGAGGGAGGGAGGGAGGGAGGGAGGGAGGGAGGGAGGGAAGGAAGGAGGGAAGGAGGGAGGGAGGGAGGGAGGGAGGGAGGGAGGGAGGGAGGGAGGGGGGAGGGAGGGAGGGAGGGAGGGAGGGAGGGAGGGAAGGAAGGAAGGAAGGAAGGAAGGAAGGAAGGAAGGAAGGAAGGAAGGAAGGAAGGAAGGAAGACAGAAAAAAGCAGCAGCAGTAGATCTGCAGAGACTCCTGATATGAAGAGATGAAAAACCTAGACTAGAAAACGGCTGTATAATCATGGTGTTCAAAGATAAGCTTCAGACCTTTATAAAGATCACAAATGAATAATAAAAAAAATAAGCAAAATCCACTACAGATATTAACAACAGTAAAATTGAAAATTAAAAGGCCAAAAGTAAGAGCTCAATGGCCAGGTTTTCCAACAAGCTCAATGAACAAGTTAGTGAACTAAAAGCAAGTCTAGGCTGGGATTAGTGGCCCCATCTATAGTCCCAACACTTCAGAGGCTGAGGCAGGAAGAGCGCTGAAAGTTTGAGGCCAACCTGGATTACACAGTGAAGTGAGTTCCAGGCCAATCTGGGCTACAGCGTGAGACCGTGACTCTAAAGGAAACGTAGGGATTGAGATGTAGCTCAGTCAATGGAAAGCTTGCCTAGTATACATGAAGCCCTGGGTTCAATCCCCAACACCACCTAAACTGTGCATAGTGGCACTTCCCTGCAATCCCAGAGCTCAAGAGTTGGAGAAAGGAGGACCAGAAGTTCAAGGTCATCCTGGGCTACCTAAAGAATTCATCGGCAAAAAAATAAATAAAGTAAGTAAGTAACTAAGAGGTTGGAAATGCAAAAGGTTAACTAAGACACAAGCTTGCAGAGAAGAACTCTGATCAATATTCATCTACAGTCACAGAGGCTACCAACAAGTCCTGAGAAGAATAAAGTCATGTCATGGAGAAAATGGAAAATTCCCAGAACTGAACACAATCATAAGTCTTCAACCTAAAATGATCTGATCATCGTAATTTAAAGGAAAGACATTGTGGGTGTTTCTAAGTGTCATCTGGTCTTCAGGAGCTGCACAGCCAGTTTCTTGTTCTCTATCACAGCGATGGGTTCCTTTCATTCTCTTTGGACTTTCCTTTCGTCTCTTGGTTTACAGTGTCCCCTCAGTCCCACTTCAATGTAAGCTCCTTGCAGGCAGGGGCTGCACTTGCCTTGGTTTTAATTCCTAGTTCCTGATCCTCTGGGTAACCCTGCTGTGTGGCCAGTAAAACCCTGGAGCAGAGAAAGAAGGCAGGAAACTCACTCAGAGAGCGTACACTTCTCATGGAAAGACAAGGAAAAGTTGCAGGTTCCTAAGGAAATCCTCCACTGGTTGGTAATAGTGTGTGTGTGTGTGTGCATGTGTGTGTATGTGTGTGTGTGTTCATATAGTTGAGAGTACTTGTTGCTCTTTTAGAGTACCTGGGGAGAGTCTCTAGCAGCAGCAACGTGGAGGCTCCCAACCATCTGTAACTCCAGCGCCAGGGGATCTGATGCCCTCCTCTTACCCCCATGGGTTCTGCACACACGTTGTTCACATACAACAGGCAAATACTCATAAAAAAAAAACCTTCTAAAAATATTTTGAGATAAAATGTTTCTGGTTAGGTTGCTCGCTCTCTCTCTCTCTCTCTCTCTCTCTCTCTCTCTCTCTCTCTCTCTCTCTGTGGTGTGTGTGTGTGTGTTTGAAGACAGGGTTTCTCTGTGTCGTCCTGGCTGGCCTCGAACTCAGAGGCCTCTGCCTCCTGAGTGCTGGGATTAAAGGCATGCATCACCACACCCAGTTTGAGATAAAGGGATTTTAAACTTCAAATCATAAACTGTACCATGGCCTAGGTAGGGTTTAGTCTCCAGAAGTTCACATTCTGGAAGCCTGGTCTTGTGCAGCAGTGTCAAGCTGGTGGAGATTTTAACAGATGGGGACAAACGAAAGGTAATTAGGTCACAGGCTCCACCCTCACAAATGGTGAACATCAGTCAGTCCAGGAGTGGGTCAAGTCTGGGAGGAGTGACTAGTCTCCTGGCCCCTCCCTAGTCTCTCTGTCTCTTGTGGAGAAGGCTGTTTCCTTCCATTTCTCCGCCAGGAAGTTCTCAATGGGGCGGCAATGCCACGTTACTCAGACCTTCCAGCCACCAGAACCGTAAGCCAAATAAACCCCTTTTCCTTACAACACACCAGCCTCGGGTGTCCCATTAGAGCAGCACAAACTGGACAAAAGCAGACTGTGAGAATAAGATACTTTCTTGACCGCGTAAGGATTCAGTTGGTCACCCTCGTCCTTCCTGAGAGAGTGACCTGAGAATGAGGTTCGGCAAAATGAAAAAAAGAAAGTGTGGCAGGCACCAAATTCTGGAAAACAAAGGAATTCGTTAATAATTGATTATTAATTAAAAACTAAGTAAATAATTAATTCCAATTGTGATCCACTATGTAAAGACTAATGAGCCAACTTGGAATGGAATTATTTCCACTTGGTAGAGGGTGAAGAGGATGGGGCAGAGAAGAAACCTAAATTCAAGGCTTCATTCTTCTTATATGGGAAAGGACACCACCAAGGCTTAATTCTAGACACAGGAAGAGCACTAAGGTAAGACAAAATGGAGGGAAACACAGAACAGCCACTATAACAGGTGACACACCTTCGTACTAAACCACTTACATAGCGTAAATTCTGAAAGGTTTTTTTGAAAGACGGATAAATACAGAATTTTTCTTTTGCCTTTGGACAGGAGAGGACATCATGAACATAAAAAGAAGCTGATCCTAACTCCTTCATGTACTTCTGAGCCTTTTGATTTCTTAAATAAGCTTACTTATTATTTACATCAAGAAAACTTAGGTCTCCAGGACTTTTCTTTTAATGCAGCAAGAGTCTGAAAGGGTTTCAAGGACTACAAGTTTTCTTTCTTTTTTTTTCCACTACTACCAGCCTTATCCAGTGATTCTGCAGGAAGTTCCTTTGGAAAAAAATAATAGGGGGGCACAAGAGAACGGGGTATCATTAGCTGTTTTCAAGTCAGTGAGGATGAAAGCAGGTCCAGGAATTAGAGGAGAGGAGAAATGGTCACCCTGACATGGCATCGCAGGGTGAAGAAGGAAGCCAGAACTAGGAGGAAGTTATCTGCAGACAAACTTGACAATGTCCATCAATAGTCATTTTACACACCGTGCTTTTTCACACAAAGCCTACTTTAGAAGTCATCCTAAGGAAATCAAATCAAATCAATAAATATCAAAGGAAAATATCCCAGTAAATATGCTTAAAAGCAAAAAGTTGGGAGTGCTCGCAATGTAAAAGTTTAGAAATTGTAACTGGCCCTGTAGACACAAGATCCAAGGGACTGGAGTGTAGCTCAGCTAGAGCGCTGGCCTGATGGAGCCCTGGCTTAGGTGAACAGATGTGGTGGATGTGACGGCACATGACTATAACCCCAGCACTCAGGAGGCAGAGGCAGGAGGAGCAGAAACTTAAGGTCATCCTTGGCTACATAGTGAGTTTGAGGCCAAACTGGGCTACATGAGACCCCATCACAAAAAGTAAAATGAAACAAAAGTTATATTTGAAAAAAAGATAGAACACACATTAATGAATTGTTATTATAATTACAAGTAATTTTTAATACAACAAGAAATACATATGTTCAAATGGCGTTTTCCCCCCTTGAGACAAAGTCTCACTATGTCAACCAAGCCAGCCTCAAAATCACAGAGCTCTGTCTATTTCTGCCTCCTAAGTGCTAGGATTGAAGGTGTGCGCCATCACATATGGTAGTCTAATTATATTTTGCATATCGAAGTGAAAAATTAGAGCCACATTGTGGACTGGAGGGATGGCTCAGTGGTTAGGAGTTTTTCCTGCTCTTCCAGAGGACCTGAGTTTGGTTTCCAGCACCACATTGACTCCAGACAATCAGTAACCCTCTTCGGGCCTCCATGAGCACTCCCATGCACTCAGTATGTGTTTCCACTGACACACACACGTACACGGATTTACACGTTTGGCCGTAATGCCTTGCAGAAATGTAATATTAAATCAAAATGACTGAGTCCAACCACCTTATCTTTAAAAGTGAAGGAAAACCGGTTCTCTGGGGAAGGTCGAATCCGTAATAACATTACACTGTGTGGGGTGTGTGGTCATCAGATTAGAAATCCCTAGGAACCTGTGAAGTAGAAAAAGCAGAGAGAAGCAGCCTTACAAGGAAAACTTCATGCTCCAGCAGATTCGGCAGAGATCTGAGTGTTCCTTACAAAGATCATGAAGGAGCTGTGGGCCGGCTTGGAGACCATAACAACCAGGTTGCGGTTTGAATATGAAGTGTGCCCACAGGCTCATGTGTTTGAGCACTTGGTCCCGAATGGTGGTATGCGTTTTGGAAAGCTGTGGAACCACTAAGAGATGGAGCCTCACTGGAGGAAATGGGCCCACTGGGAGAGGGCCGTGAGGCTGGAGAGTCCAGCCCCACTTCCTGTCAGCTTTCTGTTCCCACACTCTGTCTCAGACCAGCCTCTTCATGTTCTGTGTTCATGCCTTCCCCACCGTGACAGACTGTACCTTTAAACCACATACCCAAATCAACCCTTCCTTCTTCAAGTTGCTTTGGTCGGCTATGTCATTACAACAAGGAGAAAAGCAACAGACCCACTATTCCTGGTCATCAAGTTGGCATGTCCTTCCCTCTGCCTGTGTGGACTAAGACGCACAAGGGCAAGATTGGGGCCTCCAGTGGGAAGAGGGGTGCACCATGGGTGGGAAAGGCAGGAAGGTGTTTTCAGGGAACCACGACTCCCAGAAGGAAAAGGAGGGCCTGAGGCCTGAGGATGCCCGACCTGCTTTCCCAACTAGTTGCAGGATGTGGCCTCGCCCACAAATGCTGGGCACCAAGAGAAAGACCATGGTCTATCAACAGCCAGAAGCAGCCTCTCATTTTCCATACAGGAAAGAGGCAAGCATACACAAAGGAAAGAATGCTGTGTAGCCACCAACGCTCCCAGCCCTGCTTCAACAACGGTCGCCATCTTGTCGGCTTGTTTTATATACAACACCAGCATATAGTATTTTCATACTTAGTTTGACTCTGACTCATCAGGTGTTTTTTAAAAATTCTACACACTTGCTTCCAGATGTTAATAATGAAGCTATAATATCATAATAGCCCATTATAGCTTGACTGTATTTCCCCAAAAATGGTGATGATAGCTTCTCCCATCTTCTGCACCCCTGGCTTACCACACTCGAGCAAGAGCTGAAGTCTGATTTCTTCTCTTGATTCTGGGTGGGCCTTAGTCACTCACTGTAATTATATAATGCGTATGAGCAGGTGGCTTCTGAGACAAGGTCAGAAAGGCCTCTGAATGTCCATCTTGACTTTGGGGATGTATGTTCTCCAGAAGTTTCCTCACAGAATCCAGTTGTCTTGCCCTGTTAGTCCAATCATCACTCTCCACGGATCCCTGACAGTCAAGCCTTTACACCAAAAGGCCCCATCCAGACAATATAAAGACTAAGGTATCTCCATATTCCCAGCCCACAGAATTTGTGTGAACAAACCACATGGCTGGGTTTGCTCCCCATGTGGGTTTTGTTGATGCTGGGTTTTTTTGTTTGTTTGTTTGTTTTGGTGCTGAGCGAGGTGATATTTTGCTTATGCTATAACAAATAAAGCTTGCCTGAACATTAGGGAGCAGAGCTAAGCCAAAATTAGCCCTAGAGACCAGGCAGTGGCAGTGCACACCTTTAATCTCAGCACTCGGGAAGCAGAAACAGGTGGACCTCTGTGAGTTCAAGGCCATCCTGGGCTATGTGAGATTGAATCTGTTTAAAAGAGAAACATAGCTCACACAAAAGTGATTCCAGCACTTGAGATCTCATGCCTTTAATCCTAGCACTAGGGAGGTGGAGACAGGAGGGATATGACTGGGCGGAGAGAAGAATATAAGGTGGGAGGAGACAGGAGTTCAGGGCGGTTTGAAGATTCGTAGAGACAGATGCAGTCTGAGGATTCATAGGGACAGGATCACCCCTTTGGTTTGAGCATTGGTAGCGGTAAGAACTCTAGTTCAGAAAAGCCACTCTGCTTTTCTGCCTTCAGCTTTCACCCCTGATAGCTGACTCTGAGTTGTTATTTTAAGACCAATTAGAATTCTTGCTACAGCTGAGGATGGAACCCTGGGCAAGACTGTACTACTGAACTATAATCCCTCTCCCTGATTTTTATATAGGGTCTCACTAAGTTGCTCAAGATGAATTAGACAGAGCTCACTCTGTAGCTCAAGTAGGCTTTGAATTCATGATCCTCTACTTGAGTCTCTGGAGGGTCTGGGACCACAGGTCTGTGCCACTGTTCCTAGTTACAGCTGATATTTTACTTGACTAAATTATAGGGCGGTTCGTATCTGACTATTACAAACACTGATCAGGTTCAGTTTCTCTCATTGTTTCTAGAATTTGCCTTTACAATTGATTGGTTTAAATTAAAATCTATGAAAGGGTCCCACATTGATTTGAGATGACATTTTCTATTAAAGAGTGTTTAATTCACAAGAGTGTTTTGTATTTTTAATGATTATTTGTGGAGGAGCTAGGTCTTTGGTCAGACAGAACACCTTCCGTTCTGCCTTGGATAGCCTGTTAAAGGCCAAGACTGTTTATCCTGTTCTGTGGCTCCTGTTTGCTAGAAAGTGAAGTTTAGCCTTAGAAAGCATTTGGCAAACATTTTTGCTAACAACCCAGAGACTCTGTATTTTAGGCTTCATCTGCCATTGTCATCCAAACCGATCATGAGTGATATAAAGAAAGATCCATGTGGCCACAGGCCAATTACATTTTATTTTCAAGATGAGTAGAGGTCAGATTCAGTCCACTGGCCACTGTGTGCTGGCCCTGTTCAAACAAAAATGGTGAAAAACACAGTGTAGAATACAGAGTCGCCAAACAATTAAGGGAACCAACATGAGAAGACAACCAAACTAAAGAAACCTGAGAGTTGATGTCTATAAAGAGACTGAGACAAACAGAAACTTCACAGGAAGTCACATAGGCTGCTCTAGAGAATTCTAAGACTCCATGTTCTTAAGCAGTGAAAATACAACAAGTCAAATAAAGAGTACAGCTGGAAAGTGTGGTGCTTAGCTAGGAGGCTGTCTTGGGGCTTCTGTTACTGTGAAGAGACACCATGACCATGACAGCTCTTATAAGGGAAAACGTTCATCTGGGGCTGGCTTACAGTCACGGAGCTTCAGCCCATCATTGTCATGACGGGGAGCACGGCAGCACATGGGCAGATGTGGTGCTAGAGAGGCAGACGAGAGCTCCACGTCTGGATCAGTGGCCATCCAGAAGAGAGAGTGACACTGGGCCTGGCTTGAGCTTCTAAGACCTCAAGGTCTGCCCCTAGTGATGCATTTCCTTCCGCAAGCCCACACCTGTTCCACACCTCCTAATAGTGCCACTTGGTAGTGAACAAACATTCAAATGTATGAGCATGTGGAGGCCATTCCTATGCAAACCACATGCTGAAAAATTGTTCCATAGCACTAAACTAGAAAGGCACACAGACACTGTTGTATTAAGAGCGGTGGGCTAACAAAAAAGGGGAAATGATGGAGGAGTTACTTTCATTTAATAAAGAAACTGCCTTGGCCCATTTATAGGCCAGCCCTTAGGTGGGTGGAATAAACAAACAAAATGCTGGGAGAAAGAAGCCGAATAAATGAGTCACCATGATTCGCCCACCAGACACAGACGCAGGTTAAGATCTCCCTGATAAGCCACCAGATCATGATGCTACACAGAATATTAAAAATGGGTTAGATCAATATGTAAGAGCTAGCCAATAAGAGGCTGGAACTAATGAGCCAGGCAATGATTAAAAAAATACAATTTCCATGTAATTATTTCGGGACATAAGCTAGCCATGCGGGCGGCCGGATGCTAGAAACTTAGCCCACCGCTCTTAATACAACAAGACACACATATGGAGAGAGAGAGAGAGAGAGAGAGAGAGAGAGAGAGAGAGAGAGAGAGAGAGAAATAATTAAGGAATAAAATTAGATTCACAGAAGTTATGGCCAAAAATTCCAATATCCACCTATGGAAGTTACAAGGACCAGAGAGATGCAAGAGAAGAGAGAGTTTAATATACATATACATAAATTATAATAAATGATTTAATATATATGTGTGTGTGTGTGTGTGCACATATGTGTGTGTATTCCTAAATCAAAAAAGAATGTGATTTCTTTAGGCAGACACGGTAGACCCAAAAGCACTAGGGTGAAAGTAGTGTGTGTTTACAACTCTGTGGTCATGTGATCATATGACACAGAGATAGAGATGTAGCACAGTGGCAGAACACTTGCCTAGGATGTGTATGAGGTACTGGGTGCAATCTCTAGCACTGGGGAGGAAATAGCATGGCAAAATCCCTGCTACAAAGGATCTCAAAATCTCTCTACACATATCCATTGTCAGATTCAGTAACTCTCAGTTAAGACTCGGGTATCTAGCTGGGCAGTGATGGTGCACACCTTTAATCCCTGCACTTGGGAGGCAGAAGCAGGCAGATCTCTGTGAGTTCAAGGTCAGCCTGGTCTACAGAGAGAGCTCCAGGACAGCCTGGGCTATACAGAGAAACCCTGTCTGGGAAAAAACAAAAGCAATGAAATGAAACAAAGCAAAAGACTTGGGCTTCTGAGTGCTGTCCATCTGATTGCACAAGCGCTGTTCAGGGTAAAGCTCACTTGTTGACAAACTTGGCAACTACTGTGCTCTAAAGCAGTCAGCTGAGACTAGGGACCTTGTTGCCCTTTTCTCTAGTTCAATGCTTGCTGCAAAGCCGAGCACTTCCTGGTCCTTCTTATATCCACTGTCCCTGCCTTCCTCCTTCCTTGTGCATGGCCCCTCCCTTGATGGCGTTGTTGTTAGCCTCCCCCCCCCCCCCCCCACAGAACAAGATCCTCTTCTAACATTGTGTTCCAAGACCAAAGTGCTGCCGACCACTCCCTCAAGGCGCCCTGCGTCTCCAACGTGATCTGGCCCTGAACTCCTGCTCTCTGGTCCAGCCAACCCTTGTGCTGACTGCCTGGCCCCTGGCTGCTCCTGGCCTGGTCATAGTCTCTAGATATTGCTTTGCCAGGAGGCATTGATATACTTAGCCACACACTTGCGGAGAGCTGTGTGATGTGCTGGGGAGGCAGAGTGGAACCCAGCCTGAGGTTTGCCCTACAAGACTTCTAGCTGGAGACAGAGATGAAAGCACAGAGTACACTACTCTGTGAGTGACCAGGGGGCTCCCGCAGTTCTCCAAGAACCACCTATGCATTTATGCATTCTTTGCCAGACTTCTTAGGAAACTTCAGCTTCTAAGTCCCGCCCCCTGGGAGGAGCCGTGGGAGGATATGGTTTAGGAATCCATGTTGTAAACAATCTCTAATAGTTACACACACATGCACACACACACACACACACACACACTATCATCACCGGAGGGAAGAGACCAAGTTCCCCATTCAATCATCCTCATTGGCCATGACAGACCATCACCAACCCTAGCCCAAGCCCCTTGCGAGATACCCCAGTAACTAGAAGAAAAATGACCATGACATTTCTTTGTGCTTTGGGACCTTTTTAAGCTCAATAAATGGTTACCTTTAATATTCTGTTATTGTAGTGAGATGCTGTGCTTGAGCAGATTTAAATATCACATGTTACTTCCCAAGACAGTCTTGGCTGTTGCTCTTTGTTTTTTGTTTGGTTTTTGAAACAGGGTCTAACACCTACTCAACAACCGCGACTGGCCTTGAACTTCTAATCCTTCCACCTCCCCTTCCCAAGTGCTGGAATTTTAGTCCCGCACCACCACACCTGGCTTACCCGGCAGCAAAGGAAACCTGGAGCTTTGTGTGCACTCGTAAGCTCTCTCTAACAATTCAGCTGCATGACAGCCGTTAGTCTTTGAAGAGTTCATACCGGAGCACCTCTCTCCGGCTCTCAAGCCACTTCTGAACAGAAACTGAGCGACTGCAAGGGCAGAGCTGGCCAGCAGGTCCCTTCTGGACACACCTGAACTTTCCTGCCGGGAGAGGAATGCCGCACACCCACCCGCTCCAGGTGGCAGTGAAAACCACGGGCTTTTACAAGGGAGTTGTGAGAGGTGACACCGAGGGTTACTCAATCGCCTCCACTTGTCAAGGGTTTTGAGGCTTATGTAGGTCAAGAGAGACTTCAAGAGTAAACTAGAGCTGTACCTAGTGGAATAAGGCGACCCTGACTCCTCTTAGACACTCGCAACCTGGCAGTGAGGTGGGTATCACAGAATAGCACTCGTGAGAAGAGGTGCACTCTGTCACACTGTTTGGGGGTGGGGTGGGGGATACAGAAGCACAGTGTGTTATACATGCAGTCATAGGGATACTTGAAAACACTGCTTACAATGTGCGGGGAGCATTTTCACATCTACTACATCACTTGAACCTCAAATAAAAAAATCTATAAACCTTTAGATGACCAAGAGAGGATCAGAAAGATCAAGGGACTGACCCGCAGACACACAGCCAATAAAGCCGTATTGTTGCATTTGTCGTAAGGAATCAAAACTCATACTAAATAGCAAAGGGAAAGTAGCTGCTCCGTCAACAGGAGAAGAATGGAGGTAGGCGTGGGATCAAGGCACGGGCTGACCAGAACCCAGCTCTGTTCTACGCTGATTGCCGCCCTGTGCCTTTATGTTTATGCCAACTTTTGTTTTGGGTGTTTTTGTTTTATCTGGTTTTTATTTGGTTTTTAAGTCAGAAGCAATGGTTTGAGGCTAGGAATGGAGACCGGTGGTAACAGTTTGCCTGACATGTGTGAAGCCTGCGTTAGACCTTCAGCGCCATGTACGTTGGGTATGGAGATGTGCACCTATAACCCCAGCACTCTGAGGTCAAAGTGAGAGGATCAGAAGTCCAAGGTCATCTTTAGCTATCTTGGGAGTTTGAGGCCAGCTACTTGAGACTTTGTCCCGAGACAAACAGGAAAAGCAACCACTGAAGTATTTCCAGAGGGCACCTTTCCTTTTCCCTTCCGTTTCCCCAATGGCCAGGAGAACGGCCCATACTAATTGGCACAGACCTACATCCCCACGTATGAGCCCATGACCACAGCCAATCAAGGCCACAGCCCTGAAGCTTAAGGCTGGACCAGTCCCATGTAAACACAGCTGCTTTGCCATGAGGGAGGGGTGGAGTGGAGACTGCAGAGAAACACAGCATCTACCACAGGCCAGGGCTGGCATTCATGTCGCATGACTCAAAAGCCTTTTGTTACTTTTTCCTTCATCTCCCATTCGGTTACCCTTCACTTCGGGAACTCACGACGGGTCTCTGGTAGAGGAGCTGCATCTGAATACCCATGCATCTAAACAGAAGTCCTTCCGGCTGCGGTGCATCCAGACCCGGCATTTTCTGAGTGCGCTGCCAGGCTCCTTGCAAAGCCTGCTTCCTCCATCCCTTCTCAACTCGTGTTCCTCTAAATTCTTTGGCGGCCTTCGTCTTTGTTTTAAGTAGATTTTTGTCTGTTTGTGTGAGAGCCCAACCAGGAAGACAAGAAGCCACTCTGAATATCTCAGACAGAGGAAATTTAATGCAGGAGATGAAAGAAACTCAGAAGCTAAATGAGAGGGTGGAGCAATCCCCAGAGCAGCCACAGCAGGAAGTATCTGCCACTCCTAGGAGGGAGGGACAAAGACAAGAGGCCATGGGACCAGAGCCCAGTGCCTGGCATCACTCACAGGAAGCTGGAATCCGCAGGCTGGTGAGAGCTTACAGAGAGGCAGGGCGGCTGCCAAGGATCCCACCCCTGAACAAAGAAAGAAGAAACATGCCCTTTCCCTTCCCGCTGCTCTCCAGCTCCTGGGCCTCCCACTGGCCAGACCCACCGGGAAGGCAGCTGAGACCCTTGGCCTACAAGGGCAGGTCCTTAATCTGGAGAGCTGGAAGGAAAGGGGCAAGTCGTGAGCCACATGGTCCTAGAAACATCTAGGCATGGTAGCGCACACCTCTAATTCCAGCCCTCAGGGGACAGGAGCTTGTGAAGAATCGAAAAGTAGAGACCAGCCTAGACTAGGAAGCAAATTCAAGACTAGCTCAAGCTACACCTAGAACTCTGATAGAACGCTTGCCCCATATGGTAAGGCCTTAGGATCATTCTCCAATTCTGAGAGAAAGAAATAAAAAGGGAAGAAAAATCAGAAAAGTCCCCGAACCAGAAGATTTGTATGACAAATGCCTTAGATGTTCATTGTGAAAATTCCAGAGTTAGACAAAGAGAAAGAAGTAGAAACCAGGATCCCTTTAGTTCTTAAGAGGCAAACCTTCAACCCGTCCCAAGGTCCATAGTGTCATCAGTTTCTCCATAGTCACAGAACCATCCGTGTTCTTCTGGTCCTTGCTCTGTCAATCAAATAAATGTTCTAGCTATTTGAAAGGTGTGTGTGAGAGAGAGAAAGAGAGAGGGGAGAGAGAGAGAGAGAGAGAGAGAGAGAGAGAGAGAGAGAGAGAGAGAGAGGAGAGAATGTATAGAGACAGGGATAAATACAGACATATAAGACAGTGGACCTGGAGCTATTCCCTCAGAAAGTTGCTGAACACCAGTTACCCTGTCCAATTTGGTCTCCTCTAAGCCATCTGGCCAGCACTGGGGGAGTCATCTGCCACAATGGAGCGAACTCTGTCTGTCACTCTCCTCAACAGCAGATGGCCCGTCCTGCACTCATTTATGTCACACCCCCGTGCTGAGGGAGACACTGCCATGCACTGTTGCCATCACTCCCATCAGCCTTCCGCTCAAGTGCTTGGGAGCTCAAATGGGTTTGGGATCAAGCTAAGGGGGTGGAAGGGGTGGGGAGGTCCCTGAGCATCCTGACAAGGGAAGGGGTGGAGCAAGGGGCCAGCAGTGGGAGGTGGTTAGATTTTCAAGTAATTGAACTGAGCATGCAAATTCTGGGTGGAGTGTTGTGCCCAGGAGGAGGGCTCCTCCATGAAGTGAGCACCTCTCTGTCTCCTTCAGCTTTGCTAACTCTCAGGCTTATCCCTCCCAAAATGTTTTCCTCACTCTTTGTTTGTTTGAGACTGATAGTCTGGGCATCGAGCCCAATTTAATATAATTTTTACTGTTGCTACTGCAGCCCCAATTCTACAGAGATGGTTATTACCCGTGTTGTCTAAGACACCTTAGCACTCCAGCAATTGCCAAGGCCAGAGGCACTCCCATGGCCACTCCAACCCATCCACCTACTCTACCCCTTTCTACAGAATTCAGAAATGAAGCCAGTGCTCACCTCCATGCCACTGTAGGGCACAGCAAAGTAGGCAAAGGAGATATTTGGCAACTAGCTAGATAATGTGATTGGCACAGGTCAACAGTTCATATTGTTTAAGTCCCACAGTATGTGTAGACATCCAAAGAACATGGAAAATTCCATTGCTCGAGCTCTGTAAACACACAGGCTGCTTCTACAATTTCTCTCCCTAATTATGTTTTACATAACCTAATGCATGCATGTTCATTTGTAGCCTCTTGACATCTACTTGCTGAAAACTGTGTCACCTGGTAGGTAAGCGAGGGAGAGTGACCACAGGACATCTGAGTTGACAGGTGGTCATAACAGGATATATTCTGCACTGACAAAAGAGCTATTGTAATTATCAGTATGAAAAATGATGTGTGTGTGTGTGCGCGCGCGCGCGTGTGCGTGCGTGTGCGTGCGCGTGTCTCCAGTTCCTGGTTTTAGTGCCGCGTTGTTTCAGAAACTCAGTACGACTTTCAAATGCAGGTATTGAAGGTAGGGGATTGGCGTGAAAACCCTAGGGCGTAGGCATTAGCCAATAGCGTTTGCCGCTGGCTTCCCGCCAAGACCTGAGCTGGAGCCTGGGCCTGGGCTTGCATCTTCGGCAAATACCGTCTTGCTGAAGCATCATATCACACTCACAATAAGACTCACTGCAAAAACAAATAAAATGCTTTAAATGTTTAACTGCATTTCCAAGCATTCATCTTCCAAATATTTAGACTCTGAGCCTATTGGGCCAAGAGCCCAAGCTTCCTGTGCATGCTAGATGCTTCCAGCAATCTCCCCAAGATCAGAAACTACATAAACGACTTAAAGTATCATCCTCTTGGATCCGAAAACAGACTCCCAAGGTATTGCTCCAGGAAATCAACCCTCTGTCTGTGTCCAAAGTCCTCCTCCTGATGCCTACAGGTGGAGATTTAGCTCAGCAAATTGAATGAATTCTCGCAAAAACCTCTGCCAGACTATGGTCTGTGTCCGCCATGAGGCTGCAATACGTGCGTGGGAAGGAAGGGCAATCTGGGAGCAGAAAGATGGCGGCAGAGAGGAAGGAAGAGGAGCCGAGATGCGGAAAGAGCCGGCAGCCTGCTGCGGATATGGGTAGCTCTAGAAGGTGTTGATACCTGAACCAAGTTTTAATTGGTAAACTTGTGAAAACCAAGATTGGTTAGATTTATTTATTCCTTTAGTTGTTTTGTTTGGCTTCTTAAGGGACAGAAGGAAGGGTGGAGGCCGAGTTCCTCTTGCATTGAGATTTTTTCAAAACGCAGTAGCCATATGGTTATGTCTGTTTCCCCAGCTCGCTGGCTTCCTTCTCTCCATCTTCTCTCATAAGCGTCCATAGTTCAGCAAATAAAAGCAGAACAAGACAAAGGAATTTATGTGCCCCTAGAGTACAGCAAGCTCACCTTTCTTTAGGAAGCCCCACAAAACAAAACAAAACAAAACAAAAAAAATACCTTCAATAGAAAGATTGGTTCCAGAAAATTTATATGAATATTTATGTTTTACATTTTTACTTATTGTGGGAAGATGAACGCAGGTGTTGGGGGCAAGGTGCGAGCCACCGTGGTGTGTAGAGGTGGGCATGGTGCGAGCCACCGCCGTCTGTAGAGGGGAATGTTGCAAGCCACCGCAGTGTGTTGAGGGGCATGGTGCTAGCAACCGCAGTGTGTAGACTTCAGAGGAGAATTTACAGGAGGCAGTTCTCTCCCTCCACTGCGTGGACTCTGACCAGCAGGCTTGGCAGGAAGTGCCTTACCCACTGAACTATCTCACTAGAGCTAGAAAATTCCCATCAGTCCTTTGTTCAGTCTTCCCCGTTGGCCAAGGAAAGCGGTCAAATTGCATGTTACACACATCTAAGTTTTTAAACCCAGCGAGAGTGGCTGGGAGAACATGAGTGAGTAAATGAGTATTTCTATAAGAATGTTTATATTCATCTGCAAAAGCCTTTGTCTGAAGGTTGGAAGTATGGCTCAGGTGTGAAGCTACGGGTTGGGGGTCAAGGCACACTCCAGGAACGAAGATGGGAACCGAATCCACCATGCCACAGGCCCCTTGTTAGACGGTCTCTCACTACTTGCAATGCACATTTTCCTTCTTAATACTTCCAAACTTCCAGCTCAGGGCTTCACTGGCATGAGAAGGCAGTCTCATGCTGCCAAGAGGCAGAAAACTGCAGGAGAGCAATACAGCCGCCTCACTGGAGACCGGCAAGGGCAGCTCGGTTTTCTGTGATTTCCACCACAAGGCTGACTCTTAGGATCTGGCCCTCTCATCAGATACATCCCTGCTGAATAATTCTCCTTTGGGTAGATAGAAAAATAGGCAAGCAATGGAATCGTTTTTCTCTAATTGTGAACCGGAGCCCTGCTACAAAGCACACGATGAGCCTTCTCCCACTCCCAACCCCCAATTCTGCAAAAATGATGCAGAAAGCATAAGGTTAGGGTGGTGGCTCTGGGGGTCAGAACACTTGCTGCCCAAGTGTGAGGACCTGACTTGTGATCCTCAGTATCCAGGTAAAAGGCAGGCGTGTTCACACAAGCCTGTAACTCCAGTGCTGGGGAGAGAAGGAGAAAAGAGGATGGGTGTGACTTGCTGGCCTAGCCAAAGCCACAGCTTCAGGTCAAAGGAAAGACCCTGTCTCTAGGGAATAAAGTAGAGAGCAATAGAAGAGGACACCTGGGTCATTCTCCGGCCTCTCAGCCTAAAAAGGTGATCACATCTGCACATACAGACCAGAGAGAGAGAGACTGACACAGACACATACAGAGATACACACAACACAGGCATACACATAGACACACACAGAGCCCCACACGCACACACATATGTAGGGAATGCAGACAGCCATCATTCCTTCATCAAGTATTTTCAGATGAATGGAAAATAAATTCAAAGCCAAAGTTTTGTTTGGCTTCTCCTAACTTGCTGAGTGACATCAGAAGAAGTCTTGAGCATATCTGAGTTTCAGCTGTTTACAGGGGAAAATAATCTGACAAAGCTGTGGCATAAACTCTAAGGTTCTTCTCAGTTACAAAATTCTGTGAAAAAAGACTTAAAAATTATTGCTAAAATCTTAAAAGAAATAAAAAAAACTCTCCCGACACAACTTGAATCAGTTTCTAACAAGCACATCTCCAAATTGCTTTGGTAGCCCACCTGCATTCAAATACTCCTGGTGTGTAGCCAGTGTACCCTACCAGTCTGTGTCCCACATGCCACACTTCTATCCCCACCGTCTCATTTGCTCCAGAACCCTAGAGAAGAAAGACATAGATGAAGGGATTTTTTTCCTTGCCTTTTGTTTGCTGGCACAGTTGTTACAGCTCAGGGACTGGATGGGTGATTCAGCTCTTAGTGTCTTGATAAGAAATAGTGATAGCTGTAGTGTGGACACATGACACAGAAACACACCTCTCCTACAATTACCCACACTTTCAGATCGTGCAAAAGCTTCCTCTTCAGTGACTGCATCATTCGTAACA
The DNA here is from genome assembly GCF_950005125.1 of Chionomys nivalis. Classification (NCBI taxonomy): domain Eukaryota; kingdom Metazoa; phylum Chordata; class Mammalia; order Rodentia; family Cricetidae; genus Chionomys; species Chionomys nivalis. The sequence goes on from NC_080091.1 coordinate 66,644,918, forward strand.
ACGTGACTTTGGTGTTAGAACCTTGGGCGTGTGGGCCTCTCTTTTCCCACTGAGTTATTGAACTTGGCATGGTAATTGTTCAGACACCAATTATCTTCCTCCAATCCAACCTCAAAAATAACAAAGCACTTGGTTACTCTGAAGAGTGAACGAATTTCTTCTACAAAATGCTTTGAGTGTCTTTGATACTATACCAGGCAACATTAACCAAACGTTACTGGATGTGAAGCCCACTGTCGCTCTATTTAGTCAGTGAATACTTTTGGGACAAGGGCAAGCAGCTGGTGTACATGTGTAAACCCAGTACTCCCAGCTGGATTATGAGTCTCAGGCCAACCTGAACCATGTAGTGAGATCCTATCTCAAAAAATAAATAAATAAATAAAAATAAAAAACAGAACAACAAACAAAAGGCCCAGACATTAAGAGTTGTGCTTAATTCATCCCATCCCTCAAATATTCAAGAAAAGACTAATTGTGCTACTTTCTAAAGGAGAGGGAGATAGGGAAGAAGCCAAAAGGCCTGAGATTGTCACTTTTTTTTTATATCTCATTCACTATTTGGGGACCAGGGAAAGGAAGAGGGAGGTGTCTCAGCACACAGGGGACCCCGAGGACAACTTCCAGGAGTCTCTTCTTACCTTCCACGATAGAGGGTCCAGGATTTGAACTCAGGTTGCCGGGCTCTTTGGCGAGCACCTTAGTCTGCTGAGCTGTCTCACTAGCCCTGAAGCTCACTTTTTAGGCTACTAAGTAGCTGATCACAGAAAAGCATTCTCGTCCCTTTGATCTTCCTATCAGCCAGTTCTGCCCTGCCCTTTTCACAACATTCATGTGGGCAACTCCATGGCGTGTAAAGAGGAAGAAGTCTTGCATGTCCATACTGCGGAGCTCTGGGCATCACCTCTGGTCACTCATTCCATCCTATAGCAACCGTGCAATACAGAAAACCCACAAGGAAAGATTGAAGGATTTGTTAAAAGTTGGGTCTGGCATTCCAACTGAGGCAGGTTGCACACACTACCCCATGTACAACAGTGAGGGACACAAAACTTGTTAAATTATTTTATGGTATAGAGGTGGCAAACTCTTTCCTCCCCAAACGCAAGCATGGGGGTGGGAGAGATATGTGCCTGAAATATTTTCAGTACATATTGAATGATAAAGTTGATTTTGCCAGGTTAATGGTATCCAAATAATTTAGACTTTGAGCTTTCTTTTCCCTCATGGAATTATAAGGCTTTGAGTTTGTTGGGATTAAAAATATCAGACATTTATGCAACAATACCACATTTTCCTCCTAAATTTTCATGCCAATGAATTTAAACTTTTGAGAAAAATATCACAGTGCTGCATATTGCTGGGCTGCAGGGAAGGAACTCGGGGTCCTTGCTTTCTGCTTGATGAAACTTGAAAACCAAAGGCACACACAACCTTCCTGCAAACAAAGGCGGCCATTGTGCGCTCTCGCCTCGGAGCTTCCACTCTGCCACACAGATACCGAAAGCACTCATCTCCTTCCAACTCCCAAATCTCTTTACTTCCTCTTTCTCCTTCTCGCTGTCCAGGGCCTTTTGAGAGAGATGGCCAATAAGCCCCTTGTTTCAAATGTCTGCAGGAATGAGTGGATGTGACTCGCAGTGTCCACAAAACCATAAGTCCTTTGAGGACAGAGGAAGACATCTGAAATCTTAGGATCAAAATGCAAGAAGAGGAAGTCTTGAATGCAAACAAGGTGTCACCCACAGCGACCTTCTTTGTAAAAACAAACAATCACATAATGGGACCTCGGGGGAAGGTAAGTATTTTGCTCATGCAGGGGACACAGATACCTACCATTTCCACTTGGCTTTGCTTTTTAAAATGTCCATATTGCACAATAAGCTACACAGTCAGCATTAGTGTGCTTGTATAGATATTCTGTCTCTGAACATCCTAATGACCATAGTACCCACTTTTGAAGGAGGCGGTGATGAGATTTGAACTCAGGCTCAACAGATTGCAAAGCTCATGCCTCTCTTCCTTAACAACAGGTGGTTCCTGCAAGGATTCCAGAAACCAGAGAGCCATCATTCATTATTTTGTTCTATATCCTAAAATGTGTATGGGCATGTACATGAGTGTGTGTGGGGGGAGGGTTCTACATTAGCAGGAAAACATCATGAAAATAAAAGGGAACTCTTCCTTTGATTTTCTGACTCCCACGTGATTCCCCAGTTTCTAAGAGACAGCAACTGGAGAACCCAACCAAGTGCTGACAGCAGATGACCAAATGAACATGGAAGACTGTAAGGCAAACTCTTACTCTAAACACTACACGCGGTTCGCAAGCCGAGCAAGGGGTTGGAGATTGAAGCACACACACACACACATACACACACACACACACACACAGAGAGAGAGAGAGAGAGAGAGAGAGAGAGAGAGAGAGAGAGAGAGAGAACACGGGTCATCCTTGAATTCCCCAAGAATGCCAACTTTATTATTTTCCAGGGCAGCTTATAGAGTGCCTTCCCTGACCAATGGCCATGCCCTAGCTCTCAGGATCCTTCAGCTGCAAGCCACCAGAAACCACTCCGCTGCCATCAGGGTCTTATGCTCAGAGCAGCTGCAAGCACAGGAAAACAAGCTGTTTACTCCTGTGGGGTCATAAAAAATTCAGGGTCTGGGGGTCCACAGTTCCCAACAGAAGAAAAACTTGAAAAAAAATAGTAAGGGTGAAAACTGAAAAGCCAAAGTAGCTCTTTCCTTTTGACGTGTCAGCACGTGTCCCAAACAGTGTTTGCCAACCTATAATTTGCTAGCATAGTCCAACAAAGAAGAACTGCCCAAGGGCGTAGGACCTTGTCACCTATCTTGCCAACATCCTTCACTCCTCCCATCCTCAACCCAGCTGAATTCAATCTCAAAGATGGGAGTTTAGACTTTGCCCCTCTGGACTGAACCTAGACCAACCCAGCAAGTAACCTTTGCCTTGGAATTCCCACTTCCCATTGTTGGGGGTGGGGCTTTATAAGCAGTCAGTAGAACTAGGACATCTCTGCTCCTGTCACCAGCTAAAGGTCAAGCGCCCTGCCCCAGGTATGAGAATGACTTGACTGGGATGCAGGGTAAAGGCCCACAGCAATGTTCATCTTTGACAGAGAGAGAGCAAGGCTGGCCCCATCATTAACAGGAAGTCCACCTGGGAAGAAGTCAGTTTAAAAGCACTTGAATGTTGTCCAACGAGTCAAACTGAAATTGGGAGCGGTTAAGGCTTGTAGGAAAAACACTTGTCATTAGCCTCTCAAGAGAGCAGTATTGGGTGTCAATACCAGATCAGCTGGCCCAAGGCGTGCGAGTCCATTCGCAGTGCCACAGAGGTGACACGCGGCATGAGTGATGCTCAGAGAAGATGACACGCCCTGCCTGAATGGCTGGGCGGAAAGCAGCCTCCTGATAGCTGAAGATGTTTGGAAATCTTTGCAAACTCCTTAGGTGAGCGTTTCTCATTGTGAGGAGTAGAAACTACCGTAGGAGAAAGTCTGAAACCCGGGTACCAAGTTGGGATTATCAAGAATGGAAACACCCACAAAGAGGAACAGCCTGGGAGTCTCTTTGATCTGTGATGCTCTGTATTTGGCACGAGGTCCCATTAAAATCAAGGTGTTTCTGTTTGGGCCAATAATCAGAACTCATAAAAATTCACCCTTGGACTGGGACTCTTTGAGTGGGTGGAACGTGGATCATTTATAGTGTCTAGTGGCTGCCAGTGCCATCAGAACAACAGGTCAGTGACTGTATCTTCACTTATATTCTAGAGGAGAAGGGTCTGAGGACAGCTAGGACATTGAATGAAAACAGAAGCAGTCCCCAAATGTAGCATAGAAACTTTCTATGACGTCTGGCTTGAATGCCCATTTCTCGGCAGGACATTTATACAGAAGGGACACACATATGCATGAGATATAGGAAGGGGTATAGGAATGTCCTGACAAGAATAACACAGATCAGACTATGCGATGGTATGCACAAGAGCAGTCGCATCTACTCAGAGAAGCTCAGGGAAGCTTCCACGAAGAGGTACAACTAAACTGTCCTTTGTGCAGACAAGACTGATGTGAGAGGAACGGCACTTGCCACCAAGCCTGTCTTCCTGAGTTCAATCCCTGACTCCCTCAAGTTCTCCTCTGACCTCCACATAAGCACCTTGACACATGTGCGCATGCATACACACACGCATACGTCAAGCAAATCCGTCTACTCAAACCTTTCTAGGGTAACTGCTACATTCCCCAGATAAGCACCCTTCAAGGCAGCTCAGGGTCTTGAGGATCATCACATCCTTACAGACTTGAGTCTATGCTACAGAGCCCAGCACAGCCTCAGAACCAACACTACGAAATCCAGTCGGGCTGCATCCCCATCCTAACCACGCTGTTGTAGCTGAGCATGGTGCACAGAGACTAGGAGATAATTGCAGGCTTGTTGCTGATTTTAATCAGTTTTAACATCTGACTTGTTTCTGTGTTTTATTTTATTTGCAAAACATTGAGAAAACTCTTACTCATGGAGGTGAGCAGCTGCAAACAGTGTTGTTTGTGCACGCCTGTGCGTGTGTGTGTGTGTGTGTGTGGTTTTTTCTTCTACACTGTTGGAGCTCAAACACAGGGGGCACAGTTGTTTAAAATATACTTCAAATCTTCTTCAGTTAAACTCATGCTAAATTTTGCAAACAGATCAAAAGTTTGAGCAATCGGAATTTTATTTGAAATAGTAATTTTATAAACAATATAGAGGCTTCTCAAAGAATGCTAAGTATCCACTGGAATGATATTCTTTAAATTGATTTGCAATATCAGTGAAAATTTTGATTTTTTTTTTTTTAACGCAGACATCTTAGAAACCATCCGTCAAGGCTTGAGCACAGCAAAATAAGCGTCTTACACTTTGAGTCACAAAGTTAAGTTTGGCTCAATTGCTGGCATATATATTCTGTGTAAGCACGGTGATAGCGCATTGCCCATTGCCAAACTGAACTCGTTCAGCTCATTAAGAAACATTAGCAAGCTTATGCAATTCTGCCATTTGCTAAGTCTTGTTTTGGAAAAAACAATTGGTGGTGTCTTGTCTTGTGTGAAATAATAACAAAACCCTGCTTTAAGACTGGTGACATGTTTATGTTACTAGGGAAAAACTAACTCTGGAACTCACTCCCCAGACGTTTCGAAAAGCTTAAAAGGAGTCTGAAATTTGAAGATTGTGTTCAGTTAAACTGACAGTGTATAGGGTGCACCAATTCTGTGTGTGTGCATGTGCATGCCTGTGTGTGTGCATGCCTGTGTGTGTGCATGCATGTGTGTGTGTGTGCGCATGTGTGACAGAGGACAACCCTCTGGACTCAGCTCCCATCTTCCACCAGAGGCAGCATCTGTGTCATTTCTGGCAAGGTCTGAGATTACAGATGTGTACAACAACATCCGGCTTTCCGGTGGTTCTGGAGACCTGAGTTTTGGGTTATTATGCTTACCCAGTGAGTAGTTTTACTCACTGAGCATCTCTGCATCTCCCCGACCCCCAGTCACTGTTAAAGATGCTTATTTCACCTTAACAGCAACTGCATTTCCGTGCAACTTGCGGTGTCTTATTTAAAAGTGCATTTCCGCAGCGAACTTTCACAGTGCTTCATAGCAAACAGGTGTTCCACATGGCCTTATTCTTCTCAGAGTGGACGTCACACACACACAAACCCCACTGGCTCTAGAATTTTTTCTGTGCTTTCTCCCCACAGAGCTTCTATGCGGCGCATGAAGAGGTTAGTTTGAGTAATATGCTAGTGCCCATGTTCGTCATCTTTGCTCATGTTTGGTGGATGAATATGTTTTTAAATGTGCTTTATTTATAGCAGGACTAAAGAATTGTCAAGGTACCAAGTCAAATAAAATTATTAGGGGACTGGGAAGATGGCTTGCTAGACAAAGGGCTCGTCCCTCAAGCATGAGGCCTGGAGTTCAAGTCTTCAGAACCCAAGTAGAAGCCAGGTAAGTGTGGGAGCTCACCTCTAACCCCCACAAACGTGAGGCAGAGACAGGGAGGTCCCTAACAATCTGACTAGCCAGTGTGGGACCTCTAACCCCCCACATACGTGAAGCAGAGACAGGGGGTCCCTAGCAATCTGACTAGCCAGGCAGACCAAATCAATGAGTTCCAGGCTCAGTGAGAGTCCCTACTTCAACATACAACGTGAAGAGTGATGGAAGAAGACACGTGACTTCAACTTTCTACCTCAACATGCATGTGTACACACACCTATGCTCACACACATGTGAACATATACATGCATACCACACATACACAAGCAAAAAAACCAAAAGTTAATGGACTTTTTAAAAAATATATGTACTTTACTATCAGCAAATAAAACAAGAAACAAAAGAACAAGCAAACAAAAACCTTAGCTCCTCTGGAGAAATGTTTTCCAGTTGCTCTTTTGGCCACAGGAATGTTCCTGATCCTCATTTCCTCTACGATATGAGGTTACACTGTCCAGTTGCTAAGGGTATATCCTTAAAGACACTAAACACAGCCCTCGTCCTAAAGGAGTCTAGCCAGAGAGAAGCCTAACAAAGGACTCACCCTCGTGGCCCCTGAGCCTTGCTATGACAGAGATATCAATGTTCCATGGTGCTGCTTGGGCTCTTAAGGGTCACCATGAAAAGAGACACGCTCTGGTGGCTTGGGTCAATGTGGTTCATTGTGAGGCCACAGGAGGAAGTAGGAAGAGCAGGAAGCAGCCTTAGCAGCTGCCTGGCAGGGCCTGACTGAGCTGGGAATGTCATCCGGGACACAGACTACCTCCAGCACCTGTTCTGTTTGACATGGCTTCAGCAGCAGGCATCTGCCACTGCTCCTCCGGCACAGCCGCGACCTGCAGGGTCCTCCCTGCCTGTGCTTTCTCTCTTTCGCTGCTCGTGCCCTGCCATGGTTCCACACGTGCCCTACAACAGTGTGCACACAATATTTTGCCTGAGATTCCTAAAGGATCGCAAACTCAGATTGCTTGAAAGAGTCTTTGTTTGCCGGCCTGGTGCCATGAAGACCCGGTGACGCACTAGGCTGAGCTCTGGTGTCAGTCCGTCACATTGGCCACTTGATAGACCACACCCTGGCTGTTGGACAGTTGTCCCTGTAGCCTGTTGTAGCCCAGGATGCAGTGGCCTGGCACCGATGTCCAGCTGGGCCTAGAGAACGGTGCACAGCAGCTGGGGAGAGGTATGGCAGAGGCCACCGCTCACAACTACTGCCTGTGTGGTGGCACAGCCCCAAAATGGTGTCACTCGCCATCTTGACTTCAACTGCACCAGCCCTTCAGTTTTGCTATAAATAGCACCACAGTTATAAGTTTTGGAAAATTTGATTTACATAAGCCAGTTTCAAACAATCTGATAAGGAAAATGCTTGAATTGTGATTTTTGTTGATGGTCTGGTTTCTTGGTTTTTCATGGGGCTTTGAGACAAGGTTTCATTCTGTTGAATGAAATAGGTTGGCCTGGAACTCCTGTGTAGCTCAGGCTGGTGTGGAACTCAGAGTGATCCTCCTGCCTCAGCTTTCTTACTACTGGAATTACAGGCATGCACCTTCACCCCCAGCTGGATTATGAAATGTTTCTAACAAGATATATTATACAAATTTCTACCAAAAATCATGTCTTGGAAACAATGTGAAAAAAGCGTGTGCACCAAGATAATGTTAAGTACAACTCAGGGTCTGTGGGCTGGGGACTGGCTCAGTGGATCCGGGCACTTGCTGACGACCCTGAGGAACTGAGTGCAAGCCTCTGAATCCACTCGGGAGGAAAGAACTGGCTCCTGTAAGTTGTTCACTGACCTCCACATGTGAGCCGTGGCACACGTGTACACACACACTCACACACACGCACACACACACACGCACACACTAAAATAAATGTAAAAGGTTTTCAGTGTGTGCACGAATTAAATATAGTTAGTACATTCATTATATACGCTCTCACATAAAATTACACACTCAGACTTACACATTGCTAGGGAATTCATGCACTCATGAATTGAGGGCGAGCAAACTGGCAAGGAGAGCTGGCAGGAACTGTGAACTGCGAGATGGGATTTGAGTCTCATGTCCTCGCTGACAAATCCTCTGCATTTGCCTCTTTTTATTTATGCCTTAACCTTTCGAGAGGACAATAACAGTTTCCTAATTATAAGACACACAGAGAAGTACACAAGACCATCTTTTGCTAGTAGGCAAAACCCATACATCATCTTAACAGAAAATAAGTCACTCTGAACCCCACTTCACGCAAAGATTTCTTTTCTTCTCCACAAATATAATAACCAAGAAAACAGACAAACAGCGGTAGCAAAAGCGGAGCAAGGTAACGGACGTTGCCTCACCTCACGCATCCCACGTTAGTAGCTGTTAGGCGGACACGTAGGTTGTTGAAATGCAATTTTATTCAATGAATTACAAGGGGGAGGGGCTTTAGATAACTGTAACACAGTGGGATAAAGCATAGCAGAAAAAGACAAGCAAAGAAAGCAGTGTGAGGACCTGGGAGACAAGGTAATTCTGTGCAGGTGCGTGGTGGCAGGGCTTTCAAATATTGACCACACTGAGCCACCGATTAAGTAAAATGTATCACATTTTCAAGGGACCCCAGAGAGAAAAGAATAAATAGCCATCTTAATTTCATTCCTGAAGTTCAAGTGAGAAATAAGATTGAAGCACACAGCAGGTGGAAGACCAGACCATTACCGTTCCTCTATAAAGTAGTTAGTGAAGAATTAAAGCCGAACAGCTTTAGGTTTGTGGGTTCCAATCCTGGGCAGGAACCGGGCCGATTCATCTATTCTGTGATGAGATTCCCAGAAGTAGTGGGCTCCCTGATCGAGAGTAAGACTCAGACATGTTTCCAGTAGGCAGACTCGCTTCCAGAAGAGACGAGAAAGGGGAAGAAGGTCGAAACATCTGATGACTGCAGCCGTAAGACACAGACACTTAGTTCACTGCTCTGCTCGGGAGAGAAGAGGAAGTAGCAGAAGAAAAGATCATGGCGCTTCCTTCACAAAGAGGGGAAGATTAGCCGGGCATTTTCAGGTGTCCCGCCACCTCTGGGAACAAGCGTCTGAGAACTCTGTTTAAGGAAAAGTCTTATATCTAACATTTATTGCGTATTAGAGCCAAAAGGATGTATATAAATTTACATACGCACTCCCACCTCAAGTAGACAAAGGTGCTGAGTCAGTTTTCGTCTTTTGGTGGTCATCCATGCTGGAAGGCAAGGCAAGACGGTTGCTCTTTAAAGCTAATCTAGCAGTGGCCACACTCGGTTTCCCTGTCCGTCAGGCAGGCGATGGGCTTGCTTCTGCCTCCTGCCCTGGTGAACAACGCTGCTCGGAGTTCTACTGTACGGACACTTACCCAGACGGCTGCCTTCTCTTATTTTGAGTATACAGTGGTGTGGAACTGCCAGTGCACATTCTAATCCCGTTTAATGCGGCGAGCCTTTAATGGTGCCCGCAGTGTCCCTCTGTCCTACAGTCAGCATTTAAAAACATTTATCAGAAGATGGGATTGACGTGCCCAACATAACCAACCATCACATTAATACCTCGACCACAGCGGCAGAGCTCAAAGTGAGCGACCCCAAACCCTGCACACGCTCTTCTAGGATTGAAATTTAATACACACACACACACACACCACTAAAATAAATGTAAAAGGTTTTCAGTGTGCGCACGAATTAAATATAGTTAGTACATTTATTATATATGCTCTCACATAAAATTACACACTCGGACTTACACATTGCTAGGGAATTTATGCATTCATGAATTGAGGGCGAGCAAACTGGCAAGAAAAGCTGGCAGGAACTGTGAACTGCAAGATGGGATTAATTTAATTAATTCTAGATTAATACTGGAAATAGGCACAAATTTTGTCCTGTATTTCTGGTTATGAGTTTTTGATTCATAGAAAAAGACTAAACTTTGTTTGTTTGTTTGGTTGGTTGGTTGGTTTTTCTGTCTGTGTAGACCTGGCTGTACTGGAACTCCCTTTGTAGACCAGGCTGGCCTCGAACTCAGAGATCCACCTGCCTCTGCATCCCAAGTGCTGGGATCAAAGGCATGTGCCACTATGGCCAGACAAAGACTAAAATATTTTGTGTTTTTGTTTGTTTGTGTTTTTGTTGTTTGTTGTTGTTGTTGTTTTGAGACAGGGTTTTCTGTCCTAGAACTAACTCTGTAGACCATTTTGTCCTGGGACTCACAAAGACCTTCCTACCTCTTAAACGCAAGTACTACCAACCACCCGGCAAAATTCCTAAGTGAAAAGTATTCCTTCTGGCTAGCATTATGCCCTGAGGTTCGACCTGTAACACCTTTACAACAGGCAACTTTAGAATATCCATTTTATGTCAATCACAAATTTATACTTTCATTACCAATATTTGAACATTGAACATTACCAATATTTGAAACTACACAGTTGTTTTTTTTTTCTAAAAGCATTTTGGGATTGTTTTTAAAAGCTATGCAGAGGGTATTTAAGATATTATAGGCGAAATAATTGACAACCACCACCACACACACCCATCCTCATGTTCATGTTAATGAGCAAATTCTGTCCAATCAGCAGCAGCCACGTAACTTAAACAGAGAGCCTGAGTGTGGAGCTCACTACCCACAGCCATGGACTTCGCAGTAGCAGTGATACTTATAGAAAGAGGAAAAGCTCTCGAAGCCTACGCAGTTAACAAGGAGAGAAATGGGAAAACAGACACTTAGGACAACAGAATAATGCAACTTCCCAACTGGCTGGCAGGCAAACCTCTCTGTTTGCCTGGAAGTCGCTGTGTGTTGAGACACACCTTTTACAACCTGGCTCTGGGAATTAGAGCTCTGTAGCTTCTGGCTGCCTTTTTGCTATGTTGCACTATTTGACGGCACAAGTAGGCTCTGAGACTCAGCCCACGGGGCTCTCTCATATTTAAAGAAATGTGTTCCCTATTACACAGCTCATGCAGCAAATGTGGGGAGTCAAAACAAGAATCCTATGGATAAAAATGTTTATTGTCTAGAGATGGCTCAGCTGCTCTTACAGAGGACCCAGGTTCAATTCGCAGCACCCACATGGCCCTCACAACTGTAATTCCAGTCCCAGGGGGAATTGACACCCCACACAGACATATATTCAGGCAAAACACCAATGCACAAAAAAATACAAGTAAGTCACTTAAATTTTTTAAAGTTTATATTTAGTGTGAGAGACTCACAGTGCACTTGTGGAAGCCAGAAGACAACTTTGCGGAGCTGATTCTCTCCTCCCACCCTAACTGAGGTTCCAGGTGCCGAGCTCAGGGCCCCAGGGTTTGTGCAGAATATGTGTTACCCCTGGACCACCACACTGACCTTCACATTCGTGACTTACCGATCTTGGAATTCTGTGTCCACATCACCTCCTATCAAAATGCTTTCCATCTGTAATTTTTGCTATTGTGGCTGTTGCTTTTACTTAAAACACTAAAAACTATGGAACCTACAGCTAAATAAGCCCAAATCTGTGATCCTAGGTGAGGCTACTTGCCCTGCTCTCCGCACCCCTAACCTGCTCACTTTGCGTGGGGAAATGTGTGCCTGAGACCCACTCTCTCCAGCACCACTTCCCACCTATGTAACTAGCAGTGAGGAGTTGACTGTCAGCACCTTCTACCCATCACTGCTTAGGTGGAGGGGAGGATGTCCCAAGACTCAGTAGGAACGGTGCAAGGATGCTCTAGATGGACGTTGCTCATCTCCAAAAGGCAGGTGCTCCATCTTTCTCCCTGAACTTTGTCATCTCTAAGTGAAGCTGCAGCTTTTTTTTTTTTTTTTTGGTTTTTTGTTAAGACCAAAACCAGCCGAGCGGTGGTGGCGCACGCCTTTAATCCCAGCACACAGGAGGCAGAGGCAGGCGGATCTCTGTCAGTTCGAGGCCAGCCTGGTCTAGAAGAGCTAGTTCCAGGACAGGAACCAAAAGCTATGGAGAAACCCTGTCTCGAAAATCAAAAAAAAAAAAAAAAAAAAAAAAAAAAAAAAAAAAAAAAAAAAAAACCAAAACCAGCATGCCGAGGGCAACAGTGGAAAACGGAATAAAAACCAACCTAGGCTCTCAACTTTATTCCTCACTGTCCTTTTCTGTCTTTTTAACTCTCACGCTCAAAATTAGTAAACCCCAACTCTACTTTTTACAGTAGAACAGCTTCTCTCTCTTACTTGGTAAGATGGTGTATCTTTATTACTTAGACAGCTCGCTGGTGCCTCTGCTACCGAAGGGAGAGGTATCCTGATCCATATTGACATATTGCTAAAGCAGTCTGCGCTCGTCACCCCTCCCTGAATCTCCAATCGGTGCAATCAACTTTGCTTCTTGTCATTCCTTTAATGAGAGGCAGTTTATCCATCTCTGAGATCTGGGCAATGTTTGTGACTTGCCTTGTGCAATAGATTGAGGCAGAAGCAACATTGAAGAGTTCAAAATAAGGGCTTCGATGGTGTTGCGTAATTCCCCTTTCACTCATCCGGCTCTCCCACCATATAAAGATGACCCGGCCAAACCACAGAGAAGACCCTGTGGAAATTAACCCAGTTTTCCCAGTTGGCCTGCCAGTGGATCACAGTGAGCCCAGACGAGATCAGCCAAGTTTTGCCCGGCCGGAACTACCATCTTTGCATATCTTCATAAGCCTAATAGTTCCTTCCTTTCTTGGGCTGGGGTTGAAGATTGATTTTCTCTTTCATGGTCATGTCAGCAAGTGAAGAACCAGGCAATTTAGAAACTTTCTTAAGGGGACTATTATAGCATGAATAATAAAAACCCAGAGACAGATATTGGGGTTCAATATCTCAATCAAGTCTCAGAATAAGATTGTATCTGAGAGCTGTCTCCTCCTGTCTTATATTCCTCTTTCATTCTGGGATTCAAGGTGTACACCAACACTGCCCAGTTTCTATAGCAAACTAGTGTGGCTACTGGGATTAAAGACGTGTGCCACCACTGCCTGGTCTGTAAAAAGAAATGTAGTAATATTTCATTTGTATCTTAATAAATAAAGCTTGCCTAAAGATCAGAGAGTAAAACAGCCACACTGGTCATATTCTAGAACCCACAGTTGGAAAGAAGGAGGAGGAGTTTAAGGAAGAGGAGCGTCAGCTGCCACACTAGAGGTCTAGAGAGATGGTTCAGCGGTTAAGGGTACATGCTGTTCATGTGGAAGCCTACGGTTCAGTTTCCAGCATCTATATCATGTGACTTAAAACCACCAGAAACTCTAGCTCCAGGGGGATCTGATGTACTTTTCTGGCCTCCGTGGGTACCAGCACACATGTGGATATGCATACACAAAGACATACACATGCACACATACAGTAAATAATAGAAGAAGTCTTTCTTTAAAAGGCTGGCATGAGGAGCATCTATAATCACAGCACTGAGGAGGATCTGTGGGCTCCCTGGGCAGCCAGCATGGCTGCTTGGCCAGTTCAGAGCAACCAGGGATCTCATTTCAAAACAAAAAAAAACAAGTTGGCCAATACTCAAGAGACAGTAGCGAAGGCTGGTCTCTGGCCTCCCATACATCCACATACATATGTGCACCCATGTGAAAACACACATGCACAAGAACTGCACAGCTCTCCATACATCCACATACATATGTGCACCCATATGAAAACACAAGAGCGGCACAGCTCTCCATACATCCTCATACATATGTGCACCCATATGAAAACACACATGCACAAGAACTGCACAGCTCAAAACTAGCACTGTCAGCTGGGGACTCTGTGTTTAAAGACGGGCCTGCAGGGGACAGTAGGAACAGTAGGGGACGGTCCACATTGAAGCCACAGCTCGTCCATGTAGAGGTGGAAAACAGGAGACTAGGGTATCAAGAGCATCAGACACTGATCTAATCTTTAGATATTAGTAATACAAATAATGAATACTTTTCAAACTTATTCCTCTCCTGTCTTCTTCACACAAGGATCAGGCATGCCCATCCACTCAGCTGCTCCAACCCAAACCTAGGAGGTTCCTTTGATTCTTTGCCTCCCTCGGGCCTGTACAAACTGCTAGACACTAACTCCATGTCTAAAAGGCAATCAAGACTTTTTTACCACCAACCGAACTGAGTCCATGGTTTCCTATGGATCCTGTCCTTCAGCTTGCTGTTTCCTTCTGATTTCATTCTGTTCCAGTCAAGTCAGACTTCTCCTCACTCTCCTGAGTGAGCTTTGTAAACTGCAAAGCACGGCAGGGTGGTGATGGCTCATGCCTTTAGTCCAAGCACTCAGGAGGCAGAGACAGGAGGGTCTCAGGGAGTTCAAGGCCAGTTTGGTCTACAGAGCAAGTTCCAGGACAGCCAGGACTACACAGAGAAACCCTGTCTCAAGAAACCAAAAATTAATAATAATAATAATAATAATTTAAATCGCAAACCAGCTTCTATGGGGCAGAAATACCCAATGTTTCCAGTCAGAATGAGAATGAAACACGAACCCCAGAGGCTTATTGGGTCTGAACTCCTCTTTGTCCAGCCTCGTTTCCCCTGCTCGCTCCCTTGCCCACAGTGCCGTAGCCCCAGCCACCACTTTCTTTCCATTGACTCACCAATCTCTTTCCCTCTCGAAGGCTTGTGTAGGCTCTGTTGGTTTCTCTGCTGCTCTGACAAACACCATAACCAACAGCAACTCGGGGAGGAAAGCGTTTATTCCAGGTAACAGGCCAACACCAAGGCAAGTCAGGGCAAGACCTCAAGGTAGAACCTGGAGGCAGGAATTGAAGCAGAGATCACAGAGGAACATTGCTTACTCAGCCTGCTTTCTTATACAACCTGAGACCACCTATTCACTATGGCTTGGACTTTCCCATGTCGGTCATCAATCAAGAAAATGCCTTTACAGAAAAGCCCACAGGACAAGCAATCCCTCAACTGAGGTTTCTTCTTCCTGGTGACTCTACTTTGTGTCAAGGTGACAAAAGCACCCAGCACAGGACTCCATTACTCTTGCCTGGAAAGCAGACCTATGGCTTGTCCTCTCACGTCACCAAAACGGAAGCTTCTTCTCTAAAGTCATCGCCCTGAGATGTCATCTCGCAAAGCTTCCACCTCCCTCACTCCCTATCGCCCTCCCATGCTCCGTTTTCTCCTCAGTGCTCATCACTACTGGAATTACAATATGCATTTACTTACGCACTGCGCTGGGTAATTTTACATCAACTTGACACAGGCTAGAGTCGTCTGAGAGGAGGGAGCGGAAATTGAGAGAACGCCTCCATACGAGTGGGCTGTCGGCAAGCTTATAGAGCCTTTTCGTACTTAGTGATTGATGGGGGAGGACTGAACCCACTATGGCGGTGCTATCCACGGGCTCTGGGTTCTGGAAGAAAGCAGGCTGAGCAAACCATTAAGCAGCTGCCGTCCCTGGCCTCTGCATCAGCTCCTGCCTCCAGGTTCCTGCCCTGTTTGAGTTTCTTTGCTGACTTCCTTGGATGACAAACAGCGATGTGGAAGGGTAAGCAGAATAAACCCTTTCCTTCTCGAGTTGCTTTGATCCTAGTGCTTCATCACAGCAATAGGAAGACTGGCCAAGATCCTCGCTAACTTCTTTTCCTTCCTTCCTAGCGCTGGTGAAGCAAATTACCACAAACATGGGGGCTTGAACAGATTTATGTCTTACGGTTCTAGAGGCTGGGTGTCTGGAATGGCTCTCACTGAGCTACAAATCAAGATTTCAGTCAGTTTGTCTTTAAGGATACAAGTCATTCCCTTGCCTTTCCATTGCGGTGGGGAAGATTCTGTGTGCCTTGAATAGCATCCCCCTTCCATCTTTAGAATCAGCAATAGTGAATCAATCTATACACAGCCTAGCTCAGACACTCTCCTGCTTCCCTTCCACCATTTAAGGATATGACGTCATTAGAACTACCTGGATGACCCAGGGTCATCTATCTATTTTAAAGCCAAGGCACTTGTGATTGTAGTTCTATCTACAATCTTAACTCCCCCTTGTTTTGTAATTTAACATATCACAGGTTTCTAGGGTTAGAATATGGACATGGGAACTGGGCAGTTCTTAACTATGTGCCACCCCTGTGCACGTGAGTGTGCACACAAGCACACACACACAGCCCACGTACACAAGCATAAGTTTCATGAGAGTCTCATCTAGGAATTTTTTACCTTACTCCAACACATGGCAATATGCACCGCTTCTTATATGCCCATGCCATGAGTTCTTTAATGGAACGTAGTGATCAGAAAGCGTTGCATGACTTCTCCCAACAACTAAATCCTCATGAACAAAGTGCAATCATAATCCTCTCTTTACATTGGAGGAAATAGAGGCACAGAGAAGTAAAATAATTCACATAAAGTCACCTCCTTTTAATACTGGATCAAGGGCTTAACCTGGGCCAGGCAAACTTTCAAAGCCTGTGCTCCTCACTGCTAGGCACAGCCCCTCTTGAGGGAGTCAAGGAAAAGAAAAGGCAGACCCTCGGAGAACCCACCCCAAAGAACGCTGAGCCGTCTAGACCGTGAGCGAAGACAAACTCAGTGTCTGAAGATGCCTACATGTCTGTCTACTTGCCAGGTTTGGTGTTAGTCCACAGCTGCCTGGGGATGACTGCGACTAAATGCAACCTCTTGTTTTCTCAAGGCAGTCTTTGGTTTAGAATCTCTCTGCTTTCCTACTGGAGGTGGGAGTGGGGTGGGGGTGGGAATGAGCTTTGAAGAAACTCCGGAGCCATCATCACCTTTCATTAGGGCGAGATCAGAACAGCCACAGTCGGAACAGCCAACTTTGGTGGCCGCCCGTTCTCCTGGCTCTCACTCCTCCTGGTCTTTCTCAAACTCCAAAGCTCTCTCCCCCACAGGCAGCTTCGCTTGCTCCAAAAACTCTGCACCCTGAATACCCTTAAGACAGGGGAATAATAGGGACACTTTCATCTGTTCTCTCCATGCCTGCTCCAAATTTCTCCTCCCTAGCCAGGAGAGTGGGTGGGTGAGGCATTGTTCTAGGGGTACCCCATTGTGTGTCTGATGAATACCAGGGCCCCTCCTTCAGGAAGGAGAGCGAAGAGTGGGTGGCCAGCAAAGTACTTTTCTTTTTCTAGCAAATAATCCAGAAAATGGATAATTCCCACAAACATAATCAAGTTAGCAATCCATGTGCAATTTAGCAAGATGCTCACTAGTCAAATAATGACCTTAATTGTGTGTGGGGCTTTGAAAGGAAAATTTACTCAGTCATTTTAATAAGGTTATTCTTTACAGACAGTTTTTGCAAAGAATGCAGAGGCCAAAAAGAGTAAAATCAAAGTGCAGTCCCTAGTCTGTGTCGAAGCAATTGTCCAGGGCTGAAACAGCTATAAAAATAGTGACCGGCTCATGTTCAATACTGAGTATTGACTATGTACCTGGTACTACTTTAGACACTGGGGATACAGCAAGAAAAACTTGGACTCTTGGAAAGCTCACCATCTACCAAGAAGGAAGTATATATCAAACAACCAAACCCCATATTTGCAGATGAATGTTATTAAAGCAAAACACAGAGAATGTGATAGAAATCTATGGGGAAGATGCAGCCTCAATGATACCACCAATGATCCCTGGGTCACAGTCAAGTGTGTGCATGGGTGTGTGTGTGTGTGTGTGTGTGTGTGTGTGTGTCCCAATGTGGTTCTCTTCACGTGGAACAGGCTGAGCAATGTAACCATGGACTGTTGTGGAAATGGTGGGACACGCCTTCCAAGTCATAAAAGACACACAAGCTGTTACCGTGTCTTGACTCACTCACTCTAGGGGAAGCCAACTGATGTGCTTGAGGACATTCCAGTGTCTTCTGAACCATCCTGTAGTGGAGGAGTGATGAATAAGCCCTCCTGCCAGAGCCAAAGCGAACCTGCCATATTGAAAATGTTCTATGAGCCCCAGTCAAAACTTGTGATAACTGAAGCCCCAGCAAGCTTACATAAAAGATCCCAAGCTGGAACCACCCAGTCAAGATATTCCTGACACACAGAAACTATGAGGCTTATGTATTTATTTACATATCTGTGAATTTATTTGTTTATATTTGAGATGCTGGAGCCCAAAATCTATTGCCTTGAGTATGCCAGGCACATACTCTACACTGAACCAAAGTCAGTCTGTATTATACATTTACTATTGTTTTCAGCTGCTGAGGTTTGTTACACAGCAATAGCTTACTGGTACAGAGAGCTTCCAACAGGATAAGAGATGACATCAGCGAGCTTCACTAAGCTTGGATCATTTTAATATTTTCAAAGAAAAGTATACAAAGTCAGGCATAGATGCATTTATAACTACAGCACTTAGGGAGTGGAGTTTGGGAGATCAGGGGTTTGAGGTCATTTTCAGCCATATAGCAAGTTCAAGGCCTGTCTGGGACACATGAGAACCTGTCTCCAATAAAAATTAATTGATTTAAAAGCATGCAAAATGTTTAGCACACGGTCAAACTTTTGGCTCTCATTTTACAAGACCCTGACCATAGTCCTTTTTATTGTTTGTAATGAGGTTAATCTCCAACCAACACCTTTGTACTGCTGGCAAGAACACTAGAAAAGTCTAGACATTTGCCCATATCATCACAAAGCAAGTGTCAGCCAAACTACGTCTCGAGGCCAGCTCGAGCTTCTACCCTACGCCAGACTTCCCTCCTCACACAGAATACTGCTGAAGCCTGAATCTGAGCCTGCACACAGCTTCAGACCCCATTGAGTGCGCTCAGATGCCCCTGAACACCTTAGGCAGGACAGAGAGCAGAAAGAACGTGGGTGGATGTGGTACAGGAGCCGCAGTTCCCTGGCCTGTCCGTGAGCACCCTTTCAGCTAGGACCACAGCCAAATGAGAAGAACTTGTCTTCTTTGCTAAATCGCTGTTTGGACCCCAACAGCTGTTTAAATATTTTGACACTAATGACCTGAAAGGGCCAGAGGAAGGAGAGAGATGCAGACTGTCTGCAAAGCCGGACAGCTCACAAGATATGGAAACGGGCTTGCTTGTGCCCACTGCTATCCTCGTGGTCATTTTCCTTGGTTAGTGGATGCCACACCCTTATCTCCCCCAGTGTTCTGTCCTCCCATCTACCGCCATGATCATCTCTGAAGTAGAGAAAGTCCCCCTGAACCTTGTGTTTGTATCCCCCAAAGATAAGCAACCTGTCCTCCTCCTTATCTTTCAAGGCGTCCGTTGCTAGACTTAGAGAGTAATAGTCAGCAGGCACAGAAAGCAACCAGAGCAGGGAACTAGAAGCCACAAAGCTTTCTTAGCAGCAATGCAGGGAAGTTGCATCACAGCGCGAAGGTGGGGAGGTATTTGTTTTGGTTCAGACACTGGGCCCTTGCTATGTAGCTCAGGCTGCCCTCAAAGGCAATGTCCTGCTTCAGCCTCGGGGTGATGCGATTAGAAGCATGTGCCCCCATGCAAGTGCAGAATCTTTGGAGGAGACATGTCACTTACTTCTTTTAAACCTCTAGGTCGACTGCCATTGCCTGCGGCCCCAAGCTGCGTAAGGAATCAAACACAGCTCCTCAGGTTCTTCCTCAACCTGAATCTGGACTCCGCTCTTGCCAGCTAGGTGCCCTTGAGCAACTCACTGCGGTTCTGTTTGCCTCGTGTCCTTCCAATGTGAACAGATAATGTGAGAATTAAACGTGTTCACACAGAGAAAACCTTACATCCACATGTACCATGGAGTAAGTAGCCAATCTATCCCGGCTATCACTATGAACACCTTTGCACACTTAAACACGCTTGCCTCACACCTTATGAAGGACCCTCACATGTGCCTCATGCCTGAGTCACCTTCATGGTTTCCTTATTTCCTTCCACTGTGCCCAAGAGTCTGGCTCACACCCAGGTCTTTAAAGAGGATATTGGACTCTAGCAAATCTTTGGAATCATCTCATGCCAAGCAGTCATCTCCGGAGGTTGCCTTGGTTATGCTTCCTCTGTGATCCTGCAGCATCCTACACTTACCTCTTCTGTCATTATCTAAGAAGATACTTGCCCATTGCACTCTCTGAGGCTTTGTAACAACACAAGATTTGTGGCTTAAAAGAAGCCACTTTATCTGTTCCCAATTTGAAGGGTCAGGAATGTCGGCAAGGTTTGCCCAGGCGTTTCTGCTCTGGATGGCATCAAAGGAGGTCACATGCTTAATTGCACTCTGAGGGCAGCAGGGGTGAAGACGAGACCTGTGAATGGCCTGCTCGCTTGTGCATGGCCTTCATGTTCTTCTTATGGTCTCACATCATGTGTCCAGCTTAGGCTTCCTCACAGCATGGTGAAGTCACACACACTCCTTCCAAGGTGACAATGCTCTTCCCAGAAACATTTGAAGAATGAAAATAAATGAAGTTATACAATGTGGCTTCCCTCTACCTTTGTCAGAAGTAGTGGCAAGACCCAGAGTCGGGGGAAGAAATAGGAAGCATTAGTGGCCATCTTGAAGTCAATTCACAGGTCCCTTTCCCAACAAAGCACTTAGTTTCTTGACAACAAGGGCAGAATTCTGTTCATCTAGGTCAATGGTTCTCAACCTTCCTGATGCTGTGACCCTTTAATACAGTTCCTCATGTTGTAGTGACCCCCAGTCATAAAATTATTTTCATTGCTACTTCATAACTGTAATTTTGCTACTGTTATGAATCGTAATGTAAATCTCTGTGTTTTCCGGTGGTCTTAGGCGACCCCTGTGGAAGGGTTTTTAATTCTCTCAATGGGGTCATGACCCCCAGGTTGAGAATGGCTGGTCTACGTATTTTCAGCACCTAATTGGGAAGAGGGCCTGGTATTTGTTGACTCAAGCTCCCACACAAAGGAATGTTCTAGAGGAGAATGAGCAGTCCTAACAAAACCCCCAAGGTGGCTCCTTTGGGAGCTGTCAATTCTCACACCCACACAGCCTTTGCTTCTTCTCAAACCCATCTTCAGTTTGTTCCTGGCATGACAAGGTGTGTAGGCAATACCAGAGTCATCAACAAGTCTCTGTGCCTTGAACCGGCTCTAACACGGAGCAGGGCAGAGGTGAAGGCCGTCAACGCGGTCAGAATGTCCCACCTGAAGGACAGATAAGCCTGAAATGGATCTGCAGGCATTTCTAATTCTTGTGCTGCAGACACTGGAACATCCCCTTCAGGAGGACCCACGGGTGTCCTGTGGGAAACACCGTCTACCAGCTTCATGAAACGGTAGTCAGAGCCAGAGGCTTGCTCCCGAGTTTCCTAGCAAAGACACTGTTGGTTTTGCCCATGGTTCATGGCAGCAGCCCAGATGGCTCTAAGGATTCCAGCTTCCCCAGCCCAGGTGCCAAGGCTGAGTGAGGCATGGGAGGTGAGGCATGAGCATGACTTAGCTTAGATTTCCAGCAACTGTGTGCTGAGAAGCCATGACCACAGCCAGCGCTGGCATTGCAAGCTCTTCTCTCAATGGGGAAAACAAATGAAGAATCTGGGTGCTTGGTTTGCTTCTTGTTCACTTTAGCATCGCCCTAGACAGGATCTCACATGTCCTCTCCTAACCTCTGATCTGTAACAGAAGGACACACCAGGGACATGGCCACCGACAAAGTCCACCTGACACCTACAGGAAGCAGAGAAGCAGCTTTCCTCCCTCTCTGTAACTGGGGGCAACTAGGGTAAGAGATCACTCATACAAGTCCAGAATGCTCACGATGCATGAGAAAGTCACCCATATAGCAATCCTCCAGAACTCTGAGTGAAAGGTCTTGCCCAAGTCACCGTGTAGTCTTCTTGTGAGGCCACCAAGGGTGCAAACCCTTGCTGTCACACTGCAGGGCAGGCAGAATCCCAGCAGCTACGACAGAAGGGAGGGCAGCAGGGTTGGGGGATCTGTATTCCCCAGGCTACCATGCTCCTTTCTGCCACTGTTCACTTCCCCGGAAAGATTAAGTGCTAAAGTAAGAATCCCAAGCCAGACATGAACATTTCCACCTGGCAATATCAAGCCCATGCCTCCCACATCCCATGCACCATTCCAGACACTGGAGAGAGCAAAGACACGAAGTTCGCCAAAGGCAAAAAGGCAATTTAGGACATAAAAAAGAATGCAAAGATGAGATTAGATGAGAGGGAAGTGTAATAGAACATAGCTTGATCAGGTAGAAAAGATCTCTCTAAGACGGTGACATTTGGACAGACACAAGATGGTGACAGCTACCAGCACCCTCGAGGCCTCGGGGCAGCTCTGAGGAGCCAGAGAGATCCTTGGAGGCTCCTTGGGGAGATGCGATGGCAGAGACTAAACCTGCAAAGCACACAGTACACAGTATCTCTGCAACAATTTTTTTAAAAGAAAAGAAAAAAAGGTGCTTTTAAAAAGTGTGTGTGGGGGGCGGGGGAACTGAGCGATATGTACAAAGGAGAGAGCGAAACCAGAAACAGCAAATGGGAACAGGTAAGGGAGCACGGCCGCTGCGGACAAAGAAGCATGTTGTTGCTGAGTAGAGCTAGTCCTCGCTGCTAGGGGGCTGGTCCACCACCGGCCTGCCTCACCCTGTCACAGTCCACTGTGATGGTGCTACACTCTACCGCTCTACCCGCCGGCCCTGCCCACGGCTTGACAATACCGCTGCTTCTGCAGCTCCTGATGTTTGCCCTGCTGTGGGGGACAGGAAAGCATGGGCCGTTGTGCTACCTGCAGACTTCAAACACAGTGGTCACACCCCAGATGCTGGCAGGGTGCAGGATGGTACAAGGCATCCTAAACTTGCACAAGTCCTGCCCCCACACATGCCGCCCAACCACACAATCACCTTGACTCTGCGTTAACAAGATGTCGGACATGAAGACTGGTCCATTTTCTGGATTAAGTCTCCACTGGAGGCCACGTTGGTGTTTGTGAGCCATCACGATGCAGGAAACCAGAATGATGCTCGTGCTCTCATGGTGACGTCCATAATCTGTACTGCCTACTCATTTCCGTGGTCCATGGTGCCGCTGGAGGCATGCTGATGTCTGAGATCCAAGCTGCTACCAGAAACCACGCTGATGTCTGTGATCCATGTTGCTTCTTTTGTAGTAGTGGTATTGATGACTACAGACTCATAACTTTGAATGAGAACCATTGAAGGTTCTGTGACAACCCTACCCATCCCGAAAATAAACAAACAGTCCAGACAGGAAGCTACTAAAGAGAGTCCTTTAAAAATGTGATAATGAGGGCTGGAGAGATGGCTCAGTGGTTAAGAGCATTGCCTGCTCTTCCAAAGGTCCTGAGTTCAATTCTGGCAACCACATGGTGGCTCACAACCATCTATCTGTAATGAGGTCTGGTCCCCTCTTCTGGCCTGCAGACATACACACAGACAAAATATTGTATGCATAATAAATAAATATTTTAAAAAAATGTGATAATGATAATGCTGTGTAGCTCTTCACAGTTGATGGTGGGCAAGGACTCAATTTTCTTCAAGGGACTGTCTACTGGGAGCTTGACCATGTTCCAATGAGTATTTGGCAATACAAATTGGACTTGATGTTTTTGCTTTCTTTGGGAGGGTACAAGGGTGGAAGGGTGAACATGGGAGAAATGGGAAGTGAGTTTGATAGGGTTCCTTGCATGAAATTCCCAAATAATTAATAAAAGTTTATGTTGGAAAAAAGGTGATATTTGTAGCTGAACCTTTGTCATGACCTTGAGAGAACCACAGACTAGGAGAGAAAACCCCAGGCAGGAGGAGTAGTAAATGTACACAGAGCAAAAAACTCTGCAAAGGCCAGCAATATGGCTCAGCTGGTAAGGAAGCTTGCTGCCAAGCCTAATAGCCCAAGTTGAACCTTAATGATGCACATGGTCAATGGAGAAAGCCAGCTCCCTCACGTCGTCCTCTGTCTTCCATGCAGGCGCGAGGGCACATGCTGCACACACCCAGTCCCAACATACACAAATAAGTGTGATTTTTAAAGTAAAAAAGAAAAGAAAACTCTGTGCACTCCAAAGACTCACAAAGATTCTATTTTTGCTTTGTTTTTATTTTTGGTTTTCAAGACAGGGTTTCTCTGTATACCTCTGGTTGTCCTGGAACTTGCTCTGAAGACCAGGGTGGCCTTGAACTCAGAGATTCACCTGCCTCTGCCTCCCGGGCTGGAATTAAAGATGTGAGCCATCATTGCCTGGCTTACAAAGATTCTCTTTGACTTACAATGGATTATAAACCCACAGAAGCTTAAAAAAAATACCTTAAGCCAAAGATACACTGAATATACTTAACTCACCAAACATTCTGGGCTAGAAACACAGTACGCTGGAGAGTGCCGGTGGCTTCCTCTCA
Source organism: Chionomys nivalis (assembly GCF_950005125.1). NCBI lineage: Eukaryota > Metazoa > Chordata > Mammalia > Rodentia > Cricetidae > Chionomys > Chionomys nivalis. The sequence continues at coordinate 66,669,303 of NC_080091.1, forward strand.
CGACCACGCAGGTGACTAGAAACTGTGGCTCATGGACTTAGCCTAGCATCACCAGATATTGTGTTAGTCAGCTCCTTGTCACTGTGGCAAAGTGGCAAAATACCTGCAATAACCCAGACTAGAGGAAGAAAGATGTGTTTTGCTTCAAGGTTTCCAAAATTTCGATCCAACCTTTGACATCTTTACTCTGAGCTTGAAGTAAGGCAGAGTATCACAGAAGAGGCCATAAATTCACTTCACTTCATCATAACCACTATAAAAGCAAAAAAAAAAAAAAAGCATTAGGAAATTACTATACACTCGGGATTATGTTTCAGCAGCACCGTAAATAGATATTAAAACCATTTTTGAAAGAAGGAAAACAAGCCCCTGGAGATTAAATTGTGAGTATACATTGTAAATAACAGTTAATGCTGGCATTGAAATCCAAGTGTATTAGTTATTACCGCTGAGTAACAAATGACTCCAAACTAAACAGCTTAGAAGAGCAAATACACATTGTTACAAAACGCAGCTGCTGAAGGACAGGATCCAGGGAACTACGCAAAGGAATGAGTGTCAGGATGAGGGCTTGTTGGAGACCATCCTGGAGTAGGGCTGCTACACCAAGTCCATCTTCCTTTGAAACACACAATCTATCCTTTTAATAAATATCAATTGAATACGATTGCTGCATGCTGTCCCAGACTCCATATGTAACCGGTAAATAAAATGAGCATAAATTTTATGCTGCTGGAGTTCATAACCCCGTAAACAAGTGGACTGGCTGGTCTTACGTATACCTGGCACAAGCTAGAGCTATCTGAAAGGAGGGAACCTCAGTTGAGAAAAATGCCTCCATAAGATCAATCAGAGATTGATGTGGGAGGGCCCAGTCTGTTGTAGGCGGTGCCATCCCGGGTCTACTAGTCCTGGGTTCTATAAGAAGGCAGGCTGAGTAAACCATGGTGAGGAACCAGTAAGCAGCACCCCTCCCCGGTTTCTGCATCAGCACCTGCCTCAAGGTTCCTGCCCTGTTTGAGTTCCTGTCCTGACTTCCTTCGGCAATGACTAAGCAGAAGCAGAATAAACCTTTTCCTGCCTAACATGTTTTTTGATTATGGTGTTTCACCACAGCAGTAGTAACCTACACAAGTAAACCAAGAAGTTGATACATGGTTATAATTTGTGATAAATATTATGAACTCAGTAAATAGAGAACATTATAAAAGAAATGAGATAATGTTGTAGGTCAAGACCAACTCACCCAAAATGGTAAAACCTAGATGGCAATTGTTTTGTTTGTTTTTATAATACAGGGTCTTGTTAGCCTAGGCTGGCCTCAAACTCCCAAGGCAGCTGAGTTGTCTTCTTTGTCCCTTCCTCCTGTGTTTGCTTCCCAAGTCCTGTGATTGCAGGATACACCTGACAGCAAGAGCCAATCCTAAATAATCGTCTTTGAGCTTTTTGGACTTATCAACAAAAAGCTTTTGAAAGTTATTTGTAAAGCATGCATATTTAATCAATATGTCTGTGTCTATGCACATAGCTACACATACAATACAGATGTTATATACTTAATATAGAAAAACATGACTGACAATATACAGAAAAAGTAAACGATTGAAATATACCATAAAAGATTGAAAATATGATGTACTTTAAGTATTTATAAAGAGATTAATGATTTTCCTCTCTTTTGAAATGCTTATTAATGTTATGGGAACTAAGTAATTGAATATGCTGCGCTATTGTTTAGTTCTTTGGGAATAAAAGGTCTGGCTCTAAATTCAATTGCGTTAGTTCTTGCTTTTTAATAGCTGTGAGGTTTGGAGAAGAAAATCTCTCAGTATGACCTTGATCAAAACATGGCTGGTTTTACTGAAGTCCAATTGTTTCTCAATCTCATCCCTCAAGTTAAGCTTCCAATAAAGTTTCTTTCTTACCTAATGTCAATTAATTGTTCATAGAAATGAACAAGAAATTGCTTTAAAATCTCCTAGAATTGAGGGCTGGAGAGATGGCTCAGTACCTAAGAGCACTCACTAGTCTTACAGAGGACTCAAGTTCAATTCCCAGCACCCATATCGGATGGCTCACAACCATCTGCAACCCCAGTTTCCACAGCTTTGGCCCCCACCAACACCTGCACTCACATGTACACACCTCCATACAGACACGTACACCTCCACATACCTATAGACACGTCCACCTCCACATTCCCACATACAGACACGTCCACCTCCACATACCACATACAGACACATATACCTCCATATACCACATACAGACACGTCCACCTCCACATACCTACAGACACATATACCTCCACATTCCCACATACAGACACGTCCACTTCCACATACCCACATACAGAAATGTCCACCTCCACATACCACATACAGACACATATACCTCCATATACCACATACAGACACGTACACCTCTACATAATTTAAAATTATTTTTTTAAAAAAGTCTTCTTTCAAAATGTCCTACAACTATTTATTACCTTTTAAGGTTAAAATGGTTAAATAGAAAGGAGAATTAAATATTGTTTTCTGGTCTAAGTAATTTTTGTTGGTTAGAGTTTCATTTCTTTGTTTTTCCGGGGAGGCATTGTTTTGTTTGTTTGGTTGGTTGGTTGGTTTGGTTTGGTTTGGAACAGTTTGGGTTTTTTATTTTTAGTGTTTTACTAAATAGCCTTTCTGGCCTGGAATTTGTCATGTGGCCACAATGGCCTCAAACTCATTGAGATCTGCCTGCCTCTGTCTCCCAAGTGCTGGAATTAAAGAGGTATGACCTTCCCACCAGCAATGGATGAGTGTGCCCCTTACTCCACAACCTCTCCAGCAAAGGCTATCCTTGGTGTTTTTGATTTTAGCCATTCTGACAGGTGTAAGATGGTATCTCAAAGTTGTTTTAATTTGCATTTCCCTTATCGCTAAGGAGGTTGAGCATGACCCTAAGTGTCTTTTGGCCATTTGAATTTCTTCTGTTGAGAATTTTCTGTTCAGTTCAGTGCCCCATTTTTTAATTCGGTTAATTAGCATTTTAAAGTCTAGTTTCTTGAGTTCTTTATATATTTTGGAGATCAGACCTTTGTCTGTTGCAGGGTTGGTGAAGATCTTCTCCCAGTCAGTGGGTTGCCTTTTTGTCTCTCCATTCCCCCTCCCTCTCGATACTGAAGAGCAGTCCAAATTCCCTGCCTTGTGGGAAGACCAAGGTCCTCCCACTTCTATCTAGGTCCAGGAAGGTGAGCATCCAAACAGGCTAAGCTCCCACAAAGCCAGTTCATGTATTAGGATCGGAACCTAGTGCCATTGTCCTTGGCTTCTCATCAGCCTTCATTGTCCGCCATGTTCAGAGAGTCCAGTTTCAACCCATGCTTATTCAGTCCCAGTCCAGCTGCCTTGGTGGGCTCCCAATAGATCAATTCCACTGTCACAGTGGGTGGGTGCACCCCTCATGGTCCTGACTTCCCTGCTCATGTTCTCCCTCCTTCTGCTCCTCATTTGGACCTTAAGAGCTCAGACCGTTGCTCCAAATTGGGTCTCTGTCTCTATCTCAATCCATCGCCAGATGAAGGTTCTAAGGTGATATGTAAGCCATTCATCAGTATAGGATAGGGTCATTTCAGGTTCCCTCTCCTCAGTTGCCCAAGGTACCAGCTGGGGACATCTCCCTGGACACCTGCGAGCCCCTCTAGAGTCAAGTCTCTTGCCAACCCTAAGATGGCTCCCTTAGTTAGGATATATACTTCACTGCTCCCGTATCCACCCTTCCTATATCCCAATCATCCCATTCCCCCAAGCTCCTCCCATCCTCCCCTTCTCACGTTTCTCACCCCATTTCCCCTTAGCCCCATGCCACCTCACCCGCAAGTTCCCAGTTTTTGCCCGGCAATCTTGTCTACTTTCCCTATCCAGGCGGATGACTATACGTTTTTCTTTGGGTTCATTTTCTTATTTAGCTTCTCTAGGATCACAAATTATATGCTCAATGTCCTTTATTTATGGCTAGAAACCAATTATGAGTGAGTACATCCCATGTTCCTCTTTTTGGGTCTGGGATACCTCACTCAGGATAGTGTTTTCTATTTCCGTCCATTTGCATGCAAAGTGCTCTGTCGCTACCGTATTTTCCCAAACTCTTTTTTTTTTTTTTTTTTTTTTTTTTTTTTTTTTTTTTGGTTTTTCGAGACAGGGTTTCTCTGTGGTTTTGGAGCCTGTCCTGGAACTAGCTCTTGTAGACCAGGCTGGTCTCGAACTCACAGAGATCCGCCTACCTCTGCCTCCCAAGTGCTGGGATTAAAGGCGTGCGCCACCACCGCCCGGCTTTCCCAAACTCTTGTAGGAAGCCAAGACCACATGTATGAAAAGCAAGAAAATACAGATAAAAGGCCCCAAAGATGAATCGACAGAAAATTGAAATACATGACCCTACACACCCAATAACCCAAGTTCCATCCCTAAAACCTATATGAAAAGCCAGATGCCATGATGCAAGCTGTAATTCAGCACTGGCACAGAGAGGCAGAGGCAGGAGAATTACCCTGAGCTTGTGGGTCAGCTAGGTCAGAACAGCAGTGTGGTGGTTTGAGAATGGCCCCCATAGGCTCACGGGAACTGGCACTATTGGGAAGTATGGCCCTATTGGAATAGGTGTGGCTCTGTAGGAGGAGGTGTGTCACTGAGGGTGGGCTTTGAGGTCTCAGCAGCTAGAGACAGGTCTAATATAATTCGATTGTTGGGATTAATGGTGTACGCCACCACTGCTCAGCAACAGAGAATTTTTTTAATCAGAGGAAGGATGGTAGGCATGGGAAATACTATTTTTCCTCCCCTTTGGCTTTCTTTGGGCTTTTAATTCTTGAATGGAACCTGTCCAACAGCATGTAAAGTGGCCTGGTTGGGCCAGGAGGATGGCTCAGCATGTAAAGGAGCTTGTCCCAAGTTTCATGACCAAACTTCAGTCCTGGGGATCCATATAGTAGAAGGAGAGAACCAACTCCCTCAAGTTGTTCTCTGAGCACACCCCTCACCCAACACACTCACACACACACACACACACAGACACATGCACACGCATGTACACATATGTATCCACTCACACAATCAAAAATTAAAATGCAACAAAAAGTTAAAAAAAATTCCTGGGGCTGGAGAGATGGCTCGGCGGTGAAGAACACTGACTGTTCTTCCAGAGGACCTGGGTTCAATTCCCAGCACCTAAATGGTAGCTCACAACTGCCTGTAACTCTGCCTCCAGGGGATCTGACACCCTCACACAGATATACATCAGACAAAAAATACCAATGCACATAAAAGAACCATAACAAAAAAATAAAAGAAAAGAAGATTCCTGGTGTTCGAGGCCAAGACTTTGTGCTGGGTGTGTGTGACCCAAGCCTGTAGTAGGCTGTGCTCTAAATCTTGGCTTCTGGGGTTCAGCCCTCTGCACAATACACACACCCCAAGCAAGCGTGACTTCCCGAAGGGTGAAGACATTGGATACAGAGGTTTTTGAGGCAGACATGGAGGCATATACCTGTAATCCCAGCATTTTGGGGTCAGAAAAAAGAAATCATTGCATGTTTGAGGTTAGCCTCATAGCAACACTGGTCCTCATAGCAACACTGTCTTAAAAGGACAAAAAGAAAGAAGAAAGGTTCAGCTGTTGTGAACACATGAGCAGCTCTTCCGGGGGACCAGGATTCAGTTCCCAGCACCCACACAGCCACTCGCAACCGCTTGTAATTCCAGTTCCAAGGAATCAGTGCCCTCCTCTTGACTGATCTCTGTGGAAAGCTGTGCCGGGAAGGGCAAGTCTCAGGTGAGCAGAATGAGCTATTGGGGCCTGGTGGCAGAGGCACATTGTTTTCCTGTCATATTTGGTCCCTGACTCTGACCCAGGAAAACAGGAGCCTCCCAGGCCAGGATACTGCCCAGAGTCTGAAGAAAGGCCTCACTAGTGAGATGCCAGCAAGTGTAGAGATGCAATCCCAGGCAGTCCTGCACCCTGGGGGGAGGCTGAGCTGTGTTAAGAGGGCTAGCCAGGAGTGGCCGGAAGGAGAAAGGCGATTCCCAGGGTCTGGGCCAATGAAGGGTTTTGGACAGGAAAGGGAACTCATAACACCGCACACTTGACAGGAGTTGTTTAAGGCTTTAAACCCCTGCCAAGTAACACGAGACCGGCCCTATAAGCATTTTAGCTATATATAGGGTCTAACCTGAAAAAAAACCGCCTCCTTCAGCGGCACTCATGCTTTTGAACTGGCAGTGCCTCCCTCCAGGGAGGATAGAGTGGGGGGAAGGGGTTCTGCTTCAGACAGACAAAAGTAGGGGAGCAGTGCCTTTGAAGAATTTCCTCCCTTTTCATGCCTGGGGTGTAACCAGAGACCAGTGTCAACAAAAGATCCTGCTTGGGAAAGCTTTTGTGTGCAGCTCTCTTTCGGGGGCGTGACTCGCTTTTTCAGAGGTCAATGAATTGTAAATTGTATAAGTTTATGTTCTCCTGAGCTCCAGGGGAAGCGGGCAGGGAGCTTCTGAGAGGGTGTGGGTAGAAGAGGGGTGGGTGGCATCACTCAGACATTCTGCAAACTCTCTGTGTGTAGGACCAGACCTGGCCACAAGAAATCCTCCCACTTAGAAGAGAGCAGGAAACACATGTGGGTTTGGATGTTCACATCTGAATTTGCTCTCGCAAAGAAATCCATATTAAAGTTTGAAAATAAGGTGCTATAGCAGGATCAGGGATGGCAAAAGTGGTAAAGATAGTTATTTGGTCCTGCAGTTATCAGGACTGTTTGTGTGCCTCCTGCAAGCACCTATTCTGTGCTGTATGCTCACGGGTTGGAGCTAGTTGTAAATGACTCTGTGTGTGTGTGTGTGTGTGTGTGTGTGTGCATGCACGCGCGTGTGTCTATGATTGACATTTCCATTGTTCTTCTCCTTATTCACCAAGCGAGGGTCTCTCAGTTGAACCCGAGCTCACCGATACAGCTGGGCTTGAGAGTCCTTCTCCCCGTTCCAAATGCTGAGATTGTGGGTAGACCCCCCCCCATGCCCACCTGACATCGACCTGGGTTCTGAGGATCTGAACCTCAGTTCTCATGTGCACAGCAAGCACTGTTCACTAAGTCACGTCCCTGTCCCCTTCTGATCATTTTTTATCTATATTTCTTAACCCTCCAAAGTCCTACACCGTCTGGCTTGGCAGAGGATATGACACTTGTGTTTGATGGATGTTTGTCCCATTCCAAGCACTGTATTGTGTACTCAAGAAACAGAACAGGACAAGACGTATAGGCGTTCACTCTCTCGGAATGTGTGAGCTGGAAGCAGACAAGAAAACTATCAAGTGATGTCACTTATTGGTAGTTGATACATGTAACAAAGAAACAGAAGAGAAATCCAGGAGGTAGAAGGTGGCATCTCTCAGAAAATGGGTGCTCTAGACAAGGGGTAGGGTGTCTGGACAGTGGTGGGAAGCACAGTTGATGGGAACCCATTGCTGTAGACCCGGGGACCTTGTAGGTCACTGCAAAGCCTGAATGTTCTTGTGGGTGAGACTGGAAGCCTCCAGAATGTCTTCAGAAGTGAGACAAACATTTTGGCTGTGGTTTTGAAAAGAACCCCAAGAGGGCAAGGATGGACGCAGAGAAACAGGATACAGTGATCTAAGCAAGAGGTGATGGTGGCTTGGTTTAGAGAGTTTCCAGATTTGAAGTACTGGGGAAGGAGAGCTGGCAAGACTTCCTGCTGAGTGAAATTCTAGGCAGGAAGGGGACAAAGGTGAGTCAGCACCTCACCCTGAGCAGTCTGAGTGGGGGGAGGGGTGGAGACTGACCCCCTACATGTTGGTCTGGGTGAAGAGAAGTCCAGGAGTGGACCCCAGGCTCTGCACTTCTTCCTGCAGGGCTCAGGAGGAATTTGGTGGTGGCAAAGGAAGATCAGGCCTAAGAGAACTGTGGAAAGGAGCTGGGTCCTGGTTTGGCGGATGTGTGTTTCCAGAGCCCTAGCAACATTTATTCTTCCATCTATTGAGTTTTTATGCTAGTCCACAATGCTAGGTTCTTTGTTTAAAGATGAGTAAAATCCTGTTTGGCAGAAATTCATACTGTATGTTCAAATGATGGGTATACAGGATACTGTGACAGTCTAAATTGAAAATCTCTTCCTTGTGTATGTGTGTGCCTGTGTGGTGTGTGTGTGGTGTGTGTGTGTGTGTGTGTGTGTCAAAGGAGAAGTTACTTGATGGTTTGTCTGGTGCACCTCAATTCCTCATTTCTGGAGCCATGTGACCATAATCTCTGGTCAGAGGCAATTTGAAGAGTCCTAATATGTTAGCAGAGGGACCCCAAGTTAGTCTTGCCCTCAGCATCGATAACCACTCTATTAACCATTTTGTGAGCTGTCCCTTGTACTCTTGTTCCATCTGCTAGGGGAATTTTCCAGTTTCACAACTGTTCACTTCCAGAGCTTCTTTGTGTTTTTCTCATCTAAAGCCCAGACTTTGGAGAAAATCCCACTTCCTCTTCTCTGTACCAGTCTCAGCAACATTTTACAAATGAGGCCGAGGGAAGTTAAGTAATTTGTCTACATTCACATATCTAGAGAAGGAAAAGGCAGAGAGTTGAATTTACACCCAACATTCAAAGCTCTGACTGGTTTGGCCTCACTGAATTCCTTCAAAACTCACGCGTGGAAATCCTAGGTGATAGCACGAAGACGTAGAACCCCGAGGAGGTGATGAGGCCGTGAGTCTGGAACCCTCAGGGTTGGGATTGGTGCCCTTTCCACCAGAAGAAACAAGAGAGAGCAGCCCACTTCTCCACGTGGGAGCGCAGTGCCCTGGCACCATCTGTGAGGGAGCAGGCCCTTACCAGACACGGCCAGGACCTTGATCTCTGCTCTCCTGCCCTGCGAACTGTAAGAAATACTGTGCTCTTGTTTGCTCTCCGCCCTCAGGTGTCTCGTTGGAGGAGCTCCCGAATGGCCTCGTCTAAAACAGTTATAACTTTTTGTTCTTGTTTGTTTGTTTTTGTTTTTTTTTCGAGAAAGGATTTCTCTGTGTGTAACATGAGGGCCTGCTTGTTGGGGTTTCGGTCCTGCCCAGTTCCCACAGCCAGTAATCTCCAAAGAAAATTGCACAGAGGTCTATATTAATGATAAACTGATTGGCCCATTAGCTCAGGCTTCTTATTAACTCTTGTAAAGTATATTAACCCATTATTCTCATCTATGTTAGCCACATGGCTCAGTACCTTATTCAGCAGGGCAGGTCACATCCTGCTTCTTTGTGTCTGGACAGGACTGCAGAGAGAGCTTCCTTCTTCCCAGAATTCTACTGTTCTCATTTCCCTGCCTCTACTTCCTGTATGGTTGTTCCTCCTATACTTCCTACCTGGCTACTGGCCAATCAGTGTTTCTTTAAAACATAATTGACAGAATACAGAATTGTCCCGCACCATCTATGTAGCTTTGGGGCCTGTCCTGGAACTCACTTTGTAGACCAGACTGGTCTTGAACTCACAGAGATCCACCTGCCTCTGCATCCCAAGAGCTGGGATTAAAGGCATGTACCACCACTCCCTGTCATAACTTTTTAAATTCAGAGTTTTCTAGGAAGAAAGACTAAATATTTGCTGTGTCATTTTATAATATTTTTAGTTTTTTTTTTAAACTAAGGATCCTTTTTGTCCTTTAGTCTGTACTCATTTCTGCATCTAAGGTGTGTATAGTATTTTAAGAGTGAATATAGTTTGTTTTATCAAGACTAAAATCTCATATATGCGCTTTTTTGACCAATGCCTGTGTGTGTGTCCTGTATATACCATGGCATGCATATGGAGATCAAAGAACAATCATTGGGAATCCATTATCTCCTTCCCCCCTGTTAATTAAGGCCAGGTCTTTCTTGTTTCTGCTACTGAGCCAATTGCCTTAGTCAGTGTTCTATTGCCGTGAAGAGTCACCATGACCACAGCAATTCTTATAAAGGAAAGCATGTACTTGGAACTGACTTACAGGCTTCAGAGCTTTAGTCTGTTTTCCACATAGCAGAAGCGTGGCGGCATGCAGGTAGACATGGTGCTGGAGAAGGAGCTGAGAGCTCTACATCTGGATCTGTAGGCAGAAGGAAGAGACCGAGACACACTAGGCCTGGCTTGAACCTCAGAGACCAAAGCCTGTCCCTGGGGACACACTTCCTCCAACAGGGTCTCACTTACTCTTCAAGACCACACCTACCGATAGTGCCCCCTGTGAGCCCGTGGGACCATTTTCATTCGAACCACCACATTCCACTCCCTGGCTATCATGGGTTTATATCTATAACACAATGCAAAATGCGCTTAGTCCAACTTCAAAAGTCCCCATAGTCTATAACAATCTCCACACTGTTTAAAAGCTCTAAGTTTGGAGGCAGAGGCAGGCAGATCTCTGTGAGTTCAAGGCTAGCCTGGTCTACAAGAGCTAGTTCCAGGACAGTTCCAGGACAGGCACCAAAAACTACAGAGAAACCCTGTCTCAAAAGTACAAAAAAAAAAAAAAACTCAAAGTTTCTTCTGAAACTCATGCAATCTCTTAACTGTCATCCCCTGTAAAAAACAAAATCAAAAAGCAGATTGCATAATTACAACACACAATGTTGCAGAATATATATTACTATTCAAAACATAGGGAAGGGAGCATAGTGAGGAAATATTGGACCAAAACAAGACTGAAACCAACTGGACAAATGTCAAACTCTGCATCTCCATGTCTGATGTCAAAATGCTCTTCAGATCTCCAACTCCTTTCGGCTCTGTTAACTGCAACACACTTCTTTTTCTTGGGCTGGTTCCACTCCCTGTTAGCAACTTTCCTTGGCAAGTATCCCACAAACCTGCTACCTCCAACATTTTGGGGTCTCCACGCAATCCAGGCTTCAGTTTCACAGCGTCACTCGGTGGCCATCTAGGCTCCATTCAGGGACACCCCTAACACAAGCCTGGACTCAGAGGCTTTCCTAAGCCACAGAGGGAGATTCCATAACTCCTATCCCTGACTCTAAAGACAGAGTCATGAGACTGAAGTTGCAAAGTTCTACTGTTTGCTGGGGCTGGAACATGAACCCCTCATTTAACGAGCTTTCTATTTTCAATGGTTTCTTTCTCTGCCTAAGCTTGGCTCTCCTGAAACTGGATCTGAGACCAGGCTGGCCTCAAACTCAGAGATCTGCCTGCCTTAGCCTTTTCACAAATTGGAAGTTTACCTGGGTAGGCTTTTGCCCCGACGTCACCACTCCCTGTATCTCATTTAACATAAAGATTTTCTTTAATGTATTTATCTCCTTGAATGCAGGATTTAGCTCCATTCTACCTTCTGGTTTCCCTTTTCTCCTCAAATTGTACATTTTGTAACTTTCCTTTCTCAGCTCCTTCCTTTTCATTATAGATCTGCATGAGTATGGCCACTAATAACCACACGACAGTTCACGTTAGGCCGTTTTGAAATCTCCTCTGCAAACACAATTAACCCAAAGGTCTTCAATTTAGCCTCAGGCAGATTTCTTTTTGCACAAGGACAGAAAGTAACCACATTCTTCACCAAAATATCACAAGAACAGTCTCTAAGACACATACTAAAATTCTCCTCTGAAACCTCTTCATCCAAGCCCCCACAATTCAAATCACCCTCAGCACCATGGTCTTCTATGCTCCTACTACTACAACCTATTAAGCTGCATTTATAGTATTCCACTGCTTTCCTAACCCAAAATATCAAAGCCCAAATTCCTCCAAACAAAAGCACAGTCAGGCCTATCACAACAATACCCTCAGTCCCTGGTACCAATTTCTGTTTTAGGATTTCTATTGCTGTGAAGAGACATGTAAAAGGAGACTGCTCGTTCATTTCTGGGCCACCCAGACCCAAATAATAATGCAGAAGCTATATTAGTTACAATGCTGTTTGACTTGTTAAGCTCAGGCTTCTTATTAACTAACTCTTACATCTTAAATTAAACCATTTCTTTTAATCTGTGTATCACCAGATTATATACATATATATACATATGTGTGTATGTGTGTTTAGTTTTTCGAGACAGGGTTTCTCTGTGTAGCCTTCACCTCTGGCCATCCTGGAATTCACTTTGTAGATGAGGTTGACCTTGAAATCATAGAGATTCCTCTGCCTCCAAAGAACTGGGATTAAAAGCACATACCACCATTACCCGGCCACAAATTATATTATTATCACAAAGAATATAATGAGACACTGGGTGCTGATTGAAAGCTTGTTAAAGGGAGGTGGGCCAGGCCTGGAGGTACACACCTGTAACCACAACTATTCAGAAGGCAGGGCGATGGGAGGTTCCAGCACTGCCTGTGAGATAGAGGCTAACCTGGGCCTGGAGGTACACACCTGTAACCCCAACTATTCAGAAGGCAGGAAGATCAGAGGTTCTGAGATCTCCTGGGTTTCAGTCAGATCAAGACTAACCTGCATAACCACAATGATTTCAGTGAGAAATGATCCCCATAATCTCAGACATCTGAATACCCGGCTTCCAATTGGTGGCATTGCTTGAGCGACTTGGGAGGTGTGACCCTGCTGGAGGAGGAGGAGGTACATCTCTGAAGGCAGGCTTTCAGAACTTAAAGACTCATCCCACTTCATAATAGCTATCTCTGCTTCATGATTGCAGTTCAAGATGGGAGCCCTCAGCTTCCTGCCCCTGATGCCATGGCCTTTGCTCAGCCCTCATGGAGTCTAAATCTCTGGAAGTATACATCAAATAACCTATTTCTTCTACGAGTTTCTTTGATCACAGTGTTTTATCACAGCAATAGGAAGTAACTAATGCAGAAGTTGGTAACCGAGAGTGCACTATTGCTGTGACAGACCCAACCATGTGGGCTTTAGCAGGCCTGGAGAAGGCTTTGTGTGCTGGCTAGTTTTATGTCAACTTGATTGATAATTGATGTGGGGGGGGCAATTCACTGTAGGCAGTGCCAACCTGATGTGGGATTTACCTTTGTATGCTATAAATATGTTTTATTACCATTGTTTAATAAAGAATCTGCTTTGTGCCTATGACTGGGCAGAATAGAGCAAGGCAGGAATTCCAAGCAGAGATTGAGGAAAAAAGAAGGTAGAGTCAGAGAGACACCATGTAGCTGCAGAAAGAAACAGATGCCCTGGAACCTTACTGGTAAACCACAAGCCTTGAGGTAAAATACAAAATAATAGAAATGGGTTAATTTAAGATGTAAGAGTTAGTTAACAAAAATCCTATTCTATTGGTCAAGCAGTGTTGTAATTAATATAGTTTCTGTGTTCTTATTTGGGTCTGAGTGGCCAGAAAACAAACAGGTAGTCTCCGTTTACACCAACCTGGGCTGGTGGTCTTAGGTGCTAGAATAAAGCAGGCTGAGCAAACCACGGGGAGTAATCCAGTAGGCTGCACCTCTCTAGGGCCTCTGCATCATCAGTTCCTGCCTCCAGGTCTTTGTCCTGCTTGAGTTCCTTCCCTGAGTTTCCTAGGTGATAGAGTATGACCTGAAAGTATAAGTGAATGGACTCTTTTCTCCCCAAATCGACGTTCAGTTATGGTGTTACATTACAGTGATAGAAATTCTAAACAAGACATTTTGAACTTGGGACTAGAAGAACCAGTTGGATACTCTAAGCAGAGTTTAATGAGCCATCATAGTAGGAGCTTAGAAGACAGTAGTGTTGGGAGCTACTATGGAGGTCCAGCTGAAGAGGTTCTAAAGGAGAATACATTAGCCACTGGGAGAGAGACCATTCTTGTGAAGGGTTGGCAAAGAATGGGACTTCATTCATTCAGTCCATGTCCTAAGAATGTCTGAGACTAAATTTAAAACTAGTCTAACTTGTTTGGTGGAGGAGATTTCAAGACAGCCCAGTACTGGCTACATCACGTGGTTATTAGTAATCACTTGCATGCAGGTCTACAGTGAAAAATAGCAAATGGGAAAGAAAACCAAAGCAAAATATACTATTTGGAGAAGGAAAGGGCACTGATGAGCTTAAGGTTACAGCCAAGGCTTGTTCTGGAAGAGAGGGGACAGTTGTTAAGATTAGTGTTTTAGGCACATGCCTAATCTGCATTGGGATAAACAACAGGCTGCCCTCAGTAAAATCCCACTCACCAGCCTAAGAAACTATCTGCTCCCAGAAAGGAACACCAAATAAAAGCCACAGCCAAATGTGGTCCAAGTGAACAGGGTTCACCCCGAGCTGGCAGCTGAACCTGGCAGCAGCATCCTTGTGGAAGGAGCAAATGGGTAGTGAAATCTTCCTCCATGGTTCCAACCGCTCTTGAGGCCAGGTAAAGGGTGGGGGATTTCCTGCATGGAGAGAGACCCTGAGCGGTCATTGTGTGAAGTTGTAGAAATGAAGCCTGGATGGCAGTCGAGCCCCCAAGTTGGTGGAGATGCCAGAGCTTTGCGACATCTGCTAAGAAGACCTGTACCGGGGGAGCAGAACTGGACCAAGAGAGAGAAGCATGTTATAGCCAGCAACACCTGAAGGACCAGGTCATCCAAGCCTTTTGACACCAGACATAGAGCTACATGGAGCTGCCAGGCTTCAGTCTTTCTTTGGTCTAGTGTTTCTTCACTATGCCTCCATTCCTTCTTTATGAAATGTTAATTTATATTCTATGTGTGTTGGAAGTATGTAATTTGTGTTTTGATTTTACAGGGGTGTAGAGATAAGAGATTGCCTTGAGTCTTGGGAGACACTTTGGGCCTTGAATTTTCAAACAGCATTGCAAACTGTAAAGGGCTATGGGCAGTTTTGATGTTGGGACTAAATGCCCTTTTGCATTATCATCTGTCCAATGACCATGAGGGCCAGGGACTGGGTGTCGTGTTTTCAATGAGAAATGTCACCTGGAGTCTCAGGGTATGAATACTTGGTTCCTAGCTGGCGGCACTGTTTGGGAGTTTTAGGGGTTATGGCCTTGTTGGAGAGAGGATGTCACTGGAAGTGGGCTTTGAGAGTTTAAAGACTCACTATTTCAAGTTCATTTTCTCTACTTCATCCTGTGGTGAAAGGTGTATGTCTTCAGCTTCTTGCTCCTCCCTTTGCTCAGCCATCAAGGACTTTAGACCAAGTAAACGCCTTCCTCTCCAGCAGCAGCTTCTCAGCCTATGAGCTGTCACCTCTCAGGGGTCAAACAGCTCCTTCCCAGTGGTCCCACTTCAGATATTTACGTTATGATTATGACAGTAGCAAAATTATAGTTATGAAGCAGCAACAAAATAATTTTACAGTTGGTGCCACCCCGCATAAGGGACTGTATTAAAGGGGTGCAGCACTAGGAAAGCTGAAAACCACTCACTGTTCTATAGGTTGCCTTGGTTATGGTGTTTTATTTGTCTCAGATGAAAAAAGAAAATAAAAACAAAAGAAATAAAGGGGAGGTGTGCACCTGCCACGTGCAAGCCTGATGTCTCAATGCCCAGTACCAAAAACAAAAACATGAACAAGCAAACAAAGCAACAACACAGTTTGTGGGCAGAACTGAGTACTTACTATTAGAAAACAATTGCTGGGTCGGGCCGTGGTGGCGCACGCCTTTAATCCCAGCACTCAGGAGGCTGAGGGAGGTGGGTCTCTGTGAGTTCGAGGCCAGCCTGGCAGCCTGGTCTACAGAGTGAGTTCTGGGACAGCCAGGACTACATAGAGAAACCCTGTCTGAGAGAGAGAGAGAGAGGGGTGGGGGGGAAATGGAGAAAAGAACTGCTGGAGGAGTTGGTATTTATGTATGTTTTAGTGTGTCAAAATTTAAAGTTGGAATTTAACATTGAATTAGCAACAGCTTTTAATTATTTATTTTTTACTATTTTGTGTGTGTTCGTGTCTGTGTGGACATGTACACGTGGGTATAGGTGTCCTCAGAGATCAGAGGATGGCATTGGATCCCCTGGTCCTGGAGTGACAGGTGGTTGTGAGCCCTCCTCTGTGGGTGCTGGGAACAGGATTGGGATCCCCTGCAAGAGCAACCATTCGTAACCACTGAGCTGTCTCTCCAGCCCTGTGCATTTGCAGTAGTTTTAAAGTATTGTCTGCCATAAACAAAAACCCTTTTCAGATTTTTGTTTTCTCTTACTTCGCAGAATTTGGGAATTAGAAGTGACAAAGAAATCCTGTCTCAGAGATTTCTCTTTACTGCCAGGCCTCCTTTACAGTTGCCAGCAGCCCTCATACTGGTTTGAAAAGCATGAGAATGTCTAATGTGAAAATTCAGTTTTGAAAACCATCTAATGACATCAGAGGAAAGCGGGCCTTGGGGAATACTTTCTAGAAAGCTGTATTACTAGTCTATCAAAACTGCAGAAAAGCCTTAACTCTGTTAACAAGGAAAAGGAAAATCACAATGGCTCAACTGAAACACGGGAATAGCGTGGCCGCTCTCCGTCTTCTCTTTAGCTTGTACTGCTGTTTAACCTGCTTTTATTTTTACTTTATTTATGCTATTTTTGTTTTATTTATTTTATTTTTTGGTGTTGACAGTCAAGGAATGCCTACCACAGAGGAGTGGAAAACCCTTGGCAAGGGTCCATAAAAAATCGCCCTGCAGGAAATGCTTGGGCATATATATGCCCTAGAGCTTCCTAGTGATCCTGCTGGCTCAGTGAGCCCTTAGCCAGGGTCTGGAGAGAAGGAAAGAGAACCGATAGACACTTTCCTTCTGTTCATTTGTCCCAGGAAGTTGCCCTCAGCTCTTCGCAGCAAGCTTAGAAAATTGGATTTGTAAATGGCCAACCTACCAACCTTGCCCAGGGCTTTGGGGCAAGCTTGGATTTACCACTCTTGAGTCCCTGAAATTGATGTCTAATTCTGTTGTTTGCCCTTTGATCCTGTAAATGAGCATTAGCCTGTGGTTGCATTGGGGGAGATTTGTCAGAATGAATGTGTCCTTTTGTGACAGCATCCAGTGGTTCACAGTGAGAAGGCTTTAGAGTATACAAAACTTAATAGAATATTAAAACGAGGGAGGTGGGCGGGACAAGACTTCAAAGTTCCCAGAGTGCGCTCCTAATTGGCTGAAGCTATTAACTTCTGGAGCCATTTATACAGGCATTTCACCGAGTCCCTAGTAACAACTTTAACACACCATCCATTTCCCCTCAATAAAATAGATTCCCATTTTAAATAGTTTATACCTCTTTGCAACTTCTTCTTGGGGATGAACATTTTCTGCTTTAAAAAAAAAAAAAAACGAAAGATAGCTGGGCATTTTACAGAGCTGTTAAACTGTAGCCATAGATCCAGCCCCAGTTCTCTCCCTGGGTGGGGCCTGGCTGCCACAGGGTGTGCACTCAAAGGCTGGTTGACCTTAAATGCCCCAATGGAGGACAGGGAGAATGGCTGGGAAGGAAAAAATGTCCTCATCCTGGGTTGTAAGGCAAAGGTATGGTCTGAAGCCTGCCTTGTGTTGGAGAAGAGAAGGCACACATCCCCCTGCCTGGGCGAGGACCCTCCTGTGAGGAAGAACAGTCAGGAGTGCTTGCCTTCTGGGGATCTCTCAGAGTCAGGCTGCCAGCACTTTGAGCATGGTTTCTGCCCATTACTGGGGCCCAGCCATGGGGCCATGCAGAGGCGTAGCTGGCGGGCCATTGGCACAGGGCTTAAGATGTAGACTTTGGATGGGATCAGAGGCAGAAGGATTCATCAGGCGTTGTGAAGAGCAAATTGCAAATACAGAAAATGTACTGTGCTGGCTGTACATTGAGCACCTCTGCATTTTTGATTATGTGTTTATTATTTATAGCTATACCAAAAGACACACACACACATACACACAAATACACACACACACGGAAGAGACTTGGCTCTCTGGACTTGGGTGAGGCCGTGGCTACCAGGAAGTCACATGGCCCATTAAAAGAAGGCAGGATATTCATAAAAGCCGTTGTGCTTTCTGTCGAAAAAAGCCAGGCCTCCAGAGGTCATCAACAAAGCCAGTCACCAGCACAAACAGTTGAATTAGGCTGTCACTTGCATGGTCATCCTATCCATGACCACAAGGCCAATGTGTTTCCCTCCAGATCATTAAAAACAAATACACACACTTAAAAATAAGGGGGTATGCACACGCCCCCTACCACCACTCACAGAGTGCACCTTGTTCATCCCTGCAGCTTGTTTTCTCTGTGAACACTAATGCTGAGATTTATCTTTGCAGGTCTGATGGATGCAGCTTGCTGTTACACTTGACTGCTGAACAGCATTGCCTCCCTGGCACCTACCACCTATATTTTGAGTGACACTAAATATCTATCTGGGGATGATCTGGTACATTCTTCCAATCACTTCAGCTCTTCTAGTTCAGAAATCTGATCAAACATTATTGTTGGTCATTGTTTCATACATGGCAAATACCAGAAGGTAAGTTTCTAGAACTACATGCCTGTATTCTAGAACTCATTCCGTAGACTAGGTTGGCCTCGAACTCAGAGATCCACCTGCCTCTGCGTCCCCAGGGCTGGGGTTAAAGATGTGTACCACCACTGCCCGGCACATATTATCTCTTGAATGAATGGACTCTGGGCTTTTGACTCCCTCATCTAAACAGCAGCAGAGGCTTGACAATTTATCTGTCTAGATATAGATCCATAAGTTGTCTGTGTCATTTTGTGTGCATGTGCGCATGTGCAAGCATGTGTAGCCAAAGGTTGCTGTTAGTTGTTGCTTTGAGATACCATCTCTCACTGAACCCAGAGCTCACAGATTCAGCTAGGCTTTCTGGCCAGGGAGTCCCAGAGATGCACCTGTCTCTTCCTTCCTGGTGCTGGGATCACAGACATTCCCACCGTGCAGCAACTGTTTATGTGGATGTTGGGGATTGAACTCAAATCCTCACAAATATGTGCCAAGCATTTTACCACTGGAGCCATCTCACCAGCCCATTCCTCTTTGTAGAAAAGAGAAGTTTTATATATTCAAGGTCAGGTTCAACTGAAATCTACTTCCTTTCCCCAAATAAACTCATGGTGGCCGGTATCTCTTTAAAATGTGCCTCTTTAAAATGACATTAGTGGTGAATGAAGATTGTACCTTTAAAAATGGGGGGGGGGCGTTTAGAGGTGTTTTGAGGTGGTGGAATGGATGAGCAGGAAGAACAGGAGAGAGAGGAGGAGGAAGAGTGAGAGAGCCAAAATCCGCCTTAGGGTGTGACCTTGTGGCCCCTGCTAGCCTAGAGGCAAAGCCAGGCATAAAGAGACCATTCTTCACAAGCAGAAGCTGGGAAAGAAACCCTTTTTCCTTTTAAAAAAAATTAATTAAAAAAAAATTTAAGCCTCACCCTACAATATTTATTTTATACTCTTAAACTGCTGATGTTAAAGTCAGCTTTTCAGTTCTCTCCCTGGAAACTATGCTATGACATTTAAGTTTCTGGCAGAGGAGGGGAGAGCAGTCTCCCTTCCTAAGGACAGAGAAGGGGCCAAGTCTCCACACTTCTCAGCCACTCTGGGCTCTGTCCTGGACAGCTGGTCTGGAACCCTGAAAACCGTGACCTGGCCGCGAACAGAGGAATGGGGTGTGTGGGCCAGGAAGTGCCCGACTGCAGAGCAAGCATGCATGTGGGGATCACTGTGTTGGGGTTAAGCCCTTCTTTGTCTAATCTTCTGAAAGTCATTTTAATGCGCCCCACCCCCAGCCAGGAAGCCCTTCATCATCACTCCTTACCATTTTGGTTTGGTTTTCATTCATTTTGCTGTTGTTCGTTTTGCTGTTTCGTTTTAAGACAAGGTCTCACTCTGTGGCCCAAGCTGCCCTCGAACACTCGATAACTCAGGCTGACCTCAAACTCAGAGCAATCCCCCTGCCTCAGCCTCACCAGTGTGGTGATTATACATATATGTACCATTCCCAGATGCATCTCTTCTTTTGTTCTGGCTGGCATTGCTCATATGGAAATACACTCAAATATGTGCAGTTCTGTAAGGAATTACAAGGACCTCCCAAATACCTTGAGACGTTGACAGGCCAGATTGAGAAGCCCTAAACTGAGCTGGGACTGCCAAGAATTCAGATGTCTATAGAATCACAGAAATGACGGGTGCAATGAAACTATATAGTAACTGCAGACCGAAGTCATCTTCCATGGAGAAAGAATTGCTCATCCTATGTTCTTATCAGACACACCCATATCTATTATGGGAAACAAGAGTCACAGTATGTCATCCATATATTGTCTTTGGGTACAGCATATGACGGTGTCCTTGAGATAAGGCTGGCCAAGTCACAAGACTATGTTGATAATGAGATAGTCCCATTAAAAACACATACACCAGCATCAAGTGTTGGGATCAGGTGAACAGACTGCTTTGGCCAGCAAAACCCTTCACCTTGACATCACGCGCTGCCCATCACTTCTTCCCGTTGCTCCAGGCTTCTTAGCCCTTCATCAACTTCAAAGATTTCACACCCATGTAGGGGAGTGAATGTCGTCATCCTGGGATCTGATCTGTTGCAAACCTCCAGACCATAGCCCTAGAATCTGTCATCACAGTGACTTGTCTCGGTTACACAGTGACTGTTCTGCTCCAGGCACACATGCAGCACGCTAAACATACTGTGAACATGTTTGAACCCTTCTCACTTGTGTTTTTGAGACAGGATCGAATCGTGTTCGTGGCTGACCTGGAACTCACAGCAATCCTCCTGCCTTTGACTCCCAAGTGCTGGGAATTCAGGTATATACCAGCATGTCCTGCTCGTGTGTTCTAGCCTTCTTTAGCCCATTGACTTGTGAGTTAAGGGACCTTAGAGGCAATCTTGCCTGATTCTCACCCTTTATAAATAAGGAAATGAGACTTGGCTGCCATAGGGCACTGGTGCGGCTGTGGCCTTCCCTGGTGCTGAGGAGGTGGGAAGCAATCCTTCAGGGAGTTATTTCATGCTGTCCTGGCTCAAAGTGCTCTGAAGTCTCCACACCGACTTTGAAGACAAAACTGTGAGGAAGAGCAACATGAATTCCCAAGCGAACGGCATGGCCAGGGAAGCAGAATCACCCAAACCATCATCTCCTCAGTCCACAGGGAAGCCTGGTCCACAGAGCTATATGACAGGGGAAACACAGCATATATAGTCACTGCAAAGGAGGCCCGGGGTCACACCTGTGTGCAAAGCCCAACTACGTGGCAAATTTGAAAGCCCGCCCCACTAAGGCTAAGATGAGGAGGGGAAGGAGTGATCCACACCTGAGCACTTAGTCGCCTTCCTGTCTCTTATCAAGCTACAAGGCTGAGTGACAGCCCACTTTCAAGTATGCTTGAAGAGTCTTCAGCGAAAACATTACTTTCATAGCTTGCATTGTCCTTGAAACACAAACTAGAAAAAGGAGAAATTGTCTAAGAGCAGTAAATCAAAGAGACCAGGGGAGGGTGTAGGCTAGGGCCCATGACTAATGCTCTTTATGACTCTGCTGTGTGACAGTCGTTGACAGACTGAGAAATAGAGCCAGCTGGAGCACCTGGGTTTGATCCTGGGTACCACCAAAAACAACGAACAAACAAACAACAACAAACACCGCACAGTTGGGCACCTGTAGTCCCAGCTACTCAGAAAGCTGAGGCAGAAGGACCGCATAAGCCTTAAGGGTCTGAGGCCACTACCTGTGGTGGCGGTGGTGGTGGTGGTGGCGGTGGTGGTGGTGGCGCACTACTGTAGTCAGTCCCAGCACTCAGGAGGCAGAGGCAGGGTTATCTCTGTGAGTTCGTGGTCAGCCTGGTCTACAGAGCAAGTTCAGGACAGCCAAGGCTACAGAGAGAAACCCTGTCTCGAAAAACAAAAAACAAAAACACAAACAAAAGGAGAGTGTGAGGCCAGACTGGCGACACAGCAAAACCCTGTCTCTCACAACAACAAAAACAACACAAATATCAAACCTGGTTCTAGCCCTTTTCCCAGGAGGAAGAGCATTAGAGTAAGAGAATGAAGGACTGTGTGATGGTTTTCTTCCCCTACAGAATGAAGTTTCGAGGCTCGAAAGATGGCTCCAGGGAACCCGAGTTCCATCCCCAGCACCCACATCAGATAGCTCACAATCCCCGTAACTCTAGATCCAAGGATCTGACCCCTGCTTCTGGCTTCCTTGGCTACCTGCACACACATGCCATATATTCACACAGACCATACATACATAAATAAATATGCTAAAATTTAAAAACTGGAAAAAGCATGAAGCTTATGGTGGCCTTAAAGATGGCAGCATGAACTTCTGCCAATTTGCCATTGTGTAGGAAATACCAAAATCATAAAGTAGTATTTACTATGTCACATGCCATACAGATGTCAATGACCTAGACTTGTTAACTTTAATTGACTCATGACATTTCTAAGCTTGCCTACTCTATTCTGTAAATACTTATTTTGTCAATAATTACAGTTAAATACAAGGTAATACATAGATACTCAATGTATGCCCATATACATGTACACATATATCACATATTGAAACCATTTGATTTGATGCCTCCAAGTTCTGGGTCCCCCCTCCAACTGAACACATTAGTTCCCTGGGCTTTCAGGGAGCAGATCCTGAGCCCTCTTGAGCCACAATGCTGTTTGCTCAATCTGTAAACACGTAATTATTTAACTTGCCTCCTAAGACAGCACCACGCCCTGGGTATGATGCAAACCCCGGCATTACAAGATAAGCTCTGTCTCAAGTTTCTGCTCATTAACAGCGCCTAAGTATTTGCTCACAGGCGCAGGCATGGAGGCAGAAGTAAACAGTCGGGCCAGCAAGGTAGGAATCCTGAGGTTACAGAACCTACTTTCCCCCATGTAAAAGCAATGAGCGAAATTGAGCAGGACTCCTGAGGGATGCCTTCATTCCACACCACAGTGGTGAGAAGACACCCTCCGGCTGCCTCCCTGACCCCATACCCTCCCTGGTATCAGAGGTGAACCCTGAGTCCCAGCAGGCAGCCTCCAGCACTGCCTGCTTGTCTCTTGTCTGCACCGGGTTCTGCAACATCATTCTGCTTGCTTTTCATCTGCATGGCTCTCAGATGGCCTTCACCCAGGGGTTTAACCTGGCTGAACTGTTTGATCTTTAAACAACAAAAGTTACTGTGTGTGAGTGTGTGTCCTTGTCTAATTAAACAAAACACAGTGTCCTGGACAAGAGGCTCTGGTACAATCTTCACACTGGTTATATTTGATTTGGGGTATCTTGTCTCCTCCCCCACCATCCCAAATGGTGATACAACTGAGTGGTCAGGAGGAAAACCTGGAGAGCTTTGAGGGAGAGTTTGAAGCCTGATCCATCCAATCTTTACATTTGACTGACAAATGGGTGGGGCGGATGAAAGGATGGTTCACCAAGGTGTTTAGAACAGTGCCTAGGCTGCAGTAAATCCTACTACATGTGACCTTAGATGGGGCTTCCTAACTGCCTCGGGGTTTGGGAGGCCACAGGGAGGTGATAATGAGAGAAGGCATTGACAAGATATATTGTACCCGCCAGTTGTCCCGTGAAAGACTAGCCCCCTGTGAACAATGTTTCCTGTTTTCAAATGGCAAAATCCTCATCTCTAGACTTAAAATATTTGTATTTTATTTTAGAGAGAGAGAGAGAGAGAGAGAGAGAGAGAGAGAGAGAGAGAGAGTGTGTGTGTGTGGTGCCCTCAGAGACCTTAGAAGAGATCGGATCCCTAGAGCTGAACTCGCTCACAGTTGTGAGCTGCTTGCTGTGGGTGTTAGGATCCAAACTCCAGTCCCCTTCAAGGGCGGCAATCACTTTAATCCCATCTCTCCATCCCCTGACCTCTAGACTTTAAATAGTTGGCTTCCATTTTAAAATATTAGTATGCAGAGCTGGGGAAATAACCAGGCCTGTAACACACTTAATGTGTAAGCTTATTTTGATCCCCCACAACTATGTCAAAAAGAGGCACAGTAGTGTGCATCTGCAAGCCCCTTTCCGGGAGACAGAGGCAGCTCCGTGATGTTCCCTGGTGCTCCCTGGTGCTCTCTGGTGCTCTCTGGTGCTCCCTGGCCAACTAGCCTAGCCTAAGTGGTAGGTCTCTGAGAAATGACATCCAAGGCTAACTTCTGGCCTACACACACACACACACACACACACACACACAGAGAGAGAGAGAGAGAGAGAGAGAGAGAGAGAGAGAGAGAGTATTACAGATAAGGAAGACACATCTAAGGACAGAGCCCTTCAGTCACTGTGGTGTGGCTCGGGCATGTCTGGATCTAAAGGCCAGTATTGCTGCTTTTCTGTTTATGTCTTGTGCTTGTTCCCCGGTGAACAGGCTTGTGCTAAGTAGTTTTATGTCTACCTGACACAAGCTAATGACATCTAAGAGGAGGAACCTCAATTAAGATGAACAAGTGATATGGATGTGCCTGCCAAATAAACCCTTTCCTCCCCTACTTGCTTTTGGGATTGGTGTTTCTTCAAACAGTAACCCTAACTAAGACAAAAATTGGTATCAGAAGTGGGGTATCTACCGATGTGCCAGACCTGACCATCTATTTTGGGGAGGATTATAAAGGACTTAGGAAATTTGGGCAACAAACGCCATTGACTGTCCAAGGTTTGGTGAGCTGTCTGTGGGGGTGTGGAAGATAAAAGTGTTGAGAGAAACACAGAGCTGAGTGTGTGCTGTACACCTTTAATTCCAGAATTTGGGAGGCAGAGGCAGGTGTATCTCTGTGAGTTCAAGGCCAGCATGATCTACAAAGTTCCCTAACAGTCAGAGCTGTTATACAGAAAAAACTCTGTCTTGAAAAACCTTCAAAACAACAAAACAAACTACAGATGGTGGAGGCCTGGTTTGGGAAGTTACAGGGCGGAAGTTCAAGAGTTTCTAAAACACTACTGGAACTGTCGCATTTTTGCTATGTGAATTAAGAGTCTGTGGTTCTGATCAGCTGTGCCTGGAGTCAGCTGTGATTAACCAGAGACCAGCACCATTGAAATGAAACCTTTGCTTTACTGGGACAACTGATGCTGGCTAGCTGGAACTGAGAAATCGGCAGTGCTTAAGAAGAGGCCAGCATCACTGGGGTGAAATCTTCTGGGAAGTGTTTCCTGAGAGTCAGCACAGAGAAGCTGTGTTCCAGAGGCGGCCATGGTTGTACCTCATGCTAGCAGCTGAACTTAGTAGTGTTAAGAGTCACCCAGGTGGTACCAGTTTTGAAGACTTGGCACTGTGAGAAGTCAGGAGAGGCCTTTGGTGAAGGTGCAGCCTCAGTAGCGTCAAAAGTCCAGGATTGAAGGGGTCACATGAAGAAGATGAGTCTTGGTACCAGGAAGAGAGCCCAGGAGAGGCTATTGATGAAAGTGCAGCCCAGTTCCAGCAGAAGACCCAGCATTTTGGAGATTCCAGATTTGGAAGTGTGAACTAAATAAACCCTTTCCTCCCAAATTCTGGCCACGGTGCCTCGCCAGGAACAGCAACAGCAGTGGAGTGGAGCAGTCAAAGCCTAGAAGATGAGCTGTGTGGGCTGTAAAGGACGGAGCCAGAGAAGTGACCCTGGTAGGAGCCCAGAAGACCATGAGTGAACCCCAGATGTTGGACGTTGAATGATTTACGCTGTTGGGATTTGGTTTTGCTTTGATCTGATGTGACTGTACCCTGGAATGTCCCTCTTGAAGTAAGGAGGTATTTAACATATATATATTTTATTTTATTTTACAAGAATCCACAGTTGAAAAACTGAATTTTTAAAGGGATTTTTAGGTTTTAAAAGAGACTTTGGATTTTCGAAGAGAGTGAATTTTAAAGCATTTGAGATTGCGAAGACTGTGGGAATTTTTAAGTTTGTAAAATGTTTTATATTGCGATATTGACGTTAATATGTGATCTTGGGGGTGAACAGGAAAGGAAAGGTTATAGCTTAACGGTGGTGCATTTCAATTAACAAGCGGTCAATTGTGCTGGGTGGTTTTATGTCAACTTGACACAAGCAAAAGTCACCTGAGAGGAGGAAGCCTTAAGATAAACAAATGATGTGGAAGCGTTAACCAAATAAACCCTTTCCTCCCCAAATTCTGGCCACGGTGCCTCATCCCAACAATAGTAACCCTGTATAAGACAACCCCAGTGTTGGGAAGTACACACAGACAGTCTTAGTTCAGGTCAACTGACCAGTAAATTGTTTTGTTAATGAACAACCACTAGCGGAACTCTTCTGAGAAAAACTAACAAGACTTGTCTCAGTCGTCTTTAGTGCCCTCTCTGCTGGGTGTGGTAGTTCACACCTTTAATCCCACCAGCACTTGGGAGGGAGAGGCCCACGGAACTCTGTGAGTTCAAGGCCAGCCTGGTCTACATTAGTGAGTTCCAGAAGAGACAGGCCCACAAACCAGCTTCTGGGGAAATAATGATGCAGACCAGCAAGCTGGCTCAGTAGGTAAGGTACCTGCTACCAAGCCCTAGGACCTAAGTTCAATCCCTGCACCCCCCACGGTGGAAGACGAGAACTACCTTGTATGTGTTGTCTTTTGACCTCCATACTGATGCTGTGGTGCATGCCTGTGTACACACACACTAAACAAATAAATAAAATACAATAAAACTCTAGATCTGTGATGCAGTTATTTCATTACATGTCTGTGGGAGACACATGTAGACAATAGCAATGTCTATAGAACATGCTTCCATCTATCCTTGCATCTTACTTCATAAAAACCCAGAGATAAGTATGACTCAGAATTTTTATACCCACTCTAAGATAGAATGACTGAACCAAGGGTCTCCCCAGTGACATGCAGAAATGTAACAAGAGTTGGCCTGGTGAACCCCAAACCCAACACACTGGGCTTTCTTGGACTCTGGCAAGACCTTCCTACTGCCCAGGCCCTCTGAAATGAGGCACGAGGCTCCCTGAGAGGACCGCTGCCTGGTGATTCAGAGGAGGGCACAGCAGCACTGCAGCACACTGAGGTGCTGACCGTCACAACTCCTGAGAGAGTCAGCACTTTTTAATTTTTTTAGTGACTCTCATTAATGATATTTTTACACATAACAGCAAGAATTTGAGACTATTTTCAACCAAACAGCTAAAAGAGTAAGGCTGGAAAGGAAACAGGGAAAGTAGTTCATTCAGGAAACTAAAATTAAAGGCAGATGTGGAGTGTGTTCCTGGCATCCCAGCAGGAATGGTAGAAGCAGGAGGATTGCTGCAAGTCTGAGGCCAGTGTGGGCCATGTTGGGAGGACCAGGCAAGACACCAGCTACAAAGCAAGACCCTCCTCAAAAGAACATAGGAGCTAAGGATGGGTCGTGTAAGTGAGAACAGATCTCAGCTCTGAGTCTCCTAAGTGACAGGTGAACTCAGAAGTGACGGAGTTCATGGTTAAAAGAGGCACCCTCATTTTAAGGTTAGCATATATTATCACGATTTCTTCTCTGACTTACGGAACATATACCACAAATCAGCATTCTTCCAGAAAATATTGCTTTAAAAGTATAGCATTTTCTAAAAATAAGCCATTTGATTATAGTTGTAACATCTGGTTGACTGGAAGACTTAGAAACTGTCAACAATGCACAGCCTAGCTCCTGGCTACCCGTGTTAGCGGTCTTGTGTTTGCTGAAGGGAGCTCCATGAGCATACTGGAGAACAGACATCTATTGTGGAAGCAGTGCAGCAGACTGTCAGGGTTGTAAGTATAAGAGAGGATGAACAATGTCACCCTCTTCATAAGCACCACGCACTTCAAGTTTTTAACTAGGTAGGTGACAGCCAAAACACACACCAAACACATAAGGACAGTCAACAGTAATAGAGACTGTTAAAAGAATCTATCTTGATTCATTCACAAAAGCAATAGTTACTAAGTACCAAGTATCTGTGCGCTGTCTAAGGTTTGTTTGTGCACTTGTTCTGCAGCATGGGGGCTCAAACTCAGGTCCACATGCATGATAGACAAGTGTTTTACCACTGAGATATAGCTCCAGCAATCGCAGGGATAGACATAGAGTAAATGACTAGAGGTCTCTGACCTCCCCGGGCAGTCACGGCAGCACACCCCTGCAACCCCAGCATCTGGGAGGAAAAGGCAGAAGGATAAAGTCAAGCCTTGATTATGTTTGGAGTTAGAGATCAGCTTGAGC
Source organism: Chionomys nivalis (assembly GCF_950005125.1). Taxonomy (NCBI): domain Eukaryota; kingdom Metazoa; phylum Chordata; class Mammalia; order Rodentia; family Cricetidae; genus Chionomys; species Chionomys nivalis. The sequence goes on from NC_080091.1 coordinate 66,697,399, forward strand.
TACATGAGACCCTGTGTCAAAAGCAAAACCAAAACAAAAAGACATCTGACCTCCCGCATGAGCTTGCAGAAGTGTGCAGCGTAGAAAACCAACCTGACAGTTTCTCCAGGGCGCTGTCTGTGACTTACAGCGGCTCAGTCTCAGGAACTGAAATTGAGAAGAAATCACAAAAATAGAAGATGTTAAAGCTCAGAACAAAAGTCAAAACTTAGAGCTGGGGAAGGCTGAACTTTGGCTACCAAGTTATACAAATCGATAAGATCTAATTGGAAAAATTTAAATGTGCAAGGAGCAAGAGGTATTATATTGGACAAAGCATTGAGCTCAGTTCTAAGTGAATAACTACAGTAATAGTAAATAGAAAACAGGAGGCCCAAGATGAAAAGAAAAGCAATGCCACATGGCAAAATGTAGATGGTCATAAATGGATTAATTTAAGTTGTAATATCTAGCAAGTAATAAACCTGAGCTATAGGCAGAGTATTTATAATTAATAGTAAGTTTCTTTGCAGTTATTTGTGAGGAGTTGCAGAAACACAGAGAAACTCCTTTATACCACATGCTCACGCCATTGTGAACGCTGCAGTATGCTCCGTCATGAGGGACTGCATCACCTTAAACTGTAAGCCACGTTAAAGCCTTCTGTTACAGCAATGAAAAGGGTAACTGACACAATACTCCATGCTAAACAAAAATTATCAAATGTGCTAGAGGATTTAACTCAGTGGTAGAGCATGGGACCAGCATGTATGAAGTCCTAGGCACCATCCCTGATAGCAAAGTAAAATACATACCTACATGTACACAGAAGAAGAAAAATGCAATCACTTTTATTACTCTGGTATTTTTCAAGGACTGACTGAGGGGCTGGGGAGATGACTCAGAGCATTCATGGCTCTTGCAGAGGACCTGGGTTCAAGTCCCAGAACCCACATGGTAACACACAACCTTCTTTAACTCCAATTCCAGAGACGTCGGTTCCCCTTTCTGGCCTCTGTAGGCACCAGGCATGCATTTGGTACACAAAATTCTTGCAAATATATCCACGTCCACAGAAAAATAAAAGTAAACAAATAAATGAAGGCTAGGTCAAATTGTACTTATTCTATTCCCTATTTACGTTATTTCCTTCTTTGTGGGTGAATTTTTTTTTTTGAGACCGAGTCTCTCTCCATGTAGCCTAGGAAGTCTCCAACTCAGAGCAATCCTCCTGTCTGCTTCAGCCTCCTGAGTTCTGAGATTCTAGGCCTACACCACCACGACTAGAGGAACACCAGCACTGTAATGAAGGTCTTGAAACACTTAGCTCTGTGGATATCTCTCAGAACTTTCTTGAGGGAAACCCTCAGAGAACAGGCTGGCGAGATGGCTCAGAGGGTAAAAGTACTTATATCATAGATCTGACAACCTGAGTTCAATCCCCAGGCCCCACTGAGGAAGAAAACAACCGAGTTCCAAGAGCGTTCCTGACCCGCACATGTGCACCACAGTATACGTGTTCCACACTCACACAGATCATCGACAGACAGACAACAGGCAAAAATAAATCTAATTAGATTAAGTATTTAAGAAGCAGAAGTTCCATGTTGCACAGTATTTGGGTGTTTAAAAGTCAGAATTAAAGCAATAGCCAAATTCAATTTTAAAGTGTTTGTAACATCTTCATACTCAGTAATCGATCAAAAATTGGAAGAGAACAGACTTTATTTTTACACTAACGTCAGTAGTAATGCTTCATATAAACACTTTCAGAACTATGATGCCACCAAGCCCTGGCAAGCAGTAGCTTGTGGCTGCAGATACTTTGTTGTGAGCAAATTTGCTTCCAGATAGATTATTACAAATGCAGTAACTACTCGGGAAGCTGAGGTAGGTGAAACTCTGATTTTGAGGCCAGCCTGGTCTACAGAGTGAGTTCCAGGACAGCCAGGGCTATACAGAGAAACCCTGTCTCAAAAAAAAAAAAAAAAAAAAAAAAAAAAAAAAAAAAATGTAGTAACTAAATGCTTTGTTTATGAATGTAAGATGTTGAACAGAAATCAAATCATATCAACTATGCAAGGTGTGTTTCAGTTTCAGTGTCCACAGTTGCAATAGAAAGGCAGAGAAATAAAACATCCATTCCTTTAGCGACCAAAACCATTCTCCTCCCTCTCCCTCCCTCTCTCTCTCTCTCTCTCTCTCTCTCTCTCTCTCTCTCTCTCTCTCTTTCCCTTCCAGACTTTGGAGGTTTCCTTGGGAATTAATCTAATCAAGAAGGGACCAACAACTAATATAAGCTACCAAGGAAATAAAAGCAAAATCTACAAAACACCACCCATTCACACGTCATTCACAAAGAGCCTTATAATGAGTAGGGAGAGCTGAGGGATGAGAATGCGGGTCTTTAACCTGGCATTTTTAAACCATCTGCTCATTGCCTCTGCTTCTCAGATTTGGGTATCGTGTGGATGCGGTGTCAGACTGGCACTCAGTCTTTATTTTCATTTCTATTTGCTTGTTAAAGCATGATCTCACTATGTAACCCAGGAGGGCTTGGGTCTGGGACAACAAATCTATGTTCCCTTGCCTGGTGTCCAACTGGTTCCTAACTGCAAACAAGCCCTCTGGATAACTTCTGAATCCTTCCCTTTCTAAATGCTGGGATTTTCTGTTTCTAAGTTTTATTTTAGGCTCTATGTTCAAAAACAAAATTGACTTGTAAAGACTTTTAAAATTCAGTGTCTTCCTCTCCTTCAGTGATGTAGCCACTGGTAAACTGCTCACGTCCCTGTGGGTAACTCTAATGAAAATCGTTGATTAATAGGAAAATAAACACAAGAGTAGAAGGGGAGCTATTTAGGGACAGAGAGAGCATCAACAGAAGTAAGAGGCAGGGAGGTGAACATGGTCAAAAACATGTTTGAAGATGTCCTATATGCTGCCTTGATCACTGTGTTTTATCACAACAATAGAAAAGTAACTAAGTCAGAAGTTGTCGCTAGGGAGTGCGCTATTGCTTTGATAGACCTGACTGTGTGATTTCTTTGAAGGAATATGGAAGAATTTGGTGCTTTGGATTAGAAAAGAAGCTGGACACTGTTAAGTAGAGCTTGAAGGGTCATTCTAGCAGGAGCTTGAAAGACAGTAGGGCTAAGAGCAATGTGCGCTATGGAGGCCAGCTCAAGAGGCTTCAGAGGGAAACAATATTAGCAAGTAGACAAGAGACCATTCTTGTAAAATTTTGGCAAAAATAAAAAGACCAAACAAACAAACAAACAAACAAAAAAGGGTGTAGCTGCTTCCTGCCCTTGTCCTAAGAACTTGACTGAAGCTAAAATTAAAACTAATAGTCTAAGCTAGATGCTGGTGGTACATGCCTTTAATCCTAGCACTTGCAAAGCAGAATTTGAAGCCAGCCTGGTCTACAGAGCTAGTTCCAGGACAGGGACACAGAGAAAGTTACACAGAGAAACCCTGTCTCGAAAAACCAAAAAAAGAAAAAGAAAAAAGGAATGGTCTAATTTCTATGGTGGAAGAGATTTCCAGGCAGTCTAATCGACTGTGCTGCATGGTTATTAGTAAACCCTCTTCTGCAGGTCTACAGTAGAAGAGCAAGTGGGTTAGAAAGAAATATATGCTGTACAGTTTGAAGAGAAACTTAATGTTACTGCCCAGCTTTGTGCTGAAAGAGATATAGAGATTAAGAACTGCTTTGGAATAAAGGGAAGGGTGCCCCTAGGGCAAGATCCCACCCAGTTAAACCAACAGAACCCAGAACCTTGGTCTCTGAGGTGAAACATCTTCAGGATGTAAAAATTCAGGAGGAGGAACCACAATGTACAACAAACCCATGTGGAAATTTATTGATAGGTGGTGAAAAGAGAAAGGTTCATGGAGGCCTGCCTTGGAAAAGGAAGTGGTGGAGAGAAAGCCTGCTTTAAAAGGGGCCTTGGCACATGCATGCATGCTTATTTACAGTCTTCTGCAGCCACATAACGTATGTGCACAGATTAAGTAGTGACTGACCGTACAGCATAGGGCCCTGGGCTAACCAAGCATTTGCCTGACTACCGACGAAGCGTGCACTGGCTAGGTGGTCCAAAAATGCTAACACATATGGGAAACAACTTTGCCAATTCCCCTTAGGTTGGAGGCCCTGGAGTCCTCACCTGGGCACTGCTCATACCAACAATATGCACTCACCCAGGACTTCATTCATGGAGGGCGTCCTCTGTTCTCTAGAATATGCTTTATAGTCTACTTCTAAGAAACATTAAAAATCTTGTATAAGTGTGTGTTTCTGTGTGTGTGTGTGTGTGCATGTGCGCATGTGCACCCGTGTGCACCACAATCTATTTGTTAGAGTTACAGCCTTTACTTTAAATTCTGTCTCATTTTCTAACCTTCCCACCCCTTCATCTTCACTCTATTACATCTCACCTTGTCCTCTAAAGCACACTGTGGTGCTTTGATGAAAATCCCCCATAAGCCCATAGGGAACGCCACTATTAGGATATGTGACCTTCTTGGAGAAAGTGTGTTGTAGTAGGAGGGTGCTTATTGGTTCCTGGATGTCCAGCCCCAAAATGATCACACAGAAACTATATTATTTAAATCACTGCTTGGCCCATTAGCTCTAGCTTCTTATTTGCTAACTCTAACATCTTAATTTAACCCATCTTCATTAATCTGTGTTACGTCACATGGCTGTTGCTTACTGGGTAAAGTTCTAACATCTGTCTCAGGCGGGGCTACATGGCTTCTCCCTATTCCTCTTTCTTTCTCCCAGCATTCAGTTTAGTTTTCCCCCACTTAGCTCTGTTCTACCCTATCACAGGCTCAAGACAGTTTCTTTATTAACCAATGGTATTCACAGTATACAGAAGGGAATCCCACATCAGTATGTCACTAGGGGTGGGCTTTGAGGTTTTGGAAACTTAAGTCAGGCCCAATGTTACTCACTCTTCCTGCTGTCTGTGGATCAGATGTAGAACTCTCAGTTACCTCTCCAGTACCATGTTTGCCTGCTTGTTGCTATGCTTCCCACCGTGATGACAATGGACTAAACTTCTGACCTGTAAGTCAGCCCCAATTAAATATTTTCCTTTATGAGTTGCCATGGTCATGGTGTCTCTTCACAGTGATAGAAACCCTAAGACACACCTCCTAACCTGCCTCCCTGCAACCTCCTTGCCCTCCCCAGCCCATTGTCTTTCCTTCAGCCAGAACTTTTTTGTCACCTTTGCACAGCCAGTTCCTGTAACTCTCCTCTGTTCTTTGGTTGAGGAGTCACCTTCTTTGAATGTCTTCCCATCTCCCCTCCTCTCCCAGGTTGCTGCCCCCCTTTTTCTGGCTCTAGGGCACTCACACACAGAACACCAAGGCTGTCTCTTACTCCTGACTATTGTAGTTTTCTTTTCTCAGCATGAGTGCTTCTGCTCTTTCTCCCCTCACCAAGCTAGCTTCTACCCAAAGATAAGGTCCCTCAGGTCTCCAGTCGAGCGCAGGCTGGTTCTTGCCTTCCTGGAGTCTGTTTGCCCCTGTAGGAGCTGTCCCCGTCTGCAGTAATAGAGCCCATCAATACCGCTTCCACTCTCAGCAGGACAGTTCCAGGAGGAGAGGGCTCGATATCAGTCTCCTCTAACAGACTTCAGTTTTCTCTAACCAAAGAGATCAGATCCACAGCTAGTGACCAAAAGCTGTTGAATGGAGGGTGGAAGCAGATGCCATCACAAATGATCTCTTGCATGTTTCGACCTATGCTCTCCTCAAGTCAGAGAGGACAATAACTTCACTATAGCCTACACACAGAAATGTGCTCCTTGAGGGCTGGAGAGATGGCTCTGCTGTTTCATAGTTCAGTTCCTAACACCTATATCAGGCAGCTTTCAACTGCCTACCACACCAACTCCAGGGGACTTGATGCCCTCTTCCGGCCTCTGCAAGCACCTGCACTCACAGGTGCACATTCCCATACACAGCTGCACATAATTTAAAATTTAAGTAAATTTTTACAAAAGAAATAAACTCTTTGGAGTCATTTCAAAGCCAGAGTTATCAGGACTCTACCATGTGTGCAGTGGCTACGTCTTTAGGGGCTAGGAGCCACGTCAGGATCTCCATTTGAGTCTGCTCTCTTGCAGGAGGAAATGGATAACTAAACCTCACAGATACGTCAACTGTGTAGCACATTTATAGAAGGTGAAAGTGCTGTGGGAAAAGTGACTCAGAGCAGGCAGGGTGGGAAGAAGAAAGAAGACGAGCGAGTTGGCACATGTTTAATGTGTGTCAAAAACAAGGTAGGGACAAGTGTAGTAGAGGTGGGGTATGTCTGTAATACCAGCACTTGGTAGGCAGAGGCAGGAGGATCAAGGTCAACCAGAGTCACGTATCAAGTTGGAAGGTAACCTGGGCTTCATGAGACCCTTTCTAAAGCAAAAAAGAAAAGAAAAAAAGAAAAAAAAGAAATACTACCAAGCCCCCTGCAGACTGACTGCAGCCTTTGTCAGTGCCCTCATGAGGCATAAGATAAGTTTAGGGAAGGCAGCTGAAACATCCCCATGCCCACACTGTACTGGCCTGTGAGATGGTGCCAGCAGCACAACAGTCCTGTGGTGAGCTCTCTCATTCCCAAAGACATCAGCATCCTCCTGAAAAATGGCACAAATGGAATTGCTGCTGCTCCTCTGAAGACACCCATCTTGCTGGCCTTTTTTCTCCTGTTTCCATGGCCCATGGGTCAATGTGCTTCAGAATTCCCTCATGCTCAGGTACTGTGAAGATACACTTTCATTAGAGTGAATCCCACTACAACACAACCACCAAGTCCCAGCAGCCAGTCCCTGGCCATTGGCAGCCCTGGACAGCAAGGAGGTGCTCAAAGACTAGAGACAGTTAGATTAACAGTAGCATTGGCGATTAGGAGTCATCCTGGCCTGGGGCCTGAGTTCCCCACATTTGTATATGCAAATAATTATGTTAATAACATTTAGTGCTCCTGGACCCAGGGATATTGAGATGAACTAATTAGTCTCTAGAGGGAATCAAATTGCTTTGGCAAAGCATCATTAGGGAGCTTCGGAAAACAGTTTAGCAGGTCCCCCAAAGCATTTTTTAAATTATCTAGAATAGTTGATAAGATAACAGAATGTATCAAAATAAATATGGTAAAGTGGCTTTGAGACTTATGATCCAATTTTCCCAGAAAAGCCCGTTTCTCTTTGTTGCCCCCAGTGTAGTTATAGCTTCAGTAATAATTTTCCCAATTTGCACAATAAAGGGATCATCTACATTAACATATATTTTAAAATAATGTGAATCTTAGCTCTTCTGCCTCCACCTCCAAGTAGTTGGGATTACAGAGCTCTCAGGGTGTAAAGACATGCATGAGACCTTGTGCAATCAAGTCATGGCAGTGGCACTGAAATCTAAGTCTCCACTGGGAGGAAAGGGGCCTTTTATTCCACCCAAAGAAAAAGAAACCATCTTTTCCACTTGGAAGTCATGACACTTGTGGTTAAACAAAAATTTTAAATATAAAAGATTAGGGTGGTGGTGGGGGTGGGGGTGAAAGGGTGAAGCATGACTGGGGATGTTCTTCAGTATATGTGTTGCTTTTATTGGTTAATGAATAAAGCTGTTTTAATCAATGGCTTAGCAGAGTACTCCAGGCAGGAAATCCAGAGATGTAAAGAGAGAGTAGGCAGACTCAAGGAGATGCCATGTAACCACTGAAGGAGACAGATGTCGACACCTTGCCCAGTAAGTCACAGCCTTGTGGCGACACACAGAACAATAGAAATGGGTTAATTTAAGATATAAGAACTAGCTAGAAATACGCCTAAGCTGTTGACCAAACAGTGTTGTAATTAATATAGTTTCTGTGTGATTATTTGGGTCTGGGCAGCCGGGAAAGGAACGAGCAGTCTCCAGCTCATGCCTTTAATCCCAGCACTGGGGGAGGCAGGCAATCTCTGCAAGTTCAATGTCAGCCTAGTCTACAGAGTGAGTTCCAGGACAGGCTCCAAAACCACAGAGAAATACGTCTTGAAAAACAATAACAACAACCACAAAAAGGCTTACTCTAGTAGACCAAATCTTACAATCGAATACACATAACTTTAGTTTGGAAGTATTTTTCACTTGAAACTACTTAATATTCTGTCTGAGATGGCAGTTCTAAATCATGAACAGAAAAAGTAGAGAGCCCATTTTAGGCCATGACAAACGCTTGTATCAGTAGATGTTGTAATAAGAGCGGCAGGGCTGTGTCCCCGGCACCCAGCCGCCCACATGGCTAGCTTATGCCCCGAAATAATTACACGGAAACTGTATTCTTTTAATCACTGCCTGGCCCATTAATTCCAGCCTCTTATTGGCTAGCTCTTACATATTGATCTAACCCATTTCTAATATTCTGTGTATTACCACGAGCTGGCTTACCAGGAAAGATCTTAACCTGCGTCTGTCTGGAGTGGGAGAATCATGGCGACTCCTGACTCGGCTTCTTTCTCCCAGCATTCTGTTCTGTCTACTCCGCCTACCTAATTTTCTGTCCTATTAAAGGGGCCAAGGCAGTTTCTTTATTACTTAACCAATGAAACAACAGATAGAAAGATGACCCACCTCCATCAAGTAGACGGTTGCTTCTGGCGTTAGGCAAGTGTTCAAATGTTAGGCAGACCTATGTTCAGATTGCAGTCGCTACAGAACTACAGAACCATGGAGAGCTTCTTCAGTGTCTCCATGCTAAACTTATCCAGCCATTATATGCCTGCAAGAATATTTCATACCTCACAGAGTTCACCTAAAAGACTCCTCAAAGGGCTGGAGAGATGGCTCAGAGGTTAAGAGCACTGACTGCTCTTCAATCCTCAGCACCTGCTGGGCAGCTAACAACTGTCTGTAACTCCAGTCCCAGGAGATCTGATAACCCCCACACACAGATGTGCATGCAGGCAAAGCACCATTGCAGATAGATAGATAGATAGATAGATAGATAGATAGATAGATAGATAGATAGATAGATAGATAGATAGATAGATAGATAGATAGATTCAAGATTCCCGGATTGCAGCAGGTGCGCCATAATGTTAAGTTCCCCATAATGTATAGCATAGCTGCTGCAGCAGCAAATATCCAAATGGCTTCTAGTTTGCTGTTTCTGTTTCATGCTTTTGGTTCAAGACCTGAACCTCAGCTTCTTGCTGCCATGTCTCCCTGCCATTATACTCTTCTTACCCCTGTCGAATTATAAGTCTAAATAAACTCTCTTCTATAAGTTGTGTTGGTCATGGTGTTTTCCCACAGACACAGAAAAGTGACTAAAACACAGACTGATCTAAATTGCTGGATTTGTTGACATGATATGCTCTACAGATTTCCTTTATTGTCTTTCTGTCTGTTGCGCGTATAGCACATTTTCTCCATGAGTATTACTAACTGTGCCCTCTCCCTTCTAGTCTAGCTGGAGGATTATAATGTAGCTGAACATTCCCAAGTACCAATATTAGTTTGCATTGTTTCCATCATTTCTATTTTTTTATTTTATTGATATTTTCTTTTTATATTTGTGATCTTTTATCCATTTTCTTTTGATTAATTCATTTATTTCTTTTTTTCAAGGTGAAATCTTAGAATACTGATTTTAGATTATTCTATTTCAATATAAACATTTCATATTATGTATTTCCCTGGACATACTACCTTAGCTACATCCCACAAGTTTTTTGTACCATGTGTTTTCATTTCCTCTTAGTTCAAAATATTTTCTGTTTCTTTGTGATTTATTTCTTTTATCTGTGTGTTATTTGGAAATGTGTTGTTCTGTTCCTAAATATGTAGAGATTTTCCAAATAACAGATATTGACTTCTAACTTAATTAATTATGGTTAAAGGACATACTCTATGATTTCAAAACTTCCAAACATTTTTAGACTTGTTTCATGATTAACATATGGCCTCCTTTGGCTAATGTCCCATGTGAACTTGAAAAGAATGTGTATTTCAGTGTCCCTGGGATGAGACCAATTAGGTCCAGTTGGTTGGTGATGATGTTCGAGACTTCTATATTCCTGTGGATTTGTCTTCTTTCTTTGTTCATTATTAGTGAAAAGTGTTGAAATCTGCAACTGTAACTGTAGACTGTTAATGCTTCTTTTGATGAGGGGCTGTGTCTGTAGCTCAGTGATAGAATGTTTGTTTGCATTTGTCATTTTTCAGTACTGTTAGCTTTTGCTACATATGTTTTAAAGCTGCATTGTGTTTAGAATGAGCAAAAAGTTATGTGTGCCCTATCTTTGGGGTGGAATTTACACTTTAATCATTATGAAAACTCTTTTGTGATTCCTAGTAATGTTTTTCTATTGTCTTCCCTGCCCGATACTAATATCAATCATCTTTCTTGTAATTGATATCTGTATAACATATCTTTTGCCTTTCTTTCAGTTGCATCTGACTTGTACATTTAAAGTGATTTTCTTGTATACTTTGAATATTACTTGGTTTTTTTTTGACACCCCAACAACCGGACTCTTCATTGGAGTATGTAGACCATTTACATTTAATATAATGATCACTGTGTTTGAGTTTAAATCAATTATTTGCTAATAGCTTTTTATTTGACTCATTTGTAATTATTACATTTTCCCTCTTTCATGCTTGTTTTAAATTATCTGGTTCCTTTTAGTATTCAATTTTATCTCCATGTATTTCCCAGGACACACTGCCTTAGCTATATCCCACAAGTTTTTGTACACAGGTATGTATGGACAGTCTACAAATTACAGTGGTTCAACTTACATTTTTAGTTTACAATGGTGATAAAACAATATACACTCAATAGCAATTACATTTAGGATTTTGATCTTTTCCTCCATGATGTGGTATAATAATATTGTGATGCATGCCAGCTGCAATACACAGCACTTCACAGCCAGGCAATCATAAAGAGAAATGACCCATACTCCAAAGGATACTCTGTTATTCTGAGAAGTAAGCCCTCCAAGTGAGGAGCATCTGCATGTATAAACTCCTTTGGGTTTTGGTGACTACTTTGTACTTTACATTACCCACTTTAGTTCACAATAGTCAAATAATACTGTACTATTTCGTGTATAATGATGCCAAAGTGTTACAGCTATAGGACTTGGTTTTTTCATCCTGACTTTCAACATATTACCAATCATTTTACCTCTACATAGTTGATAAATCTCAAAAGCACATTATTAATTTTACTTTACATAACCAGTTAACTTTTCAATAGATTTAAAACTGACAAAACAATCTTTTTCTGTCTGCCCACGTCTTTACTTTCTCTGCTGTGCTGTGTTTCATAGTTCCATCTGGTTATCATTTTGAACTTGACTGAATAATTTACTTTGTTTTTTAAAATAGGTTCTCCTGTAGCTAATGGTGAGCTTAAACTCTAATTCTTCTGCCTCTACTTCTGAAGAACTGGACTCATAGCCACATTCAGGGTAGGTCCCCCTCACCCCCAAAGCAGTTAATCCTCTCCAGAACTGCCTCTCAGACACACCCAGTGGTGTGGCTCAGTACTCTAGGTATCTCTCAGTCTAATCAAGTTGACAGCAAGATTAATCATCAGAGGAACTCAGCCCAAACAAGCACTTCTGTAATGTCTATGATTGCCTTCACTCTGATGAGCATGGCAGAAACCATGAGACCCCCTCTCCCCACCAAAGCATAAAGTATTAGTTCTCTATAAATCTTAGAAAAATTTTCCAAAGGAGACTCGGTCATTCTACCCCCTGGTCTACAGTATACTTTACTCCAAAGACAGATAGTTCTGATTTACTTACCAACACATGGTCCAGGAATTTACAATAAACGTTCCAAGAGCTCTCCCGGGGCTAGGCAGACCTAAACATTGCCCCACTTCCTGTGTGCTTACCAGTCCTTTTGCCCTAACTGCACTGCGTCATTTTATGGAGTTGGGTCTAGCGCTCATCAAAGATGCCTATGCAGTTCATATTTGTTGAGGTTTTCCCACCACTGCATAGCCCTTCCTTCTCAGAACTCCAACCAACTGGTTATGTAAAGTAAAATTAATAATGTGCTTTTGAGATTTATCAACTATGTAGAGGTAAAATGATTGGCAATATGTTGAAAGTCAGGATGAAAAAAAAACACGTCTATAGCTGTAACACTTTGGCATCATACATGAAATAGTACAGTATTATTTGACTACCTCTAGCCACCTTGGCTTCCTCCAACTCTGGTCTAGCTCATATCTCTTCAGTAAGGCTACCAGGATCTTTGTCTGCTCCTTCCTGAGTTTAAAATTCAGAAAGAGTGTCCAGGCAGAAAGCCAAAATGGAGCTTTTGTTGCCTATTTCTTTCCTCTTTGGGGTCAGGGCTCCATGTAGAATGTCTGAACACAATGGTTTCATACTTTCTCCTGTTGTCCAATACTTTATAGTTCACAGTTTCAGTCTGGCCTTTGTTCCTCCATCATGACTATAAGGGACCATCTCTCCACTTGCCTTTTGATAGGGAGAATTTTCTGAGATGCACACACAGTCTTCAGACTTTCCAGAGGAGACTTGGCATTAGACTAATTTATATGGAGCTACAGAGGCAAAAGCAGAGCCCTTCTTTAGGGTTTAGCTAAATATTGGATGGCATGATATGAATTTCAAGTATCCAGAAAGGACTCTCTAGGAAAAGAGGAAAGGAAGTTAATTGCAAACTACGCATTTTTGAATTCACGCATTCATTCAAACCACTTCTCTCTCTCTTACTTGTGTGTCGTGTTTTTGTTTTTTGAGCTGGGGTCTCAAACCGTAGCCCAGATTGGCTGAGGAATTAAGTAGCCCAAGCTGGGCTGGCCTTGAACTCACAAGAGGCCTCCTGCCTGAGCCTTCTGGGTGCTGGGGTTACAGGCACAAGTCATCACATTGGCAAGATGCTCTTTTTCTAGAAGCAGAAGAAAAGCCTAGAACAGTGGTTCTCAACCTTCCTAATGCCGTGACCCAGTTCCTTATGGTGCAGTTACCCCCAACCTTAAAATTTTGCTACTTCAGAAATTTGCTACTGTTATGAATCATAATATAAATATCTATGTTTCCCAATGGTCTTTGGTGACCACCGTGAAAGGGTCATTGACCCCTCCATCCAAAGGGGTCACGGCCCACAGGTTGAAAACCACTGGTCTGAATTATTATTACCTCCAGATTCTATATTAAATTAAACAAAAAGAATTGCAATTTATAATTTAAAAAAAGAATTGATCTAAAATATAGGGGAGAGAGAGAGCCTCTATTTTTTATATTGGTGGCATTTATTAAGGGAAAGACCCTCTGATTAGTTAATATCAACAATAAAATCCTTAAGTTTTTATCTCCCTCATTAGAATAATATTTCATTTTAAAAGATCATGTATTCATATGCCGAAAACAATGAGAAACTGGTTAGGACGAAGGAAGGGGAGGAAGGAGAAATCCAGTGAAAGGATAACATTGAAAGTATTACCAACAGGTTGCAGGGATGGCTCAGCAGTTAAGAGTACCAGCTGCTCTTCCAGAGGACCAGGGTTCACAGTAGCCTCTAACTCCACCTTGAGGGATCTGACACTCTCACACAGACATACATGCAGACAATGCACGAAAAATAAAAATAAATAAATCATTAGAAAAGGAAGTATGTATGACCAAAATAGAAGATGGGGCTGGCTCAATTGTTAAGAGGAACTGGCTGCTCTTCTAGAGGACCTCGGTTCAGTTCCCAGCATCCACATGTGACTCAGAACTGTCTGTAACTCCAGTTCCAGGAGATCTGACCTCCACAGGCACCAGGCACACACTTGGTGCCCAGACATACATTCAGGCAAAACATACCTATATGCATGAAATAGATAAATCTTTAAAGAATAGGAGACTGAAGATTCATAAAGAGGCCACAGCAGTCAGAAATAAAATGGAGAAAAGAGATAGGGAAGGTATGCGCTGCCAACACCACCGACTTTAATCCCAGCACTCAAAGGGAGAGGTGGACCTTGGAGGACAAAGCTAACCTGGTCTATAGAGCGAGTTCTGGGCCAGCCAGGGCTACACAAAGAAACCCTGCTTCAAAACACACACACACACACACACAAATAAAATAAAATAAATAAAATCTGAGTTTGATCCCTGGATCCCACAGTGGAAGATAATAACTGACCCAATTGTCCTCTGACTTCTAATTGTGTATCACAGCACACACATGCACACATGCACACACACACACACACAGAGCTACATTCATACAGGACATCATGCACACATACATTCATACAATAATAATAAAGCTTTAAGACAATAATAAGTAAATACAAATTTAAATAGTAAACACACTTAAATGATTTTAATTAAGCAAGTATGGGACACGAACCCATAATCCCAACACTTGGAGCTACAGGATCAGCTCAACACCAGCCCCAGCTATAGAGCAGATTCATGGCCAGCACTGTATGAAGAACCTAAAAAGCATCAATCCAAGTCTCTTTAAGGTCACAGGACAAAAAAGTACAGAACTGGAGTAGTATGGTCACCTGGCTTGCTGTGACATCCAAGAAGTGTGGCCTTGCCCTTAGCATCTGTGAGGTGAGGATACCTTCGGCCCTGCTTTTGAATGTTGTCTTGATTCATATTGGGTGTAGTCATTACTTTTTTTATTGCTGTGCTAAAAACACCACCACCCAGGCAACTTAGGAAGAAGTGTTGTGGAACATTATTTTATCTGGACAAAGATGCGCTACACTTGTGTATGCTGTGGAATATTACTTTAACTGTGTACGGGTGGGTTACATTTGTTTATGCTGCATTTGTTTAATGTAAGGGTGTGTGTTTAATTATGTAAAGATATGTTATATCTGTTTCACCTTGCCTGCCTAAGGCACCTGATTGGTCTAATAAAGAGCTGAACATCCAATAGCTATGCAGAGGAAGGGTAGACAGGCCTGGCAGGCAGCGAGAGTGAAAGGAGGAACATAAGAAGGGAGAAGAGAACAAGGAGGAGAGGGACACCCTGGGGCCAGAAACCAGGCGTCCGCCAGCCAGACATTAGAAGTCGTGAAAAGTAAGAAATACAGAAAGTAAAAATCCCCCAGGCAAAAGACAGATAAAGAGAAACAGATTAAGTTAAAAAAAAAAAAAAAAAAAAGAGCTAGCCAGAAACAAGCCTAAGTTAGGTTGAACATTCATAACCAATAAGAAGTCTCCATACCACGGTTTGGGAGCTTGCTAGGAGCCTAAAAGAAATAGCCTCAAACAAGGAAGGGCTTATTTGGGCTTACAGAGGGATAAGCATCCATCACCGTCATGGCAGGAAAACATTACAGCAGGCAGGCATGAAAACTGGATGCTGGGGGCTCACATCTCTACACACAAGCAGAAGCACAGAGAGCAAACTGGAGCTGTACCTGGGCTTCAGAACAAAGGCCTCGTCTAGTGACACACGTCCTCTTGTGACACACTTCCTCCAGTAAGGCCACAGCTCCCAACCCCCCAAAGAGCACCAGCAGTTAGGGACAAAGGAGTCAAACGCCTGAGACTCGTGGGGAGGGGTGCGGGGGACATCTCATTCAAACCACCATGCTCTGCTCCCTGACCCCCGTAGCCTTGTGTCCTTATCATAATACAAAATGCACGTGTGAAATTCTGTAAGTCCCCACAGTCCTTCACAATCAAAGTCCAAAATCTTTTCTGAGATTCAAGGTAATCTCTCAATTGTAACCCCGCCTCCATAAAATCAAAAAGTAATAGCATACTTACAGCACACAACGGCACAGAATATATATTACCAGTCTAAAGGGGAGGAACGGTGGCATGCATAGTGAGGAAATATCGGAACAAAGCAAAACCAAACCCCAGCAGGGCAAATAGAAAATTCACTAGCTCCACGTACCATGTCAAAGGGCTTCCATGTCTCTGCCCTGCTCATTTTGATGCCTGAAACACCTTTTTCTCTTGAGCTGTTCCACTCCCCGTTTGCAACTCTCTTTGGCAGATATCCCATGGTTCCAGCATCTTCAGCATCCTGTGGTCTCCAACATAACCCACACTGCACTTCCACAGCTTCACACCATGGCCTTCCAGGGCCTTTGTGCAGGGACTGTCTTGCCACATGCCTGGCCTCAGCAGCTCTCTGAAACCGTGGAGGTAGATTCCAGAACTCCTCACTTGTGCATCCTTTATGACTCTGATGCTAGCAGTCTGGAGATGACACCGCCCTTTACGGCTGCAGGCTTTGGCTGGACCCCGTTCTCTTCATCACTTTTTCAGCAGCTTTCGTTTATCATTTCTCTGCAGAAGCAGAAAATGACTGGAGCATTTTCCTTCCACAAGTTGGAAGTTTAGCTCGGTGGGATCTTGCCCCAAGGGTACCCCTCCCTTTCTTCCAATACAGATCTGGCTCCTCCTCAATCTCCTTCTCCCCTTCAACACAAGCCTCAGCTGCAATGTTTAGATTTTCTGGTTTTCCGTTTCTCCTCTGTGTATTTGCGTTTCTTTCTGTCTCCCTTCTCTTCCATTGCAGACCTGCTGACAAGTGATTACTGATAACCACGCTGCAGAATCTATACTAGGCTATCTTGAAATCTTCCCCACTGAAGAAATTAGGCTGTTACTTTTTAATTTGGCAGCAGAGAAGTTCTTAGGACAAGGGCGGAAAGTAGCACATTCTTTGCCAATGCTTCACAAAAAAACCAAAAAACCAAACGAAACAAAGTCTCCAGCCCAGTTGCTAATATCGTTCAGTCTAAAATCTCCTGAGCTGGGCTTCCACAGTCTGCGTCTCTCTCGGCGTTACTGTCTTCCAGACTCCGAGGATGGCCCGTTAAGCTTCACTTCCAGCCTTCAACCCCTTCCCTAGTCTAACATCTCAAAGTCTTCCACATTCCTCAAAAAACAACAACGAAAACACATAGTCAGGTCTGTCATAGCAATCGCCTATTCCTTGGTACCAACTTCTGTATTATTTACTTTTCTGCTGCTGTGTATAATGCCCAGACCAAAGAAACTTCCAGAAAGACTTGAGTTTATGTTTCTGCAGGGATAAGAGCCCATCGCTGTCATCATGTGTGTGACAGCAGACAGGCATGGTGACTGGAGGCTCAGGTCTCTGACCACAGTCACTGAAGAGAGAGCAAACCGGGAATGGTGCATAGCTTTACAATGCAAAGCTTTCCTTCAGGAACTTAACTCTTCCAACAAGGCTACACCTCCTGACCTCCCCAAAGAGCAAAGTATTCAGATGCTTGACACTATAGTAAACATCTCATTAGAACCACCACACTGGAAGTTCCCTTGCCAAAGCTTCCTGACATTCTCTCCTCTCATTTTCTGATTGAGCAGGTGCTTGCCCGAGATAATCAGGTGGGCAGCAGGATGCAGAACGTGTATGAACTCTGCTTCTCTGGCCTTCGGCAGCCACCTGCAGGATGTTTATGCTGTTGTAAGTAGAAGACATACTGGAGGAAATTTATTCATGTGAAATTTTCTTCTTCTGGTAGTCAGCTTTTCCTGTTTCACTTCGTGTGACTGAAACTGCCCCGCATAAGAGAATTCTGGATTCAGGGCAGAGCTTCTAGGAAAAATTAGTGTGATGTTTTTCCAGTTGCTTCCGGAAACTTGCTTTAACCTTCACATGACCTTGAAAAGACTTGGTGTGTTTCTTTGTGCTGAATGGCATCCATGCAATAACTGAAATTTCAGATAGTTGGGGCCAGTGAGGGGGTTCCTAGCCTCGGAGGCAGGGATATCACAATCTGACTTCTTTTTCACCCAATCCTGAGTAACTTTCTCTTCCTTTTAGTGTTATATAAGAGGACATTTTGTATGGAATTTTATTATAGTTGAAATGGAATATTTTGTTATAGCATCTCTTTGGGAAATAAGGATCTAAACAATATACTATTGCTGATCAATTTTGCATTTTTAGGAATGTAATTCAAAAGTTCCAAAGCAAGTGATATGTGACAATGTGTCAGTATATACATAGAAACAAGCACTCTCTCTCCCAGTGGTAGCACAGACATCCTTTCTATGGATGCTGACTATTAAATTTAAAAGGCAATTTGCATACTTCAGTTTTTCTTTTGATCATATTAATCTCTTACCTTTTAGTAAAGATTTCCATGGACAACAACTCTGACTCATAAGCTCCCCTACCACACCCCTCCCACTTTTTGAGACCTTGTGATAGCAAGGCTATTTTAAAAGCAAAATCCATGGTAAAGGAAATAATATAAAACTGCCTGTTAAATATAAAAGCTGTAACAAAAAAACAAACCAAACAAACAAAAGATGAAGCCCTTGCCCTCATAAGAATATAAACAATGGCTAGAGGTTCAATTAGTTGGAAAATTCAAGTTGCAGGAGTATAACATAAAGTCTAAAAACAAATTCTAAAATATTTGGGGGGCATGCATTCAATTTTCTGTTGGAAAAGAAAATCTGATACACTTTTGAAAAACAGTAACACAGGAAAAGTTTCCTTTAAAATAAGCTAACTCAACATTACCTTTCTTTCCTTCTTTCCACAGACAGTGGAATAGAAAGATTGTTATCTGGAACTGAAATAACATAATCAGCCACATTGTCAAGGAGGGCATACCACACTGCCTCCACTTTGCCTGAGCTTTGTCAGGTCTCTGGACCAAACAGACTAGATTAAACCTTCTAGGACTTTTTTTTTTAAGTATCTGAGCATACTTGTCCTCCATGTACAGAAGAAAAGAGTTGCTTTAAGAGGCATGGCTAATTATGTTCTTATCTACATCACAACTCACTAGAGAGGGCCATTACTTAGTAATGGAAAAGTCCTAAAGACTGGACCTCAGAAAGATGTTTGCCAATGCCACAGCAAAGGGGGAAAGAAATTGAGGGGAGATGCTGTCAAGAGTTTCTTCTCTGGGAAAAGGTGGCTGTAGACAGAGGTTTCATTCCTGCCCAGTCCTGCAGCCATTCAGTCCCAAAGAAACACACAGAGGTATATATTAATTATGCACGATTTGGCCTATTAGCTCAGGATTATTATTAGCTAGCTCTTACAACCTAAATTAACCCATAATTCTTGTCTATGTTTAGCCAAGTGGCTTGGTACCTTTTCTCAGTAAGGCATTCTCATCTTGTTTCCTCTCTTTCTGAATGACGATTGTGTCTCTGCCTTTCCTCGTCCCTGAATTCTCCTAGTCTAGTTACCCCACCTATATTTCCTGCCTGGCTACTGGCCAATCAGTGTTTTCTTAAAGCAACACAAGTGACAAACCTTTACAGTGTACAGTACACGAGCATTATCTCACAGCATTCACCCATTTTTTATGACTCTAATCTCCTTTGTTTAGATTTTTTCCTGACCATTATCCATAACAACTTATAACCAACATTCTAAACAAAGACAAGCATCCATAATCCATTTTTTGAGAAAGTTGGCATAGTTTTCTAGGATACTTCCTGCTGATTGGGGACACGGATAATCTTATGGAGACCCAAAGAAGATTATGGTCAAGTCCTGGCTGGAGTATTCTGTGAGGCTAGATCATCTCAGTTAGCAGTCTAAGGCTGTTCTGGATGTAGAACTCAGAGGAAACTGCAACAGAGGTGCTCTCAGACATTGGATCATCAGAGCTATCTATTCCCATTGAAGAATTTTCAGAGGGTCTTCCTTTATAAATCTTATTTTTTTTCTTAACCCAGAATGAATCCACAGCCTCTCATTTCCTGTAGGAACAAAAACCAAACATCTTTTCCAAGGTAACATATCTTTTGCCTTAAATTTTGAAGTCAAGACATTTTCAAAATTTATAGGTTAGATTAATCCAGCAGCATTTATAATCAAATGTCTTTTAGCAGCTGTTGCTTCTTCCTCAGCATTCAACAATTCAAAGACAACACAATAACATACAGTATCCAGACTCTGTATATTTTCCACCTTTATGTGGATTTTTTTCTTTTTCTTTTTATATTTTGTTTTTTTGAGACAGGGTTTTTCTGAATCTTTGGCTGTCATGGATCTCACTCTGTAGACCAGGTTGGCCTTTAAACTCACAGAGAACTGCCTGCCTCTGCCACCTGAGTGCTGGGATTAAAGGTATGTGCTACCATACCCTGATACTCTTTCTTTTTTTAAAAGGACTTTCTCTATCCTTTTTTCTTTTCTATTCCAATATGACATATTTTTTAAACACACTGTAAACCATTTAGAGGTGTTTTTTGTCTGAATCTATCTTTATTGTATATCTCTATCTTTTCTTTTTTTTTTTTCCACATGAGTCTTTAATCTTCTAAGTGATATGGCTAGGATTAAAGCTGCAGCTTTGGTGGCTGCCTCTATTCTATTCCTTAGCTTTTTGAGAGGCTAGCATCAGGGCAGAGGTAATGGCAGGAGCCATGTTTATTGCCACAACTCCATGCCACCACCAAGATGCCTGCCATTGGCTGCTCACAAACACCATTTAAGTGTTTGGTGGCAGAGCCTCTTAAAAGAGCTGCAAGATTTTTGCATTAACACTGAGTCAGGAAGCCTCTCTTAAAGGAGCTGAGCCTCTTCTTACCTCGAGCAAACAGAGTCCACCTGAGACAATACTGCTACTAAGAAGCCATGCTTGACTCTGTTCTTTTGTGTCTCGAATTCCTCCCCAAGCTCTCTCAGGCTTTATGTGGATGTAGTTGCCAAACATTGGGCACCATTTGTAGATGGAAGTTTCTGTCATGCCCAGTCCCACAGCCATTCAGTCCCAAAGAAATAGAGAGGCTTATATTAATTATATACTGCTTGGTCTATTAACTCAGGCTTATTATTAACTATCGCTTACAACTTAAATTAATCTATAATTCTCATCAATGATTAGCCACATAGTGTGGTACCTTTTCTCTGTAAAGTATTCCCATCTTGCTTATTCTGCATCTGGCTGGTGACTGTCTGACAATACTCAACAAGGCTTGTCCTGTCCCTTTCTGATGAGGCTTCCTCATGTTGCCTGGCCTCTCAGTATTGAGTGAAAGAACACAAATTGTGTCGGAAAATTTGTCCAAATAAGCACACAAACAAACATGGACATTCAGTGCATCTGGGGGAAGTCTTTATTATATGAATATCTGCAATAATGTAAGAGGAACCAAAGGTTTCAGTGAGATCTTAGGACTCCACCATCACTGTTTTCTGCATCTTTGGAATCTTGTTTCTGGAACAAATTACTGTTTAGTTGTGCTCAGTGAGTTTTCAAAGTATTTATTCTTTTTCAAAAAATGATACAGAGGGTTATCTAGATGGTTCAGTGGGTGAAGGTACCTGATGCCAATTCTGACGACCTGAGTTCAATCCCTTGGGATCATACAGTAGAAAGAGAGAACTGACTTCCATAAATTGTTGTATGACTTATAAACACACACAAACACAAAGAAAGAAAGAAAGAAAGAAAGAAAGAAAGAAAGAAAGAAAGAAAGAGAGGAAGAAAAACAGAAATGTAATTTTTTTTTAGACAAAAGTTTTCTTTTTTACAAGTACATTTTTCTGTGATAATCTTGTGGCAACTGTGCAGAATTATGTATTCACTTGTGCTGGAAAGCTAATTGTTCCTTCTATTCTGGTATTCTTAAAATGAATATTGCCCTAAAAGACAAATATTCTTAATATTTTTCTTAGTGTTCCATTGCTATGAAGAGACACTATGATCATGACAACTCTTCTAAAGAAAAAACATTCAATTGGGGCTGGTTGTAAGTTCAGAGGTTTATTCCATTATCGTCATGGTGGGAAGCATGGCAGTATACAGACAGACTTCCTCCAACAAGGTCACACCTACTCTACTCCAACTAGGCCACACCTATGAGCCACTTCCTATGAGCCCATAGGAGCCATTTTCATTCAAACCATCACAATTTTTTTATAAACCTGAAAAATTTGAAGAGCTAGGTCACATATAGCTAACAGACCCATTTGCCACAACAATGTAAAAAATAATTGAGTCAAAGTCTAGAAGTTCATGCAATAATTCGGATCTTGAATTTCCCCTAGAGACCCATGTGCCAAAGGCTTGGTGTCTAGGTGACAGTATTAGGGGTTGGTGGCACCTTTGAAAGGTGGGGTCTAGTGGGAGGTTTTCAAGTTACTGACCTATATCTTTAAGGAGGACTGTGGGACACACAGTCCTTCCCAGGTCTTTGGCTTCTTAATTCTGGGTAAACAATCCCTGGTGTGCTACCTTGAGGAAGGGCCCAACTGAAACCAGGCTGGGACCTTCGAAACTGAGCAGACGTATGATGTGGAAGTCCTTCTGTATATGTGTTACTTTTACTGGTTAATTGAATAAAGAAGCTGGCTTGGCCTGTGATAGGGCAGAGTAGAGCTCGATAGAGAAAACTAAACTGAATGCTGGAAGAAAGAAGGCAGAGTCACGAGACACCATGTAGCCACGAGAGTGGAAAGACGCATGCTACCTGCTGGAACCTGGTTGGTAGGCCACGAGCCTTGTGGTAAAATATAAAATAATGGAAATGGGTTAATACTAGATGTAAGAGCTAGCTAGCAATATGCTTAAGCTACTGGCCAAATAGTATTACAAATAATATAGTTTCTGAGTGATTATTTCGTGGTCTGGGCAGCTGGGAATGAACAAGCTGCCTTTGGACAACAGAAATAAACACTTTTTTATTATAAGGTGATTATTTCAGATATTTTTTTCTTTAAATTTATTTATTTATCATGAATACAGTATTCTGCCTGCATGTATGACTGCAGGCCAGAAGAGGGCATCAGATCTCATATCACATGTTTGTGAGCCACCATGTGGGTGCTGGGAATTGAACTCAGGACCTCTGGAAGAGCAGTCTGTGCTCTTAACCTCTGAGTCATCTCTCCAGCCCCTATTTCAGATATTTCATGACAGTGCAGAAAGCTAACTAACATAGTTCATGTAAGATTACTAACTGGCTAAAATACTGGTGGCTGTTTTGATTTGGTTTGGTATTTTTTGAAACAGGGTCTCACAAAGTAGCATGGGATTACCTTGAACTCACTGGTTGGGCTAGACAGAACTCATGGCTATCCTCCTGTATTAGCCTCTTAGTGTTGAGGTTACAGGTGTGTACCGCTGTGTCCTACCTATGAAAACATTCAAAATATCTAATAAACTGGGCTTGTGAAAAGACTCAGTAGATACAGGCACTTGTTGCCAACCCTTATGAACTCAGTTTAAGTCCTTGAACCCGCACACAGTGGAAAAAAAAAAATCAACCCCACAAAGTTGTAAAGTTGTCCTCGACCACCATGGCACACACTCTCTCCCTCACTCTCTCTAAATAAAGAAATGTGTTTTTTTTTATCTAATAAACTAAATATCATACTGATGTGAACATGACTGCAGTTCAAACCATGTCATAACCAGATAACTTTAAATAGGCAAAGACCACTAAAAATGCCCTGTGCTTGGTTCAAATTTATCCATGTTAATCAGTTTCTTGTAACAAATTCCCAAGACAAACAAGATACAAAGACAGATTTATTCTGGCCCCAGCTTTGTAAGGTCCCATTGTTCACTCTGGATCTGGACAAGGTTGGGTCAAGGGTGAAGGTAGGACAGAGCTGTGGACCTGTCCTCAGCAGAAGATGGAGAACAAGAGAAAGCCCTCAGTGACACACCTCCAGGGACCTATTTCCTCTAATTAGGCCCCTCCTCTGAAAGTCTCCTTGACTTCCAAACAACATCATCAGATTATCCGTCAGCCTGTAGATAAGAACATCCATTGAGCAGGTCAGTGCATTGGTGATCTACTCAACCTCTCAAGGCCTGGACTGACCGGCTGGACGCTAAGCCTTCACAGAGCCTTTTAGGGAGATTACATATCTAAACCATGACTGCCCACATTTCCTTATTTCCACATTTTCCTCTTATTCCCCTTCATTTCCATGCTCTATAAATACATTATCTCAAGGGAAGAGAAGGAAGAGACAAACACCAGCTCTAACTACGCTTTAGGTGTTTTCGTGAGAGAAAAACAAACGGTCCAGTGAGTTAAGAATTGAAGAAATTCAAAAGCACCGAATAGGCGCATGCACGTGTGTTTGGTCTAAGTACACAGGATAAAGTGAAAAGGGCTCACATGAATTAACTGAGGGAAGCAAAGCCTGGCTCAGGGTACTGGCAGCTGGGTGGGGGCTAGGGGCGGGGCAGGGGAACCAAGTCAGGGAGACAAACAGGATGCTGGGAGGTGAGAAATAAGGGTGGGGAGGAGTGGGCAAGCTTAAGAGGAACTAACAAGTTCTGTTGCTTATAGTTACCCAGAAAACCTTCAGAGCAATAACAGACAACAATCTTGAAAGAAAGACCCTGGGAGCTAGAGAACCTCGATCTGAGGAGACCCAGGCAGGTGTTCTGGTGTACTGGGGAGGTCTCTCACATGCATGGCCCCAAACGCCGACTCCTCTTTTGTTGGCCTTGGACCCAATAGATCCTGGCAAAGGAACTTAGAGAGGAAGAGTAGACCCTGGGCCCCAGGAAGTACGTGCCTTTAAAAATAGGAACTTGGGCTCTGTTCAGTCTAATTTGCTGGCTCCTCTGGTTTTCAGCTTTTTCTGCTTGGAAAGGCTTTCAAGTAGAAAGAGATTTTGAGGAAGAATTCTAGTTTCTAGAAACTGAGCAGGCCCAACCATTCAAGCGGCCACTGTAAACTTAAAGATACTTGCCTCATCTAGGCTTCTTACCTCCCACCTCCTCTCCTCTCCCTTGCCCCCTTTCTAGGTGCCTCTGAGTCTGGGGTGCTTCCAAGGGACCAATTTTGCATTTCTTTAGACAAAAATTACCCACTTCTTTCTAGCTACTTTTGTAGAAACACTTTTTTCCTTGTTTCTGAAGAGTGTTCATTAAGAAAGACTACATCAGAGTATTGAAATGCAAATAAAAAATTCCCCTGTCCACCAAACATCAAGACAACCACTCCAATCATTTTCATATACTTTCAGCCAATCTTTCTTTCCAAAGCTGATAAAGACCTCTGCCCCATTCCTGGTACATGGTGTGTATCCATGGATATAGCAAATGCTTTATTCTCAGTGCCTATCTGCAAGGGCCAAAAGAAAGAAGGGTGCTTTCAGTTGGCAAGGCCAACAGTATATTTTTACAGTTTTACCTCAAAAATATATTAACTCTCCAGTTCTGTGTCATAGCCTAGTTAGAAGAGATCTTGATTGCCTCTTCCAGAAACATCATAATGGCTCACTATATTAACAATATTATGTTGATTGGACCAAGTAAGCAAGAAGTAGCAATCACTTTGAACTCATTGGTAACCCATATGTATATCAGAAGATGGGAAATAAATCCAACCAAAATTCAAGGGCCTCCTATCTTAGTGAAATTCTTAGAGCCCAGTGGTGTGGGGCCTGCAGAGACACTCCTTCTAGGGTGAAAGATAAATTATTGCGCCTGGCCCCTCCCACCACCCAGAAAGAAGAACAACATTTACTGGCCTCTTTGAATTCTGGAGACAGCACATCTCTCACTTGGCTGTGCTCCTCTGGCCCATATACCAAGTGACTTGGAAAGTTTTGTGTGGGGCCCAGAGCAGAAGAATGTTCTTCAACAGGTTTAGGCTGTTATGCAGGCTGCCCTACCACTTGGACCATATGCTCCAGGAGACCTACTGGTACCTACTGGTACCTGACAGGTCAAAGGCAGGTAGGGATGCTGTTCAGAGTCTCTGGAAGGTCCCTTGAGGTGAATCATATCAGAAACCCTTGGTATTTTAGAACAATTCTCTGCATCATCGGAAGACAACTATTCTCCCTTTGACATACAACTCTGAACCTGCCCTTGGGCCTCAGTAGAAATTGAAAGTTTGGCAATGGGCTACCAAGTTATCACGTGACCTGAGCTGCCCACCATGAGCTGAGTGTTATCTGACCCAACAAGTCATCAAGTAAGACATGCACAGCAATCTACTAGTGGTATATATGTGATCAGGCCCATATATACAGGTCCTAAAGGCACAAGAAAGTTACATAAAGAAGTTGCCCAAATGTCTATGGTTTCTACTTCCATTATAATGTCATCAGCTGCCAAGCATTCACCCATAGGGTCATGGGTTGTTCCCTGGGATCGGCTGACTGGGGAAGAGAAGACTAGGGCCTGATTTACTGATGGCTCTGCATGACACGCAGGCACCACCCAGAAGTGAGCAGTTGCAGCATTACAGCCCTGTTCTGGGATGACCCTGAAAGACACTGGCGAATTCTTCATGGTGGGTAGAATTTTGGGCAGTACGCATGGTTATATGGTTTGTTTGGAGGGAGAAATGTCCAGATGAGCAGTTGTTCACTGATTCATGGGCTGTAGCCAGTGGACTGACCAGATGGTCAGGGGCTTGGAAACAGCGTGATTGGAAATTGGAGAGAAAGACATCTGGGGAAGAAGTATGTGGATAGGTCTCTTCAGTGGTTGAAGGATGTTAAGATGCTTGTATCCCGTGAGAATGCTCATCAAAAGATGCTCTGTGGACAGTCAGCCTTTCTTCAGGCTGTCATTGCCCAATGGGCCCGTGAATGAAGTGGCCATGGTGGCAGAGATGGGGTTATGCTTGATGACATAGACATCTACTCATAGCAGCTACAGCTGCTGCTGTGTGCCAGATCTGCCAACAGCAGAGACCAACACTGAGCCCCCGATAAGGCACCATTCCCTGGGATGACCAGCCAGTGACCAGGTATCAGGTTGACTGCAGTGGACCACTTCCTCCGTGGAAAGGACATTACTTTGTCCTTACTGGAGTCGATCCTTATTCTGGTAATGAATTTGCCTTTCCTGTCTGTGATACTTCAGCCAAAACCACCAGTGCACAGACTTATTGAACGCCAAATCCACCACCATGGAGTTCCACACAGTATTGTTTCTGAGGAAGGCACCATGCCCGTCTGTACTCTATGTGCCGCCATACAGTTAGTGAACCAGGCAAGGGGCTGGAGATTGAAACACACAAAGACTCTCAGACAGAGACACAGGTCATCCTTGATGCCAGAATGCCCCAAGAATGCCCCCTTTATTGTGTTCATGGGCAGCTTATACAGGGGTAGCCACACCCCAGTCAAATGCACCAGAAACCATTCCCCTGCCATCAGGAACTCCTGAGGGTCTCGTGCTCAGAGCTGCTGTAGACACTCAGATCAGGGGAAACAAGATGTTTATAAGATATTCAGGATCTGGGGGTTCACAGCTCTCAACAGGAACTCACTTCAGAGAAGTGCCATGGTGGGCCCATGATCATGGGATCCATCGGTTTTGCCATGTTCCCCACCATCCTGAAGTATAATGAGATATGACCGTGTGTGTTCAATTGACAAGAAGTGAACTTGTGATGGCTATTCTTGGTTGTCAGTTTGAAACAACATCTAAAAATGGTGGAATTTTTATTTAATTTGAAGTAGGAAGATTCACTTCTAATCTGGATCTTTAAGGTAGAAAGACATACCTTAATGTCTCTCTCTCTCTCTCTCTCTCTCTATATATATATATATATATATATATATATATATATATTTGTACATAATCTTTATATATATACAATATACATATACATAAAATGAATAGAGATTCATTTTATAAGTTCTATTACTCTCAAGAACCATGACAGATATACTTTACAATGGTATAAAAAGCAAACACATTCAGTGGAAATTAAATTTTATATTTTAATCTCACCTGGGGCTGGTGATGGGCCACGGGATGTGCTCTGGCCATGCTATGCAGTGACAGTCCTCCAAGGACTTCGCTTGGCAGGTTAGGTGAATTATTCACTGCCCCTCCAACTTATTAGGAACAGTTTAAGGTGGGTTTGTTGAAAGCCAGGCAGGAGTGGTGCATGCCTTTAATCCCAGCACTCAGGAGACAGGTGGATCTCTGAATTCAAGGCTAGCTTGTTCTGCATAGCGCATTCCAGGACAGCCAGAGCTACACAGAGTAACCCTTTCTCAAAAACAAGACAAAACAAAAAAATGGGTTTATTGAGTAGGAGCATCATAGAACAAGAAATATATGTGCACATTATAGGTGTTGCTTATTCAATTATGTTATTTAGTATTTTTTCTTTTAAAATTCATTTTACTTATATTATGAGCGTGTGTGTGTGTTGTGTGTGTGTTGTGTGTGTATGTGTGTGTGAGTGTGTGTGTGTGTGTGTGAGTGTGTGTGTATGTGTGTGTGAGTGTGTGTGTGTATATGTGTGTGTGTGTGTGTGTGTGAGACATGAGGGCACTGTTGGGAATCTCCGCTCTGGTTTCGCTCCTCCCATTCCAGAAAGCCTGCCCCTCAAAAAGCCCACCAAGGATCAGTTCCTCCCCGAGAGCTACTCAAGACCACACCTACAGGGTATTTAAGACCTGGTCTCCAGGTCTACCACGTGAGATTTCCCTACTGTCTTTCTGAGAGTCACCACGGAATTGCTTTGCTCTGTTTATTAAATCTGGTCTTATTAATTCGGTTTGACTTGGCTTATTGCATCAGCAGAGGAACCCCCAAACCAGGGATTTTCAAAATACTTATCATGTATAATATATGTTCAGAGGTCAGAAACCAACTTTTGGGAGATTTTTCTCTCCTACCATAATTTCCCAAGCTTGAGCTCAGATCATCAGGGTTTTGTGGTAATCAGTTTTCTGCCCCCTGATAATGTTTCCCCATCAACATAGTAAGCTGGATCCAGCTGACTGTAAAAGCATAACAACAGGCTTATTGAATAAAGAAGCTCCCGGGTGGGTTCTCCAGTCCTAGAGATCAAGGCCGGAGAAGCCATGCCCACAAATGAAAGCGCAGAGACTTTATAGGTTGCAAGCAAGGGATGATAATGTGTTCATGTCCACACACTGGGTGTACGCCCAAGTATGGTCAGAAGTTGAGGGCTTTAGGCGAGGACTTGGAGCTGTCAACTTCAGGGGAGGAAGCTGCTGTAGCCACCAAGAATGTGGAACTGGAGCTTTTTGGTGTCTTCCCTTCTTTGGGAGACTCTGAGCGGGTGGGGTTTGGATAGAGAGAGAAACAGGAATGGGGCTTCCCAATCATACAGGGGTGAACTGGAGGACCCAATCAAACATGTGGCCCGCACATTTACCTTCTGAACTACCTCAACAGTCATTTGTTTGTTTGTTCTGAGTCTCTAACTCCTTAGCCTGCTGTCTCTGCTTCCTGAGTGCTGGATTACAGGCATGAGTCATAACGGGCATAATATCTTTTTTTTCTTCTTTCATTTTTTTGTATGTGTGTTTGGTGTATATTTGTGTATATGTATTGACATGGGTGTGTGGTCTCATACAGCTAGGGACCAGAGGTTGATTCAGATCTGACGCCTGTCTCTGACACCTAAGTGTTGGGATTAAAGGTGTGTGCCACTAACGACAGGCTCTTGTTTAGTTTCTTTTTTTTTTTTGTACCCCCTATGTACCCAAGCAGACTTAGAATTTGAGATCTACTTGCATCTCCCTGGTTTTGAATTACAGGCAGGAACCACCTAGGAACTGCTAAGGTCCCATCTCTTAAAGGTCCCACTTAGTATCTCCATATTGCAGATCTAGCTTTATGGCGGACACACAACATTGAGCCCACAATGCTCGGTATGTTATGCATTAATACAACAATAACTGCTGAACCTGGTGGTGCAGTCCTTTAATCCCAGAACTCAGAAGGCAGAGGGACAGATGGATCTCTGAGTTGGGGAACAGTCTGATCAAGTTACAGGACAGTTAGGACTACATAGAGAAACCCTGTCTTGAAAAACAAAAAATAGATAAATGAAATAACAGCAATGAACAAACTCAGTTCCCAATAAGAAATAAAACTGCAGAATAAATTTATGTGTGTATAAGTCACTGACTTCAGAATTATGAATCAGATCCCTCTGACATGTGATAACACATTAATATCTCTGACCAGTCCTTCAGAGCTAGCTTAAAATCTCAATGCTATATAAACACTTAAGCTGACATATTTCACAAGAAAAAAATAACCAATAGACAACCAAACACAAAAGACAGAGTTTAGCTGAGCTAACAGGACTCAGGGAAGCCACTCTAAGGACACTAAAGCAGCTCTTTCTAGCTGTCACCAGCAGTCTCTTTGTGAGGCCCACAGATGTAAGCTTGCTCCACCTTGACTGGAGATCAGAGAGTTTGAGCTTATTTTTGCTCTCTTGAAGTTGTTGACAACAGATGTGGCTACAAACAAGATATCCTGACCTAGGGTGTGGTTAATTAGTATTTTGGGTGTAGAGGTGAATCCGCTCCACTTGGACAAAAGGTTGGAGAATTCAAGTCTTTTCCTTATATCCTGTTAATGAAGTCTGCTGTATCCCCCTGCCCCTTCTGGAGTTAAGTATAAAAGTGTGTGGAAAATAAATGAGGCAGACTCAGTATTCACTGAATGTCCCTCCTGATTCTGTTCTGTGTTTCTTTTTCTTATTTCTCTTATATCTCTGTTCCTTTTGCTTAATTCTAATCCTCATGATCCTACCCTGGAATGTATGAATTTCGTCAAGGCTGGTCTTCAACATTTCTTGGCAGGTTTTTCCCTATAGAATGAAGATGTGGCAGAAGGAGGCTGAATCATCTTCCCAGGATCCCGTGGCCACAGTTCTGAGTACCCTCAGGATCCCCAGAACCAAGATTCAATGCCCGTTGCTAACATCCCTGTCAAAATTTCAGGAGTGGCTCGGCTGTTCTCTAGTTTCCTCTTCCAAAGGTATTGTCTGGACCATGTTGTCCCAACAGACGGCTTCACCTATAGATATTAAACTCAGAGGTCTTCCTTTTGGCCCTTCACCTCTGAGAGTTCCAGGTCACTCATGACGATATTCCCAGCACTCTCATTTTCTAGATATCTGGAATGTCCAGATGTTAATCCCTTAGCTACCTCCCTACATCCTCTTTTTGATTGAACTCTCCTACTTAGGTTCCAAGATCTAATGATTCGACTATTTGTGCTATTGTTCTTGATTGAACATTTTTCCCCCGGAATTTTGTTGTTGTTGTTTAACTGATTGTTTTGAGATAGGGTCTGAAGTACCCCACGCAAGTTTGAACTTAGTATGTAGCCATTGTTAATCTTTTTGTTTGGTTGGTTGATTTTTCAAGGCAAGGTTTCTCTGTGCATCCCTGATCATCCTGGAACTCACTCTGTAGACCATGCTGGCCTCAAACTCAGAGGTCTGTCTGGTTCTACCTCCGATTGCTGGGTTCAGAGGTGTGCACCACTACTGCCAGCTTGCCTTGGTTAATCTCAAACTTCTAATTTTTTTTTTGCCTCAACCCACCCTACTTCTGGGAATTCAGTTGTGTCCTGCCACTCCTGGCTATTTCTCTGCCACTGTCTTTGGATGACATGTTCAGCCAAAACAGAATCCAGGGCAATTGCTGGAGTCAGGCAGGCAGGGAATCATCCACAGAGTTTGAACTTCATCAGAACTCTTGGCCATCAAACTATGTGTAGTACTGCACACCCGTAATCCCAGGACTCAGGAAGGATTGAGAATTTGAGGCCAAACTGGATTACGTAAAACCAAAACAAACCAAAACAACTCTTAGCCTTCTAGTTCAATCTCAATACTTATGATACTTCCTTGGCAATTTTAAACTGGACATATAGATGGCTGGATAAATAAGGGCTTGTAGAGATGCATGAAGGAATCTCCACAGCACTGCAGCGTTTTAGAGATGGGTGGCCCTCAATATATTTCCTATATTACTTCAAAGCCAGTCTCCTGTTCTCCTCTAAGGTGTGTGGACCTGTGGTGTCACAATTTCACAGTCACATGATACTCTTCTGCTCTTGTCACTCTCCGTCATCAGATGAGGAGGAGAAACTTTCCTGAGCAAGAAACCGAAAGTTTCTAAACCGTAACAGAAAGAGGAAATCTCAGGGGGATTTAGTTTTTACACAAGAACAACTGCCTGAGCTAGAACTACATGAGGTGTGAGTATGAAAGAGAAAGCAGGGCTTTGGAGCCTCAGCTCTACCGCCCTGGAGTCACTTTCAGCCTGGCTTATCCTGTGGTCACCTTGTTGAGCCTGGGTTATCGAGTGGACGTCATCCCACCAGTCATTAATCCATAGGTCTCCACGGAATAATTTCATCTGCGAGACACTGTTTTAGGAGCTACATAAGACGAAGGACTGAAAGTGCCCAGGTGCTTTTCTAAGGAGCAAAAAATACATATTTTTAAGAGAGGAGCTCTTATCCTCTCTTCTCCTTTCTCTCTCTCTCTCTCTCTCTCTCTCTCTCTCTCTCTCTCGTCTGTCTCTTTATCTCTCCCTTTCTATCTTCCTCTCTTCCTCTCCCCCATCCCTTTTTATCTCAATAAAATTCCTCATTTAAAAAAAAAAAAGTAAGAGAGGGTTGGAGAGATTGCTCAGTGGTTAGAACACTCACCACAAGAGGACCAGAGCTCAGCTTCCCAGAACCCATATAAAAATACTGGGTGGGTGTGGCTGCTTGCCTGTAATTCTAGCCATGGAAGGTAGAGACTGGAGTCTCCCCAGCAAGTTGGCTAGCAAAACTAGTAATATAGGTGAGCTCTGGGTTTCGACTGAGATCCTGCTTCAAAAGAATAAGGTGGAAGAGAATTGAAGAAGATTCCCCCTATCAAACTGGATTACACACACACCATGTACACAAGAAAAGAAGAAGCTAATTTTAGTCGATGAGATGTTTAAACAGGGCAGTGAATGACAGAAGGGAGAAGAAAGGAATCTTCATTGTCAACCAGACTGAGTCTAGAGACACCTAGGAGATTTGCCGCTGGAGTGTCTCTGGGGGTGTTTCCAGACAGGTTTATCCCCCGGAATACGGACAGCACCGCGCCAAGAGCTGGGGCCCCAAAGTGATGTGAACTCCAGCACTCACTTCTTGGCTGTGACTAGCTGCGACACATTTCTGCCACCACAGCTGTAGCTGCTCTCAGTGCTATGCCGTCCCTGCGACGATGGGCCGTTCGCTCAAACCGGGAGCCAAATAAACCTTTCTTTCTTGAGTTGTTTCTGTCACAGAAAGGAAATACATAGCTAACAGGGAACTTGCCCATGAAGAGGTAACGACTGAACTAAAAACTAAACGGGAAAGAAAAGAAGCATCAGTATGGAAACTTGAGAGCCTTTCTCCTGCGGGACAAGATGGCTGCAGTATGTTTAGGTACCACATCCTCACATCACACTGTCCAAAGTAGGTCTGGGGGGTTTCCTGTTGCGAGGAAGAAAAATATTTCCCACAAGGCCCTAGCGTACTTACCTTCCTGTCCCAACGGCGGCCAGAACTAGGTCGCACACCTACTCTCCAGCCAAGAGGGTGGGGTTCGGTGACTGCCTGGGAGCAACTGTGGCTCTGCAGGAGACGAGAAGGGGTGGCCTGTACTGAGCCCGAGCAACCTGAACTGAGCCAGACCAGCTTGCTGTCACCCCAAAAGCCAGCTGGAGAGACTGCATTTATTTTGGAGTGATTGGGCACCTAAGCCTGGGACAGGCACTGTGCTAATGTTGAGGGTAAAAAGAAAAGCTAGTACCAGGCATGGTATTTCATTCTATACTCTCAGTGTTAAGAAGACTGAGGAGGACTGTTAAAAGTTCAAGGCTAGCTTGGACTCCTGTGTAAGGCCCTAGTCTCTCAGGTGTGGGAGCACACATTTGTAATCCTAGCATTCAGCAGGTAGCGGTGGGAGGATCCAAAATTCAGGGTCATCTTTGGCTATTTAGTAAGTTCAAGGCCAACCTGGGCAGGATTCATGAGACTTTGTCTCAAACAAACAAATGGGGGAAAAAAAATCTCATTTCACTTAAAAAAGAAAGAAAGAAAATGTATATATATATATATATATATATATATATATATCACACACACACACACACACACACACATATATATATATATATATATATATATGAAAGGTTTAGGAAATAAAACCTTATGTGAGGTATGAACCACTACTGGAGAGGTGAATGCAAGAGAATCAGGACATTGCAATTCATCCTCCTGCATGAATACATTGCAAGTTTGAGGCCAACTTGGAGACCCTGGCACTAAATACATAAATAATAAAAATAAAAACAAAGAGAAGAAAAAAGAAAACCAAAACAAACCTTAGGTCTGGGGTGAGTAACAGCTCCATCTAGAGCTCTGGAGTGCTCCCCCAGCAGACAGCTCCGTTTAGAGCTCTGGAGTGCTCCCCAGCAGTCAACTCAGTCTAGAGCTCTGGAGTGCTCCCCAGCAAGTCAGCTCAGTCTAGAGCTCTGGAGTGCTCCCCAGCAGACACAGGTTCTTTTAGATTCCCCAGCAGGGTAAAAGCAAACCAAAGCAAAGCAAACTGACAGACCCCACTTAGGCATTATATCCACTCTGGTGCTTGTGAATATTCAGCAAGAGGCACTCCCTCCTGCTCCTCCTCCCCACACTCCTATTTCCAAGTACTAGGGTTCAGTGCACCTTCTCCCCTCTCCCCCCACCCCTTTGCAGGGTGGAGGTGGAACCCAGGTCCTATGCATTCTGCGCCACCATTGTACCACAGAGCTCGGGCTGCATTTCTTTATCTCAGAAGATTTTCCCTTCCTCTCATTTCGTAAAACCATCTACTCACTTGACATGCTGTCACTGGACAGCTGGGCCCTGGACAGGTAATATTGCTCAATTAGCAGTCCCTGTCCTCAGAAGTTCCACTCTCGTTCCAACTGAGAAACCATCATGGTGCGCTGACAAGGAAAGAAAGTGTTACAGGAGAAATGGGTGTACACAACCCACCAGTAGAGCTCTTGCCGAGCATGCAGAAGGCTGTGCTAAAGCCTCAGAATCACAAAACAACACACAAACAAAGAAAAACATCTCCCAAACAAAAATCCAACATGGCTGAAAGTCATCAACAAACCCATAGATCAAATAATTATTATCGGTTCAGGGTATAGCTTGATGGTAAAGGACTTCTATGGTCTGGAGGCCCGGATCCAATCTCCAGCACCAGGAGGGAAAATGTCCAGGGTGAAGGAGATGGCACAGTTGGTAAAGTATCTACAGCTTTGCCAACATAACCCAAAATAAACTCTTTCTTTTCTAAGTTGTGTTGGCCATGATCTTTTATCATAGTGACAGAAAATGAACGAAGACCCAAGTGTGTACCAGGGAGTAGGACATTGCTGTGACAGCCTGGGTGTGTGTTTTCTTTTTGTTTGCTTGGGTCTTGTCAGAACTTGTAGTGATATTTTATTTGTGTTTTAACAAATAAAGCTTGCCTGAAGATCAGAATGCAGAGCTAAGCCACTAGATTTCATGGGGTGGTGGCACACACCTTTGATCCCAGGACTCAAGGTCTCCCTGGGCTACACGAGATTGAATCTGCCTAAAAAGAGAAATAAGATTCACACAAAGGTGCCCCCAGCACTCAGGAGATACACAGCTTTAATCCCAGCGCTAGGGAGGTGAAGACAGAGTGATATGGCTGGGTAGAGAGAGGAACATAAGGTGGGAGGAGACAAGTGCAGTCTCAAGTTTGGTGACGAGCGTGGCGGTCTGCAGTCACTCTGAAGACAGGATCGCCCCTTTGCTTGTCTGAGCCTTGGTAGAGATAAGAACTCTCTATTGGGGGCTGGAGAGATGGCTCAGCGGTTAAGAGCATTGCCTGCTCTTCCAAAGGTCCTGAGTTCAATTCCCAGCAACCACATGGTGGCTCACAACCATCTGTAGTGAGGTCTGGTGGCCTCTTCTGGTCTTCAGGCATATACATAGGAAGAATACTGTATACATAATAAATAAATAAATATTTAAAAAAAAAAAAAAAGAACTCTCTATTGGCGTGGCTGCTTTGCTTTTCTGATCTTCAGCTTGAACTCCAGTATCTGTCTCCGGGTTTTTATTAATCACGCTACAGGGGCTGCCAGCTCACCAAAACATGACACGAAGACTTAATAATTATGAATGCTTAGCCTTGGTTTAGGCTTGTTCCTAACTAGTCCCCCCCCTTGGTTTTTCAAGACAGGGTTTCTCTGTGTAGCCCTGGCTAACCCTGAACTCACCCTGTTGACCAGGTTGTCCTCAAACTAACAGAGATCCGCCTGCCTCTGCCTCTCGAGTGCTGGGATTAAAGGTGTGCGCCACCACAGCCTAGCTCTAACTAGTTCTTACAACTTAAATTAACTCATTTCTATTCATCCACATATTTTTATGGCTTTTACCTCTCTTCCTGCATGTCTTGCTCCCTTTGTGTCTGGCTGGCAATTTTTGTCTTTTTTCTTTGAGACCTCTCTGTTCCCAGAAGTTTTGTCTAGCTATTGGCCATTCAGCTCTTTATCAAACCAGTCACAGTGACACATCTTCACACAGCGTAAAGGAATATTCCACAAGAATCCTGGCTTTAGTCATGAAGGATATATAAGTAAAGGGTT
Organism: Chionomys nivalis; assembly: GCF_950005125.1. Classification (NCBI taxonomy): domain Eukaryota; kingdom Metazoa; phylum Chordata; class Mammalia; order Rodentia; family Cricetidae; genus Chionomys; species Chionomys nivalis. The sequence goes on from NC_080091.1 coordinate 66,733,771, forward strand.
TCAGAGAGCCACTGAGGTCAGGCATATGGCAGAAGAGTCCTTTTGGGGGGGCGGGGGCTGAAAGGCTAGTGTGTGAAGTTGTGGAAGTGAGACCACAGTTACAGTTTAGACCCCAAGATGTTGGAGATGCCAGAGCTGTGGGAAATCTGCCAAGGAGAGCTGCCCATAGGGAGTAGACGAACCCAAGAGAGAAAAATGTGTTACAGCAGCAAAGCTGGAAGGGCGGTGACATCACACAAGGAGGTGGAGAACTTTGGAGTTTGCCCTGCTGGGCTCCACACTTTCTTTGCTCCAGTGTTTTCTCTCCACACCTCCATCCCTCCCTTTTGAAATGGGTGTATAGGTTTTGTGCCGCTGGACGCTAGAAGCACGTCATTTCCTTTTGGATTTTACAGGAGGTTACAACTGAGAGGTTGCCTGGAGTCTCAGAACAGAGTTTAGATTTTTTTGAAAATGGCATTGAGGCTGAAAGACTATGGGGACTTTTGAAGTTGGACTAGATGCATTTTGCATCGTTACATGGCTGCAGACTAGAGGTGCCAGGGAGTGGGATGTGGTGGTTTTAGCATTTGAGTCCTTAGCCCTCTGTGGGTGGTGCTATTTTGGGGAGGGGGTCCGGGAGCTGCCTCGATGGAGGAAGTGGGTCACTGGGGAGTGGGCTGGAGGTCCAAGTCTATCCCCATCTCCAGTTCTCTGCTTGTTTGCTTTTCAAAATGTGAGTTCGCGGCTGTTCCTGCTGCCATGCTTACCTGAGGCCACACTTTCCCACCACAATGGCCATCAAACCACAAGCCCCAAATGAATCTTCCTTCTCTATGTTAGCTTGGTCGTTGAGTTTTAATGCAGAAGTAGAAAAGTAACTAACACAGGAACCCATCAGTGGAGACAGAAAGGTTGAACTTCAGGCTAAACTGAGTTACCCAAGGGCCCATTCAGGCTTGCATTCTTGCTCCGTGGCTTCCACTCTCTTCCCACATGGTTAGCCATCCGGCAAACAGGAGAGATACTGCGGCATCAGGGTGGACCAGGGTAGTGGCATGGAGTAGGTGATGGTTCTGGAAGAGGGTTCCGTGGATGACTTCAGGCAGTTCTGACTTGCCCACCTAGCAGGGTTTCCGTGTCACTCCCAGAGCTACTCGCACTGGATGGATGCATTTGAACTCGGGTATTGAGTTGACCTTCTTCCCAGGAGCCACGCGATACAAAGGGCTCACTGTTAGTCCCCCACCCTCAACCACACCCGTTATCAATTCTTATCTTGGTCTCTTTCTGCCCAACAGTGGAAACTTTACCCTTCTATGGTCCCATGTCCATGTGAACAATAGAAGGGTACTATGGTTATGGATTTTCAAGTTTTCATTACCCCATGTCCCCTTGAGTTGAAACCTGTATTTTATTTTTATTTATTTATTTTTTTGAGCACCTACAATGAGCCAGGGAAACAATTCCATAGTTATTGCATCTGTTTCAGCTCATTCAGACTCAGGCCATTCATGCAGACTGCTTATGGTTGGTGACCAATGAAAAGCAATTAACAAACGACACAAAAATCAACTGTCTTTTTCTTTGTGTATTTTACTCAAATAAACCACCCAAGACTCCCACCACTTACATTTTAATAGAGGATATTATGAAGGTATATGAACCAGTGAATTCTGGGTCTCCTCAGGACAGGCAATTTCAATGTTGGATGTTACCGGGTTCTAGTTTTATTGTACTGTGCAGTTTTATTAAGGAACGGGGAATCTATGTATCACTACGTTTTAAGTAGTACCATGCCTGGATGAGGCATCAAAGTGAGAATGGTGAACTTAAAGGGCCTTTAAAACATCTTGAAGCAATAACAAGCCACAGACTGAAGCCGGGTTGTTTTAAAACATTACACAAAACTAAAACAATTGAACCAATTTGTCCTTTGTTCTTTTTATTGCGTTCCTTATTACATTAATACTGTTTTAAAAATGAAACTCAAAGGCATCAGACTCTCGCACCAAGCTACGCGAAATCGTTCTTGCACGGGTCTGGTTCGGACAGAAAAGTGCCTCGAGGCTGCTGGCCTTCCAACGCTGTGAAAGGAAAGGTCGCGGGGCTAAGCCCCGGGCCAGCCTGAGCTCTCGCTCCAGGTGGGAGGAGGATCTGCCCGAAGTTTGCTAAATTTTCTGGCAGCAGTGCTTCAGGGCAGGCGGGGCCTGTGAGAGTTGCACGCCTCCGGGGGTCTCCACCTTTCCAAGAAAAGTCCCTTTGGGCTGGAGGCGCCCCCGAGGTCATCCCTGCAGGGCAGGCTAAAGGACAAGAGCGATCCCAGAGTTCCGGAACACAGAGCGCCAGCGCACAGGCAGCAGCGCGACCCTGTGTCCCGGGCAGCGAGCGCGTTCGGAGCCACCGCGCTCTCCGACGCCGGGGACTCGCGTCCTCTGCCGCGACACCCCGCTCCACCGCCCTCCTGCGCTCCGCCCGGGAGGGGCCGCCCTTCCCGCGGGAGCCAGAGATTGACATCTCCGCTCCCCCTCCTCGGCTGCGCAGCCAGCCCGGGCTGTGTGTTTTGGAAGCGGTGCTACAGAGCCGCGAGCTGTGTGACGCCGCGAGCGGCCAGCGCCGCCCTTCCTTCCCCCCAGGGCTCGGGCGGCAGCAAGGCGGCCCGGACGGCCAGGGCGGGGCGCGGGCTCTGGGAGCAGGGCGCGGGGCGGAGCGCTCGGCCGGGTGGAGGCCCAGGGTGGAGAAGCCGGGCGGGGGCTGCTCACGCCCAGCCCCGAGGCCGCGCCGCGCCTCGCGGGACAGGTCGAGCCGGCGGGGCGGCGCCCGGCTCCGGGGAATAATGAGTGTCTGTCAGGCCGGCCCCGGGTGACTGGGCGGGGCGCGGGCGGGGGCGGTGCGGGAGGCGGGGGCGGGGAAGGGCAGGGCGGGGTGCGTGTTTGCCAGTGACTCGCCGACCCCTCCGGCGGCTGCCTCCACCCAAGTGGGTGGGGACCCCTCCCAGCCCCGGCGGCTGCGGCGGCTCCCGCTGCCCCTCCCTGACCCTCCCACCCCGGCTCCCAGCCTCTACTTACCCCGCCAGCCCCGGGGAGGCTCGCAGAGCGAGCGGCGCCGGCGTCATGTGACTGCCCGGAGTTGGTGCCAAGGAGCCAGAGGGGAGCCGGGAGCCGAGCCGCGCAGAGCCGCGGCCCGAGCGCAGTGCGAGCGCCTGCCGAGCCGACCCCACCCGCGCGCCCGTGCGGTCGTCGTCCCTGTCCCCGACGCCGTTCGGTCCGGAGCGCTTGACCTGCCTGCCCGCCCGCGGGGTTCCGGGCGCCGGGGAGCCGGGCCTGGGTTTCCCGGCCGCTGCGCTTGGCACCGCGCTTGGCAGAGTAAGTCCCCGCGCTCTCACCTTGCCCTCCTGTGCCCCGCTTTGCGCCGCATCTGCTTGCTTCTCTTTTTTTATTTTTTCTCTTGGAGAAAGCGGGGCGCGGAGAATGGGTACAGGGTGCAGCGAGGGCGCCTCCGGGCTTGGGAAAGTGCATCGGAGCCAGGGTGGAGGAGCGAGGGGGAGGGGGATGGCGGGCCGGATCATGGGATAAGGGAACCCGGTGGAGCGGGAGCCCGCGGGCGGGGCTCACCTGTGTGGTCCCCGGCCTCCCGCGCTGGGCTCCCTTCGGTGCCCCCGGCGCACCCCGCATGCGGCCGCGTTGGAGAGAGCCAGGTAGCTGTGGGGCCGCGCGCCTGCTCCTCCCCCTCCCACCCCAACTCGGGGCTCCCGCCCCCCCCCCCCGCCCGCGCCCCCAGCTGCTGCCCGCCCCAGCAAACTTAGAGCCCAGCCTCCGGCGCCCCTGACGAGAAACTTGGGGGCGATTGGGACTTGAGGAGCATCCCCATCTTGGTACCCAGAGCGGGCTAGCTGCCGGATCATTTGGCTTGGGGAGGGGTAGAGGGGGAGGAAAAGAACCTAGAGTCTGCCTTTGGGGACTTAGAGAACCTGCCGCAATGCCTGAAGCAAAGGATTGAAGCTCGGCTGGCTGTGGAGAGCGCCTTCTGTGTTAGGGAACCGGAGCCGCGTAGGGACTCACAGGACTGTTGTGTGGACCAAGTACCCTAACATTTCAGAGTGGCTAGCTTGGAGGTGGCAGATAAGAGTTGGAATTGTCATACCCACGTCTTTGGCAGATAACAGAAACACTTGGGTAAATTTTCCTGCAGGACACAACAGTAGTAGTTGAATATGAATGAGACTTTGGATAATTCAGGTTAAGTGGACACAGAAAATTGTTCGCCTTGTGTTTCTTCAAAAATAAACATTTTACATTTACATTGGAATCGTTGAGATTTTATTCTAAGAATCATTTTTTTCCTCTAATATTGTCCAAGGTACTTTATTCTCAAGAGAGTCTGGTGTATTGGGAAAAGTATGAATTTTGGTATTCTGTGCTCATTTAGATTTAGAATCGTGTTACTAAGCAAAATTAGGTGAGCATGGGCCGGTTGTTGATAAATGAGTATTTTATGCATGAATTTGAGGTGCATTTTTTTTAAGTGAATTCTGCTTGCATGATAATGCCCCTCACCCCAGGGAAGTCTTTAGGAGGGAAAAAGCTATGCAACATAAACATTCTAATTTTGCAAGTTGCGGTGTTTTGAAGAACGATCCCTCTGAGTTATTCCTTGGCTTAAACGTGCCTGCTAACCTTAGGCTGTTAATGGAATCCTGAAAGAAGATGTTTGATTAATTTAAGTTCCCTGGAGAAAAGCTGCAGACCGACAGCATTGCTTAAGTCCTGGGAAGGTGCATTGTGGAGATCGTTTGACTGCCGTGAAGGGAAGTACGAGCGTAAGAACTGAGATGTGAGAATAACAAAGAAAAGTAGCTGCTTGGGTCGCAAAGCCTTGTGCCACAGGAAACTCCATAGCTGTGCGGAAAGCTATTGTCTTTTTGCTGCCAAGTTTCTACATTAAAATCCAGTCTTGTTGCTATGGGCACAGTGATGCCTTCCCCCCTCCCCCACCCCTTTTTCTTTTTACCTGTAGTTATGTCTACGTACCAATCCTTAAGTCTCTGATAATGGAAACCTGAGTTGAGTTAAACCATCTTGGCTAACAAAGTATAAAGGAAAATACGGTGGGAGGGACTTTAAATGGGCTTTGCTACCTTAAGAATACCTAAGAGAAAGTAGACATTGATGGAATATCTATCTGGGCCAGAAATGGTGCTGCAGTTTGTGAATTGCCAAGCACTTCTGGAGTAAATGAATTGCCAGAAGTAAAAATCATCACATTCCCCAAAAGGAGGAGTTTCAGTAGGTTTTTGTGGAGAACCAGTGAGTAGCTGTGTCCTTCTCTACATTTGAAAAAGAATGAAATTTTCAAGTGGCTACATAGCAAAAGTCTGGGTGTTCAATTTAGTTTTGACCAAGGGAGGCTTTAACTTGGTCCAGCTTGACTTCTGTAGGGTAACCCAGCTGTAACCTGGATTCCTAAAGCAATGCTCTCTTTGGCTTTTCCCCAACATGCATGGTGTCTGCCTCGAATTGTTATCCCAGCATAGAGTTTGGTCAGGACTGGGGGCTACTACTAGCCCTTGGGACCTGGCAGGAAGGGACAAAAGAAATCGGGAGGGAGGCTGGTACTGGGTTATTTGGGAGGTCTCTGCAGCTTGAAGATGATCATCACGTGTGCACTCGGGGTGTTTACTGGGTGGCAGCTCCTGTTTGTACATAGGGCAGGTCCCCTGTAGAAAGCTGGTGCTGTTATTCACACCCATAGAACAAACACCTCCACCCCCATGTTGTTGTCTTAAAAAACTCCAGCTGCTCATGAATATAGGGTCAGGGAGGGCCGGCTAAATGTTTCTCTGAGCTCTCTCTCCAGCACTGCCGGCCGGGCTGTTTCCTGTTCTTTGTTTCAAGGCTGGGCTTTGCGTCATACATTCCAAGTGGCATATGTGTGCTCTTTCCTGTTTCAGGCTGTTTTCTGGTCGATCAGTAGCCTAAACCAGGCCATGGTCCCTGCCCCTCAACTCCGTATCCCCACCCAGGAGTTATCATGTCTCTACGCCATGATTGCTTAAGATGCCTGTGTTATGTCATAATGAGAAGTCAGTTAACCTTTTGGCACACACCCCTTGCTCCACTGTTGATAGGGGCAAATCAATACTTTTACCTTTTAAGACATATTCTATCGTTGGATTATGATGTGGGGGAATTCATGGGCATGCTGACACATCTGAAGGAAGTTGTTTTTGTGATTTTCCTGGGAAGATGGGTAGAGCTCTGGTTTTAAGATGGGTCCATTGCCCTGAAGCTGTCAAGTTTAGATAAGATTGACAAGAGTTGAAGACGTAGCATTACGCGAAAGCTGTGGCCCACCCTTGGTTTTCACTGGGCTGCCCAAGGTGGGCCCTGGGGATGGAGAATTTAAATATCTTGGCCACCTGGGCTGAGTTGGAAAGTCTTGCTTGTTTTGAAGGAGAAATCTCTAGAAAAATTATTCAAGCTAAGCATGGCATTTATTGAGGAAGAAAAAAAAAGTACCAACAGAACATTTTTTTTTTTTTAGGGACAAAGAGTTGATTTCCAGCCCATTTTGAGAATAAAAATCTTAAGGAAAAGAAGAGCTAGGTGCTGGTTGGTTTTATTTAATGATAGTTTGGAAAATTGTAATCTTTTGTTTTGAAAACAGAAAGATGTGTATCTTTCATAATATCAGTTTTTCAGTCCTTCACTGTGGCTTCATCAGTCTGGATAAACTATTTAAAACCTACTGCAACAAGGTTTTGTGTATTTTCCCCCTCTGAGCTCTTGAAAAACTTTTTTTTTTTAAAGGGTTGGGGGTGGGGACTTTTATGTGTTTTTTTTTTTTTACAAACTTACTTGGGGATTTTCTTTTAAACCCTAAAGGAATGATCTACAATGATGCCTGATGGAGCTAATTCAAGAGATACTAACACAGAATCAGGCCTGAACTCAGTGTGGAGAGGAGGTAGTTAATATTCCAACCTGCTGGTCTTAGGCAAGGAAAATATAAAGTGATCCAAAGTGAAGTGTCCCATCTGCTTCATGCCCAAAAGTTACCAGAGCCAAACAGTTGGTTAGTGATGCCTTCCCTGAAAAATCTTGGGAGTCCTCGAAATTCTCAGGGTTGGTTGGGTTTCTTTTTCTCCTTCTTTCTTGGAACAAGGCAACTTGAAATATTAAGCTGATTTGTAGAAAAAGAGACCTTTAAGCTGAAGTTCATAAGTAAGTCATCCAAACTGAAGCAGGGTTTATTTTTTGTTTGTTTGTTTGTTTTTTGTTTTTGTTTTTATTCCAGAGTTTTTATTCCAACTATATAGGGTCAACAGTCTTGATGAGGTTTTATCCAGATCATTCTTTCTGCTTGGGTGGGGACAGGGAGGCGGCTAATATAATTGATTGGGGTTTAATCTAGTCTATCAGAAGTGCTGCAGGCTTTTAAATGCTGTATTACATTGTTGGGGAAATTGTGTTTTTTTGGTAGCTGCTATAATTATAAGACATGGGAACAGCAGCTTCCTCGCTCCACCATGGAACTCATGATGCCTAACTTAACTTCATTGCCTCCAGGTTCTTGCCTTTTCTTCTAGTTCTAGATCTACACGTTTGCTATAAATGGTGGCCTTCCTCCTCAGTATTTCTTGCTGATTTTACACATTTGCATTTAAAAAAAAACATAAGCAGTCTTGTCCTTTAAGCAGTAGGAATTACATTATTCTTGTAATTGGGCTTCTTTCCTGAGGTGACCCTAGCTTTTATGGGGCAGAAATCCCTAGAATCTTAGAGCAGTTAACACCTGGTGAGCCGAGTGATTATTTCCTCAGCCGCGCCTCTGCGAGTGAGTTGGGAGAGGAGGGGATGGTCTATCCAGACCCTGCTTCTCATCTTCGCCAGTCACGCCAGAGCTCTGAGACAGGAAACCAGACAGAGTCTGCCCTGATAAGGGAGAGTATTGTCTACAGGAGGTAGCCAGGCTCCCCCACCCCACCCCAAAGACTTCTTCCTTGAAAGTTAGCACGGAAAGAAGCACTGTGCAGTAGAGGCCTTGCAAATCAGGAAAGCAAAAAGAGAGAAGCATGTTCGCCTCTCAACTGTCTCCACGCCCCAGACTGTGGATTGCGACCTTCTTCAGGGCACCATTAAAGAAACCCTGTCCCCTGTGCCCTGGTCTGCATGGAGGGAAGTTCTTTGGCAAAACTGGTTGGTGGAGGTTTTTGAAATTCATTTCCATTGTGTTGGCAGGCTGGATGCATTACCATTTCCCCAGCTAACTTTGGGGGGGCGGGGTTGGGGTGAAGATGGAGCAACAACTGACAAGAAGCAAGCTCCTGGCCTCCCATGCACTCTGTTCGACCCCTGGACTAGCTTGCCCCCTGATTTTCAGAAAGGGGGCACCCAAGAGGACAACCCTCCCAGGACTACTATCTTGGGTCCAGCCTAGCTGGGGCGTACCCCACTTGCCAGTCTTTGTAAGTGTAGGAATCAGGCAAGGGATGGTTTGGAGCTGGAATCAACCCCCATCCCTGGAGCGCAGCCGGACCTGGACAGCCGAGAGGGAATGGAGATTGTTGAAGTCAGGCTGGAGAGCAGCCTGGGTTTGTCTCCTGTGGCCTCTGCCGTTCTTTCCAAGAACTTGCTGTTGGCGGCTAATCACGGACGTCCACTCCTTTTATCTGTGCTTGTACTTTATACCCTGATACCTTCAAAGCTTTCCACTCCCATATGCGTTGATTAGGGAGATCAATTTCCTGTTCTGCTCACCCTTTTCAAACATGGTACTTTTGCCTCCCCTAACTCCTTCCTTAAAGGGTTCACACTTGGCAGTTTAGGAGACGCTGGCTTCACTGGTCCCGGACCGGTGCTCAACCCGGACTCCTGCCTTCCTGTGTATCCCACCTGAGAAGTGTAGTTCGACATCCACACATTTGTTCATCTCTCAGGTATTTATTGAGCACCTAGTTATTACTGCTAATCTCGCATCGTGTGCAATCATTCTGAGTTAGGCCGCAGGATGGAGGGGAGCTGCCCGGAGTGATCCAACCTGAAAAGGCGTTTTGAAATCTTAATTGCTGTTGGAACCTCCCCACGGCTCTGCTTACCGTGGACCAGTGTGCACACCACACCCTCCGAATAGGGGAGTGACCCCAGGGTGGGGTGATTCCACCCAAAGATGGCTCCCTCCGCCCAGGCTCTGCATAACAGAAAGCCCTGGTCTGAAAACAGGCACACTTTGGTTCTTGGCTGCCGCTCCACCAATGTGGACGCGTCACCTCATCTCTTCCTCCATTTCCTCATTTCTAAAATGGGGATGGAGGCCTGACCCCCTCCACCTCTGTACAGTTACTGTGAGGATTTCCGTATTTACTTGGGTAAAGCTGCCAATTTTTTTCTTAGCAGTTTTATGGGCCAATTGCAGGTGCTTTGGCTAGCAAGAATAATAACCGAATTTGGGACCTTCAGAATGTGGCTTTTGATCTTGTGTCCAGATACGCTTAGAAAGAAGGGGCAGGTAGCCAGCGCCAGGTGGAGGGGGTTAAAATCATTCCAGCCCGCACTGTGTCCCATATTCCCCAAGGACCAGTCTCTTAGAAGGCACTCTCCAGCTCATAGCATGCAGTCCCGTCTGTAGTGGTCAACAACAGTAGTCCTCTCTGGTTTTGAGACAGGGTCTTTCTGTGTGGCCCAGGCTGGGGTCAAATAGGTAAGAATTTCTGTGATTCCGCCGGAGACTGGGAATATCAGCATTTACCAGCAAACCAGGCAGAAGTATCATTAAAAACAAAAGTTGGCCCACATAAACCTTCACCCATAGCTGCCTCCTCCTCCCCTCTCTTAACTCTTCTGGTTTAGATTTTCAGAGCGCTTGACACCAGGCTTATTTAAAAGGCCTCCATGGGTGGGCAAGAAAAAGATGTTTGAAGGTGGGTGGTGAGGTTTCCCCGAGACTGGATAGGCTGGAGAGGTGAGGGGCAGTTGCTTCTTAAGGAAGTTTGATCATTAATTTCCTGTAAGGCTGGGCTCTCCCTCACCCTTGGAACAGGCTTGGAACGTTTCGAGTGTGCTCCCAAGGACAAGACCGCGGAAGTCCTACTCAAGGCCTGGCCGCTTGCAATTAATTATTATTACTGGGGGGAGGGGTGGCTTGTTTTGTTGTTAGCTCCTTGGGCCTGACAGAGAAAGAAACATCTTTGTTTTTTCATTCTCCCTTGGAAAGAGGGAGGGAGCCTCCTAAAGTGTGGGGAGGCACCTGCCTGGACCCTTCTGGCGGTGCTGGGAGACACACCCAGGTTGTCTAGGTAAGAGGCGGCCAACCTGGATGTATTAGGGACCAGTCAGCTGGCCACATAGGGAGGCCTTCAGCAGGTCTTTGAAGAATTAGGCGGATTTAGATAAGCCGGAAGAGGAGGGGGCATTCCACACTGTTGCCCAGCATCGGGGCCAAAAATGAACAAAAGCCTGGGATGGGGGGGGGGGGGCAGGGCCACTCGGGAGAGCCTGGGCTCGTTAGGAAGCTGGTGACAAGCACAGGCAGTATTGCCCCACCCTAGCAGCCCCAGGCTGCCCTGGAGGAGGGACCAGATGAGGTAGAGACTGGAGGCCAGGGGGCTGGGCTGCTTTGCTGGGTCATAGACTCCCCGCAGGAGCCCCCCCCCAAGGCAGTAGTGGAGGTGGAGAGAAAAGGGGTGGGGCAGGGTTCACAGGTGACCTTAGGTTTCTATGGTGAAAGACCAGAAAATCAGGCAAATGGAAGGGAGGGAGGGGCAGCCCTTAGAGAGGGGACCAGGAGGAGGAGGGTTTGGTCTGGAGTCCTGTTTCCCTAGCAGTGGTTGCAAGCGATTTCTGGTTTGTGTTTACTCATGAAGAGGAGGGCAGTTTCCCTTGCACAGTTTTGAGTCTGAAGGTGCAGCCCTCTGAGGTCAGCTTCAATGGACACTCCACGCATCAGGAACTACACCCTCCCCCCCCCCCCCCCACACACACACAGTTCTTTCTGGTTCTTTTTAAGATCCTTGCCATCCTTGCTCAGGCTGGAATTTCCAGGAACCGGCTGCAGCCTGGAGCCAGTCAGGTCCCTCCCAGCCTTCCCACTCCCTGTAGGGTGGGGCCGCATGGGTGGAGGCCCAGCAGGGTGGAGTGAGGTGGGTCTCTAGCGGTAGGCCAGGCAGATGAGAGGCAGCGTGGCCTCACGCAGCCCTTCTGGATGTGATTATGTAACACCTCACAGAGGAGAGCCGTGAGGGCTTACGAGGCCTTTGGAACCGTGTTCACAGCGGGATTAGACATTGTGGGTATTTTTCAGTTTAACTTAGGTTGCTTGCCCTGAAAAGTGAAACACAGACTTGCCAGGGAGCAAAGGGAGGAAAGGATAAAACGCAAGCACTAAGCAGGTGCCCTTGAACTGAGAGCTGGTAGTATAGGTTGGGGTCTCCCAGCCCTACCCCTGCTGGAAGGGGGTGGTGTGGAGATGTTGAGGGACTCTGCCTGCTGGTCACCTTTGCACCTGTGCTCATTTCCATGCGAAGGCAATTGCTTCACCCGGTCTTTCCGAAGTACAGGGTGTGGGCAGAATCTTATCTGAAGCCATGTCCTGTTTGGACAAGTTGGACTCGCCCTGGCAACTCTCCATGGGGTGGAGCAGATGGGTGGAGGCAGAAAAGTAAAATTGGGTGGCCTGTTCGCCGAGAAGGAGGGCGGATTGTTTGCTCTCGGGATCATTATATTCCATCTGCAGCGAAATAATTCCCGGCTCTCTCCCTTTGACAAAACGTGGTAATGCAAACATAATTCATGAGAGGCAAAGATTTGGAGCTATTCCGTGGGATTCTTTTCCAGTCACCAAGAGAAGACTGAGGTGGGCGAAAAGACTTGGGTGGTGTGGAAACTGGACACCCTTCCAGGTAGGTGCCGGCCAGCGCTAGCTCTCCTTAAGCTGGCCTCTGACTTGGGTGCCTGCTCCTGTGTCTCTGGCCCTAGCCTTTGCACAGCGCTCCCTGCCGTTCTACTCCCCGGGAGCATTCGAAGAGTTTGCTAAAGAAATTAAAGAAAGGTTTCCAGTGGAAGTTCAGCTCCGGGGACGCGCCTGCCCTCCCGGCAAGGATACACAGAGCTCAGGTTTTGTCCCTAAGGTCCTTTGGAGAGGGACGGTGGGGACCACTAGCTCACTTCCCCATTTGAAATTCAGACACTCAGCGGAGTGAAAAGGGCACTCGCTGACTGTTGCCTGATGTCTAATGAGTCTATTCTCCCACACCTGGCTGGGGTTCCCTTTGAGGGAAGAGGGTAATTGAGACAAACAAGCCTTAGGGTCAGGCTGGGTTGGGGAGATAGTCACTCACATAGGGACCGTTTGAGGGTTTGAGGAAAGAAACGCCGGCAAAGAACAGGGATAAAAAAGAAGAGAGTCAGGCAAATCTTGCTCCGCCTTCAGCAAACTGAGAAGTCTCGATCTTCCTCTCCCCCCTTTTCTCTGCACCCCAATTCATCCCCTCTTATGAAGCAGTTGTTCAATGAGCTGTATCATTTCTAGAAGTCACTGAAATGGCTCGCCAGGTTTCTAATGTGTAATTCTACAGTTTTGTATGTTGACAGATATCTGACCCTTGATCCAATCTAACCCTTGCAGTCAAAAGTAGACGCGTGGGTGGAGGGGGGTTGGGGGGTTGGGAGGGACATCACTTCCAATTGAAAATCAGTTTTTACGGGCCCTTCCCTGAAAAATGACCAATTTTGAAAAGTTGCTCCAATTATGAAAAGTTATTTGGGCCAAAGTGATTTTTCTATATTGTTGATTTTTAAGTATTTCAGTAACTTAGTTTTGAAAATAAAAAGATTTTGCTGTTTTATTCTGCCCTTGCTTAATTTAGATTGAGAGTTGAACGAAACAAAACTAAGATGTAAATGTGTGTTTGGGAAAACAAAAAAGCAAACAAAAAAACGCATTTGAGGCTCCTCATTCCTGCAGTACCCACATAAAGTGGTTAATAGGATTCCTCAGCTAGGTTAAAACCCAGAAGGTTTTAAAGACCCTGAGGCGGGCACAAGCCTGTCTTCTGCCAGTGTCTTAAGGCTCCAATGCCTGTATTAGTGCGCCACCTACTGGTTCTGTTGAGGATCGCTGCCAGTATCGTAAAAGATTTCAGAATCCTTGTTTTAAAAATGAGCAAGGAGTGGTGGTGCCCATCCGTTATTCCAGCACTTGGGAGGCAGAGTCTGGTGTGGAGCTGAATCCTAAGCCAGTGTGGTTTACTGGTGAGCTCTAGCTCAGCCAAGACTGTTTAGTGAGACCCTGTCTCAAAAGTAGGGAAGAGCTTTTAAAAAGGATACAGGAGTTAACTGCAGAGCGCAGCGGCGCGCAAAGACCCCAGTTCTTAGGGCCTTAGCTTCCTTTTTAGTGCGTGGTTTAAATATTAACTTTAGTTCAAGTATGAAGGATTGAACCCAGGGCCTTTTGGTACTAGGCAAGCATTCTGCCTGCCAAGAGTTACGCCTCCTCTTTCCTGGTTCCTTAACAGAACCCCTAAAACCTGAACCGGTGGCCAGGCGGTTGGTACAGAGCAGTGGCTGCTGCTGTTTTGAACAGGCAGCCTGATATTAGCGCACTCCACTTGCTTTCTGCCGTCTTCCCCCTTTGTGTCTTTAAACGTTTAACTACAGAGTTAATAAACATTGTCACATGGGTATGTGAAGCTAAAGCTAGCCTTTGCTCCTGACTCTCTTACAAGCCCTGGATGGTCTTGAACTTGTGGCATCCGAATGCTGAGATCTAATCATATACCACCACACATGGGTCCCCCTAGAAGCTCTTGTTAACAGTCGAGGGGTCCAGGCACTTACCTTGCTTTATATATTGCTCCGGAGTTTGAGACCAATGAATCTCGTGTGTGTGTGTGTGTGTGTGTGTGATGTATCACGTATCCAGAAGTTGTGCACATCTGTTGAGATGAGTATTGAGAGGGAAAAGGATCCTACAACCTGAAACAAGGAGTATAGTCTGTACCCTGCTTGTGAGAAGTGTTGCCTCAGGGCTAGAAGTTGGAGGCCACGAAGCCAGCTCTCTTTGAAGCTGCTCAACTGTCTGACCTTATCAGTGTTCACAGAGGTGTCACCTGGCCTTATGGTTCCTCACCACACCAGGAGATGCTGCACCTTCCTTCTCTAAGGCTTGGGGATAGGCAGGTCTTAGAGCCCCACCCTTGAGTGTAGCTGCTAGATTAAGACTGCTTATTAGATCCCAACACACAAAGAGGTTTTCTTTCTAATGAGATCACCCCCCCCCCTTTTTTTTGCTGTCAGTTTGTTTTTTGCTGGGATACTAAGAGGGTAGTGACACCGTGGACTTGAGCAACCTGGTGTCACATTGTGTTTGCAGATTATTATACATCCTAGGGTACCGGACAGTGAGTGTGATGCCAGGGCCTTGTGGATGATATTTACATGAAAATCAGAAGAGGTTCCATTAAAGAACTGAGGCCAGGAGCCATCTGGTACCACGTTCGTGCTTATGTGAAGATGTCATAGTGTAACTGCCAGAGCACACGTGTGGTCGACTCTGGACACTGTACTCATGGGACTGTGAGGATGGGACCTTCTCCATACCATAATAGAAGATGCAAAGACTCTGGAACCTAAAATTCTGTGTCTCTGTGTGGGTATGCGCTAGAGAATGCAGGTGCCCATGGAGACACAGAGAGGGCATTGGGTCGCCAAGGACTGGAGTTACCAGTGGTTGGGAGCCACCCAAGATGGGTGCCAGGAACCAAACTCTAGGCGGATGCCAGAGATGATGCCATCTGCAGCCTCTGCGGGGTTTTATGTTTTTGTTTTTGAGACAAAGTCTTGCCATGTAGCCCAGGCTGGCCTCAAACTTGGGGCAGTCCTCCTCCCTGGGTCTCCCTAGTGCTTGAGCTCACAGGCACACCGCTCTCTCAGGAGAGCCAGAGTAACCTGTGACCTTGAGTGACCTTGTCTTAAACCAAAGTCCTAAGCGGGTACCCCAGGTTGGGATGGTGAGGACCTGATGCAGCTGTGTAAAGTCCATAGCAACCACACGGTGGTTCTGTGCAGCATGCCGTGGTTACCAAGCAGAACAGGACAGAGTGACAGCAAGCTAATAAGGGAAAGTGTGTGTGTGTGTGTGTGTGTGTGTGTGTGTGTGTGTAGGGGGTATGCCTTAAGATCCAAGGAGACATTTCTCAAAGAAAGAACTGTAAATGGCAAATAAAAATGAAACAGGTTCAATCAGTAATGCTTTAACTCAAAGTAAAATGATCTCTCATTTGGGATCCATCAAAATTGAAGGAGAGAATTCTCCTTTAGAAAATTTGGTGTAAGAATTAAACAGAGAGGGTCAGCGCTGTCTGTAGTGGGAACATTTGGAAACGAAGGGTCCAACAGTGTATTTATTATTTTATTCCTTTCTCTGTGTGTGTGTGCACAAGCACGCATGGAGGTCAGAGAGCAACTTGCTCCTGCTCCGCGTGGGGTCTGGGGACTGAACAGTGATCATCAGGCTTAGCAGCGGAAGTGTTTGCTCACCAAGCCGTCTGATTGGCCCTTGTGTCTGATGAAAAGTGACAGTTTCAGCTGATGTCCTCACAGGGCAGTGTGGTGAGGCCGATGGTTTGAGCCTGCACTCATTACAACAAAGAAGCGTTTTTCAATAAAGTGTCAAGTGACCATAAAGGCTCTTAATAGCGCGTGTCCTGCAGTCCCACTTGAAAGGGTTTGCAGGGTTAACACAGGGGTCACTGATGGCTGCTCTGGGTTTCTTTCTCCCTGTGTTTTGCTGTGATGAGCGTGGGGGTGGGGAGGATCCTCTGCTGAGCTGCCCAGCAATGCCAAGCAAGGCTCCTGCCAGAAGAGGCTGTACATATTGTTCCAGAAATGTCAGGGTTTATGCAGCTGAGTAAGAAAGGCCGCTTCATCTAGTCCTGCCCGTGAGGCCTGGGTTTAATTATATGAAGGGGGCATCTTTGGTGGTAGGTAAGGCCAACAGTCCGAGCCTTTCCAGAGGCGGGAGAGAGGTAGAGTGGAGAAAGGGGCAAAGGGGTGTTTCGTTTTTCTTAGTTTATGTGACCTTGGTGTTAAGACTGGGCGTGTCGTTTTGTTTTGCAGGCCAGAGACCAGAACACCCTAGAAGGCTTAACTAAAAGAATGCTCATGTTTGACCCTGTCCCTGTCAAGCAGGAGGCCATGGACCCTGTCTCTGTGGTGAGTTGCCCAAGACTGAGCTCTCTTAACTGGTAACATTATGTGTTCTGTTGTTTCCTAATGTGCTCCTTGTTTGACAGGCACTAGACAGGTGGCATTTCTCAAAAGCCCCCAGTAATAAACGAGGTGCCACGATCCATCCTTGGGACCCTTTTTCCACACCCCTAGATAGGGTCAACCACAGGCTGATCTGTTCACAGTGAAAGTAAGTTCACAAATGCATGTGTAAAATACATTGAGGATAAAGTAATTAAGAAAAAAGAAAACAGTGTAGACAGAAGCCATATGGGGCTGAGGCTCTATGAGGGATGACTGAGGAGAAGCCAGCCAGAGAAAGGACTTGGCAGCGAAGCCAGAATCTTATTACATTTGGAATAGTCCGTGGCTGGGTGGGAATTACATCTGTGCTCTTCTTGTAAGCTTTAGCACTAAGTTGTCCCCTCTGGTGAGCCAGGCCATAGTGCTGCGAGGCCACCAGTCCAGTCCTAGTGCCGTGGAGACGAGACATGGGTGACAAAGAGGGGCCGGCTTTTCAAACAAAAGGAGCAGTTTAGACATGAGAGGATGTGGTTTCGTGGATCCTGACTAACAAGGCAATGCTCCCGGTCTGTCTTGCTCTTTTCTTCCATGGGATTGGAAAATATTCACAAGGGGAAAATATCTTGGCCTGGATATGTATCTGAAGGCTGGGGCTGACACGCTTGCAAAATTAGATCATGCTTATGCTCTGGCTGTGGAAGATCTGCCAGAAATACTTATACCAGACACGGGGTCACTCTGAGGCGCCCGGAATGCAGTTATCATGGATATTACTAAGCCGATGAGGTATTCCGAGTTGTCCGTAGTGAGGAGCGAGAACATCTTTGAGGAGATAGCATTTACATTCCAGCAGAGTGGCTACATAACGCAGCTCTCGCGTGCCCGAATAGAACAGTGGAATAGTTCAATCGCATTCATTGAAGAACCGGACTTTTCTTCAGCAACTTTGCGGCACTGTCCTTCTGCCCCTTTCTCTCAGCTGTTGCAATGTTCCGCTTGCAGGAAAATGTGAAGACAGCCACATTTCTCCAGTTTTTAGCTGGAGAATATAATGTTCGTAAATGGTGTGTGGCCATCGTTGATATATTTGACGGTACATCCAGTGTTCTTAATCAACCATGAAAAGTATGCTCATGAGCCCAATTGCAGCCGACATGAAGACCCACATTGGCAGATTGGTGTGAGATAGTTAGGTGTGCAGAAAATGCAGCTTAACTGTGATGGGAGGGGATAAAAGGAATTTTTATTTTTCTATGTGTTAGAATGCTGTAATTTGCTTTCTATTGCTGTGATAAACACCACGATCAAAAGCAACTTGGAGAACAAACTATTTCAGCCTACAGCTCCAAGCCAAACTCTGTCGCTGAGGGGAAATCAGGGCAGGATCCTGAAGCAGAGACCTTGGAGGGAAATTGCCCTGACCTAGCTTAAGAGCTACTTTTCACTTGCTTAGGTATGCCACCTCCCATAGTGCACTGGGCCCTCTCACATCCATCATTAGCCGAGAAAATGTCTACAGGCCGGTCTACAGAAGACACATTTCTCAGTTGGCGTCCCTCTTCCCAAGTCCCCTGATCTTGTGTCAAGCTGACAAAACAAAAAACAACAACAGAAAAGCAAACATACAAAGTTGAAATGTGTAAAAGTGTTTTTTGTAATTAGTGCTTTTTCTCCTTCATGCGCTGGTGGTGTAAAAGTGTTTTTTGTAATTAGTGCTTTTTCTCCTTCATGCGCTGGTGGTCAGCTTCACCTGACACAGAATTCATTCCATTCCAGAGAGCTTCAGTCTGTGCTCTCAGGTCAGCTTCCCCTCCCCCACCCTCACAGGAGGAGGTGAAGGGGTCAAAAAGCACTTGTTACTGAGCACTGGGTCTTTGTAAGTTGGGTTGTGTTTCCTTTGAGTCAGGGTCTTGCTGTGTATCCCTTACTGGCCTTGACTCATGGCAGTCCTCCTGCCTCAGCCTTCTGAGCGCTAGGATTGCAGGCATTAGGCAAAGCTTGTAAGATTTTTTTGTTTGTTTGTTTGTTTGTTTTTTGTTTTTTGTTTTTCGAGCCAGGGTTTCTCTGTGGCTTTGGAGCCTGTCCTGGAACTAGCTCTGTAGACCAGGCTGGTCTCGAACTCACAGAGATCCGCCTGCCTCTGCCTCCCGAGTGCTGGGATTAAAGGCGTGCGCCACCACGCCCGGCTGCTTGTAAGATTTTTACAAAGAAATTTTTCTCCTGTGTATTGGTATTTTGCCTACATGTATGTCTAAGTACATGCAGTGCCTGAGGAAGCCAGAAGAGGACATTGGAGCCCCTGGAACTGGAGTCACAGACAGTCATGAGCTGTCATGTGGGTGCTGGAAGCTAAATCTGGGTCTTCTACAAGTGTAGTTAACCACTGAGCCACCTCTCCAGCCTCCAGAATTATTTTTCTAAATCCTATCACAAAAAGCGTCACGCTGTTGCTGTGTCTGTCCGTGTGTCTGTCATCACTCCCCGCCACCATCACCTTTCACTTTTTCAAAGAAAATCCTGGCCAGAGCAGGGTTCTTATTTGTAATTCTTGTCATAGCTTAGAGAAAGTGGGGACTAGCGTTCTTACTGAAATAAACTCTGTTAAAGACTGCACACGACAGACAGGGTGGCCTCCTGAAGAAGATTAAAATCTAGAGGTTCTGATTCAAGCTATCAAAAAGAATTGAAGAAAGAAAAATTGAAAAATATTTTTTACTCTTTCTCTAAATTCCCCTTGGAGCCCTCTTTTCTTTTTCTTTCCTGGTGACTTGTCTCCCAGCAGACTCCTTGTTCTGTGAGAGACACTTAGACTAGTCATTTCCCGAGCTCTGTCCCAATAGCAACCCTTTGTGGTTTTCCTGGACCAGGTGGACAGAAAGCCTTCTCTGTTTGCCTCAGAACATTTGCTGAGCCCAGAGCAAGTGTTGATGAACGTGCCGCGCCTTCTGCCTTCCTGTGCCCAGAGCCCCACCTGTGGTCTGAGGACTAGCCCCGTCACAGATGCTCCTTGTTTTCCTGTCCATCAGCAGCAGAGACTTCCTGTTCCTGCCACTGGTCCCACCCATTTACTGTCTTGTAAAGCGAACTCTCCAGAGCTGTTCCTAATAAAATATGACTCTGGACATTCTCACAGTGCAAAGTAATAGTAAGACACCTGGGAGAGTGCCCAAGCCTCTTTTCTCCCCCACCCCCTCCCCACCGTCACCCCAATTCCTGTTTTGAACCCCTGTCTTAAAGAATCACAAGTATCGCATTATCCTGAGCCTCTCTGGGAGTGAAGACCCATGGAGAGCCGATTAATTCTTCCCAGACATCCAGACATGAAGTGCTTATGAAGCTCTTGCCTCCCGCTCCAGTGACAAGCAGCAGTCAGCAAATATATACATGTAACGGAGGTGTGGACATTGCGGTGTGCATTTCACCAGGAGAGGAGCACCCAGGGCTGGAGTGCTGCTGGTGGGCCCTTCCTATGTCTTGTCTTTGGATAGCTGTGTTGCAGAAGATGAGTTAGGAGGACACTGGGTTTCCATTCATGCCTGCCAATGGCCAGAGAAGAATTTTCTGTTCCAACACCTGCTGCTGCTGTGATTTGGGACCTATGGAGCCATGTCTGTGTATGACCTTAGAAGACAGGAGTCATCTAAACCAGAAGGCAAGTGGCTTAGCGGGGTTTCCAACCCAAACCGTACCTGATGTGCATCGGTTTTTACAGTGCACGCCACATGACTGTCAGCCACTGCAGTAGGCTGTGTGCTCCACCCAAATGAAGTAGAGAAGATCCTGGAACTTGTCAGTGAGCCAACTGGAAGGACCACGGCCCCTGGACCTTTTTGAGGCGGTCGCCCTGGAAGTAGTTGATTATATACTCAAAGTTGAGTGTCCCAAAGTGCCTCCCTGCACTTATCCTGGAACCCAAAGTATGGAGGGCAGGGACGGATGCTCTTTTGTGTTGAAAAAGCGCGTATGAAAATGCAAAGTGTATATTAGACTCCGCCTGGTGTGTGGCTTTTTCTTCCTTGACGACTTTGCAGACCCTGAGGGTATTAGTAAATCTGCAAATCCCCCAGGTTCTGCCTGCATTCCGCTTGTCTTAAATTCATGCCACGGTGACAGACAGCGATGAAAATATTGTCCTCATTTTGCTCCCTGTTGAGCTGCCAGCAACTGTGGGCCTTAAAATCTAGGTCACTGGGAGGTCTCGGAAGAACAGGGCTAGAAATCAGGAGGATTCAGCTTTACAGTGGAGAAACTCACGGATCCCATCCATTTCACGTGGATCTGCCTCCTGCCAGAACTGTGTCCTTTGGAAAATTAAACAAAGTATATGTAACTTCTTAGTTACTGATCCTCTTTGTGCATAGTGTCTCATTTGTTTAAGTGGGCCCAGTGCTTCTTTTATTAGTACCTATTTTAATTAAATAGCTTCATGTTTATGTTGTTGTGTAACTTGGACCTCTTTTCTTGTGTTATGCTTGGGTATGGCCAGTTCTAAAGAAGGAAAGAGCTGTGTATGCTGGTGGAGACCAACCCTTGAGAGGCAAAGGCAGGAGGATTGCTACAAGTACAAAGGCAACATGGACTGTGGAGTTAGATCCTTAAAAAAAATCCATAAAGCAAAACAAAAATACAATTTTAAATTTTCAGTGACTAAGAAGTGGGAGGAATGCATGGGTTGTCGTTATTCAACCCTCTGCCTCTAGCCAAAGCTGATGCCAAAACCTGTGTCCTGTTCTTCCCGGTTTATTCCTTTGTCTGTTCTGCACAGTACTGATAGTTTTTCCCCGTCTTTCAGCTGATCTCAGTAGAAGTCACTGAGTTACACAGGTAATAAGAGTAAATAAGGGCAGAAGAAAACCACACGTGTTCATAAAGCAATGGAGAGGTGGCTCAGCGTCTAAAAGCGCTTGCTGCTCTTCCAGAAACCTCAGTCGGGCATGTATATCAGGTGGCTCCCACCCATCTCTTGTTCCAGCTCCCAGACATCCCGTGTCTCAAGCCTCCATGGACATCGGTCCTCACAAGCACACACCTACCTGTAGATACACGCTTGCACAAAACTCACAGTAATAACAATAATTCTTTAAAGACAAATTAATTCTTTAAAGGTTAGGGGGGAGGGAGGGAGAGAGAGAGAGAGAGAAGAAAAGGCAAGAAAGTGGCATCAGAACCAGTTAAGGACAGGTGATTTTAGTCTCATTGCCTGGTCGCCTATTCCTGGGTCATTTGAGGATGGCACTAGGTCCAGAATGGTATTTCAATAAGGGCAAACAGTTGTAGTTCATAGACATGCAGCGATTTCGCATGTCTGGGCCTAGTGAAGAAAGGGTGTAATTCCAGGAATAATCCCAGTCAAAGCCACGGCAGGGAAGCTCAAAAGGAACAGTGTGCTGGTTTGGGGGCGCACACCATAATCCCAGCACAGTGAAGGCAGAGGCAAGTGGATCTTTGAGTTTGAGGCCAACCTGGTCTACATAGTGAGTTTCAGGCTCGCCAGGGGTACACAGTGAGACTCTGTCTCAAAAAAAAAAAAAAAAACAAAAAGAGCAAAGGAAAGTAAGGCCATCAGAAAAGCAGCAGGCATTTGGTTCAGCCTGTCCTTGGTGGCAGCAAGGCTGCAAGCCTTTGGTGATGCAGACAAGCCACTTTAGAATGCATCCAGGCAGGTTTGGCCTTCAGACTGAACGTGAAAACATAGCGTTCAGTTCTCCCTGGGGCCCAATAGTCTAATTTATAGCATTTGCTAAACCTTCCCCCAAAGGTATGTCTCTTTACACTTTTCTTTTTTTTTTCCCATTTCTGATAGTCGTACCCATCGAATTACATAGAATCAATAAAACCCAACAAATTTGGGGTCATTTACTCCACGCCATTACCCGACAAGTTCTTCCCGACCCCAGAAGGCCTTACTCACGGGATCCAGATGGAACCAGTGGACCTCACTGTGAACAAGCGGGGATCACCACCCTCGGCCGGCAGTTCTCCCTCCTCCCTCAAGTTTCCGGCGCACCGGAGAGCGTCACCTGTGCTGGGCATGCCGCCCTCCAGCCCGCCCATTAAGAAATACTCACCCCCTTCTCCTGGAGTGCAACCTTTCAGCATGCCGCTGTCCATGCCGCCGGTGATGGCGGCTGCGCTGACCAGACATGGAATCCGGAGCCCTGGCATCCTCCCTGTCATCCAGCCCGTCGTGGTGCAGCCTGTCCCTTTCATGTACACCAGCCACCTCCAGCAGCCGCTCATGGTCTCCTTGTCAGAAGAGATGGACAATTCAAACAGTAGCTTGCAAGGTAAATTCTGCTGTGCCCTCGCACTGGGGCACCTGCTTAGTATAGACCGCATTTCCCTTGGGAGTCTAGTGAGGACTCTAGACAGAGCTATCACATCCTCAAGAGGACCACCTGGTCTGCCCCTTGGCAACTCTTTCTGCTTTTGTTTTGAAGTGTTGATATTGAGAGAAAGTTCAATAATTAGTTACTTTCACAGTATATGCTACACTTTGATTTTTGAGTGCCAGCAAGGTTCTGGGAACAAAAGGGACTTAAGTACTTTCTGATCCTGCTGCTAATGGCTCTTAAAAGGCGCCTACGTACCAGCCATAGACTGGGGACTAAAGGTAGGGATAGCCAGACTTTGTAAGGAAGAGTCATCTTGAAGTGCAGGGCCCTCCCTCTGCTTCAGAAGTAAGGATCCCTCGCACAATGAGCCCTGCTGTATAGAGAAGAAATATCCATACGTAAGTGTGGTAGCTAGAAGCCAGGCAGTGAGCTTTACAGCTGAAATTGATACATCATATGTAGAATGATTTTTTTTTCTATTTTTATTTTTTAGTACCTGTAATTGAATCCTATGAGAAGCCCATATTACAGAAAAAAATTAAAATAGAACCCGGAATTGAACCACAGAGGACAGACTATTACCCTGAAGAAATGTCACCCCCTCTAATGAACTCCGTGTCCCCCCCACAGGCATTGTTGCAAGAGTAAGTATCCTTAGGTGTGCCTGGTTTTAGTAGTGCCATGCACCTGGGGACCTGGAGTGGAATTGCAAACCTAGGGTGTGCCGTGGATGACCCGGGACATCCTGCGTTGTGTGTGGTGTCGCTGGGTGGCGCCTCTGTAACAGTGGTCAAGACAGTCTCCGGGAACAGCACGGACCGCATCTCCGGCAGTGTGGCAACTTCAGCGGATGGGTCCCCCAAGGTGACCACGTGCATCTTTTTCTTTTTTTTCCTTTTTTCCATCCATCTGGAATACACATATTTAGTGTTCTCACGAAGATTGGATTTGATGTTCACATCAGCTTGAGTCCCAAAATGTTTTTAATGTGTCAAACAGAATCCATCCCCTTCCCCACAGCTGCCACTTCAAATGTAATTTAGTGTGTCTATGATCGAAAAATTGGCTTCTGTTAAAATCTTCAGGCCAACCACAGTGTTGGCCTCAGAAGGTTTCCGTGCAGCTCAGAGCAGCTCAGTGCTGAAGGACATCTTTGCGTCGCGTCTTTAATCATAGCTACCGTGGAGCCTCCCCTCACATGCGGAACTGTAGCCAAGTAGGAAGGCTGTCTGCCCTGACAGGCATCTGAGCATGTGCTCGGACAGGACGATAAAGTACATGGTGAAGTTACAGCATTTATGGCTTCACTGCTGGGGTGAGCAGTCTCGGAGGAGATGACCTTTGACCCTGGCGCTGTGCTTCAGCCTGTGTGGGACCATAGGCTAATCCTCCCACCATCCACATTCTCTGTTTTTGTTTATTGTTATCACTCTTGTACCTTCTCTGTACCATAGTACTTCTGCATTGGGTCCATTGGTCAGCCTCCAGGGCCACAGCCACTGTCCCCTAGGGTCCCTTCCATCATCCTTCTCGAACCACGTCACCTTCGATGAATGTTTCGCCCACCTTCCCTGTCTATCACCTCAACATGTGAGTTCTCTGGCTTTCAGCAGCTGTTGTGATGATGTCAGACCATCAGTCGTACCCACCTTTGACTGGTGTGGCTTTCCTAGTGGCTCAGGTGTGAACAACCACACTGAGGGATGCTGGCGTAGATGGTCCCTTACAGATACAGAGGGGCGACTCCTCAACGCCCAGCTGCAGCATCAGACAAAGTATCTCGGGAGCCTTTGCTTTCGTTTTTCACACTGGTCTAGTGCTTCCCCTTAAGAGTTTGGTGGCAGGGTTTTTGTCTGCTTTTTAAAAGATGGGGTCTCGGTGTGTAGCCCAGGCTGACCTTATTCATGGGCCACCTGCCTCAGCCTCCTGAGTGCCGGGGTTGCAGGCACGTGTCATCATGCCCGTTTCCAAGTGTTTCAAGAGAGCCCCCTTTATTCAGAGTGCATAGAGAGCTGGTGAGCCAAGGCACTACTTAAGGCACCCACAGTCCCGCTCTTGACCAGGGGACCCGCTTCGACCCACTGTGTCTCTCTGGGTGTTCTCCCTGCCGAAACTGACCAGCGGCAGAAGGCTAGTCTAAAGTCTTACGAACTAAAGTGTGATACGTTGTGGAAGAGGATTTGAAAGCAGTCTTTAAAATGCTGAAAAAGAATACTATTTCCAGCTAGGTGTGGTAACCCTTGCCTCTGATTGCATCCTTTGGGAGGAAGAGGCAGGAGAGTCAGGCTTTTCAGTCATCCTGGGGCTTACATGAGACCTGTCTCAAATAGACATGCATATTTTTTCTTTCCCTTTTCAAGTAATATTCCTTTAGTGATCTTACTGCTAGATGCTTTTAAATGCTTAATGAGTAATGTACTTATTTAATGATGACCTAATCCTCAAAAAAAAAAAAAAAAAAAGATCTGTAGATTAGCCACAACGGAGCATGCGCTCTGGCTAACTCTTTCTCAGATGGGATTAAGTAATGTCTTGGAGTGGGCCCAGTAGCAGCCCACATATAGGACGCATTAGCCAGGCAGGGATCTTTCGAAGTCCGGTGCCTGGATCCCTGCAGAGAGACAAGCACCCAGCAACACTGGCCCAGAAACCCTGCTGCCTGGGCGTGGCCTTCCCATCTTGGAAACCCATTTGTCCAATCTAGGATTTCAGCTGTAGGGTCATTTTTAAATACACTCAAAGATATGTCCAAAATGCTGCATTTAGAACAGAAAACGGAGGGGTGGGCGTGAGAACGTAAACTTAAGGGCCAATTTAGCTCCTAGCAGGTAGTTGTTGTATGGTTGTATGATCCCAGGGGATATCTTTTAAAAGTGAGGGGTGGGAAGCCAAAGAGCATGAGATTCCCGGGACCCCTACTCTCAGCCAGTGCCCTTCAGCCTCATGCTGCCGCCTTTTCCAGTAGACCCTAACTTGATATTCCTTAAAGTGGCTAGAAAACTCCACGTGATTGGATAGCTGTGAGGTGCAGGGCGGGGGGACTTGAACAGAGTCCTGGCCACTCTCTGGCAGTCATCTGGCCTCCGGCACACACACTGTCCCGTGGTTCTCTGTGTCATCGCTGATAGTGGCTTTCCCGCAGCCTTTTTAGTTGTTAGCATCACCCTCATCGCACAGATGAAATTGGGGTACAGAGGCGATTAGGGGAAAGCAGTCATAATTACCGTGCTGAAATGAGTTAGATTCTCAACCTATAGAACCCAGATTTCTAAAGCCACTTGACATGGGCTCTCCCCAGATCCCAGACACAGGATATAGTTCACCCTTGAGTCTTCTTTAGGGAAAAAAAAAAAAAACAAGAAAACCCCAAATAAACCTTAGTGTCCATTTATCTGTCTCCCAGGCATCCCAGGTAAGGTTTAAAGTACTGATGTAAGGAAGGAAGGCCACATAAACCGAACCCACCTTTTTATTTACTAGTCTCCTCTTAACACATCTCAAGCCGAAAAGAAGTATGTTCAATTTTTTGAGCCTTGAAAATATTATTGCAGGCACCCCTCAATAGCCTCAATAGCATTTCAGAATCATGAGAAATCGTCCTTTCACCCTCTGACTTTTTTTTTTTTTTTAACCTCTCCCACACACAGAAATCATGTGTGCATCATTTAGAATATTTTAGGACCCGGAGATTCTAAATGAGCAGTGCCTTTACTCCCGGTTAGCAGACAGCTGCAAATGCTTGCATCGTCTAGGTCACTGCCGAGGAGCAAGCGAATGGGTGGGTGGGTGATGGGCCGCAGGAAGGGCTTGGGAAACCGTACACTTTTTCCCATGTGCCCCTGCTCTCTGTCGGTCTCCTTTCTGACATGGAAACACTTCACAGTCATGGCGAGACGATGTGGCTTAAGAACCCTTGGGCAGGTGCTAGAGAGGTTAAGGTACGGAGGGCATGAGCTATCCCATCCCCGCCTCACTGCTGACCACGGGAGCCTCCGTCACAGGAACCATCGTGGCACTGAATGTGCTTAAGACAGCAGTTAGAGGCTCCTTTGAAAGAGCCAGCCCTTGAAAATTAAACGTGAGTCAGCAATCATTAAAAGAGACCTTAAGAGAAAGTCTAGGACATAGATCTGTCAAGCAGTGTGTTTGCCGAAGAAGCAGGGATTTGACTGTTTACATTTTTTTTTCCTGCGAGAAAAAATGGAAATCAGGCAGCCTGTGGGAACGCAGGTGCGGTGCAGAAAAGGAAGGAGCGCAGTCCTTCCGACAGCTGCAGAGAGCCTCTCCCGCTCGGGGCACTTCCTTGAGTGGAGCACCTAACCTTCTTGCTGTCATTACTTATCTCCATGTCTGTCTCCCCCTAGAGTGTGAGCTCCTCGAGGGCAGGAACCCTGTTTTTATTCATCTTTGTATCGCGGTGCCAAGCACAGTGCCTGGCTCATGGTAGGTGCTCGCTACATGTTTGTTGAATGAATATAGCAGTGCTTCTTGGGTTGAACAGCTAATTCCTTTTATTGTTCTTTTATATTTTGTTGGGGGTTTTCGTTTGTTTTTGCCCGATGTCGTAAGTGCTTTTTGGTTGTTAGTAGACTGAAGGGAAAAAAGCGCCATCACTCAGTGTTCTGCATTTAACTTGGCTTTGCTAGGAACCATCCTTCGGTCATAGTGCAGCCTGGGAAGAGACCTCTGCCTGTGGAGTCCCCGGACACCCAAAGGAAGCGGAGGATACACAGATGTGACTACGAGGGGTGCAACAAAGTCTACACTAAGAGCTCGCACTTGAAAGCACACAGAAGAACTCACACAGGTAGGAGAAACATCCGCATTCTCGCAGGCTGCTAAAGTCTGTAAATCTTGCATTCCAAACGCTCTGAGAGTACAGAAATTTTATTTATTTATTTATTTTGCTCTTTTGTGTGGTAAGGCTGCTTGAGCCCTTCGGTGGACAGTACAGTCTAACTTATTTGCTGCACGACCCTTGTGTAGAGTGTAATTGTTTTTCTGAGTCTGGTGGGTCATTCCCATCAGGATGTACTCACAGAGGAATCTGGGATTCAGCACAGAAAAACAGCAGTGGTTTTCAGCGAATCCTGAGGAGGAGGAGGTGGCGGAAAAAACTGTATTGGGGCGGGGGGGGGGTTCCCAAACAGCAATGGCAAGTCAGCACTAGGCATGAAGGGGACCAGAGGTGTGGAGCGGCAGGTCTTCCTGTCTAAAATCAAAGTCTTTGTATTTGGACGTAGGCATGTATGGGCTGAGTAGCAAAATAGAGCCCCCAGAAAACTTAATACCAAGTATTCTAGAGACAAGAGTCACTAAACAGGGGTGAATTCATCACCTACCATGACCCAGGTGTTCCGTACTCTCCTCACAGCCTGAAGGCATATATATGGCATTTTCCCAACTCTGAGCATTGACGTGATGCCACCAGGAGAACTTCTGCTATGAAAGACTTGTGCAGTGTGGCAGATTTTAGAGCAATGGTTCTCAGCGTTCCCAACACTGCAACCCTTTAATACAGTTCCTCATGTTGTGGTGACCCCCAGTGTAGAATTATTTTCGTTGCTACTTCTAACTGTTGCTTTGCTACTGCTGTGAATCATAATGTAAATATCTTGTGTTTTATGATGGTCTTAGGTGACCCCTGAGAGGGTTGCAACCTGCAGGTTGAGAAACGCTGTTTTATAGTGTTGTGAATTTCCTGTCAGGGGTGGCCAACTTGAATTACTGACTTTAATTCAATAAGATCACCAGGAAGCAGTATATCTGTGAGGGTCTCCGTTCTGGCTCTCACTAGCATTTTCCCACAAGAGGCTTCCTGTGAGTGGTGGCTACAGGAAGGGGTATAGAAGGTAGAGAAAACTTCTGATGTTAATACGTAGGGGCTTGGTATCACTGTTAGGAACTAAATAAGAAAATGGGCTGCCGAATTCTTTAGCAAGTATTTTGATTGATAGGAACTTTATAGTTTTAGAAAACTATGGAAAAGCATAAGAAAAACTCAGAAACTTCCAGTGGGCCACGGACCATTTAATCTCCCGAGGGTTTAGGGCTTGGAGATCTAAAGATGCAGAATCCTGCTTCATGCTCGTCCCCGGAATGGTTCTTCCTACCTTAAAAATTCTTTAGACCCTACCCCCATTCTTTTCCTCTGCTTTTCCATGGAGGATACGCTTGTTCCGTGCTTTCCTATAGTGACTGTATTATTGACTTTATCTCAAAAGTTACATCTTCCAAGTGCGTTAGTTCACAAAAAATCTTAGCTTCTCCTTTTAACGACGACAACAGCAGAACCATTCAAGCTCTGTTTCCCTTTCTTGCAGGAGAAAAGCCCTACAAATGCACCTGGGAAGGCTGCACATGGAAATTTGCTCGGTCTGATGAACTAACAAGACATTTCCGAAAGCACACTGGAATCAAACCTTTCCAGTGTCCGGACTGCGACCGAAGCTTCTCTCGCTCCGACCACCTTGCCCTCCACAGGAAACGCCACATGCTCGTCTGAAAGCCTGTCTCCACCTCAGTGACTCTCGACTCTTCCTGGCACTCTGTTTCTCTCACTGTCTGTGCGTCTCTGTTCCTCTCCTCCTGCCCATTAGCTAACTCATTTTTTATATGTACATTTTAATTTCGATTCAGCTGGTCTGAATCTCTGAATTTATATCATTCAAGACTTCCATATGGTCAGTAGTTGATTCTCTAACCCTCCCTTTCCTTACCACGGGTCAGACCTAAAGAATGTGAACATTTTTTTTTTTCCTGGGATGCTAAGCAAACCCTCCTTACAGATACGTTTAATGTAATGAGAACAAGGGAACATGTAAACTCACGACCAATTTGTCAGTTTCTCCATGTATTCCTCAAAAGAATGTCAAAGTAAATGTATCAGAAATACAGTATCCAGCCTGCTAGTCCTTGCCAGAGACCTTCTGCCACATTTTGTGTTCACCCACAAAGAATGGGGTTCCTTTTACCAGTTAGCGAGATAGATCCACAGAGATGTCAAGCTGGTCCTGTCCCCTCTGCCATCGACCTTCCCACTTGCTTGTTGGCCTGGATTACCAACTCCGCTATGTCAAAGTCCTTTGTCCTCCATAGCACCCGAAGTTCATGTGGAGGCCTTCGCTGACCCCGGGCTTCTGCTTTAGGGGAGCCATGTGCTCCCATAGTGTGGGGAAGAAGCAGAAGAGCCTGCGAGTGGAGGAGGAAGCCAGCGATTCTTCTTGGATAGGACTGTGGGCCATGGACATCTGGGCCGTTAACATGGGCTGTGCGGTGCCTTTGTTAAATGTCCATCCCCAGACGTGACTCAACTGAGTGACCCTTGCTACCCAGCTGGATACCTGAAGGGTTAACGGTACCACCGCCTCCATTCCTGCAGGATCCTTCATTGTGGATCACGAAGCATTCAGAGTAAGGAATCCATAGAAATATTTGTCCGGTAATGTACAAACAAACAAAAACTTTTGAGACAGTATAAAGTGGTCTCTCCCCACCCCTCCAGCCTGCTAAGTGGGCTTTTGCAAACAGGAAAATGAGTGGTACTTCTATTCCCATATCCAATTAGTCACATAGCTTTCGTATGGAGCTTTTTTGTGTGAGCTCCACGGTGCCAATCCGGCTGTCATTTGTGTCTGTGACACAGCATACATGAGCATCCATAAGCTTGAGGGAAATCATTGAATTAACCCCTGAGTGACACTATTTGTAAATATACCTAGTGAAGCACATAGATCTTTATTTTGGTGACAGATTTTTGAAAACTAGAGAAAACCACAATTCAGGGATTTATATATGTAGCTTGAGGATTCCCACAAGTTTCTGCGGGAGCTAGCAGTTTTCTGTCGCTACTATGTATCCTGTTAGTACAAACTAAAAACAATGACTCGTGCCGATGTTGATGATAAATAGCACCATTATTTGGGGGGACTTTTTTTTTTTTCAAAAGCAGGCTTTTGAACACCATAGTCCAAACGCCAACAGAACACAATTCACACATAGAAAATGCCATCGGTTATAAATTTGAAGAAAATGGGCACAATGGGCCGATGTGGTTACATATGACAGGACAGCTCCTTCACCCCCTCACAAAGGATGAAGGAGAAGAGAGGAGAGCTCAGGATCCAACACACCTGGGAGGAGCACGCTACTTGATGGTCCTTGAACATCAGCGAATTAGTGATGCTCGTGACCCGCACACAAGCAGGGAGCTCGCTTTGGTGGCACTGTGTTCAGAGTTGTGGGGACTGCACACAGAAAGAAGGTCCTGCTCAGCCCTGTGAACCAGCTGAGGGGAAACGTGGGCGGAAGCTGTAAAGAAACGTTATCTTAGCACTTGGGTTCCTTTTCGTTCTTTTTTTAGCTCTGCAAAAAAATAAATTTAAAAAAAAATCTGTTCAGGCTGTTAAAGCATGCTGATTAGGCTCTTGCCTTTCTCTCTGTACCCATGGCCTGAATGGAGGAGCGGAAAGTCTCTCGGAAAAGCAGGGTCTCCATTGTGGGTGTGGAGTCACGCCCTGGCAACACCATTGTGTCTTGAAGTGGTTCTTCTGCAGCGCACTGAAGAATCCAGCCTGGTTTTGTTGTTTCGGTTTGTGTGTTGCACACAAACTTGTGAGAAGGGGAAGAGCACCGGGAAGGACAGAATTAGCTTTGCGGTGAAGTACAGTTAATAGCTTCCTGACAGATTTAAATTTTGCTCAAAAATCTACATTACATTACTCTTCAGCTTGCTTAGGTCATGTTAACAGTTCTATCAGAAAGATCTATTTTAACTCGGAAAGAAAAGTAACCCAGAGAATCCGTTCTCTATCCCCATGCTGGTCTGATATGCTTTTAGTTCATTGGCCCTTCCCAAATTTTCGTTATGTGTATGTATTTGTATCTTACTATGGTAGTTGAGAAATTTAGTCTTTTAGTTTTTTGGTTTTTTGTTTTTTTAAGCCGTTTTTGTGGAAGATAAAAGATGCCCTGGAAACGTGATTTTTTTTTTTTTTTTTTTTTTTTTTTTTTGATGGCGTGCTATGTTACTGTCAGTGGCGGTTCGGTTGTAGTATTTTAAATTGATGAGAACAGGCTGCAAACACGAAGTCACCCCGTGTAAATTGTTACAGATTTCATTCAATTCCAGCTTTCCAGTAGGAGTGTGCATCATTAAGTGGGCACTTAGCAGTCTAAAGTCCCTTGATTTGGAGACTGCAGCATAGCTTGGTTCAGCTAAGAAGATGCTAAATATGCAGACGTTTCAAGAGCGTTGGAACAGGATTACAGGGGAATGATATATGTATATGTATGTTGTATTAAACCCCCACCCGCACTATCAGTATTGCACTAATGCGGAATTTGAGAGACTTGCTGATACTGTAATCTGCACACCATTCTTTAGATTGTTGTAAAGACAATCTCCGAGATCAGAGGTTTTAAATAATTTGGTTTGAAAATAAGAATTGTCTTGAAGGAATTGCTAATGTACATGAAGTCACTTGAGTTTTCTTTATTCTCAACTTGGTCAAGGTTAACAGTTTCTAAATGATTGCAAATTCACTTAAGTAATACATTTACAAAGCCATTTTACATGCATTAAACGAGGGCTACAATGTGTTTTACAAATACTAGCACTTTTTTTCCTGTTATGTACTTAGTGTTAGAGGGTCAGAATAACCTTTCTGCTTAGCATCTCTTAAACCCTACCTGCAAGCATAGAAGGGTTATTGCATTTACAGTACTTTAATACTTGTATAAACTATGCAGAAATTTTTAATAAAGTGTAATATATTTTATAAGCTAATAAGACTGAATGGGTAAAGGTTTTTAGCATGCATTAGTATACTTGCAAATACTGAGACATTTTGGTAATCTTTCTTTACTAAAGATGTGAATGTTTAATGTACCTTCGCTGTTTCTACCCTGTAGTCCAATGGGAATTCAGTAATGACATTTTGTCATGTCAAACTGTGAACATAAATTTGTACTGTACAGTCCTCATATACTATATACAGTATGCAATATATGTATTATATACTTGTTAATAAAACCATCTGAATATTACATGTGATCGTGTGATTACTATAGGCAATGTTCACTAGGAACAAAGAAGAGAGAGTTGTAAAGTTTCAAAGTAAGTCACTAATGAGCAATAAGTTTTAATGATTAGAAAAGGAAATAGATCTAGCCTGTAGGTACACCACCAGAGTGAAGAACCTTAAAGCAATGACCTTCCTGGAAGAAGGCTGAGCTTAGACCAAAAAGCTACAGGCAAGCCAGCATTCACCTGTAAATCCATCTGGTACATTTTAAAAGTGCTTTGTTGCATGGGGAGGCTGCTTGTTTATCCTGGACGCCAGGCTACCTTAGCCCCAAAATAACCACACAAACTATATTAATTAAATCACTGCTTAGCTCATTAGCTCTAGCTTCTTATTGGCTAACTCTTATATTTATTTAACCAATTTCTATTAATCTGTATATCATCACATGGCAGTGGCTTACCAGCAAAGCATGCCTATCTCCAACTGTGGATCCATGGTGTCTCTTACTCTGCCCTTCTTTCTCCCAGCATTCAGTTCTGTCTTACCTACCTACCTATGTTCTGCCCTATAAACAGGCCAAGGCAGTTTCTTTATTCATTAACCAAGAAAAGCAACACACAGGCAGAAGGACCTCCTACACCATTTCCCCTTTTCTGTTTAAACAAAAAAGAAGGCTTTAACATAGCAAAACTACATATAACAAAAGTTATCAAGCAAGAATTACAGTTGCAATATTTCTATTTACTTTATCTTCTATTATAACTAAGGAAAACTATAACTATAAATTCTTCAACTTATTCAAAGACTCCAGAAGGATATATATATATATATTACCTAAGTAAACAGGAAGTGCATTGTAAGCAACTTCCAAAACTAAAGAAATGACAGAGGTATCTTGCTGCTTGGACAGTTACCCAAAGTTCTTCAGTACCGTTGGGGCATCCATCTTCAGCCCACAGGCCCATAGTATCCAGCAGACTTTTCCATGGAGCAGGAAATTTCAAAGACGGTTTCACCTATACTGTCAGTTTATCAGTCACTTTCTTCTGTGTCCTGCAGAATGCTTAGCAGACTCTTTCATGAAGCAGGAACCCTGAAGGATCATCTCACCTTTAGGCAAGTTCAGCAGTCATTTCTCTGTGGATCCTGCACGTCAAGTTCATCTAACAAACTCCATAAGGAGCCTCTTCGATGCCCATCTTCCTCTTGAAGTAGATTGGTGCTGCCAGGAGCAGATGTATCTCACTGTCATGAAAAGTCCTAAGTTCTTAAAACATTTTAAATGCCATATTGTGAAGGTCTCTGAAAGATTTGAAGAATACTAACTGAGATATATATATATAGTCATGACTGCAATCTTGACTATTACAAATGACTATTAACCTATATTTCTTAATTATACATTATATTTCTAAACAAGCTGGACAAACAATACCTTAAAATCAGAAATACATATACACAGTATAACAAAATTGACCTTAAATTTATATCAATAAACCAAGATCCATACCAATGCAAATCTCTATAGCATATCCCCCTTTAAATGTAAAAGAACATTTATAAACAATATTTGGGAATATGGGTATAGTTCTATCCATACTACTTCTTGCTGTTTGGGGACCCTGTTAATCAGGTCTTTCATGGTGTATCCTGTGTGCTAAGTTCATTTCAGTCAGCAGTTGGGTGAAGGATTTTCTGTGTGGGGGTGTTCACAGCAACTTTTCAGGGGGTCTTGTTCCATGAAACCATATTGGTCTAGAAACAACCCGCAGGTTCTCATCTTGTGTGAAAACAAAAGAACTTCTTTTCCAAAGCACCATATCCTTAGACCCAAATTCTGAAGTCAAGAAACCTTTACAATATACATATTGCTTTAGCTTAGCAGCCCATACAATGAAATGTCTCTCTCTGTACTTAGCTCCTTCACAGTCAAAAAAATTCAAAGAAAACACAATAAAATACATAATCCAGACTTTCTGTGAATTTTTTGTTTTTACGTGGCTTATTTTTCTTTACTCCTTTTAATCTATGACTATTTGTACTATGTCTCTTTAAAGACTTATTTTTTACTTCTTTTTTAACTCTATATACTCTTTTTCTTCTCTCTCCCAAGCCTATGTACATTTATCCAACACTATGACCCATTTAAAGTTCTTTTATGTCTGAATCTGTTCTTATTGCATTATCTGTAATTCTCTACTGTCTTGAAGAGCTTTTAAAATGGTAAGCAGCTTGGTTGCAGCTGCTCTGGAAGCTGTCTCCGCCTCTTTCTCCACTTTTAAAATGATGGAAGCACCACCAGTACCAGCTCTGGGGCTACCAGGCAGGAGCCATGCTCAACACTCCAACCCCAAGAATGAGCATGCAACACATAAATCCTTTTTATCTGAATAACAGCCAAATCGGCCACTTCTGCGCAGCCTGGAAACATCTCTGGGTATGGTGGTAGGAATTCGCCATGCTTTCCTGCCTGTGCAAGCCTAGTAGACCTGATCCCGCTACCTGCCCAGGCAGGGAGTGCCAAGCCATGGGCATGGTCTTAGCTACTTTCCTCCTGACCCTGAGTAGGCACACAAACACCTGGGCTCACCAATGCCACTGAAATGATCCACAGCCAGAGTTTGCACTGGCAGAATGGCCCAGGAAGTTGCGTTTTAAAATCACACGACTTTTTTCCTGCTACAGCTGAATCAGGAAATCCTCTTTTAAAGGAGCCATGCCTCTGCTTGCTTCTAGCAAACAGAGAAACTAAGAAAATGGTGCTAGCAAACCATGTTTAACTCTGTTTGTGTGTGTGTGTGTATGTGTGTGTGTAGAATTAATTTTAAAGTGTTTTCAGGTTTTTACATGGATTTTAGCCCCAAATTGGGTGCCAATTTGTTGCAAGGGGAGGCCACTTGTTTGTCCTGGCTGCCCGGCTATCTTAGCCCCAAAATAACCACACAGAAAAAAAATCACACAAAGGGCCCTGGTAGAATCTTTAAGAGACTCTTAAACTTCCCTCTGAAACCTCACAAGCCAGACACCATCATCTGCTTTGCTCTTAACATCCTCTTCCAAGTTTCCACACAACAGTCCACTGATCCTTTAGTGCTCAATGGTTTATCCAACAATGTCACATCTGTCATAGAAACACCCTATTCCTGGTACCAGTTTCTGTCTCAGGGTTTTTAATACTGTAGTAAGACATCATGGCCATACACAATTTGAGGGAAGAATTTATTTTGTTTATACTTGTACAGAGGACAGAAGAGTGCTATACAGGCCTGCTCTATAGACAGAAGTTTCTGTCCTGCCTGGTCCTGCAGTCCTTCTGTTCCAAAGAAACACACAGAGGCTTATTAATTATAAACTGTTTGGCCTATTAGCTCAGGCTTATTATTATCTAGTTCTTACAACTTAAATTAACCCATAATTCTTATCTATGTTTAGCTACACGACTTGGTACCTTTTCTCAGTAAGACATTCTCATCTTGTTTCCTCTGCTTCTCAATGATGACTGAAACTCTACTTTTCCTCTTCCCAGAATTCTCCTAGTCTGGTCTCCAAGCCTATACTTCCTGCCTGGCTACTAGTGAGTGAATCAGAGTTTTATTAAACCAATATGAGTGACACAACTTTACAATGTACAAGAGCATTATCCCACATCATTGTTCCCCATGGCTTGCTCAGCCTGCTCTCTTATGCCATCTAGGATCATCTGCCCATAGTTGGTACTACCTACAGCGAGCTAGGCTCCCCGCAGCGACTATCAAGAAAATGCTGTTTAGTTTTGCCTCCAAGACAATCTGGTAGGGGCATATTTTCTCAGGTGAGGTTCCTTCTTTCCAAATGACTCTAACCTGTGCCAAGTTGACATAAAACTAGCCAGCACACTCTAATTCCAGTGTATTCCCCAGAAGTTCTTGTGCTAATGAGAAGTTATTCAATGCAGCAGTGTTGGAGATGGGCCCTAGTGGGAAGCTCTTGAGTCATAGGGCCAGGTACCCTGTGGATGCTTTTCTCATATGTCTGGGTTAATTCCTGAAGGACTGGATCGATTATCTTGAGAAGGGTTACAACCTGAAGCAATCTCTTAATTTTTTTTTTATTCTACACATGCTCACTTCCCTTCCTCTTCCATCCTGGCACTGGCTGCATGAGGTTATCACTTGATCTTGGACTTCCCAGCCTCCAGAACTGTGAGACAGAACTTTATTTATTATAAACTATAAACCAAGTCCCAGGGTTGGCTTTACAAGACTAGGACTTCCAAGAAGTGGTAAAATTTTTTTAGCACCTCAGTCATTCACCTGTTCTGAGTTTTGGTCTATGGTTTTTTTGGTTCGGTTTGGTTTGACTTGGTTTGATTTTGCTGTGTAGTCTTCACTGCCCTGGAACTCTCTGTGTAGACCAGGCTGGCCTCAAACTCATAGAGATCTGCCTGCCTCTGCCTCCCAAGTGCTGGAATTAAAGACATGCACCATCATACCCAGCTATGCCATACGTTTTTAATCTAGGATTAAACAGGATTCATACCTTAGCAAGTCAGGAACAGACAGTAAGCACTTCACAAAAGTCAGTCTGGATAAGCATGGGTTTTTCAGGCCTTTAATGGTCATGCCATAAAAACAACAGGTGGTTTCTGATTAGGATTTAGAACTCTTTTTTTTTTAATTATTGCATTTCTTTAGTGTGTATGTATACACACGGTTGTGTCATGGGGTGCACATGGAGGTCAGAGGACAACTTATGGGGGTCAGGTCACCTTTGACCATGTGGGTCCAGGGGATAGGACTCGAGTTTTTAGGTTTTTCAGCACTGAGCCACCTTGAATCATCTTGCCAGCCCTAGAGTTCTTTTTTTTTTTTTTTTTTTTGGTTTTTTGGTTTTTCAAGACAGGGTTTCTCTGTGGCTTTGGAGCCTGTCCTGGAACTAGCTCTTGTAGACCAGGCTGGTCTCGAACTCACAGAGATCCGCCTGCCTCTGCCTCCTGAGTGCTGGGATTAAAGGTGTGCACCACCACCGCCTGGCTAGAGTTCTTTCTATTTAAGACAAAATGTAGTAGCCTTCATCCTCTCTCATTCTCTTCACAACAACTTTATTGGTTATTTTCATGTCATTGTAGAGAACAAAGTACCTAACCAGAGGGAGGCAAGGTTTCCTTTAGAGCATAGTTTCAAGGGTTTGAGCTCTTCAGTGCAGGGAAGGTGTGACAGTTTATGTAGGTGAAAGCATATGATGGCTGGGGAAGGCAGCAGAATAGCCTGAAGTGGGGACCCAACTACAATCTCTGAAGGCCCACCCCTGCTAACTGAATCCTGCCAGCGAAGCCACTTCTTGAAGATTCTTCTGCATCCAACCAAATGGAGAACATGTGTTGAAAACATGAGCCTGTAGGGGACACTTCAGATTCGAAGCATTACATTTATTCTCGAAGCTCATGGCCATTTCATAATACATAAGTCAATTAGTCTAGCTAAGAGGTCTTGAAATCCTGACAGTTCCAAAAGTTAGAAAAGTCCAAATTCCCTTCTGAAACTCAAGGGAAATTTTTTAATTGTGAACTGCTGTAAAATGAAGAAATTATATACTTCCACTATACAATGCCAGAGTAAACATTCCCGTTTCAAAAGGGAAAAACAGCACAATTGGAAGCAAATATTGGACCAAAACCTAGCAGAGTCAGCATTAAATCCAACAGCTCTTTTTTCTAGTACCCAGGGTAGTTGGTGGCATTATTCATACTCAGATAGCCTTGGCCCTTTGACCTTACCCATGGTGCAGCATGCATGGCCTCTATTGGTCCAGTGCCACTTAGTGTTTTGTAGTTCTCTTCAGTCACCCTATGTTCCTGGCCTCTCCAACAACCTAGGTAGGGTCTCCACTGCTACTCCAGCTTCTCCCTCAGTGTTTCTCACACATGGTGTCTGAGTTAAGGTTTCTACTCCTGTGAAGAGACATCACGACCATAGCAACTCTTATAAAGGAAAACGTTTAATTGAATAGTTTACAGTTCAGTAAGATTTCGTTTACTAATCATGGTGGGACATGGTATCATGCAGGCAGATAGGGTGCTGGAGAGCTGCAGAAAGAGCTGAGAGTTCTACATCTTGATCCACAGGCAGCAGGAAGTGAACTGAGACGCTGGTTGTAGCTTGAGCTATAATTCTGATGCGGCGCTCTTGAGTGCTTGCAAGTCTTGGTGTTCTGTTCCGCAAGGAGACACACCTCCTGCCAGACCCACTTCCGGCTTCAAAAGCCAACAGCTGTCTTGATATAGCAAGTTTAGTTAGAGGGCGCTGTGCTCGTGTGGAAGGGCCATCAGCCTGACCGGCTCTCCCACTGTCCCCCAAACCTGCTCTTCCCACATAGCCATTGGTACCTGCTTCAAAGTTTTTATTTATTATTTTTATGTCATGTGTGTGAATATTTTGCCTGCGTGGTTGTGCACCATGTGCATGTCTGATACCAGTAAAGAGGCCGGCCCCTCCTGGCCTGCCTAGCCTGCTTTCTTATAGCGCTGAGGACCAGAAGTCCAGAGGCGGTACCCCCGACAATGGACCAAACAAGTTGCTCATATTCCAAAAGAAAGTGGGGCAAAGGTACTTGCACCCACCAATCAGAGCAGTCTTTCCTGTAAATGGAGGGAATCCCGGCACAGGTTCTCGTGCGAATGGAGGCCATTTGTATCGTTTACAGGATTTTTGTTGGATCCCTTTAGGAAGTGTCCCCCACCCCCACCCGTGGCCTGGATAAAAATGACCGAAGGTCCTCCAAAGTTCACCGAGTCCCCCCCCCCCCAACTCCATGCATGCAGGCTGTCTGGAGTATATATCTTCAGCTGTGGCTATAGCGGTTCACTGCAGCTGCTGAAATGTCCTCAGAGTGACTGTGGAGTGTCCCAACGAGCTGGTTATCCATGAGGCCAGTTGGCTGGCCGCTTGCCTAGCGGTCATTTGGTCAAAGCAGCTGGGGCAGCAGGGAAGAGGGTCTAACAGCTGTCATGAAGTCTCATCACTCCAGTCCCCAATGGTTTAGCCTATTTAAAGGAAAAAAAAAAACATTAAAGGGAGTGGTCATGCTAAAAGCTTAGCGCTAACGTTAATGGTGACTTAAGAGTATTTAGTGGCTTTTCCAACTCATTTTGTTCTGCCAACATTATCCTGTCACCAACTGAAATAAGAGCACAGTGGAAGAAAGCTATAAGCCAATATGCTTGATGAACACAGGAACTACACTTCTCAGCAAAATATCGCCAAGCTAAGTTCAATAGCTTATTAAAAAGATAATTTACCATGATCGAGTTGGCAGAATCTCAAGGATGCAGGGATGGTTCAACATATGTGTCTTAGTTTGTTTTGTTACTGTGACAAAGCCAACCTAAGAAATGTCTTAGTTACTTTTCTGTTGCTGTGCTAAAACACTATGACCAAGGTATCTGACAGAAGGAAGTGTTTATTTCGGCTTATGGCTCCAGAGAAACTCTTGTTGCCATGTTAGCTGGGAAGCCTGGCAGCAGACAGGGCTGGAGACCGGGGCAGCGAACTAAGAATTCACATCTTAAACCACAATCTGGAAGCAAAGAGAGCAAACTGGGGGGTGGCGAGAGGCTTCTCCAGTGACACATTTGCTCTAGCAAGGCCACACCTCCTCAATCTCTCCATATAGTGTCACCCAAGTGGGGACCAAGTAGCCAAATCAGCATCACAGCTGGGAAGTGGGGTAGGCATGGAAACGGAAACCTCAAACTGAGAGTCCACATCTTAAGCCACAAGTAGAAAGCAAAGAAGTGTACTTGGGACAGGGGGTGCCTTTCAAGCTCAAAGGCTACCCCCAGGGTAT
Source organism: Chionomys nivalis (assembly GCF_950005125.1). Taxonomy (NCBI): domain Eukaryota; kingdom Metazoa; phylum Chordata; class Mammalia; order Rodentia; family Cricetidae; genus Chionomys; species Chionomys nivalis. Next base: position 66,774,184 of record NC_080091.1, read on the forward strand.
ACTTCTTCTGGCAAGGGCATATCTCCTAAGCCACTTCTGGCAAGGGCACATCTCCTAAGCCACTCCAAATTATGTAGCTGGGGACCAAGGGTGCAAATGTCTGAGAACATGTGGCACAAGAACCATCTCATTCAAACCACCAGGGAAGGGCGTTTATTGGTTTATACATCCTGATCCCAGTCCATCATAAAGGGAAATCAGGGCAGGAATTCAAACAGGAACTTAGAAGCAGAAGTTGGATCAGAGACCGTGGAGGGGTGCTACTTACTTTCTTGCTCTCCATGGCTTCCTCAGTCTGCTTTTTCATACAACCCAGGGTCACCTGTCCAGTGGTAACACTGTCAACAGCAGGCCGGGTCTCCCACAAACAATCATTAATCAAGAAAATACTCCACAACTTGCCTGTAGGCCAATCTGATGGAGGCATTTCCTCCTCTGAAGGGTCCTTATTCCAGATGACCCTGGCCTGTATCAAGTTGACAAAAAACAAATCAGCATAAATGTGGAAACCCATCAGGGTTACACGTTACATCAATAGAATGATGGACAAAACCATCTGATTATCTCAACAGACAAGAAAAAAACATTTGAAAAAAATTCAACTTATCTCTGTGATAAAAACCCTGAAAAATATTATATATAGGAGGATTGTATCACAACAGAGAGAGGACTATTTAAAAATTAGCTAACATCTACAGAATGGGGGAAATCTGAATGCATTTTCTCTAAGATTGGAAGCCAAATAAGGGTGTTTATACCTAGTGCTCCTATTAATGAATCATAGAACCCCCTGAGCTAGTGTAAAGATCAGAGGAAATGCTGAGGGAAGACCCCAGATTCAAAGAACGTGCAAAAGCAAAGACCGTTTATTAATATTACAGCACGCAGGGGTCAACGCCTGTACAAAATGGGGACAACCCCAAAGGAGTGTGCAGGCTTCTTTTAAGCACAGCTAAAGGGCGTTTTGGGGACAGTTAGGTCATCTCATTCATAATTGGTTAAGCAAGCAAGTTACATTAGTATACTTTTAACTGGCTGAGGTTTAGTCTTATCATTGGATGTACGTGTACAAGCTTGGGCAAGTTCAGCTGTGACTCAGAAGGGGCTGGTGAATTTATCCTTGAGACAGTGTGAGGCTGACCTGACCTAGGCCTTGTGTTCGTTCTTTCTTTTTTCCAGGTGTTATTGATAAATGGCCCTTTATGGGAAAGACACCTGTTTTGCCTTTCTCAGAAAACTGAAACCTAAATTAGTTATGATAATGGGAGAGTTTAAGCCCTTCACTGGGTCACGAGAAAAAAATGAAAAACATTCCTCTCTCTCTCTCTCTCTCTCTCTCTCTCTCTCTCTCTCTCTCTCTCTCCTCTCTCTCTCCTCTCTCTCTCTCTCTCTCTCTCTCTCTCTCTCTCTCTCTCTCTCTCTCTCTCTCTGTCATTTGTTTTTTGAGATAGGGTTTCTATATGTACTGCTGACTGCCCTGGAACTAAATTCATAGACCAAGCTGGGCTCGAATTCATAGAGATCTGCTTGCCTCTGCCTCCTAAGTGCTGGGACTAAAGGTGTGCACCACTACCACCCAGCTCTATAAGAAACGTTCAGTTTGGAAAGTGTGGCGGTTTGAAAGGAAATGGCGCACATCCCTAGTTAGCTCTCTCTCCCCACATTGTGGTTGTTGTCTCAGCAAAGCTTCAGGCTGTGTCTGCTTGTCGGCCATTATGCCCCCAGTCATGATGGTAATGGACTAAACACTGTTTAGGGTGCTCTAAACAGTGTCCCTGAACTCCTCCTTCTATAAGTTGCCTTGATCATCTCAGCACCGCAGTAGGAAAGTAACTAAGATACTTTCTTACATAAACAAATCTTTTCTTATTTTGTGTGTGTGTGTGGGGGGGGGGGGTCCAAGTCAGAGTTTTTTTGTTTGTTTTTTTTTTTTTTTTTTTTTTTTTTTTGTGCAGTCCTGGCTGTCCTGGAGCTCAGTCTGTAAACCAGACTGGCCTCGAACCTGAAGATCCACCTGCCTCTGCCTTCCAAGTACTGAGATTAAAAGTGTGTGCAACCACCACCCAGCAAACAAAAAATTAATAAATTGAAAACAAATTTAAAGAACACCCAGAAGGGTTTGGTGTGCACACATTCAATACTGGCACTTGGGAGGCAGAGGCAGGAGGATCTCCATGAGGTCCAGGCCGGCTGAGTAGAGTCCCAAACCAACCAGGGTACATAGTGAATCCAGAAGGAAGAGGAGGACAAGGAGGAAAAAACATATTCAAAGCTACATATAATGCATTCATAATCAAAGTCACGGAGTAAGCTTTCAACTTGAAAGTGGGCATCAGTGCAAAGAGGAAAAACAACAAGAAGGAAATGAAAATGAGAGCCCTATACCTCAGCTTGGAGCTTCATTAGTCTATCTCCACACAACTCAGCTCTATGCAAAGAAAAATTAGTCCAGAGAACATTCATTTGCAAAGGATCTAGCTGGTCCTGCCTCTTCCCGGCTATCTGATCTGGTCAGTCACTCTCCTCCACCACCCTGAAGCTCTGTGATGTGATTTCTCTTTCAATAAGTAAAAGTTTTCAACCTTACTCACGGGAACTCACTTTTTATGAACATCAACTGGTTGAGCAAAGGGCTGAACTGAACGTTTGTAATGAGAAGGAGTCCTCTGTCTGGTTTCTTTTTGATGCCCCTTTCCCTTGTAAGGCACGGAGGGAAGAAGTGTCTGCGTGCGAACTTTAACGAGACTGCATTGAATATGCTTCCCAGTCTTCCACTTGTCAGACATCGGGAGGGGGGGCGGATCACTGATTTTACAAGAATTCAGTACATGGGGGTGAGGGGTGACCGGGATTAACTCAGAGAGTTTTCTTGCTCAGTCAGGAGGACACAAACTCCAGAAGAAAGACAATTTTACTGGAGGGGCGGGAGGAAGGAGCACTGGGCTGGCGACCTCACTGGCAGTCTTAGGAATTCAGTGTGATAAGCCAGGAGCAGTGCAGGCTCTGGGCTGTCTAGTGTTACCTAATGTAAGGGACTATGGAGTCCAGGAGAACTAACAAGACTATAGCAAGATGAATGCAAAACCATTCACAACCATCAACAGTCATTTCTACAGTGAAAAGAAACCCCAAATAAACAGTATTTCAAGGGAATAACTATGCTAACCATTAGAAAATCTAAACATCTCCTGGTATCTCCTAATGACCCATCTGACTATACATTCTGTTGACGTGTGTGTGTGTGTGTGTGTGTGTGTGTGTGTGTGTGTGTGTGTGTGTGTGTGTGAGACAGGGTTTCTCTATATACCCTGGCTGTCTTTGAACTCACAGAGATCTATCTACCTGCTTCTGCCTCCCAAGTTTGGCCATCAAAGGCATGTGCCGCCACACCCTGCTTGACCGAATTTTTTTTTTCTTGTATAGTCTTTGTATCTCAAGGACATCATCTCTGTCACAGTACCTCTTTGAGTAGCTGGAAGAGGTAACACAGGCTCTTGCTATGTAGCTCAGGCTGGCCTCAAACTTGCAGCTGTCCTCCTGCCTCAGCCACCTAGAATGCTGGAATTTGTGGTGTGAGCCGTCATCACTCCTGGCTGATTACAGTACTTCTTGGAGAACATAAAGACAAGTCTCTTTTCCCCTAGTTTGAGTAATTAGCATTTCTTTAAAATATTTTACTATTTCCTTATTTATTGTGTGTAGGGACTGTTGCACTTCCCACTGCCCAAGCCAGGAGAGGTCAGAGGACAACTTTATAGTGTTGATCTCTCTGTCTACCACGACAATCCCGGGGCTTGAACACAGACCATCCAGCTTGGCAGCAGTGTCTTCACCTGCTGAACTACCCTGCTAGTCCTAAAATTTCCTTTTTTATTACTAGTCATTGGATATTTCAGTGCTTGATATTATATATTAGTAGATGCTGTGTATGGCTACTGTAAGTTTATACTTTGATTCTGTAGAAATTCTGATAAAATCTATTTCTTGTGATTCCGAATCTATTTCTTGTGATTCTGGCCAAAGGAAATATGTAGAGCCGGAAAGATGGTTCATCCTAGTAAGGAGGTTTGCCACTAAGCCTGACAACCTAAGATCAATTCCAGGAATTGACATGGTTGAAGAGAGGACCAACTCCCGCAAGGTGTCCTTTGACTTCCGCATGAACACCATGGCACAGGCACATGCAAAATAAATAAGCAAACAAACAAACAAACAAATAAATGTAAAACACTTTAAAGAAGAAACATAAATGATTGACACACCATTGCATTTGCTGCCTTACTTCACTGGTTATATTCTTGACAGAAAAGAACTGCTTGGAGCAGAGCTGATGGCAAGCGCCCTGCTTACGATTTTATGTGCCCGATGTCTGCCAGTACGACACATGGGCTAGCCTCTGACCTGCACACTGCTAACCTTGTTTCATTTTTATTGGTCTGTTTGGGCCAGATGACGCAGGACGTTTGTTCATTTGTTTCTTTTTAAATTAGTTAAGTAATTAAAACACATTTGTTTATTTTTAAAAAGTGTGTGTGTGTGTGTCTACTTGAGTTATGTGTACCACCTGCAGGCAGGTATCCTTGTAGGCCAGAGGACATTGTATTCCCCAGGAACTAGAGTCAGAGGTGATTGTGAGCTGCCTGATGTGGGTGTTGGGAACTAAACCCCACCCTCTCTTAACCCTGAGCCATCTCTCCAGCCGTCCCATTTCTTTTCTTTCTTTCTTTTTTTGTTTTTGTTTTTGAGACAGAGTTTCTCTGTGTCACAGCCCTAGCTATTCTGGAACTAGTTCTCATAGACCAGGCTGGTCTCGAACTACCCGAGATCTACCTGCCTCTACTTCCTGAGTGCTGGGATTAAAGGTGTGCACCAACACCACCCGGCTTCCCTCATTTCTTTTTACTGAAAAGTTTATTTGAGAGTCTATTCCAAAAAATACTGGTAAGCAGAGAGGGGGAAAGGGATAAAAGGGAGGGAAATAAGCCAAACAAAAGTGTGACCTGATCAGTGACTTCTGTGGATGATGAATCAGGAACAAATGGAAGCCAACAACACAAGAATTCCAAACGCAAGCCGATCCCCACAATAGCAGCTCCTCGTGGACAGTCCCTAACTACCTGAGATGCTTATTAGGAGGCCCAGGGAGCTTTTATTTGAAATTTCATCCTTGCGGGATAGACTCTTATTGTGACACAATCCCAGATCCATGAGCTTCCTCTCCAGTCAGGTGCAGGCAGCAAGCAAGCGGGGATAAAAGGATTCTTGGCAGTGTTCCCACGCTGGGATGAACTGACAAAACACCCTGGAAATGACACAAAACATGTGACTAGAGCCTACTTAGCCCTCGCTAAACGACAGATCCTAGTTTATATTCCTCTAGGTGAACCCCCCAAAAGTGCCCACAGCTGCTCCAGGCCCCAAACATGAAGGGAAGTCAGAGAGGAAGAAGGGGGTAGTTAAAATGTCATTAAATGTCCATGCGCAAAGTGAAGCCCCTCTTGGGGTTGGAAAGACCCATGAAGCCGCAGCTCATCACAGGAAACGCACCTCTGACCCCATGTGACTGCACACCTGGCTGATAACCAGAAGCATCTGTGGCCCATAAGAGCAATCCAGCCGCCAAGGCCTCCCCACTGCGGCTCTGCTCCCACAGGAGAGGGAAGAGGTGTTAAGCAGCTGGGGAGAGGGTCATAGAAGAGGAAGGGAGGAAATGGAGAGGACATCCCGGGTCTCTGAATTCATTGTCTCCAGAGTTGCCCTGGTGACCTGCGAGACGTCATATGTTAAGGTCTCTTGGCGTTCTGAGAAATGACAGCAGCCAAGGCCACCTTCCCCAAATTACTGTCACTGCCTTCCCCAGCCAAACCGTACTGCTTCTCCCTCTGCACTCTCAAGTCTGACCAGTTTTAAATATGATGCACAATGCTTGGTTCACACACACACACACTCACACACACACTCACACACACACATCTTCTTGTGAATCATGAGGGCAAACTTTAGCTCAGGAGCTGTACCTGACTACTAGAACCTAAAACTAGCTATGAGAAGCCTGAAAGATCATCTGTTTCTCCCTGTGTTCCAGAAGGTGCACTTGTGGAGGCCAGAGGACCTCCCCGAAGGTTACAGAGGTCAGTTCTCTCTGTCACCATGCATTCCCAGGATCAAACCCTGGTCCCAGGCCTGTGTACTGATGACTTTTACCTGCTCACCCACCTTCCTGGCCATCACACAGTTGTTTGTTTGTTTGTTTCATTTTAGATAGGGTCTCACCCTCTAGTCCTGAGTGACCTGGAACTCACTACAGAGACTAGGCTAGTCTCAAGCTCACAGAGATCTGCCTTGTTCCGTCTTCCAGCTGCTAGGATTAAAAATATGAGCCACCACGCCCTGCTCCATATGGCGTTCTTAAGACAATATGGGGCTGGAGAGATGGCTTCACAGAAGAGTGCAGTTCAGTTCCTAGCACCCACATGGGGAAGTTTACCACTTCCCATAACTCTAGCTCCAGCGAATCCAACTTCCTCTTCCGAGCTTCAAGGGGTGTTGCACATATGTGCACAAACACACACACACACTCACACACACAAACACATACACACACACTCATGAAAACAAATCTTTTCAAAAATCCCCACAAAACATAGTAACAGACCTTTTCGTGGAGTCTGTCCCTCTGCCTCAGTTCCTGAGGATAAAACCAGCTGCCTTTGTTCACACATTTGTCTTGTCCTTGCGGTTTTGTACCTGGACCTAGTGAGTCAACCTCTCTGAGCTTCTCTTGCCTGGATTGGCTCATAGTTCACCGACAGAATTATAAGGATTATGTGAAGTGATGTTTGAAAAAAGCTACATGGGACGTTGCTCAATATATTAGTTATTCTCACTATTTTACCACATACAAATGATAAAAATGAAGGAGACAGGTGGTGGCGGCTGGAGAGATGATTCACTTGCTAAGAATGTTTCCTACTCACCCACAGGACCTAAGCTTGATTCCTAGCACCCACGTTGGGCAGTTGACAACTGTCTGCAGCTCCAGCCCCAGCGATCTGGTACTTCTGGCCTCTGCAGGCTCCTGCATGCTTATGCACAAACCCTTACACAAATACGCAGAGATGCAGATCTAGAGATAAAAGGAAGTCTTAATAATTTTTTTAAAAGAAAGTGACCCACAAGAGTGGCTGCAAGATGTTCTCAAACACTTGTAATAGAAAGATCACTAGATCTTTCAGAGTATTGACAGTGTTCATAAAAAATTTAATGTGTACATATCTCCTTTCTAGGGACGTGCTGCAAACTGAGCTAAACTAATTGATTGGGCAGCAACCATCAGTTCTCCTCATGAAACCCTATCCACTCCAGTGAAGAAAAGTAGATGACCCAGTCTTAGTGGTTAAAGCTAATTGAGCCTATGGTATAGATACAAGATGAGCTTTTGTACACATTGCTAAAGGTGTGGTAGATATGGTAATGTGTTGATGGAGCCCTCCGGGTTCACCCTTCTTCCTTCCTTCCTTCCTTCCTTCCTTCCTTCCTTCCTTCCTTCCGTCCTTTGTTCCTTCCTCATTCCCTCCCTCCTTCCTTCCTTCCTAGACCCTGAACTCACAGAAATCTGTCTGTCTCTGTCTTTGGAATGCTTGAATTAAAGGCATTCATCACCCAGCCTGGCCCTTCTAACTTCTTTCTAATACATTTTTATAGAGCAGTCAAAAATCTCTTTCCTTCTGCTCTTCTAGGTTCTTGGTTGGCGTCTGTGACGGTTTGAATGGGAATGGTCCCACAGACCTATTTGTTTGGATACTTGATCTCCAGTTGGTGGGACTGCTGGAAGGATTGGGGGTGTGGCCTTGGTGGAGGAGGTGTGGCACTGGGGGATGGGCTTTGAGTTTTCAGAAGTCCATGTCATTCCAAGTTATCTTTCTCTGCCTTGTACTTGCGGATGAAGATGTGCGCTCTCAGCTACTGCTCCAGCACCATGCCTGCCTGCCTGCCTGATTTGCTTCATACCATGATGGTCATGGGCTCTAATACTTGGAAACTGTAAGCTCCAAAGTAAACACTTTCTTTTATAAGTTGCCTTGGTCATGGTGTTTTATCACAGCAATAGAAAAGTAACAAAAATAGAAGGTGGTACCAAGGAGTGTGTTATTCCAGTGATAGATCTGGAGTCACCAGGCTTGCTGGCAAACACTTTAAGCAACGAAGCATCTTTTACTTAGATTTTTTTTTTTTTTTTGGTTTTTTTCGAGACAGGGTTTCTCTGTAGCTTTGGTGCCCGACCTGGAACTAGCTCTGTAGACCAGGCTGGCCTCGAACTCACAGAGATCCGCCTGCCTCTGCCTCCCGAGTGCTGGGATTAAAGGCTACTTAGATCTTTTAAAAGATAATACAGTTGGGGCATAGCTCAGTTGGCAGAATGCTGACCAACATATCCAAAGTCAGGGGTTCAAGCCTCAGCACTACAAGGTGGTGAAAACAACAATAAATTCCAGAGGAAAAAAAAGACAAAATGTTGGTCTCTAGGGTAGTAAACTGTGGAAGGCAACTAAAAAGACCAATGGATAGGATGAGTAAGTCTGGAAAACTCACCACACAGAGTCTTCTGGTGCCATCTCTCGGCAGTGTCTGTTGCAGTTGGTGATCCCAGCACAACTACTATGCTGGTAGCCAAACAAGTGGAGAGGGTGGCTTGCTTGCACGTGCTTCTTTCTTCCTTTCTCCCTTGTCTTCTTCTTCTGAGACAGGCTTTCTTTGCTGTTCTGGAACTTGCTCTGTAGACCAGGCCGGTGTTGAACTCACAGACTGATGAATGGAATTAAAGGTAGGCCTCTAATCTTCCTCTTTCAACACAGTAACAGAAATGTCTTCTGCTGGGATCAAGGGCCTGCGCCACCACCGCCTGACTACATCTGCTTTTTAAATTCAGCTTTTACTCCAGAAGTACCAGACCAAAGTTGCACATTGGAGGTGGCTCCTTCTCCTACATTTCCAAAACATCCTGACTTTTATTGGGAAAAGATAAGTAATGAGATGGTTAGTGGAAAGTCCAGCGCCCTCCTAATTCACAGCTTCTTAACCTGTGGTGTTATCCCATGTGGGGTCATGTGGGGGGTCATGTGGGATCATGTGACTGACCTGTAGTGTTATTCTGTGTGGTCATGTAGGGTCATGTGGAGTAATGTGGGGTCATGTGGGGACTGACCTGTAGTGTTATCCCATGTGACTTACCTGTAGTGTTATCCCATGTGGGGTCATGTGGCAGACCTGTAGTGTTATCCCCTGTGGGGTCATGTGGGGTCATGTGGCTGACCTGTAGTGTTATCCCATGTGGGGTCATGTAGGGTCAAGGGGGGGTCATGTGACTGACCTGTAGTGTTATCCCATGTGGGGTCATGTGACTTACCTGTAGTGTTATCCCGTGTGGGGTCATGTGGCTGACCTGTACTGTTATCCCCTGTGGGGTCATGTGACTCACCTGTAGTGTTATCCCATGTGGGGTCATGTAGGGCCAAGGGGGGTCATGTGACTCACCTGTAGTGTTATCCCATGTGGGAGCAGCGAATAGCTCAGCAACAACAAAAGGTTTCTGAAGGCTCAAGGACCAAAGACTGAACTGAAAACCAAGCACACAACAAGCCTGACTGTTTCTGGCGGCCCTTGCCTTTGCTGCCGTCCATGACGTCACTGCAGCCTAGGCTCTGAACGTACATGTGTGTATTGTGCTCTGTACTGTGTGGCCACACATGGTTGGTGAGCAGTGACTGGAGCAGCTTGGCTCAGACGGGAGACTACTGTATGTTATATGTAGCAGGAACTGCACTGTTTCTGATATATATATATATGGAAACATAAAATAATTACAGAAAGCAAAGGCTTTAAGTATAATTTTACTATCATTCCTCAGTAAGTATCAAGTTAGTATTTTTTAATTGTACCAGAATGTTTTATTTTAAATATATATATATAAACACATACACATTAGTTGTCTGGCACAGTGGCACACATGTTTAATCCCAGGACTTGGAAGGCAGAAGCAGGAGGATCTCTGCGAGTTTAAGGCCAGTCTGACCTACATAGTGAGTTTCAGGTCAGGCAGGGGTTACACAGTGAGACCCTGTCTACAAAAAGCAAATAAACAAAAACTCACATTTCCCATTGGTGCGAGAGTGATGGGTATCTGTGGGTGTGCGGATGGGTGGGGGTGGGGTGCTTGTGCCACTAGCACATCTGGATCAGAGAACACTTACAGACATCAGGTCTCTCTTTCCACCGTGTGGGTCCAGGGGATTCAGCTGGGCAGTCAGGCACTGACCCATCTCACTGGACCAAACGTTTGATTTTTAAAATTGCTGTTTGAGTTGCTGACTTGGATTGTATTTAAAAGTCATTAAGTGAATTTTGGGCTTGGGGTTAGGCAAGCTTTTTCAATAGTTTCTAAAATGGTCTTAAACACGTTTCCTCCGTTTTTATACAATATATGCATGCAAAGGGGAATTCTTAGCATTGATGACTATAAATCAAAATATTAATCAACTAAGACAGTGCTGAAGATGCTTGAAGTGCTGCAGGATCGGACACTCAGCCAAGGTCTCGCTGCTTTTGTAAAATTAAGTGCATGCGTCTTGCTGATGTGAAAAATTACACACACCTTTAATGAGTGTTAAAATTACATGTAGGCCAGATAATTGTCTTAAAATACATTTCTTTATGATTTATTCTCAGTCAGTGCTTAAATTGTATACCTGCTTTATCTATTTGTATATCCAGGGTTGCATAAAAATTTCTCCAGCTGAAAGGGGCTGTTAGGAGACAGGTCTAGCGAAATCCTGGGCTAACCCAAGCCAGGAGCTACTCAGCTTGCTGCCCCAGGGGAGGGGGTAGCAAGGGTCCAATAACAGCCTTTGCTGGCAGAGGACAGCAGAGGAGAGGATAGCACACACGTGCAGGAGAGAATTGGTGCCTCTCGCAGATGTCTCTCAGGAGGAAGGGAGTTTAAACTGAGCTTGCCTCATGTTGTTGCGCCCTTCGCCAACCAGGTTAAGCCCCCTCCTTTCTCTCCCAGCCGGCAAAGGAAGCAAAAGGAAGAGAGAGGCCACGGTTGTGACCTGAGGGAGAGTCACCAAGATGAGGAAGAAGGGAATCCTTGTGGAACAGGGCAAAGAGAACTCCCACGGTCTCAAACAGTCCTGCTAAATTTTGTGTGAAGATCGTACATTCGTGGGCGATTTGTGTCTTAAAACAGAAGCAAAGCATACATCCACACAAGTCAATCAAACAAGAAAGAAACACAAAAGCAGAAGATTGTTTCTACGTCTGTGTAGGATGCAGTAGTCTTCAGCCAACCAGAGTTTCTGCCAAGAGAAACTGGAAAAACCAGGTTCAATTGAAAAAAAAATCGGTTTTCAAAATCACTATGGAGCTGGATGAAGCAATAAGCACGGGAGGAAGGAGCTGAATCCAGAGAAGTAAACTGAAGGGTGAGTGGCTAACAACTTTGCTTCGGGGGCCAGCAGACCACTGAGCACCGAGGAGAAGCCGTGAATGACATCTTCCCTATCCGAAGCAGCTCTCCCCCAGTAGGCAAAGTCACAGCTGTCTCGCGGCCCACAGGACTGTTGAAAATTGAATGGCAACATGCTTGTGTATTCATCGGTCTGTCCCTGCAGATTCTAAACCTAACATGCGACAGAAGAGTCTGTCTGTCTTTTCATTGCTGTGTTCCAGCCCTGCGCTTACACACAGTAGGCACTTAGGATCTGTCGGATTGCGTCTAGCTGAAATAGCGCCGTGTTTTCTGGCTGGATTCCTAAGGTGCCCCTTTCTTCTTGGAGGCTCAATTCTGTTTTAGGACTTTGCTGCAGCCTTTTCCTATGGGACCTGTGCTCACTCGTTCTCTGTAATACCTCCAGGGGTGGGAAGTGGGTGAAGTTGAGAAAGCACTAGTTCAGAGTCCCAAGCCACACCCAAGCCATCACCCAAGGGCCCTGAGTCTCTCTCTAACCACAAAAGAGCCTGAGGCCCTCACAGAAAGAGTTCTGAGATTGTTCTGGGAACCTGCGGGGCATCCAGTATGTTCCCCTCAACCCATTGCACAATCTCACCAAAGCCAGGAAGGTTGGTCAAGTCCACCTGCTCTCCCACACCTGCCTCAAGATTCTAATGCCCGGCTTGCCCACCTTCATCCCCGTCCCCAGGTCTCTGGGCCACTGTCCCCGGAACATCTGCCCATGCTGGCGTTCTGTGGAAGGCCTCACTTTCAGGATACACTGCGGTCTGTTCTCTTGTGTACTTTTACATCTTTTCCAGAGACAGAAAAACCCCCAACTAAGCCCCCAAACTGGGATCTGCTCCCAGTCTTGTTGCTGTACAGTCTTGGACCATCTGTTTTCTCAGGCAGCTGAGTCATTCATTGCTGGCTTGAGTCCAGAGTAGCAAGTTCGAGCACCCCCAGACAGCGCGCTCAGACAGTCAGGCCCAGGAAGACTGCTCCATGTGATCAACATTTACACGGGACTTACACACCATTGGCAATGATAGCGGGGGGGGGGGCAGCCGTGGAGCCCCAAAAAGTGGTATGGGAGCCTCACACCCTCTTGATGTTTATCGAACCCCAGAAGGCTCTGAGGTTCCAGGGGGAAGAGGTATTGAGTGTTGAGTCGACTCCAGAACCATGCAGTAGAGTCGTTTTGCTTTTTTAAATTGTAAACGATCTCATAATGTTTGAAGTAACTTTATGGTTTTGTGTTGGGCCACATTCCTACCTATGGTGGGTGCGTGTGGTTCCTGGGCCTGAAGGTTGAACATACCTGAGCCGTACCTGGGGAGGGCAAATGGCTTGGCTCACTAGAGGCTTCCCTGAGTCATGACTGTTCTAAGCCCTCTCTACCCGTTGGTTTCTGTGAGATGGATTCCTGTCTTTCCTTGGGTCCTATTCCAGGTGTCTCTCCCCGCAAGTTACAAGGGAGAGTGGTGTCCTGGCTCCCAGTTCAAATTCTTCTCTTCCCAGTAGCAGGTCTTCTGCTGTCTCCAAAATAACTTCATGGGTGGTTGGAGGTCCCTGGTCACTCCATCCTGGATAGATCCAGGCGCAGCCCCAAGCCTGAATAGAAGAAATGCTTTTTTTTTTTTTTTTTTGGTTTTTCGAGACAGGGTTTCTCTGTGGTTTTGGAGCCTGTCCTGGAACTAGCTCTTATAGACCAGGCTGGTCTCGAACTCACAGAGATCCGCCTGCCTCTGCCTCCCGAGTGCTGGGATTAAAGGCGTGCGCCAGCACCGTCCGGCTAGATGGAATGCTATAAGTGCATATGAATTAAGTTAGAATGTCCAGCCAACTCACCAATGTCACGAAGAGAGTGAATGTGGGTGCCAAGACTCCCACGAAGTCGTCCCCCCTCCCTGCATCTCTCCTCCCCCTGCACCAGCCTCCTCTACTCCAGCTTACATTTTAGTATGATAGGAAAGCTGTGGAGGGCCATGTTGAGGGGGAGTGAGAGTGAGGGAAATAGGGCCACAGTCACTCTACCAAAGAGTCAGGCCTCAGCAGACACCACCGCCCCTTCCCCACAGTCAGGCCTGGGCCACTGGGTCCCTGGGCTTACAGCTTGGCAGCTTTCTGCAAGGTCTGGCCTGGGCAGCCCCACCCAGCATTCTCACCACACCCTGCAATTCTCGCCACCCAGAAGTTCTTGCCACACCCTGCCTGCTCCCGGAAGGTAAACAGGGCCTCCAGAGAAGGGCTGTACTGTGTGCTTGCCCTCTTGGCCTCGGCTCAGGAGACCACAGACGGATCTTTGATTTACAAATGGCCCAGATCAATAAACAGGAAAGTCAGTACCGAGGCCCTCCTGAACTTCAACTGACCTCCAAGCTTGTTGGTTCTGAGGGACAAGCGCCCAGGCACCTGACTCCAGGGGACAGAGCTAACTGGGCTACCCAGGAGGGAGTTTGCACTTGGGGAAGATGGAGGCAGGGGTGTCATGTTCCCTGGGGAAGACCAAAGTTTGGTCATGCCACCAAAAGTGAAGAAACAGTTGGGACGTTAGTAAAGACTTCAGCAATGAGAGATGACAAAGTTCCTCTCTGGGGAGTCCTGGCCTGCATAGATACAGCCGCTAAGGCGGACTGAGTGCCGGCTGGGCAGCCAGCAAGGAGCCTCAAATCCTTACCTGATTTGTGGAATGGGCTCAGTCCCACTGAGGGTGGAGTTCACTGTTTTCATTTCACTGGTGAGGAAGCTGTGGTCCAGGGTGGGTTAGCAGCCGGCCCAGGGGCTGCTGATGAACCCACAGAAGCTGAACTCCTGGTTGGAGACGATACTAAGACAGTTCCCTCTGAGTTAATGTTGCCACTACTTTCTCAAGTCACAGGACACTCAGAAAAGGGATCACTTTAGGGTGTCTTTATCCATTTTGTATGCTGCAGACTGTACAAACAGAAATACATTGTTGAAGCTCAAGGTCAAGGCACTATGAGGTCTGGTGTCTGGTGAGATGCCCATCTCTGGTCATGGGGAGCATCTAGCTATGGTCCTCACAGCAGAAAGGCAAGGCTTTCACAGGGCACTAGCCACATTCATTCCAGACCTCAGCTCCTCCAAAAGTCCAACTGCCTATAACCATCACCTTACGGATCTCACGTAGGGTTTCATGGGACACAAATAAGCCATAACAGAGAGACTGGTGAGGGTCCCCCAAAATTGTCAGGGCTCCTCAGAGTAGCAGAGCCACATGTAGAAGGTTGGAGAAACTTTTGTATGCCCAGGGAAGAAATTGGTCCATTTGCCCTAAAGCTCCCGAGTGGCAAAAGTCTTTAATCCCAGGATTTGGGAGGCAGAGACAGACAGATCTCTTAGTTTGAGGCCAGCCTGGTCTACAGAACGATTTCCAGGACAGTCAGGACTACCCAGAGAAACTCTGTCTTGAAACAAACAAACAAACAAAAATGGCTACTTATTGTTAAGTGTGTGTACTGAGAGGGTAGAGAGGTGCAGGCAAGGATGCAGAGACCCCCTCACAGAGACGATGCAAGGAGCATTTATGACCTGGCCTCCTGAGAGCTGTACCAGGTGGCGCTGTGGCCTTCTGGGTAATTTCCTGCAACGGGTGTGACAAACACCATCGGACAGAAAACTTTGTGCTCAGCACAAAGGGGCAATGCATTGAATGTGGACAGGCTGAAGCCACAAACTTTACAAAGCAGAGGTCTCTTACTCCATACAGCCACGAGACGCAAGTTAACGGTGAGCAGGCTTTCCCACGTAGGAAGTCTAGCAGTAACCCTGGTTTATCGGGCTCCTGGTTATCAGTGCCCCTTTGCAAATCCTCCAAGAAATGTACTAGAACGTTCACTTGATATTTCCCATATACTGGATCTTTCCTTCGTACGTTTGAAATATTTCAGGAGTAATTAACAAAGGTTTAGGATCCGGGTTTTTCCTCAAGCGGGAACCCGGATTGTTTAAGCCATTGGCGCCCTCTGCTGGATATCCAGGAAGAAACACGCCTCTGGGAAGAGCTGGTGTTCTTGCGAAGGTCCTGCCCTATTCCAGGGTTCTTCTTCCTGTCCTTCCAGGGCTGGGAAGCTCGGTGGTCGTGCTGGAAATGGCAGTGAAGCTTAGCGAGGAAGAAGCTGGACTCGAGAGCCAGGATGCCCTCACACCAAATTCCTGGTTCTGTGTGACTTTTGGGCTATTGACTCTCTCTGTGTTTTACCATAAAGGACTGGCATGAAAATTAGAGACTACCTCCCAGAACACCTATGAGATGTAAGCGAAAGACTGTTTCAAACACTAACTGAAGGGCTGTATCAATACTAAGAAGAGCACCCAACACAGGGAGAGGAACATGTTAATTACACACGCACTGTTCCTTGCTATTATGAATGGCACCAACACAGAGCCAATTTGACTAACAACATCTAATAGAAATCTTTCTTCCCCTGTCCGAACCCTAAGGGTCACTCCCATGGCTACGAGGAATTCTGACCCTCTAGGGGTCATTGTTAGGGAGGTGCTGTTGGAAGGGTGATGGCAGAGATAACAGTACACATAAACGGTATCGCCCATCAGGTCCTCCGGTGACTCCGCCAGGACCCTCTCCTGCTGTGGGGTGTATCGTGGAGCCTTATTCTAGTTTGGAAGGGATGGAAGAAACACACTACTGCTGTAAAAAACTTTCTCAAAGGTGAATGGTAGACTAAATTTCATAGCATTCAAGCGGTTCCGACGTTTGCTGGGTTTCTCAGCTTTTTCTCTGAAGATAGAATAAGCGGTGGACAGCCTCTTATTTCTGCAATCAGGGAAGTTGGCTGTAGCTTCATTTCTGAGGAAGCAACAGTTAATTTCAACCAAGCAATCAGGATTCTCGGGAAACTGGAGACATTACAGGTGAACATTCACGTATGTAGTAGTACTTACATACAGATGATGCATGTGTCTGCAAATCTATACACATGTCGATTCCATTCTAAGGTATACAGTGCAGCTATGCACATATGTGTATATAAAGTACACTCAAAAATATTCAGTATGGGGGGATGGAAGATGGAGAGATGGCGCAGTGGTTAAGAGCACTGGCTGCTCTTCCAGATGTCCTGGGTTCGATAGCCAGCACTCACATGGCAGCTCATAACCATCTGTAATTCCAGTTTCAGGAGATCTGACACGCTCACACAGACATACATACAGAAGAATACCAATGCACATAAAACGTAAATTATTATTTTTTTTCAAGACAGAGTTTCTCTGTAGCTTTGGAGCCTGTCCTGGAACTAGCTCTTGTAGACTAGGCTGGCCTCAAACTCACAGATCCACCTGCCTCTGCCTCCCAAGTTCTGGGATTAATAACTATTTTTAAAAATTCAGAGCCGGGCGGTGGTGGCGCACGCCTTTAATCCCAGCACTTGGGAGGCAGAGGCAGGCGGATCTCTGTGAGTTCGAGACCAGCCTGGTCTACAAGAGCTAGTTCCAGGACAGGCTCCAAAAACCACAGAGAAACCCTGTCTTGAAAAAAAATAAAAAATAAAAATAAATAAAAATTCAGGATGCCTTACATTTGTGCTCCTTTGGGTCAGATTTTAGTGGCTGTGGGGAGGGAGGTAGATACCGGAAAGATTGCAACAGTTGAGGGCTGCCAGAGTAATGTGCTCTGTTAAAGTTGAAAGCAGGGCAAGCCAGGTCTTGGAAAAGCAGGGGACATGATATCGTATCTAGAATGCAGCAGCCAGGTAGTCTAAAAGGTAGATTTCAGCAGGTCACGGTTGTGGCAGAAGCAGCTTTTTGGCTGTTTCGCACAGGAAATTGTACTAAGGCATACAATTTGTGCGACCTCTGATGTTCTGTAAGCCAGTACTCCACACCACACCCGCACCAGAGCTCTTACCACCCGGTCCACTCTCCACTTGCAAGGGTGGGAGCTTCAGGAGAGCGTGGGGAGGAGCTTTTCCTTCTGTTTCTGTCTCTCCAGACCTTAGCATAGCACCTGACATGATTGGCATGTGGCCAGTATTGATTACATGGGGGGGATGGATGGACAGACAGATATAGATGGACAGATACCGATGGATGCGTGCATGAATGAAAGAATGTCTTAGTTAGGGTTTTTATGGCTGCAACAAAACACCATGACCAGAAAGTGGGTGGGGGAGGAAAGGGTTTATTAGGCTTACACTTCATCACTGAAGGAAGTCAGGACAGGAACTCAAACAGGGCAGGATCCCACTGATGCAGAGGCCATGAAGGGAAGCTGCTTACTGACTTGCTTCCCCTGGCTTGCTCAACCCACCTTCTTACAGAACCCAGGACCCACAGCCCAGGGATGGCACCACCCACCATGGACTGTGCCCTCCCCCCAGTGCACTAAATGAGAAAACGCCTTACCACTGGATCGCATCAAAGCATTTCCTCAGCTGTGGCTCCTTCCTCTCTGATGACTCTAGCTTGTGTCAAGTTGACGCACACAACCAACCAGGCAGTGCAAGGAATCAGCGAATGGGTGGGTGGATGAAGGGAAGAAGCAGAGAACCGTGAGCCCACGTCTGCTTCCTTTGCGGCTGCTGTAATCACATACACTGATAAACGCATTCTAAGGGAAGAAGGGCTTCTTTCCACTCATGGCTCGAGGGGTCCATCGTGCTGGGGAAGTCAAGACAGCAGGAGTTTGGAGCATCAGCTCACATCACATCCACAGTCAGGAGAACAGAGAGCTACCAGTGCAGGCTGCTGCTTAGCTCCGTCTCCACAGATACAATTCAGAAATCCCTGCCCAGGAATTGTCCTCTCTATGGCTAAGATGGATCTTTTCACACCAATTAATGTAATCAAAATCAACTCTCCTTGACTCGCCCAGTGATGGTCTCCCAGGTGATTCCAGACGTAGGACAATGAACTCTAACCGCCACAGGCTAGAACTGGGACTCCTTCCTGGCTAAAGAGTTTCAACGAGGCAGAGCAAGGGCCTGTGGCCCAGTATCTGCTGCTGTTTGCCTTCTAGCAGAGAGAAGGACCTATGGCAACAGCATTCCATGGTGGTTCGAGAACGTGGGTTAGTGCTCCAAGTCAGGGAAGCTTTGCTGGCACAGCTTAAGGGTCCCCTGGCTGACGAAACAGTCTCAGAGACAGGCAGGTAGAAAGCTGGCAGGGAAGCTGCCCAGGGCTGGTTTTAAAATGTCCAATCCTATCGCTGTGAGTTGGGTGTGGGTCCCCAGGGGCCATGGATGAAAGGCTTGATCTTCAGACTGTGGCTCTATGGGGAAGTGATGGGGACTTTAATAAGTAGGACCTACTGTGAGTTTTCAGGTCATTGGGGTTATGCCCAATCTTTTCCCTTCTCTGCCTTACTGTCAGGTGAGAGTTTTGCTCTGCCGTGTGGTCCCACCATGATATAGTGCCTCACCACAGACCCCAGAACAGGGCCCACTGATTGTGAACCAGAACCCCAAAGATGAGGAGCCAAGATGCACCTTTTCTCTTTGTAGATAACTACTTCAGCAGGTTGCTATAGTAATGCAAAGCTGATTGGCACTGCAAGTAGGCATTCCCCTGTACAGGTCCTACTTTACAGTCAACACGATTGTTCTACATATCAGAAAGTTGCATCTCCGAGATTCCAAGGGACCCGTGGCGAGTCATAGAGTTAGGATTCAAACCGGAGTGTCCGGCCTCAATGTTCCACTGTGGTTATCTGGGAAAGCAAGAAGGACCAAGCCAACGGGAACAAAAGTCTGTCTGTGGGGTCACCATGACAGTTGCTGCCGTGGCAAACTGAAACTTGAAATTGCTCCAGCAAACGAAATTGTCTCTCCCGCTACTTCTCCAGTGTTGCACTGATAGCGTTCCCCCAGTCACACCCTCTTCCCCAACCTGGGCTCGGTCCACCCACGGTTCCGCAGATTCAACACGAGGCTCCCGGCCACTGTACCCATCTGCTTCAAGCTAGCAACGGGAAGACAGCAGGGACAATGGGAAGGTGTGTAAACTGGACACAAAACCAAATCACAAAAGGAAAAAAAAAGAGAGTAATCTGCCAGGAATCTCCGGCTATCTTATAGGTGGATCTCCATCATGTGTGCATTCATGAACCAGCTAATAATATTTCCGTCCATGATGGGCCACTTTATTGGGTCAAATTTTGTGTAATGTTTGCACCATGGCAGACTTTCCTAACAACACATTCTCAGGGCGTATCCAGTTGTTAGTTGGCCTGGGACTAGATTTAAAATTGTGCAACGCGGACCACTTACAAGGTCTCAGAGAAACTGCAATTGTCTGAGTTACAAAGCCCCCAGAATGGCTTAGATTCGAAGCTGTTCATACAAGCGAACTATAAACTGTGTCGCTTCAGCTGTAAGTCAGAAACCCTTCTCATGAGCTGTGCAGCTGTTCACACAGCTCCGAGCCTGCAGACAACTGAGCTGTCAGTAGAATCTAAAATACCTTTGTATAAAACGACATCATGTGAGCATTTACAACTGGTGGTGCAGAAAGCCACCAGAAGCATCGCGTTTGTCTCCGACATGAGATGTCATAAAAAGGCTCGGGAGACATAATGGCCATCATAATGTGATATGCTCATAGTTTAGCAGATTGATCTCAGCACAACACGAGCAATCATAGCGCAGAAATGAAAAGTGCTATCAAAAAGCAGTTCCATTCCAGTAAGTGTAGATTTATGAGCTCTGAAACATTTATTCACACTTTAAATGTATTAACACAGGAAAAGTGGCTTTGAATCCCACAGGCAATCTCCAGGAATGTGTTCCTTGCATAAGGTTTAGACCAGTCTAGACCGGTCTCAACCAGTTCAGACTGAACCGGACGGTCTCAACTGGTCCAGACTGGACCAGACCAGTTCAGACCAGTTTAGACCAGTTCCGACCAGTCTAGACTGGACCAGACCAGTTTAAACTGGTCCAACCAGACCAGACCAGTCCCAAGCAGTTTAGACCAGTTTAGACCGGTTCAGACCTGTCTTGACCGGTCCAGACTGAACCAGACCGGTTTAGACGGGTTTAGACTGGTTCAGACCAGTCTAGACTGGACCAGACCGGTTTATACCGGTCTCAACCGGCCCAGACTGGTCCCAACCAGTTCAGACCGGTTTAGGCCAGTTTAGACTGGTCTCGACTGGTTTAGACTGATTTAAGCTGGTCCAGACTGGCCCCCAGCTGGACCAGACTGGTCTAGACCAGACCAGACTGATTTATACCGGACCAGACCGGTTTAGACTGGTTCAGACCAGTCCAGACCAGTCTAAACTGGTCCAGACCAGTCCCAACCGGCTCAGACCAGACCAGACTGGTCTCCATCGGTCCAGACTGGTTTAGACCAGACCGGTCCCAACCGGCGCAGACTGGACCAGACTGGCTCATACTGGTTCAGACCAGTCTCAACCAGTTCAGACCGGTCTCAACCGGCTCAGACTGGTTTAAACTGGTCCAGACAGGCCTCAGCTGGCTCAGACCGGTTCAGACCGGTTCAGACCTGTCTCGACCGGTTCAGACCGGTTTAAGATGGTCCAAACTGGCCCCAATTGGCTCAGACCAGACCGGTGGTGACCCGTCCAGACCAGTTTAGACCAGACCAGACCAGTTCCAACGGCTCAGACCAGACCAGACCGGTTTAGACCCGTTCGGACTGTTCTCAACTGGTTCAGACCAGTTTAAACTTGTCCAAACTGGCCTCAACGGGACCAGACCGGCTTAGACCGCTCTAGACCGGTTCAGACTGGCCCAGACTGGCTTATACCAGACCAGACCGGTTCAGATCAGTCTAGACCAGACCAGACCAGTTCAGACCAGTCAAGATTGGTTTAGACTGGTTCAGACCAGACCAGACCGGATCAGACCCATTTAGACTGGTCTACACCAGTCTGCACCGGACCACACCATAGCTGTAATTTTGCTACTGTTATAAATTGCAATGCAAATATCTGATATGCAAGATATCTGATATGAAGGATATCTGATATGTAACCCATGTAGGGGTCAAGACCCAAATGTTGTGAACCACTGGTCTAAAGTAAAAGACCCAAAGAAATTAGCAAATGGAAGAAGCCCAAGAAACAACTGAGTAAGACCACCCTGAAGAACAGTGCATCTGTTAGTGCCATACAACACCATCATATAAGCACACATATACATACACACACAAACACCCAAACTACACACATGGCATAGAAATACACTATATACATACAAACACAAAGGCACACTCATGCTCAGAGAAACACATACACACACTATTACACCTATTTACACAAATACACCAATACACAATCCACACATTCATACACTAACACTCACCCAGCATTCTCGCCTAAGCACAACACAGACGCAGACTCACATGCTCATACATGCACACACACACACACACACAAATACATTCTCCCACATCCAGAAACTCACAAAGGAACACATTTATACACACTCCCACAAACATAAACACAAACACATTCCCATGGCATGCACAAACACATTCTTACATACACACTCTCACATGCACGCACCACTTAACACAAAGACACACACACTAACACAGCATACACTCACACACACTTTTGCACAAAGTGTAGCAGGCCAGCTTGTGCTTCCTTACAGCCTGGTGTGACAGACTTCAGGGAGAGCAGCACACAGAAGCCAAGATTTTTTTTTTTTATAAACTAGCTGCAAGAGCCGACCATTTGGCAATGATCTCACTGTTGAGGCCCTCGTGGATTCTGCCCTCCCCCACGTTGGTTCTCAGCACAGAAGAAAGTGATCCTGCCTCGCAGTGGGGAATTGAAAGAGAGTGGAGACTATGAAACTGGAAAGATCACTCATTCCCATTTTTGGAAAACCCCACCATCACTGAAGAGCAGGGACTTAGCCAGCTCCTGGGGTTCCTAATGAAAAGTCATGGATGGCTTCTAGCCACAAGAGGAGAGAAAGGACGTTTTTTTATGAGCCTGAAAGCTAACAGTCCCATTTTGGAGAGCCTCTAGAGCTACGGTGTTTCTGGAAGCGTGGGGAAGGAGCAAGTCCAAATCTAGAGCATAGGAAGGCCTTTGGGGAATTGATGCCGAGCTTGGGGAGAATGTCTGGGTTTGTACTCGTGAGAATGTCCGTGGAGATCTGTGTGTGAGCTGTGACTCACTGGCCTCTGAGCTACTGTCTGCAGCCGCGGGTACAGACCCTGGGGTACTGACCAGCCACATACGTTCTTACAGTTTTCCTTGGTGATCTCCAGAAAAGCGTGGCTCTGCTAGGAACCTTCCACAGCCACTATCTGGTGGCCATGAGCTTGAGTCATTGCCGAGACAGGGGCTTTGTAAGGGAAAGTTCCCAGGGTAAAATGGGGGCTGGGCGTGTCGGTGTTAAATAGTCCACGGGGCTGACGAGAACTTTATGGCTATGGAGAGTTAGAAGTGGTACCGATCCTGAGCCAAATTAGCTTGGACTGCTTTTAGTCCCCTTAATAGTTACTCGTTGCTCACCTCTGTATTTGACCTTCCTACAGTTCTTTTGACTCTCAAACCAAACCTTTGGGCTCTATTATTAACAGACCACTAGCTTACCAAGCTAGAAGCTAAGAGTGTCATCCCATAGCATCTGAAACCTATAGCAGAGATATCTGCCCTCCGCTGCAACCCGCCTATTTGATGGTTCACCAATGCGCTTGGGAGATGCCTTGATTCCAGGTGTTCTTTGTTCTATAACTAATATAATCTCAGTAACTCCTTCCATGTCAGAACGTGCTATTTGGAACAACCTGAATCTAAGTGTCTGGGCCATGGTAATTCATATTTGGCTCAAGAAGAAATTCTTAATCCATGTTGCCATTAGTTCTGTGTGGACATCCCACACTGAGCAGCCCCTGGGAGTTGTCGAGAGAGGGTGTCACGCCTCAGGACCAACTTGCGACCATTCACTGCTCAGCCAGGCTTGCGCTGAAAGTGGTCTGGGGCCAAGGAGAAAGAAGGAAGTCTGGGCGACGTGCTCACCCATTCCTGGGTCCTTCTGTCGGCTCAGAAAGCCCAGATGGACACTGCTGATCTAGTTAGTGTCGCAGCGTTTTACAGAAAGGAGACACAGCCTGGGAATCAGAGGGAATCACCCAGGACCACTCAGATGTAGGGTTTGTTCATGCCATGTAAAGCATCAGAATGCTTTTCTTGGTAACACAGGCACAATTGGGATGCAGAGAGGCGACCTGTGGATGTCCCTTCCTTTCTGACACCCAGTTAAGCAGGCTCTGTTCTCCCAGATGCCATGCTCTGAAATCCATTCATTTCTTCCAGTCTGAGGGATGTGAAGTAGCTGAATGAATGATATAAGCTTTTAATTTGTTTTTAATTACCCTGGCCTGGTAACCTTCCCAAAGCCCCTTAACAGAGGAGTGGTTGTATTTTTCCACTTATTAACCTCATTCTCTAGGTTGAAAAAAAGAATTCCCCCATTTCTCCAAACCTCTCCCTTTCGTTCTTCCAATTCCTTCTTTTGCAAAAAAGCAATGTGTGTAAAATGCAAGCCAAGTATATTGTGGTTTCAAACTCAAGCCTGTTTGAAGCAGGAGCCTGTGGGATTGCTTCAGCTCAGCCCTGGGGGGAATTGGCCCCTGTGGCCTCTGTTAGTGAAAGGGAGGGGCTTGAATGGCCCTTTGATTCACCCAAGTCTGGGGGTGGAGGGTGGGGAAAGAACAGGCCTGTTATTCGACACTCTGTTGGGCTTGGCAGGGCCCAGTCCCTCTCAGGCCTCCCTGGAGCTTGTAGGCCCTAGCTGAGGATGCCCCAACTTGGCAAGGACTGAAATGCATGAAATTCCTGGCTCCCTGGGAAGTATACCAGCAATCCCAAGGGTCTGGTGGATTCCACTCTCTTTCAGAATGCTCCTCCTCAGTGAGTTTCCCCTCCCAGCACACACGCACTCACTCATATACTGACAGACCGTGAAGCTCTGCCTGCGTGTTAACAATGTGATTGCTAGCTGACTATGCCTTGATTTTAAAGTATCTGCTATTGTTGTTTGAAAAGAAAAAAACAACAGCAGACGGGTAACTCATTAGAATGAAAGATCTGGGCAAGCTTCAGAGGGAAATATGACATCATTGTTTTGGAATCCTTACCAACATACAATGAGTTCTAATCCTGGTTCTACCATTTGTGACCCTAAATAATTTACTTAGCCTCTGTGCACTTCTGGAATCTCCAGATGTCTTGGCCATAGATATTTACAGTAATAACATCTTCACAGAGCAAACCCCGAGAGAGAATGTGTCCCATCCACACGAAATGTTGGGTGCAGTGTCTACAGTTGAGGATCGTGGCAAGGTCAGCTGCTGTGTTATGGCATGAGAACACCCTGAAAAATGCCAAGACCGCTATCCAAACACTGATTCCATTCCTTACACAGGTTGTAACAAATACTTCGAGCACAAAAAATTTAGAAGACTGTATTTATGTCTGTTGCCAAAGTATAAAACAAGAAGTTTAGGAATAAGCTTAAAAAGAGGTACATAGAAAATTTAAGAAAAAAATATAATTTTTTAAAAAACTGTGTATGAGTGTATGCTGCTTGGGGTGCAGGGTGTGTACCCAGGTCCATACCTGTGGAGGCTGGAGGTTGACAACAACAATGACTTAGTTAAGGTTACCATTGCTGTGATGAAACATTGTGACCAAAACAGTGTGGGGAGGAATAGCTCTATTCAGCTTGCACTTCCACATTGCAGTTCATCATCAAAGGAAGACAGGACAGGAACTCAAGCAGGGCAGGAACCTGCAGGCAGGTGCTGATGCAGAGGCCATGGAAGGGTGCTGCTTATTGGTTTGTTCTTCATTGCTGTCTTAGTTAGGATTTCTATTGCTATGAAGAGACACTGTGACCACAGCAACTCTTGCTGTGGAATAATCCTTTTGTACGCTGTGACGATATGTCACTCAGATTGGTTTAATAAAATGCTTATTGGTCAGTAGCCAGGCAGGAATTACAATCAAACTAGGAGAATGCTGGGAAGAAGAACAGCAGGGTCAGGAGAGACACCAGTCAGCTGCTGAGGAAACAGGATGTGTAGAAAATGAGGTAAAAGTCATGAATCATGTGGCAAAGCATAGATAAGAAATACGGGCTAATTTAAATGTTAGGTAGTAATAAGCCTGAGCTATGTTATTTGGGAAGTGGAGGGTGGGACAAAAACATCAACCAACAAATGGTGCCCACTGTCCGGCATAGATCCACATAAGACCTGAGAAAGCTTAAAAATGTTCTAGACACGCACACAAAAAAACAAAACAAAAAACAAACAAACAAACAGAGAACAGAGCCAAACTTGGCTTCTTGGTAATTGCTTTTTCTTGGTAAGCTCTGTTCCCTAGTGGTAAGCAGAGGTATGGCACCTTTAAGAGACAGTTTCCTAACTCAGTGGTAGTGGTAAAAACTCTGCAGCTCTTTTAAGAGGCCCTGCTACCAAACACTTAGATGGGTTTTATGAGCAGCGAGTGGTACACTATTTGACGGCAGCGTGAACCCAACAACTTCCCACAGCTGGGGTGGTAAACATGGCTTTCATGGCAGTACCTATGCCATGAAGGTCGGCTTTCAGGAAACCAAGTGGGCAAAGGAGGATAGCGCCAACAGCCAAAGCAGAGGAGGTCCTCGCCATGCCGCTTAACAATTTAAAGGCTCATGCAGTCAGAAAAAGATAAGAGATATGCTGTGAAGAGAGATTTGGATGGGAAAAACTCTAAACATGTTACAGTGTGTTTAAAAATATGCAAAGGCTTGGGAAATAAAAGAGAAGACATAGACAGTCACAGAAAAGAAATGTATAGTTCTAAAATATTAAAATCCTTATAAAGGAAATAAAGTAATATAAAAAAGCCACGTAAAGATGGAAAATACAGAGTCTGGATATTGTATGTTATTGTGTTGTCTTTGAATTTTTTGACTACTGAGGAAGAAGTAATGTCTGCCAAGAGACACTGGGCTAGAGCTGCTTGATTAAACAAACCTATATATTTAAAAAATATTTTGACTTCACAATTTAAGTTAAAAGGTATGTTGCTTTGTGGGAGAGGTTATGCTTTAATTTCTATAGGAAATGAGAAGATGTGGATTCATCCTGGATTAAAGAATGTCAGGTTTGATTGAGGAAGACCCCCTGAAAATTCTGGCTACAAATATAAAGAAATAAATCTAAAAGAACTACAAGACATGTGATGTATATTTTACCTGCTCAAATACGTAACGAAAAAACATCTCTGGCTGACTTATGTACAATGCACAGTCTATACTTGAATTAATGAAAGTATGTATGTTACTTTTAAATGTTTATGTATTTTCAGAGCAAGGGAACCAGACACCAATGAAAATGGATGGATGGTCCAAATGACCCAACATCCAAAACAGCTCAAGGCTACTGGCTGGCATGATCCAGTCCCACAGACTACTCCAGCCAAGACTTAATCATTATTCTAAATTTTCTCAGGGTCCAAAGATTACCAGCACCCCCAAACAACAGGAAGTAATCTAGAAAACAATGTCTGCATTCTTCAAAATTTGGTTATGGATACTTATTATCATTTAATGGGGGTTGATTACAAGTTGTTATTGGTAATGGCCAGGAGCAAAGCTAAATGAGAGAGGTTAGATTCAAGGATCTTTTTCTGAAAAAAAAATGGGGATTATAGAAGTGATGGGATAAATGGGTAAACTATTGAATCTATTTTTAAACTAGAAAAGCAACTACTTTTCCCCACTTCATAGGAAAGTCTATAGATATGCAAGTGAGAATTGGATTCCCCAACATGTCAGAGGAACTTTGGGTAATTATCCAGGCAGCAAGATGTCCCAGCCATTAGGTACTGTTTCACTCTTTTGGGGTCTTTGATGGAGTTGAAGACTAGATAGTTATAGTTACAGTTTTCCTTAGTTATGATAGAAGGTAAATTATGTACAAAACTTTGGAGTCACAAAGATTAGATAGATAATGGAATATTTTCTCCAGTGCAAATAGACAGGATAATATGACTCTGATTCTTATTTAATAACTGTTTTTGTTATATGTAAGTTTACTATGTTAAAGTTAAAACCTTCCTTCTTAATTAGACAAAAAGGAGGAAATGCTGTGGAATGATCCCTTTGCACACTGTGACGATTTGTTGCTGTGAATGGCCACTGATTGGCCAGTGGTCAGGCAGGAAGTAGGAAGTATAGGTGAGGTGACCACACTAAAGATGCTGGGAAGGAGAAAAGTAGAGTCAGGAGTTGCCAGCCAGATGCAGAGGAAGCAGGAAATAAATGTGCTGTGCTAGTAAAGGTACTACCATGTGGGAGAGTGTAAATAAGGAATATGGGTTAAGTTAAAATGTAAGAGCTAGTTAGTAATAAGTCTGAACTATCAGCCAAGCATTTGTAACTAATATAAGCCTCTGAGTGTTTATTTGGGAAGTGGCTGCTGGGTATTTGGAAATATGTGGGCAGGAGAGAAATGTCCATTTACAGTACCACCCACAATTAACTGGACCCTATCCCATCAATCACTAATTAAGAAAATGCCCCACAGACTTGTCTGTAGCCCAATCTTATGGAAGCATTTTCACAGCTGGGACTCCTCTCTGACGACTGTAGCTTGTGTCAAGCTGACATAAAACTATCCAGTACAACTGATCCCTTGTTAACGTGGCACACAAATACATCACTTTTCTATGTGACCCTTTACTTTCTCATTGATTTCCAAGACGACACATTAATATTAATATCACAATATAAAACATAAATAACTTTAAAAGTCCAACAGTTCTTACAAATTCAGACATATTAAAATTCCAGTCTCATTAAAATATCCAATCATCCAATCTCTGTAGCTGAAGAGATGGTTCAGCAGTTGAAAGCACTGGTTTGCTCTGCCAGAGGACCCATGTTTGATTCCCCAGCATTCACACTGTGGTTCACAAACCGTCTATACCTAGAATTCT
Source organism: Chionomys nivalis (assembly GCF_950005125.1). Classification (NCBI taxonomy): domain Eukaryota; kingdom Metazoa; phylum Chordata; class Mammalia; order Rodentia; family Cricetidae; genus Chionomys; species Chionomys nivalis. Next base: position 66,802,632 of record NC_080091.1, read on the forward strand.
GATGTCTCACCTCCTAGGGTACCACTTGTACATTGTGTAAAGACACATATGCAAGAAAACACTCATGTGGACAGAAAACTAAATAAATCTAATTTTAAAAATTTAATAAAATATCCAATCTTCTCAAAAATACAAAATCTCTTTTAAAAGTTCAAAGTCTTTCAACTGTGGGCTCCCATAAAAATCAAAATTAAATTAAACACCTTCTCTCTTCAAGAGGGAAGAACCAGGGGAGAGTCACAATCCAAACAAAGCAAAACCAAACAGTATAAGTAACTCAGTGTCCAATGTGTGTGTGTCTGAAGTTTGACTGTAATTGTCCCCCATAATTTCACAGGGAGTGGCACTATTAGGAGGTGTGGCTTTGTTGGAGTGGGTATGGCCTTCTCAAGGAAGTGTGTCACTGTGGACACAGCTTTTGAAGTTTCTATGCTCAGGATACTGCCCAGTGTCTTAGTCAACTTCCTGTTGCCTGCAAGATGCAGGACTCTCAGCTCCAGCACCACATCTGCCTGCACGCTGCTATTCTCCCCATCCTGATAATGGACTAAACCTCTGAAACTGTAAGTGAGCCACCCTGATTAAATGTTTTACTTTATAAGAGTTGTCGTTGGGGCTGGAGAGATGACTCAACAGTTAAGAGCACTGATTGCTCTTCCAGAGGACCTGGGTTCAATTGCAGCACCCACGTGGCAACTAACAACTGTTTGTAACTCCAAGATCTGACACCCTCACACAAACATGCATGCAGGCAAAACACCAAAAAAATGAGAGCTGTTGTGGTCATGGTGTCTTTTCATAGCAACAGAAACCCTAACTAAAATGAATGAGAGCTGTTGTGGTCATGGTGTCTTTTCAGAGCAACAGAAACCCTAACTAAGACAGTCTGGGATTCAATCATGATTGGAGTCACTTCTCTGGCTCTGCCCTCTGCTGCACACAGCTTTCTTCTAAGCTTTGACAAGCTCCACTGCACCATTGCTGCTATTCTTGGCAGTCATCCTGTTGTTCTGGCATCTCCAAAACACCAGGGTCTTCTGCTGCAACTGGGCCACACTTTCACTGTAGCCTCTTAGAGGCTCTCTTCATGGTGACAAGCTTCAGCTTCTCTGCATGATGCCTCAGTCCTGATCCATCAACTTCCACTGAGGCTGTATCTTTGCCAATGATCTTTCTTGGCCTCTCCCAGTGCCAAGCCTCAGCTGCTCTCCATGGCCCCTTCATGCCTTCAAAACCAGTACCACCTGGGTGGCTCTGATATTACCAAGTTCAGCTGCTAGCACAAGGTACAACCTTGGCCACCTCTGGAGCACAGCTTCTGTGAGCTGACTCTGAGGAAACGCTTTCCAGATGATTTCACCTCAGTGACACCAGTCTCATGTTAATAAGCAGTAACTTCTCAGCTCCAGTTGACCAGCAGTGAGGGGCCCAGCAAAGCAAACTACTTTAGTAGCTCTGGTGTCTTGTTAATCCAGCTGGTTCTTCAGCCCCAGCTAACCAGAATCACAGGATCTTAATTCAAAAGAGCAAATGGCCTTGAGAGTCTTTCAACCTCCCTCTGAAACTTCACAAGCTAGACCTCCATCATCTGCATTGCTCTCAACTTTTTCCTCATCCAGGGTCCTACAGAACTGTACAGAGATCTTAGTACTCAATGGCTTTTCTAGTCTGAAGTCCCAAAGTCCACTTCCACTACTAAACAACATGGTCAGGCCTGTCACAGCAACACACCCTGGTACCAACTTCTATCTTAGTGTTTTGTTATTGTGAAGAGACAGCAAGACTATGAAAACTCTTGTAAAAGAAAGCATCCATTTAATTGGGGATGGCTTAGTGTTTCAAAGGCTTAGCCCATTAGCACCATGGTGGAAAGCGTGGTGGTACACAGGTAGACATGATGCTGGAGAAGTACCTGAAGGTTCAATATCCAAGCCGCAAGCAGGGGAAAGAGAGAATCTCTGGGATGGGAATGGGTCTTTTGAAACCTCAAGGCTCGCCTCCAGTGACACACTTCCTCCAACAAGGCCACACCTCCCAATCCTTTCAAATAGCGTAGCTCCCTGGTGACCAAGTACTCAAATCTATGAGCCAATGGGGGCCATTCTCTGCCACAAGGTGTTCTCACTATCCCCACTGTATTTTTGAGACAAGCCCTCTCGCTTCACCTCTCCAGTACTGAGAGTACAGGTAAGCAACACCGTGCTAGTCTTTGTTAGGTCTCAGGCTATTCCTGCATACAGAAATGAGATCGAGCTGCACTGCAGAAGAATTTCTAGTGATTAGAAAAATGCCTGAAGGGCTTTCTATTCCACAAAGGAACCTCTCTCTCCAGCTACCTTCTTTCTTAAAATCCAAATGATTTTCCACCCACGGTTCTCTCTCTCTCTCTCTCTCTCTCTCTCTCTCTCTCTCTCTTTTTCTCTCTGGCTCAAGCTCTCTCACTATGCCATATCTCTTGCCATCTCTCTCCACTATTCTCTCCCACCCTCCTAGCTTCCCCAGCCCTGACCATGTCCAGTCTGTTTCTTCTTCTCTCTGCTCTTGACTCTTCCAGATGCCTCTGGATATTTTTTCTCTCTTACCCACAATAAAAACTTTATTTATAAAATAAAAGTGGAGACATCAAGTCAACATTTTTTTACGGTGCCTCTCAGATAGACTTTTTATGTGGGCACTGGGATCCAAACTCAGGTCCTCAGACTTGAACAGCAATCACATTACCCACTGAGTCATCTCTTCAGCAATTATAAAATTTTATTGAATGTAATTAAAGATGACTAGAAAAATTGAAGAGCTATTCCATATTCATGAAGAGGAAGATTTATTATCTCAAACTGCTTGCCCCATACCAGTGTTTCATTCAAAGTAATTCAAAAACAGTGATTGGTGGTTTTAGTGTGTAGCTATGGAACTTGATGAGTTGACGCTAATAAAAACTGAAGGGCAAATGGTGATTCCTGCGGAGCCAGCTCAAGAATTGACAGGTAGAACAAAGAAACTCAACTGAGTCCGGAGAGTCCCTTCTGTGTGTGTATCAACAGACAGTGACAAGAATCACTACAGAGCAGAGGGAATAAGACAAATTATTTTTTTAAAAAAAATCACTTTATGCCCTAACATAACAGTCCAGGTTCTCTAGAGAAACAAAACTGATATTATCTATCATCTATCTATCAACCTAATTTATCTGTCTGTCATCTATCTATGTCTCTATGTATCTATAAAAATGGGGTTTGTTGGAGGGTCACACAGGCTGTGATCCAGCTAGTCCAACAATGGCTGTCTCCCAATGGAAAGTCCAAGAATCCAGTAGCAATTCTGTCCACAAGGCTGGATGTCTCAGCCTGTCTTCAGCTTATGCCAGAATCCTGAAGATGTAGGTTCTGATATCAGCCAAGGAAAGAACAAACACTTCCTTCTTCCTTGTCCTTTATCTTGACTGCCACCAGAAGGTGTGGCCCAGATTTAGGATGGATCCTCTCACCTCAACTGATCAAATCAAGAAAAATCTCTCACAGATGTGCCCAGCTTCTTGGGATTTTGTTAATTCCAGATGCAATCAACTTGACAGGCAAGAGTAGTCGTTATGCCCACTGTGGTTGTTTGAATGTGATTGGCTCCCATATGCTCCTAAAGATTGGCATTATTGGGAGGTGTGACTTTATTGGAGTAGGTGTGGCTTTGTTGGAGTAGGTGTGGCCTTATCTAAGGAAGTGTGACACTGGGGATGTAGACTTTGAGGTCTCAAATATGCTCAAGTCATGCCCAGTGTTTCAGTTCACTTCCTGCTGCCTCTGGGATCACAATGTAGCTCCTTCTCTACTCTCAGCTCCTCCAGCACCATGTCTGCCTGCATGTCACCATGTCCCACCATGATGATGATGGACTAAGCCTCTGAAACTATAAGCCACCCAATTAAACGTTTTCTTTTATAAGAGTTGTCATGGTCATGGCAATAGAAACCCTAAGACACCCAGGAAGCCTTGGGCTTGAGAATTTTCTGCCCCAGTCAGATTACAAGTAAATTTTCTCCCATCCTAATGGCCCCATGTGAAGAAACATGGACTATAATTCTCCTGTATACATTTTCAGTGGTCAGTGGACCCTGAGTGAAATATTGGAAGATCTTAGACTCAAAGAAGTTGCTAGAAAACGTAGGTCCTAGGTCCCTCCATACCTTCCTCATCTTAGAAGAGAACTAAAGAAATCACTCATGGTGAAGGATAGAACAGTGATCAACTAACTCTCCCTGGGCATAGGATACAATCCTTGTCATAACTGACTTAGCCTGGCAACTTGGCACAGCAGCTAGCTTCTCCAGGAAAGACGTAGAGAAGCAGTTCCCAACATGACTGGGGGTCCAGAGCAGGCAGGATAGCACGGAACTTAAATCTGGGAATTCTATAGCAATCCAGGACCAGGGTCTCCAGGCTGTCTGGCCCTGCTCTAGGCAAGATCTGGGAGGCTCGAACTGAACTCCTCCATGCAAATGTTGATTAGAAACAGGTGCTTGAGCTGACTGATACCAACTTGGACACTCAGAAAGATTCTTCAAGTCTACTCAGTGAGAGGGCATCCAAGGGGGTGCTATTCCTGTGGCGGGAGCAGGGGGATGTGTGGTGAATGGCAGTGGTGATGGATCATACTGGAAATGACCTCCAGGTAGGTGAGCTTACAACATCATCCTGTTCAAAAGGAGCTCCCTACCTAGGGTGCAGTATAATGCAGTCTCTCCACTCAAGAAACCCTTTTATCAAAACAACACTGAGATTCCATCTTACACCTGTAAGAAAGGCCAAGATCAAAAACACTGATGACAACTTATGCTGGAGAGGATGTGGGGTAAAGGGAACACTCCTCCATTGTTGGTGGGAGTGCAAACTGGTACAGCCCTTTTATATATCAGTGTGATGATTTCTCAGAAAATTAGGAAACAGCCTTCCTCAAGACCCAGCAACACCACTTTTGGGTATATACCCAAAAGATGCTCAATCGTACCACAAGGACAAGTGCTCAACCATGTTCATAACAGCATTGTTTGTCATAGCCAGAACCTGGAAACAACCTAAATGCACCTCAACTGAAGAATGAATAAGGAAAATGTGGTACATTTACACAATGGAGCACTACACAGCAGAGAAAAATAATGACATCTTGAAAATTGTGGGCAAATGGATGGATCTAGAAAATATGATATTGAGTGAGGTAACCCAGACACATAAAGACAAATATCATATGTACTTACTCATAGGTGGCTTTTAGACATAAAGCTAAGAAAAACTAGCCTACAAGTTACAATCCCAGAGAACTTAGACATCAGTGAGGACCCTAAGAAAGATGTACATGGATGTAATCTACATGGGAAGTGGAAAAAGATAAGATCTCCTGAATAAACTGGGAGCATGGGGGCCATGGGAGAGAGTGGAAGGGGAGGGGAGTAGAAGGGAGGGGAACAGAAAAAAATATATAGCTTAATAAAAAACAATTGAAAAAAAAAGAAATACAAGCCGAGAGAGAGAGAGAGAGAGAGAGAGAGAGAGAGAGAGAGAGAGAGAGAGCAAAAGAAAAAGAAAAAAGAAACCCTATTCTAGGCCACCATCTGCCACCTCACTCCAGGGCTGACTAGGGTTGTAACTTTACATCTCCTCTCCTTGCTGTCAGACCCACAGTGCTGGCCCAAGACCAACAGGAGAACTCCGGAAGGACCAGGCAGGCAGCACCAAGCCCTGTCCACAAGAGGTCCCCTGTACCCTCCTTCCTCAGCATAGACTGTCTCCTTGACAGCATCCGTTCTGCCCCTCTCCCTCAACCCCACTGTTATACATTTCCCAACTACCCAGGTCCCACCTAGGTTCAAAGGAGCCTTTTGCATTGCTGCTGAGTGGTGACACACCTGGGAGCCTTGCAGATGTGAGTCCTCCTGCCCATCTTGTTCATCTGGGAGGCAGATGGCTTTCTCATGACCTTGATCCCATTCTGGCAATAAAGTTTGCTTTGAGTCAGAGGGCAGAGCTAGCTACTAGCTGACCAAAATTAACCATAGAGGTCTTGGAGGACTGAGGACAGATAGGAGACAGGAGGTAGCAGGGAGCAATTGAGAGAGGATCTCAACCCTTTTTGGATTGAGGAACAGAAGAGAGAGCAAGTCACTGGTGGCTTCTCTGTTGCTTTCTGATCATTTAGGTTCTTACTCCAATGTCTGGCTCCTGATTTTTTGTTGATGAAGAATAATTAGATAAAACACTTCAATCCTTGAAAGAGAAGCTCTTAACTGAGACATGGGAAGCACAATACAACGATCACAAGCTTGATCATCACTGTGTTAAAATTCATCCCTACTAATGTTTTTATTATATCCTGGTTCCTGGTGGTAGGTGGCCTGTCCCAGCTCCACACTCTTTCTTCACAGGGTGGTGAGACATTTATGTCCCTTGCTTGGTATAGTGGCTTTTTAACTTACCTTAAAGTTTGCCAAATGTGCAACCCCACACAATTACGGTCAAGCGTGACCATGTGACTTAATCTAACCCATGGAATACGGTAAAATGTGAGCTGCCCATTCTTAATGTGCCCTTACTGCCTCCAATTCACGATGGCAAGGGCATGTTTTAAGGATTTGCGGCCTTCAGATTCAAGACAGCTGGGACAAACTTCAACCAGACCTGACGACTGAAGAATGCCTACTTTCCCTGACCCATGGAATGAGGGAACTATTTTCACCGCTGTAATCAGTGAGATTTTGAGGGTTACTTTTTAGACAATACTAGTCTATCAGTAACTGATTAGGAAGAAAGAAAGGAAGGTAGGAAGGAAGGAAAGAAGGAAGGAAGGAGAAAGGATAAGGATGAGGGAGGAAGGATGGAAAGTGGGGACCACCTCTATCCAGTAACTAGAGAGCACGGGCTCATGGCTGCTGTTTCCTTGGCTCTATCCACCAGGAAGAAAGAATGCCTCATAGAGAATAGTTGGGATTTGTTTGGTTGTTTGGTTGGTTGGTTTGGGTTTAGGTGTTTCTAGGGCTGGATATCAAACCCACCACTTTCTACCCAGTAAGCAAGTACCTGCAGCCTCAGCCCCCTCTAAGACAACTTGATTCTAAGCTTCTAGAAACAACCATCACCAAGATGCATGCAGCCCCTCTGGCCCTGTTCTTTCTCAGATGCACTTGGGGTCAGGTGGGTAGGGGACATGTCACAGAGGAGAATGACGGCTGCAAAGTCTGTGTTTCTCACAGTGAACTCATGAATGACTGAGGGAGAGGCTGCCCAATTCACTTACTTACCAGAGCTGTCTCCCTGTGTCTAGCTGGGCCCTAGCTCTGCCCTCCAGGTTCCCAGGGAGGGTCTCCTTGGGACCATCATTTTTTATGGTCAGCTAGGAGGACAAAAGATTAGCCACCGATTATGGAGCACAAAATGCTTAGCGACAAAGCTAGGTGATACTTTACCACCAGTGTGTGCTATGTCAGCTATGGGCAGATGTGCGTAGCCAGGTTGAGAACTAACCCAAACAGAGCTGTGTTTTAGGGAGATTAGCCTTCTTGGAGTGCATAGATTAATGAAGGGAGAAATTGGCTGTAGATCCCACCTATAACAGTCTTTTCAAAGTAGAAGTAAAATTTATGCTCTTTTGAAGAGCTTATAGATATATAATGCACTTTGAGTATCCCTTATCCAAAGTGCTTGGGTCCAGAGATGCTTTTTCAGTTTCAGATTTTTTTCCTCAAAGTTCGGAATATTTTCATATATATATATAATGATGTCTTGGGGATGAGTCTCAAGTGAAACACAGAATGTCCATGTTTATGTTTCATGTGATATCAGGACCTTGAACCACCTGGGAAAAGGACACGTCTCAGAGAGGATTATCTCAATTGTAATTGATGTGGGAAGACCCACTTTGACTGTGGGTAGGCACTGGCACTCACTGCTCTTTGCTTCTCTTTAGAAAATTTAAATAGTGTGTGTGAGTATGTGTGTGCATGATGTGTGTGTATGTGTGTGTGTGGTATATGAGTGTATGTGTGTGCATGATGTGTGTGTATGTGTGTGCATGATTGTGTGTATGGTGCATTGTGTGAATATATGAGTGTGTGTGTGTGTGCATGGCATGTGTGTTTGTGTATGTGTGTGTGCCATGGTGTGCATGTGAAGGTCAGAGGACAACTTTGTAGAGTTGGTTCCATCCTTCTGCACTTTAATGTGACTTGGGGCATTGAAATCAGGTCTCCAGGCTTGCCTGGCAAGTGCCGGAACCCAGTAAGCTATCTCATCGGCCTGTTCTTTGATTTTGATGATAGACGCCATGTGACCAGCTGCTTCCAGCTCCTGCTGCCTTGACCCCCTACCATGATGGACCATATCTTGATCTGTAGGATAAAATAAACCCCTTTTCTCTTACGTTGTTGTTGTCATAGCAACAGGAAATGAACCTGAGCTTCATGTGCATCCTACACTCATGGCCTTAAGGTAACTTTATACAATATTTTCTTTATTATCGCTGCTTTTGTTATTATTTGTGGTGTTGGGGATTAGACTTGGGCCCACGCACATGGTGGGCAAGCACCCTACACCTATTGTTAGTATTTTTTGGCATGTAGTCAGGAGCACAATTCTCCATTGTGACATCACATTGATGCTCTGTTTTGCCAGGTGTGGCTGCTCTCAGCTGTAATCCTAGTACACCGGAGGCCGAGGCAAGACAATAAGCACAGATTTCAGGCTAGCCTGGGCTACAGAGTAAGAGTCTGTCTTAGAAAAGCAATTTCAAGTTCAGGAGCATTTCCAGTTCCAGGTTTTTGGACGACAGATGCTCAACCTGTCATAGCTTCTTGTTAACACAGATTTTTCCCAAACAGCAAATGGTACACAAAGATTTATTGTCAAATGAGCTCTTGCAAATCTGAGATAAGAGAGCATCTGTCCAGGTATTGGTTTGTTGTTGAGACATAGTCAGTCTCACTATGTAGCCCCAGATAACCTGGAACTCACTATGTAGACCAGGCTAGCCTCAAACTCACAGAGATCCTCCTGCTTCTGTTTCTCGCTGTTATTTTTGTTTTTGTTTGTTTTTTCAGATAGGTTCTTGCTCTGCAGCCCATGGAAATCCTTCTGTCTCAGCCTCCCAAGTGATGGGATTACAGACTACAGATGAGTGCCACCATGCTGGGCTGACTTGCTGGACTGTGGAAGCAAGCAAGTAAATACACCAGGGGTTGAGACAGCGCCTGGTATTCGGCCCGGCTGAGTCAATGTCGGCCGTTATAATAAAGCAGTCCTCACCCTCAGAGTGAGATCACTTATCTAGATGATCTCTGAGCTGATCTCTTGTGCTTCTAGGATGTGATGGTTTTAGAAACTTTGTGAGCGGGAAGCAATTCCTGGATGTGTGTCGAAGTGAGTTGTCGCCTGGGATGCAGATAACACCTATGTCCACGGAAGCTCGTCTGAACTAGGGAGAAAGCATCCTCGCAGAGAAAGCGTTAACTACTGAAGGTACCACAAGGTGGCGCTGTGACCTAAAACTTCACGCAAGTGAAAAACTTAGGGTTTTTTTTTTAATTAATTAACATTTTTCATTTATTTTACATGCCAACCACAGTTTCCCCTTCCTTATCCCCCAGCTCCCATCTACCCCCTCCCCATCCATCCACTCCTCGTCAGTCTCCATTCAGAAAGGGGCAAGGGCTTGCACAAAGCATGGCACATCAAGTTGAGGTAGGACCAAGCTCCTCCCCCTGCATAAAGGCTAGCAGAGGTAATCCAGCCTGGTCAGCAGGTTCCCAAAAGCCAGCTAAGCTCCAGGGACAGGTCCTGATCTCACTGCTAGGAACCTTACAAACAGACCAAGCTACACAACTGTCAAACACATGCAGAGAACCCAGTTGGTCCATGCAGGCTCCCTAACTGTTGGTCCAGAGTCCATGAGCTCCCATAAACTCAGGTCAGCTGTCTCTGTGGGCTCCCCCATCATGACCCTGACCACCCTGGCTTGTACAATCCCTCCTCCCTTTCTTTGGGAGGACTTCTGGAGCTCAGCTCAGTGCTTGACTGTGGATCTCTGCATCGGCTTCCATCAGTTACTGGGCAAAGGCTCTCTGATGACAATTAGGGTGGTCACCAATCTGATTACAGGAGATGACACACTCTCCACTACTGCTAGGAGTCTTAACTAGGGTCATCCTTGTGGATTCCTGGGAGTTTCCCTGGCACCCAGGTTTCTCCCTACCCCTGAAATGCCCACCCCATCAAGATGTCGCTTTCATTTCTCTCCCCTTCCATCCAGCCCTCAACCTGCCTTCCATGCCAAGCCTGCCCCACTCATTCCCTCAGGTTCCCATCCCCCATCCCCCAACCCTTCCACCCACACCCCAGTTCACCCAAGAGATCTCTTCTATTTCCCCTTCCCAGGGAAATCCATACACCCCTCTTTGGGCTGTCCTTGTTATCTAGCCTCCCTGGGGCTGTGGATTGTAAGTTGGTTGTGCTTTGCTTTACTCCTAATATCCACTTATGAGTGTGCACATACCGTGCTTGTCTTTTTGGGTCTAGGTTATCTCACTCAGAATGATTTTTTTCTGCTTCCATCCATTTGCCTGAAAATTTCATGAGGTCATTTTTTTTTTTTTGGTTTTTTGTTTTTGTTTTTTTCAGCTGAGTAATACTCCATTGTGTAAATGTACTACATTTTCCTTATCCATTCTTTGGTCAAGGGGCATCTAGGTTGTTTTCAGGTATGGCTATGACAAATAACGCTGCTATGAGTATAGTTGAGCAAATGTCCTTGTGGCACGACTGAGCATCCGTTGGGGATAGCCCCGAGCGGTATTGCTGGGCCTTGAGTTAGACTGATTCCAATTTTAGCCTAAGAAACCACCTTATTGGTTTACAAACTAGCTGTACCAGTTTGCACTCCCACCAGCAGTGGAGGAGCCTTCCCCTCCACATCCTCTCCAGCATAAGCTGTCATCAGTGTTTTTGATTTTACCCATTCTGAAAGGTGTAAAATGTATCTCAGAGTTGTTTTGACTTGCAGTTCCCTGATGATTAAGGATATTGAACAAGTCTTTAAGTATATTTCGGTCATTTGATATTTTTCTGTTGAGAATTATCTGTTTAGATCTGTACCCCATTTTTTAATTGGATTATTACCTCAACATAAATCCAGTTACATTGAACCTGACAGAAGAGTAAGCAGAAAGTAACCTGAAACACATTGGCACAGGAGATCACTCTCTGAACAGACACTGAGAGCGACAGTAAATAAATGGGACCCTCCTGAAATTGAGACGTTCGTGTAAGGCAAAGGACACCGTCATTAAGACATCTTACAGAGTGGGAAAAGATCCTCACCAACTGCGCATCTGACAGAGAGCTCATCTCCAAAATACGTAGAGAACTTAAGAAAATAGAACAGGCCAGGCGGTGGTGGCGCACGCCTTTAATCCCAGCACTCGGGAGACAGAGGCAGGCGGATCTCTGTGAGTTTGAGGACAGCCTGGTCTACAAGAGCTAGTTCCAGGACAGGAACCAAAAAGCTACGGAGAAACCCTGTCTCGAAAATCCAAAAAAAAAAAAAAAAGAAAATAGATCAAAACACCTAGGTTCTTTTTAAAGCCGATTCCCCTGAGGTTCCTGTAACTGTAACGTACACTGTGAGCCAGAGCTACCTTGATGCAAGGAAAGTTCTGGTTTGGCCGGTCTGGGGTGGAGCCTAAAATGCGGGCTTCCTACAGGCTTTCGGGAGATTAACGCTATCCCTGGTTCTAGGCGAGTTCAGTTTTCATTTCTCTAGTGATTGGAACGGAGTGGAAACTAAGCAGTTGGGAAAGGGGGAGAAAGGGCTCTGCTCTCTGTCTTTAAGAGGCAGTGGGGGAGGGGAGGGGGGAGGACAAACGGAAATTCAGGCAGCTCTCTCTGAGTGCTCTGATCCCCAGTCCATTAGCTGTGTGGGGGAGGGGGCGGGGCTGCGGAGCACTGACTCAGTAGAGCAGATGCCCTGGTCCAGGTGAGAAGTGCAACCCGCGGGATCCTTCCTGGACCTTCTTTCTGGCACAGAGGGCTTATTTGAAAACTCAGTGCAGGGTTTACACTAGCCGGTGCCAGGTGCTTCAGCAAGCATTCCTAAACGCTCCCCTCAGAAGCCAGCCTAGAGGCACAGGCAGAGTCCATACTGGGGAGAGCCAGCCAAAGAAAGAACTGAGAGCAGTAACAGGAAGAGCCGCTTCGCGGATGGCGTTACTCTTGCATACACAATCCATCTATTTTAATACACGAACTTCTGCTTCCCCAAGTGAGAAGGGCTTGCCGGGAACAGTGCATGAAGTGAAACCACTTCTTGTCCAGTGGGGCCCTTTGACTCCTGGCAGGCCCTTGCTTCGACACAGCAGAATCTAGGAGGAGAGGAGGTCTGTCATCAATGGCTCCTGTCCTTTTTCTCTGACTGACTCTGACATTTGATTTTCTAGATTTGGTTTGCGACTGTGCCCCTTCAACTTTCTGTGCAGCCAAAGATGGCCTTTAACTTGGGATGTCCTGACTCTTCCTCCCAAGTGCAGGGATTTGCTGGCGATAAAACGTGGGTTTCACAAACCTGGACATCTATTAGCTTGGTTTCATCTTCAGCCCCTATACATTCCCCCCATTTTGTCTCCTCAACATAGTTATATGAACAGTTGTTCTTTGCCTGTCTCATCAGTTTAGTTTAATGTTCAGCCAGCCCTTACAAAGGCCGAGGCTCTAAACCTTTGCGAGGCCTATATGACATTGATACTGAAGTTCGCTAGAACTCTCTGATGTGGGCTTTATGCAAACTCGGGGGAGAAGACTGAGAAGAACACGAACTTCAGTATTTGCAAAATACTCACTCTATGGTTTCTCCTGAATTTTTATTCTCTCTTATATAGTTGTTCTATTATCCAGAGCAGTATGGTTTCTTACAATAGGGGAGTTTCTTCTATGGCTACAGAAAATGACTGAACTGGATTTGCCATTTGTCATAGGGTCCTGCAAGAGTCCCCTCAAGGAGTTTCTCATGGCAAAGGATTACCTTGAATATCTCTTGTTGATCTACATTCATTAGTCCAATGCCTGCCTTTGTCACACCTTCTGATTGATCAAGAAAGGAGGGGCATACTGAGTGGATTATGCTTAGAAAAAAAAAACCATTGTTTCTAGGAACACCCTGCTTACAGTCCCTATTAAGGTGACCTTGTTTGTCACAACTGAAACACTTGACATTTAAATTTTTCTTCAGACCTCTGGAATCACTTCTCCTATCCAAGTAACATCATGGTCATGAAGTTCAATATTGATTGTATCTCAGATCCAATTCTTCAGTGGTGCTAATCTTGCTTTTAACAGCCTGATTATCCTTTTGTATTGAGAATTAGCATTTCCAAAAGCCAGAGATTCAATTATCATTCGTATGACTTTAGTAAATATTCAATATTTACTAAATTATTCAATATTTACTAAAAGATTCTTCTTTCTTACTTCTTCAATTCTGACCCAAGCATTCAAAGATGCTTTGCATGGCATAAACCCAGGATGTGACCATCATATAGGGATTGTCTTTCTATGTAGCATAGTCTCATTCTCCAAGAAGTTGCTCTTGGGAGATTTTCATACCTCAAGCTTTATTCCATTGTTCAATATTCTTAACCTCTTCTCTGAACCAGCTACTCCGTTGCAATTGTGGACCAAGCTCTAAAACAGCTTCTATCGAGTCTATCCAGTCTTTAGGGATAATTCTACTACAAACTGACTACACGTTTAACATATGCTCCACAAACAATGAATGCAAGAAATTTGAGACTATGGATCCACATGTTGTTAGTACTACTGTCTACCCTTTTGCTGCTCTGACTCATTAAACAGCTCAGCTATGGGAGAAAAGGAGAGGGCCTACTCAATAGACTAAAGGCAGCCTAGCTTCTCCTTCACCTGGAGGCTAGAGAATCCAGCCTCTTGTAAGTGACCATGGTGAGCACAGTGACAAAGATAAACAGCCATGGGTAGGGGTAGTGTCTTCATAAAGACCAGGGGTGGCTGTTTATGCTGGCAATCCCAGTTCTCAGGAGACCAGAGCAGGCAGATTGCTTGGACTTCAAGACCAGCCTGGGCTACAGAGTGAGACGCTGCCTTGAGCCTAACTCCTGAAAAAGGAGAAAGAAGGGCTGGCAAAGCAGTGAGGAGTCAGCTCAGTGGAGGAGGACCCTGAATAATAAACCAGTAAAACCTTGCCCCATGAGGGAAGTAATCGAACTTAGCAGGAAGATGGTCTCTTCTCCAAGACGGTGAAGCTGAGGGGAAGAAGCAGGACTCAGAACTCACAGCGGAAGATGGAAACAGCAGCTTCCTTTCTTTTAACAGTGAAGAGAAAATAAATATACATATTCAGACCTAGTTTTCTTTGAAAGAATGAGGTATTATTTTAAAATAGCATGTTTTCTATATTTTTTTAAAAAGTAAAAAATTTCCCTTTACACTATAAGCTCATTACAGAATACTTAAAACATACAGGGAAGATGTTTAATAAAATAAAAGCTATAGGTATTGATCAGTCCCCCATTGGATAGTAACACTAGAAGTTAACTACTACCAATGTTATATTTTCTCGTGTGTATGGGTATATATATTGTCTTAGCTACTTTTCCACTGCTGTGATGGAACACCATAACCAAAAGCAATTGAGGAGGAATTTGTTTTCCACAACCTGGATCAATAGTCCATTGAGCGAAGCCAAGGCAGAAACTCAAGCAGGGCAGGCACCTGGAGGCAGGAGCTGATACAGAAACCATTTCTGGGTGCCTGTTCCCCATGCCTTGTTCATCCTGCTTTCTTATAAAACCCAGGACTGTCAGTCGAGGGATGTCCCCAGCCACAATGAACTGCCCATCCCTCATCAGCCACTAATTAAGAAAATGTACTCCAGGCTTGCCAGTTTACAGTGCAACCTTCTGAAGCCATTTTCTCAACTGAGGCTCCCTCCTTAGAAGACTATAGCTTGTGACAAGTGGACCTAAAACTAGCAAGCATATATTTACATATATGTGTGTGAATATGTATGTATGTACATACAGCATTTATATGTGTATATAGATAGATAGATTTAGTTTTGAAAACAAAATTCAGTTACATTGTATATGCTCTGTCTTGTTTCTCACTTTTTGTTACACTGTGAGCATTTTTCCAGACACACATGCTATGTGTGCATATACATGAGTACACATATGAGTGTCTGTGTGTACACACACACATGTGGAGGCTAGAGAACAGCCTCAGGTGTCATCCTCTGGGTTCTGTCCACATTTTTTAATTAATTTGCTCTTTTGAGACAAGTCTACCCACTGTTTTGGAACTCGCTAGGCTAGCTGAGACTTACTTGGGCTAGCCTGACTGACCAGCGAGCTTCACGGATCCACCTGTCTTTGCCTCCCCCGCATTGGGCTTACAAAGGCATTTCACCACACCTGGGCTTTCAAATCTGAGTTCTGGACACTTGAGTCCCTGTGTTTGTAAAGCAAGCGCTTCACTAATAAAGCTATCCCCTAATCCCCAGACCAGTGACATTTTAAAAACCTGACATTAACACAGAACATCCCACCTACTTCCATTGAAGAACCCCACTTTGGATAGAGGACATGATAATATGTCACTTTTAAACATTCCCCAGCACCTGCTAAGGGTGGTTCTGACATTCCACTCCAAGCAATGAAGAGATGCACCGAAAGCCTGCGCAATAAAGTTGCTGGGTTTTGACGTAAAGGGACAGGCTTGCCAAGCTGGAGCCCTTAGCTCTTCATCCTTCTTGGAGTGACGATGAAATGAAACCAAGGGCTATTTTAAGACATAAGGACGGGGCCTATTTGCTTTTGGCAGTAACGTGAAAAGGCTGAAGAGGCTTGGATGATGAGAGTATGTACCAGCTTCGAACGGCTGACCTGCAAAATCAATGCATGAGAAGAATAACCCCCTGATCATTTCAGCAGAGCACTGTGGAGGTGGGGTTTTCTATATGGGCCCTAGTTACTCCCCAAAGGGAAAGGTGTATATCTCATTCTCCAGTGCTAAGAAATAGAATGGAGCCCCATGGAAAGCTTGTTCTATGAATGCTGTAATTTGGGGAACACGTTTGAGCAATTTTAAATTCATATCTGGAAATCTAGAGGTGTTGACTAACTCCCGTAAAAGTACTTTTTGAAAAATATCTAATGTAAATACTAATCTTAGCTTATAAAGTTGAAGTAGTTTGTTTACGGTCAGTTGTCATAAATGAATGCAGAAGCTGGAATTGAAACCCACACTGGTTTCAGAGCTTGCATTTGAAACCTATTTTTTTTCTTTTTCTTCCTTCCTTACTTTTTTTTTGGGGGGGGGGAGTTTGTTTGTTTGAGACAGGGTTTCTCTGTGTAACCCTGGCTGTCATAGAACTTGCTCTGTAGACCAGGATGGCCACGAACTCAGAGATCCATTTTCTCTGCCTTCCGACTGCTAGGATTAAAGGCCTGTGCCACCTCCCCTTTGCTGAATTCTATGTTTTTTTCTCATTTATCTCTTTCTTACTTTCATTGCTTCATTTTAATCTATGCCTTGACCCAAGTTCTTCATCTCTCAGCTTGGAATTCTTTGACGGGAGAAGCCAAAAGTGCACCTGCAGACTCTTGGCAGCCTCATGGAGCCGCTCCTGAGTTCCGCTGTCTACATACAGGACTTGATTTAATGTCTCAACATCCTGACTTTGCTGGATGGATAAACTCTGGGAGTCTTTGAGTCATTGCCCCTCACTACAGAGACTGCCTTTTAGACTTTGAGGTGTTGAGGTTGAATTGCATCTTCCAAATTCTCAGGTTGCACCCTTGAAACTCAGTTCTTCTGAATGGGGTCTTTCTTGGAAATGGGAGCATTGTAGTTATAATTAAAATAGGAATATTCATATTGGACCAAGGCCAGACCATAGATTTCTATATGAAAATGGGAAATTAGAGCACAGAAGCAGATGTGCAAACAGGGAAGACAAAGTGAAGAAATATAGGGAGAAAATAGCCAAATGCAAACCAAGAAGAGACAGGGAGCAGGTCCTTCCTTCTCTCCTCTCAGGAGGAACCGACCCCACCCTCACCACAACTAGGAACATCCAGCCCCAGAACCCTGAGACAAGAAACTTCAACAGTTCAGTCTGTGAAAACATGGTCTCTGCACAGAAGTCCCCGAAGTTCTATAAAATCAGGAGTTGAAACTGGATTGTAAAATCTAGAAGCATAATTTGGGAAGCAGAGCGTTCCTAGGGGACATGGGAGAATCCAGTTAGAACAGCCGTTGCATCGGCATCGTGGGATAACAGGTTCATGGTCGATGTTCCCTTCCCACTGTGCTTCCTAGATGTTAAATTGTGTTTCCTAAATCCCCAGGTCTGACTCAGTCATCTAATTGGGACCATTGACAACATGCTCCTCTTTTGCTTTCTCCTCCTCTTCCTCCTGGAGATAGGCTCTAACTATGTAATCCAGGCTGGCCTAAAATTCAGAAACCTCCTACCTCAGCCTGGAAGTTGCTGGTATTGCAGGCATGCACCAGCATGGCTGACTGCAATATGGTTTTATTTAACTGCCAACAGCTATATATTAGTTTTATTTATGGTAAACCCTCATAACCTAGCACACTGGGACACCAGTCCCAGAATAATTCTGGGTGTCCCAGCCTTTGATCTCTTCATTGTAACGGACTTCCCTGCTTCCCCGTTACATACTGAGGCTTCCTTCAACACCAGTGGAAAACCTAACCTACCATTTCTGATTTTCTCAGCTTTGTTCATGCTTATTTTGAGACAGGGTCTCTCTACAGAGCCCTGACTGTCCTGGAACTTGCTCTGTAGACTAGGGTGGCCTTGAATTTACAGAGATCCACCCACCTCTGTCATCTAGGTGCTGATATTAACTACCTATTATTTCTAAGATGGCCACACTAAATAACCTCTGAACTCCACTGTATGTTCTTGTTTCATTATTCCTTCTGAATCTGGGGACACACAGGCCGCTCAGATTCACCATGAGCTCCTTAGAAGAAGGGATTTTATTCAGCACATACATACAGTCATGCATAGCCTATGCCATCCTCTGCCCTTCAACCCCTCCACTGAGTGGAAACCGAGACAAGAGCTTTATGTGCAGGCAATGTATGAGGAAATGAACTATCAGGACCTAAGAGTGAAGGGTCTGGGAGGGCGAAGAGAGAAAGAGGGATGGGAAAGTTAACCTGAGTGAACTGAGTCAGAGTTCTTCTGACCCAGCACACAGACATACACACATCTGCAGAAGGAAGGGCTGCTCCCGAGTCTACAGTAACTTCCATGACTGTGGTTATAGCAAAGAAGCCAATGAATCCCTTAAGTGTTTGAAATTGATTTGGGGCTGGACTAGAGCACTGGCTGCTCTTTCAGAGAACCCAGATTCGATTCCCAGCACCCACATGGCAGCTCACAACTACCTGTAGCTCCAGTGACTCGAACACCTCTGCTGGTCTCCGAGGGCACCAGGCATGCATGTGGTATACAGAAATAAATCAGTTAAGATACAATATTTATATACACAAACAGTATTTTTTTTAAAAAAAAGAAATAAATAATTTCAACAATTATTAAAGTACTCCAGTAATTTTTAATACCACACACTAGTGGTAAACTTGGGCTTAAAATCACAAATTCCTACATCATAATGTCAGATCATTCTTAAGTTCATGTTGATGCCAATGGCACTACTATCAGAACTGCCCAAAGCAGCAACCCTGATGAGGTGACTTTTTTTTTTATTTGGATGTATACAACATTCCTTCCATGTATGCTTGCCAGAAGAGGGCACCAGATCTCACCATAGATGGCTGTGAGCCACCATGTGGTTGCTGGGAATTGAACTCAGGACCTCTGGAAGAGCAGTCAGTGCTCTTAACCTCTGAGCCATCTCTCCAGCCCCGAGGTGAATATTCTTATCTCTGTATGTGACATGTAGTTTCTGCTTGGCTAACCAGCTTGACATTAATGGTTGCTCTTAGGTTTGCCCAAAAAAGTCTATGTTTGCTGTTCTCCATAGGCCATTCCAAGTAAGTCCTCTGCGCCATGAGAGATTTAAGTTTGTGGTAGTTGCTAGGGATGGAGTACTGTGGAATGGGCTCCAGCAAGATCAGGATTAGGTTATCAGTGCCTTCGTGGAAGAGATTGTGATGGGCAAAGTAGAGCTCGTAATGGCACCACTCACTCTGAATGAAGTGGGGAGACAACACGAAGATGGACTTGTAACTCTTCTCGATGGAGTGGATGATGTTCTCCACGATGCTCTTGCCAGGGATAAAGTTTCTCTCATGGAGGCAAACCCGTATGCCATCTTTCTCTAGGTTTGGTAGTAATTCCTTCTTCACCCAGGTGGAATCATGTCCACTGTATGAGACAAAAGCATGGAATTGGAGTTTCCTCTGGAGTTCCTCTTCGGGGATGTTCCTGGCCCTGTGCCGGGTCTGTGTCCACTGACACATCATCCTTAGGTACCAGGGCAGATCAAAGTAGAGGCAGAGGAAGGCCACGATGGCGGCCAACACCAGCAAAGTGGCCCCGACGGTGACAATCAGCAGAACAGTATCACAGGACAATGGAGACACGTGGAAGTCCTGCAGCGGGGTCCCCTTAGCGCCTTCTGGGGAGTCACACCTGTAAGAATCGGGCCAGCCCTCTGCCACTTCTCCTGATACGTGGCCTAGGTTTTGGATAAACTCTCTCAGCTCACATGTACATCGGAATGGGTTGTTCCCCGCTGCTAAGGACCTGATCTTCTGACAGCTCTGGAAGAAACCCACTGAGGGGTGGGAAACTGTATTATGCTCGATGACCAGCACAGAAAGGCTGCTGAAGGCCCCGCATCCGGGAAGGTCCGTTAAAAAATTGGATGCAACATTGAGTTCCTGCAAAGCTTGCAGGTAGGTGATGTCTTTAGGGATGCTCATTATTCTGTTGTTGTGAAGGTCGAGGACCTTGACCTTGGGGGGCAAGCATCTGAAGACAGAGTCAGTAAGCATATTTGAGGACAAATTTAAAACTAGCAAACTCTCTGTCCAGGAGCATAGGTTTTCCTCCTCACTGTACTGTAGAAAATTCTGGCTAATGTCTAGTTTTTGTAGTGATTTCATCTCCGCAGACATAAGAATTATATTTTCAAGTTTTTTTAACTGGTTCTTTTGTAAACTAAGTGTTTTCAATTTAATTAAGTTTCTGCAGTCTTTAAAAACCATGTCTGTTAAGAGGTTATCTGTGAAGTCCAAATACAGAAATGGGCTAACTTTTAACGGGCAAAGCATGTGGAGCATGCGTGTTCCAGACACTGTGAAGTTTTGAACGTTCATATTGGAAAAGATATCATAAATGTATTTTTGTGGTAAACTGTACACTTCACTGACAACTTGATGTATTGACAACGCCTTTAGAGAAGTGCCAGAATAATTGAAATTTCTTAACTCAACTTGACCTTGTAGTGTCATGTTTGAAATTGAGAAATACTTTACGGGTGCATGCCAAACAGACTGGAGGATATCAAGGAAGGAATTCCACGTTGTTTCAATGTTGTTTAAGGTAAGACTTGATAGCCCCGGATTCTTTCTAAGCTTTAACAAAGCACTTAAGAAATAAGAACAATTAGAGTCTTCAAGTCCACACTTGATGTTAGATAGTTCCAAACTGTTTGCAGTGCTGACGGATACATCCAGCATAAAACGAAATTCTCTTTTCTCGGGGAAAACAACATGCAGAGCCCCAGTGTTAATGTGCTGAAGACACTCAGGGTCTTCTCTTTCTCCGTAAGTGTCTCCTAACACCAGCAAAACCTCAGTGATATTCAAATGAGCAATCGGTTGCACACTCGCGCTTTGAACCTGACTACCACTCAGTCCCAGAAATTTTAACTGGGACATGTTGCCAAACTCTTTGCATATGGGAAGGACATCAAATGCATTGAAGGAAAGATCTAAATGCTTGAAGTTGACTGTGTGGTGGCAAGAAATCACCCTTAACTCATTGTGGGACAAATCCAAATATTCCAGTTCCGTGTTGAAATTGAAAACACCAATATCAAGGTACTGGAGTCTGTTGTAGGACATCACCAAGGCCCTCAGCTTGGACAGCGAGAGCATGTCAGAAGTCTGAAGTTCAGATATATTGTTTTGTGATAGATCTAAAGTAGTTGTTGTCAAGGGTAGGTCCTTGGGCATATGGGTGAGGTTTGCTCTCAGCCTCTTAATGATAAGTTCACTTCCACCGGATAATCGGATATTGATAAGTATCAATCCCAAGACAATGATAACATAGAAGATGATGGAATTTATTTTAGTCATTGTATGGCAATAAACATTCCTGAGGCAGCTGCTATATTCTTCAGAGCACTTTTGACATGGGTACAGATCCTAGAAAAAATTCACATGAAATAATTATATGAAGCCAGACTTTAAACAGCATTTGTTATTAGAGATTTATGAAATGAAGGCTATGTTCTTTAGAGTTATACAACCCCAAATCAAGAAGACTGATAAATTTGGTAGATGGTGAATAGATGGACAGTAGGTACTGTGTGTGTGTGTGTGTGTGTGTGTGTGTGTGTGTGTGTGTGTGCCTGCCACAGGGCATGTGTGGAGGACACTTGTGGACGTCAGTTTTCTCCTTCCACCATGTGAGACCACCCAGAGATTAAGCTCAGCTTGTCAGGTTTGGCAGCAAGTACCTTTACCCACTCTGCCATCTTGTTAGCCCCAAAAAACCGTAGGAACTGGAGAAAGTCACAGAGAGACCACAGCTCCGCTGATGCCTGTACTTCTAGTCCTCAGAATAAACTGCTGTTGTTTTAAGCTACTAAATTCATGATGGCTTATTGCAGGAACTATAGAATTGGAACACAGATGGCCCACAGACACTCCTTATGCTGTATAGTTTAATGTCAACTTGACACAAGCTAGAGTCATCTGAAAGGAGGGGACCTCAATTGAGAAAAAGCCTCCTTAAGATCTGGCTGTAGGAATCTGCCAGAATGACCCCAGTTAAGACCATAAGCAATAGTGGAGAGGGTACCTGAGCTGGCCTTCCCCATCACAGAAACTTCATCCAGCAACGGATGGAAGCAGATGCAGAGAACCACAGCTAGCAATGGGCCAAGCTCCCAGAGTCCAGTAGAACAGAGGGAAGAATAGTAATATGAGCAAAGGAGTCAAGACCGTGGTGGGGACACCCACAGAAACAGCTGACCTGAGCGAGTCGAAGCTCACTGACTCCAGACTGACAGCAGGGGAACCTGCACAGGACCAAACTAGGCACTCTGAATGTGGAGGACAGTTGTGTTACTGGGGCAGTCTGTGGGGCCACTGGCAGTGGGACCAGGATTTATGGCATTTTTTGGAGTCTATTCGCTTTGAAGGGATACCTTACTCAGTCTGGATATGGGGGCAGGCAGCTTGGTCCTGCCTCAAAGTGATGTCCCAGACTTTCTTGACTCCCCATGGGAAGCCTTACCCTCTCTGAGGAGTAGATGGGTGGGTGGGAAGGTGCCAGGAGAGGGAGGAAGAAAAAGAGAAGGAGCTGGGATTGATACGTAAAATGAGAAAAGATTGTTTTAAAAATAAATTAAAAATAGAAAAGAAAAAAAGAAATAGAATTCAAATATATATTTCAATGTTTTGCAAAGAAAAAAAAAAGATTGAGCAATAGGGCATTTTCCTAACTAGTGATTGATGGAAGGGGGCCCAGTCCATTGTGGGTGGTACTCCCTGGGCTGGTGATTCTGGGTTCTATAAGAAAGCAGACTGAGCAAGCCAGTAAGCAGCCCCCTCCATGGCCTCTGCATCATCTCCAGCCTCCAGATACCCACTCTATTTGAGTTTCTGCCCTGACTTCTCTCAGTGATGGACTATGGTATGGAAGTATACGCCAAAGAAACCCTTTCATCCCCAAGCTGCCTTGGCCATGGGGTTTTATCTCAGCAACAGTAAGCCTAATTAAGACAGTCCCCTGGTTCTGGCCCTCTCAAACACTCATTCAAAACCAAAGCTGAGACTCACTTCACGTCCTTTAATGCTTTGACGTGGAAAGTTCAGGTGTCCGTCACTCTGTGAAGAGACCCCTGGGCAACAGAGTCGCAACTACCCTGGCATCACTGGCGTCACTGTGATTACCTGGACAAGTCTTGGACCTAACTTTGGTCTTACTCAAAAACTGATAAAGATCACAGTAAATGTCGTTCAGTTATTCATTCAATTATTCATTCATTCACTTATCCAGCTAATATGTATCAGTGTTTGGAGGCCCAGACACAGACCAGTGAAGAAGAGCAACTCCTGTCTCTCAAAACAAAGCCCTGTTAATAAATAACTCATTTTAATTTCATGCAGTAGTTAAAGAGTAATCTAGAAAAATGAATCAGGGTAACTTCAGGTCTGATACCATGCTAAGGAATTTGTTTTGACTAATTCCCTGGAGAAAGTCTTTTGAGATGACCTTGGGGTAGAAATCGAAAGGAAGCCAAAGAGCTGAGGGAAGAGCCCTTCTAGAAAAAAAGGGGGGGGGGCAAATATAAAGTCTTGAGATGGACCTGCAGTGAGCTGCTCTGAGGGATAGGGTGGCCAGCAATAGTCCGGGATGAGGCAAACACAAGAGGCGTTGGGGCCAAGATCACTCTAGGCCTTGTTGGTCATGGCAAGGAAGCAGGGTTAGATCCCATATTAGATACTTCTGTTGCTGTGATAAATACCCTAACAAGAGCAGCTGAAGGAAGAATTGGGTTTATTTTAGTTTGTAGTTCCAGGGGGACAGAGTTTTAATGGTGGAGAAGGCAGAGCCACAGGAAGGTGATGGAGGAATTACTTTCATTTAATAAAGAAACTGCCTTGGCCCATTTATAGGCCAGCCCTTAGGTGGGTGGAGTAAACAGAACAGAATGCTGGGAGAAAGAAGCCGAGTCAGGAGTCGCCATGATTCTCCCACTCCAGACAGACGCAGGCTAAGATCTCCCTGGTAAGCCAGCTCGTGGTACTACACAGAATATTAGAAATGGGTTAGATCAATATGTAAGAGCTAGCCAATAAAAGGTTGGAACTAATGGGCCAGGCAGTGTTCAAAAGAATACAGTTTCCGTGTAATTATTTCGGGGCATAAGCTAGCCATGCGGGCGGCCAGGTGCCGGGGACGCAGCCCCGCCGCTCCTATTACAACAGAGTGGCACCCAACGTGCTAATGAACTCCACGTAAAACCTGAGAGGGCTTAAAAAAGACACAGAGAGAATTTAAGACAGATTTTTGCTGTTTGTGGGTTGCGTGTGGCAAAGAAATTGTCCTGACTCAGCAGCAGGAAAAAACTGGCTGTTTTAAAATGCCGGCTTTCTGGGCTGTGCCGCCATTGCGATCTCTGTCTGGCTCCTGCGGGAGACAGAGCTTTTAAACGGAGCATTTGGAGTAAAGTGCTACGATTTGTTTGATGGCAACTAGACTCACTGTGTGCCTAAAAGGAAGTCATTTTGTGCTGCGGCTCAGAGGCACAAGCAGCTCCACCATGCTACTGGTGCAATGTGCAAGAATCAGAGGCACGAGCGGCTCCGCCATGTTGGACTGGGCGGGGCAAGCAGGCAGTACCTGTTTTTGACCTAGGAATGTCACAGCTTAGATTCTTAAGCGCTTAGCGATTTAAAAGCGCAAAACAAAGTGCTCCTGGATAGTAAAAAAATTACAGATTCACAATAGAACTGATTCAGACACTGTTGGATAAATGTACGTAGGCTTGAGAGAGAAAAAATATATATATAAAAAATAAAGTTAATGTCTTAAAAAAAAGGGTAAAGTCTTTAAAGAGACAGAGTACAGATAGTTATAGATTAAAAGAAATAAAGAAAAATAAGCCACGTAAAAATGGAAAATTCACAGAGAGTCTGGATTCTTTGTATTATTGTATTTTCTTTAAAATTTTTGACTGTAAAGGAGCTAAGTACAGAGAGACATTTCATTATATGGGCTGCCAAGCTAAACCAGAATGGATACAAGGGTATTATGATTTCAGAATATGGGTCTAAGGATATGATACTTTGGAGAGGGTCTTCTTTTGTTTTCACAGAGGATGCGACCCTGTGGATTTCTTCTATCCCAATATGGTATGATAGACCACGCCCTCCGGAAAGGTTGCTGTGAACACCTTCAGAAAATTACTTTATTCAACTGCCGACTGAGATGACCCTGACACACAGGTTACACCATGAAAGATCTGAATACAGCGCCCCCATTCAGCAGGAAGCAGTTTGGAGAAAAAAACTGCGCCCATGTTCCCAAATATTGTTTATAAATGTTCTTTTACATTTAAACGAGGATATGATATAGGTATGAATAATTTGCATTGATATAGATTTTAAGGTCAATTTTGTTATATGTATATGTATTTCTGATCTTGATTAAGGTATTGTGATTGTATAGTTCATTTAAAATGTAATGTATAATTAGAAAATATAGGTTGTTAATGGACAATCATCAATAATAGTCAAGCTTGTAGTCATGTTAGTTAGATTTTCTAGATATATAGAGATATATTTCAGTTAGATAGGCATTCTTCATATCTTTCAAAGACTACAGAATATGGCATTTTAAATGTTTTAATAATTTAGGGCTTTTTATGACAATGAGACACATCTGCTCCTGGCAGCACCAATCTACTTCAAGAGGAAGATGGGCATCGAAGAGGCTCCTTATGGAGTTTGATAGCCATTTGGGCAAGAAACTGCTCTTGCATGGACTGATGCATAAACTGGATGCAAAGAACCCGCAGAGAGAGGACTGCTGAACTTGCCTAAAGGTGAGATGGTCTTTCGGGGTTCCTGACTCATAAAAGAGTCTGCGAGACATTCTGCAGGACACAGCAAAAAGTGACTGAACTGTCTTTGGAATTTCCTGCTTGATGAAAATGTCTGCTGGATACTATGGGCCTGTAGGCTGGAGATGGATGCCACAACAGTACAGAGGAACTTTGAGTGACTGTCCAGGCAGCGAAATGTCTCTGTCATTTCTAGAGTTTTGGATTTCTTGTTTGCTTAGGTAATATTATATCCTTCTGGAGTCTTTGATGGAGTTGAAGAATGGTTAGTTATAGTTATAGTTTTCCTTAGTTATGATAAGAGATAAAATAGATATAAATATTGTAACTGTAATTTTTACTTGATAACCATTTTGCTATATGTAATCTTACTATGTTAAAGTGAAAGCCTTTTTTGTTTAAACAGAAAAAGGGGAAATGATGGAGGAATTACTTTCATTTAATAAAGAAACTGCCTTGGCCCATTTATAGGCCAGCCCTTAGGTGGGTGGAGTAAACAGAACAGAATGCTGGGAGAAAGAAGCCGAGTCAGGAGTCGCCATGATTCTCTCACTCCAGACAGACGCAGGTTAAGATCTCCCTGGTAAGCCAGCTCGTGGTACTACACAGAATATTAGAAATGGGTTAGATCAATATGTAAGAGCTAGCCAATAAAAGGTTGGAACTAATGGGCCAGGCAGTGTTCAAAAGAATACAGTTTCCGTGTAATTATTTCGGGGCATAAGCTAGCCATGCGGGCGGCCAGGTGCCGGGGACGCAGCCCCGCCGCTCCTATTACAACAGGAAGGGTTCCAGGGGACAGAGTCATTATGGTAGAGAAAGCATAGCCTCTGGAGGGGCTCCAGGGTTATGGTGGAGAAGGCATGGCTGCAGGAGCAGGAAAGCCTGCTGATCACCTTTCCATCCACATACGGGCGACAGCGAGAGGAAGGAAGTGAGGTAAGGCTATTAACCTTCAAACCCCATCCCCAATGACAGATATACTTCCCCTATAAGACTCTACCTCGTAAAGATTCCAACACCTCCCAAAGAGCACCAACTGGGGACCAAGTGTTCAAACACACGAGCCTCTGGGAGACATTTCACATTCAAATCCCAACAGATCCTACGAGTCACAAGGATACTGAGTCATAAGAATAATTCACTCATTCGATATTGGAGGGATTCGAGGCTGGAAAAACTTCAGAAAATCTTTTTTGTTCATTCATCAAATGAATATGTCCCCCTCTGACACACCAGACATTGTTTGGGGTTGTGCCCATTGTTCTAGTTATCAGCCCCTGCCTGTGACCTTGAATGCTGTCTGTCGTCCCCTTTCCACTGGTGTGAGGACAGAGGGAGCTGAGTTGAGATGAGCATTAGAGACTTTTAACAGACTGCACAGCTCGGCAGCTGTCTCAGGAGACTGATTTAACCCCCTAGACTGGCATTAAAGACAAGCCACCAGCATACCAACAAAGAGCCAGATCCTGCCCGCATGTTCCTCACCAGACATCAAACGGCGCAGACAGACATAAAGAATTCAATTCTGAGAGGTAGCCCTGTGCTATAAAAGTTCCCCAGGCTAGACATGCAGAGCTCTCCCCGGGCTGACCTTTCTGCAGGGGTGTCCACGGATGTTCTGGCTATTCTGAGTTCTCCACCAGGAAATCTCTGAGCAATAAAGATGACTGCGTCAACGGTCAAGTGAAAAGCAAGGCTAGCCTTTGCACTGCATTGATTGCCCTGGGAAAGGCCGAGAAATGTTCCAACTATCCCGCTCCAGCATCCCAAAGACCTCCACATGTGCACATGCAAACGCAGGCACACGCTCCAGATAAAAAAAAATAAGTGTTTTTCAAAAAATAAAAGTATTATAAACATAAAGAAATCAATTTTAGATATTTGTTGTAGATACTTTTAGATATTTAAATAATTTTAGATATTTGGAGCTATAAATTATAGATAACAAACTCGCTAAAGTCACTGAAAATCAATATCTAAATTTTCTTGTCCAAACAAAACTAAATTCTTGTTGTTACCGTTTTTGTTTTTGGGACACCTCCCAATATATAACCCTGGCTATCCTAGAACTTACTTTGTAGCTATGTAAAATGGTGGTCTCAAACTCACAGTGATCCTCCTGTCTCAGCCTCCAAAATGCTGGGATGTATGTAGCACCATGCCCTTCCAAAACATTGTTGAGCAGAGTCTTAATGATAGTCACTGACCCTGTCTATTTTATTTATTTATTTATTTATTTATTTATTTATTTATTTTTTATTATTATTATTATTTTTTTTTTTTGGTTTTTCGAGACAGGGTTTCTCTGTGGCTTTGGAGCCTGTCCTGGAACTAGCTCTTGTAGACCAGGCTGGTCTTGAACTCACAGAGATCCGCCTGCCTCTGCCTCCCGAGTGCTGGGATTAAAGGCGTGCGCCACCACCGCCCGGCCAACCCTGTCTATTTTAGAACCTCAAAACCATCTTACCATTAACTAGAAAAGGATGACTCATTAACTGCGCAGTGAAAGGGGAGTTTTGAAGCATAAAAGCCTTCAGATACATGTACGTCCATTTTTATGACCCAGGACAAGCTTTGCTGGCATCAAATGGCACAAAGAACTAACGTGTTTGCCTTATCTCTGCTCAGAAACTCTGGGGATATCAATCAGGGTTCGGTTGATCTTAAATAGGACAACACCCCCACAATGAACGTGGCTCATTAAATTCAGTTCTTCAAACATGTGTGAAGAGTTTTCTCTGAGCTAGAGTAACTATTAACCAGCCCTGGAAGGTCTGGATGGAGGGCAAGCATTTCTGGTTGGCTTCCTGTGTGACTTCGCAAACTCCTGCATTCATCTACTTGGATGTGGCTTGGGGAGGATTTTCAAACCCTACAATTCCACCTTGACCTCTAGCTCCCCAGAACAGTTTCCATAGTCTGGGAAAACATCAAGAATATTCAGTAAGAATAACCCAGAATAAAAATGAAAGTAACCCTCTCCATTAACAAGGAGCTGTGTATTTGTCCCGGAGAAACTGAGTTCCACTGTGCACACTCTTTTCCCTGGGATAACGAAACTCCTGAGGCAGACTGCTTGACAAAGAAAAGAAGTTAATTTTACTTACAGTTTTGGTCCACAGTCAAGGGGTCACATCTGGCAGTGACTGTGATAGCAGAATCCTAGGCAGCAAGGGGCATCTCAAGGCAAGAGATGGGGACATATATATGTATTCTGGTTCCTCCCCCCTGCTTTTATTAAGCCACCAGTATTCAACCATGGGCCTCTACTCTGATGATCTGATTGAATCCAATTCTAGTTTCCTCCCAAAGGGCCACCTCCAAATGCCATCGTCAGATTGAGCTTCCTCTCTCTTGGTGCCTCACAGAGGGTAGTAAGTTCCAACATGTGGAATTCTGATCATTACTTACTATGACGGTGTGGTCACTCAAATGTATGCAGGTCACAGCTTGTCCATTCTCCTGAACATTTCAGTGAAAGGAATATGGATGGAAAACAGGAGAGGAAAGGGGACAGGAGAGGATGGGAGGGAAGAAGAGAGGAGAGGAGAGGAGAGGAGAGAGGAGAGGAGAGGGGAGGGGAGGGGAGGGGAGGGGAGGGGAGGGGAGGTCACTTAAAATCAAAAACAGCTGTGTCCAAAAAACAAAAAAACACCTGTGACCAAATGCTCCTCTCTCTCTCTCTCTCTCTCTCTCTCTCTCTCTCTCTCTCTCTCTCTCTCTCTCTCTCTCTCCCTCTCCCTCCCTCACACCCACACCCCCCCACACACATCCCCCCACACACACGAGCTGTTAAAAACAAATCACACAAGATGAAGGTTGAAGGTTTTCTCTGCTTTAGGTTGGACAAACACTAGTTTCAAGCCACACAGTTCACAGTAAGTAATTACCTGAAGCAAGCCTATTTAGAGAAACATGCACAACTTGATCATAGAGACATTTTCTATTTCCACGTGGCAACAAGCATTGTCCTTATTTCTAAAAAGAGTAAAGTAATTTGTTTTACTTACCAAGACAACTTGCCTCTCTGGCATAGCAATAAGAAATTCAAGCACTTCCTCAAGCATTTTTTTTTCTTTTGGCAACTGCTTTCAGCATTGCAAAAAGGGTCTCATTACTGCCACCTACTGTTAATTACTGGAATTACATCACATAGAAAGCTAAAGCCCAGGTTCTGTTCTCTGGCCTATGAAATGACTTTGTAGACTTGCAGTCAAATAGAGTAGTCTCGCCATGGTTCTGTCTTTATCTTTCACTGCAGCAAGTAGGCTCATTTCATCTCCACTGGTGGAGTGCAGCAGCGGTGTTTGGCTCAATTCAACCTGCTTCTCGTGGTGGTTGTGGCAATGCTGTCATGATTCTGGTGTGACTCATCTGCTCTGCTTTTCCTCTGGTCTTTCTGTCTGTTTGTTTCTCGAGACAGGGTTTCTCTATGTAGCTCTGGATGTCCTGGAACTCATTCTGTAGATCAGGCTGGCCTCGAACTCACGAAGACTGGCCTGCCTATGCTGGGATTAAAGACATGTGCCACCGCTGTCCAGCTTCCTCTGGCCTTTTGATTAGCTCACTGTCTAGTGACTGGGAGGTAGAAGTCAGGAGGCAAGATCAAAGTTTTGCAAGAGATTTTTTTCTCATAGAGGAAAGGTAATTTGTGAGCGGTTCCTCAGACAAATGCCAGCCTTTCGATCACTGGCTTTCAGGTGCAGTTTGAGACAAAGTTTTCCCATTAATATTTCTAACTTTCTTCGAAACTTCATCTTCAGCTTTTAAAGTTCTGTGTGAAAAAACAAACAAACAAAAAAAAAAACAGACAAATGCAAATGCAAAAAAAATAAATAAATAAAACAAACAAAAAAAAACCTGCCACCAAAGCCAAGGCCCTTTTTTCTCAAATAAGACCCTCGGTACTTCCACTGACTTGATTTCAGTTAGCAAACTCAAATTCTTATCAAACGACCACAACAAATGGGCAATCAAAGCTAAGGGATGACAGCAGCCTCCACGCTCATCCAGTCGCTGTGTGAATGCCGAGACAGCAAAACCCCTTCCTTCTGACCCTCCACGCGTCTCTACCGGAATCAGCTTTTCTACTGGACACAATGAGGTCTACTTCCCTAAACTGAGAACTCTGGGATTTCCTTTTGACCCCTCTTATGTTCCCCATCTCAGAATCGGTTTAACAGAGAATGTTTAATTCCAGAAGTCAAGTTGACAAGCAAGAACAGCTGCTACCGTTCCCAAATGATCTATCTCTGCTGCTCAGGGAAATGTGTGGTTAAACATGTTTATAAAACTGAGAAAGAAGTAAAGCACGCCCCCGCCCCCACCACTTCTTCCTTTAAAATCGTAACCAGAGACAGAGATGTCTTTGAGAGATCAGCCCTTGGCTCCTGCATTAGTCAGGGTCCTCTAGGGGAACAGAAACAACAAAATGAGTCTGTATTTATATACAGGAGATTTGTTGGAGTGGCTTACAGGCTGTGGTCCAGCTAGTTCAGCAATGGCTATCTAAAACGGAAAGTCTAAGAATCCAGTTGTTGCTCAGCCCACCAGGCTGGATGTCTTAACTGGTCTTCAGTACACATCAGGATCTCGAAGAAGTAGGCTCTAAGAACAGTGAGGGAATGAACTTGCCTGTAGTCGGACTTTTCCTGTTCTGCCAGCCAGCTCCCAAATAACCACACTTTTTATTAATTATAAAAGCTCAGCCAATAGCTTAGGCTTGTATCTAACCAGTTCTTATAACTTAAATTAACTTATATCTTTTCATCTACATTCTTTTACGTGGCTTGGTTATCTTTACTTTGTAAAACCCATGCTGCTTGCTCTGTATCTCTGGTGTCTCCTCTTAACTCCGCCCCTATTCTTCCCAGAGTCCTCTTTGCCCCAAAAAACTTGCCTAGCTATTGGCCATTTAGCTTTTTTATTAAATCAATCCTAGTGACATTTCTTCACAGTGTACAAAAAGATTATTCCATAACACTTGCCAGTGAGAGCGAGGGCAAGCAGGCAAAGATCAAAATCTTCCTTCTTTTCTATCCCTTAAATAGGCTATCATAAGAAGGTGTGGCTCAGATTTAGGGTGGGTCTTCTGATCTCAAATTTAAGGATTTAAGGTGAGTCTTCCTACCTCAAAAGATCCAGTTAACTAAAAATCTCTCACAGCAGCTTGAGTTTTTAGTTCATTTGAAATGGAATCAATTTAAAACCAAGAATAGTTATCACAGCTCCTAAAGGCACAGGCTTCAAGATCCAAGATCTAAAGAAATGCCTAGGATGTGCCCACTGGTGCAATAGGGGCCCAAAGGTTATGAGGTAACCAACCATTCTTAAGTCAGATCTAATCAACAGGAAGGAAGTCCTTCCTGGTACTGTAAACCTGGCCAAACAACTGTGAGTCAGGAGGTTATAGGCCCTAGGGAGGAACTTATACAGCTGTTGTCTTACTAAATGAACACTTTGTCAAGCTGGCTTCTAAATACTGTTGTTTATAAACATAGATTAGCACTGCCTTCAACCTTAGCCAGAGGAGCCTCTGCAGTGCTCAGGCTTAATGGAGACTCCTCACTCCTCAAAGTGCTGAGAATAGGTGACTATTGAGCACTCGCCCTACAAAGGGCATCTATAGCAACCTTCACCCGAGGCTCAGGGAACATCATGGAAGACAAAGCATTAGGTGAGAGCTGAGGGATGGGGAAGCGAGCTGTGGAATGCGGCCTTCAGGACATCCCGTGACCCCGCTCCCGAACTCACCCCAGGTATGTCTGCTCACATGAGATCACGAAACCAAGCCAACATCAGTCAACAATCCAACAGGCAGCACTAAAGTATGATGGGAGAGGAGAGGAGAGGGAAGGAGGGAGGGAGGGAGGGAGGGAGGGAGGGAGGGAGGGAGGGAGGGAGGGAGGGAAGGAGGGAGGGTAAGAGAGAGAGAGAGAGAGAGCCTGAAAGAATGTGTTGGGGGTGGAGAGTTCAAGTAGATATGACTAACATATATTATACACATAATACAAAATTGTCAAAGTATCAAGATACTCTGTTTAAAAAGAAAACGACCCAAGAAAGGAAATTAAGTGGAGCTCAAGGCAAAGCACATTATAGTCCTCGTGTCCCTGTCCCCTCCAAGCTCACGCCCCATCCTCTGTGAGCTGCCTCCTCACCCCTTTCTGTCTCCCCTATTATCCAAGAGACACCCACGCATCAGTACAGCTAGCCCTTCTGGGGCAGCCTTCTCTTCTCAGAGAATATGACCTTTTAAATTTGTAAATTATACCCTGTTAACTGTCTTGTTTGTCCTTGCATTGGATGGCTCCATTTTGTCACTGTAGTCTTGTAGTGAGTTTTAAAATCAGAAGTGTGCAAGTCCTTCCTTCTCAGCTCACGTAGACTATTCTGGATCTCTCTATATTAAGAATTTTACTACCAGCTGCATAATGCTTCATAATTGCTTTGTTTTGTGAAAACAGAGTCTTTCTGTGTAGATCTGTCTGGCTTTGAATTCACAATCCTCTGACTTCACTCCTGGGTGCTGGGATTATGCAGATATACCAGCAAGCCCAGCTGGGAAGTGCACTTTCTTTCTTTTTAAAATTAACTTTTAAAATTGGCATACAAAGTAATGGTCTTTATTATGCATTTGCATATGTGTAATTATACTTTGTTCCAATTTGAACATAGAATTCAAATATAATTTTAAATATAGGTTCTACCTATGAAAGAAACTGATATTTGTCTTTATTTGTTTGTCTTATTAAGATTAACACAGTGATTTGCAGGTACACCCGTTTCCCTGCAAATGCCATGATTCCACTTTTCTTTGGAGCTGAGTAATATTCTGTTGTGTATATGAATCATATTTTCTTCATCTTCTGAGGTTTACCTGTGTTATCTCTATTCCCTGGTCATTGTGACTGGATAGCAGTAAACATGGGGGCATGTTTGTGGTGTGTTGACTTAGAATCCTGAAGGTTTTGTATTATTTACCTTTTTGTTATTGTTACAATGCCAGACAAAAGCAATAGAAGGAAGGAAGGAAGGAAGGAAGGAAGGAAGGAAGGAAGGAAGGAAGGAAGGAAGAGAGGCAGGCTGTTGCGGGATTTGATTGCACTGTGAAACAAAAGAGATGTAAAGTTTATAAGGTTGAAAAGCGTAAAAACTTAAGTTGTTTATCTAAGAAAATATTTTAAGGTCTAAAAAGATATTTCTAGATTGGTTAAAAAGTGGTTTAGTCATAGAACTTTGAACTCACCAAGACAGGATAGATAATTGAGTACTTTCCCCAAATTTGCCAAATACCAATGGAGCAGACACTATGAATGTCATTCTTCATTGAATTCCTTTTGCATATAGTTTTACTGTGTTAGAATTTAAAACCTTTCCTTTTGATTTAGACAAAAAGGGGGAAATGTTGTTGGATATTTGATTGCACTGTGAAACTCTGAGACTGTGCTAATAGAATTAACCTTGGATCAGGGGTGAAGCCAGCTACTAGTTGACAAGAATTAGCCATAGAGAGTATGGAGGACCCAGGAAGATGGGTAGGGAGTTAAGCAGGAAGGAGTAGGGAGGGACTTAAAGATTTGCAGGCTGTTTTGGTTTGGATGTGTGGAGAGATGCTTCTCTTAGTCGGTCTCTGACCAA
Source organism: Chionomys nivalis (assembly GCF_950005125.1). Lineage (NCBI taxonomy): Eukaryota > Metazoa > Chordata > Mammalia > Rodentia > Cricetidae > Chionomys > Chionomys nivalis. The sequence goes on from NC_080091.1 coordinate 66,837,142, forward strand.
AAATAAAGGTCAGCTATTTGCTTCTTAGCTTCTCTGATCTAGCAGGTTTTCACCCCAACATCTGACTCCCAAGTCTTTATTGATAAATAAAACAACTTATTGAAGGTACAGTTTCTCAGCATGAGGAAGTCATGGCAACAGGTAGGTGAGGCAGTTGGTCACACTACGTCCACAGAAAGTAAGAAGACAGATATGAAAGCTGATTCTCAGCTTGTCTCATTTTTATTTAATTAGGACTCTTAGCCCTTGGAATGGGACCACCCACATCGAGGATGCATCTCTCTCCTCAGTGATCTAAAATCACTCATAAACATGCCCAGAGGTTGTCTCCTAGGTGGTCCTATATCCTATCAAGTTGATAAGCAACTCTTACTATATGGGTTAATGGGCTTAATTATGGCATTTGCATGTGTGTCATTATGCTTGTCCCAGCTTGAATATGTAATTCGAATATAATCTGAGTTGAGTAACTGGGTCATAGAATAGCTCCAGTTTTAGCCTTTTGGTCAGTTTTCATTCTTATTTCCATAGTGATTGCACACGTTTGCATTCACACCAAATCTGTGTAAAGATTCCCCCTTTCCACATCCTTGCCGGCATTTGTTGTCATTTGGTTTCTCCATTATGGTCCTTCTGACTAGAGCAGGATAGAATCTTAGCACAGTTTCCATTTGTATTTTCCTAATGCTGAAGGGTGTTGAACACTTTGCAAGCATTTATTGGCAATCTATATTTCTTCTGGTGAGAAGTGTTTGTTTGATGCATTAGCTCATTTGGCCCAATGATTTGGAATCTTTAATGCTTAATTCTTATGCCTCGTTATAGATTGCAGCTATTATTTCCACATCAGATGTGTAGTTGGCGAATATGCTTTCCCATTCTGTAGGCTGTCTCCTCACTTTGATTATTGCTTGCTTTTCTGGTCAGGAGGTTTTATTCATGGAACCCCACTCGTTGGTTCTTTGGATTGTTTCCTGTACTACTGAGTCCTTTTCTATGCCTGTGTTTTGGAGTATTTTCCTTTAGCAGTCTAAAGGTGGGTCTCTGCAGCATTCTGAATTTCTTTTTGTATGAGGTGGGAGATATGGACCTAGTTTTATTCTTCTATATGTAGACATCCAGCTTTTTCCTACAATTGTTGAAGAGGCTGTCTCTCTCCAGTTTCTGTTTTTGTAGGAGTTAGCTGTCTTTTGTTTCTTTGTTTGGTTTGGTGTGTGTGTGCGTGCATGCATGTTTGCATGCATATGTGTGCACATGGGTGTGAAGGCCAGAAGCTGAAGCTGTATGTCTTGTGTAATTATGATGGAGGAAGGTCATTGGCTAATAAAGAAACTGCCTTGGCCCATTTGATTGGCCAGCCTTTAGGTGGGTGGAGTAAACAGAATAGAATGCTGGGAGGAAGAGGAAGTGAGCTCAGATGCAGGGCAGCTCCTCTCAGAGCCAGAAGCGATGAAGCAAGCCGCCAGGTCAGACATGCTGAATCTTTCCTGGTAAGACTGATGCTACACAGATTATTAGAGATGGGTTGATCGTGATATGAGAATTAGCCAGTAAGGGCTAGAGCTAATGGGCCAAGCAGTGTTTAAAAGAATACAGTTTTTGTGTCGTTATTTTGGGGCATAAGCTAGCCAGGCAGCCATGAGCCGGGCTGTGGGAAGAGGCCCGCAGCTCCCCATTACATAATTACTCTTTACCTTGTATTTTGAGGCAAGGCCTGTCACTTGAACTTGGAGCTCTTCGACTCATCTAGTCTAACTGGGTCTGCTTGCCACAGGGATCCTTGTCTCTGCCTCCCCAGCACTGGTATTATAGGGCGGTCACCACGCTTGCCTTGCATTTGTATGGGTAAGGCAGATCCATATTCAGGCTGTCACACTTGTGCAGCAGAGCTTTACCTACCTAGCAATCCCTCAGTTTCCCTATCCCCAGCAAGGAAAACTCTAAAAACTCATATTAAAGAAAATAAACTGGGGAGGGAGTGGGTACTGGGATTGGTATGTAAAATTTCAATTAAATAATAATGAATAAACTGAAAAATCTCCCAAAATCTTAAGGAAGACCTAGTACTAATGTCCCTCAGACTGTCCCATAAAAGAGAAATATGAAGATTGTGTTTCTTCCTCCTCTGTGTGTATATTGCAGTCATGTTTCACTTGCATTTTAATAAATAAAGCCTGCCTGAAGATCAGAATGTAAAACAGCCACACAAGTCAGCCATACAGGTCAGGCAGTGGGGGCACACACCTTTAATCCCAGCAGCCACACTAGTCAGCTGAAGGCGTAAGTCACAAACAATCCGACACCAGTTTGGAATTATGATTAATAGGGTGGTATTTATTTAAAGGGGAAAAACTTACAGATCACCGTCCCAGACAACAGCTCTTTGCGCAATCAGGAAGGAGTCTAGTTGCGGAACTGGAGCAGGAAGTAAAGAGAGAGCGAGGAGGGAAGTAGCCGCTTTTTTAAAGAGAGAGAGACCACACCCCAATGGGCTGGTATCTCAGCGGCTATTGGCTGGAGGAGTGGAAGGACCTCCCGCAACACCTCCCCCTTTTGTTTAAGTAAGAGAGTTCTAAACCTACTACGAAATTATATACAATAAGCACAAATATCCTATTCTAACTAGCTTAGGTCTTATATAATAAATAGTTTGGCCAAGTCATGAGAGAAAAGTAACTAGATTTATATAGTCTTCAACCCCATTGAAGATCTGAGAAGGAAAATAATGTTACCTGGGTAATTAGGAAGTGGAATCAAACAACTTCCAAAACTTGCAACAAATCTCAGAGACAACTAGCTACCTGGGCAATCACCCAAGGTCACGTTTGCAGCGTTGAAGCAACCAACTTTGGCTAAGGCCTAACATAACTGACATACCATTTTCAAAGGCAAGAAACTTATAAAAACTATTTTACCCTGTCTTGGCAGGATATGACAGTCCTGTTTTATCCATTGATGCACGCTCTGTATCTCTATCAGTGGTTGAGGTATGGGCATTTCTTTGCCCAAAGGCCAGTTCATCCAAGAAGAAAGGCTCCAGGTGGAGTGTCTTTGGCGCTCAACATTCTCTCGGGAATAGAGCGGTGTTGCCAGGAGCAATTGTGTCTCACTACCACAAAACTCTGAGTTAGATTAAAGGCCATTTTCTACACCTCTTTGAAGAGGTTGAAGATTATCTATCTATACTGAGTATAATCTCTATGTATCTAAAGAACCTGATTAGTCTAGTTATAAATGACAAACTTAGAATACTATTGCTCTATATAATTCTCAATATCTATCTAACTTAAAGACTAAGACAATAAACAACTGTGTAACAAATGAGGATAATGACCTCCAAATATAAACAATGTACAAATATACATTGCAATATGGTAAATATATATCAATACACAAACAATATGTAAGTTTCTTAATCAGAGGTAGAAATGTACACTGCAATATGGTAAATATATACAATATATATATATCAATACAATATATGTCAATACATAAAAATGTTTTAAACAGAGGTAGAAGCATGCACGCATACAATAGTCAATATAATTTAACTTTGTATCAATATACAAGAATCGATACCAATATATTTGTCTAAAAACAGTAACTCACAATTACAATTTATCCCTCTTTTTTTTTTTCAAATGATCCCTGAGCTTATAAAATTCCTCCCCCAACCCTCAACCGTATACTAATTATAATCAACACCTAAATGATGTCCCTAAACCCAAGGGCAAACTTTACTGGGAGAGGGGACGTCGTCCTCTAGAATTACTTCCAGCTGTCATGGGGGCGACGTTCTTTCTGGGGGATCCTGTGAAAGTAAAATGATGGTTAAATTTCAAGATCAATGTCTTTTAAAATTGCAAATAGTCTCTGAGTATTTTGTGCAGGTCTGGCCAGAATGTTGTATAAGATGTGCACTGTTTCAGCTAACCAAGTTGGAACTGTCTTGTGCAGCTGGTACCCAAAACAGGTCTTATAGTAGCACTATCAGTATCATGACGTCATATCAACCAGGTGGAGTTGTTGTTGTGAGGCCCCATCTTCTTCCTGGAAACTTCAAATGTCACTGCAGGAAAAACTCATTGTTCATTGTGAAAAACTTAAACATTAATCATATAGACATATATAGACATATATATATATTCAATGAAAGGCATGATAGATATATTCAATGAAAAGTATGATAGATATGAAGAAAAGCAAAAATGTTTTCTAAACTCATATTTCTTTCTGTCCCATATCATGGCTCTTGACATGAGACAGAAACTCCAGAAACTCTGGGTTTTTCTCTTACCAACAGGCTTGGAATTGGAGAGGGACTGAGTCAGAGACCCACTTCAAAACCAGCTCTATAAATTTAGAAATATGGTCTAATATATTTTACTTACACGACCTATTCAGTTTTCTTGATAGTTCCTATTGGGCAGGTATTTTTCCATCTTTCAGTATCCAAACATCCAGGGTCCCTTGAATTTTTCAAAGATGAGTGTTTTCCTGTGGAGATAAGAACAGAACCCTGCCCCCATTCTATATGTTTTTCTTACCACCTGTATGAATATCATTATTGTGGATGAGTTGTCATTTCTCCTTTCCAAGAGGTTTCTCCTCTTCAAATCGAACCTTTATTAATTTTGATGGTATCCACAATTTTTCTGTGGAAACAAGAGCAAAACCCCTTCCCCAACGTAGCACATCTCCTGGCTTCCATTGAGAGGTCAGCACATCTTTGAAATAAATCGGTTGATTTAGTTCAGCAGACTTTTCCATTATCCAATGTCTTTCTGCTGCTGTTCCTTTCTCATTAGCGTTAAGAAAATTCAAGGTTAATAAAGCATTATGTAATCTATTTCTGGGGGTATTTTCAGTCCCTTTCTGTTTGTTCAGCATGTCCTTTATAGTACGATTTGATCTTTCTATAACTGCCTGACCTGTAGGATTATTTGGTATACCTGTAATATGTTTTATATTATAATAATCAAAAAAGCGTTTCATTTTCTTAGATACATATGCTGGACCATTATCTGTCTTTATTTGTGCAGGTATACCCATGATGGCCATAACTTCCAATAAATGTGTGATTACTGAATCAGCCTTTTCTGAGCTCAGGGCAGAAAAGCTCAGGGCATTGAAAACCTGAATACGTGTCTATGGTGTGGTGTACATATTTTAATTTACCAAATTCCATAAAGTTGAACACATCCATCTGCCAGATTTCATTTCTTTTAGTACCCTTTGGGTTACTCCCTGCAGGCAACGGTGTTTGATTATAGAAAGAAAAAGTAGGACATCTCTTTATAATGTCAGCTTGTTGCCATGTAATGGAAAATTCTTTCTTTAGGCCTTTACTATTGACATGATGCTTCTTATGGAATTCTGAGGCCTGCAACACGCTTCCAATCAATAATTGATCAATCTCAGTGTTGCCTTGTGCTAGAGGACCAGGCAAACCTGTATGGGACCGGATGTGTGTTATGTACATCGGACAAAGCCTGTTCCTGATTATGTCTTGTACCTGGATAAACAATGAAGTCAACTCTGTGTCATCTGGTATAAATTCAGCAGTTTCAATATGCAAGATAACTCTTTCTGCATATTGTGAATCTGTAACTATATTAAGAGGTTCTTTAAAATCCCTTAGCACCATAAGAATGGCATATAATTCTGCCTTCTGGACAGAATTATAAGGGCTTTGTTTCACCTTATTCAATTCATCTGACTTGTAACCTTCTTTCCCTGATTTATTTGCATCAGTATAGAATGTATGGGCTCCAGTTATTGGAGCATCACATACAATTCTAGGAAGAATCCAAGAAGTTCTCTTTATGAGGTTAAGTCTACCACTTTTGGGATAGTTGCTATTAATTTCCCCAAAAAAATTAGCACAAGCTCTTTGCCATGGTTCATTGTCTTCCCATAACCTTTTTATTTCTTCAGTAGTAAAAGGCACTATAATTTCTGCTGGGTCTATACCTGCTAGTTGACGAAGTCTCAGCTTCCCTTTTATAATTAATTCAGAGACTTTTTCCACATAAGTTTTTAATTTTTTACTTGGTTTATTAGGTATAAATATCCACTCTAAAATAATATCTTCCCTCTGCATTAGAATCCCTGTAGGAGAAATTCTGGAAGGCAATATGACTAGGATGCAGAGGGACAGTCTGTACTACATATGAGACCCTGACTTAAGAACAACAAGAAAACCCTGGGCAGTGGTGGCGCACACCTTTAATCCCAGCACTTGGGAGGCAAAGGCAGGTGGATCTCTGTGAGTTCAAGGCCAGCCTGGTTTATGAGGTGAGTTCCAGAACAGCCAAAACTGTGACATAGAAAAACCCGTCTCGAAAAACAACAACAAAAAAAATCAAGAAAAGAAAGAAAAATGAGCCTTGAAGAAAATACAACCTTCAAAGGCATGTCCCTAATGACCTACTTCCTAGATTTAGGACCCCCCATCCTAATGGCCCATACAGCTGTGAACTCAGCAGTAGGTAACTCCATTGATGAAGTGAGCACCTTCGTAAACTACTTAGGATAGCACCATCAGAATTTTCCTCAAGGTCTTCAAGCGTGAGCCTTTAGGGACATTTTATCTCCAAATAATACATGTTAGGTTTTTGCTTGTTTGTTTGTTTGTTTTTGTTTTGTCCACTTGGCACAAACTGGGGTCACATTTGGGAAGAAAGAACATCAAATAAGAAAATGTCTCAATTAGACTGCAAGCAGGCTTGTGGGACATTTTCTTGATTACTATTGATGTGGGAGGGTCCAGCCCATAGCGGGTGATGCCACCTCTGGGCAGGTGGTCCTCAGTGCAATAAGAAAGCACACGGAACAAGATGCGGAGAGAAAGGTTGAAAGCAGCAATCTTCCACAGTCTCTGCCTCAATTCCTGCCTCCAGACTCCTGCTTTAAGTTCCTGCTTGATTCCCCTTCATGACAGACTGCCACCATAAGCCCAGAGAAACCTTTCCTTCCATAAGCTGCATTTGGTTATGCTGTTCATCATAGTCACAGACCCCGAACTAGGACACCATAAGAGAAGTAGCTCCAGTTAGGAACGTAAAACCACAATGCTCATCTGAGTCCAAGTTGGCAGTTCATTAAGTTGAAAATCCAAACTTCAAGTTCCCACATCCTCTTCATTGACTAATATTAACTTCGTACTAAAAGAAGCTCTAAGGTTGGCCCAAAAGAGTCCATGCTTGCTCTTCTCCGCAGGCCATTCCAAGTAAGTCCGCTGTGTCATAAGAGCCCGAAGCTTGTGGTACCTACTGGGAATGTTATCCTGTGGAATGGGCTCCAGCAAGATCAGGATTAGGTTATCAGAGCCTTCGTGGAAGAGATTGTGATGGGCAAAGTAGAGCTCATAATGGCACCACTCACTCTGAATGAAGTGGGGAGACAACACGAAGATGGACTTGTAGCTCTTCTCGATGGAGTGGATGATGTTCTCCACGATGCTCTTGCCAGGGATAAAGTTTCTCTCATGGAGGCAAACCCGTATGCCATCTTTCTCTAGGTTTGGTAGTAATTCCTTCTTCACCCAGGTAGAATCATGTTCACTGTATGAGACAAAAGCATGGAATTGGAGTTTCCTCTGGAGTTCCTCTTCGGGGATGTTCCTGGCCCTGTGCCGGGTCTGTGTCCACTGACACATCATCCTTAGGTACCAGGGCAGATCAAAGTAGAGGCAGAGGAAGGCCACGATGGCGGCCAACACCAGCAAAGTGGCCCCGACGGTGACAATCAGCAGAACAGTATCACAGGACAATGGAGGCATGTGGAAGTCCTGCAGTGGGGTCCCCTTAGCGCCTTCTGGGGAGTCACACCTGTAAGAATCGGGCCAGCCCTCTGCCACTTCTCCTGATACGTGGCCTATGTTTTGGATAAACTCTCTCAGCTCACATGTACATCGGAATGGGTTGTTCCCTGCTGCTAAGGACCTGATCTTCTGACAGCTCTGGAAGAAACCCACTGAGGGGTGGGAAACTGTATTATGCTCGATGACCAGCACAGAAAGGCTGCTGAAGGCCCCGCATCCGGGAAGGTCCGTTAAAAAATTGGATGCAACATTGAGTTCCTGCAAAGCTTGCAGGTAGGTGATGTCTTTAGGGATGCTCATTATTCTGTTGTTGTGAAGGTCGAGGACCTTGACCTTGGGGGGCAAGCATCTGAAGACAGAGTCAGTAAGCACATTTGAAGAAAGATTTAACACCAATATGCTCTCAGCCCAAGTGCATGTTTCCTCATATGCATGAGAGTCCAAGGAATTCATACTAACATCCAAAGTTTCCAGAGAGACCATGTTCTTAGTCATGAGACCGACCTTGAAAAGGTTCTTCAAGCTATTCTTTTGTAAGATAAGTGTCTCCAGACTCCTTAAGGTGGAACAGTTTTGGAATACACTGTCTGTGAAAACATTCTGGGTAAAGTTCAGAAACGTAAATTTGCTTTGGATCTGAGGGCAGATCATATGGATGAAAGGTGTGTGTGAGAGGGTCAGCATCCTGATGTTCATATTAGCAAATATAGAGTACAATGCTTCCTTTCCAAAGATAAACACCTGGTTCGTAACATGCTCTATTGTCAGTGCCTTCAGTGCTGTCTTCGAGTAAACAAAAATTTCATAATTGATGCTTTCAATTATCGTTAAGTTGTAAATATTGAGATACTCCACCGGTCGGGGCCAAAGAAATTGGAGAAGTTCAACAAAGCACTTCCAGGTAGTTTCCACGTGGTGGAGAGTCAAATTGAATAAGGTTGGACCTCTGGTGAGTTCTGATAAAAATGTAATTAACCTTTGGCAGTTTCCATTATTCAATTTAATATTACTCAATTGTAAACATTCCAAAGCATTCGCAGATATGTTCACTTGCACAGAGAACAAGCTACTTGGATGAAAGACCAAATGAAGAGCGTTGGTATTCAGAACCTCAAGACTTTCGTTCTCACCATCTTTGACCTGATAACCCACTAAGTCCAGAAGAATGTAGTTCAGGTGCAAGTGAGCAATTGGGAGCAGATCCAATTGTCGGAACTTCGTAGCACTTAATCCCAAGAAACTCAGGTGCATCAAGTTGCCAAATTCCTTGTACACGGGCAGCAGGTCGAAGTCATTGAATGAGAGGTCTAAATGCTTCAAGCTCACCGCAGGGCAGCCAGAGATGTTTCGCAACTGATTGTGAGAGACATCCAGATATTCTAAATCCGGGCTGAACTTGAACACACCAAAATCAAGTGTCTGGATTCTGTTATGGGAGAGCCTCAGAACCCTCAGCTCCGGCAGAAAGCGGACATCAGACATCTGCAGCTCGGGGATAGAGTTTTGAGACAGATTTAAGGATTTTGTTCCTGGCGGCAGGTCTTTGGGGACACGAGTTAGGTTCCTGTTTGAATAGTCTACTGCAGACTCAAGTTCATCAGAGAACTGGATCATGATTCCGACTATGAAGGCCAGGATGCAAACAAAATGAAAACTTCCCGCAACAGGTTCTCTATCTCGGGTCATGATGCAATGGTTAGCTCAAAGGGACTGCACCATTTGTTTCATGGCATTTTTCTTGAGTTCAAGTCCTAGAAATAAGAGAGACTTTAAGGTGAATAAAGATTAGATAATGGCTTTTAAGCTTCCACTTCTCAGAAACTCGGATATTTCCTCTCTAGCAGTCATCACTAGCCCATGTTTTTATGTGAAATTTTCTCAGTCTGTAACTACCGGGGACAATATGAACTTTTAATCAAAGTACCACGATTAAGTGTTTTTACTAGTCTGGGGGGGATAAAGGATTCGGGGGAGGGGCATCACCTTTCTTCCTTACTCAGAACTTTCTCAGGACTGGAGCAACCTCCTGGGCAGTGGTTGTCAAAAAAACACAAAAGTTGAGGACACATATACTAGCTGCAGTCACCTGAGCCAGAGGTAACAAAGAACAGACACACCAAAAGGCCAGAGAAGTAAGAGAAAGGGAGAACGGATATGTAGACACCAGGAAAGTGGGACGAGGAGAGACAGGAAGAGGGGACAGAGGCAAGGAAGGGAAGGCAAAGAGGTGTAGAGGCATCAACACAGATACACATGCAAGAATCCATGCCACTCAGGCTCTGAATTGCATAGAAAAATATCTGAGCCACAGGGGGCAGAAGCCAGCCAGAGACTGTGTACTGGCCTTTGAAGTCAAAGACGCCTCCACCGACAACTTAATTCTCACAGTGGCATCCTGCTTCCTCTCCACACCCCTCCCATTACAATCACATTGACAACTCAAAGTCGGCAGACACATTTCAGGGAAACAGGAGCCTTCGGGTCCTGGCAGAGGTTCATTTCATTGGTTCTTTTGATGCCAGAGATTTATTTTTAGTCCTTGGATCTCAGCTCTTTGACATGTGTTTCATAAAAAGGAGCATGCATTTCTCCGACAACTATTAGCCTAGAAGCTATAGCGTGAAGGGAATGAGATTCAGCAGGTGACAATCAGAAGCTTGGAAGTTCCTACAGTTTACACAAAATGGGAGAAGAGAGAGAACTGTCAAAACACACCGGAGGAACCAGCCACAGTAATGCAGGGTAATCTGCCCTAGGGAAGCCCAGGCAAGGGGATTAAGAGTTTCAGGCCAGTCTTGGCTATATAGGGAGAGCATGTTTCAGGAAGGAAAGATAAAGCCCATAAAAGAATCTAGAAGGTGTGTGAGGCTAAAGTATGTCAGCAATAGCTATTTTTTCCAGAGTCCAGAAGTTCTCATGTGCATCTCATAAAATCGCAGACATTGATGTTCATATCAATAACATTGAATGACAAGAAAAGTCTATCTGAGTGAGACATGGAGGCAGGCGCCCAAGCCCGCAGACCTCGTGTTTCAGGGAGGACAAATGACTGAGACTCCCTGGATGGCTCCACCCTCTCTGGGGTTCTATTCTATAGGTAAAATTATTTGTGAGCTTGGGGCACAAAAGCAGACATTTCTTAAATAGAGCCTTGTATCGCACAATAACTGGGAGAGGCTTCATCTAGCAGCTGATGGGAGCAGATGGAGAAACATCAGGCAGAGCTCAAGGAACCCTGCAGAGGAGGGGGAGGAAGGATTGTAAGAGCCAGAGGTGTCAAAGACACCAGGAGAACGTGGTCCACAGAATCAACCAAGCAAGGATCATAGGGGCTCGCAGAGACTGAAGCAACAATCAGGGAGCCCGCATGGCTCTGAGCTAGATCCTCTGCATATATATTATGGTTATGTAGTTTGGTGCTCTTGTGGGACTCCTAACAGTGGCAGTGGAGGCTGTCTCTGACTCTTTTGTCTATTTTTGGGACCTCTTTCCTTCTACTGGGTTGCCTGGTCCAGCCTTGATAAGAGGATATGTGTCCAGTCTTACTGTAACGTGTTACGCCATTTGGTTGATATCTCAGAGAGGTCTGCTCTTTTCTAACGGGAAATGGAGGAGGAGTGGTTCTGGGGGTGAGGGATTGGGAGGAGTAGAGGGAGGGGAAACTGAGGTTAGGATGTAATATATGCTGTGGGGGAGGACAGTCAGTTTTCTTTCAGGGTGGAGCCCTTGGTAGGTCTGACCCACTCCAGTGGAAGCTCACGTGCCCAAGAGTATATGGATAGCACAAGTAGGTCTTGATGTGTTTAGGGGGAAAAAAGAGACCTCTAAGGTAGGTAGATAGGGAAGAGGGGTGGATCAGGCAGGAATTATGGGGGTGTGGGGGTGCTGCATACAATCAAAATACATTGTACGACATTCTCAAAGAACTAATAAATTAGAAAAATTTAAAATCCACTTGAAATATACCCAAAATAAAATGTTATATGTAAATAATCATGCTTGTATTATTGATAGCATTAATACATACATAAAGAGGGCTGGCATTTTCAACACGATGGTAGAGAATTGATATTCATAGATGAAGTCCCATCCTACAAATTCTTCTGACAGCGTGTGTGTCTTGTTCAGGGGATCTGTCATTCAGCCGCATGTGACCACGAGGACACATGTGAGTCCTGGAAGTTGCTCAAAACCTCAAGCCGTTCTTAGGGTATGCATTCTGAGAAGCAGCCCCGAACTTCAGTGTATACGTGGTTGAGGGGGTGGGACAACCGGAAGATCTCCCTGGAAAATTCAAGAGTCTCTGTCTTTCTAAAGGAAGTAGGAATGGACAGGAGTAAGATTTATACATCAAACAAAAAGTGAAAGAAAGAAGGAACAGTCAACACAAGCCCTATTTCAAAAACCACAAAGGTGGCGGGTGGAGGGAGTCGCTGTAAAAATTAAAGCTACGAGAAGGGGAAGGGTAGTTAGTAACAGTAAGCAAGGGCAAGCATGAGAAGAATTTTGTCATCAAGTCAACACAAACACAAGAGAAACCTGGCTTTGTCAAGCTCTGGGTGGAGGAAGAGTGCTGGACTCGAGGTCACGGAGTTTAGGAATCCGGTCTCAGGGACTTCCACCACTTAAATCATGTTTGTTCAGTGGGCACGGGGCACGGTAGAAACTAGCGCTGGGGATATGAAATCACATAGGAGCGACTGAATTAGCCTTTCCTCCACAACGCTCACGAATCAGTGAGAGGTACCGACCAACTAAAGTTTATAGTACTACGTGACTGGGAAATGAAACAACACCAATACAGACGGTGTGCTGTCGCGGCTACAAATGATTAAACTCCGTGAATGGAGAAAACAGCCCAAACCGGGGGGATAAAGCCACACGAGTCTGCTCACTTCCTTGGCTACTGTTGAAATGCCAGCTGTTTTCTGTCTAGCGTTAAGTCACACATTTGTCTTAGGTGGTTCAAACGATAGCCACACTTCAAAACACCAAACACAAAATCGTTTTTGCAAAAACTTCAAAGAAAGGTTACCTATTGCCTACAATGCTGTTACCATTTTCTTTCTCATTTAAAGCGTCAACACAATAATTTGAAAAATCCAATTTGAAAAATCCAGAAAAGCCTTCTTACTCACCAAGACTTCCTTCTCAGAAAAGAAAGTAACCTCTGAAGTGCTCTGAAAAAATATGAGCTTGACCAAGCCCAGTCCTTAGCCCGGGAACAGCGGTACGTGAGTGGTTTGGCGCCATCTCTTGACCCTCGGTGGAATTACCCCACGTATAAAATCATTCCAGTCTAAAACAGCTTATAAATCCTTGGAGCAAATTATGAACGTTTTGTAATTACTAGAAATATTTATCTAAGGCACGTTTTACGTTTTCAGGCTAAATTTCAAATTGCTGCCGGGACAGAAAGTTATGAGACTCGATTCCCTGCTATAACAATCCTTCACATTTCCCCCCAGAAATGCCTGTCATTCAAGCACGGTTTGAACATCTTGTGACTGACAGAGATACTTTAAAAATAAAATAAGCTTAAGCTCGTCACTTGCCTTTTAGGAAAGTCAATTTTCAAGAGAAGTTTTGTGACTGATACACATTTAGCCTGACTTCACAGTCTGACAAACATTGGATACTATTGGGTGTTCTAATTTTTTTTTTGTTTTGTTTTGTCTTTGTTTTTTGAGACAGGGTTTCTCTGTAGCTTTGGGGCCTGTGCTGGAACTAGCTCTTGTAGACCAGGCTGGTCTCGAACTGACAGAGATCCGCCTGCCTCTGCCTCCCGAATGCTAGGATTAAGGGCGTGCGCCACCACCGCCCAGCTGCATGTTCTAATTTTTCATCCTGGAAGAGCAAACAATGCTGGAATCCTTCTAGATCAGACTAGAAATTAGTTTTCTAAAGACTTTTTAGAATTTGAGGATGCTTCCAGTCCAGGCTGGAAGGCAAAGAGAATGAAGGCCAGCCCCTTCAGCCAGGTGTTTCCGTAAAGAGCCTTCTCACTTGATTAGATTGTGCAAAGAACTGAATACAGGAGCTAAATAAGCGTCCCGTAATTGATCTAACTGCCAAAGCAAGTTAAGACTGTACGTAGGACAATGCTGAGCATAGGAAGAAATTACTTCTACTTTCAGGAGAAAGGGAAGAGAAAGCTCTTACTGTTCATCCTTACTCACCAAACATAAGAGGAAGTCTGCTTGGAACCAGGGAGGCTCAGCAAGGAGTGAGGGAGGCAAGGCTGGCAGCTTGTGATCACGGGTGTGAGGGGGGTCACCAGGAGAGGGGACCAGGTCACCAGGAGAGGAGCCAGAGACGGGGAGGGATTGCAGGCAACACTGAGCCTGCTTCTTAAGAGAACATATGATACATACGTATACACACAAACGTGTGGGCACACGCACGCACACACGCAGGCACACACGTACACATCACTGAAAACTGGTCACATGACTCATGTCTCAACTGTATTGCATAATAATGTTGACATTTGGGGAGGTAGACACTTTTCTTGCTGGGGTTGCTGCAATCCTCAGAAGCGCCTTCAAGGGGAAGACCAAACCACTCAAATTCGTGTAACATGGATGAGCCCACATATGACAGCGAAATGAGCAGAGGCAAGAACAGTGAGCTGAGTTCCTCGCGTGGCTACTTGTGAGCTCTGAGGCTTTGGCCAAGTTGTGTGACCTTGCTGAGACTGCAGAATGGTCAGAGTTGTGACTTTCAGGGATTAATAATGAACATCAGGTGGCTGGAGGGACCACCCGAAAGAGAAGGCAGGAGAGTAAGGGGGTTTGAATCCTGTGACAGCCGTGTTTTTAAGTGGGGAAGGAGGGAGATGAGAGGACACTGTGGCCAAATGAAGCAAAGCAAGTTGCAGCACCACGGCCTGGCACACGTGGACGGGGTTTGTCTTCCTGCCAGCTTTACTCGGAGCTCTTCACAAGGACCCATCAAGTTCTCGCCAACCCTCACAAAGGTGCTGGGGGAGAGGCGCTTTCAACGGTTCCGGAGCAGCTAGGAAATGGATGGCCAGAGGTGGGTGGCCCCAAGACTGTGGGCCAAGGCCCAAGACTCACATGAAGAGGCACAGGCAGACACCCATTGGACTCGGACACAGAGCTGATGAATGCCTGCAGCCAGGGGCTTGAGGGAGCACCACCCTGCGTTCATTTCCAATTCTCTGACTTCTGGAACCTTAAGCAGAATAAATGCTGTTGTTTTAAGCCACTTATTATGTCAGCCACGGGAGATTAATACCAGGATTGCACACATATCCTGGAACAGGCATAATTCTTTCTCAGAGGTTACTTCAGAATTCTTGTCTTCCAGCAGCAGAGCTAAGAACCATTACCATCATATGACCCTCTCACCTTAAAAAAATACATACACATATGTCATTTTTTTGAGTTAATATCTCACAGGTGGGCCTCAAATTTGCAATTCTCTTGCCTCAGCTCCCCAGTGTTGACATTGTAAGCATGTGCCAACTTTATGTTATTTTATTTTTAAAAATGCCACAGCGGGATAAATAAGATAACATGGCCCGAGGCCAGCTAATATCCTGTCCCAGTTCAAACAGAAGCAAAACATTAAGTACTGATATTAAAGCTAACATTTGCTATTTGATTTTGTGGGGGAGATAAGCCACGGCTGTGTTAAAAAAAATGTATTTGTAGTACATACAACCATATGATAGTATCCAAAATATATGAAGTTTCCAACAAATCAATATAAATGTGACTGAGAAACCCAAAGGGGAGGGCAAGGTAAGCCAAGGATATAAACAGAGGGATAGCAGAGGAAGTCGAAACGGCTCTAACATGGGGATGTACACAACCAGGCATCCTCACTACCCTTGGGAAAACACGGATTCAGATACCATTCATTGCATATCACTGCCCACTCCTGAGACAGACACAAATCCAGACCCTTGGTGATGCCAAGCCTGAGTGAGAATGATAGGAAACAGGAGCTTGCCAACATGTCCAGGGCCCTGATTTGTTTATAAATGGTCAGAGGAGCCAGGCTTTGATGCCACGTTTGAAGCCCTTCTGATTCTATCGATGCCGTAGGAGGATATAGGAGCTGAGACCTGTACACTACTAGCCTGGGGTCTGGTTTCCTAACAGAGCGCTCCCAGGGGACTGGAGGTGTTTGTCCTTGACTTTCTTCCTCATTTCCCCGTCTCTGTCTTTCCCTCCAACATCCTGAAGCCAATCCTTGAAATCAGTTTGCCTGATGTTTCAGATTTGGTGTTTTGTTTGCTAAGTTGAGCCCCACCAGCCCTTCGCTAATTCCAGGGTCTTCCGCAGTTACGCAGAAAACCCCTGATTATATCCCAGATAATTTTAATACCAGTGGCTGCGCTCCAGCTCCAGCCACTATCTGACTTTGTCAGCGTTCTGATTTCCATTTCCACCTCAAGTCCTTCCCTCTGATGCCAGCAATTCCCCAGGCTCGCTGTGTCCGTCTGCATTCCCACTGGGCTACCTTATGCCCTCTCCCCAGTCCACGTTAAGTCGCTCTTTTCTCTGGACCATGGAGCCCAAGCTGCTTAAGGGAGTTGGGAGTAAATACCTGCACCACCCAGAGCTGGTCTCATGTAAAATGTATACTGTCTCCCAACCTGAAGGGGTGCGATTGTAACAGCTTCTGCACCCTGACCCAACTGTCTCCCCTTTCTCACGCTCCACGCTCGCCCTCCTCTAACTGTCCGACCTTCCTCCCCTTCATTCTTCATTCTTGGCTGATGAGGCTTCATATTGCACAAGGAAACCAGACCTGTCCATAGGGCAGGGTCCTGCCATCTGCGAAGCTCTGCCAGCCGGGCTGCTCCCTCAGCAGAGGACTCGCTCTTGCCTTGTCTCCTCAGGAAGTCGCTCTCACCGGTGTCCTCTCTCTGCCTTAGTGCCAGCATTGTGTACTCAGCGTGGCGCTTTCTCTAGAAAGCAAAACCCTTACATTAAACGCACAGCCTCCTCATCCTTGTTCCTCCTCACACTTGTTCCTCCTCACACCGGAATACGGCTGATATTTTTCTCATCACTCTCACCGTTATTCCCCTTCTGTTCCCTTAAAAAGACACCGTTCGGGTTTCCTACCCTGCTGCTCAAGAGAGAGAATGCTTTTCAAGGTCGTAAACGGACTATCATAATGTCCAACGCAGTGGTCGGGTTTCCTTTTCCATCTCATTTAGATCAAGCAGCATTTTACATGGCCGAAACATCTGGGCGTTCTGGACACCCAGCTTCCCTCCCCTTTCCTTGAATTAAATACCTGTGAACTCACTGGCATGCTCCCCACTCTGTGGTCCTTTCCGTTTTGAACTTCTCTTCTTTCTCCCATCCTGTCTCTTGGCATCAATGCCAGTGACTCCCCAGTAACCCATCTCCAACCCAGATTTCCCTGAACTGCAGACCCTTCTATCCAATTGCCTGCTAAACACTTACCAAGCCATTCTTGTAGAGAACCAAACAGTTACATCCTCACTACCTTAATCTCCCAAACTACCCTTCACACCCTTTCTCATCTCTCTTTGATCTTTCCCAAGATCCTGGGAGTAATTGGTGACTCCTTTCTCTAGTTGAAGCTATCAAAATTTACATCCAATCCAAGAACTAATTTTTCTGTGCTTTCTTCAATATAGATTAATAAAAAAAAAGTCCTTTCATGCTCCAAATCACATTCTTCTGATGATGAGATTGCTAAGGTCAAGGCCATCATCGCCATCACTGGATCACAGGGATAAGTGAAGTAGTTCCTTATTGGCCTCTGCATTTGTCTCTGCCCATTCAGTCCCATCCACCCAACCCCCCCCCCCAGACTCAGACCCCATAATCACAGCAGCCTTCTATTAAAAAACTGCAAGTCTTCCTTTCTGCTCAGAAGTGTAGACGGACCCCAATCCTTCTCACCCACCACACTCTACGCCTCACAGGTTCTACGAAACCTTTATTCCTCCTGGTATGCTATCAAGGGAGGGCCTCCAGAGTAAAGCCAGCATTACTTGCTACATAATACATGTTTTTGAAAAGTTATGTTGCAAGGGTGGAGGGATGACTCAGGGGTGAAAGTGCCTGCCACACAGAAGTGTGAGGCCTGGAGTTCAGATCCCCAGAACCCCAGTAAACACAGGGTGGGCCTGGAAGCCCATTGTAATTCTAGCCTTGACAGGCAGAGCTGGGATGATCAGAGCAAGCTGGCTGTTGACTAGCCAGCTCAGTGAGCGCTGGGATTGAACAATAGGTTCTGCCTCCTTGAATAAGGTAAAGAGCAATTGAGGATGATTCCCAGCCTCAACCTTGAACCTCCACATGCATGTGCACACACACATGTACCCACACACGAAGATATGTACATGCACGCACACACACACACACACGCAAAAAGAAAAAAAGAAAGAAAAACATTGTCTAGGGCTAGAAAGATAGCTCAGCAGTTAAGAGCTCTGTTCACAACCATCTGTAGTAAGATCTGGCACCCTCTTCTGGCCTGCAGGCATATGTGCAGACAGAACCCTGTATACACATAATAAATTTAAAAATCTTTTTAAAAAAATAGCAAGGCAGATGTGATAGTGCACACCTTTACAAAAAAAAAAAAGGAAAAGGAAAAGCGTTGACTAAATTATTCAGCCATGTTGGATCACAGCAGAGGGCAACTGGGACATGCCCTGTAAAGGCCATCTGACTATTGCAGACTTCTCTGTATAGGAGTGACCTAGGAAACATACTAAATATCCACGAAGTAGGAAACCGATACATTGTGACACAGAATGGGTGTCTAAAGGACAACAAAATGACTGTCCTAGAGTTACATGGATGAACATGATTATTCTCAAGCAAAACTTACTGTTAGAACTGGGAATGCTCTAAGGTAGTAGCGTGGTTGTCAGGCATGCAGGATGCCTTGGCTGTGATCCCCAGCACTATCTAAACTGGGTACAGAGGAGAATTCCTGTCATCTAGCACTGAGGAGGTAGGGTCAGAGGAATCAGGGGCCTCTTATTTATTTTTTTTTTTTTTTTATTTTTGCAGGGAGTGGGAGGAACGCAGTTTCGAGGCAGGGTTTGTGTAACAGCCCTAGCAGTCCTGGAACTCGCTGTGTAGACCAGGCTGGCCTCGACCTCATGGAGCTCCACCTGTCTCTGACTCCTGAGTGCTGAGATTAAAGGGGGGTGCCACCATGATTGGCTGAGAATCAGCAGTTTAAGGACATCTTTGTCTACATACCAACTTTGAGGCTAGCCTGAGATACTTGAGACCCTATCTCAAATAAACAAATAATTTAATGTTGAATTAACAACTATCAATAGTTATCTGTAAAATTCTAGTTGATTTACATATAATTTAAATAACTTATAGCATTTAAATAAATTTTTATGCATTTATCAATAAGGGTATCGGCAGTAAACACTCAAAAATATGGGTGAAGAGATTCACAACTACCTCAGAACAACAGTGACCTCCAAAGAATGTGGAGAAAGAAAGGAAAGCTCTTTCAAACAGATCCCTAACACTTTTTCTTTCAAAATAAAACTTATAAAATAAATAAGTCAAAAACTTAAGACTTGATACATCTGAGCTTCGTCGCGGCGTTTTCTCATTTTTTTTGCCCACAAATAAGTATTTATTCTATTATCTTTGACTTCTCTATATGTTTCAAACAGCCCAACATGTTTTAAATTAATTTTAAAAAATTAAGTTTCAAAAAAGTGAAACATCTGGAAAAGACCCAATTGGCTTGGAAGCAGCTGCTTTTGGATACAGGACATCATCTACAGTGGGGCGTGGCATGAGGAACCGCCTCGTTGCTTGGATTGTTCAGCCGATAAGTCTTTGCTGCACAGGTGTGGATTTTCGGTTAAAGGAGAAAAAGGAAGTCCTCCCTGGCTGACTGGGTTGCTGCCCTCAGCTGAGTGGCAGGGACAGCAGAGGCAATGGCTGTCTCTCAGCAGGCACAGAAGTCACAGCACAGATGCTGAAGTCAGTGGTTCATTGAAACCTATCTGACCCACCCAGAACACAATTTAGTAAGGGTCACAGTTTCAGAACTAGAAGAAACAGGGGAGAGAAATGCTCTGTGTTCTGTTTTTGAAGAGGAAAGTGGGGTACAAGGGCCAAGCACTAGGATGGGTGTTAAGTTCTGGCTCAAAACACAAAGACCAATCTCGATTTAAAGCCGTTCCACCCTTTGTGACATCCAGATGACTTCCCAGTTTTTCTATGAATATAAAAATAAAAAGCATTTATTAGCTTCAATTTCTTTATTCCATATGGAAAATATAAGAAAGGAACCAGAAATGACCTGATTGTGACCACATACATTGTTATACCAAAAAATACAATGTTGATCTTAGAAGAATGCTTTGATTGACACGTGTCGACCAAGAAAGATAATTGTAGGAAAAATAAAAAGTATGTGATAATCTTGCCTTAATTTAAAAAAAAAAAAAAACTTTGAGATAGGGTATCCATATGCAGCTCATGCTGGCCTCAAGTTTGCTGTGTGGCCCTGGCTGATCTCAAGCTTGCAATTCTTCTGTCTCGCTCGGCTGTGTTCTAGACTTATAGACATGCCCATCATCCCCACCTCCAGCATCTTGCCATTTTTGTAACAAGAAAGGAGCTGTCTATGTATCTATGTCTTTATACCAGTAAAGAAGAGCTACAGTAGTATCCACACACTTAAAATGATAGTGAAGTCAGGCGGTGGTGGCACACACCGAGCAAGATGTTCTCAAAAATTAAAAATTTAAAAAGGGTTAGGAATGTAGCTTATGTTTAGCATTAATAAATCCCTAGTACTGCCAAAGTGGTGATGATGATGATAAAGAATATGATGATAATGCAGGAGATGATGATGATAAAAAAGAAGATGATAATAATGAAGAAGAAGATGATGATGAAAGGAACATTAAAGGGACAAGAATGGGGTTGTTGCCATTTTCCTTAATCTTGCATTTATAATTTATTTAATTTTTAAATAAAGACATTCCCGTTTATTCAGTTGAGACCGAATACATAATATTCATGTATCCAAATTCACTGATGGGCTTTAATGATTAGGAATAAAAACTGGAAGGGTATACAAAATCATGCATTATTTAATTGTTACAAAATTCAAAGGAATGATGTATTCTCACCAAAATTTTTTTTCAAAGAAGTTGACATGCTTTTGTGAAAATCAGACTCGAAGATTAGTAGAAAATCAGTGGCTTTTTATTTTCAGACAAAGTTTAGAAAACTGTCCCATTTGATTAAAAATAAAATAAAACTTTCTCTTCCAAAAAGATGCATTTTAGATAGTTGATAAGTGTCATACAAAAGTTAGTGACCGATACAGCCTGGTGACAACCAGTGGCAACCAGGGTTTGAGGGCTCAGAACAGACAATGCCAACATCGTGGTGGACCAGGTAAGATTTTCAGCCCCATTTAATAGTCTCAACATGAGAGAAAAACAAACAAACAAAACAAAATTAACAGAAGCAACTGGAAATACCTTAACTAGTTTAGAAATCCAAAAGCATCAGTCTTGAATATCTCCACTTGGAGCCACTTGGAAAGTTCTTTCTCATTTGTAATGAAGAGGTCACTTAGCCCCAAAACAATCACACAGAAACTGTATTAATTAAATCACTATGTGGCCCATTAGTTTTAGCTTCTTATTGGCTAACTCTTATATTAATTTAATCCATTTCTATTAATCTGTATATTGCCACGTGGCTGTAACTTACCAGGTAAAGTTCCCAGTGTTTATCTCCAGCAGCTCCATGGCATCTCTCTGACTCTGCCCTTCTTTCTCCCAGCATTCAGCCTAGCTTTCTCTGCCTAGCTAAGTTCTGCTTTGCTATAGGTCCAAAGCAGTTTCTTTATTCATTAATGGTAATCACAGCACACAGAGGGGACTCCCACATCACTCATTTTTCCATAAAAGAAAAAAAGCAGTAAGCTTTCTAGTAAAAGTCAACTGTCTATACTAAAATTAAGAATATCTGGTTGGTGAAAAAATCTCCTTAAATACACAAAGTACTAATCTAAGGGATTTTGTTGTTGTTGTTTGCAATTCCCCAGAAATGGACAAACAATTCTTCAAAGGAAAAGAACACACACAAATGGAAGTTTTGCAAGAAAGTGAAAGCATCTTACAAAAAGGGGGGGGCAGAGACAGAGACATATCAGGGAGTTCAAGGCTGGCCTAGACTACAGGGCTAGTTCCAGGACAACCAGGACTACACAGAGAAACCCTGTCTCCAATACCACACCAACCCCCCCAAAAAAATGGTGATCAGATAAAGCAATGTTAAGATATGTGGCACTTTATATGAAATGGACTGACAATATCAAAAAGGTCAGCAGCATCAAATGCTGAAAAAAGAGAGAAGCCACATAAAGGAGGCAGTCCTCATTCAGAAGAAAAATATAGAAAACAGGAAAAATGAACCTGTATAACCCACAGTCCCATCCTGGACACGTATGACAGAGAACTATCCCAGAAAGGGACACAGAAAGGGATGCTTGCTATGGCCTGAAGTGTGATTCCAAGGAGCTAGAGGCTCAGACATCCTCCGCTTAAGGCATTGTGTGTGTAAAATTCATCTGATGCCATTATGGGGCACCCCCATAACAGATCAGAGCAACAGAAGATCTAGAAGGCACCAGACTAGATAATCACTCATATTGAGTGAAGATAGAATGTCTGTTGCGTAACATCATCTAGGCACAGTAAAAAGCACACACACTAGAAATGTATCTTATAATGACATTCATGTTCAAAGACTACATACATTCAATGGATGCTAACAGGAGAGAGGCCATGAAGGACAGAGGACCACAAAACTAAAGAAGTGTGTGCTTGGGTGTGGCCTGAATGTAGATGTCAGGAGGTGTGTACCAGTTATTGGCTGGTGTCCTAGAAGAATGGGTGTAGGGGTTGCACACACAACTACTGTTATCCATGTAATATTACCCCACTTGTCCACCAGGTCCTCCGATTTGGTATATGTGTCCTCACTTGTTTATTCCCCTGTATCTGAGGCTCCCCATCAGGGAATAGGGGAGAAAGCTACGTTCCCAGGCCCCAAGTGAGAATTAAAGTAACCCTTGGCACCAGTATGGCACCCAAATGCAACTTTCATTCATTTCAACTCACTCAATATGTGCAAAGTTTCGTAGAACAGGTATTTGATGAAGCAAAAGGCATAGCGGAGGGGAAATAGTAGGGAACTGAGATCCCTTCTCTCAATATGTGCAAAGTTTCGTAGAACAGGTATTTGATGAAGCAAAAGGCATAGCGGAGGGGAAATAGTAGGGAACTGAGATCCCTTCTCTCTGTTCCAGGGGCTACCACACACTGCACAAGCAAGCGTGCATCGCCACAGGTTGCCTAAGGCAGCCTCAGCCACATAACTACCAAGCCATTAACTGCTTAAGCCTGGGATCGACAAGAGACAGGTCAAAGGACACACCTTGGTTTTACCTCAGCTTCATAAATTCTTAGCATGTGTATGCCATATTTTATATTTTTTTGTTTTTGTTTCTGTTTTTTTTTATTTTTCGAGACAGGGTTATGCCATATTTTAAAAGAAGATTGTGACCCGTAAAGGGAAAAGGAGAAAATTAGCCTTAAACACATCAGTCAGAGACCCACTGTTTCTAAACTGTTTTCCCGAATTTGAATCATGTACACATACATATTTACAGAAGTAGTTCCTACTAATGCATATATTTAGTTAGCTTTCCCGCCCTTAAGACCCATATTAAGAAAAGCCTTTCTATATGGCCTTCATTGAAATAAATCGTGTTTTTTGATATAGCTGACCCGATTGTTTGGCGTTACTACAGGTCATGTCATTAATCCCTGATTGTGGGGTATCCAGTGTGCTTCCGGCTACCCACAGTACAAGTAGTTAACACACACACACACACACACATTTGTTTGCTCAGGACAAATATATTTTTCCATGCCAAACGCAAATGTGCAATCCCCAAGCCAAAGAGAATGAACTTGATCCATATTTTCAAGTTGACCTTCTACGAAGTGTGGTCTGTTTGATTGATTCCTTTTGTTGTTGTTTTTAATAACATCCCACTCCCACCGATGACGTGGTCAAAGATTTCCACCTAACTTAGAATCTGGGGATCCCACAGTGCAGCCCAGGGGACCCCTTCCTTAGGACAGTGCAGGGCTTTCCCGGTGTTTCTGAAGGAAGCCAAGAGACCCGGCGTTGTCCCGGGACCACCGAGCTGGGACAGCTGAGTTCGCCACAGGTCAGGTTGCAGTTGGGCCGGGCCAGGCGTAGGAGGGCGGCCCGGGGCGGGGCAGCTTGGCCGGTCCCTCCCCTGCAGCCGCGTCCCCGCCGGTCCTGCCGACGTGGCGGGGCGGGACCCGGGGCTCCGGCGCGCACTCGGCGGCCAAGCGGTAAGAGCCCGGGGCGCCTTCTCCCCATCCCTTCCCGGGCGGGCGGGGACCCGAGCGCCGCGACCCCTGTTCTCTTTGGGTCGCGAGAAGCCTGCAGCGGAGAAGTGGTCCAGAGAAACCCGCTTGCTTGGGGACGAAGGTCGGGGGAGACGCGGGCGACGCGGCCGAGGGCCTTGAGTGGGTGCGGGCGTGTGAGTGTGTGTGTGTGAGTGTGTGTCGCTCCGTGTCCACGCTCATGCACACACCCACACGCCCGCACGCCGGGTCTGCACCCTCGTCCCGCTTGGAGCTCCGCGGAGCCGGCTGCTGGAGTCTTGGCACAAACCACTCTGAAAAGTTTCGCCAAGTGTCCCAAGTCGGGGAGCGAGCGGTGGGGTCTTCCCAGGGCGAAGCACTGAGTGATCCTGTCCCTACAAGGCAAAGACCTCCATCCCTAGGGTGTGCCTGCCTTTGCCCTCGGAAAACCGAGCTCAGGCCTTGGTCTCCATCCTGGTCCATCACCCCTCCCCGGCGTGCCCCCAGCATGCCTGCTCTCCTGCCCAAGCAACATCCTGGGGTCTCCTCTTGGGTTCCCTCTTCCCCACCCCAAATGCAGTCCTTCTACCCAGCCGGCTTGTCTTCTCCAAGGAATCTGGTGAGTATTTCCCAGCCATCAGTCAGCCCCAGAATTCCACCGGCTTTTCTTAAAGGAGGACTTTCTGCAGGTTGTAGGAGCATTATCTCGGCCATAATAGTTTCCACCCTGAACCTCTTGATTGAAGCAGATGGCTTTTTAAATCAGCACTCCTTGAACTCCTCCCTGCGACTCCCCAGCTCAAGGGTCATCCTGAGAGGCCTCCCCACGCTCTCTGGGCTTCCTAGAGACTCCTTCCTCGCAACCCCTATCCCTAGGCTCTCTCCTTCATCTATCAGTCCTGGGATGTTCTGATTAACTTCTTACATTGAAAGCCTTCAGCGAAGGAATGAAGGGTGAAATTTGAAGCACAAGAAGGAATTCGAAGGGGGGGAGGGGAACCTCCCTGAATTTCGGGGATTCGGACCTGTAAGTAGCTATTTCTTTCATCAGACCAGGCTTATGTGAAACATCACTTCTTTTAAATTAGTATCAAACGCAGTATATTTCAGTCCAGTAAATATTTATGGTTCAGAAAGAAGCAGGGTCCTGTGCATCACAGCAAGGCCTGAAGGATGACAGGAGAGACTTCTAAAGGCAATAGAGAAGTCTGTGGAAGTCTCAGGACAGTGACAGAGGAACGGTTCATTGTTGGGAGGGTGTGGAGTACACAAAGAGCAATTTCGAAGTTAAGGGTGACATTAGATGCTGAGTAGCGAAGGGACTGGGAATTAGCTTGACAGGAAGACATGACATCAGTGGTGGCAGCCAGCCTGAAGGTTTAGGAGCAGTGTGAGTAGGGAGGGCCAGTGTGAGAAGTCAGAAGTACAAGAAGTGTTGGGGTGCAAGAGATAGGGTGGTCTTGGATCAGGAAGGGCCCCAGAATACCCGTAGTGGTATTGTGTGTGTGAGTGTGTGTGGGGGGGGAGATGTAGTTGGGTGGGTATTTGACCTGCATACATGTATCTGTGGGCCTTGTACATGCAGGACCCATGGAGGCCAGAAGGTGGCATTGGAGCCCCTGGAGCTGGACTTACAGAGAGTTGTGAGCTGCTATGTGGGTGCTGGGAATCCACCCCTCCCGGAGACCTCTGGAAGAGCAGCCAGTGGGCTTAACCACTGAGCCATCTCTCCAGCCCCGCTTGATTTTTAAGTCAAGCAAATATAGGTCTCCTCTGTGGTTCAGAAAATGCCTGTCAGGTGTAGAGACAGGCCTAGGGGCTCAGCATGTGCACTGTGTAAACTGGACAGGTCTGGGAGCCTTTCCTCTGTAGGTTCATCCATCATTCTCCGAGCCTCTTTTGTGAAGGAAGGGAGGCCACCTGGGACAGAGGTCATGTTACCACATTTGCATCTCACCAAGTGAGCTCATTCAGACAATAAGCCACCTACTGTCGGTTCAGGACACTTTAATACCAAGAAAAGCATGGACACTAAATGGTGCGAGGAAGGCCAAGCATTACTTTGAATAAATTTAGATTTAGGAGAACCTTAAATCCCTGCCCTGATTTTTCTCTGCAGTCAGGACTTGGGAACAAAGTTTCCAGATCATGTTGTACGCTCCAGCTTCACAGAAGAGGGAGCAGGAAGCCCAGTGCGAATGAGCAAGCGCCCTTTGCCTACAAAGAGACACTGCAGTCAGACGGAGACCCCTGTCTAGCCCTTCCCACTTCAGAATGTTCCTCACTGTTCCTCCATGCAGTCACGCATGTATAGCCTGAGCCCTACAGATGTGCATCCTGACTGCCAAGAGCTCATTTCTCATCCTAGGTATTTGTGCGTACATGCACCCGCCTGAACACTTATGCCAAGCCGGGGTCACGATTCTCCCTTGCACTACTTCAGGGGTATTGTTTATTTATTAGGCTATTTTACTTATTTTCTTTCCATCTTCCCTTCCTTCTTTTGATTTTCTTTTTTTCAGTGCTAGGAATCAAACCCAGTGCCTTGCATGTGTTGGGCAAGCACTCCCGCACTGAGCCACCCTCCACCCCTGAATGACTTTTTAATGATTTGTTTTAGCCCCTGGCACCTTTCTCATTTCCGAAATCTAGCCCCGTGCCTTCTGCCCTCACTTGGGGTGCTGTGATATAGCTGTTCCGATGGGCCCAGGAGCATTTTAGGTGATGAATACATTTGCTCATGAAAAACCAACTTATTCCCACCCTACAAAGACTCCATTATGTGTTCCCCCCCCCTCCTCTCCTTGGAGCTTCCTGAAGCAGCCTCCTTGTTTCTGTGGGTCAAAGCCACAGACACGGATGGCTGCAGAGATCAGTGTTCCAAACCAAAATCAGAAGAGACTTCCGAACTGTGCAGATAGGAAGTGATGTACCTCTCCGGGACACGTGGTCCTCGCTACAGCTGTGTCCCGTGCGCTTCACGAGTCCCTGCTCAGAAACAGCTGTCCATCTAGAGCACAGTTCAGATAGCTTCAGGCTTCGGAGTTCTACAGTCAGCTAGGAGCTCTAGAAAAACCTGACTCCAAAGGCCCATGGGCTGCTGACTTGACATAATCTTAGGCCCTGGGCGCGGAAGGACAGGGAACACCAGTGTGTCATTTCTGCCAGGAGCACATGCCTTAAGGGCTTGCTATGTCATGTGGAAATGGATTTCTACCTTTACGCAGTTTGACATACCCATGCGTCCAAGATGGCGGCTGAGATCTCTCAAAGGACAGACACCCCGTGATAAACTTTGAATGCTTACTAAAAACTCTGGATATTGTGTTCCTGGACAGAGCAACATAGGTATTAGCCAGTCAGCATGCAGGTCATATGACATATGTCACAGTATGTTAGAATGTCTGTAAGTGTTATAATAGCATAATTAAGACAAATCACAAAAGCAATCCGTTGTGGTTTTCATTTGCCCATTAATGTTTATCATGGCCACATTTGTTCTCATATTCCTGCTTACAGAAAAGTTAAAATTGCTGTACATGGTGATATACGCCTTTAATCCCAGCACTTGGGAGGCTGAAGCAGGCAGATCGCTGTGAGTTTGAGGCCAGCCTGGTCTACATAGCAAGTTCTAGGCCAGTCTACGTAGTAAGGCGCTATTTCAAAAAGAAAGAAAGGGGAAAGAAAAAGCTAAAGAAAACTAATTGGTGCTTCTTAAAGATCCAGACTAATAACAGGGGTGTTCAAATTAGTTTATGAAGAAATAAAGGTCTCAGATAAAGCCTGTGACCAGCTATAGTTGAAAATAAATAAATAAATGAAACAAACAAACAAACAAAAAACCCCAGAGATAAAGATGATGTTCGTGTGTGAATGTGCTGTTTCTTCTTAAAAGATTGTCTCTAGAAGATTGGGCAAGACAGCAAGGGAAAGAAAGAGAAATCTCTAGGCGCCCAGGTCCAGGGCTAGTGTTCTCTGTGCTAGGCTCCACTGTATTTCCATCTCAGTTTCTTTCCAGCCTCGTGGTCTGTGTTGCATCTGCAGTGATTTGCTGTTATGGAGAAACAGTAGCTGCATGCGAATAGGAAGGTTCATCTGTGGTCAATAAAACTTTATTTACCCGGGCAGGGCAGGGCGAAGGGCAAGACTGGAGCAGCAAGTTGTACTTTGGCAGCCTCTTACCCTAGGCCAGGCTCAGCTCGGGAAGTTTTCATTACCGCTTCTAAATGACAATACCTTTTCAGATGTCCCCTGTCGGCCAGTCCAGACTCCTTGACTGCCCACAGCCCACAAACCCTGCCTTAGACTTCACACACTAGTTCGAGCAAAGCAAATAGTCTTTGCCTTTCCCAACTGCAGTCTTGCTCACAAGAGTGCTGAAGTCCCAGAATGAGTTTGGCTTAAAAAGAGAATTCTAATTTAATTTTAGAGTTTATATTTAAAATCCGGTTTTCTTGCAAGGCTCGTGTGCGCACAGCTTAACCCTTCACGTGGCACTAAAGGGAGGCGGGAACTTGAGAAGTAGGGCCTCGTAGAAGGAATTCCAGGCATTGGGAGTGCACTCTGGAAGGAGACAGTGAGACCTCAGTTCTTCTGTTTTGCTTCCTGACTATGAAGTGAGAGGTTCTGGCCACCAAGTGACATCCGTTATTGCTATGATGTGTGACTTCACTCAGAAGTTAGGGACTAAGCAGGCATAGACTAAACCCACCCAAGATGTGAGTCAAGATAAACCTTTCGTCTTCATAGGCTGACTCTCTCTGGCGCTGGCTGTAGTCACAGAACAGAGCTGAGAAGGAACATCTCATCATAGAGTCAATTGAAACCACCTCCATTCTCTACACAGTCTTAAGTGTTGAACATGTTTCTTGAGCTTCCCAATATGTGCAGAAAACACACACGTAAAATATTTTGAAAAATCAAGATCTCCATTGAATTTGCAGAGTAAGAACAATGCCTCGAGTAACTATAATCAGGGAATTCTAATTGCCCAAGATGCCATAGAAGCAAAGCACTCCCGGAATAAGAAGAAACAGTAAATCTATTTGGGAGACACAAGGAAGGAAGGATGTGATGGTTTTACCTGAACTTTTAAAATATAAGCAAAGCAATACATTTACCCAATTCAGAGAGAATAAGCACTTAGCAGACTTCTTATCTGATCAATCAGCCGTTACGAAAGCCCGTAGCGTCATACAAGCCCTCACAGACATTTGCTTTGCTTGTCCTTCCTGTCACGGTAACTATGTACAGCTCACCTGGCCTTTGGTGAGTGCACGCTGCTCTGGCAACCAGGCTACTCTAGGCGGGGTTAAATCCATTACATTTAATTCATTCCAACTGAACAGCAGAGTCTTCAACCCTGAGGTTTGGTGAAAGAGAAGAGCAAAGCCCTTTGCGCGCGCTGGTGCCTCTCATCGTTTTGGGTCTTACAGTTGGTGAAGGGTTCGTCTTCTGGACCCTCGCATTGTGGAGGATTAGGTTTCAGTAGCCAGCTGCAGTCTGTTGTGAATGTGTCGGCAGATCGTAGTGTCTCGTTTTGTGTTTGGAAAGGTATAGTAGGAGCCAATCCTAGTGGGATCAGCGTGCCGGTCCTCAGATGCCAGTAGGAGTATGGCTGCACCTCAGTGGGGCTAGGGCTAGGGAGTCTCTGAGATGTAGACAGCAAAGCTGTGTATGTAATTAGGAGGCAAAGAAGGTGGATTTGGGGAATAGCAAAAGGGGAGAAGGAAAACCTAAAGGTGAAATCACAGCAGGCCCACAATGAGGTTCTGGCAGTGAATAAGTAGGAAAGTGGGCATGGCTTGTGAACACCAAAGACTCTGATGGGGTTCAATCTCAAGGTCACACATTTCTCCAACTGTAATTCTGTCAGCTACTGAAGGTGTGCCCTCTATGCCTCAGTTTTCTGGTCTGGAAAATGGAGCTCAGTGTATCTAATCCACAGAAAGCAATACATTTGCATGCCCTGGCTACTGTAAGCACTCAGTAAATCATAGCTCTGTGTGTTTTATATTCTCTTTCTTAATTTACAATTTATTAAAATTTTATGCACAAGGATTTTATTTACAACATTCCCACCATCATCACCCCCTCCAACTCCTTCCATGTTCCCCATTGCCTCAAATTCATGACCTCACCTTTAATGATTGTTACATATACATATATATATATATATATATACATATATGTGTGTAACTATGGATACACATGTGTGTATATGAATACACATTTAGTACTGCTCATATGTGTATTTGTTTATGGCTGACCACTTGGGTTTAGGTAACCTATTGGAGTCTCCTCTTAGCAGCCACTAGTCACCTGTAGCTCTTCATTTAGGGGCAGAGCCTTGTGAGATTGCTCCCACCCACTTCAGCTTGTCAGCTGGTGTTGTTGTCGTTAGGCAGGTCTTGAGCAGGTGACTATATTGTTAAGATTTCATGGGTGCAGCTTCCCTAACATATGGAAGACACCACCTCACAGCAGACGTCCTGGTCCTGTGGATCTTACGATCTTTCTGTCCTCTCCTCCACGGTGTCCCTGAGCCTCATGTGGAAGAGTTATGTTGTAAATGCACTGGCTGGGGTCAGGCACCCCACAGACCGGGTTTGGCTCTCTGAAATGATCTTCGTCTGCTGCGAATGAGCTGCCATGATGAAGGGCAGGGGCTGCTTACCTGTGGACAGAAGGATAAGGATTTAGAATGCAGCTAGAAATTGGGCTGGTTTAGGAAAATGTCGGTAGTGGTGTTCTTTAGAGTCTGTGCCTTCAATATACTATGTATTCTTAAGAGGGCAAAGGTTTCCTGGACAACAGCACTGAGATTTTAAACCTGTTGTTGGCAGAAATATAGGATTTGTTGTGAGAAACACGCAAGGAAAAGAGGCCTGCCGTTAAGAATAAGACATGGACAGAGATTCAGTTGGCTACTGGAATTAGTTATCTGGCCGTAGACCTTTCTCTATGTCAGCATATTAAGCTATAATTCACAGATCAGAAAATTCACACTGTTTTTAGGCATTGTGGTCAGTGTTTTTTGGTATATTTTACACACCTATACAACCACTGCCACTACTCTTGTCCCCTCCGAGAGAACCCGTCAGTAGCTGTCACTTCTCCTTCCCCTTTCTATGAGCCTCTCAAACCTACGCTCACCCATTCCATGTCTGCGGAATGGGAGCAGGAGGCTGAGAGCCACAACAAGCCCTTCACTGTTACAAAGGACAGGGGAGCCATGTGTGTCTGTAAGTCCCTGCGTGTGTTTGATGACTCCGCAAAACTAATAGCACTTTTTAAACAAGTTCACAGATGCATCTTTTATTCTTCAGAGAAAAATTAACTAATTAATTAATTCATTCGTTCTTTCATTTGTTGTGGAGACTTCCCACTTGTAATAATTCACTTGTGGAGTCAGAGGACCACTTGGCAGGAGTAGGTTCTTTCTTTCCACCATGTGGGTCTGGGATAAAACTCAGCCATTCTTTGTTCTTTATTTTTTTGTTTTGATTTTTTTGTTTGTTTTGAGACATGATATACCTATAAGCAGCCCAGGCTGGCCTCAAAATCATCTTTCAGATCAGAAAACCGAGGCTTAAAAGGTACACTTTCAGTAAGCAATAAGATAGAAGTTTGAACCCTGTACAATCTTGAGACTGAATCCCATCAGAGCCCTGTCTGCAGTGCTGGCTGTCTCTTCCAACAGACTCCATGACTTATACAATGCGCATTTGCAGTTTAGAGGTCAGATACGGATTTCTCCTGAGCTTAGGTCAAGATGGTGGTGGGACTGGTTCCTCCTAGACTCTGGAAGGGAAAAATGGTTTCCTTGCCTTCTTTAGCCTTTGGTGGCTGCCTCAGTCCTTGGCTTGTGGCCTCTCCCTCTTTCTCAAAGTGCATCCCTTCAGGCTCTGCTCCTGGCATGTCACCTTCTTCTCCACATGCCACTCTGCTTCTCCATCATGTCCATCCTTCTTTTGTTCACTCTGGTGAGTGACACTTGTGACAACTAGGAACTTGTGATTACAGTTAGGGCCACTCAGAGAAATGAAGCCAGATTTCCCATGCCAAGATCCTTAGCAGCAACCAGAGTTCCTATTGCCATGTAAGACAGCAGCAACAGGGACCAGAGTTAAAAGGTAGATATCTTTATAAGCCATTATTCTGGCTACGTAAGATCACATAGAGTTACTTCTTGATCGACGAGAGCTTACCCCCACTTGGCATAATTGAATTGAATGAATGTTGCCAACACAAGTGTTTGCGATCCCCTTGACAGATATTAAAATGTCTGATGATGCCAGTGACATCATAGCCAATGAAGTCAGAGAAGATGCTGCGGAGATGCCCCAGAGTGACTCCCCAGTTGAAGAAGAACTGCCGTGTGGTCCAGCTATGACTTCAGATGAGCCAGTTCCAGCTGACCATACCAGAGAGCAGCATGAGACCACAGCTGCATGTGCAGAGACTGCCCCTACAGGGCTTCTAGAGCAGGCCAAGGTCAGTGATGCCGAGGAGGCCCCCCTCAATGGAGAAGTGACCGAGGACACGCTGGCTGAGTGCATTGATTCCGTCAGCCTCGAGGGAGATACTGGATCTGACATTCCTCTGAAAGAACAGAACGATGTGGTAAGAGTCACCATGATTTTTGTTTGTTTTGGTTGGTTGTTTTTGTTTTTTTCAAGACAGGGTTTCTCTGTAGCATACTTCGATGTTCTGGAGCTAGCTCTTGTAGAACCAGGTTGGTTTCAAACTCATGGAGATTCGCCCACCTCTGCCTCCTGAGTGCTGGGATTAAAGGCGTGAGCCACCAGCGCCCGGCAAGAGTCACCATGTTTTAACCTAAACTCTTCCTGATACCCAATCTCTGGCTGCTAGCTGTTGCTAATAACACAATGTCACAGATTGGATAAGTTCTCAATAAAAGAGGTTTATTCTGATTCACAGCTCTACAGCAGGGATGAGGGGTTATATAAAATGATGGCCTTCACGCAGGCAGTGTCCCAAGGTAGCTCAAGGCATCGCTTGACAAGAGATAAGTTGTGCACGAGAGACCTTGCCTACTGGTTATTAAAGCTGCCCATTCCTGAGCTACCTCACTGATGGACTGAGCCCATGAATGAGTTCATCCATTTATGATGGCAGAACCCTGATCACCTGTGTTTGTTTGTTTGTTTTGAGTGCTGGTAATCAAACTGGGTCTCTCCAATTCTAGGAAAATTCACTACCGCTGAGCTACAGCCTTGATCTTTTAGCTAGTCCTTAAAGGTCCTACTTCTTACTGTCTCATGGAAATTAGATTCCAACATAAGCTCCACAGGGAAGTTCAAATCCATATTCTGAAGTGGTACCCTATCAACCCACAAGCGCACCCTTTGAGCCAAACTCCGCCTGTTTGAGAGTTTACAACGTGCTGTGACTGCGCACGTGCCTGCTGTGTGGTGGGAAGGAAGACATTCAGAAAAGGAACTTGTGGATCTGATTTTGTGTTTTGATCCTTGTGTTAAGAATCATGACAGCCATCAGTTACTAGACATGGTCTGTATGCCAGGAGCTCTGCTGGCCTCCGGGCGTGCTGTGTGGTTCACTCCATGCAATGGTTCAAAGCTAGGTATTTCTGACTCCAGTTCATAGGTGAGGCACCTAAACTCAAAGATGACAAGCAGCTTGTCCTGGACTGCTCAGTGGGTAATAAACGATACAGTGTTAGCCTTAACAATCCCAAATGACAAGTACCGGGGGGCTCTGCAGACCCCTTGGTGTTCTGCTGCATAGCCAAAGGTCCACTGTGGAGGCCTTCTGCATTTAGATCACAAGTCTGTTATCACCTGTCACTTTCCTGGGAACCAGAAGCAGAGCTCACTTGGTGCCCCTCCCCCAGTACCTACACTTGTCCCTCTGTAGGTAGGATAAGCTGGGCCGGTGTCTACCCATAGGTACCTTGGTTTTTGTAGGGAGAAGGGGTTTTGGGACAAGGTTTTGCCATGTTCCCCAGGCTGGCTTCCAATTCATTCTCCCGCCTTAGCCTCCTGAGTGCTGGGATTATAGGCATTCCTTGTGCTCTGACAACATGGTCATCTAAGCTTTATTTCCTGGTGCTTTCCCTGCAGGCATGGCACAGGACAGGAGGTAGAAGACGAGCTGTTTGGGTGGTCTAGAATGATGGTGCATGAGAGGGTCAGGGCTCAGCTTTCACCAAGGACTAGCCTCGTTAATCTCAAGGTGTGCACCTCAAATCCCTTAGAAGTGTCTGAGTGTAGTGTTCCAAGAATAGACATGAAACAGGGAACCAAGAAGTCTGACCATCCATTTTCCAGTTTGTTATTAACTGTGTCGTTTGGTCAAGAAGTATCAATTCTCTGTCTCAATTTTTTTTTCTATAAAATAGGACTTGTCACATGAAGTCTTCAATGATTGTTTCCAATGTCTTATGACTTGTATTCAAGGTGTGGCTTCTTTTTATCATCCTCAAAGGTTTGACTCTCAGACCTGCTCAAAGATAGTATGAGCTTCCAGAGAGAGGAGGGACTGATCTTCTGTCACTGGAAACATCCAAGCTTTGGCATTGCAACAGGTTACCCAC
This sequence comes from Chionomys nivalis, assembly GCF_950005125.1. Lineage (NCBI taxonomy): Eukaryota > Metazoa > Chordata > Mammalia > Rodentia > Cricetidae > Chionomys > Chionomys nivalis. The sequence continues at coordinate 66,871,984 of NC_080091.1, forward strand.
AAAGTCTACTCTCAAGAGCCACACAATCAAATTACAAAAACAAAAAACAAAAACAAAATGCAAAACAGTCTCACAGTATCTTAAGAAAGTTTACAGTTTTGTGTTGGGTTGCACTCATAGCTGTCCTGGTACAGAGTGGACAGGCCTGGAGTTCTAACCAAAGCTAAATGGTCATTCTGTGGGGATGGTGTGGAGGAGACTTGAGAGCCAGCTAGGCATTTGGATAAGATATGGAAAATATCCACAAAAGTTTGTCTCCCCTGAGAGGTCACGTATAAAGTCTTTGAGGCCAGCCATGACCCCCTAAGGACCACAGACTCCCAGAGCAGAGGATCTCAACTCTAGACAAGCATCCCAGTCACCAGGGATGCTTAAAATGAACTGACTCATTGTCCGTTATGTTCAGCGAGTCCGGTTTTATCCCATGCTTTTTCAGACCCAGGCCAGCTGGCCTTGGTGACTACTGAGAACTCAAGAACAATGGCAATGAGTTTTTGATCCTACTGCACGTACTGGCTTTGTGGGAGCCTAGGCAGTTTGGAGGCTCACCTTACTAGACCTGGATGGAGGTGGATGGTCCTTGGACTTCCCACAGGGCAGGGAACCTGGATTACTCTTAGGGATGACGAGGGAGGGGGACTGGATGGGGGAGGGGGAGGGAAATGGGAGGCGGTGGCGGGGAGAAGGCAGAAATCTTTAATAAATAAATAAATGAACTGACTCCTGAGTGCCACCCTAATGGAGTCTGACTCGTGGATGGGGCCTTTTAAGGAGCTTCAGATAGTTCTCATGTTTGTCCAGGATTTAAAATAATTGTTGCAGAACAAAGAACCATGAAGAAACTCTTAATGACTCTTTGAGGAGGTGATCTCTTGGTACCACTTCGGTTCTAAAATTCTGTGGTGCCAATCCAGTGCTTCAGAAACATCTGAAGAGGAGTAGGTGTTTGGCACAGTAATAGAGCATTTGACTAGCATGGGCATGGTCCAGGAATACGATCCTCAGCACACAAAAATGAAACTAAAGATAATGACATTGAGAGAGAGCAAGTCAACTCATCCTTTCTCTAAGTAGTTTTTTAAAAACTAGTCTTTAAATAGAAACAATAGCCATAACATACCCAGAGGTAGGAGTGGGACACTGTGGGTGGGGTTTTCTGTCCCTCCAGCTCACTCAGCCAATAGCTTAGGCTGGTTACTAACTAGCTCTTTAGGGGGTTTCAAGCTGAAGATAAGAAAAGCAAAGCAGTCAAGCTACTAAAGAACTCTTACCTCTGTGAAATCTTTAGACTGAAACGAGAGCAATTTCCTGTCTCATCCGCCTTATATTCCTCTCTAGTGCTGGGATTAAAGGTGTGCACCACCACTGCTTGACCTATATGGCTGACTAGTGTGGCTAGCTTTGCACTCTGATCTTCAGGCAAGCTTTATTTATTAAAACACAAATAAAATGTCCTCTTTTTTGTCTAAAATAAAAAAGAAGGCTATAACAAATATAAGAAAAACTATAAACAATAAATACAGTAACTATGTCATAAATAATGCATCACTGGTACGTGGGTTCATACGAGTCCATGAAATGACAACTCAGAGACACCCTGAGAATGAATTTAGCCTTTGCAGCTGCAGGGGCCTCAGCCTAGGTGGACTGAAACGTTTTCCCTTTGCCTCTTGGCATCTGTAATTTTTTCCATATTTACACTTTAGCTAGTAGATTTCCGTATCTCAAAACAAATTGAATGAAATTTCCAAAAATACAATGCCAGGTACAAACACCTGATTCATGAGGTACCACCGTTTTCCAGTTTTCCTCTAAACCAAGTTTCTCATAGGCTTTGTATCCATGGGCAACAAAAGTTATCTGCAAAGCAAAGGATGGATTAGGGGCCAAGTGAAAAACTCCAGAGCTAGACCAGGTGTAGCCCAGCGGGGCTTCATGGCTAGAGGAAGTTGCTTGCTATCCCTCCAGCGCCAGGCCAGCGGGACATTATGCCACAGAGAAGGGTTTCCCTTATACAAAATTTCATTATTTCGAAGGTAATGTAGGATCACAGTATATGCAGTCTTTTTCTATCTATCTTCTTACAATCTTACGTAAGTAGACCAAAACATATTTTAAAACTAGTAAGGCTATTTTTGCTAGGACAAGAGCAACACCTGCTACAATAAAAGTTCTATTAAAATGATTCATAGGGTTGAATGAAGCTACGGTATCTGCAAGACTTTCCATAATATCCATTCCTGTCATATCAGGTAACTTTTTTGTAGAAGTCTCCCTAATTTCTTTCTGTAAATCATAGACCATTTGAGAAAATTAGAGGGACCCAACAAATGCTTCTTAACCTTGCCCCAATCATACTTGCTTTCATTAAGCCTTAAGGGTATAATACAATAAAAAGAAACATTTCAAACACATTTTAGTTTTATCTGCTCCTTCAAATTTTCTTTTTTTTTAGGATACTTAGCAATATTTTATTTACTACATGTAAGCTGATATTCTTTTTTATTTTTATAATAATTTTTCTTTTTTATTGATTTTTCTTGAGCTCTACATTTTTCTCTGCTCCCCATCTGCCTCTCCCCTTTCCCCCTTCAGCCCTCCCCCAAGGTCCCCATGCTTCCAATTTACTCAGAAGATCTTTTTCTACTTCTCATGTAGATTAGATATATGTAACTCTCTTGGTATCCTCATTGTTGTCTAAATTCTCTGGGATTGTGGTTTGTAGGCTGGTTTTCTTTGTTTTATGTTTTAAAACAACCTATGAGTGAGTACATGTGGTAATTGTCTTTCTGTGTCTGAGTTACCTCACTCAATATAATGTTTTCTAGCTCCATTCATTTTCCTGCAAAATTCAAGATGTCGTTTTTTTCTGCTGTGTAGTACTCCATTGTGTAAATGTACCACATTTTCCTTATCCAGTCTTTGGTCGGGAGCATTTAGGTTGTTTCTAGGTTCTGGCTGTGACAAACAAAGCTGCTATGAACAGAGTTGAGCATATGTCCTTGTGGCATGATTGAGCATCCTTTGAAAATTTCTGACTGATCCCCTAACAATACAGAGGTGCAGGCGGGACCGTGCCTCTGGTGATCACTGCTGCAGCTGTGAGGCCTCCTTTACAGTTTCAGTCAGGGCCAGGTGGTCATAGATGTAGGGGGGGAGGGCTGCAGGTATGGGGAGGCTGCTCCCAGGTCTCTGGGGCTTTTTGGGGTAGGGTTGGGTCGCAGGATGTGCGGCCAGGGGCTAGGCTCTAGAGAGCAAGGCCCTCCAGCCTAGATCCCAGCGGTCTCTCAGTTTGGCTCTCCCAGCTAACCTCTTCTTGCTTAGCTATTGGCATGTCAGCTCTTTATTAATAACGAGAGTAACACATTTTCACAGTGTACAAAAGGATTATTCCATAACAGGACACACCTAAGTGCCAAGCTGGCAAATTGTGTACTATTAACCAGGTATGGACACAAAAGATCCTGTTATTCCCCAGAAGAGAGCAGAATAGGGAAGAGTGGAGATTCACACTAAGTCTTCCTAATTCTGAACCCATCCTACATACTTGTTTCTACTGCAAGAAAGAGGTTTGAACCTGTAAGTAGTACTGCTGATATATAGGGACAGGGTGAGGACATAGCTTACTAGGCGGAGTGCTTGCCTAGCGTACATAAAGCAAGCTCTGGGTTCAACCCTTAGTGTCAGGTAAAACTGGTAAACTCAGCAGGATGAGGAAGCAGGAGGATCGAATTCAAGGTCATCCTGAACTATAGTAAGGCCAGCCTAGGCAAGATGAGATCCTGTCTACAATATTAATAACAACAACAACAATAATAATAATAATAGTATGGTTTTAAAAGTATAACCAAACTATCTCATTTGTTAGGAAAGACTTGAAGAAACCACACTAAATCACTTAAAAAAGAATTCCACTAAGAGCTGGAGAGATGGTGCAGTTAAGAGCACTTGCTGCTCTTGCAGAGAACCCAGGTTCAGTTCCCAGCACCCACACAGTGTAACTCCAGTTATGGAGGACATGATGTTCTTGTCAGATCTCTTCATACTGAAGGCGTCTTCCAGGTACCAGGTCCACACGTGGCACACAGACATACATGGAGACAAAATATGTATACACAGAAAATAAAACTTGAAAAAATATCTAAAAAGTTTTCATTTCAAAAAGTGGCTCTGCTAATTCAGAATCCATGTGCTGATGAATAAATTACACATTCCAAACTGCAGGCTCCTGATAACAATAATAGGGTTGTTGGTGAAATAAGTGTAAAAGACGCCACTGTGCCCTGCTGTATCCGCCTGCACAGGCGGTTGGATAAATGGAGTGAAATGGGATGACACTTGCTGTGAACACACCGCATACAGCTCTGCTGACAGGAGTAGAGCTGACTGGCAACTCACATCCCACCTTTTCCCCTACGCCACACACACACACACACACACACACACATTCATGCATGCACGCGTGCACTCACACACACGCATGCATGGAAGCATATACACGCACACACACACACACACACACACTCACCTCCCGACTAGCATTGCAAGAACTTTAGGAAGGTGTGAATTTCTTCACAGAATGCATCCCGGAGATATCTAGATGGCTGTATAGAAACTGTCTGTAACCCCCAGCCTGGGTCTGAGGCTCTGCATGTATCTGTGTGGCACAGCATCCAGAGCTTTGGCAGAACCAGGGAATGATGGCAGTGCTTATATGCATGTTTGTAACCAGAGGAGCAGAAAGCAGAGAGGGACTCGAGGTCAATCCTGGGTCAGGTTTTCTTTCCTTGATTTTTGAGAACTTCATACACATACATACACAATGAAATATGATAATTCCACATCTATAACCTCCCCCTTTTCCCACAAACAAATTCATGTATTTTTTAATAGTTCCCTAAGTTGAGTTAGTTTTGCCCATTTGTGTTGTGGCAGGACTATGGGTGAAGTCAGGGGTGGAAGGGATGGGCTAAGCCCCGGAAGCTGGGTATGATATGGAAGCTACTATCTCAAAGCCAACTTAAAATGTAAAGTGGAAATGACCACAGGGCGGGGGACTGAATGTCAAAGAATTAAGTAAGGATAGGAGCCAGGGAATGGGGGCGAGGAAAGGGTAGTGGTGGTTAAGCTGAAGCTTAGGGTCTATTTAAAAGATGAAAACCCACTAGTTAGTAAGGTAATTTCAAAACACAACTTAATAAAAAAAAGAATTAGAGCAGAATTTTACCCTGCATAGGTGGACAGTGTTGCTCCTAGAAGACATAAGTTATTAAATGAATATCACAGTTACCCTAAGATATGTCAAACATAGGCTACCAACACTGTCGATGGCTGTCAACCATCACTACATGGTGTGACTCTATTGCTGAAGGTACCATACACTTTGGCTATAGAACATAGAGAAATCAATCTCAACTTCCTGGGGAAACTTCTTTCCTGTGGGCTAGCTTTCAGAGTGCTGGAAGTTACTATGCGAGCTGTTGTGGGAGAGAAGTTATCAGTGGTCTCCCTCAGCACTGCACCCTGATGGCGGGCAGGAGGGGCTGCTGGTGCAATAGTGGCATGCGAGTAACCAGAGAAACCAACCACTTTGTGATTTGCTGTGAGGCCTGTTTCACAGGAAAGAATTTCAAGTTTGGTACCGTAATCCTAGTGAAAAGCTCATGGCTTAGGCAGTCATAGGCTCTAAGGTAGAACTTGCTTTTATTTTGGTAAATGGTCATGCTGTCTAATGGCCTTTAAAATATTTACATTTATTCTTTAGAGTCAGATTTTAACCCTCTGTGTGGGAGCAAATTTAGCCTCACTTAAGGAATTACCAGAAAAGGACATCATAGTGGCATTTTATTTATATTTAATAAATAAAGCTTGCCTGGAGTTTAGAGAATAAAACAGCTGCACTGATAAACCTTACAGACCAGGCAGTGGTGACACACACCTTTAATCCCAGTAGCCACACTAGTTTGCCATAGAAACTGGGTGGTAGTGGCGCATGCCTTTAATCCCAGCGCTAGAGAGGAATATAAGACAGGAGGAGACAGCTCTCACACACAGTCTCATTCTGAGATTCGTGGAGGCAGGATTGCCATTTCGGACTGAGGTAGAGGTAAGAGCCAATGGCTGGCTATTTTTCTTTTCTGACCTTCAAGTTGAACCCTACTTTCTGTCTACAGGACATTCTGTTCTCTCCCTTAGTTTCTTATCCTGAGTTCCTTAAGTTGTTATTAGAAGTGATCAATTTTGTGCGTCATCTTTAAATACTAGTCTTTTATTATATTTGCCTTTTGTTTGCTATTTACAGGAAATATTTTTGCAATGAAGAAAATAACCATCAAGCCAGATAGTTTTTCTTTAATAAATTCTTTAGAAAAGAATAGAAACAGGCAGGCAGGAAGGAAGCTCTTGAAATAGAAATTCATTTCTAAATTGGTTACTTGGCTGCTGAACACAGGTTCCTTAGTATGAAAGATTCTATTGGAAAATAGTCAGGCTCAAAAGCCTCCTTGATCCTAAGGTAGCTAAGCCTGATAAAGTCTCATCAACCCCTGTGCATAAATGTCTGTCTTTAAATGAACTGTATCTGCATAGTTGCTTTGAATCTGGGTCCTACCATTCTGTTAACTTTTACCAGACAGTAGAGTGGTGTTGACCAGGACGAGACCAGAGGACAGGATGTGGCCAGCAGTCTGCCAGGGACGACTGGATCAGTTATTTTATGTTGCTGTACACAAACACCCAGCACAGACAACCTAAGGAGAGGGAATATTTACTCTGAATCATAGTTTCAGAGGGCGTGGGCCATGGTGACTTTGTCCAAACATCACAGCAGCAAGAGCATATGACGGAGAGTATGTTTCACCTTGTGGTAGACAGGAAGCAGAGAGAAGGAAGATACCTGAAGAGGCTAGGACCCTTTGAGTTCCCCAGGATATGTCCCCAGTGGCATCCTGCTTCATATGTTTACCATCTGCTAATAATGCCTTAATGTTATGAATCCACCAAGGGATTGGTGCACTCACGAGGTTGGCGCCCTTGTGTGTGATTGCCTCTGAAAACACCTCCAGACACACTCACAGGCAGCACTCCTAGGTTTTTTTAGTTCAATCATGTTGTTAATCGGGACTTTCCATCACACTGCTCTGATCACACCATTTCTGCTCTCAAAGAAACTGTCTGTCCTCAGGACTTCTCCTCTGTCCTCAGGAGCCATGACGTTAAGCCTTTCCGCATGATTTACTCTAAACATCTGCGGGAGAGAGTCCCCATCCTCCCTTGAACCTCGGATGTCAGGATACCTCCTCCAGCACCTCTTCCAGCTGCATGCCACCAGAAAGCTGAGGAATGTGGCGTCTACAGGATTTCTGTGGTCTAGCTAGGACAGGCAGTCATAGAGAAGCAGTGACCACTGCAGTGTGGGGAAAGCCTTCCCTGGAGCGCTAATTTAAACCAGTCTTGAAGTCTTTCCCCTAGTTCAGAAAGGTTAGTTTTCATTGAGGATGATACGAATGAGGCTTGTTTTTATGGATCTTGCAAGAGGTACCAGCCTAGTGATCCTTAAAAGACTCAGCCCAGGTCAAGTTTCTCTAGATTCTGGGGTGTGTGTGTGCTTGCACATGTGTGCACACAAATGTGGAAGCTAGAGGTTAACCCCGAGTCCTACACCTTTGTATTCCAACCTTATATTCTGAGAGTATCTTTCACTGAACCCAGAGTGCACTGACTGTAGACTAGCTGGCCCAAAAGGCTTCCTTATGCCTGGACACGTAAAGGTGGGAAGACTCTCTTAAATGTATTTAACCATCTACGAATCATGAACACCTTTCTTTTCAGATATTCAGGATTCTAGAAAAAGTACACTGTGTTCCCTATTAAAATCAGTTCTGCAATTCAGAATGCTAACTAGCAAAGCATCAGATGTTGATGGGGGCAGGGATAATAGAATTGCCTATTATGGCTGCCTCAGGAGCATGACTTTCCCAGTGAGGATGCCCTGTTGACCTGGACTGTACATATTTTATTGGAATTAACTTAATTGTAACTTAATATAAGAAGCATACATAATATCTACTATGTATTGAAGAATGTTCTAAAAATAACTGAAATCATAGTCCTAAATGCTGACAATAAAAAAGTAATAATGAGAAGATCGGGCAGAGGCAGTGCTATTGGATAGAGTTTAACTTGGATCTCTGTGTAGCTTGAATGTAATTGGCCCCCATAATCTCATAGGGAGTGGCACTATTAGGAGGTGTGGCTTTGTTGGAGTGGGTATGGCCTTGTTAGAGGAAGTGTGTCATTGTGGGAGCAGGCTTTGAGGTTTCCTATGCTCAGGATACTGCCCAGTGTCTTAGTTGACTTCCTGTTGCCTGAGAGATGGAGCACTCTCAGCTACTTCTCCAGCACCATGTCTGCCTGCATGCTACCATGCTCCCCACCATGATGAAAATGGACCGAACCTCTGAAACCATAAGCCAATGCCTCGATTAAATGTTTTCCTTTCTAAGAGTTGCCGTGGTCATGGTGTATCCCCAGCATAGAAACCCTAACTAAGACAACCTCTAAGAGATAAGATTAAAAGGTAGGTTCTCAGTGTGGTGATATTGGGAAGCTGGACCTTTGGGAAGTAGAGCTCAGTGGGCGTCCCTTAGTTCCTGAGGAAGCTGTCCTAAGAAACGGTTTAGGTACCTCTCATGAGACTCTAGAGCTCTCACAAGAATGAGTTGTTAAGCTGTGATGAGCTAAGCCCTGAGTTGTTCTCTGACTTCCTATTTTGAGATGTAATTCCTTCCTCACATGCTCCCACTGTCCACCATCCACTGTGAGGTCCTCGGCAGCCAGTACTGAGCTTGCCTCAGAATCTCCAGATCTGTGAACTAAGTTAACCCTTTTTCCTCATAAAATGTACCTGCCTCTGATTTTTTGTTATGATGAAGAAAAGTAGACTGACTCCGCTGCTATGAAACTAGAGAACTTTAAATCTAAATATGGTTAAGCTTCAGATCCTATGGGAGGTCAAATGATAACGACTAACATGAGTCCATAGCTTGACACCAAGGAATGGCTCCTTGAAGGGTGCCAGGAGGAATCTTGCTGTGTTAGATGGAAAAGTGGTAACAGCAGCGGGCACAGAAGACAGCCACCTTTCCGAAGAGGTGGAGAAGAAAGACATGGCGCATACACCAGAGAAGTCTGAAAGAAACCCCTTGTTTCTACAGTAGTGCCATGGTGGAGACACTGGACATGATTGATGTGAGGAGTCACTGATGGAGATAAACAAAGACGGGATGGAGAACCATCCCACTCCAACCCTGCAGGAGTCAGATGGAAAAGACAGTGTAACTAAGAGGATGACACTATTTCCATGACAACAGGAAGGACAAAATCATCAATTGGCTTTGGGATCCCTAGATTTAGGTCCTTTGATGGGTTTTGGTGTAAGCTGGTGTGCATGTTGTATATAAAAATATCTGCTTAGGAAAAGTTCTAAGAAAATCATAAAACAGTAATAAAATTAAAAAAAAATATCTGCTTAGTTGCTTAATTAATTTAAACAATTAGTGTTTAGTTTATTAAGACTGCAATTTTAAACACTCAATTCTCCCTTGGGATTACATTCATCTCACAAATCATGATTCTCTATGCAAGCCAAGCAAAACTGAGCAGCCTCTTTCCAGGGAGATTTGATTAATGTTTGGTCCTTTTTTCCCAACTTGAATACATTCAAATGTTCTAAATAACAAAAATGTGATACATTCTATTTCCTTTTAAGTACATCATTTATCTCTAGGTTACAAAACCTTGCTGAGTACTTAATAATTGTTATAAAGCTATTAAATTTATAGAGTAGACTTAAAGACCTAAATGTTAATATAGTATTCCTAAATGTGGCACAGTTTTGGCTTAAAGTCTCTAAGGTGATAATTCAGCTATTCATTGTAAATTGGTTTTCAAACCTTGTCACCCTGTTAAGTTCCATAAATATTAGTAGGACAGAAAAGGTCAAATGTGCACCAGAAAACATTAGTAGCGTGACTTTGAGGCTTTAGCCTTTCTACATTTAATTTTTAAATCTTCCTAGAGTTGAGTTGTGTATATTCATCAGGGAAGAAAATTACTTGGAAATAACTGAGGCCGTTGCAAACCAGACCTTCTGACAGGGCTGTAAGTGCCCAGGACAGCTTGCAACCTCCCTACTAAGGTTAGAGTATCTGTGCCGTGAGTTACCGAACTGGAGGAAGGCTTGATCTCCCGGATCCAATGGCCAGCACCCCGGTACAAAGACGTACACAGTACCAGATTTCTCATCTGTCTTGGGGATGGGACATTCAGGTTGGTCTCTTATTTTCCACCTAACTGTAGATGGTCTTTGTATTTGGTGGTGGTTTTTACTTTCTATCTGTTTATAGTTTTGAACATGTTCACACAAATAAACAAGCAGTTCATTGTTTTCCTAGAAATCTAACCCAGGGTTTCACGTGTAAGCTAGGCGAACTTTGTGACCGAGCCACACTCGCAGCCTCAGTAAATGATGCCGTCATTTTGCTGGTGATATTGATGGTGTGAGGGACGAAACTTGGGGCCTTGCTCCTGTCAGTCAAGTACTCTACCACTAAGCCACAGCTCCGTCCTAAAAAGTACTTTTTATTTGATGTTAAGCAGGACGCTAAGTATTCAAATGTCTTTTCTGACTGAGGAACTTTGAGCTCCATGGATTCCTGCATTGTTAGATATGCTTAGTACCACACAACGGTTGCCATTGTTCAAAGGACCAACTAGGTTTTATTTTTGATATAAATTTTATTTACTTATTTTGTATATATGGGTGTTTTTGTCTACACATATGTCTGTGCATCTCATGCATGGCTGGTGCCTGCAGATTTCAGAAGAGGGGATTGGATCCCCTGAGACTGAGTTATAGATGGTTGTGAAGCATTATGTGAGTGCTGGGAATTAAACCCAGGTCTTCTGAAAGAGCAATCAGTGCCCTTAACCACTGAGCCATCTCTCCAGCTCTTCTTGCTGTTCTGGAACTCTCTTTGTAGACCAGGCTGGCCTCAAACTCACAGAAATCTGCCTGCCTCTGCTTCTGAGTGCTGGGATTAAAGGTGTGCGCTCTTAACAGCTGAGCCATCAGCTGATTCTCACTCCAGCCCTTCCAATGAGGTTTTAGATGTCCTTGTTAGATCTAAGCCTGATTTGCTCCTACTATCCAAACTCATTCTTCTGACTCCGTGAGAAGGAGAAAAAAATGTAGAGTTCTCATAGGATGATGTCTGCGTTAGGCCGTGATGGTCTCTGTTGTAGCAGGTGGGAGATACATAGGCAAAGGATGAGGAACAAAAGGCTTTATGACAACATTTAATAATGTGGGGTGCAAGCTCACCCACTCTGATTATTTTACTTTTAGTTGGCTGTGTATGTGTGTGTTTGCACGTGTTACCATAGCACACATGTAGAGGTCAGAGAACTTTGTGGAGAAGGTTCTTTCCTTCTGCCCTTACCAGGGCTTGAACTCAGGACATCAAGCGTGTGTGGCAAGTGCTTTTACCCACTGAGCCATCTCAGCGGTCCTATGTTGCAATTTTATAGGCTTCTAAGTGTGTGCCATAATGACCAGTTAGTGGAGACAATGTTTATGATGAGATATATAATTCACAGTTAATCTTTAGTTTGTAATTTTTGTTAACTGTGTACAGCTAGCCACTTGAGGATTTTTCTGTTGATTACAAATATTCCTTACAACTTGTCTAGACACCCCAGCTCAATGTCAAGGACTTTAATAAAGCAGTTGAAGTATTGCTTATTACACGGCAAAACATTCTAGAGTCATTTGACATTTCTTTTCCATTTGCTAGTCAATTACCAACTGTCAGGGCATATTAAATATTGTATAGATTTCAGTCAGAAGCTGTCACCCCTGCGTGTATTGTCCTTCCTAGTCATGGGCAGTGATTGGCCATATGAATGGTGATGTTAGTCATCAGCTAACACCTGTATTCCTGACGGCACAAAATTGCCACTGGATTCAGTTGCCAGGCGAGGTGATCAATGCAGGCACCACAAACGAGTTGCAGACCGTCATGAGTCATGAGTGTTCCCCTCACCCTCTGTTTCCAGACAGAGGGAAAAACTGACGGCCAGCTTGCCAACCTTTGTACATCGTAGCCTTAAGGCTGACGTTCCGTGTTGTTACTATCTAACACCCACAGACTGTTTATATGACAGGGATTCCACTCAAAACTTTATATGAAATGATTCTTTTAATCTTCACAAAACCTGTGGAGTTACTGGTTCTGATATATATATAAATTTCACTAAGTATCTTCTGTGTACAATTTCATAAAAGTCTATAGTAGCACTGAGTATATCCCCTGCCCCATTCTGAAAGCTCTCTTCTGTCTTTTTATGTCATTTTTTAATGAATGAATGAGGGTTTAGAGGAACCTTAGAAACTCATTGTCCAGAACGGCAGAACCTAGACTTGAGCTTAAGCAATTCAAGTCTATGGGCTTTTCATTTCTCATGTCTCTGCTGGATGGATGCTGTTTGGTGTTTATTGAATAAATCAGTTAGGAATGCATCAAGATATAAATAACTAAAATCCAACACATAGAGGTTTACAGAGCAGCAATGTATTTTTCTCCCATAAAAGGAAAGATACAGACAAGCAGCTCCTGGTGTTGGCATAGTGCCCGTCAGCATCAGGACCAGGGTTGCTGCTTCCCTGACCTTTCCGTGAAGCAGCAAAAGTGACTGCTTCACGGTTAAGCATCATATCGACATTCAGGGCCCAAGGAAGAGAAAGAGTTGCCAATGGCCATAACTGCAAATTTATCACAAAAGCCAACATTTCCTTATTTATACACATTTTGGTGAAAAACTGGGCATGATACCGCCTTTATCTGCAAGAGTAAGAGGCAACAGGGAAAAGGGAACTGGGATGACTGACGGCCAGCCTCAGAGCTACAGAATCTATGGATTATATAGGCCTCCTTCCCTTCGTTCCTACTTAAAAAGCTAGAATACTTGGTCAATGTATTTATTCTTCCTTTGCTTTCTATGATGTTTGTGAACAGTAAGAGGAAGCTGTGCTTCCGCTAAATGCGTTGGACTCACTTGACGCGATTAACAGAATCTCCTGCAGACCTGAGAGAGAAAATGGATGAATGTCGGCCATTTATCCAACAAATACCAAAGCACTCTGCTTGACTCTGGGGGTGGATTAGTGACCAGAACAAGAAAGAAAGGGAGGGAGACAAAAAGAGAGATCAAGAGGGAAGGAAGGAAGGGAAGCCAAACTGAGGGAATCTTCCAGAACACAAAACTGGGAATGAGGCCGGTCCCAAAACTAGAAATCACAGAGCTGAGATGCTTCAGGAAAGTATCTCAGAAAAGAAGCCTGGGTGCAGCTCCATCCTGCACGGCCTGCTTTCACTTCACTGGCTCAGCGAATAGACTAGGGTGGCCCACACTGCCTGAGTTTTCACATTGTGTTTAAACAAACAACTCACACTAAACCACAGTCTCCAGGGAGACAGAATTCGACTGCATCGGCCAGGAAGAGTTTCACCCTTGCTGGTGAGAGCTGAGTGGCAAGGGTCATTTGAGCGAAACCCACAGCTTGAATTCAAATATCCCATAAAGGGGCTGGAGGGGTGGCTCAGAGGTTAAGAGCATTGCCTGCTCTTCCAAAGGTCCTGAGTTCAATTCCCAGCAACCACATGGTGGCTCACAACCATCTGTAATGGGGTCTGGTGCCCTCTTCTGCCCTGCAGGCATACACACAGACAGAATATTGTATACATAATAAATAAATAAATATTTTTTAAAAAATATATTCCATAAAGCTTTCTGTCACCACCACACCCCTCCAGGCTAGTTGATGCCCCTATTGGACACTTAGTGGTGTTGGGCACCGCCACTCACCAACCACACTACCATTCCCATCCCCACTCCACATGTCTGGAAGTTAACTGTCTTGAAAGATACACGTATTTAGCTCTGTATAAGTATGGGCTAAATCAGGATCATTTTAAATATTTTCCATCACTTTTGTATTCTAATGTGTTACATTTCCTTGCCCCCTCCACTCCCCTAACCCCACCCCTCAGCCCTACCAGACCTTGTCCCTGTCTTTCATGGAAGGGGAGGAGTACAGCTCCCTTCTCACAGTGGGCCAAGTCCACAGGAGCCAACACTTCCATTACTACGTTTGGTTCCAAAGTACATACTGCAATGTGGCTCAAGATACTCTTTTATGACCCATATAAACTATATGCCCAGGAGATATGGTTAACTTGGTGTTGTTTTGTTCTGAAATCTTCTCTACATCTCTGAATGAATGTTTTTCCATTCAGGGACAAAGTGAATATCTGACCTGCTGCTAATGTTTATTTCTGCAGGCTGTGGACTCTCCGCCACAGGCAGGAGGATGGGCAGGCTGGGGATCCTGGGGGAAATCTCTGCTCTCATCTGCATCAGCCACAGTAGGTAAGTGATGGGTGTTGCACCAGAACAGAGTTCAGAAGCTTGATGGGACAGAGATGGTGACATAGCATATATTGGTGAAGTTTAACATTTGCCATGAGAAATCCATTTTCAGTGTTCACGTCAGTATTGTTTGGGGTGGGATTTGGAAACCACATAATGTGGTTTTAAACCACTATTATTATTATCCCTAAAAGTATATATTTAAGATATAGATAAATGCATATGTACACACATGCGTATACATAAATACAGATACACATACAGGTTTTTTGAAGATTGAGTCTTATTGTATAGTCTAGGCTGACCTTGAACTTGTGATTCTCCTGTGTCAGCCTCCTGAATGCTGGAATTACATGTATGCACCACCACACCCAGCTTACTTATAGCTATGTGTTTTATCATCCAACTCTAATAGTTTCCATTTGTTTGTTTTTATGTCACTTCTGTGTTCTGTTTGTTTGAGAGAGGGCCTTGCCATCCCTTGAATGCATTTAGCTGAACAACTCTCTTCTTCTCTTTGCATAGTTAAAAAAAATATTAAGCAACATTTTTCCCTTTTTGTCTAAATAAAAAGGAAAATGAATTTTTTAGCTTCAACATAGTACAACTATATACAATAAGAACAATTATCAAGTAAGAATTACATTTGTAATATCTAGTCCATTTGCATTTGGAAAATTCATAGAAAATACTCTATCCTATTTTGGTGAATCCAAAGTTGTGTACCTAATTTACTTCTATCCTAACTTGTATTACTAACCCAAAATGAACGCAAACTCCATATGGAGGTTCTTCAGTACCCATCATCCTTCTATGAAGTAGATTGGTGCTGTCAGGAGCAATGTCGCACTAAGTCTTAGGTTATTAAACATCTTAATGCCATATTCTGTAGGTCTCTGAAGCATTTGAAAATCACCTATCTATCTAAAATGCATCTGTTTAACTTTGGAAACATATGTAACGTGTTTGATTGTTATAGATGACTACTACCAACCTGCATTCTTAAATTATCCTAAGCATTCTGTAATAATAGTTTTCAAGAACTAGAACTTTATACTACATTTTTAAATGAATTGCGTGGACACAACACCCTAAGCCCCGCCTATCCTTTCTCCTGCCTTGCTATTGGCCATTCAGCTCTTTGTTAGACCAGCAACAGGTGTTTCATACAGGCAAAGTAACACAGATTCTCGAGTTAAATGCAACATAAAAGAAGGCAACACATCTTTGCATCATTAAAACAAATGTTCCACAGCGTGCACAAATATAACAGATCTTAAAATAATATTTTACAACAGAACTGTATAACCAAACTTCTGCCCGTGCTATATGAAAAGATGCCATGTAATAGTAAGTCATGAGGACTGTGTAACCAGCAAGATTTACCATGTCTCATCCAGCCTCAGAGCTGTTCCCATGTCAAGGGATCAGCATATATGTTACCTGTTTAGGTTTTCTAGGTTTATTTCTTTATGTCTGTAGCCAGGATTTTTCAGGGTGTCTCCCTCAGTCAAATCTGATCTCTATTAATTTTGAAGGAATCCACAGCCTCTCATTTCCTGTGGAAATAAAAACATAATCTTTCCCCAACACAATACACTTTCTGAATTCCATTTTAAAGTTAAGGCATCCCTAAAGTATCTCGGCTGGTTTAATTCAGCATTTCCTTTTACAATCCATTGTCCCTTAGCAGCTGTGGTTCACCCAGCAGCATTCAAAAAATTCAAAGTCAACAAAGCACCATACAGGATCCAGACTCCCTGTGTATCTCCCATCTTTACATGGCTTATTATTTTTATACTATTTTACTCTTTCTTTAAAGACTTTACCTAATTGTTTTTAAACTATTTACTTTTTCTGTGACGGTCTATATATATTTTCTTTTCTTTCTTAAGTACCTCTTCACACTGTAACCTGTTTAAAGATTTTTTTTCAGTCTGGACCTCTTTCATTGTGCACCCATAGTGTTCTCTGAGCATATGAGCCAAACCTTAAGCTGTTAAGTAACAGATAGGCCCTCCACCGAGAAACTCTGGCAGGTTGCTCTGCCCCCTCCTTGGTCTGTGAAAGTCAAGCCTTAAGCCCACAGGCCTGGCCAAGGTCTGCATTTAGAGACTTATTGTTAATTGTGAATGCTAGGCCTTAGCTTGGGCTTGTCCCACTCATTCTTTTTAACTTAATTTAACCTGTTTTGCTTCAGGGCTTTTTATCTTTCTTTTATTCTGTATGTCCTACTTTTCTGATTCCTCCATGTCTGGTTGATTGGACCCTGGTTTCTCCCTGGCATCTCCTTTTCTTTCTTTCTTTCTTTCTTTCTTTCTTTCTTTCTTTCTTTCTTTCTCTCTCTCTCTCTCTCTCTCTCTCTCTCTCTTTCTTTCTTTCTTTCTTTCTTTCTCAAGCCTAAATTCCTCTTCCTACTTATTTCCCTTGCCTGGAAGTTACACCTATACCTCCTTCCTTACTATTGACCATTCAGCCTTTTATTAGACCAATCGGATGCCTTAGGCAGGCAAGGTAAAACAGTACCACATCTTTACATAATTAAACAAATGTGATACATCTTTACATGGTTAAACAAATATTCCACAACAGAAGGTTCAATGCGTTTTCTCTTTAAACTGTAAATACACAGTCTGCAGTGCACAAAGAAATCATCGTCCCTGTGGGAACGAATGGTCGTGGGTCCTTTCTGAGCACACCTTGAAGTGCCCTCCT
Source organism: Chionomys nivalis (assembly GCF_950005125.1). Classification (NCBI taxonomy): domain Eukaryota; kingdom Metazoa; phylum Chordata; class Mammalia; order Rodentia; family Cricetidae; genus Chionomys; species Chionomys nivalis. The sequence goes on from NC_080091.1 coordinate 66,889,189, forward strand.
GCAGATACTCCCCAACACCCCAGTGAGTTCTCCATTATGTCTCACCCATCAGTGGTTCACCTATTCACTGGATCTGGACTTCCCTGAACTTTTGTGGGGGGCTTCTCAGCACTGACAGGTTGCTTTCCTGTTGGTGCAACATCCCAGCATTCTCTTTATGTCATCTGGCCTTGGCAGGTGCGTACCTTGCTTCTGGTGGACTATACTCCAGAGCATCTGGCTTCTGTTACCTGCTTCAGGTGTAACCAGTAGATGTGGTGCTGCCTGTGCAGGGAAGGCAGGCTGCGACTCTGTGTGCATCGCACTCTGTCCTTTAGGCCTGTTGGCAGAATCTCCCATCGCAACCTTCACTTGGGCTTGGTGTTACTTTTGAAGTCCCTCTACCTGAGGCACCATGAAGATGATAACTACAGGATGTTGCTGCCTTCACAGCCACTTAAAGGCCCTGCTGGTTGCCCCCAGCATAACAGTTGACCCAACAGAGCCTAGAGCTTATGGTCCTGCCCATGGACCAACATCATCATTGTGCCAGTCGCTGTCACCCCATTCCCACTGTCACCCCTAGTTTTTTTCCCTATTGCTGTTGCACAACATCTTGACAAAAGCAACTTAAGGAGAAGGGTTTCTCACAGTTCTAGGGTACAGTCCATCACGGCAGGGAAGACATGACTGCGGGAGCTCGAGATGACTTGTCATATTCTGGCCGTGGCCAGGAAGCAGAAAATGATTAATGCTTGTATTTGGTCCACTTTTTCTTTTTTCTTTCTAAACATTTTATTACATTGTATTTGTTATTATTGTTGCGGGGCAGCACAGTCCACGCATGGAGATCAGAAGACAGCCTGCAGGAGGCAGCTCTCCTTCCACCGTGTTGGTCCTGGAGATTGAACTCAGGTCATCAGACTTAGTGGGAAGAACTTTGACCTGTATAGCCATCCTGCTGGCCAATTTTCTCATTCTTATACAGTCCAGGATCACACCCCAGAGAATGGAGCCACCCAGAATGTGTCGAGGTTCAGTGCCAGCCTGGACCATAAATTATTTCTCTGGACCAGAGGGGAGGTGTGGGGTCAAAGACACAATTCACATGGCTTTTTCGGTAGGGAGATTTTCAGAGATCCCTCATGAAATCCTGAGTTCACATCCTGAAAATTCACTTGCGTTTACTCTCCAAACAGATTTTATACCAAAACGTAAACCAAGGGAGAAATTCACTAGTATTCTGTTTCCTAGGTAACAGGGCAAAGGTCTAAGGTCACATCCACACCTATCTATGCCTCCTCTGTCACATCTTCCTATCTTCCTGCTCTGTATGCCAGCTCTGTCACGTAGGCTGAATTGCATCCTTCAAATTACAAAGAAGGAGCAGAACAGCATTAGCATATCCTGACCCTTTGTTAGGTTTGTCTGGAAAGGCTAAGTGACTGCCTTCTGTGAGGCCAGGTGCAAACTATGGCCTGAGAGTCTGGCTGCCGTACAATGTAGGCATATGGGCCTGTATAATATATGGCCCTGCACGATGAAAGGAGACAGAGACAAAGACCCACATTGGAGCACCGGACTGAAATCTCAAGGTCCAAATCAAGAGCAGGAGACAGAGCACGAGCAAGGAACTCAGGACCGCGAGGGGTGCACCCACACACTGAGACAATGGGGATGTTCTATCAGGAACTCACCAAGGCCAGCTGGCCTGGGTCTGAAAAAGCATGGGATAAAACCGGACTCGCTGAACATAGCGGACAAAGAGGTCTACTGAGAACTCAAGAACAATGGCAATGGGTTTTTGATCCTACTGCACGTACTGGCTTTGTGAAAGACTAGGCAGTTTGGATGCTCACCTTACTACACCTGGATGGAGGTGGGTGGTCCTTGGACTTCCCACAGGGCAGGGAACCCGGATTACTCTTAGGGATGATGAGGGAGGGGGACTTGATGGGGGAGGGGGAGGGAAATGGGAGGTGGTGGCGGGGAAAAGGCAGAAATCTTTAATAAATAAATAAAAAAAAAATATATGGCCCTACAACAATGGGCAGGTCCTCCCTTAATTAACTTAACAAGATACACTCAGAGACTAGTTTAGCCTCAGTGATACAGGAAAGGTATGCCTGGAGGATTGTCTCCTAGGTGACTCTAGAGCTGATCCAGCTGTCACTAACCATCTCGCTCTCGTGTGGTCAAGCTATGCTTTCATGCAGTCACATTTACAGATCTCCCTAAACTCGAATGGAGTTTAATATACCTACCAGAGGTGGGTGATGATGATGGCACACCCCTCTAATCCCAGCACTCAGAGGCAGGAGGATCTCTGTGAATATGTATTCCAGGACAGCCAGGGCTACACAGAGAAACCCTGTCTCAAAACAAAACAAAACAAATAAACAACAACACTACCACAAAAATTTTGGAGACTTAAAATCAGTCTACACTTACTGTCTTACAGTCCCCTTGGGTCAAGAGTCCAGGTCCAGGTATTGACTACTTGGTGTCTTTGGACAAACTTTAGCGGAGCTGATACTAGCATTGTCCATCACCACTCACTGTCACTGCCCCCGTGACCTCAGAAGAAATGTCACTGGGTATCCTTCCTGGATTGCTCTCAAGGCATATTTTATAGACTTCCAGTCAATGCATAGCATAGCTAGTGTAGCTCTGCAATGTACTCAACAGCAATGGCCTGTAGTAGTGACCTTTGCGTCACTGTGGCCAAATACCTGAGGGTAACTTAAAGGGAGGAACCGCGCATTGGCTCAGGGCTTCAGAGGTGCAGTCTGTGGTCACTGGCCTCAGTGTTTCTGCATCCAGGATGAGGTGTCACCATGGTGACAGGAGCCTGTTTCAGAGGAAGTTCTCTCCCTCACCTCATAGAAGACAGGAGGCAGGACAAGGGGGAACTCAGGTGGGAGACAGACTGGCTAGAGTTCCAAGGACACACTCCATGAGACTCATTTTCTCATAAGCCCTTTTCATCACCTCCCAGCAATGTTATTCTGTAAATTCATCAAGGGATTAATCATCAATCCTCTCTGGAAAACACCATCAAAGGCATATCCAAAGACATCCACTTTTTGTCTAGGTGTTTCTTAATCCAGTAAAGTTGATAATCAGCACTAACATCATAAATCCCAAGTAACAGCAATATATACTGTTTTTTTTCTGTCCTTGAATCTGTTTATGTACTGTGTTTGCATTGATTGATTTGTGTGTCTTGAACTACCCTAAAACCAGTATACTTTAAACATAGATGAATTTCTTTGCAGACCTTACACAGAACTAAACAGCATGAGAGGAGATGGTGTTAGGGGTCTCAAGGCTGGAACCAGAAAGCAGTGGTCGGGACTTGGATTCTCAAAAGACAATGGAAAAGTCATTGCCGGAGTGGGGGTTGGAGCGGGACCATCTGTGAACAGGGATTCTGTGAAGTTATGGGTTCCAATGCTGCTGATGCTCCAAGCTCCGACAGATTTCTCCAAAGTCATGGCAGCTCTCATTAATCTCAGTGGAACACATACAAATGCACGAGTGTGTGTGTCTGTGTGTGCACGCGCGCACGCATGTGCAGAGAAAGAGAGAGATATGAATGGGTAAGGAGAGGTAGGACATAGGAGGTGAGGTTAGTCAGTAAGTACGCAAAATGTACATATGTAAAATTGTAAAAAAAAAAAAAAAAGATAAAAATAATCCCAGCACTTGGGAGGCAGAGGCAGGCGGATCTCTGTGAGTTAGAGACCAGCCTGGTCTACAAGAGCTAGTTCCAGGACAGGCTCCAAAACCACAGAGAAACCCTGTCTTGAAAAACCAAAAAAAAAAAAAAAAAAAAAAACCAAAATAAAAAAACAAAAAAAATATTTAGAAATAGAAAAACACATTTTTTTTTTAAGTTATAGGTTCCTGCCTGAGTTGCTAATTTGGTGTTGAGGGGTACCTTCCATGACATTCAAAAACAAGGCCAATCCCAGGTCTTTGTCTCATGAGCAGTTTATCATTGTGAGGCAAAGAAAGTTATTAGAAGGCAGAGGGCTCATAGCCACAGAGAAGCTCTTGAAGGTTTATAAATTGCCTCCAGACAGAAAAGAAAGAAAGTAACCACATTCAACTACGATTGATTTCCACTCAAAGCCTCTTGTTACCCCCAGGGTAATTCGTTTGTGGAGAGGCAGCAGAACACAGTCCTTCCCATATGGCTGCCAACAGCGCTAGAAACACAAGTGAAGCTCACAAGGCGACCGAAGTACAGGGTGTGAGTCTTCAGAGTTGGCAGGAAAGAAAACAGAATAGAAACATTTGGAAGGTGGTGCTTTCTTGGAGTGAACACTGAACTGTGCTTGCAGGCTGTGAGACTCAGTCTTGAGTGCCTCTAACCTGTCGTGGTAAGACACCGTGACGCAGTGCTACACCTTGCAGGTGCTCTTTGTGACACCTAGGTTCTTTATTTGAAAAAGAGCGAACAGGGAACTTGAGAAAGCTTAAGACCCCTTCCCACTTTCCACCTCATAGTTACCTGCAGAAGGAATCACGTATGTGTAGCCACGGGCCACGGGGCCGACTGGAAACATTTAGCACACGGATGGGTGTCTGTCTCCTCTACATGATTCCTTCTTGTCTTGTGGTTTATTGTAAAAAAGCAACCGTCTCAATGTATATGTGAAATCAAGCATTTCTCAGCCAACAGTTCTTTTCAGGGGACTCTCCCTCATTTTATTCATTTATTTATTTGTTAAGATTATTTATCATGTGTAGTGTTCTCTCTGCAGGCCAGAAGAGGGCACCAGATCTCATTATAGATGGTTGTGAGCCATCATGCGGTTGTTGGGAAATGAACTCAGGTCCTCTGGAAGAGCAGCCAGTGCTCTTAACCACTGAGCCATCTCTCCAGCCCGGACCCTCCCTCTTAAAGGCATCTGTGTCACTCACAGACAAATTGTGTCATAGTCTAGGAGGACTTAATCATCTGCCATTCATGCCTGTGGGAAAATTCACAAACTGCAATAAAAATATTTGTCATTCCACATAGAAACCAAAGGGAGGAAATGTTAAAAATACAGAAAAATGACCAAAAAATTAATAATATTGATAACTTCAGAGCGATATCATGAAAATCAGCTCTGACTTTCCACAAGCATATTGTAGACATAGCTTAATTTTAGAATGTATTGCTAAGAGTAAAGCGGTGGTCCTAGGCTGACTTTGGTGCAGACTGCTTGTCTTTAGAGAGTCAGTACAGGTGACCTAAGTACCAGCTGATGGCTGAGTGCTTCTAAGTGATGCTGTCCTACGCCGGTCTTGCAGTCGTGGTGTTTTGATTTGGATTTGTTGTTTCTCTGGTTTTGCTTTGGTTGTTTGTTTTGATTTCCAGTGCTCACCTTCTACTGCAGCACAAAAACCAGCCCCAGTCCCAGCCCCAGCCTCAAAGCCTTGGGATTCTGGGGCCTTCTGTGTTTTAGGATAGTTAGGATCTGTGGCAGCGTGAAGTTAATCTACAAACTACGCTAAATAGTGTCGCATACGTGTGTTGTCTTTCTCTTGCTGGTAGAATCCAGCCACTGTCTCTGGAAATGGAGTCATCAAAATGCCAGTGGCTCTGTTATGATTTCCTTCTTCTGGGCACTAGATGTCACACTAAGTCAAGCTTTAGAAGTGACTTGGCTAAATAGGGCGTGGCGATCTCTACCTATTTTTAAAAAACTACAGCTTTTGGGGAAACGTAAAACTTAACTTTGAATTTCTAGTAGAATTCAGAAAATATTTTCTTTTACTCACATACAGACAATTAGAACTGTTAATCAGAGAACAGCAGCTTCTTGTTATCTCTGTTCAATTAAATTACATCTTGCTTACATGCACATAAAAACTGTTTCAGTCCTAAAACAAAGGGATTTTTCTAGAGACAGTTCATGCACACTCATAGGCGGTCATTTGTGAGGCTTTCTCCCCCTTTTGTTGGTTAGTGTTGAGACAGTGTCTTGTGTAGCCCAGGTAGGCCTTGCACTTGTTAGATCGTGGAGGCTGGTCTTGAACTCCTGATCCTCCTACCTCTGCCTTCCAAGTACTGGAACTACAAACTGATAGTCCTTCGTGCTCTGAGATGAGGATAGGCTGTTCTTCCTACAGAGGAACAGACAGGATCCTAACCTGCCAGGGATGCAGAAGGTCAAAGGGTGATGATGATGTAAGGCTTCCTGAGCTCCAGAGCAGGCTGTGCCCCCACCCTCACCCCCAGCCCCCAAAGCTCACTTACTCTGATTGGTGCTCTCAGAGATCTATAGCTATGTATCCTGGCTGGAGATTTGCCTGTGCAGTCTTTTCGTTGTTGTTGTTATTTGTCTTGTTTTGTTTTTTAAGAAAAAGACCTTAAAGAATCTGAAGTCAGTGACTTAAGTCTTTGCTGAAATTTTGATGAAATTCTATTGAAATGTTTGGAATTCATTGGAGGCTAGAAAGAAATAATTCAAGCCAGATTGAAAGCTTATAATTAAGTCGTGGGTTTTGCAGTTTGTTTTTTCAAGTCACTCAGTAATGAGTTTGAGCTGTGTTTAATTATCTGCATGAGTGTAGGCACATATTTCTATTGTAATTGAGGTTGTAAATCATGTTTCCTAGGTTTTCAGGGGTTGTAGGTAATCCATGATGACTAACGATTTTCGCTGGAACCAACAAATACCATTGCCTTGTGTTGAGGTTGCTTTGATAAATCAGATTCTAATTGATAAAATAACATTTTGTGTGTAGGATGTGTTCGTGTGTGGGCGTGCATGTGTAGGATATGCAGGGGCCAGAGTTAGCCTCAAAAGCCATTCCTCGGGATGCTGTCCACCTTGCCCTTGGGAACAGCATGGTTCACTTGGCCTGCAACTTACGGATTCAATCAGAATGTCTGGCCATCAGGCCCCAGGGATCCACCTGTCTCTCTCTGCCTCCCTCGTTCTGAGACTACAAACTCATGCCTCCACCTCCAGATTTTAACACGGGTTGTAAGCATTGACGTCAGGCCCAAAATACTACTCTCCGGATTCATCTGTGTCTTCCTCTAACTCTGGAGATGGGTGAACAGTCATTTGGACAGTGCTTTGTGATTTTGACTGGTTCTGCTTAGTTCTGATTTGGCACTTTGCCCCTAGGTTGTGTTTGAAACAACCCAAGGTCCCTGGAGACGTCCTTCCTTTCTTCTTGCATGCCAAGGCAGGTGGCAGGCACCCGGATGGAGATAGCACAGGCTGCATTTTCTTCTAGAACTCCGATAGCCATGAGGACCACACATGTTTTGGTTGCTTCTTCCTGTCTGGGAATACAGAAAGGCAGCGGCTCATCTTAGTGGAGGATGTCAGGCTGTCTTTGGATGAAATGGGGAAAAGACTGTTTCCTACCAAGTCAAGGGTTGATTTTTGCTCAGTGGATGAGAAGGTCTGCTCTGTATTCATCAAGGACTTAGTAAGTCAGTGGCTTGGAAATAAAGGACTGCCCCTTCTTGGGGATACAGGTGTTACCTGCCCAGTGGAGTAAAACCAGTGACCTTCAGTTTGGTTTGTGCTGTTTGCTTCCTGATTTTCCCACTGACTGACCTTTTTTAATTTAGAGCCTTCAGATCAGTCCAAGATTCTTCATGGTGCACTTTTAAGAAAATGCAGTGGGTTTTGTTTGTTTGTTTGTTTGTTTTGATTTGGGGGTTTTATTTTGTTTTGTTTTGCTTTAAGACAGGAGCTTGCTACGTAGCTCACACTGACCTATAATGCTTTGTAGACCAGGCTAACCTCAAGCTTGCATCCTTCTGCCTCCACCTCCTGAGTGTTGGAATCATAGACGTGTGCCACCATGTCGAGGTTCACACATAGAAATGTATTGAAGCTCATCTGACTTCAATTCAGCCAGGGTTAACTGAGCACCTGCGACGTGCTAGGACCTCAAAAAACAAGCAACAATGAAAACAAATTGTGTCTCAGTCATAAGACACTTGGAAAAGTATGAGGAAGATGAGACAGCCATGCCATTCAAAAACACTGGCTTGAAGTTGGAATCTTAGTGTGAAAGACAGCCATGTGAGAGGCAGAAAGCAAATGGGTCTGGATACAAAAGGAGGGTGGTTTCTTTATGGTCCCTCAGCCTTGATAAAGCTGAGCTCATCTTTGGGCCCTAACCCAAGGAATCTAAATACCCTGCTGCTGAGTATTTTGTTTTATTCAGGGTGGACACCCCCAAGGCCAGATGGGTTTGTGTGGTTTTGTGAGACCAGCCCAGGGGTTATAGACCATGTGGGCTTCTAATGTATCTGTGAACTATATATTTATTTCCCAACAGGTCATGGATTAACAGCAGTCAAAGAAAAGGCTGGGGCAACCCTACGAATCCACAGTGCCAATTCCAGGTCTCCTGAAGGGGTCCCAACTGATGTCAACAACGGACTCTCTGAAAGTGAGTGGTTCACCTAGTGTTCAGGGGATTTTATTATGCTGTGTGCACAACTGCACAGTGGGAAAAAAAGCCCAAGCTCAGATCAGCAAAACGGATTCTAACAGGGGTCTTCTCTCTTGCTGTGACAGATGTGACTCCAGATCAGGACCCTGCCAGAGGCCCCCACACTTCTCCTCCGCCAGGGGCAGCAGGGTCGAGGGGCATGCTGTCAGCCCTCACCAACGCGGTTCAAAACACTGTGAGTCCCGAGCCGGTCCTTTTCCCTAGTGGCTCATTTCTTTTGATCGCTCCATCTCGTGACCCAGATACATCAGAGAAAAGGCAGCCTTGCTCATGACTTTGGATTACAGTTTGTTATGCTGTTTTGCTACAGAGTAGGTATAACCTTGGATCTGAAATAATAAGGGCAAGATGAAATACAGCCCGTGTTTGAAAGAAGAGAGTGATTTAGAAGAGACATTTTCCCCCCAATCTGATTTAACAGTGTCCTTCCCAGCAGCCGCAAGGGCAACATCTGGGTGGGGGAAGGAACTCAGAGCCGGGACAGCTGTTCTTCCTGGATCATGTCTCAGTTTTCTTAAAATTATGAAATCGTCTACATACAAAGGACTCGTAACAAGTCAGGAGGAATAGCCCAGAGACCCGCCCTGCCATACTCCTGCAGCCCCTACTCTGCCCTTCCTTGCAGAACCCTAATGTATCCCTGCAAGTCCTGCCCTTCCTGTTTATTTATTCATCTTTATGTAAGTTGATTTTTAAAACGACTGATACATAACCATTCTCACCCCTGAAGGAAGCTTGCTCTCCTATCGGCAACAAAACACTGATAGTGCTGAAAGGAAGCCGAGGCACCCCAAGTGAGATGGGGGAGCTAGCTGGTCCTCAGGGCCAGGAAGAAAAGACTCACTCTACTATCTAGAACAAACTAACTAGATTTTCTAAAATTTGGCTCATGTCCTTTTTATATTTATTTATTTATTTATTTATTTATTTATTTATTTATTTGGTTTTTAGAGACAGGGTTTCTCTGTGGTTTTGGAGCCTGTCCTGGAACTAACTCTTGTAGACCAGGCTGGTCTCGAACTCACAGAGATACGCCTGCCTCTGCCTCCCAAGTGCTGGGATTAAAGGCGTGCGCCACCACCGCCCGGCCGCTCATGTCCTTTTTAATCACTTATCTGTTTGTGACTTTGAAGAGAGGTGATTGTCCTCCATGCGCAACAGGAGCCAAGAGCTGACGCCAGATTGTGTCATATGAAGTCAGCTCAACAGTGGAGTGCAATGCACTATGGGAGAGAAGGGGACTGTAGACGAGCAGGGGACATTATCTCACACAGTTGTTAGAGGGAAAGTATGCCAGGAGTAAAGAAAATGACTGTCCGGTACTTGCATCTCGAGAGCCCTCGGCTGGGCAGGAAGAAGGAGGCGTATCAAGAATGTTTGAGAAGTCCCATGGCAGAGCCGCTCAAGGGTGCCCATGGGAGTGGAGGAAGCTCATTTGGTAACTCTGGCATAAAAACATGAACTCATGGCTTGTCATCACACCCCCTTTTTAAAATTAAATTTGTTATTGTGTGTGCATCTGATGGGGTAGGGGCACCTGAACTGTGATGCTCTTATGAACATGAGAGCTTTATGGGGTCAGTTCTCTCCTTCTGCTTTATGTGGCTTCTGGGCATGGAACTCAGTCCTCGGGTTCTCACAGTACAATTGCCTTTACCGACGGAGCCATCTTGCCAGTCCTGAGCAATCGATTCATTCTTGAGTGCACCATCCACATCCTCAGCTCCCTTCCGGTATCCTCCTGAACCCGCACAGCCCCCTTCTCACAGTCCCCAGCCCATATGCAAGCTCGCCCTTGTCCAGCAATGCACCTGTGCTTCCTGTTCTCACTTTATTCTCTGTGACCTGTTGTGGCAGGCTGTTGGGGGCCACGTAGAGCAAAGCGTGAGAAAGTACGAGCCGCTGAGGAGCCACCGTCCTCTGTATTAGCTGCTTTTATCGTCGCTGGCACAGAACGACTAGCAGAAATAAGACAGGGAAGAAGGTTTATTTTGCTTGTGGTTTGAGATGCTTTCGTCACTGCTGCTTGGCCCCACGTGCTTGGACAGGACATTGCAGGAGTGGGAGTAAGAACACAGGGGGCTCTTTGCCTTCTGGCAGCCGGGATGCAGAGAAAGAGGAAGGACTGAAGCCCAAATATAACCTTTAAGGCACACCCCACACACACTGGCCTACTTCCTCCAATGAGGCTCCACCTCCTGAAGCTTCTAGAACTTCCTCAAATAACACTGGTAGATGAGGACCAAGGATGTTCATGAGCCAGTGGGGGGGGGGGGGGGCCTTTATACTGAACCCCTAGCATCCTTCAAAGTGTCTGCTTACAAATCTGTTCCATCGTATAAGTATCGATTTGGTCCTGGATTTGAAAACAAATTCTAAATGCCGGAAATGGAAATGTAATTATGGTGATTGAAAAGCACATGTAGATGATATAAAAATAAAATCTGGCATTTTCGTGTAAGGTGAGGAAAATGCAGGTGTTTGCAGGTTGTAATTCATGTTGTCTTGCTGCAGTCCTGTCTGGAGGCTTCAAAGTAAGTGATTCTGTTCATTTGAGCAGTGTGTGCGCGCCTCGGCTGTTTTAATTTCCGCTAAGAGGAAGACAGTGTCTGGCAAAGGGATTTTCCAGACTGATACCTGGCTAACAGAACAACTTCTACAGCTGGAGGTTCACGGAAGGCAAGCTGTCTTCCTTCATTAATGTACTAATTATATTTGGTGTTCGCCGGTTTCCAAAAGTACGCAAGAACCATCCGAAACAGCCTGAGGGGCTGCTGCTTCAGGGCCCTGGATTAAAAAATCATCTAAATCAGCCTGAGTACTTGACATTTTAATAACCCACCCCAAATAATACCATTACTTATGCTAAAATTCTTTCAAATGAACAAGGCAATTGGGTCATCTGTTAATTTTTTTGTCTTGGATACATATCTATTGATATGCCCAGAGCTACTGACACAAATCCCTAACGTGTACTGTTTCCCTCCCCCCCTCAACACCATTTTTTAATAATACCACAATTATAGAACACATGCTTTTTTCGAGAAAAACAAAGCAGGATTTATATAGATGTTCAGTCTCATGGTGTGAAAAACTTGTGGTTTTCTATTGATTGTAATATTTGAAGAGAGTGACGGGTACATGGGAACTGCGGGCCATTGCAAAACAGCAAGCTGTAGGAAAACCTAGTCTCACGTGGTTTTCTCATTTGCAGGGCAAAAGCGTCTTAAGCGGAGGTCTGGATGCTCTAGAATTCATTGGAAAGAAAACCATGAATGTCCTCGCAGAAAGCGACCCAGGGTTTAAGCGCACCAAGACGCTGATGGAGAGAACCGTTTCCTTGTCTCAGGTTGGACTAGAGATCCTCTATCTAGATCCTCTATCTAGATCCTCTCTCGATTTTCTCCTTTCAGCCAATAAAGTCAAAGCACGCGTTCAAACTTAAGTGGCACAATAAGTAGAGAGAAAGCTGAGTTTCTGACACACTCCTCTGAAATCCCCGTGGGGAGCAAGCGCTGTTAATGGTCCCTTGTGCACGATGTCAGTAAACACAGACATTGTGATAAATGCGCATTTGGATATAGGAGTATGCATGTTGCTGTGCATATAGATGAAACATATGTGCATGCGCACACGCGTGCACACGCTCTCTCTCTCTCTCTCACCAAAAGGCAGTATATTAATCACACTTGCATACTTATTTATTTAGTAATCTGTTGAAGATTTTTCCATGCTTTCCAGCTCTGTGCCTCAGTTTATCCCCTGTGCTACGAGGTGACAGCAATACTTCCTGATAACTATGTTGTGACAGTTACATGAGCTAGCCCAGAACCTGATAAGACACACATGTGTACATACGTGTACAACTTCTGTTCCAGGTAAGATGATGATGATATTGGAGCAGTAAAACTTGAGTCTAAAATCTGGCAAATCCTAGCTATTTTTGTTGTAAAATGAAGAGGGGGCCTGAGTTCCTTTCCCAAACTACCATAATTTTTTTGGTCACAGCTGCAGACTAGCTACATTTAAAAGGTTGCACTGTGCAGGGAAGTGTGGTCCTCAGCACCCACAAAGGCCAGTGAAGACGCTACAATTGAGAGAGTGAGTCACAATGGGAGGTGTCAAAGACGAGAGCAGGGTGCGATGGCTGCAGATGTTGGCGCCTCGTGGAGAGCACCTGCAGGGCTGTCAGTGAGCTGGGGGAGGAGGGTGACGGGAACTGACCTGGGCTCAGAAGGGATCACTGTGGCTACTCTGGTGAAAAGAGAGCGGTGGAGGGAGGACCTAGGACAGGGAAGCCTTTCAGCCTGTGGATCACTCTTGTTCCTCACAGAGTAGATCGTGAGGTGAGCTGAGATGTTCAGGGAGTTACTATCTGAGAGAAAACAGGCAGGAAGCTTCGGAGGCCTGGGAGGACCATGAGAGCAGGTTCCTGTCAGATCCCCAGTGAAGGAGGACCAATGGGGCCTGGGAGGACCATCAGAGCAGGTTCCTGTCAGATCCCCAGTGAAGGAGGACCAATGGGGTCTGGGAGGACCATCAGAGCAGGTTCACATCAGAGCCCAGTGAAGGAGGACCAATGGGGCCTAGGAGGACCATCAGAGCAGGTTCCTGTCAGATCCCCAGTGAAGGAGGACCAATGGCGCCTGGGAGGACCATCAGAGCAGGTTCACATCAGAGCCCAGTGAAGGAGGACCAATGGGGCCTAGGAGGACCATCAGAGCAGGTTCCTGTCATATCCCCAGTGAAGGAGGACCAAAGGGAAGACTGGGTGGAAGTGTGCCAGATTCCACACAGCTTAAGGAGCTTGGGGATGGTATGGGTCCTCTGGGTATTGTCAGCTAATGCCAATAAGACGACCCCTACCCCAAACGCTAATGCTCTGAGGTCAGGGCCGCTGCTGAGATTTATTACAAGTGTTAAACCTTCCCAGTGATGGCTTCACTGGGTTATTTTGAAAACCTTAACAGTCAGAACCTTACTAATTTAGTCCTCAAGAGAGACAGGAGAGAGAATTCCTTCCACGGCCTAGCGAGTTCTTGGCTAACAACCTTAAGAACCCAAAAGGAAAATGAGGCTGCCTGTTTTATTGGCACATAATAAACACCAGCCTCTATTCCTGGATGATCTTCCCCCTGTGACCTTGTGGCCTTGGCCCGTGTATTTATGGGGCTCTCTGCAGATATTAAAGGACTCCATAAACCTAATGTCCTTGTAAACTTAATGAGAAATCAAATAAAAGATGCTTAGCACCAAAGCAAGCAAGTGCAGAATATTGTTAATAATGGATAGCCTCCATTCTGTCGTCCTTGTATTTAAACAATAAAATAACTGGAGGAGTTGGGGGTGTCTCTTTCTTAGCATGCACAAGGCCCAGGTTCCATCCCCAACACTGTAAATGTCGGTGATAGGAGGGAAGAGGAAGGGAAGTGAAGGGAGAGGAGAGGAAAGAAGAAAGAAGTTGAGGAAGGAAAGACAGAAGTTATTAATGTGAATGGAAATTCTGCCCAAACATCTATAAGCCGATTTCTATTCAGGGTTCATTTGTTAACCCCTTTCATTGAAGATGCCTCATGCTTCCTTTGTGGAAATTTTTTTTTTTTTTTTTTTTTTTTTTTTTTTTTTTTTTTTTTTTGGTTTTTCGAGACAGGGTTTCTCTGTAGCTTTGGTGCCTGTCCCGGAACTAGCTCTTGTAGACCAGGCTGGCCTCGAACTCCCAGAGATCCGCCTGCCTCTGTCTCCCGAGTGCTGGGATTAAAGGCATGTGCCACCACCGCCCAGCTTGGTTTTTTTGTTTTGTTTTGGTTTGGTTTGGTTTTTTGGTTTTTGGTTTTTTTGGAAAATTTTTTTTTAAATGTAACAGGAAACTCAGGCCAGCTTCTTTCTGTTTTGAAATCTGCCTGGGAACAGAATTCTCAGTAAGATAGCAAAGAATTGGCATTTCTCAGTGTCAGGCTAACTATGGTGCTGTTGGCATACCAAAGTGCATGCTGGCCTCCAGGCACACTCAGTACCTGTGGCTCCTCTTAGCTCTTCTCACCCCAGCTCCCCTTCCTCCAGCTTCTCATTCCTGTATAACCCTGACATTTCTCCATTTCTGCCAGGCTCTTTTTGCTCTTTGCTTTCTCTTTCTTGCTCTCTCTCTCTCTCTCTCTCTCTCTCTCTCTCTCTCTCTCTCTCTCTCTCCTCTTTGCTGTCTCTCTTTCCTTCCTCCCTCGCTCTCCCCGTCTCTCTCCTGTCATGGCTGCATTCAGTCTACCAGCCGGCCATGTTTGTCTGTTACTCCCTCTCCCGACTCTGGGCTCGTCCACTGCCTCTGGCAGTTCTCTCTCTCTCCTGTCTACAATAAACCCCTTCTCCTCAGCCATCCCTTGGAGTAGTCATTTCCTCCTTTATACGTCCAGTGCACCGAAAACTGTCAGTATAGAAAATGTGGACACTTGAGAAAAAGAATCAACCACATGTGGGGAAAACCTCAGTGCGCAGAAGCCCCTGTGTGCTTCCTTTTGCTCTTACTCCTAGGCATGGAGGCTTGCTTTGCTTGGCTCAGAGGAGAAATGAAACAGAATAGGTAAATATTAGTAAACAGTATCAATCGTGTATCTATTTGCCATTCTTTTAAAATGTATATTTTAAATAAAATATAATTACATTGTCTTCCCCCCTCCTTTTCCTCTCTCCAACCCTTTCCATGGGCCCCTTACTCTCTCTCAAATTCGTGGCCTCTATTCCCTTAACGTGTGTGTGTGTGTGTGTGTGTGTATTTCCTTAATTGCTGTAATGTGTGCGTGTGTATAATTTTGAAGCATATAAACACAACCTGCTTAGTCTGTATAAAGTTACATATATGTATATGTTTTCAGGCTGACCATTCAGTTTGGGATACTTGGGGGCCCTTCCCTGGGGAAGACTATTTCTCTCAGCACTTCTTAGTTGCCTATAGGTTTTTGCATAGGTTGAGGCCCCACTAGCTTCCCCCTTCACATTAGCATATCCATTGGTGTTGTCTTTGTTCATGTCTTGTTTCGGTAGCCATGGTGATGAGACTTCATGGGGAACCTGAAAACCTCCTCCCTGAGGACTAGTTTTTTATGGTCACAGAAGGCACCATGCAAGCCTCCAAGGAACAAGAGCCACCCATAGTCCTAGCCAGTTCTGATGCCCATGAACTAAAGCAATGACCAGCATGGGGAAGGGTGTAATAGTGGCACAGATACCTAGGCAGTAACCAACAGCTTTCTAATTGCACCCAATGTCCTCTCAACAATAGGGAAATTATACCTAGTACTGGAAACCAAACCACTCACCCAAAGCTAGTGAGGTCATGAGGGAGAACCCACTACCACCTACTCACAAAGAATCATTTTGAGAAATTCCAAGTGATAAAGGTGATTGTTTTCAGATAATGTCCATCTTCCCCACCACCTCTGTATCTTGCACAGGAAGGCAGCGTGGAAGGAGCTGTCTAGTACATGACCATTGTGTCTCTGCAGATGCTGAGAGAGGCCAAGGAGAAGGAGAAGCAGAGGCTGGCCCAGCAGCTCACAGTGGAGAGGACTGCACACTACGGGTTGCTTTTTGATGAATATCAAGGTTTGTCACACCTGGAAGCCTTGGAAATTCTGTCCAATGAGAGTGAGAGCAAGGTACATCCACATGGGTCATTTGAACAGCCTTATTGGGTGATGCGTTTCCTTAGCAAAACAACATGTTTTCTCACCTCGTGACTTATGCTGAGGTCTCACGTGCTGTCCAGTTTGATGTCCCCTCTAGATGCTTATGGTTTCCTCTCTGCCCTGTGCTCACCTGTTATTCCACCTAGCCCAGAAGGCTCAGCAAATCAAGAGTCCTTACTACTCTTCTTCAGGGCAGAAAAGGCTGCTCTTAAACTTGCCTGCCAGGCCCTCTTTTTGGTGATCTCATTCCCCGATCAGAGATCCCTCACCAGCCTGTGCCTTTATTCTACCCAGTGAAGACGGAACGGCTTGTGTTTCTGTTAGACTGTGGACCTTAAGTGTGTGTTCTTTCATGAGTTCAGTGTTACTTATTTGGTCACCTTCATCAGAATATCTGGGTCAAAAAAAGACAAAGCCATCCCTCCAGGACCTATTTGAAAATGCTCCCACTGAGAAACCTATGAAGCCTAGATCACCAAACAGACAGTATACATTCATACTCTCCCATATGACGCCAGGAAGATGATTCACTGTGGATTGGAGGCAAGGCTAGGCTACGTGAGACTCTGTCTCAGGAAAGAAGCCAACCGTGCTAGCGGGATGGCTCCATGGGCAAAGGCACGTGCTGCCAAGCCTGACTACCCGAGTTCAATCTCCAGGACGCCCAAGGTGGACGGGGAACTGATTCACGCCCAGGCTGTCCTCTGGCCTCCGTGTGCACACACAAATAGAGTTTAAAAATTAAACTATTTTAAAAAAGCAAGCGAGCAAGCAAAACACTGTTGAAGGATAATTTTTTTTAAAAAAATGAAACAAAACGATGAAAATCATGACTCATACTGATACAAAATAAGCACCTAATAAAGATCTTATTTAGCTCATTAATTAAATGAAGAAAATAGGCAGGTGTTCTGGCCAGCTGTAGAGAAAACCAGAAAAAGAATGTTGAATCATAGTTGCAAATAGACCCAAGTTTGCCAAAGGGGGAGGGGGCGGGGGGAGGCAGCTTGCCCTCCGCCTGCAAAACTCACCTAAAATCTGGCTGCGTGTCTGCAGAGAGACGGCTTTGCTTTGCACTGCCATCAGCCTTCCACAATTTGCACGGTTGTAAAATTGCTCCCTACATTCAGAATCTCATAATCCGGTAAAAATAAAAATGCAATTTCCCACCAAAGCACAAAATTCTCCCCGTGAAAGCTGAGTCTGGAATCAGCCTTTATGCTATTATGCATCAATTTGAGGCTGTGGGAATCTGGACCTCTCTTATTGCAATCTGCTTGACATGACAATGATGGTAAAACCCGCCTTGCCAGGATTTCTAAAGGGATTCCGTGAGATAGCGTGCAAAAGAGCTCGTAGCAGCAAGCCTGGTACAAATAAGGTGCTCAGTAAATGCTAGCGGCTGCTTAGCGCACCCACGGGTTTGAGTAAACATAGTGTTGACAGCTTTGTATTTCACATGCGCTCTGATGCTGTAAATATCTGTTGTTGTTATTATTTACAACATTACAGGAGACTGGCCCCTACCCTGACAATAATAGAGAGGTTGCATTCTGGTTGGTTCCATCACAGACCTCAATTGCAAAGCAGCCCTTGGGTTCTTCAAACAATCCTCCTGCCTCAGCCTCTTGAGTGCTGAGATTACAGGTGTGAACTTCATAAGGTCCCATCCATGAGGAGTTGGCTACGTTGCTCTGGGCCATACAGCGAGACAGCACAAGAGAGTGGAATGACCCACTCACTCAGGCCCAGGAAGCAAAAGAGAGGAAGAGGCCAAGACCTCACAGCCCCCTCCAAGGATAGGTCTCCAGTGACCTAACATCTCTCCCTACCCCCACCCACAAAGGCTCTACCACCTTCCAGTAACTCCAAGCTAGGGAGCAAGCCTTCAACTCAGGGACCTTTGGGGAACATCCTAGAGGGGTCCATATCTTCCTTCCCTTTGTGCATTGTTTCCATAAGCTTTGCTTTCTTTCCCCAGCCTGGAGCTTTCTGTGACATTCAGGGAGAAATGCAGAACTTGTAAAAAGTTCTGAGTGCTGCTGTCATAAGCAGTCTTACAAATCTATGTGAAAACCAGCAGAAGTCATTTTCACTCCTGTGACAGCCCAGAACGGAGAACCTGGTCAGCAGGCAGCTTCCTGTACTCAGGGGTTAGATTAAAGGACACAGGCCCTCAACAGGAATACAAGCGGAAGCCCTTATTGAGGTCTTCAGGCACAGCTAATGACACACTGTGGCTACCAGAGATGTATTTATAGCACGGTGACTGTGGGTGATGGAAATGTACATATTCAAAATTGCTAAAAGCATAAACTTGAAACATTCTCACCACAAAAATGGTGTGAGGCAATGTTTCATAGATACGTTCACTGGCATGATGCACCCAGTGTGTACACATGTCAGTCACCACGCTGTGCCCCATAGATACAAGCATGGTGACATGGGCCTGAATCCCAGCCATTGAGGAGCCTGAGGCAGATTGGCTTCAAGTTCGAGGATTGTCTGGGTTACAGCATGAGTTCAAGGCCAACCTTGACAACCTAAGGAGACTCTGTCTCAGATTAAAAAGTGGATGAAAAGAAATTTTAAAATGACGGAGGATAAAGCTCAGGGATAGATAATGCACAGGGTCCTGTGTTCAGTTCCTAGCGCTGAAAGAAATTATTTAAATTCAGTCTAAACTTAAAAATAAGGGCCAGCAAGATGGCACATCTGGTGCAAGCACTTGCTGCCAAGACTGTGACCTGAGTTTGATCCCTGGCACCCACGGAGCAGAGGGAGAAAATCTCTGCCCTTTATGTGCGCACACAGACACACACATGCACACACTAAACATGTGAGAAATAAAGTAAATAAGAAAAGGACTTCAGGCCTTTGTAGTTTGGAGGGAGGTAAAAGGCTTACCTAGCATATGAAGGGTCCTGAGTTCAAGTCTCAACCACCTCGAAAACAGACAGTAGGAAAAAACCTCACAGGATGACTCCCTAAAATTGAACTCTCAATAAATACATCCTACAAATTATTTGAGACACACTAAGAAAATAATCATTGCGTGTCTGAAACACAATTTAACTGAGTTGCCTATGTTTACCTGGCAACCTTACGTGTCTAAGGCTCCAACTGTCTTTTGCCTCAAACTGCTGTGCATGGGTAAGGGAGATACCATTGTTCCAACTCCACCCACATCCCCTTGCAAGCACCCGCTTCTAGTCATCACCCGGGTTCACACTGCCTCAACACAGCTCAGGAAAGAGACCCTCTCAGTAACCTGGAGGGCACTCTGGAAGAGGAAGCATCCTGTGTGTCCTGTGGACTCTCCTGTGTCCAAGTTTAAAAGGAGTATTGGATGGCACCATTCTCTAGTGCTTTATGGTCTTCTGAGTCCCGTCAACCCGAGGAAGTAGAGAGGACGCTGCCATTTGAAAGCTGTGGATAAGAAAGGACGCTCATTACGTCCACTGTTATTTCATTGACTGAGACTCAGGCACAGCAAGGAAAAAGGAAGGCAGGAAGAATTGGTGCTGGAGAGAGGGCTCAGTGGTTAAAAGTACCTGCTACGTAATCATGAGGACTGGGGGTCAGACCTTAACACCCACATAACAACGTAACAGTCCGTGCACACCTACACCACACTGGTCTTCATGCACACACATCGTCATCGTGCACACACACACCACATCATCATGCACACACACACTGTCATTGTGCACACACACCACACTTTCATCATGCACACCCACACCACACTGGTCTTCATGCACACACATCGTCATCGTGCACACACACACAGTCATCGTGCACACACACACTGCACCTTCATCGTGCACAACACAACACCACACCATCATCATGCACACCCACACCACACCATCATCATGTACACATACACCACACCATCATCATGTACACACATCACACCATCATCATGCACACACACACCACACCGTCATGTACACATACACTGTCATCGTGCACGCACACACACCACACTGTCATTGTGCACACCCACACCACACCGTCATCATGTACACACACACCACACCATCATCGTGTACACACACACCACACCGTCATCATGCACACACACACACCACACTGTCATTGTGCACACACACACCACACCGTCATCATGCACACACATCATCGTGCACACACACACACACACCACACCTTCATTGTGCACACACATATCACACCTTCATCATATACACACACAGTATTAAATAGGATCAGATTGGTTCTAAGCCAGACCTGGCAGTGTGATACATAATAAATGTGAAAAATAAATCATTTTGTTTCCATTACACTCAGTTGCATTTTTTTCTTTTCATGGACACCCTGTGTACCCTCGTGTGACCTGAACAATACTCTACATAGTACCAAGCAGTCAGTCAGCATTCCTTTAGTATTGAAGAATGCATGATTATTTATTATTTATTCTTGAATCCAACTACAATTCAGTGCACATCACTGTGGCCCAATGGAGAAAGAGAACATAATAAAAGCCAGGCTCTCAGAAGGCCAAGGCCAGAAGGACTGGCCAGGAGCCACAGAGCGGGGCACATTTGCTGCTACCTGCCGAACTGCAGGGCTAATGGGCTTCCTGTTGATTTTCTGCCAAGTGTCCTCCAGAGCCTTGGGCAGGCACCCAGTGATGTGCTTAAGCACTCAGGAAAATGGAGTCTGTCAGCCTGGATGCCCTGCCTGACTCTTACCCTGGTGTGTTGATCTACTGCCCCATGAACATTGCAACCTAACCCAGGGCGGACTGAGCTCCTCTGCGGATGCTCCCTCCAGCATCTGACTTGCAAAATGAAAAAATAAAAACTTACAGCCTTACCTCATTTTCTAATATGATATTTCATGCCCCGTGACCAATCTAGAAATTCAAATTAGTCTTCAGAGGATGGCTGGCCATCTGTACTTGTTTTGAAGTGTGCACAGAGGGTACTGTCAAAAGAGACTCCGAAGGGGAGCAGGGGTGAGGTCAGTTCTCTCCCAAGCTCTCCTTGCCCAGCTCCTTAGCTTCCCTAAGGCAGAGTGACCCTGCTGTGCCCTTCCCCCACATCTATTCAGGCTGAAACCGTTGATTTGGGTTTCTTCCTTCCTCCACAGCAGTGGTTTTCGGCCTTCCTGATGCTGTAACCCTTTAATACAGCTCCTCAGGTTGTGCTGGCCCTCAACCATATAATTATTCCACTGCTGCTTCCTAACTGTAATTCTGTGACTGTTAGGAATCGTAATGTCAATATCTGATATTCAGGATATCTGATACACGGCCCACAGTTTGAGAAACTGCTCTAGACTCTTAGCACTCAGAAAGGAAAAAGTATCTTGGGCATTTTGGTAAACTTAGGGTAAGTCTTGTCTAATAAGTACTTATGTAGCTATGTGTGTGTGTGTTTGATATTTCATTTATTGAGCATCATAGGTTTTAAGCCAGTTCTTTTGCTTTAATGATCAAGGTGACCTTGTAAGATAGATATAAACAGCCCCTACTTCATAGAGAGAGCCAAGGCATAGGAATATAAATTATACAGGGTCAACAATTAGTGAGTGAGGAACTGATATTTGAGCTGTCTGGAGGTCAAAATGTGTTTTAACCACTATGATAAATGGTTCCCACCCTCATTGACCAGCGCCATTTGCTTCATATTTGTTCTTTACCGCACAAGGGACCATAAGGAAATGCGGGTCCTGCTTTAGGAGCGAGGTAATTAGTCCTGCGTTGCAACTTGTTTCTATAACAGTAATTCAGAAGCTGAGGCAAGAGGAGCTCAAGTTCAAGACCAGCCTGGACCTTAAAGTCAGTCCAAGGCCAGTCTGGAATATATACTGAGATGTAACAGGAATAGCAAAAGAATGAAAAGCCTGAGGCCCAGGGAGCCGATGCTCTGAACGGGTGGGCATAGAGCCAACTTTCCCTTACCTCCCACACTGCTGTTCTCTCACTTCAGTCTTGGGAAAACTGAGAGAGGTGGGTGGATCTCTGTGAGTTCGAGGCCAACCTAGTCTGTGTTCACGAGAAGAAACGATGACACTTAAGATGATCATTTTTTTTTCCAGGTCCAGTCATTTTTAGCATCGCTGGATGGAGAGAAGCTAGAACTCTTGAAAAATGACCTAATTTCTATCAAAGACATCTTTGTAGCCAAAGAATCAGAGAGTGAAGCAAGTCCAGAAGAACAAGGTAAAGAGACGTAAACAGCAAGATAAACCCATGGGACGCAGTTGCTGAGAAACAGCCCTTTGAACTGGGGTTTACTTAATTCCAGTGCTCATCTTGAATGCCCTGTGCAGCTGTTGTGGGTACCTAGACTGGTCACAGTATAGTCCTCTCTTTGCTGAGCAGGAGCCCCTTTCTCTGCATGGTTCCTGGCTCGTCACCAGCCCAAAGTTAAATGACGAGAGCGCAGTTGGCGAGGCCTAACTGACTACCGTGGACATTGCACTTCTAATTCTGCGTGTTGATGTTGTCAGCTGCGGCTGATGACCATGGTGCATAAGTCTTGATAACTTTGTTATTCCTTTGCATCCCTGTGTGGAGGAGTTGTGCATTTACATGTGGCCCGTGTGAATACATGGGACGTGGAGATCTGAATAGTACAGTTCTGGTGTAGGAGGCTGGTAGCCTAGCAACACAACAGTGCCTAGCCGCATGAGAACCCCAGTTCAGTTCCCGGCACCACACAAGAATTACAGTTCTGCCCGTGGTTGTGCCATTTCTCCAAGTGCCCCAGAATGAGGTGTTTCAAGTTGAAGGTCACGGAGTGAGTGAGTGAGGTATACACATCTCGACAGCCTTCCCCCTTGTCTTAGTTGCTTTTCTATTGCCATGAAGAGACACCATGGTGAAGGCGGTTTATAAAAGAAGGCATTTAACTACAGTTTCAGACGATTGGTCCATGACTACTATGGTGGCGAATGTGGAGGCAAGCAGACAGGCATGGAGTGGGAGCAGTAGCTAAGAACTTACATCTAGCAAGGACCTTTGAAACCTCAAAGCCCCCTCCCAGTGACACACCTCCTCCAACAAGGCCACACCTCCTAATCTGTCCTAAACAGTCCATCAACTGGAGACAGCATTCAAATATATGAGCCTATGAGGCCATTCTCATTCACTCCCCCACACCCCTCAGAAGTGACCTGAACCCACCAGCATCCAGAGCCTATATAAGAGAAGCAAGGCTTCTTTTAAGAAGAGAAAAGAATCTCAAAGTTGGCCATTACCAGTTACCACACTGGTCATCCACTTGGGAGAGGAATAGAGTCAAGTATTTGCTGTATACAGGGTGCCTTCCTAGGGATATGACAGTTATAGGCACCATACCACAGGGGCTTCCTGGAGTTTGTGCCAATGGTCAGAACAACCGCAGATACAAGGTTAGCTGCTTCTAGGAGCAATAGAAAATCCCACTGGAAACCTTTTCAGTAACTTCTTGAACAAGTCCCCTGGCTCTGATGAAAGGAGAATATATCTCTACTACATCCTAGAGACAGTGCTGCGTAGTCCAGGAGCTGTCGGAAGGGTTCAGAGTAATACATACATAAAAACATACGCTACGGATCTTGGCATACAGAACTGCTCAAATACGTTGGCTGGTGTTTTTGCTGTGCAGTGTGTCAACACAATACCAGGGAGACTGGGGAGTCAGAGTAAGCTGCAGCTTTTATCCATCATTGAACCTGTCATGCCCTACCATGCAGAGTGGTGACAATACGCATTCACACTGTCACCGTCAAGTCACGGAAACGTTTTGTTACCAGATGCAGTATTATATGCCTTTAACCAAAGCTCAAACACAAAGGCTTTGGGGACCCAAGATAAACCTATAGATGCCCCTTTCCAGCCCTAACCATCACCCCAATCAGGCTCTTCTTCAAGCTCATGATACTGAATTAGATCTTGATTCTGCTGGCGTGACATTCAGAAAAGATTTTTTAAAATGGGCCCCAGAGCTGAGAAGAGGGCTCAGCCAATAGAGTGCTTGCCAAAATCGGTGACATACTCCTGTAATCTCAGCCGGGAAGAGGTGGCAGAAGCAAGGTTGTGGGCCAGCTAGTCTGGCCTCTCCCTCTTCCGTGAAGTTCCTGGTCAGTGAGAGACCTGGACTCCAGCAACATGGGAAAGACCCCTGAGGAATGAACCAGTGTTGTCCTCCAGCCTCTCTAGGCATGCTGCAAGCACATAGCCACAGCCACAGATGCATCCACACCCACACGGGGACACATGAACACACACACACATGCACACCCACAACTCCATGTTCTCATAGACATCAGATACGTTGCTAACAGAGTGAAATCACACCGCTTCTCTTCGGTGCCGCTCCTTAGAGAGGAGACTTGAGTCTGTACTGCTGAAAGAAAATGTCGCCACAGGCAACGTGGTACGTTTTCATAATACAGAGCCTCATTCTGTAAATTGAGGTTTTTGGATTTCACACACAGACACGCAAACACGCACATGCACACATGCGCACGCACACACACCGAAGTGCTAAATGTCATATTTTGAGAAAATTGGGGGCTGGAAGGTGGAGAGATGGTAAATTTGTCTCTCTTTCCATGACAAAAGCCTATTAGCTCCTGTAATAGATCCATTTTCCCTAAAGGGCATCTCCAGATGATCAAAACACTATTAATTTTCATTAACTTAATTTAATAAATAAATGTCATTTAGACTCTTAATGAGGCTCTGGGAGAGAATACCAGAGGTGTTGTTGTAGAACCAACCCCACCCCGTGGTGTGTGGCAGCTCCGGGAGGGTGGAGGGGTTACCCAAAATCCGGAGGGTGGAGGGGTTACCCAAAATCCGGAGGGTGGAGGGGTTACCCAAAATCCGGAGGGTGGAGGGGTTACCCAAACACACGGGAAAGGAATTTTATCAGCGGAATGTGAAAAAAATTCCAACAGCAAAATTCTGGCAGAAATCTAAGCATTTTCATCAGGTTCCTTTTGTTGTTGTTGTTGTGATTTTTTTGTTCTTATAAATGCACTTATATTCCTAAAAGCCTCTAACAACTAAATAATTTATTTGGTAGTCTCAGGAAGTATAATAATAAACTGTCATCTTCTAGATATATTTAATATTGGGCTCCTGCACACTAAATAACACTGGCTCATGGTTTGCACGCCTGTCTTTCCGGCACAGTGCAGGCTCATCAAACGGCATGGCTCTCTAATTTGCTTTACCATGACTCTGAGGAGAATTTAAAAGTCCATTTTCTGTTTTTATTGCCTTGGGGAAGTTCTCTTGGCCATGTATACAGGCCGAGAATAGCAGTAATAGTCTTCGTGGCAACATTTATTTTCATCTGCTTTTATCTATTTATTTCTGGTGATTTTTTTTCCCTCTGAGATACATGCTAAAAGTTACTGGTATATGTCCAGTAGAATTGACGCACATTTAAAAGCTGGACCCACCTTAAGTACTTGTGTTTTGATTTACTGTGGATTCCCACCAAATGTATTTAACCTTGTGTGTCCATGTCAGTGGACATGGTTTCCATTTTTCCAAAACAACTCAACAATGTTGCGTTTGGCTCTTATAGTAACTAAAGTGGGAAGGATGGGATTCTCATAATGCAGTGCCAGGATGCTTGCTTAGCATGAGTAACTCTCCAAAAGTACAAAATAAAATTTACAAAAGGACTAAGAGTGAGTTTGATTATCCCCAGCTAATGGGGTGTGGGGCATGGGGGGACAGGAAGTGGTAAGCTGAGGCAGTCTGGTGGAATCTCCCTTCCTTCCTCTCTCTCCTTCCTCCTCCTTCTCACCCTCCCTTCCCACCTCCGCTCCTTGGCTAATGGAGTCTCTTCAGGCATCCACACTCCTGCTCTGAGAACCACAGTGCAGAGGAGCACTTCCCTTCCTGGCTAAAGAGTTTTCCCCTCCTTGCCTCATCCTGAGGCTCTGTCTACCCCCAGGTCACACACCTCACCTCTGGCCTCCTTAGTGTCCCCTGAACTTTGACAGGCACATTCCCTGCCACTGCCAGGCTGCAAGGCTGTGTCTCCCCTTACCTCTGAGGCTGTCAGGTGGTGGCTGCACCAATTCTATCTTTCACTTTTTAGTTACCATATGAACCAAACACAACAATGTTGAACTGTTCGCAAAACTGGAAAATTCGGGTGAATGAGTTCTTATGTACCACACTGACAGGAACACACAAACACTAAATGTATTTGGCAGGAATTGACGCTTAATCAGAACAAAAACGTTTCAGGACTGTCCAGCTTCTAAGGGTGTGTCCGTTCTTCATAGCTTCCCTCCTTCCTTCCTCCCCTTTTCTGTTCAGGCCCCCACAGCAAGCGCCACAGTGTGCCTCATAAACAGCAGGGACTTTTTCTCATGGTTTAGATGGATTTCTAAGATCAGGTGCTAGCAGATCTGGTGTCTAGGCGGGGTCCATCTCTGGGCCACAGGCGGGGTCCTCTAGCTATGTCCTTCCATGGGGGCACAGGCCAGCCAGCTCCCTGGGGACTTTTTCAAAGGACACTAATTATTCCCGAGAATGCCGTGGTGCCATGACCTAAAGCCCCGGCTGCTCATAATATTACTCAACACGAGTTCTAGGGACTCACAAACATTCAGAGTAAAGCTCTTGCTAAATAATAATAATAATAAAATAAATAAATAAATAAATATTTTAAAGTTCCTAAGTTATAGCCACCCCATCCTTCTCCCACGGTTTATACTTCTCCATAAAATTCACCACTTGACATAAATGTTTTGTTTATCCATTTGTTTATTGACCTGTCTCCCTTGTGAGAATATAGATCATAATAAACAGATCAACGACACACATTTTGAGCAGACCCACAGGCCGCCCTGGCTATCTTTATGAGCTGCCTATTAACCATTTTTCTATAAAGCTGAAACTAGCGTATCCAGGCAAGTGTGAGGTACAGTGTTTCTTGCATGCCTTAGCCTTCCCCAAAGGTACGCCTGGGTTCTGGCATGAGCCTGGGTGCACTCACGGAGGGCTTTGCACACGTACCATCAGACCAGATTACTTTTATTCTCCCCCCAAGGGAGCTGCGAAACCAGAGTCTGTACTTCAGCAACTGCCTGAAGGTTTAAGATAGCTTTGTCTTGAAGTCACAAAGGAGAGAAGGACACTGCAACTTTTAAAGTTCTTTGTTGAATTTTCCTACCAGGAATATCTATTTTCATTTCATGATATATGACTATACTATATAACAAATATCATGTGATTATTGTATTGTAGACATATGGTAAATACTGTATCATCAAGGTGATATTTTCTTTACCAGGTACTATGTTCCAGTCACTGGGTTAGGAATGAGTTAAATTCCTCTCTGTCCTTAGGTAGCTTCCAGTCTGATAAAATAGATTATTAAAAAGTATTAGAATGCCTCTCAGGTATCCTAGGGAACCTTGGGAAATTTCTCCAGAGAGAGGATGTTACATGATGTACACACCCAACTGAGAATTCTGCTCACTCAGCCCTGCAGCCCTTCCTCAGCAGGGCACCCTGGGCATTATCAGAGTCACAGCCTGAAGCCTAGCAACACTCTGGACACCAGGCCTCTCAGGCCTGACATGGGTCGTGCTTCTATCTGTCCTCTTATTCTTTTACCAACTAGCTATGGGCCACTAGAGCTGTGGTCCCAAAACGCGCAAGGCCTCTCCCTACCCTCTGTGGTGTCTGAGCCAGCCTAGGGGTGCCCTTGTGCCAGAGGCCTGCAGCTAGGCCTTGGCAGCCCTCTTCAGGCAGCCTGCCGCTTCCCTGCTGTGCTCACCAATTGAAGACGTGACATCCATCTTCCCAGGCAGCCCCAAGGCACACTGCCACTGCCTCTCCTTAGTCTACCCCACGTACAGGCTGCAAAGTCAGGAGAGCTGCCACATTCTGAAGGATGAAAAATAAATAAGTCACGCTCCTTACTTCTGTCATGTTCTATTTCTAGGCCTAGAAGAAAAGGGCGAAGAATTTGCTAGTATGCTTACCGAACTCCTGTTCGAATTACACGTCGCCGCCACACCTGACAAACTCAATAAGGTCAGAAACAACCCATTCTGTGCCTTTGGTTTTGAAGGGACTTGGGGAGGTAGGGTCTCAGTTGTAAGATTCCACAGAAATGGAAAAACACCAAACCCCTATGGCACCGCCGAAGGAGAGGAGTCTGAGGTCGGTAATTAGTATCTAAGGGGCAACGTGATGTCTGCGGGAATTCTGGGACCTGCCTTCTGTAATTTTACTAGTGATTATCTGTGACCTTGAAAAAGTCAGTTAATCTCTCACAGTGAAATAGAAATTTCTGTCAGAAGCCGGTTATCTTCAAAGTGAGGTGGAGGGGAATCACCAGGGGCCTTTTCCAGACTCTACTCTTTGCCCTGCCTCTTAAAGAGAGAGGCCAGTTTTGAGAGTTGAGAGTCATACCTCTCCTCCCACCGGGGCTGCTGCTGCTGCTAGAACTGTCTTAGGACGGTCCAGCTTTGGCGGTCCAGTTTCCTTTAACACCACAGTGCATTTTGCAAGTTAGTACAGAGTCTTGCTGTGGGGTTTCCTATGAAGACACTGAACATTAAATGGTTTTTTCTCTCCTTTTCTCTTACCTTATCTAGCAGAGGTTTGTATAGCCACTCACCTATCCCAATGCGTGAAGAAAGGGCAGAATGAGGTATAGAGGTGGCAGATGGGTAATTTCTTTCTCTCTGTTAGGGGTCCCTGATCCGGCAGCTCAGGGACTTGAACACTGGGAAATCGCCTCGTTCGTCTCCTTGCAGCACTGGTGGGAGAGGAGCGTGGGGATTTCTCAGTTGCGTGGGTCAGCCTTTATTCCCAAAAGAGGATGTTTTAGGATGCCTCTCCCCTAATCTCCTAGCTCTTAAATTCCCGCCCCCCAACATTCTGACCTGTTAAGCTTGGACGCATAGGCTTTACGGTAAGTAGTTCAGCGTCAGATGAGTGACAGTGTCTACTTAAGCAAACCGTGTGAAGGATCTGATGAGTCCTGCATGAGGCTGAACTTTCTCTGAATTCAGGAAGCCACAGACCGGACCAGGGAAATGGTTTCTGCAGCTTCCAAATCGCCACGATTTTGTGGGTCAGGGGTTGTTTATGCTGCACTCCTGGTAGGGGTTGGAGGGCCCGCCCTGAGTCAGAAGGAGCAAAGCCATGGTTCTTCCTTCCATCACTATACATTATCGGTTCTGAGATGATTAGAAAAACCACTACATGAGGAAATTCGCTGTAGCCATGACCCTTTACTAATTTCTAATGCCTACAAGAAAAGCTGCAGCTCGTCTTCTGTCGCTGGCCATGAAACACGAAGACTACACCGTACATGGTACAGCCTGTCTGTTCTTTTTATTCTCATCTGAATATCATTTTAAAAGATTCTCTTTAGGATCTGGAGCGATGGGCTCAGAGGGTAAGAGTACTGACTGCTCTTACAAAGGACCCAGGTTCAATTCCCAGCACCCACATGGCAGCTCACTGCTGTCTGTAACTTCAAGATCTGAAGCCCTCACACAGACATACATGCAGGCAAGACACCAATGCACGTAAAATAAAAACAAATCAATTATCTCTTAAATGGCCTTTCTAAACTTCTAGAGCCCTTCAACATGCTCTGTGCACTTTCCCTTCCACCCTCTTTCCCTCGTCTATAGTTTCTACAAACAACGAGGTTGCCGTCTTAGGCCCTGAAGGAATGGCCCCACACATCCACCCTGGAGGGTCCGGCTTGAAATGACTTGGTTTCCCCATTCCCATGGCAAATGTCTTGTTTGTTTGGGGCCTTTGCAGGCCATGAAGAAAGCTCATGACTGGGTAGAAGAGGATCAAAGCCTGGTGTCAATAGATGTGACCAAAAGACCAGAGGAAGAAGAGAAGAAGGAAGAAAAGGAAGAGCAAGCCAAAGAACCCGAAGAAGACAAAACGGGGGGAAAAGGAACTAAGACTGTAGAGGTAAATCCACACCACATCACCCACAGTTATCAATAATTGCTTTATGTCAGCTTCTTTTCAGGTGTGTATAGCCACTTCCCATTCACACCGTGCCCTGCCTTCTAGAAAGTGAGAGTTCCCCTACTCGAAGACGCCATACGGCTTAACTTCCTGTACACTTCCGCACACTTTGTAGCTTGTCTCCATAACTTCATAATTTAGAAGCAGCAAGATCTTCCGGAGCATAGTTGATTTATCTTTACAGTAAATCTCCATCTTACATGCAAATTTGTTACTATAAATTTCCTTTATGTTCCCTCACTAAGGAGGTAATTGAAGCTCTTTTCTTCCCCTAAAAACGTTCATGCTGTGGCTTCTTTGCTGCAGTTTAATGTCTATGCGATGCTTTATGTCCTGCCCGTGCTCCAGAGTCATCTGCGCTAATTGCTCGCTATGCCGGGTTCGAACTTTCAAGCGACTAAGGGAGATCACGCGGAGGAAGCGTGTTCTCTAAGGAGCTTTCCTTCCACACCTCACTCACCACCTGCCTCTGTTGAGGACACAGGTGTGACTAGGCTTGTCTTATCCCTGGGGACCTGGCAGCGCGCGTGTGCGCACACACACACACACTGTATGCACCGTTTGTCTCTGTGCGGAGGTCAGAGGTTGACTTTTCCCATCCTTTTTAGTCACTCTCCATCTTATTTCCTTTTGAGTTCATGTCTCACACTGAACCTGGAGTCCCCCAGTTGGCTATGGCCCATCACCCCCAGGGATCAGCTTGTCTCCATCCTTCAGTCTGGGGTTAGAGGTGTGCAGGTGAGGATCCATACCCGGTCCTCATGCTCATGCAGAAGCACTTTACTGACTAAAGCATCACCCCACCCTTGAGTTATATACGGATACAGGATCACATCATCTAGGGGCGGGGGGTAGCTCAGTAGTATAGTGTGTGCTTAGCAGCATCTCTTTTTTTTTTTGGTAAGGTGACAGGGATTTTTGGAAAGAGGTTTGTTTTTGTGAATAATTCCCTTGCGTGCATTCATTTCAGGAAGTGTACATGTTATCCATCGAAAGTCTTGCTGAAGTAACTGCGCGCTGTATTGAGCAACTTCATAAAGTTGCAGAGTTAATTCTTCATGGACAAGAAGAGGAGAAACCAGCTCAGGACCAAGCGAAAGTTCTGATAAAGTAAATGCCACTTTAATTCTTACTTTTTAAATTGTGTGTGTGTGCTCCCACATGTGTGTGTCTGTGCGTGTACATGTGTGTACATGTGTGTGCATGCGTGTATGCCATTCAAATGCACATATGCACATACTCCAAGCAGCTGAAGATTTAGATTTTCATGTCAACTGTTCTGTTACTCGATGGTCATTTCAAAAGATAAGGATGCCCTTAGGAAATATGTTATATAGTAGTAAATAATAATAATGTAACATAGGAGATTTAAGAGGAGACATAATAAGCTGGGCGTTAGTGGTGCACACCTTTAATCCTGGCACTCGGGAGGCAGATGCAGGTGAGTCTCTGTGAGTTTGAGGCCAGTATAGTCTGCAGAGTGAGTTCCAGGACATCCAGGGCTACATGGGGAAGTCCTGTCTTGAAATAGACAAAAAGAAAAAGAAGGCACACTAAATCATTCAGCACAGAACATTGAGGGGAATTCTATTTTTATGCCACACCAGCAGAGCAAGGATATCCTAAAGTAGACAAACACACACCACCGGTTTAGAGACTTTACGGGCCCTGTATAGTCTATATTTCTGGACATGATAGCCACTGCTGCAAGCCAGTTCTCTGTAGGCTGCATTCCTGCATCATGCATTTCAGTTTAAGTTCTTCAGTAAGCAGTTGTTGTTATTATTAGTTTATCTAGTGTTATGCAAACACTATACATAAATATATACATGTATATGTATATATATGCACACTGGAAAACAGTTGGTGTGGAATCTTCTTGAAAATCAAAAACAGAGCTAAAAATAAGTCATTAACTTTTATGTGTATAATTATATATTATGACATGGAATGTTAGCTGATGTCCAAATATCCCTCCATTCTTACTGAAACAAGGGAGCCCAAGTAGCCCCCAAGAAAATACATTGGGACACACACACACATACACAAACACACACACACATTATCCACATTACTTCCCAGCTTGCTAATCTTACTACATCTGACAAGGCAAATTATGTATTTAGAAAGAAATTATATCTTATGCAATAATTCTATAGGATCGTGTACTTTCTAACATACGAAAGGAAAAGAGAACAACAAAGCAGGAAGCTCTGAAATGCTGAAGACAGAATCTAGAGACTGCTCTGTCTTCACCATACAGATTGGAAGGAAGAGGGCTGAGGCTCAGAAGTCCCAGGGCATGAATCCTGGACCTTGCTCTGAGCACCTTTTGACCCCTGCCCTGTTTGTGCCAACCTCCTCAAGCTGCACCGGCCCCAAGCTGGTCAGTTCAGTGAGTGCCCTTCCACCACCTGCCCAAGAACACACAGCATGGTTCTCTGCCGTCTCCTGGCCTGGCCCATGATGCTTCCTACGTACAAATTTCCGATGGATGGATGCCTCCGTGGAGTCCATCAGCCTACTGCTTAGGCCCAGGGCTGTAGTTCAGTGACAGGGCTGGATTAGCACGTGGAGATCCTAGGTCTATTCCCCAGCAGCATACAGGAGGAGTGGGGGACTGGGCAGGGGGCAGATTCAGTAAAGTACTTGCTGTGTTCACCTGAGGAGCCGACTTCATCCTCAGTCCTCTTACAAAGAGCCAGAAGAGTTGCAGGTACCTGCAGTCTCAGAGCTGGAGAAGTGGAGAGAGAGGAGCCCTGGGGCTTAAGCTGAACTTGCGAGTTTTCATGTTCAATGAGAGAGCTTGTCTCAGGAAATAAGATCAGACCCAGCTGGATGTGCTGCTGCACATCTTTAGTCTCAGCACTTAGGGGGCAGAGGCAGGTGGGTCTCTGAGACCAGCCTGGTCTAAAGAGTGAGTTCCAGGATGAGCAGGGCTACACAGAGATGCCCTGTCTTGAAAAATCAAAGAAAGGAAGGAAGGAAAGAAGGGAGGAAGAAAGGAAGGAAAGAAGGGAGGGAGGGAAGGAGAGAGGGAGGGAGGAAGGAAGAAAAGGAAGCAAGCAAGCAAGCAAGCAATTAAGAGGGCGGGAAGGAGGGAGATTGGGCAGATTAAGGAATGCTCAGATATTGACCTCTGACCTCCACACACATGTAAACACACACCTCCCTCCCCAACATGTGGCATATGCACCTACATACACACAAAGAAAACTCTGAATATGCAGTTTAGATAGAGTCCCTTCAAAAAAGAAAAACTCCTTCACTGACTTTAGGAGAACATGGAACTATTGTTTTCCTAATAGCCTTTAAATCACCATTAAATCACCCGCTCTAATTGTTAGGACAAAATCAGACAGAACACACGTTGTTTGGCAATTATATTGTTTTCAGTTTTTGTCATCTGTGGTGTTAGGATAAACATTCTCACTAATTTTGTCTGTCTTGCTTTATTTGGAGTAAAGACTTAGAAGTAGAATGGCCAAAGTAAAGTTCGAATTTTGAGGTATCCCAAACACATTTTCCAGGGGATCATTATTTTGAGGCATGTAGTAAAAATGTAATCAGGATACAGAGAGAAGCTGGATGGTGGGGCATGCCCATAGCCCCAACTCTCTGTAAGCTGAGGCAGGAGATCTCCGGTTATTCAAGGCAGGTCAGTCTGGACCACACAGTGACACACTGCTTAAAGGGCAGGCAAGGGGTAGAGCACTTGCTTCATCAGTACAAGACCCTGGGTTGTCCCCTGGCAACAGAAAGTGTGTGCATATGTGTGTGGGGACGCGTGCGTGCGTGCATGCGTGTGTGTGTGCGTGTGTGTGCGTGTGTGTGAAATACCTGTGTTTTAATCCCCTCTCTGTGATTACTGCTGCATGTTCCATGCAGGTAACCTGGCAGGTTGAGTTAGTCACTGGGTGACATGTGATTAAGTGCCTCGGTGAGCAGCCATTATTTTAAAATGACCCAGATGCTGGAGGAAAGCCACCTGGCCTGAATTTCCAGTCCTATGAAAATGGTTCTCAGGCCTGATATTTCCCTGAACATGGCTTCGATTCTAAAAGGAGGGCAAACTAATTAGATGATTATTCCTTAATTAAACTGGAAAGGAAACAGTGCCTGTGGACAACTGTCGAGGAAAACTGCTCATTTCTGTTGAGTGACTTCAGACTTAGGCGCTGTCCTTTTGATGTCAGGCAGCATTCATGTCAATAATTGTCTCAAGGGTTAAGTTCCTTTACTTTATGAAAAACTCCCGAACCTCTTTGTTCTTATTTCAGATTGACCACAGCAATGTGCAATGAAGTAGCCTCCTTATCGAAGAAGTTTACAGATTCTCTAACCACTGTTGGGGTAAGAATACAGTTTGGACCATTTTCTTGCATTGTTTAGGGAAGCGGAGCTGTGAAGAGAAGTCAGGAATATGACACCTTTGGAGACAACTCCATAAGTAGAGCTGTGTCATGCTGTTTGCTAAAATCAGGCCGAGGGTTCTTCTCCATCTGGGCTGTGGGTTCCAGTCTGCCGTCCATCTGGGCTGCAGGCTCCAGTCCACTGTCCATCTGGGCTGTGGGTTCCAGTCCACTGTCCGTCTGGGCTGCCGGCTCCAGTCTGCTGTCTGTCTGAATTATGGGGTGAGTGATCAGATCATACATCAAAAGAAAGAGTGTAAAATGAAGGTTTTTTTCCATTGCTTATCATATATGATTTCACTACTCAAGAGTCGCTACTAACACAATTAACTTTAAATATTATCACTCATATTGTCCTCTCTATTATAAGTTACATATGATAAGAGTTTCAAAAGAAAAACAAAATGCCAATTAAGATCTAAGTGTTTCTGTTCTCAAGATAATAGCTTTGAAAAACTCTCCATTTATTTCAATGTGTGGCTTCTGATTACATATCCAGGTTGCTTTTTTCTGTCCCTTTTCTGGCCCAGGTGACAGATGGGCTGGGAAGATAGTTTAGTAGATAAAGGCTTGGATGTGCAAGGTTGAGAATCTGAGTTCAGATCCCCAGAACCCACCTGCAATGTCAGTGCTCTGGGGGTGGGGCGGGACTAGGGGCTCCCTCAGGTCAAGCTGGCTAGCTAGAGTAGCCAAATTGACTAGCTCCAGGTTCAGCAAGAGACCCTGTCTCAGTAAATAAGAGTGTGATTGAGGAAGACCTAGCATCAACCTCTGGCCTCCATGCCTATGTGCACACACATGTACCTCCATGCTACACACATATACATGGCAGGAGAAAGAAAATTCATATTCTAAAGCCCTGTCTTCATAGGGTAGTAAGAGACAAGTGGAAACCATTTCTCTTCAACCTTCCTACTTCTCTTTTAAAGTCCTGGATGCAAGATCTGGCTCTCCCCAGAG
The DNA here is from genome assembly GCF_950005125.1 of Chionomys nivalis. Lineage (NCBI taxonomy): Eukaryota > Metazoa > Chordata > Mammalia > Rodentia > Cricetidae > Chionomys > Chionomys nivalis. Next base: position 66,924,708 of record NC_080091.1, read on the forward strand.
ACACAGGAGACAGGTTTCAGTTAGGGTATCTGATTGCTATGTAGTTTTCTGGGGATGCCTGGAAGTCTGCCACCAGGGTTCTGCTCTCTTCTAGGCCCCTGGGATGAGTTATAAATTCCTCAGATAAATGGGGGGCTTTATGAAAGGCAGTGGAAGACTGCACAGCCCTGGAGACCCAAGAATAGAGCTCACCCACAGTCCGAAACACCGCTGGAATATGCTTCTCCTTTCCCTTTCCTTTCCCCTGGGTGCGAACTTCAGAAAGACCATTGGGTGGGTCAGATGGTGTCACTCAGCAGTGGCTGGGGACAAGACTGTGACACACAGACTATGCAGCTGCTGTGCCGTAACTGTACGTTAGGTCCAAAGCAAGTTCTTAAAAGAAGTAGGATATCTGTCCCCACACTTCCGTAAGTCAGTCTGATAAAGGGTGAGCTACAGGCTGCCAGTCCATTCTGCTGTCAAGAGTCTGGCTTGCTTGTCATATCTTGGCCTTATCTAATTTTGGGCTTTCAGCAATGGTATCTCCTTGTCTGTAAGCAGAGTGATGGGTGGTGGACTCCATTGGCATGGCAGGCGAGATGAAGCACACTCTGTACTCCCAGTTACTTGGTGACAGTCTTTGGTGGGAATCGTGTGTTTACCCCGCAGTACAGGGCTGACTTCACCCATTCAGGTCCCCAACCTCCTCTGTTCCACCTCCTCACTTTCTGCAGTTCACTAGCTGAGGAACCCAGGTTCCAGAGAGGTGACCACATGCGTCCAGGCCTCTTCGTCGGTCTCTGGGCTCCCCACTGCAGCATCAAGCATCAGATAGCCAACTGTTGAGTGTCCCAGGGGTGTCTGTGGTTTTTATATGATTTGTGTTAAAATAGGCTTTTCCCTGGGGTGGGTAGTGTTTGTGACAGTGTTTTCTTCTCCTTGTGCCATATCATACTCTAACATAGTGCTTCTCAAACCCTACCGATGACATTGACCACCTGGAGACCTCGTTCAAATGCAGGTTCTCGCTCAGTCAGTCTATGTGAGCTGAGGATGGAGGTTCTGCATTGGTAATGAGCCCTAGGGTTACCAAGTCAAGGTCCGTGCCTGAGCTAGGGACTCCACTGGCTGAAGCAAGTTTCCAGCAAGTGGGCACGTGCTTGGACTTACAGTTGTGTGCAGATACAAACACGCGCACTGACATTTTCAGGTGCAAAAATCAGCAAATGTGTTGTCTGTTTGGAGACAGTGAAAGCTACTGCATCTCAGAAGGGAGCCTACAGGGATGCCACCACACCACAGCAGAGCCCCTGTCTGCAGCTGTGATGAATCATTCGCATCTGTCATTGTTTCTGTCCTCCAAAACAGCCATTATTCGTAACTTGGAACTAATGAGTGCGTATTGCTCTCCAGACTCCGTTTAAATTGCTCACACATCTCATTGGTTCTGAAAACCAATGCAATTTTACTGCCCTCGTTTTGATCATATCTTAGAGGTTTATTGATAATCCCATAAACGTGAAAGCATGTCCTAATAATGGATTTGCGGGTTACTTACTAAAATGACTGCATTTTTAAAGATGTTCTCCCCCACTTCCCGCAAGACTCCATTGCGGTTCCCTCAGCAAGGCCTAGCCCTCTGTAGAGTAACGCAATGCCAGCGAAGGGAGGCTTCTCTGGGAAGATATATTTAATTCATGTGCTTTTGTTTGCCATAGAGCCTCCCAGGAACGGCAAGGGAAGGCAGCCCACTAAGATGCCCCATTAATGATTCATTGTTGTAGGAGTAGATTGAGCAGTTTAGATAGGGAAGTCTGCTGATTGACAGCTGAATAGTACAAGTAAGGATAATGGTCGTCTCTGCCTTTCAGAGCGCCTGAAGTAGGGATTTGTTCTCCATGCTTAACACATCCCTGTGCTCTTCAAACCTGATTCTGCATGCGTGTTTGAAAGTTATATTTGAGGGTGTTTGCACCTTATTGCTCTTCTGGTAGAGAACCTGGAACTCGTGTTTGCAGCGAGGTGGGGAAAGAAGGAAAGAGGGAACAAAGGGGACGAAGAAAGGACAGACAGACAGACAGACTGAACTACCAGGATAAATAAAAGAAGGACTTAACCCGCCCAAAAATTTTGGAAAAACCAAAATATGAAACAAAAAAAAACATACAAAAACTCAGGACCTGGAGCGATGACTCGGCAGTTAATAGCATGGACTACTTTTGCAGAAGACCCAAGTTCAGTTCCAAACACCCACATAGAGCAGATTATAACCACCTATGATTACAGCTCCAGGGAATCCAGTGCCCTCTTCTGGCCCCTGAGGGCACCTGCTCTTATATGCACATACTCCACACCAACAAATATCTATATACATAATTAAAAATAAGTAGAATGAAACTCTCAAGAATAAAAATCTCAGTAAGCTATACAGCTGTCTTAATTAAAATGTGCGGTGAGGCATGAGGCATGTCTGTAATTCCAGTCTCCGGAAGTCTGAGGCAGGGGGTTCATGAGTTTGAGGCCAATCTGGGCTACATAGAGACCAAAAAGAGTTTTCAAACACAGTAATCAAAACCATGACGATTTCACTATCAGCCCTGGAAGTGTAGGGTGTAGGATGGTGTCAGACAAACACCTTGTGCAAAAAGACAGGATCCAATCAGCTATAAGCTTCCAACAACTGAAAAGATCTTAGTTTACATTTCTAGCAAAGTGAACTTGCACAAATTGCCCAGCCTTCGGGATTGTTATTTCTTCATCTAGCACCTATGCTTATCACAGCACCAATCCCCTGCTAGGATTGCAGGTAGAACTAGAGACCACATAAGGAAGGTGCAGACACGAAGCCTGGTCTACAGTAAGCACACACTGCTCTCCTTCCTCTCTCTAAGACCTCCCTCTGCAAAGCAGTGTCGTACATTTGATGTGCTAAACCTTACGGTATAAGCCCTTAATCTGTCAATTTTATATTTTCAATTTCACAGAGCAACAAGAAGGCTGAAGTCCTTAACCCCATGATCAATAGTGTGTTTTTAGAGGTAAGTAGCCCCCAGAGAGAAAAGTACTCCAAATCAAAGCGAATGTCACAGCTATGTTCTTTCTTTCTTCTTTCTCCCAGTCAGCAAGTGTTATCAAAAGTCTAAATTTTATCACCAGTAGTCTAACAGTCGTGTGTGTGTGTGTGTGTGTGTATGCATTTCTGTAGCTCAGCAGCTGTAAAACCTCTGGTGAAGCCACAATGCCTAATTTTCATGAATTCCTGGTTATAAAAGAAAATGCTGAGCTTGCAGGTTATTTCCTGCTACTGTCTCTCCCTCACTCCCCCTCACTCCCCTCCCCGCAGAGGCAGATTTCTGCTGCCAAGTTTGACACTGTGATTATTGGCTGCCATGGAGGATTATTGCCCACTGGTGATTTCCATAAAGGCAGGCATTTTCCCATCGTTCACGAAAACTTTTGGTGTAGCTAAGTCTAAGCTCCAGGTTAGCAAAAAGGATGCAGCATGCCTGCCCGTTCAGTAACAAGGGTAGAATATGTGATGAAGGCTCACGGCCCGCCCCGCCTGCTCACTAGGACTTCATAGCATCCGCCGCACAAAAGGGAGGCTGTCCCATCACTGCTGTGGCTCTGCCAAAACGACGCCAGTGATGCAAGAGAGAAGCAGCCCAAGATGCCTTCTTACTCTTAGAACTTGGGCACTGTGTTCTGCATGCGGTCAGCGGAGGAGGGTCTTCTATTGGAGACCGGACTGTAAACCACTCGCAGTGGGTAGCCACAGGGCCGGACAAGCAGATGCAGGATACAGACACATACCATCATCTTCACATTAGATGTCAATGGAAAGCTCCGGAGACTACAAAGCATCAGAAATGTTGTCTATGGCAATATTGCTGGGCATTGTGCCTCGTTGTTAAGCAAAACTGTCGATGGACAAAAGTTAACAAAGCGGTGGCAGTGAGTGTTATTGCTTAGATCCCAGCCACACAATGGAATGGATCAACCAGAAGGGGCAGGAGCTACAGGGACAAATCCAGTGGAACAGACACAGTTAATAGAAACCCTGGAAGTCGAAAACAGAATATAGTATTAGAAAATCTACCTCCTGGAAAGCCAGTAGTGCTGTATACCAGCAATCTTAGCACTCAGAGGTCGGAGGCAGGAGGATGGTAAGTTCAAGGCCAACACAAGCTGTATAGGGAGATTCTGTCTCAACTCTCATTCTCCCACCCCAAATTCCTGTCCTGGCTTCCAGATTAAATTGTACATTAGCACAGCAATTGACCATATTTGTGCACCACAAATATGAGACCCAATTCTTATTCACTGGCCCAGAAGAAATGTTCGTGTTCTAGATACCCTAAATTTCACCATTTTTACAATAATCTCTCTGTGCAGAGTTTTCTATAAATCCTCTGTGGTTTTGTCTCTAGTGTCCTTTGTCCTGTGATTTTAGGGCCGTAAGGTTGACCTGAGAAAGGGTGGATAATACTGGCCATACTGGGCCATGGGTCTACACATACCGGCATCCCTTAAAAGCCCATGGCAATGATTTATCTCATTTTGAATGAAGTCCCTTCATTAATTTACATAATTTAGACCCGGGCATGTGCCATCCAAAAAACATGTGTTTGCATTTGCTACACGGACGAACATTCTAAGAATTTCATGATGTAGTTTGATGGTTGGCGTTCCCTCTCCTCAGACAGAAAAGAATGTTGTCAAAAGGTGACAGTCACTGAACTGAACTATGAAACGATCCCTCAGCTCCATTTTTGCATCTTGCAGGGCTGCAATAGCACCACATACATCCAGGACGCCCTCCAGCTGCTGCTCCCGGTATTGCAGGTCTCCCACATCCATACCAGCTGCTCGAAAGCGGAGACCCAGCCAGACTCCAGCTAGTTTGGGGGTAGGCCAAGCCTCTTCACTACACACCTTTTAAAGGCGATGGTCTTCAAAGTCACAGGCGGGACCACTCATCTGAGGACACTACAAGCAATTTTGCACAGTTTTGCAAATACAGAGGGTTAACTTTTCCCTTAATGTATATTGTTGTTGTTTTATCAATAATTGTATTTTCTTTATATTAACTTAAACTTATACTTGTTATATTGAAAATTTCCTTTAATTTTCAGTTCATTCACAAATATGTGTTTTCCTGGTCGAACATGCTTTATTTAGAAATTTATAGGAAGACCCTAGACTTTTGTTCGTCTTTGAAATGTCTACTTTTAAATGCCCTATTTTTCTAAAACATGCCTTTAAGTCAGTTCTTATACTGAACTTAATTTTGTTGCATAAATACCACAAGCAAAAATAACACTACTTATCTGGTTTTTAAAAAGGGCATGAATATATTTTTGTGGTCCTTCGTTTTGTGACAAGATTTACTGAGCACCTACTATGTGTATTTCATAAAGGATGTGACCTCACTTCAATAGACATGTTCTGAAAGATGATTTATAGTAACCCTTGACATATTCAAAGATATTAAGATGTTTTCTAAACCTTAAAATACTTGAAGAACCAAGTAAACTGGTAGTTACTTAAAATGTGCTACCCTTCAATTTATTAGTTTTTCAACCTCTTTGAACTTCTTTTAAATACCAAAATTACCTCTAGGGTAAAAATATGTATGAAAAGGGGTATGAAAAAATATTTATTTTTGAGACAGGATCTCACTATGTAGATGGCTAGCCAGGAACTCTTTATGTAGACCAGGCTGGCCTCAGATTCACTAAGATCTGCCTGTCTCTGCCTCCCAGGTACTGGGGTTAAAGGTGTGCACAACCATACCTGCCTGGCCTGAAGACAGACGTATTTTAGTTTAGGGTATGCAGTGGCAAAATTAGAAAGCTAGAATGTATTTCAGTAGAAAATTAAAGGGGTTTTAGCATAGTGGAAGCCCAGACCTGCATTCCAAAAATACTCACTAAACTGATCCCACGCACTGTGGTGGCAAGGGTAGAAAATACTGATGCATGCTGGTATATTGGTTCAGGGAGATGCCTCGAAGATCTTGCAGCCGGCAGCAGCAATGCCACACCTGTTCTTGGCAGGTTGGGAGTCTGTAGTATGCTTCTGTTCCAGACCCTCACTGACATTTGTACCAGCAGTGTCAAAAATAGTCATGCCCAGTGGCTCTCCCACGGCAAATGATGCGTGGAGTCTCGAAAGGGAGAAAGTCCCTTTGCCTTTCTTTCTGTGATAGAATCAATTCTCCCTGTTCCCTACAGGTTGAGTAGATATCTGAAGTCTCAGCAGAACTTTTGTGTGTCCCTATTTTGTTTCTCAGCTGTATGTCTCCTGAAACAACCAAATAAAAACGGAAGGACAATTTATTTGCGACCTAGAAAAAATAAAGTTCTCTTATAAAACCAAGGAAAGATTCACTTCTCCTTTCCTGACACCTGGAGTGTTTCTGATGTTAAGTATGGTGGTGATTAACTGGTAACAATGTCGCATTTGCTTTATGACTTCTATAATTCTTATGTTAGAGCAGAAGAAAACTCTAGATGTGTACATTTTTTTTCCACATCAGATGGGTTTGTACATTAACTAGAAATATAGAAGAAAAACAAATGCCTCAAAGGAATTCTATCCCAGACTTGGTCTCTCAGCTGTCAGTGTTGGGGTGGTGGCTCAGCAGGCAAAGTGTTGAGAAAAACGTAAGAACCTGGGTTTGGATCCCCAGCACCCATATAAAATCCAGGTGCGAGACCAGCCTGGTCTACAAGAGCTAGTTCCAGGACAGGCTCCAAGGCCACAGAGAAACCCTGTCTCGAAAAACCAAAAAAATAAAAATAAAATAAAAATAAAATCCGGGTGCACACCTGTAATCCCAGCAGCGGGTGATGGAGATAGGAGGACCCTGGGGCTCACTGGTCACCCAGCCTAATTGATGAGCTCCAGGTTCAGTGGAAGGTCAAGTCTCAAAAGAAAATAACATGAAGAACTGTAGAGATGGCCAAGGTGGATCTGTGACACGCGTGCCTGCACAAATATGTGTGTGCACCAGACATACACCTGAAAGAGGAGCTCAAAACACGTGGTGGTGTGTGACTGTAATCCTAGCACTCAAGAGGTAAGGCAGGAGGATCAAAAGTTCAAGATCATCCTTGGCTACATAGCAAGTTCAAGGTCAGCCTGGGCTACATTAGACCCATTTATTGTACGGCAACAGTTTTAATTATACAACAAAGTTTTTAAAAACTCTTTAAAATAATAGATAACTATTTTTAAAGAAAGCAACATTATTGACATTTCATTTATTTATTTTTTAATAAAAAAATTATCCAAGTTACCAAGTGGAGACATGAACTGAAAGTGTTTCCTGATCCATGGTCTATAAATTAAACTATTTAAGAGAAATAATCGCTGACCCATTGTCTAGGGTTTCTCTCTCTCCTTACCGGTTTCCACCACCACTTTAACATAATGGCTGCTTTGCCTTGTTTTGCTTTAAAAGCTGTCAAAACCCATGATGGAGACCTGGGGAGATGTGAGTCTATTACTGAATGAATGACTCAATAGGCTTACCATGGAAGTTCGGTATTCTCTCAATAATACTTTACATAAATTAGCTTCGTTGCACTGCACACAATTACCCTGAACAAGCAATGCCAGATTTTGCATCAAGTACAAAATGAATTCTGATGAAAATATTAAACATAGTCCTGCGTCTGTGCCCTATTAAATAAAAAGCATCCAAAGCATGTTTCAAAGCAAAGAACATTCAAGAAAAATTGCTTTGGGGTATTGATACATACAGATCTAAAGGACAGAGTCCTAAATCTTAAAGGACGGGGCTAAGTTAGCATTCTCTCCCAGCGAGAACAGGAGTATGTGCTATTTCTGGTCTCACGTGAGCTCGGAGTTCTAGCAGCAGTGTGACTTTACTGAAGCTGTGACAGAAGAAAGCCCTACACACCAGCAAAGAAATGGCCTCCCTCAGGCACAGAGGGACCAGGAACGCATTCACACTTTTCATCTCTGCAAAGGAATGGCACACCATTGATGCAGGACCACGAGTGTGTTCACACTTTTGTGTGCCTGTGCCCATTATACCTGCAGAAACTACTTAAGGAAAGAACGGTTTTCTTTGGGCACAGTTTCTAAAGATTTCCGTCCATCCTGATGGAGAAGGTACAGTGAAACTGGGCAGTGTGTGGCTGTGGGAGCGTGTGGTGGAGGCTCTTCACATCACTGCAGATCAAGGGAGCTGAGAGTCCAACAGGAACTAGATGAAACCTTCAAAGGCCCCTAAGGGCACACTCTCACCAATTAACTCTGTCCCTCCACACACCACACCTAAAGTTTCCAGGTCCTCTCTCACAAAACAAAACAACAACAACAAACACAACACCAACTGGGGAACAAGCATTCAAAACAGGAGCCTGGGGTGGGGGAGGAGCACATTTCAGATTCATCCCATAAGAAAGAAGCATTGACAAAGTGCTGGCTAAAGGAACATGCAAATTGGCAGATAGAACCCAATGCAGGAAGCAAACGTGTTCCTGTGCTGGGTGGAAATAACGTGCCCCAAGGTGCTTATAATTCCAGAGAGGCACCAGTGCAGGCTGGCCATGCTGTCTGAGACGCACTAGCACAGGCTGGCCACACTGTCAGAGATACTAGCGCAGACTGGCCACACTGTCTGAGACGCACTAGCACAGGCTGGCCACACTGTCTGAGACGCATTAGTGCAGGCTGGCCACGCTGTCTGAGACGCATTAGTGCAGGCTGGCCACGCTGTCTGAGACGCACTAGTGCAGGCTGGCCATGCTGTCTGAGACGCACTAGTGCAGGCTGGCCATGCTGTCTGAGAGCCACCAGCGCAGGCTGGCCACGCTGTCTGAGATGCACTAGTGCAGGCTGGCCATGCTGTCTGAGAGCCACCAGCGCAGGCTGGCCATGCTGTCTGAGAGCCACCAGCACAGGCTGGCCACGCTGTCTGAGATGCACTAGTGCAGGCTGGCCACGCTGTCTGAGATGCACTAGTGCAGGCTGGCCATGCTGTCTGAGAGCCACCAGCGCAGGCTGGCCACGCTGTCTGAGATGCACTAGCGCAGGCTGGCCACGCTGTGCCTGTTTGAGGTACAAAAGCAGACGAGTCCACTCAAGTCTACAAAAGTTTGAAGTTATTGCTGCATTTCTCTTTGTCCTACAATGAAGTGCTGTGTGTATGCTCACACGTGCTCACATGCATGCACGTGCTGAGCAGATGAGGTTGGCCAGGCTACAGTACTTCAAATGGTGCTTCGTTTTATAAAAGTAATTACTCTACAGGGCCAAACTTGGGATTTTGTTTGTTTGTTATACTTTTTGATAATGTAAGAAATTGCCCTTTGGTCCTCCTCTTAAGAACATTACATTCTAATGTTCAGATCTGGGCTTCACCTTGGCTCCTTAAATTGCTGTGCTTATAAAGTCACTTCAGAAAAGACCATACTGAAAATCCATGTGAGATTGGGTCCTGGTTCTGTAGTTGATTGGAATTCCTAATGGCGCAGGAGTGGCTTCAGATCAGCCATTCTTCACACGAAAGAAGACAAATGAGGTGTTTAACTGTGTGTTTTATTTTCTGAGCTATCTCATCCCGTAGGCAGGTTTGCATTTATTTTCTGTGTTCACCCATACTAAATGATCTTCCAGAATATCTGCCACTAAAAAGGTCTGAAGAAAAACATCATTTTCTTCATTCTTTTGTGTTCCGTCCTAAAATCAAGGAGTTATTGCACACTTTGAACGTACAGCCTTTATAATCAAATTATGACAACCCAAATCGTGAGAATCATTAATGTTATTTCTACTCCTGCCAGTGTCTGAGGCCATCACAGATCTGGAATAGAGTCTGACTGCAGAGGGTTAGATTTTGTGTTGAGATCTGAGCTAAATTTACCCTCGTCTGGATCACAGAGGATTTTTCTCTGCATGAGCTGTTGGCCAAAAAGCAATAGGATTATGTCAGCCTGTAGTGGCTGCAGCTCACCTGACTGGCCCGCCTCTCGCATTAGTCTCGAAAGAAGTTTAACCTGAAAAGAGTAACACGTGGATATCTCTAGTGCCTTCAGAGTGCAGACATTTGGAGCGATTCTGAGCTGGTCTGTCTTCCTGCCCTTCATGTTCCACAGGCAAGCTTCTCGGATGCTATTTGGAAGAAAAAGCCAGTGTAGACGCCAAGGCCAGATGGGTGAAACCTCGGCACAAAGCAAAGCCAAGCTCTGCCTTTGAGTCCTTGCCATCTTTATCCTGTTTCTCTAGCAGGGTTTTTTTTTTTTTTAAGCCATTAAAATACACAGCTTCCAAGACCAGTTGTTTTTTTGTTTTTGAACAATCTGCCCATCTTTCCCCTCTCCCGGCACTTCTCTCTCCCCACTTATCAGAAAACCATCCACTCAGAACTCCAACCATGATCATTAGTGCACACATACTGTATGCTGGGCTGTGTGCTGAGCACTCAGTGCATGGCCCCATTAAATATTCACAGTCTCCCAACTGGGCAGACACAGACTATAATCTCCACCACAAGAACAAAAACACCAAGACCCAGACAGGTTAAGTAACTGGCATGAGTAGCAACAGAGCCAGTATTTGAACCCAGTCAGTCTGACCTCACTAGCTAGCATTTGAACTACTAGATGGAGCCACCCAACAACAGAGGAAAGTCTTGGGGAAATTTGAATGTTCAGGTTTACAGGCTTATGATGTAGGATTCCCCTCTGTTTGCTATGAGTATGTTTTATTGCCATTGGTTAATAAAGAAGCTGCTTTCAGACAGTGGCTTAACAGAATATTGCCAATCTGGAAAAGATATATAGAGAGAGTAGGCAAAGTCGAGGAGAAGCCATGTAGCTGCAAAATGAGAAAGACGCCTGCTGGAGCATTCCAGAGCTTTACCAGTAGGCCATGACCTCATGGTGATGCACAGATTAACAGAGATGGGTTAATTTAAGATATAAGAGCTACGGGCGGTGGTGGCGCACGCCTTTAATCCCAGCACTTGGGAGGCAGAGGTAGGCGGATCTCTGTGAGTTCGAGACCAGCCTGGTCTACAAGAGCTAGTTCCAGGACAGGCTCCAAAGCCACAGAGAAACCCTGTCTCGAAAAACCAAAAAAAAAAAAAAAAAAAAAAAAAAGATATAAGAGCTAGCTGGAAATATGCATAAAATAGGCCAAACAATATTGTAATTTATACAGTTTCTGTGTGATTATTTTAGGTCTGAGTAGCTGGGACACAAACCAGCAGCCTCCAACTAGAGGCTTAACTCTCTAAAGCCCTGGGGTAGGTATACAACCAAAAGCTTGAGTTGTGGGCTTTGCTTCTTTTCAAGCAGCTGAGAACAAACAGGGCCTAGAGAGACCAAACTGGAGCATGTACAGTTATTTGGTCCCTGGGTGGCTTTCACCACAGGTTTTTTTTTATCCTTTCATAGACATTTAAACCAAGCAGCTTAACTGTCCAGTCTCCCAGGTGCCTTTGACAACACGAAAACCTCTCCATTTCCTCTTCCCTCCCCATCCCCTTCTCTGGTGCCAGGGAAGCCAGTCTGTAATCAACACCATTTCTGGGCATTGAACATCTATTGGCTTCCTGGACCATGGCTGTTTTTAATCCTCTCCCTTGTCTAGACAAGTTTTAAGTTGTGTCTTCAATACTGAGTTTCATAAGATTCTGGAAATATTAAAAAAAAAATGCTGGTGGATGCCTCCTGCCCCCTGATTTTGGTATTGCTGCCAAGACACAGTGGTAGTGCTGGTAATGGGGGTGGTGATGGTAATGCCTGTGGAGATGACAGAAGCAAACAACCACTTCCGGTATTTCAGACACCTGATATAAACACTCTGCCTCCCGTCTCATCTAATCCCCCCACCCATCTCATAAGGCAGATACTATTACTAGCATACCCATTTACAGACGAAACGCCTGTATCAGAGATAAGATAAGCCACCTATGATTAGCCAACTAATAACTGTAAGAGCAGGATTTCTACCCCAGCTGTGTACAAAAGGCTAGACAGAGTCCAAGGACGAGCCAATACCTGCTTGACACTAAAACAGAATATTTGGGTTTTTGTTTCCCCACTGGCTGAACTCTTTGCTTCTAATAACCCCTGGATGCCCCTCTCTAGATCCCACAGCCTCAAGCAGAGCAATTGCTCCACATTGTCCCTGCCAGCGCCTTGGAGCCCAGGAGAGGACCAGTCGCCTGCATGTCCCATTCTCCTCATTGTCCTCATGTTGTGAGCCTCCTGTGCTGAGTGACCGTGGCTCCCTGAAAACTCAGATGGTCTTTTGTTGACTGGGAAGCGGCTACACGAAAGTCTGTCAGCCATCTTCGAACAAAGTGAGGACCGGAGGAAGCAGCTCCCTGCTGGGAACTGAAACAGGACCAGAAAGCAAACAATGAGCTGCAAGACAGACTCTGGCCATGTCTGTCCATAAAAAGGCATTTGATCCGAGCGAGCATCTTAGGGACGCTCTTCTACTGCATGGCCTCATGCTCCCGCTATATTTTTTGAGGTCTCCATTTAAACGCCTGCTGTGGGACACGCCTGTAATCCCAGCAATCAGGAGGTATAGGACAGAGGATCAGGGGTTAAGATCATCCTTGGCTACAGAGGGGGTTCAAGGCCAGCCTGGGCTATATGAGTCCCTGGTTCAAAACAATAACAATGAAGTCTGTTGAATGGAGCACCTCCCCTGCTTGCTCTTTTTCCCTTTAGGGCATATTCATGTAAAATCCTTAAGTCCTGCGTGTTTCTACTCTCTTTCTTCCGCTGGGATGTGATTTCCACAAGGGAGGATTTCTCATTGCTTTGCCCTCTGTCGTATTCCCAGTACCCTACTTAGCACTTAATTGGCTTGCTGTAGATTTTGCTTTGAAGAATTCACCTGTCAAGACTTCAAAGTCAGATTAACGGTAGTGAAAATTAGGTTAACTGTGGAATGCTGTGAAACCATTTTTACAAAAGAATGAAATGGCCGGGCAGTGGTGGTGCACACCTTTAATCCCAGCACTCGGGAGGCAGAGGCAGGCAGATCTCTGTGAGTTCGAGACCAGCCTGGTCTACAAGAGCTAGTTCCAGGACAGGCTCCAAGATCACAGAGAAACCCTGTCTTGAAAAAGCGCAAAAAAAAAAAAAAAACAAAAAAACAAAAAAAAAACTACAGAAAAAAGCCAGGAACCATGCTAGAACCACAGGTACAAGGGGACAAGTGGGCACGAATGCCAGAATTTGACAGAATCGTCCAGAAGGATTCCAGCCCTGTTTGTAAAGTAAGTGAAGAGCTCTTACATGTAAATTCTTTACTGTGTACGAGTGTTTTACTTGATGTATGTCTATGCACCACATGCTTGCCTGGTGACGGAGGAGGTCAGCAGAGGCATTAGAGTCCCTGGTAGTGGAGTTACAGACAGCTGTGAGCTGCCATGTGGGCGCTGGAATTGAGCCTGGGTCCTTCGGAAGGGCAGACAATTCCGTTAACCACTGAGCCATCTCTCCAGACCCAAGTAATTAAAACTTTTGAATAAAAATGTATTAATAAGAGAATTATATAAGTACATTTTAAAAAATCAAGAGTCTAAATATATTGTTTCTCATGGGGAGATGAAATTATAGACTCTTGTCAGACATGAAAAGCAAGAAATACACAGATTAATTTATAAGAAAAGACAAAAGTCCTTGGGGGTGTCTATGACTTGAGTTTCTTAGACGTTTCAGGGCCCATGTTGATAACTATGCGCGTCTCCCCTTGATTTCTCAGGATAGCGCAAACCCAGCGTTCTCAATGCCTAACTTCTAAAGACAGTGTTAATCTAAGCGGGAAAACGTCACGTTTCCGTCTCACAGGAAAAAGACTCCAACTCCAGCTGCATTAGCCAGATACTCTCCCCCATCATCCTTATCAACCTGAATGGTTCTGGGACCCATAATGGCTATAGAAACTTCTGGAGAGAAACGCCAGGCAACCAAATTGAGTCTGCGGTTTGGAGTTAGGAGCTTGCTGCCCAGATGCAGATCATATTTGCAGGAGACAGTTTACAATCTGCTCCTCTCCACAAATGTAGCGCCAGGGCATTTAAATGCCCGCGTCTGCAACTTCTGTCTCCCCCGCTCCTAACTGATGGGAAAAGCTGCAGACACAATGCGTTGGGGTTGAATGAATCTGAATCTCCGCTCTGCTCCACAGCTCAGTTCACTCAAAGGAGAGCAATAAATAGAAAGCACACAATGGACTAGAGTCCTGATGACTTCCCAGAACCGGAACGTGGGCTTATAAGTTCCTTGGCAGGGTGCATTTGGTGCATATAGAGAGGTGTGGAATCACTTTGGCCGTCCCAGACCTTTTAAAGTACTTAAGTAACCATTGAAAGCTTGGACTTCCTGACAGAAACAACTTAAAGTAGGAAGGACTGATATGGGCTCGCTGTTTCAGAGGCGCACACTGGGGCCGAACATCACGGCTACAGGACACTGTGACAGAGTGGAACCGTTCACTTTATGGTTGCCAGGAAGCTGAGGGAGGGAGAAAGCCATACTTGGCTGGCCTTCTCCGCCTTTTGTTCCGCTACCCTGCAGCACTGTGCTGCTCACATTCAGGTGAGTCTTTTCCCTTCGGTTAGCTCCCCAGAAACACCAGCGTCAGACATACCCAAGGCGTGCCTCACCGGTTTTAAACTGATTTTAAACCCCCGTCAAGTGGACAGTTTAACCATCAAAGCGGGCATCCTACACATCCCTTTTAAAACCACGCCGTCTCTGGCAAAGACTCTAGAGCAAAGGCTCGGAGTTCCCCATGAGAAGTCATGCACTAAATAACGCATTCGCTTGCTGAATAGCACCCAGGCTGCCACTCCGCCTGGGCGTTTCCGCCTGAGTCCGCTGCAGAGGCGGCAGCTGGTCCACTCACTGCCAGTGTCAGTACCAAGTGGGAATACACACCAAGTGGTCTGAAATTGGCAAACTTAAAGAATGAAAGGCTCATTGATTTTTAAAAGCAGGGATAAAGCCCTCCACGTAGCGCATCCAAATGTTGCCTTTTTTACTTCTTTGAAGTAGGCAAGTTTTAAAGCTGAAACCGAAACAAATTGCAGAATAAAGTTTGGGAGAATATTTATTGGTTTTTATGAACCTGTGCTTGTCGTTTATTTAATTACAGATCTATCTAGTCCATTCACAGATGCGGTTTGAAAATATTTTTATGGGGCTGGAGAGATGGCTCAGCGGGTGAGAGCTCATAATAACTGCTCTTACAGAGGAGCAAAGTTCAGTTCCCAGCTCCCACACTGGGCAGCTCACAGCCACCTGCAATGCCAGGTCCCAGCGATGCAACACCCTCTGTAGGCACCTGCAGTCATCTGCACATACAGACACAAATACACATAATTAAAAATATTTTAATTTATTCTTTGATAATTTCAAATATATGTATAACAATTTTAACCATATCCAGCCCCATTATTCCCATCCTATTATCCCCTTCTGAATTTCTTCCTTTTACTAACAAGTTCCTATACTACTCTCATGTCTTTTCATTTAATTTTTATAATGTATTGTGTTTCATTAAGGCTCTTAGCATGAACTTAGGCATAGGGTTATTTATTGGACCACGGGCAGCATACTAGTAATTACACCATTGAGGAAAAGGTCTCCTTCCTCTAGCAGCCATTAGTTGTTAGTGGTTCCTCAGGTAGGGGTTGAGCTCTTAAGACTCTGACCCCCACTCGTAATGGAGTGTTACCAGCTCAATCTTGTGCGGGTCTTGAGTCTACATGCATGTGTGTGCATTTCCCCAAGTAAAGTGGGGTTTCATCTGAAATATCTTTTATGTTTCTCTTATCCAAAATTAAGTTATTAGTTTGAGTAAAGAAATCTGCTGGACAATGTATGGCCTCCACAGCCACCATCACCAATATGCTGATGACACCCAGCTTCTTACCTAAAGCTCGGACGTCACTTTTGGCTTCCAGCCTTTTTGCCAACTTCCTACCAGACAGCAGTATTTGTGTGTCCCACTGGGCTTAATCTAAAGATGGCCAAGTTGAATTCATCATCTGTTCTGTCTCATATTCTGTCTTAGTTGGACACACAGCGTTCCATTTTCCCAAACCCTTGCTTCTTGATGCATTTCCTGCCGAGTACCAAGGGCTGGCACTTGCTTCTTTGTTGCATTGTCTTCCACCCTATTGCTTCAAGCTTGCTTCCTGTTTTCTTCAGCCCCAAGGTAATAGGCACCTGCTGGTCTCAGGACAGGGCTCAAACCCCTTCTAATCCATCCACAGCAGCGGTATCAGCACAGACTAAGGGTACAAATCTGATTTTCCCTAATTAAAGTCTTCATGGGCTTGAGCCAAGATTCAGGAGCATTCCTGTACACCCTGGACCCTGCCAGTCTAACAAGCATTTACATCAGTTCTTCCCACAAGACTCAAATGAGAGAAAACCTGCAGAAATTCTCACCAGTTACCCATTGCTTTATACGGCTTCTACCTTCTCTATGGTATATTGTAACCATGCCATGCCTGAGCCCTGCAAGAAATGCATTTGAATTGAAAGAGCCACGATATTGATGTCACCAACCAATGTGCTCCCCAAATCAGGATAGCATCTTCAACATGAATGGAATTGTGTTTATATGGCTGTATTTTTCTAAATCTGGCTACATTATGACCCCAGTAGTATAGACGGAATTCCCCAAGCCTTCCAGTGTCTCAATACTCTTATGTCATTGATTTAAAAATTGTTATTTAGATACAACTAGGAAGAAAGCAATTATAATTTCTCTAGGATATATGTTTGCTTCACCGGTAATAGTCATATCTGCCCATAGCTAACAGAGCCTTCCCACGCCCTTCAGATTGTGTACTGGAACTCTCTGAGAGTTAGGGTTAAGAAACATCTTTTCTCTGGGTTAACAGGAAAACCTTGCTCAGGAACACCAACTAACAGCAGCAGACTGTGGTTTTCTCTCAGTGTGCTCTGGCTTCCCCGTAGTCCAGTAACCTTTGGGATAATAAATCATTCTTTCAGCTGTGCGGTAGCATTTCAAGCCTGCCTGCTTAATCTTTAATTGGTTAAGCAGTTACATGCTCAAATTATACCGCGTGAAAAATATTGCAATAGATCACAATATTGTCAGTTCTCCCCTGAAGAACTCTGACATTCTCAAGCATAACAAAAGGCCACATCTCCCCATATATTAATTACTGCAGTGTCGTTGGAATAGGAACTCATTTACAAAGAGAACACACTTCTATCTTTTGAATGTTAGAAGGTCACATATGTGTTCATGGTGTGTGTGTGTTCTGTGTGTGTGTTGGAAGATACCTAGGCCTTGCTGAAAGATCCCATTTGTTTTGTATACTACATGATTTTTTTCTCAATTACTTTTTAATGCATCTATATGTGTGATGTCAGAGTGTGTCATGTCAGCATGTGTGTGGGCACACGTGAAGCATCTTTCTTAAAATTCACTAGACAACACATGGCATCAGGAATCTTTTTAGATCGTTTTGCACCTTAGCTTTTGAGGCAGGGTCTTTCCGTTGAACCCAGAACCCACCATTCCAGCTAGTCTCCCTAGCCAGCTTACTTTGGGGATCTCCTGTCTCTGCCCTCTGAGCTCTGGAATTGCAGATGGGCTGCCACCACCCCTCCACCCCGGGTATTTATTTACCTGTGCGCTGGAGAGCTGAACTCGGATCCTCGAGCTTGTACTGAGAGTGTCCCTCCCACTGCGCCATCCTTCCAACTCCCTTCTCGCCCCCCTCACTCCTCACATCCACCACGTGCATGCATTTCTTTCCTCTTGACCAGCCCATCCTCTGAGGATCCTTCACCTTACCCGTGTCCCCTCCTCCAGGTAACCCTTCCTTGCTTCTGTGACCTCAATTTGGTGTCCTTTGAGTTCTCTGTTCATTAGCAAACACTGGGTAATTTTTGTGTCAGGTACTTGGGCTGAATGTTCAGACAGAGCCCCTTAAGAAACGAAGTTCTAGGGCTGGAGAGATGGTCCAGAGGCTAATCACAAGTATGGTACACATTCTTGTGGTTCTTGGATCCCACACCTTTACTCCCAGCACTAGGGAGGTGGAGACAGGAGTGATATGGCTGGGCAGAGAGAGACATATAAGGCGGGAGGAGACAGGAGCTCAGGGCATTCAGTCTGAGGACTTGTAGAGACAGGATACCCCATTCTGTCTGAGGATTTCATAGAGGTAAGAATTTGTGGCTGGCTGCTCTGCTTCTCTTTCACCCCTTAATGTCTGACACTGGGTTTGTATTATTAAGACCAATTAGAGTCTGCACTGCACTCTGCCTCCAGGGATCTGACTCGCTCTTGGACATCAGGCACTCACTCCTGTAGTGCACATATAGTCAAAACACTCACATACATAAAATAAGATCAGTAAATATAAAGTAAAATCAAATCTATTAAGTAACCAGATCTGAATGCTTGGCTGAGAAAAGAAGCTCCATGATCCTCAGTTACTCTGAGGAAAGATGGAATGTCACACTGCCTTTACCAGGGTTCCGGTAAACCACACACACACCCACACCCACACACACACAGCTGGCTCCTCGGGTCTTCCCTGCTCCTCTTCCTGCTGTTCCCTCATTCTGCACACGCCATCCCAACCTGCATAGTCTCTGGACCACAGCTGTGGGAGAGCTGTCTCCAATACAGTTTCTGGCCTTAGCAGCTGGGAAGGCAGCTCAGTTACTGAAAGGCTTTCCCCAAAAGCATGAGGACCTGGATTCCATGCCTGAAACTTCAGAAAAGTGCCAGGTGTAATAACCTGGGATGCTTGTAAGACCAGTGCTGAGGAGGTGGACTTCAGGGGCCAGCACCCACATGGAAGGAGTGGCCTACAGTCACTTGGGACTCCAGTGTCTAGGGATCCAATGTCCTCTTCTGGCTTCCATGGGCCACACACACATACACATGCACATGTGCACGCACGGCTCACGCTCTTACACCTGTGCTAAAACATATGTGCATCCAAATGGACACACATAAACTTCTAGCACAAACACGCAGCATTGAAAGAGGTTTTCTCTGTCTTTCTCTGGTTTAATTATTGTGTTAAAAAGCACCAATTACTGAAGCCCAGAAAGCCTTCCTTCTAATCTTAGTCTCTTAGAGCTGAAGTAAACAACGCTTTATTCCTACTGAAATTTTCACTCTGAATAAAAAGTAACAGAGGAAAAGAAAAGTCACACTCTCTGCCACTCAGCATGGCGGTTGTCGTTTTGTTTTGACGAGCTGGGACTCTGTACTAATAAACTGCTAAGGGAGAAAGTCTAAAGATGGGGGTGGAGCTCGGCACAGAGCCTGACCTAGCAGGCCAGGCCCTGGTTCAGCCCAACCCCACCCCAGGCCACCCACACCAAAAGAGAGAAAGGAGCCAACACTGTCTGTTGGCCTAAATCGAGTAGAGATATTTCCTGTCTCTCTCTAACAAATTTCAAGTAGGGAATTGTGTTTCTTAAAGAAAAAGGGGCCTTTTCAAAGACTCATGCTCCTTTCTTTTTTTGACCTTACTGGGGGATTTTGCATTATAGTTAATCCTTTTCATCTCAGAGGAGCTTGAGATGAGCTAAAAGAATTTCTTTGAAAAAGTCAATTAACACATTACTTATTGATCTTATTTTATGAGCATCTAATCCCCCCCTCAAGAAAATCCCCCTGTAGTTGTTATGATTCTTCATAACTACCACCTAAATGAGGTCTTTGAAGTCTGGTTACACGGGTAGACAGAAGAGAAGGCTATGATAGAGAATTGTTGTAGGGTAGTCCTTCATAACAACCTTCAAATGGAGACAACTAGAAAGGCTTCGGGAAAGGCATTTATCCGGACTGAGGTTTTTGTTCCTAGGGAAAAAGACCTACTTAGCTCCCTAGAGAAAGTGTCTGTGTCTGAAAGGACGGACTAGAAGAGCTGAGAGTGTTGCTCGGTGGGTAGGGCATTTACCTAGCACAAGTGAGGCCCTGGTTTTGACTCCAGCACAGGAAAAGAAAACACACCTGCTTGTATTCAAATCGCAAGCCTTCAGTTTGCTGTGAGCTTGAACTGAGCAAGGGACTTGACTCTCTGCCTATTCTTTCCTCATAAAGGGGGTTGTCTCAGTCAGGGTCCTGTTGCTGCCAGGAAACACCGGGACCACAGCAACTCTTCGAAAGGAAAGGATTTTATTGCGAATGGCTTACAGATGCAGAGTGTAGTCCATTATCATCATGGTAGGGAGCATGGTAGCAATAGGCAAACATGGTGTTGGGGAAGTTAAGAGTTCTACATCTGGATCTACAGGAAGCGGGAAGAGAGAAAGAATCTGCTCCTAGGCAGAGCATTTGAACCTCCAAACCCCACCCCATTGCACACTTGCTCCAAGAAGGCCACACCCACTAATCCCTGTCAAGTGGTGCCACTCCCCAATGGCCAAGCATTCGCTTATATGAGCCACTGGGGGAGGGGAGCATTTTTATTCACACCACCACAGGAAGGAATGACAGACTCCTCTCTTAGCCACATAGGAAGAAATGAATGAACTCAAACACACATAATGTTTCACATCATTTCTGGCACATATGTAGTTACCACTCCCTTCTTAAATCTCACTCCAGCTCAGGGCAGCCATGACAGAGCTCACCTGAGCTAAGACTGGCCTAGCACCCCTGAAAACACTGGACCACAGCTGCGGGAGAGCTGTCTCCAACACAGTTTCTGGCCTTAACGGCTGGGAAGGCGGCTCAGTTACTGAAAGGCTTTCCCCAAAAGCATGAGGGATTTTGCATTGTTTAAGTGAAGTTCCTCCCCAGGCTCCCAGCTGGAAGAGTCCGGCTGGAAGCTGTAAACAGGCACTTCGGGAAGCCCAGCCCAGAAACTTCCCCAGAGCCATCCACTTCCTTTCCAAACTCAAGAAGGAACATTTGCAAGGAGTCAGAGTTCGGCTCCGTATAAGGACAGGCCAGGACGTCTGGCTTGGTGAGATGCCAAATCTAGTCCTACCTAGAAATCAGTCTTACACTACTCAAAGCAAACTGTCAATTGTGGAGGACATCAGAACTTTGAAGGTATTATCCTCTATTAAATATTACAGTTTCAAAGACAAAGGGATAAAGAAAGAGGTCATGCTTTATATTTTAAAGGGCTTTAAAATAAAACCAGTCCTACAACAGGCCTGAGAAGGAGATCTTTTCCTTCAGTTCTGTTCCTGCACAGAGACTTCAACTTCTCGTCCTGGAAAAAAAGGGTGTTAAATTGGGTTACTGGAGTCTCACAATTCCACCAGGTTGTGGCTTTTGTAAGGCAATATAGATCTTGGATGTAGATGACAGGCAAGAGAAAGCAATTCTAGAAACAGAAACAGGAAGCGACCTCAAAGTAAGGCCATGACCCACATATAAACTGACAACATGACCTCTCCATGGTATGGGAAGGTTTTTTCTTGTAGATGAGAGAGGAGGGAGAGAGAGAGAGAGAGAGAGAGAGAGAGAGAGAGAGAGAGAGAGAGAGAGAGAGAGAGAGAGAGAGAGAGAGAGAGAGAACAGCCAGAGGCATCTGGAGGCATCCAGAGCAGAGAGAGAAAGAAATAGGCTGAACATAGCCAGCAGACTGAACATATCCAGTAAATTGGAAATGGCCAGGGCAATCTGTGGAGAGGGGAGAACAGCTAGGGATAAAGAGAGAAAGCAAAGTGAGAACAGCTGGGTTATAAGAAGGGGCGTAACTTGGGGAAGGGAGGGCCAGGACGCTAGTGTGGGGGGCCTGAGATGTATAGCCAGTACTTGTGGGTAGGAACCGAGGGAGCCTGGAGGCCAGCGTGGGCCTTGATGTGTTGAACCGTGCCACACAGTGTATGTGAATTCTGTCTTTTTTGCCGGAGATGAAGGAAATGACTCCTTTTGGCACACAGAGCTGGCTCCTCCAGTTCCTGAGGAACACCTGCTTTTATCGAACTACAGAGATCCTCCTGGAGTCCAGGTTGAGCCCAGTTCTGAATATTTGGACTGTCTTTTGGAGTTTGGGGAATTGGAATTTCCTTTAAACCTGACGTCCAGGAGCTCCCAGAGACAGAGAGGCAAGAGAACCAGGGAGGGGAACAGGCCTCTGGGTAGGCAGTGGGTGAACTGTGGGTAGGGACCAGCAGGCAATTCAGCTCCTGAGATGAATGAGTGGGCTCTCTTTCCCCACCTTTTTGTGGTGCCCCTGTAATTTGAAGTCCCGGGGCAGACAACTGCATTGATCTACCTCCAGGTACACCCCACCCCTGCTGCTGTACAAGCAACATGGATTCTCAGTCTCCCCAAGATGTTCAGCAAGTGAGGATGAGCCTGGAGTAGGGCCACAGCCAAAAGAGAGATCACCTATTGTACAACATTCACTGCAACATGCCTTTGTAACACAACACCTTTCCTATGTGAAAACGCAGAGACTATCACTTGAAATTACATGTGATTTTGGGTAGAGATAATGACCCCAAAAAGCACCGTCTTCGAGCTTAGACATGGACAGCCGTACATGATACTGGGCAATGACATGTGCCTGAAAACAGTCTTGGCATTCCTCCAGAGATTATTCTGGAGCCAGGAGTGTAGCCCAGTAGAATAACACTTGACAAGCACACCCAAAGATCTGGATTCAATCCCCAAAATATGGTTTTAAATCAGCTTCTCTCCCCACACTGTCCCTTGAAATCAAAAGAATAGAGGAGAATATTCCCAGAGGTGCCTAACAATTGTTTTCTTTTCTATGTCTGATGGAGGAAGGTCATTGGCTAATAAAGAAACTGCCTTGGCCCATTTGATTGGTCAGCCTTTAGGTGGGTGGAGTAAACAGAACAGAATGCTGGGAGGAAGAGGAAGTGAGCTCATACACCTTAGCTCTGCTCTCTGAGGCAGATGCGATGAAGCTCCAACCCAGGATGGACGTAGGCTAGAATATTTCTGGTAAGTGTACCTTGGGGTGCAACACACATGAACAGAAATGGGTCAAGCAGTGTTTAAATGAATAGAGTTTATGTGTTGTTATTTTGGGGCATAAGCCAGCCAGGCTACCAGGAGCTGGGGCGGCAGGAACACAGCCCGCAGCTCCCACTACATGTGAGAGGGCCCAGCTCACTGAGGGCAGGGCCACCACAGGGCAGATGATCCTGAGTTGTATAAGAAAGCAGATGAACCGAGGCCAGCCTGGTCTACAGGAGCTAGTTCCAGGACAGGCACCAAAAGCTCAGAGAAACCCTGTCTCGAAAAACCAAAAAAAGAAAGAAAGAAAGAAAGAAAGAAAGAAAGAAAGAAAGAAAGCAGATGAACTAGCCAGAAGGCACCACTCCTCCACGTCCTCTCCTTCAGTTCCTGCTGTGGGTTCCTGCCCTGACATCCCTTCATGATGGACAGCCACTGCGGGCTGGATAGCCACTGTGGGCTGATCTGGCAGATTCCATTACAGCATTTCAAGCTCCTCGTATCCTTCCCCCTCAGGAGCAATTTTTTTTCATGCCACATTTTCTCTACTACCCTACCCCCCTTCTCAACACCTCTGTTTTCTTTTTTCTATTTTTGAGGTTCCCTTTCCAGTCTCATGCCTTGTCCCCCACAAATACATACAATCATTAACAGCTAGGATGCATATGAGAAAAACCATGTATTTGTCATCCTTGACCTGGGTTACCTCAGTTAATATATTCCAGATCTATCCATTTTCTGATATTTTCCCATTTTTCATTATGACCGGGTATAATTCCACATGATGAATTCTTATGTACAGTCCCCACCAGCATGTTTATTAAAGGACATCATCGGTGTGTTATGTATGTAAGCCTGCAATCCTGTCCCCTTATAGGTAGCCATTCAATGAACTTGCAACTCATTTGTCATCAACCAGAGCGAGGACTGCAAGAGAGGAACAGAGCAGGAAGAAGTGAGTTCCTGTCACTGGGGCATGGTTCCCCCTCTCACAGTCTAGTGAAGAGGTCTCAGTCATAGATATCTATGGTTCAATGACAGTCTAAGCTTTAAGTGAGTCCAGTAAATCTCAAAACACACTAAAGGCCAGGGTCAGTGTTATCTACAGGAAGCCATGACTTAGGGAAGGCATTAAGGACCATGGGATTGTTTCAGCCAGCATCAGTTGAGTGGAGATGGAAGCAGAAAGTTCTAGGAGAGGTGCAGGGCCAGTGAGCAGGCAGCAGCCACAATCTGAAGTGCCCTCTCTTATCCCCAGTCCCTTGCTCTCCAAGAAGAGGAGCTCCATCGTGGTCTTGGATATAGCTTCTTCTCTGAGGCAGTCTTCCATCTGCCTTGCTCACTTTGGCTACCTCTGCCTGAAGCACATGGAGGAGGAACGCCAGTAGGCCGAGCTGAGGAGGAGGGCAAGTTAGTGAGCTGCTTCTGTCCGAGCTTCCTGGGGGAAATAGCACCTGTCTCCATATGTCCTTGTGAAAAAGGCATAGAAATGACGACACATGGCTCATTTTACTGAGAGCTCCACAAATGGCTCTTCGTCCAGACAAAATGAAGCCCCTGCTGGCGACTAAATACTATACCAACTGGCCCAAATGCTCCAGTGTGCAGAATTGAATATGTTCCCTTCCCTCCTGCAGCATCTAGTCTAAAGAGAAAGCCAGATACGAATAACTGCAAAAATAATTCTAAATAATAGCCACCAAACAGATGGTGTGTAGGAAGATGTATGCCCAGTAGGGTTCAGGATTCTGAGATACCAGAGGAAGCCACCTTTCTGAGAAGCAGTTCCCCACAACTGGAAGCCATTCTGTCATCTCGGATCCTTGCAGGACACAAGCACAACCACCTGCTCTTTCAAGCCCAGTGGTGTGCCCCACAGGCAGACCAGCTCCATACACCTTTGCGTGGTTTTCACTGTTTAGTAATGTAATACTGAGTGTAAGTCAGCGAAATCGCTTTCTGAAAGCTGCCACACCCAGTAGAACCAGAAGCTTAATGTATGCCTGTTGGAAGCCAAGCTCCCATCGATTCCCAAGTCATCTGTCAGAGCATAATAGGGAATGTGAAGAGAAACAGTAATTTGGCTCTTCGGAAACTGAAGAATATCCATACTTCATCATGAGGGAAGCCTAAACCCCTGCGGAAAAAATCTGAGACCCGAGCTGGCTCGTCTACTAATTAGGGACACCCAGACAGAGTAAGACAGGATGAGTTCCACTTGTCAAATCTCCGGTTCCTAAATTTTAAAATTACAATTTTAGTTTGCGACCTAGAAAGGAAGAATAACAAGTTCTTATACAAACTGTCCTCTCAATTGCTTGTGGCAGGAGGGAGGGTTTGGTGCCCATGAGACGGCTCGTTGGGTAAGGGTGCCTGCTCCCACGCCTGATGGCCAGAGTTGTTCCCCTCCCCGCCCCTCTCACACACCTACCATTCTAAGTCCATGTCTGAGATCCATCTAACAAAAATTAACAGAAGAAAATATACTAATTTATTTAAATAAATCTTATTTGGCCCAACAGTCTTTATAGGAAAATGACAACCCAAAGAATGTGTGTGTGTAAATGTGTGTGTATGTGTGTGTGTGTGTGTGTGTGTGTGTGAGAGAGAGAGAGAGAGAGAGAGAGAGAGAGAGAGAGAGAGAGAGAAAACGCATGCATGTACTCATGTGTGTGGTACACAAGCTCGTGCATATGCACACAGATACCAGAGGTCGATGGCAGGTGTTGTCCTCTGTCATATCCACCCTATCATCATCATCATCATTAACAATATTTAGTGTGTGTATGCATCTGTATACATAAATGCCCCTTTGCACATGTGGAAGTCAGAGGACAATGTGAGGAGGTCGTTTCCTCTTCCCATCGTGTGGGTTCCAGGGACCAAACTCAGGTCTTCAGACTCGACGGAGAGCAACCTGCTGAGCCATCTCACCAGCCCTCCACCACATTCTTGGAGACAACATCTCTCACCGAGTCTGGAGCTGGTCGTTTTGGTCAGACAACAACCTCCCCCGGATCCGTTCGTCTCCACTGCCCAGTCCTGCGGTTACAGATCTGTAACCAGCTTCTTTGTGAGCACTGAGGATCAGAACTTAGGTCCTCACGTGTATACAGCACTTTACCTACACAGCCAACTGGATGTGTTTTAGAGTGTGTTTGGTGGACAGCAGAGAATGATAGAGAACATGGCAGCGTGAAAGTCGTGAGCTATAATGACAATTAGTGGAGATGGGACTTAGCAAGGCCTGTTTGCTCCAGTTCTACAACTGCCCTGAGTCTCTGGAGATGAGGATGCTACCTGGTTAGGCTTGGGAATGAGAGAACCACCTCTCCCATTGGGTCTTAGATGCTGTCTCTGAGGAGGCTCAGAAAAGGATTCATTTGGCCTGCTTCTCAGGATATGGGTCAGGGGTCTCAGGGGGGCCTCCTCGCTTCCTCTGTTCAGAAACACAACTTTAGTCATATAAATCATATTGGAAGAACGTATTCCACATAACTCTGGGAAATGCTGCTTACTTTTCACAATGAAGAAATGACCTCTCGTCTATGCATACTTCTTATCAAAACTGATACCTACACTTAGTCATGATATCCATGGTGGCTGCAGCAGGTATGAGAACCAAAAGAATCAGAGGAAACATTTGCTATCAAATTTAAATACTCAAGGCATTTCATTTAAGTACTTTTTATTTCAGTATCCTTGATTTTT
This sequence comes from Chionomys nivalis, assembly GCF_950005125.1. Classification (NCBI taxonomy): domain Eukaryota; kingdom Metazoa; phylum Chordata; class Mammalia; order Rodentia; family Cricetidae; genus Chionomys; species Chionomys nivalis. Next base: position 66,951,369 of record NC_080091.1, read on the forward strand.
TTTTTAAAAAAATGGTCTTATGCCAAAAGGAGGCAACATTTATAAATGCAAATAAATGTATGAACAAATACACAGACCCTGTTAAGTAATTTACCAACTAGAAACTGTCCATCTAGTGTAGGAGAAAACCATCCTGTGTCTGCAACATGACCCAGTGAGGGGACTTTCATCCTTGGTCGTTCTTGGTTCCTCAGGCCCACACTGAGTCCTCAAACCCACACTGAGCAGGTAATGATGGCTGGAAGAGGTCAGCGCCCGCTTGCTCTCCCATGAGCTCCATCAGCTTGTTCCTCCTTGCCTCATGGCAGCTCTGACGCACTCTCGTCTCCTTGGTCTCGTGGGTCAGATAGACGCTCTCCAGTTCTCGGCAGCCAGGGTCTCCTCGCTGCCATTCACCTATCAGTACTCCCTCAGCTGGACCCAAACTCTTCAAAGTCTTTGGTCCAGATTATCCAAGGACAGCCTGAAAGATTTTTAAATGCAAACAAATAGTATTCACCTCAAGAGTTTCTTAAGTACTGTCTAAAATTAGAATTGGTAGAAAACAATTTTAAATCATTCATTTCAAACATCGTATCCTATACTACGAAATACCTTCATTCCGTCACTGACTAGGGGCTCTATCCGCTCCTGTGTTATACAATGATGCTCCTACTGTATCCTTACAAGGACAGCATTGGAGTGATGAGAACGTTGCAAGCATAGGACTGAGGAACCCTAGAGATGCCTCTTGCCTCTGCTACCACAGGACTTTGGCATCCTCTCAATGGAAACATGGGAGTTGGTGCAGGTCTTTCTGTTAAAACAGCCCACGGTTATGGTAGGACTGCAGTGGAGTGATTTTTCTATTCCATATGTTTATTTAGGGTCTAGCAAAAGCTAGGCATCCTGCCCTCTGACTGGCGGCTCTATCGTCAGCTCTTCTAGACCCTGTCTTACCTTACATTCGTCACTGGGATGGCAGTTTCTCTACTCTGATATCCCTACTAACTGCCACGTTACTTTTGCCAAGGAGTAGAGTTCTTGACACAAAGTTCAAATTTGAGGCAAATAACCAAAGTGGAGAATTTTTATCTGTGAGCTTGAACAGTCCTGGCATAAAGACCGGCGTGGGAGGAAACAGACATGGGGCTCAGGAAGACTTTCTTGGCATTCTCATTAATCAAACCTAGGAATTTCTAGCCAACGGCAGACCCTGACCACACGAAGTCCTGCCAGACTTCCTTCTTGAACGCACATGTACCCACACCACTAGGTTTCCACTTTGCACATTGGCCGTTTGGACTGGATCTTTAATTACCTCTCCAGATCAGCTCTCCCCTTCCTTCTACCTACTTGGCGCCCTGCCAAAAGGCTGCACAAGCCACCTCAGCTTGGCTTAGTCTGTCTATCCTTGCTTAGCCTTGGCCAGTGGAGAACGCTAGCACAGCTGAGCAAAGGAAGGGCAGGGTTGGTTTGTTTGTTTGGTTGGTTGGTTGTTGTTTTGTTCTGCTAGGTTTTTCCTCTCTCTCTTCAGGGCAACCGAAGCTATGATATCCTTTGTTTGAGGTCAAGCCCCTTATCAGACAACTCTTCCTAAACAAAACAGAGTCTCAGTCAGTCTCTCTCTCTCTCTCTCTCTCCCCAGAGTTTTCACATCTTGTCTTAATAGACTATTAAACTTTGACTTACTCAATTTGAATGAAACACTAGTTTTCTGCTAGAGCCTGGACCAATAGCCTCTCAAGTACTATGAAGTCTTAGGGACAAGACCGGCCACAATGAAGCACAATGGGAGGGAACCCAGAGATGCCGCTTTCCCTCCCCTTTCTGTTACCGTCTTTATGTACCGTATGTGACCTTATGTCATTGCAGTCACTTAATACACATTTGCTGAATGAATGAAAAGCATCTCGAAGACACTTCTGAGCACGGTTTTAAATTAGAATATATTAAATCAAGGCACATTCCTCTAGGGTATCAGATGCCAAAGGTAAAGTTTTGTTTCAATGACTGGATCGATGGGTTGGATTGAACAAATCTCACGACCCCTTTTCTCATGCTCTGACTGATTTACCGCTTGACTCCAGGACAAAGCAGTGCCAAGGGATGAGCTGACATTTCAGGGACAGTTGCACAGACTGAGAGATTAGTCTAATAGACCGAGAGATTAGTTTGCTGATCCTTCCTAAACCTTGGAGAAAATGGAGTTTAGCTCATGTCACCGAATTCCAGTGGGCTGGCTTCACAAGTTTATCACTTCTATGTCCTCCGCCCAGACAGAAATGCTGATGAAGGGCAAGCAGAGTTCCCTGAGGCCGTTCATGTTTATAATGCATCGGTCAAACCATCAATAAGGCTGGGCATCACTCACTGTGTATGTTGGTCTTGCTGGAGCACTGCAGAAGCGACTTCGAGTTCTGGTATTGGGGGGAGCACCTCCATGATCCGCACCGAGGGCAGCCTTCCAGTGGACTCTACAGTTCAAGACAAAGAGCGGTGTCCGTCAATAGCAAGACAAAAAGAACTTGTAATATGGATGGATTGGAAGGGAACCCTGTCCTCCTTTTAAAAAGGAGCTGGGAAGTTTCTGTAGCTTATTCAATTCCTTTCAGATGGTTCTAATACTTTAAACCCACATCACTCAAGTTCAGGTATGTGCCCTCATTTCCTCCTTCAGCTCCTCGCCCCATTTCCTGAGAATGCAATCTGAGGCAGGCTAAAATAACTATTAAAATTAGCGTTATTCCACAGTTAGTCTTCTAACAGGTAAAATGACCAAACATCCCCAACCAAGAGAGTCAGATGAGAAGGGAAACAGTCTCCACCTGGGCCCAGAACTCCCCGCTCCCTGTTGTCTCCTCCTGGCTGAACCCTCGCACTTGAGGCCTGAGCATCCTTTGATTTTATTTCAAGGACAGTGAATACCAACTACTTCCAGGATACCACTCCCATCAGCCCACCCTCGCCTCAAAGTTCCTAGAAACCATGATTAGTGTCTAGTATTGAGTGAAGAAGACGTTGTTTTACAGATGTAATCAGCATCCCAAACTGCTTGGATTTGAGCTGATAGAAAGGGAGATTATCGTGACTGAGTCCAAGCCTGATTCATAAGAAAGCTCTCCAAAGAGAGACCCGGTCTTCTCAGATCAAGATCCAAAGATCAGAAAGATTCTAGAAGCAAACAACAGTCGTGGAGAACTGTAGGTGACATGAAGGGGCAGTGGTACACAGACAGTAAGAAGCAAGAGTCCTCAGAACTCTGCAGCAAGGAAGTGCCTACTGCCAGACATGAACCTGGAAGAAGCAGAGCTCTGGGTGAGACTACAGCATGGCTGACCTCTTGATTGCAGTTTTGGAAGTCTCTAAGCTGAGTTATGCTCAGATAAGGAGTGACAACTTCCAACTCATAGAAGCAGAAATAGCACGACGCATTATGTCGCGTTAAGCAACAAAGTTTGCGGTAATTGATTACACAGTGGAAACAAATATAGTGATCGACAGAGTCTCGGCCTAAATGTCACCAGAGGCGATGATTAAAAATGCAGGTTCTTGGGCTCTGTCCCCAGAACTCTTGGATTTGAATGTCCCTTCCTAGAAACCTGGGAGTCTGAATGCTCTAGACTTCCAAAGTGACTTGGGTGCTCATGAAAGCTTTTGGAATAAATTTTCTGCTCAAACAATTGCTTAGATGTGCCCCGACAAGATGTCTTTGGCCTTCTGTAATCTGAGATTTGGAGTCTGCTCTTCTTAAAGGTCATATCAAAGGAGCCTATTCATAAAATGAAATAATTATCATGCAGAATTAATAAGGTTCTTCTGGCTGGAGAGCCAGCTGCACATTGTCTGCTTGTGGATTCAGAGTGTGGGTGTTTTATAGCACGATATGACCACACTGTCAGAAGGAAAGCTATTACCTGTCAAAATGATGGCTAGTCGGGAATATTCTCCCTCTAGTGGTGTGTTGTCTTCGGCGTCCCCTCGTATCCAAAGTCATGCAACTCATATGCTAATAGCAAAACTTCTAAAAACTGATTTTGAAAAACATCCAAAGTCAGATAGATGTGTGTCATTTTAATTCCTTCTTCAGAATAGCTAAGACAAGTGAAACTTTTCCTCTCAGTCTGCCCTGGAAAATAGTTTCCTTCAAACCCTACCAATTCACCAACTCTAGTTAAGGCAGCACAAGCTGTCAGAAATATATTTAAATGTCATAAATGTCTTTTCAAGAATTTGTCAATTCTCTCACTCAAATACTTGATGCTTTTTGGGAACCTCCAAAGGACTTTAACGTTTTTCAAAGAACCCCAGTGTGGTTTTCAGCCTGACTGAGTCTCAGAAACGATGGATTTCCACAGTAGCAGAAAGGCCTTATCACACCTCCTGTGACGATGTGACGTGGCAACGTCCAGGCTGCCCTGCAATGCAATGCTTGCTCTCTCCCCTCAAAAAACAAAAAACAACAACAACAGGTTTCTATCACTTTTCAGAGGCCTTTTACATCTGGGACATCGGGGATCTAACCTCATTTCATCCTTCCCATGTAATCTTGTATTCCCTCTGTGTAACCTGCAGGGTATTCTCACAATGCTTTGTTCCTGGTGGGTTTCTGGTCTGTCTCCCAGTGGAGAACGTATCTAAGCCTTCTTCTCTTGGTTGGGAAGCCTGTTTTTCCCATCAGGTTTTCCATGTGCTTGCCTCCACACTACTTGTTCAGTTACATTTTACTTTTTACGTATGTGAAAGGAGTGTGGGGGCGGGTGCTGATGTGTGTGCACAAGTAAACGTGTGTGTGCATTTTGAGGTCAGACACGTCATTCCTCCTCAGGTCCTGTGCGCCTCATGTTGATGTTTTATTTTGAAATGGGGTCTCTCACTGGCCTGGGGCTCACCCAAGTAGCCTAACCAGTGAGCCCGAGGGATCAGCCTGTCTCTGTCCCTACAATCAGCTTATTCTATAGGTCCCAGTTGTTCTTGATTTCAGGTCCTCCTTCTTGCAACTGTTTTGATAACTGACTTACTTATTTTTATGATTATTTATTTGTCTTGGAACGTGTCAGTTAAGCCCAGATCATAAGGCAAGGTCAGGGTTGGAATGGGATTGTACATGGTGGGCGTCAAGGGAGGACAGAGGGTCCAGGCAAGGACCATCTGGGCAAAGATGGAGGACTTGTTCAAAGCATATGTTCTGCAATCTGTTCTTCCAGAGCTGGTATAAATGACTGTCACATAAAGGCATTCAATGAATGCCTATAATAAATCATTCTATTCCAGCTGTGGACTCTTCCGGCAAAGAAAGCCATCCTTTGCATTTTGATCCAGTCTGTAACCAAGCAGATAGCTATAACCTTCTCTGTGTTATGAACCCAACTGGCATTTTAAGAGTCATCAATATTATGGGTAAAGCAAGTAAAAATTAAACTTTCATGTTGTCCTGCTTATTTGTAAAACATCTGGCACCAGCCGTTCATCTTCTGTTCTGCGGGAAATTGAAACCTGCACAATCTTTATTATCCCGGCCATGAACATGATGGGAATTATAACTTTCCATTGCCATTAGCTTTATTTGGGGGTGCTATGAATCAGGCTATCCCCCTACAACCTCTCTCTCTAGCTCTTGGTGATCCAACACCCTCGTCTGGACTCTGTGGGCAAACGTGCATGCATATGTGTGTGCGTACACATAAGAAATAAAATTCCTTTTAAAATGCCTTTCTTAAAATAGTCATTGTTTCTCATTGCTCTTTGATATCCCTAGCAATTCTACTGTCCATGTTTCCAATGAAGGAGAATTATGTTCTTTCTGATTATTCCTGCTCTGTATGTTCATGTGCGTGTTCACCTTTCCCATTCTTAAGACTCATTCCTTTTCTAACTTTTAAATTTATTTCTGATATTTTTTTGAGACAGGGTCTTAGTGTGCAGCTCTCGTTGTCCAGGAACTCATTGCATAGACCAGGCTGGCCTCGAACTCACAGACATCAGCCTGTCTCTGCCTCCCCCCCGCCGCGTGCTGAGATTAAAGGTGTGTGCCGTGACATCACCTCCCCTTTTCTGTACCCACTTCTCCCTACGGTTGTGCTGTTTCATAAACTCTTATCATGAATGAATGGGATCCCAAAGGCTATGCTACAGTGAAGGATACAGGACAGGTAAAGCGAAGTCGTCACCCATGTGACGATAATCACTGAATGGATAAATAGTAAGGAAATTAACACCAAGACAGACAGCATGGACCATCACGTTTCTCGGGGAAGGAGAAGAGCATCAGAGGCACACTTGTTCCATGTGGCTCTAATAGTAACAGGCTCTGTGCAGGATAGGGTCCTGCTGAGTCCTCCTTGCTTGTTTTTTAGAGGATGATGATTTGGGGATGGCCGAGCCTCTCTCCATTCCAGTGTGTGTACCTGTGTGGCAACACTACGTCTGTAGGTCATGAACCACAGGGCCATTCTGGAGCGAACGGCTAGCACCGACACCAGGCTCAGCCGAATGCGACACACAGGCATCGCTTTTTTGAATTCCGCTTCTTTTCTTCACGGTACCGCATTTCCGGAGACTCACATGGGCACATTTTCCCTTACCTCTCGCTGCTGCCTGTAATCCATCATGACAAAGAGCAGCCTTAAAGACAGCTCAGGGGAGACATGATTTCCTCTCCACTTCTCACTCGGAAAGAGCAACTTAGAATGAAGAAGGGGGTGCTTTCAGGGTAAAGGACGATAAATGACCCCCCCCCCCTTTTCCTTTAGAAGATACTAAGCCTCAAAAGGATACTTGGCCAAAAAAAAAAATGAACATTCCTACAATATGTCTGGTACTAAAACCAGAGGGTTTTTTAGTGAGAGCCGTTACAGAGAAGGCAGCCCCAAGACAGCTTCTTCGGGGGCAGGAAAACCTCAGGCTCATAAATAAAACTTGTGAGATTCATCTTGTGGCTAGCCAGGACTTAAAATTTGTGACTCCCGCAATTATCTGAGGTGACAGGGGAACAATTGACTTGTTCTCAGACAAGACGGCTGTGCTCAGAATTATGACTAGGAAACAGCCAGGCTTCCTCGGGCAATCACAAAACCCAGCAGAGGTGGGCTGAACCATTCCTGGGGTACGAGCAGGTACATCAGACAAGAGAGACGAACAGCAGAATCGCCATTTTCTTCCTTTAAAAAATGATTTCTCACCCTAAAACAACTCTAGGGGCTTTTGTATCATTAATTAAACAAAATTTTTGTGAACCGCACAAAACGTCCATTCACTTGACTCCTAGACAGCTGATGTTAAGAATTGTCTAGCATTGCTTACTACTAAACCTGGCTTAATAATTTTTCGTTGCCAGATTATGTAGACTGAGATCTTGAGATGCATCCAGGCTAATTTGTTCCCAGGCTAAGGGCCTATCTGACTGCCTGTTTCAGTAGTTAACAAAAGCCTTGGGCACATGTCCCTGGTGAAATATTGGGCAGGTCTCTTGGTGGCTGCCATTGTCCTGCAGTGGAAGCAGGAAGTTATCCAGCTTCCTCTCATGTTTGGAAAGAGTTTGCACACCAGATCTGAAGCTTCCTTTCTTGCAAGCTTCTCAACTAGTGCCAGGAGCTGCTCACCGGCTGGAAACAAAGAATATAAACAATATCAAAAAGACATCAAAAAGGGGAGGAGGGACTGAGACAAAACTATAAACTTGAGGCCAGCCTGGGCTACATAGTAAGCCCTTGTCTGACAGAGAAAGAGAGAGAATAGCCAGGAACTGTTACACAGACTGCAAGAGATTAAAATGAAATCTAAACGCAAGCCAGGCCTCGTGATACAGGCCTATGATACAGAAGTGGGAGGGGTCACAAATATGAGTCAATTCAAGGCCAGCCTGAGCAATTTAGTGGGCTCCTACCTCAAAATTAAAATGGGGGGGGGAGGCTGGGGAGCATAGCTCAGTGATATAGAGTGTTTGCCTAGCATGCCCAAGGCCCTGCCTAGGTGGAATTTCCAGTTTTTTAAAAATCCTTTCTCTTTGGTGAAGGAAAAGGAGGACCTTTACCCCGTTCACATCATCGGCTTTCTTTTTAATGTGGTTTGACAGCAGGAATTCTGAAGCAGGCCTCGCAATTAGAAAGATGAAGTTGGAACCGGCATCTGTGTTCATGGCCCTCTTAGCTGCTCTAATTAGGATCCCCTTCCTCCCTCCCCCTTTTTAATTGAGGCTATTAGAAGTTCTCTTTACACAACGACGCCCGTGAAGTGAAGGCTCCAGCAGAAGCTCTGCCCACTCAACAATTACCTCTCTCAAGTCTGAGAAATAATGGCATCTTGTCTCATTTAAAAATAAATCCCCGGCTCGTTCCCCATGGCGTCCTCTCCCTTGCCTACTCACGCGAGCTTCTTCTTGCCAATTAGGCAAACTTTCCATTATTTAAGGAGGTGGCTTTGATCATAACTGTCCCCTAATAATGAGAGGTACGGAGCTGGATTTCAGTCGCCCACAGTTCCTTTATTCTAAACTCGAGGCTACTTAAAATGAACTCGGGTCTGGAGTTTGCGGTGTACGGAGAGGGCACCGCCTTGGCATTTCCCGTCCTGCGCTGTTTGATACTGCAGGACTCACCTGGAATAGCCGTCATATTCAAGACACTCAGCTTCGCAGAGCCACTTCCTCTTAAGAGAACGGATGCAGATTTGGGTTTACGACCTATTCCAAGAAAAGAAATTAAAGATTTAGATACCAAACGAGCACATTCTGCCACATGTGGTGGTGGTTTAGGCCTCTGATTGCAGCGCTTGGCGAATGAGGTAGGAGGGTCCTGAGTTTGCAGGCAGTCTGTACTACATAGTGGCCCCTTTGTCACTCCCTTCCAGAGTCACATTCCCACTGTGCTCCCTGTGATAGCTTAGATTGTCAAGGAGACAGGATTGTCCACAAGGGGATCTGGAGCAACAAAGCAGCAGGAGTTTTTATCGTTAAGTCTTCTTTCACTAACCAACACAGGCGCGTGTGGGCACAAGCCTTTAACCCCAGCACCCCAAAGGCAGAGCAGATATATCTATGTGAGTTCAAGGCCAGCCTTGTCTACACAGTGAGTTCTAGGACAGCCAGAGCCACATAGTCAATCCCTATCTACAAACAAACAAACAAACAAAAAAACCCACACCAATAACAACAAAACCAATCTGTTTCTAAAAGTAATGGTTTCTCCACTATCATAAGTACTGTTATGTATATATATTCTTGAAAAGGCACCAGCCAGTATTTACAAAATTCTATTTTTATCTATATGGATATGATACGCAGAATATTTAAGAAGTATTGCAGATTAGTTATATCTAGTAAGTAGCATGAGTATTGTGGTATTTTTCATTGCTTTATATATTTAGACTTGCAAGGAAAACACTTTGAAAGCCATTGAATTTGCATTCTGGATAGACGTTTGAAAGAATTTAACGTACTTCCCACTATGGCCTGTATCTTTCTAGGCATTTCCCTACCTCGTATCTTTCTTTCTTAGTCTGCATTCATACATGAAAAATGGTTCAAGAAATGCAGAACTTTGAATTATTTTTAACTACCACACATTTCAATGACTAGAAGATGCCAAGTTTTACTCTGGCATTTTATTAATTGTGTAGATTTTTACAAAACTGCTAACTCACCTGAGTTTGGGGATTTTCCCACTTTTTTTTGCAAAAAAAAAAACAAATAATAGTACCTGTTTCCATACTGCTGTGGTTTTACCCGGTGGCCATGACAAATACCAGGACAAAAGGACAAAAACGGGGAAGGCCTTATTTGTCTTCCACTTCCGGGTCACCGTCTAGCACTGATGGGAGTCAAGGCAGTCCTAACTGCTCTGCATGGTGCCACCTCCCACCAGGGAACTCAGCTCATGGCCAGGAAGTAGAGCAGGAACCAGGGAGGCTGCCGCCTGTTAGCTGGCTTTCAGTCTGGCATGTACTCAGCTAGCTTTCTTGTCCAGTTCAGGACCAACTGCTTAGGGATGGTACCCACATCGGTTAGGAATCATGACAACCCCACCACCACACAGACACGACCAAAGGCCAAGCTGATCTGGGCAATGCATCCCTTGAGACTCCCTGCTGAGGTTATTCTAGGCTGTGTCAAGTTGACAGTTAAGGCCATCCAGGACACATGCTTTGATCACCCAGTGGAAACTGTCGTTCTACAAAGACACAACATGGTCATGTCATTAGCCATGACGCGGCAGACCTTTATTACTAAGGGATCAGAGATGAGACTTGTTCTGCAATGACTCTCAAAAAAAATCCCTGCAACAAAGAATTAATTCAAAGAATCAACGGCACCCTTGCTGCAGGTGAACATTATTTATTAAACAACCTTGCCTGTCAAAGAACATAAGAAGTGAACGCACCCAGCCATACTACAAGCCTTCATTGGGAACCAGGTGGTGGTGCACATTTTTAATCCCAGCACTTGGGAGGCAGAGGCAGGTGGATCTCTGTGAGTTCGACAACAGCCTGGCCTACAGAGCGAGTTCCAAGACAGTCAAGGCTATTACACAGATAAATCCATTGCAAAACAAACAAACAAACAAAGAGAAACCAGAGAGAGACAGAGAGAGACAGAGAGACAGAGAGAGACAGAGAGAGAACCAGCTGTGCCTTGACAGTGTTCAACTCCTTGGGTGATCTCTTTATTTCAGCCTCTACCCCAGCTCCATGTGGCAGAGGCAAGTACCCTGTAGGACAGCTGAGGAAAACCACGTTTAGCAATGGTAACTTACTCAAAGCTATAGGAGGTAATACGAGGATCTGATGTCTTCAGAGCCTGCTATCATGGAGATGCTTTTTATGCGGTCTTTAGGAGATCAACTAATTACCGAAGAACTGTCAATCGAGTCTGATACGCAGCCAGTATATGCACGTGCAGTCTTACAATCCACCCTGCTAGGTGAGTGCCCAGGCCATGCTAATTACCAAAGCTGTTTAACAGTACTCGCACTGTTCTGACTTAAGAAGCCCTCCTAGCTCCGACCCACCCAAACTCCATCGACACCCCTACACTTACTAAAGATTTTTACTCTCATATTGTTACCTAGAGACCCCTCTGCTCTGCAAGTGTTACCATGTCTTCTGCCCTCACTTCCACTAAGCCTTCCTGGCCACCATCTGGACAGCTCCTCCTGTTCACCCTGCCTTTCTTCCTGACCATTTGCCTGTCCATGGAGGAGAATGGACCCTGAATGCTGGTGCTGCTGTCTTTCCATTTAGATTCTCTAGAACCAGCATTTACACATAGGAGGAACACAGAAAGTGGCCAACTGAGCGAAAAAGAAAATCTGGGGTGGACAGGTACGTGTGTATGTGTTTCCCTGGGGAAAGCCATATGGCCAGGGGCTATTTCCCGATACTTACTCTTCCACCTCTGCACTCTCCTGTGGTCCTCAAGGATTTTGTGGATAATGAGGATGATGCCGACCATAAAAACTAATAGCACTAAAATGTACCAAGTGATCTTCACGGAACAACTGACAGCTGTAAAATTTAAAAAAAAAAAAAAAATTAAGCGCTCTAAAAATCAGTAAAGGTGGCAGGCATAGGCACTCGCCAACCCTCTGAGGTCTGCCCCGAAAACTCACCCAGAGGAAGGACAGAACCAACTCCTGCGAGTTGTCCTTTGGCCTGGACTCGTGTGTCATGGCAGACATGCACACACAAATAAATATATATAAAATAAAAAGACTCAACACAATGAGACAGAGCATGAGATAAGAGGCAAAGTGGAGGTGTATGCCTTTGGCAGAAAAGCTATTTGCTGCCTTAACTTAACAGGGACCCTTGCTCTCCTGAACACTTTTCCAATATATTAAATGAAGCTACTAAATGAGGAAATTGGCCAAGTGGCTCCCAGGGATCCATTTAATTCAAAATCCTGGCATTTAATTTCACTTCCAGGTGATGCCAATATCAATTTCCTCATTGTACATCAAGAGTGCCACAAAGCAGCCTTATATCAGGGTTGTGTGCGATTAATCATCTTGGTCGTGGGTCATGCAGCCCCAAATATGCCCTCAAATTAACAAAGGTTCAACAAGAGCAAGGGGCATGGGGCACCAACGGAAGGCAGAGGCAGAGGACTGAGTGATTAGACCCTGTTTCTGCCAGTGTTACAGCTTGGATGGAAAATGTCCCCAGAGACTCCTGTGACTGAACATTTGGTGCCCAGTTGACTATATCATTTGAGGTGGCTACACCGTATATGACAGACATAATTTAAAACTATTAATTACCTTTAAAATGATTAAGCTTTAGTAAAGAATTCTAAAGTGATGGAGAAAGCTTCCATCTTTTTAGAGTACCCAAATGTCTAGCAAACAGTTCTGTCATAGCACCTGCAGCTCTGGGGGCTGTGTGATTCTCTTCTCTGGTTTTATGTTCGTCTGACTCCTGGCCCCCATCCGGGCATGGTGCCGGGCATGGTGCCAGGCATGGTGGTTGACATACAGAAAGTACTCACTTAATGAATATATTATAAAATGCTCTCTAAGAATACATTTTATGGCTGAGGTGGGGGCACACCGCTTAGCAGAAAATATTAACTGTGGGGTTCAGAACAGGGTGCAAGGAACTTAATCAGCCTTGAAAAGAATTTAAATGTCTGAGATTCTTTCTCCTCAGAATCAGCCAGTCACACACACGCGTGCCAGAGCCTCATCTTTAAGAGAACTCCCCGCTCTCAATACTGAGAACTGGTGACTTTCCATCAAGCGCAGATAGATACCAAACAGGCTCAGTCACCCTAGGGCAGATACCAAACAGGCTCAGTCACCCTAGGGCAGAGGACCTTGGGTAGCCCTCAAATCCCAAACCCAGACATACCACCTCTGTCTCAGGTTATGGCTGAGTCCCATAAAAACACATCTTAAAGTCAAGTAAACAGATAAAAAGATTAATATTTTTGGGCAGTATTATTTCCATAATGAAATTTTCAGCTATTTACTTCTGGTGAATTTCATAGCCCCTTCCTATGTATGGATACCCAACTTCTCTATTTCTCTCTCATTTCCTTTCAAACTTACATTTCACATCTATTGCTAGGTGCAAGGAAACATGAGTACAATTACTCGTGTTTTCCATAATTCCACAAGTGTGGTTTAGAGAATCTCCCCTGGGTGGATCTTCTACACCTGTGGGTTTCCCAGGGTGGGCTTCAGGGGCACAAGTAGCATTGTATTCCTTCATAGGGTCAACTAGAAGAGCGACGGTGACATTATAGTGCTGGCAGGGTGAGTAAAAGTCATTTGCCTTCACTTCCATTGATCCTGTCGTGATGAGACCTAGAAAGAGATTAAGGAAAGGTATTTTCAGAGTGCTAGTATTTAGTAAGAAGACGCAATTCAGAGCTGAGTTTCACTGGGCCTGACGGTGCACCCCGGTAACCCGCAGGATGCTGAGGCAAGACTTACAGGTGGGAGGAGCATAAATGTCATGTAGTCAGTACCAAGACTCACAAGAGGTACACAGCAGGACCCTGTCTCAAAAAAAGAAAATATAACCAAACAAACAAAGTCTTAAATCTCTTTTCTTTAAAACAAAATAGAAAACAAAGTTTTGTACACTACAATTAATTATCAAGGTGATTTTTAAAAAAAAAGTTATGAAAATGATAGAAGTAAGATTAAAATAGGATTGAAACCTCTCAGAGAACACACAGATATTTCCATGAATATCTGTTCCTGATCTGGGGCAGATCAAATTGTTCAAAAGGTTCACAGTGTTTTCCACTCCACATAGCCCATGCTTTCTACAGATGTAACAAAGTACTATAAACAGGGTGGCCTAATGAACAGAATTTTTTCTCATACTTCTTTTTCTTTTTAAAATTTTAATGTGCATGGACGTTTTCACCTTTGTGTGTGCATGTGTGTGTACCATGTGCACACCTGGTACCCATGGGAGCCAGATGAAGGCATTGGATCCCCTGGGCCTGGAGTTACAATTGGTTGTGAGCAGCCATGTGCGTACTGGGAATTGAACCCAGGTTTTCTGGAAGAGCAGTCGGTGCTCTCAACTGCTGAGCCAGCTTTCCAGCCCATCTCTAACCCGTAGACCTAAGACAGGAAGGACTGTGGAGAAGACTGCCCTTGTTCCTCTCTTCTGGAGGTTGGCAGTAATCGCTGGCTTTCATTGATTCGTGGAAGCACAACCTTGGTCTCTTTCTTCATCCACACACGGCATTTTTTCCAATGAGTCTGTTTCTCTGTGTCCACATATCTGCATGGTGTGTGCACAGGTAAACTGGTGTGTGTCCCTGAGTGCATGTGTGCATGTCCATATGGAGGGAGAAGCGAACCATGTGATTCTGCAGAAACCGTGTGTTGTTGCGATGTGGTCTCTCATTGGAACCTGGGGCTTGCTGATTGGCTAACCCGGATGGTCATTAAACCCCAGGGATCCTTCTGTCTCCACCTCCCCATTGCAGGGATTACAGAGATGTGGTTCTGAGTATCTAACCCTCGGGTCTTCATGCTTGCCTGGCAAGTACTTAAAGAATCACACTTCTCCTTGGTATAAGGATGTCAGTCATCCTGGACTAGGTCCCAGGATGATGATCTCATCTTAAAACCATATCTAGGATGACATTATTCCACATAACGTCACAGTCTTATGTGTTGATGATTAAGACTTCCCCGCATTAAAATTTGAGAGGACACAATTCAGTTACCCCAAAACTTTACCAACCTCCCCCAAATAGGGGGAGATAACTCCCTCCCCATAGAGTCTTAGAGAGTTAGATAGGCAGCTGAGCCGTGGGGATGTAAATGAAACACATTGTCTTCTATATCAAAGGTTTAACCGAGCCCTGTCTTTAAAGAACTTCATAAAGACACCACCGGGCAGAAATTCCTCCCTAGTCAGCAGTCTTCTAAGATCAAAGTAAGTACTCAGAGTTCCATCCTGTTCTCAGTCTTTCAAAAGTAGTACTTACGTTAGCCAGAAGCATAAGAATGTGAGACTGAGCTCTGGCCACTCAGAGTGAGGTGCAGGATTCCTTGGAGCTAGAAATAAAAATCCAGTGGGACCCCTGCAGGACTTGCTTGCATGGTTAAGGTTGGCTACGCCCCCTTCTGCTGAAGCAAGCCTTTCTGTCTTTCTGCAATACTTTGGACTGTGTGCTCATTTTCTCAAGACCCCAGACCCAATCCTAACATAGTCAAATGTGGAAAAATGACATTACATGATCAGACAGGAAAAGGTGGTGCAATTCCACTTTGTCCTTTGGGACACTAAGTCTGGAGTCGCCAAGAAAAGGTCCAATGTATGGCTTGCTGCAAGGAAGTCCTCGGTGAATATGAATGGAAAGACAATATAAGAGAACCCATCAGCAGAGTGAGAAGGCAGCCCCAGAATAGGAGAAAATGTTCAGACTATAACTGAGAAAAGTTAATGTCCAGGATATGTAAGGAATTCCTGTCAAGGAAGGAGGAACAGAGAGAGGAACAGACAACACAAAATGTGGCGACATAAATGAATGCAGACAGATTATAAAAATATATACAGCTTTAATAAGGAAATAGACTTACAGGACCACAGGTTCCTGCGGAGAACAGGAAAAGCAGAGAAAAAAAAAAAGGGCTGCTGGGATCACGCCCGGCAGATTTATCAGTAAACATTAGCCCAAGGCGAACACGCCCCCAATGGGTGGGGCTATATCCCTACATCTCCCCCTTTTGTCTAAATAAGATAGAACTAAACCAAATACAACTATATACAATAATAACAAATAATAAATATAACAAACAATATTGAGAACAAAAGTTTTGCTAAACATTCTATCTCAAGGAGTCTAAATAACATAGAGAGTAACTACAATTATATAATCTTCAACTCCGTCAAAGATCTGAGAAGGGAATAAATATTACTTAACAAACGAGAGATATCCAAAATGTGCAACAATTGACAGAGACAACTGACTACCTGGGCAATCACCCAAAGTCTCGTTTGCAATGTTGAGTCAACCGGGCAGATGCCAGGTTAGGGGTAGCGCCTGCTGTCTCAGCTACGTGGGAGCCTGAGGCAGGAGGACCACTGGAGTTCAAACCCATCTTGGGTAGAATAAGAAAACTGTGTCTCAAAACAAACCTGCGCTAAGAACTGGAACATATATTTATATCCATTAAAAGATCTACATCCATAAAAGAGCTACAGAGGACCAATGGTCATCTGGTAACACACTCAACATCACTCATCACCATGGAAATGCAAGTCAGCACCGCAGTCAGATACCATCTGACCCCTGTAAGTGTGTTGAAAAGTGTGGGGAATTTGGAGTCCTTGTACTGATAGTGGGTAAAACGACCCATACAGTTTGGGAAATAATAAGTTCCTCCAAAAATGAACAATCTAAACACCATTGACTCTACCAAGCGCACTTTCTGACACATATCCAAAAAAGGGACCTCGAAGACATATTTGTGTTCCCTCAGTCACAATGACTGAAAGGGAAGCCACCTGAATGCCCACTGAGACAAATGCATAAAGAAAAGGTGGGGGCTGGAGAGATGGCTCAGCAGTCAAGAGCAGTGGCTGCTCTTCCAGAGGACCCAGGTTCAGTTCCCAGCACCCACATGGCAGCTCACAACTGTCTGTAACTCCAGTCCCAGGAGATCCAGTGCCCTCTTCCAGCCTCTGTGGGTACTGCATGCCTGGGGTGCACAGATAAAAGCAAAACATTTACACAAAAAATAAAAATAAATAAATCTTTTTTTCCTTTTCTCCTCCTCCTCCTTCTCTTCTTCTTCTTTTTCAAAAGATCTTCACTCTTCCTAGGTGACCATGTGAAGAGAGAGGACCTCAGCTGCCCCCAGCTGCCCTGGTTCTTCTGGTTGCTGCACCCACTCACTAAGTGCAATAGTATGACACACCCCAAGCCAGAAAAGTTCACCTGCACCCATTCCATCCAGAGGAGGTTGAGGAAGGGAGGGCAAGGGGGAGCAGGAGGTGGGGGTGGGGGAGAACAACAATGAAGAAGAGCAGAGAAGGGGGAGGGAAAAGAGAAGAGAAAGGAAGAGGAGGTTGCTGCATTTCAAGCCACTGTCCATGGGGTGATTTGTTCTGCAGATAGAGTGACTATACCACCCACTGTGGGCTGGGCTTGCAACATGAATTAGTAACTAAGAAAATGTCTCACTGACATGGCCACAGGTCAACCGGATCTGGGCAATTATTCATTTGAGGTTCCCTCTCCCCGTGTGACTAGGTTTATATCAAGTTGATAGCTGAAGTTATGATGACATGTAGTGCCCCATTAGTGTATATATATATATATATAGATAGATAGATAGATATAGATATATATATTCTTTTGTATGTTCCTTCCTTCAATCAACAAATATTTATTAAATATCTGTTATGATTTATATTGGACATGATGCTGAAGGAAGGGATATGCTAATAAACAAAGACAAAGACATTGCCCTCAAGAGGCCCACTGAAGAGCCAGATAAAATGCCAACACATACTTAGCGGGTGAACGCTTAGGTATTTACTTAGAACTGCTTTTTAAACAATCATTATCTTTGAAAGACCATCCGGCTAACCTTTCAGCTAGCAGGCACATGTGAATTACACTGGCATTCTGATGGATTTCACGAACGAGTATTTTGTCTTCACTAAACTAAACTCAAATTGATCGACATTACAAAGTCCTGTGAAATCTTTCATCAAAAGCCACACCACTGAGAGTTTCAATGCTATTAGATGTTAAAAACGGAATGCTTGTGTGTGTGCGTGAGGGGAGGCGATGGGTGTGTACAGAATATTTGGACATGCACAGGCAGATGAAGGTCGGAAGACACGCTTGGGTGTCATTCCTCAGGGAACCTTTTGCCTTCTGTCCGAGGCAGGGTCTTTCATTGATCTAGACCTTCACCAAGTAGCCTTGGCTGTCTGGCCAGTGAGTTTCCAGAGATCTGCTTGTCTTTGCCTCATTCCTCAATGTCTCTGGGGTGACAAGCAGGCTCACCAGCACGCCAGTGTTTTCTTTAATATTTATTGTGCATCTCTGTGCGCATAGATAGACATAGGTGCAGTGTGTGTCAGAAGAGTGTGTCGGATCCCCTGAGCTAGAGTTCCAGGTAGTTGTGTGATAGTCACCGTGGAAAGTGGTCCTCTGAAAGGTCTCAACTGCTAAGTTATCTCTCCAGGCTCTGTGTCTACTTTTTGGTTTGTTTGTTTGTTTGTTTGTTTGTTTGTTTTGTTTGACAGGATTTCTCTGTCCTGGAACTCACTTGGTAGACCAGGGGGACCTTGAACTCATGGGGATTCACATGTGTCTGCCTCTGCCTCCAGAGTGCTGGGATTAAAGGCATGCACCTCCATGACCTAGCCTCGTGCCCACTTTTTTTGTGGGTTCTGGTGTTCCAACTCAGTTCTTTACATTGTAGAGTAAAAAGTACTTTAGCTACTGAGCTAGCTCTCCAGCCCTAGGGTGCTTTTTTTTTTTCTTTCCAGAATGACTTAATTTAGACTTAGCAAATGTTACTCTATTCCTTTGTGTTTACCTTTTGATATTTGTTCCTGAGAAATGAAATCCACGTCTCCTTTGGATTCACAGACCAAACACAAGGAGCACATCGGAAATCCATTCGTGATGCCTTGGCAACTCTCAGTGAAGCTTTGGACACTGGAGTGATTTGGAAAGAGTCCCATGACAGTCTGTGTTTCCTCTGCCGGGTGCAGAAAAGTCACAGAAGAAAAATTGAAGGAGGGAAGCGGATAGGTGAGATTGGGTAATAAACACACTTCCCAGCAGGCGAGCTCTCGTGTTCTTTCTGCAAAGAAAGAAAAAAGCTCTCGTTAGCTGTGGATTTCAAGGTTTTGACATTTAAATAAACACAAAGTAAGCTCATCATTGTTCAGGTAGATGATGGCCTGTCTCTGACAATGTTTTATTCTCACATGAATTAATATCTACTCCGTTGAAGCATTTTGTTTTAAAACTTGTTAATTTTCAGAGAGCAAACATTCATGTGCAGAAGTGACTAGAAACACTAGCATTTTAGACATCCTCTGTTCTGGAAGAATTTTAAGGATGTGTGTGCGTGCGTGTGTGTGTATGTGTGTGTGTGTGCAGTGTATTCCCATGGAGGCCAGAAGAATGCATAGGAACCCCTGGAACAGTTAGAGAACCCTGACATGGGCACTAGGAACTGAACTTGGGTCCACTGCAAGAACAGTAAGCACTCTTAGCCACTGAAAAAAAAACTTAACAGATAAATCTTAAGTCTTTCTGAATCTATCTTTTTATAATAGTCAATTGCATGGATCTGAAAGAGAGCAAAATCTAGACAGTGATTCTGTGTTTTCAAAGTCTGCTAGAAAGCAAAGTACCACAATCTTGGCCATTGAAAATTGTAGAGGCCCAAAAATGTGAGCCTATTTCCACCTTGACCAAAGGTCAGAGAATTCGAACTTACCTGTATTCCTTCAAGGTTATTGTGTTTCTACCTCAAATAAAGGTCTCACCTAGGTTCAGGGCAGAGAGTTTTGCTCTCTCAAGGTTATTATCAACAGATGTGGCTAATATCCACACTTTTTATTTCAGAAATAGAAAAGTAGATATGTTTCTACCTTAAACAAAAGTCTAAGGATCCAACCAAGGTTCCAGTTATCCAAGGAGATAACATTGGATTCGACCCAGGGAGTGATTTGCCTACAGAATG
The DNA here is from genome assembly GCF_950005125.1 of Chionomys nivalis. Classification (NCBI taxonomy): domain Eukaryota; kingdom Metazoa; phylum Chordata; class Mammalia; order Rodentia; family Cricetidae; genus Chionomys; species Chionomys nivalis. The sequence goes on from NC_080091.1 coordinate 66,971,036, forward strand.
TTCTAGTCTAGGGTGTGAGCATGACTTGTTCTGTCCTAGCAACAGAGTGTTTAACTATGTATGGATGTAGCTTGCGACCTTCAACCGGTCTGTTCATTTCTTTGTATCATGTTATCATGTTAATGCAGTTTTTTTTAAATCTTACTCCTACCTCTTAGGGTCAGGGTATTTTAAGCAATTGGAAATTAAATGCGAGTGATTTCAGTATTCACTGGAACTCCCTCCAGGTACTATTCTATGTCTTATTTCCTGTCTTATTATTTTTGCATCTTCGTACTTTTTACTTATATTCCTAATCCCCATGTCCCTACCCTATCATATGGTATTTTTGTTGAGGCTGGTCCCCAACAAAAAACAAGAAAAACTTTCTCCTGGTTTGGGAGGCCAGAAGTTCAGTGTTAATGTCAATAGTCAGAAATCCTGAAGTCTACAGGCTTTGAAGAATCTAGAAGTTTTCTTCTTGATTCTCTTCTAACTTCCGGTAGTTGCCAGCATTCCTTGGCTTATGGCCCATCACTGTCTCTGTAGTCACAGTGCTTTCTTCTCTGTATCCCTGCCTTCTTCTCTCCTAGCTCTGTCAAAGTTCCCTTTGACTCTTTGTGTCAGTCAGGATTTTCCAGAAAAAAAAAAAAAACAGAACTGATAGAATGTTATTGATAAAATGGCTACACATACCTACACATATATATATATATATATATATATACATACATATGAACTGATAGAATGTATGTATGTATATACACATATAGTCAGAACTAACAGAATGGCTCTATATATGTATGTACATCACATACACATACATATAAGATGTAGGAGGAGCTCACAAACTGTGGCCCAGCTAGTCCAACAATGTTTACTATTGGGTCCAAGAATCCAGCAGTTGTTCAGTCCACAAGCTGAATGTCTCAGATGCTCTTCAGCATATGTCAGAATCCCAGAAAAGTAGGCTCTAATGCCAGTGAAGGAATATACTTGTCAGTAAGAGTAGGAGCAACAGGCAAAGAGAGCAAGCTTCCCTCTTTCATGTCCTTTATATTGGCTGCCACCAAAGGGTATGTCCAGATTTAAGATGGATCTTCCCACCCCAGAAGGTCCAGCTTTAGCATGATTTTCCCTTAATTTTTTTCAATCAGGAAAAATCCCTCAAAAGTATACCCAGTGGCTTAGGTTTTTGGTTCATTTCAGATGTAGCCAACTCGACAATTAAGAATAGCCATCACAGCCTTTGTCTTATCTGGACATTTGTGATTATTTTTTTAAATATTTATTTATTATATATACAATATTCTGTGTGTATGCCTGAAGGCCAGAAGAGGGCGCCAGACCTCTTTACAGATGGTTGTGAGCCACCATGTGGTTGCTGGGAATTGAACTCAGGACCTTTGGAAGAGCAGGCAATGCTCTTAACCACTGAGCCATCTCTCCAGCCCGACATCTGTGATTAAATATCATGCCCACGTGCATGATTCACGATATCTCATTTCAAAGTTGCTAATCACATTTGTAAGCACCCTGTATCCTTATAAGGTAGCATTTGCAGGATCTAACAATTAGCACTTGTTGTCTATTATGTGTCCTACTGGAAAGTCTTTAGAACAGCTAGTTCTCAACCTTCCTAATGCCGTGACCCTTTTATAGAGTTCCTCATGTTGTAGTGGCCCCCGCCATAAAATTATTTTCATTGCTACTTCATTACTTTTGCTTTGTAAATGAATCATAATGCAAGCACCTGTGTTTTCTGAAGGTCTTGGGTGACCCTTGGGTGACCCTTGTGAAAGAAAGGGTCGAGACCCACAGACCGAGAACTGCTGTTTAGAGTGCTTTGTTCCCAGCCATGGGTGAGCAGTTCGTCTGTCAGGACACACTTTCTCACCACAGTGAACTGTTTAAATGCAGGTCTTTGGGGCTTGAGGGGTGGTTCCGCAGTTAAGAGCTCAATGAAAAAGCTAACTCAACCAGCTGCTCTTCCAGAAAACCTGGATTCAGTTCTTGGCATCCACGTGGTGACTCACAACCATTTGGAAATCCAGGCCTAGGGGACCTGACACCCTGGCCTTGCTGGGTACCAGGCAAGCACATGGTACACATACATACATGAAGTCAAAACATCCATATACATAAAATAAAGTAAAATTTTCAAAATTTTGAATGTAATCCTGTGTTCCAGATTAAAAATTTTGAAATGTGGAGGGGCCAAGCTAATCAGCACCCTGATGTGAGCTCCCTGCTGTCTGTAGTTCCAGTTCCAGGGGATCCAACATCCTGACACCAGGGACGCATGTGCAGGGGAAGCATCAGTGCACACACAATAAATAAAGAAAGAAGCTTAAATGCACCCTTTGCCTAGGGTTGGGCTTATCTGCGATTTAATCAATATAAGCACATCCTAGTTCATGGTGTAACTGAGAATTATCATGTGACAGTGATGATCAGTTAAGGAACAGGTAGCCCATCTTCCAGTGGTTCACACACCATCAGCTGATTTTAGACGTGAAGTAAGTGACACGGCCAACCCCACCTTCCTGTGGCGGCTTCACCTTCTCTCTGAAATGTAGGTTAGGATTTCTAGGTGACACAGAGCACCAGGAAACAACCGCTGCACTTTTTAAAGTGATTTCTTTCAGTTCAGCACCTTAGCCAGACTAACAAGCAAGCCAAACTAGTGACTGATATTAAAGACATTTTTAATTAGTAAAGCTTATATTTTAATAGTAATTCCTTAAGCATTTGATTGCTAGTGATTTGTAACATGATTTAATAAATTAAATGCTCACGTCCTAGCCCTCTATAGTTAAAACTATTTCTCTAAAAATTTACATCTTATGTCCAACTGTGAAGAAATTTCAAAACAGAGTTGTTAATAACCTTTTACTTGGAGGAACTAAATTGTATTTGAACAAATTTTATTATGTGTAATACACTTAATAAAAATTATAACGAGTTTGTAACTATAATCTAATATTGCCTTCAACAGCAATGTCAGCAGAGGAAGATGGAAGTGCACCCACTGATGGAACGCTCTCATTTACAGCTTTCTCAATATCACTAAAACACACAAAAACACATTTCCTGCCACCTTTCCATCTTGCTCCCTGGCACTTTGATCTTGTGAAATTTTCAGTTTCTTGAATTTATATTGCTATGACACGACCTGGAAAGGAGAGAGAGAAATCTTTTGCTATCAATATTGCCGTCTTCTTAGTCAATAAGCAACCAGCCAGGCTTTCTAGAATCGAAGATTTGGATAGCAGGGTTTTTTTTTAATGAGGTTTTTAAACTTCAATTTTAAATACTTCTATTGAAAAAGGAATAGAGGACATGGCCTTTTTTTTGGTATAATTTTAAGAAATAAATGTTTCTCCCTAACCACTATGTCATCTTGTGGGCTATATCCCCATCTCTATAAACAAGGGTTTGTGAACTTAACTATAATATTAATATTCCATTAATATTCCTGGAGTCAGATGTCTGCTCGTCCACTCTGAGAGATGCCAGTGCATCCCAGAATTACTTCAGTACCAAGTCGGCACCTTCTCTGAGGACGTATGCAGAACATTAAGCTGAGTCAGGAAGACACATGATATAAAAGGGTAAATCCACGCCAATTATTTTCTCCTTTTCAAAGACAAGCGAACCGGAACACTAAAGGATTGTATTTTCCTCCCTTAACTTCTACTGTAAGAACAAACCACACATATTTGTATAAGATCCTTCACAAAAGATGCTCTCATTAAAGAAAGAAAATAACACCAAGTGGTGGTGGTGCAATCAGTGGTGACACATTCCTTAAATCCCAGCACTCAGGAGGGGCAGAGGCAGCAGAGCTCTCTGAGTTCAAGGCCAGCCTGGTTTACAGAGAGAGTTCCAGGACAGTCAGGGATACACAGGAAACCTTGTTCAATGAAAGAAAATAAGTAAATATTAGTATCTCTATCCCCCAATCAAGAAACAGGCTGCTGCCAACGCCTCCAGAGCATTCTCCCTGCCCCTGTACCGTAGCTTATTTTGGAAACATACAATTGTATAGCATTACACCATGCACTGTTCTGTGACTTGATTCTTTCCTTACTATGTTTTAGCCATGTTAGTTTTACACATCTGTAGCTAATTTGTTGGTCTTATGAATGAATATATTACATAATTCATCCATCTTTTTGACAGGGAACATTTGGGTTGTTTCCATTTTCGGCTGTTCAAAATAATGCTGCCATGAAGTCTGACTTTCACACGTTACATTACCGACAGGAATGCTAAACAGCACAACGGCACTGGGGGACTGACTTTCATTTTCTCTTAAGTTAAATATATACTTACCATATGGACCCCAAATTCCACTCCTAGGAAGCTACACACACAAATAAAAACATATCTACACGGTCGGATGCCTCTGTTTCACCTGCACGTGAGTTTTATGGTAGCTTTTGAATGTTCTAAGAGCCGAGAACTGAAAACAATCCACATTTCCAGACAATGGTGAATCTAAAAACAACTCCTGACGTATGATGGAATGTCACTCAGTGGCAAAGAGAAGAAACCATAAGCAACAACATGGGTGAATCACAATGGTGTCTCACCAAATCGAATGAGGCACACAAGTGATTCTGTTCCTATGAGATTTAGAAAGATGCACCATAATGGTTGTTGGTAGAGGGGCTCTTATGGAATAGAGCAACACAGGGAAGTTATGTCTTAATTGTGGTTACAATGTGTAGGTTCTTTTTTTTTCATTTATTTATTATGTATACAATATTCTGCCTGTGTGTATGCCTGCAGGCCAGAAGAGGGCACCATACCCCATTACAGATGGTTGTGAGCCACCATGTGGTTGCTGGGAATTGAACTCAGGACCTTTGGAAGAGCAGGCAATGCTCTTAACCTCTGAGCCATCTCTCCAGCAATTGTGGTTACAATGTGATAGTTATATTGCACTGTATCTAATCTAACGTGTTCTCTTGTCCCCCCCCCCCCCCAGCTGTGTTGATTAACTGGTTAGATTTTTTTTTTACTTTGATGTAACTCCACTTGCCTATCTTAAAATCTTTGTTCTCTGCGCTTTTGAGGACATTCTAAAAGTCATAACAGGGACGGAACAAATCAAGAATCATTTCTTCTAACAGTTTGACAGTCTTGGATCTTACAATGTTTTTTGTTGTTGTTGGTTTTACAATCTGGTTTGAGTTGGTTACTATGTGGTGTGATGATGTGGGATTCCCCTCTGTATGCTGTGAACCATTGGTTAATGCGTAAAGCTGCTTTGGCCTAACAACGAGGCAGAAGAGAGTAAGGTGGGAATTCCAAGAAGATAGAGGAAAGAAGGCAAAGTCAACGAGATGCCATATAGCTGCTGAAGGAGACAGACACTGGAACTTTACCAGCATGCCACTACCTTGTGGCAATACACAGAATAATGGAGATGGGTTAATTTAAGATGTAAGAGCTAGCTATAAATATGCATAAGCTAATAGGCCAAGCAGTGTTTTAATTAATACAGTTTCTGTGTGATTTTTTTTTTCGGGTTTGGGTGACCAGGAAACAAAAGAGCAGCCTCTGCCTACAGTGTGGGATAAAGGTCCAAATGTATTCTTCTTCTTCTTCTTCCTCTTCTTCTTTTCTAAGATTTATTTGTTTATTATGTATATAGTGTTCTCCCTGCATATATGCCTGCATACCAGGAGAGGGTACCAGATCTCATTATAGATGGTTGTGAGCCCTCCCTGCCTGTCCACCAATGCCTAGGGTAGGTGGGAGAGCTGGCCCTGTGGTAATAAGAGTATGAGAGCTAGGCCTGATCGCCACTTGCAATACTCTGAAGAGCCGATCCTGCATCCTGCCAGGGCAACACAACAGATCCAGTCCTGTTAGTGGAGGTGTGGTGAGCCACTCCAGAAATGGTGAGCATGGGACAGCTCCCATTTTCCACCTGATGGGCCATCTCTGCAGCCGCCCAGGCCCAGACCCAGAGTTATGACTTGGCCTAACCCAATATCCATCCCATCTACAATCTGCTGGACCATGTGAAGGAACCTGACCCACAGACCCAAAGCTGCTGGATGTCCACAACACAGGGTACCAGCAGGACGTCCAGGAAGAGTCCTGGGGGTGGCCAGCATTGAACATGTAGTGGAATCCAGGGGCCTCGGACCAGACCAATGGCTCTTTGCAGTGAATACTTGGAAGGACAGTTGTATGTACCAAGGAGTATACAGCATGATTTCTTGAGTCTCACTACAGCATCCATGATGAGATTTTTAATTCGTTCCCCCAAACTTTTTAAATTTTTCTCCTTTATTTTCTTCATTTTTTTTTCTCTTGATTTTTTTTTAATTGGGGGGAGGTGGTACAGGGGTAGAAGGCAGATGTGGAAGGGTCAGGGAATGAATGGGATCAAGACACATGATGTGAAAAACACATAGAATAAAAACATTTTATTAATTAAAAAAAGAAATCATAGCCGGGAGGTGGTGGCGCACGCCTTTAATCCCAGCACTTGGGAGGCAGAGGCAGGTGGATCTCTGTGAGTTTGAGACCAGCCTGGTCTACAAGAGCTAGTTCTAGGATAGGCTCCAAAACCACAGAGAAACCCTGTCTCGAAAAACCAAAAAAAAAGAAAAAGAAAAAAGAAAAGAAAAGAAATCATGCTGAGAAAAATAACATATGCTCAGAATACCGCATTTCTATCATAGAGACTCTAGATTCTTATATGTATATGTAGGGGACATGAAGCTACAAGGAGACTACATGATGCGGCACACAGAAGTCTAAAGGGGAAATGGGAGGAACAGGTGACATTAAGAGGGAAGGACAAGAACAGTGGGCAGGGAGTGAAAAGAGGTATAAGCACAGTATAGTGGTTACATGTATAAATAAAAAGTTTTTAAAGAAAATGTCATGATTTTCTACAAAAATAACAGAAATAGGCATTTGCCATCCAACTGCCCAAGAAGACAGACAGAACCATCCCAGGCAAAGGCTGCTGGTGTTACAACTACACAGCTCAGCCAATAAAGCCAAGTTTTCAGAAACGATGGACACATTTGACTTCGGCACATTTGTTACCACATGTTGCCGAAAATGTAGAACAGTAGCATACCCTCTTGTAGCACCTTAAACAACAGGGATGCAGAAAGCCCAGTAATGCCAGGACAAAACCAACTTCTCCATGCAGTCTGTCCTTCTTTATGGAGAGTCTCAGACTAGAGTATCTTGAGGGTAATACTTCACCATGACTGAGGGGTGTGTATGCATGTGTGTGTGTGTGTACTCACGCATAATGAAGATCAAACCTAGAGCCTCATAGATGCCAAACACATGTTCTACCACTGAACTACATTTCCAGTCATTGAGCTGAAATATTGAATAAGTTAGAAATGAATTACATGTAAAAATATTTAGCCCAGTACTTGATGTATGTAAATGCACACATCTGTTAAAATGTTTACAAATTTTGAGCCAAAGGTCTAGGGAGATGACTTGGTCATTAAAGTGCTTTCCACATAAGCATGAGGACCTGACCTTGGGTACCCAGCACACTCATAAAAACCAGGCATGGTGGTACCCATCTGCAACCCTAGGGTTGGAGGCTGGAAACAGTATCTCTGGAGGTTACTAGAAAATCAGCCAAGTCAATTCATAAGCTCAGGTTCAGTGACAGGCCCTGTCTGAAATAGTTACGGTAGAGAGCAGAAGAGGAGATGTCTGGCATTCACAGACACTACACACACACACACACACACACACACACTTTAAATTGTGAGCCAGATGCAATAGTGAACACCTGTCATCTCAACACTTGGGAGGCTTAAGTGGGAGAATTAATTGCGCCTAAGAATTTGAGAGTATCCTGGGCAACACAGTGAGACCTCTGCCGGCTCAAAATTTAAATGGGCATAGATCCTTACTGGGGATAACTGATTCAATTTTTATGAAGAAGTCAATAAGAAGAAAATAAAGTTCCCAGTTTGAGAGCAAGGGTGACATGTCATTCATTGCAGTTCCCTCAACACACTGCCTTTAGTCATAGAAACATAAATATAGTGAAGACATGCTATGGACTTGAGGGTTTATCCTGTAATTCACAAGTAAAGGTCCTTTATCCTCAGTTTTACTCAGTTTTACTGTTCGTTATATTACCATTTCCACCAGAAAGTGTAACACGGAAGAGAAAATGCAAGCGGGTGAACTTTTTATGCAGGTTTGACTCGTCAAAGTGACATCCGAACAGCTGGATGAAGTTAGGCTGGCAGAGTCTTCATCTGCACTGCTCTTGTCCTGTTTTCTGCAAATCTCTGCTAGGCCCTGCTGCATCAGCTCTTATAAAGCTTTGAGATACTGATATGAGAGCATTTTATTTGAAAATCAATAAGAATCATGACTTCTCTTTGAAAGCGCTTCTGCAAGCACGAAGAATAGTGGGGGATTATTTGAACTCTGCCAAGTTATTATTTTTCTTGGCAACTGGAAACAGAAGAGACCTCTTCTCAGCACAGGCCTGGAAACAATGTAAAAGTTCCCATAACACCCTTTTACAACCCGTTTTACTCTCTATGGGGTTGTACTTAATTGCTTGACAACTGGTTCTCTTCATGAATGAAGACTCCTTAGGAGTCTGCCTTTCCTTTATGTAGCCTCACCTTCCCAGCACAGGAGACACTGTGGCTAAGTGCAAGAATCAATTAAAGATCTTTGGGGTCAACCTAAGGTTTAATCAAGTGTCCCTTTCAAATTTTATATGTATATGTGTTTGTGTACCATGTGTATGCCTGGTGGCTATAGAATCCAGAAGAAGATGGTGTTGAATCCGCTGGGACTGGAGTTACAGATGGTTGTGAGCTGCTATGTGGGTACTGAGAATTGAACCCAGGTCCTCTGGAAGACTTACGCTTTTAAGCATTGAGCCAGCTCTCCAGTCCTCTCCCCCAGGCTCTCTCTTAAATGTTACATCCAACCAAAGCAAATCGGTGATGATGGAGTTGGGGACAAACTTGTTTCCTCAGTTGTAAGAAATGGAATCTAAATATTCTCTTCCCAAACTGCATTTCCATTCTCTACACATGGCTTAAGAGGGTCAAGTTGGTCATCAACTGCTGTGTGCTGACTGCCTTTTAAACTAACCGGGGGTTTCAGAACATTGCTGGAGAATAGGTTATCTTGGCAACGCAACCTGTTAAGTGGCAAGCAATATTTAAGAAGTTCTCATTCTTAAAATTAAGCCAAATAACCCACACTATGTAATTGTAATAACTGAAGATTCCTACTAACAATTATTCCAATACTTGGATATATTTTTGACAACATATGATCAGATATGGTGCTGTATTTTCAACTAGAAGCATTAGACAATTACTGTTTTGATCAAATATATTAAACCTCATATGCACTGTTCCACATTGAGATTCCTTCTGAGTTCATGGTAAAGACAGGGTACCAGTGAGCAATTCATAAATTACATCCTTTTGTTATATTTATCCTAGAAATTAAAGTGAACAGAGTAATACAATATGAAGAAAGTACACAAGTACCTAACAGGCTAAGATTAGCCTTGAAAATCCCAAAATTCATTTTTCTTCTTTAAGAATAATCTCACTTCTAAATCATCTAAATAATTGTACCAAATTCTTTATGATATGCACTAATTGACCATTCCATTCATTTCATAAGATAACTCATATTGGTATTAAAAACTAATATCAATGGTCAGGAGTAGTGGTGTACACCTTTAATCCCAGCACTTGGGAGTCAGACACAGCCAGATCTCTGTGAATTTGAGGACAGTCTCATCTACATAGCAAGTTCCAGGACAGCCAAGACTACATAGAAAGACCCTGTCCCAAACAAAACAACACAAAACAAAATTAAGGAACAAAATAATTATGTTCATATCTCCTCAATATAAGGATACATCTGTTAAAGTTATAGTAATAATCCCAATGACCCATAGACCAGTATAAAGCACAGGTATTACACTTTGGCGCATGTGAAACAGTTTCCCGAATAACCAGCATTTTGTTTGTGGTGGGTTTAAGCAAGACTCCTTCCAGCACTGAAGGACATCAGAAGACAATGGTTTGCAGACATTTCCGCAATAAGGATACAAATAAGGAAACAAAATATCTAAACAATTTCATCATCCTAAGACCAGGAAACAGAAGTAGTTCTTTCCAGTTTGGGAAGGCAGCAAAAGCAACAGTGGCAGGGAGAAAACAGACATCTTAAGTGACACAGGTCAACATGGAGAACAGACACTGTCAGGCCCAGGAAGTTCAGCTGACGTGGATTCTGCAAAAACTCTTCCTTCTGTTTACAAATTCAAAGGCACCCTAGTGCTCCACTCCAAGGCTCCCTTCGCCCCCACCCCCCCACATGTCGCTCTGACTTTCTTTGCACTGTGCTGGATTTTGCTGCCATACTCCAACACAAACTGAAAGTCAAAAGCACACCTCCTCTGTCCTCATCACAGCCGGTGGTAAGCTCCTAGAGTTACCACCTCTCACAGAACACTCCAACAAAACAGACAGTGTGTGCCAGTTTCCTGATTTTCACAAGAGGCAAACTCATTTTTCAAAGCAATAGGTATATAAACACAGAGAAGGCCTGGCTTAGATAACTACTAAACGTGATTTTACTCTCCGCCCAAAATATCTTAAAAACAGGTTTTCTTTATTATGTTTTCTTTAGGATACATTTTCAGCCAATGAAAATAAGCATCAAAAATATACACTATGCTTGCTTAATCTGGGAAATATAAAAGTCAAACCAAAAGAAAAAATTATAAATTCAATCATTCTTAAAATTGCAGTCACGGTGTTTATTTAGCAAAAATATTTTTATCTGGCTACTTAGCATCATTTAATATGCAACATTAAATAACCATTGCAGTATGTCATCAAATATAATTAGCAAAAGTATTTTTATCTGAATACTTAGCTTTGCATATATGCAATAATAAATATTCATTGCAGCAAGCTATCAAATATAAGTGTTTCTCTAGTTTTAATAAAGTTATAGATTTTTATTTAGTAATAGAACATTTTCTTTTTTCTTTTTATTCTTATTAAACGCTAAAGAGCACAATTATCACTTGAACATCCACAATAGCATGCTTTCCAATCTTTTAACGACACAGAAATAGTTTAAATCCCCTTGTCTTTGCTTCTGTTTCAGCAGTCATGCAAGAATTCTTTAAAGCGCTCTCAGAGTTGCCCCGTTCCCACTGCTCACAAACACACACGGAACTGCTTGGATTTGTACTGATCTGCTTTTACTTGTATATTAAAAATAGTAAAATTACTACCATTTTTCAAAATTACCAGTAAATTAATTGCATCAACTTGTGATCAAATGAATTCGATCCTCTTAAAATGAATAAGTGTTATTTTCCTTAGTAAATACATCCAGAATGTAAAAACAGATGTACAACTATTCCAAAGAAGGAAACAGTTGCAAAGAATAAATTCATGTAACAGTATTATCTTAAATCCTATATCTGGAATCTAAATGCAGATTTTAAATTTCTCTTCATTTTCTATTGTAACCATAACTAAGTCCTAAGGTCACTGTGCTAGACAACAGGCAACTAAAACTGGGGTCTAACTTTACTTAAAGGTATTTCAGACATTGAACTTCAGCTCACGCAGCGTACACCCAAAAAGATCTTGTCTGTCACCATTGCTCTAACGTAAGAAAGGAGAGCTCGATTGTGACGATTTACTTACCTTTCGGTGTCTTGAAAAATTCTGGCAAGACTAAAATGAATGTGACCACGATTGCCACAAATAATTTAAGAAAAGCTGTTTCTGTCATGTCTACTCACATGACACAATCGTGTCTCCATCCAATAGCTTGATACTATTTTGCTTCCTGCTTCCAGTTTCATCTCTGTTCTACTTCAAGTTCCTGAGATTGAGATTCACCTCACACTCACTTCCGTTTGGGTCAGACTTAGAAAAAAAAAAAGGTACCCGGAACTGAGTGAGAGACTTCTTCATTTTGAGTCACTTTGCCTAATAAAGCCACCCTCTCTCTAACAAGCACTTTTGAACTATCTGCTAAACAAGGAAAACAAGTAACCGATCTTAAGAAGCGAAGGGGGTCTGGCTTCATCCAAATTTGAAGCTGTTTTCCATGTTTACCAGAGTGTAAGGATAAATGGAAGCCCGCAACATAATAACCACAAATAAAAGGAGAAAGGTCAGTGGGGTCCAGGTTTCTGAACCCCATTCACTGGCTGACTTATTCAATGATCTCTCAGAAATGCTGGTGCCGTGCTGGAGGCTGGTGTTTGGAAGACAGTAAACAGCACAAGATATGAGCATAAACCAAAGTCTTATGAAAATGTGGGGTTCTGCTTTACTGTCGTCTCTGCAAGGGGTTAGAATGTAACTTGTTGTGTCTATAAACACTGTGTTTACTACCACACAGTCAACATTTCTATTCTTTTTGCTGAATAAACTCTTTCATTGGGATAAACCCAAAGAAAGAAAATAGTTTGTTTTAGCATGCAAATGCAGGATAGGGAAAATCGTGATAAATAAATACGTGCAAGAGAATGATTTTACTTAGACAATGCGTATAGCTAGCATTTCCATTGTTATCCGTCCAGCTCATTAAAATAAAAATGTATCAAATATTTCCAATCATTTTCTTCCTGCTTAGTTCCTATAGCCCCGTAACCATGATTGGCGTGTGCATGGGAATCCTTGCTTAGGGGATTTTAAGACCTAAGCAGTAGAAATAAGAGCAGACTTCTCAAGTGCAAACTTTAAGAACAGCATCAAGGGTTGATACGCCAGCACTAGCTGGTAGGAAGTTTCCAGTTAAATACCAGCTCGATTCCTCAGTACTTTGTAAGTGTGTCTTCTTCAGCAATAGGGTCTTACTGTCCAGTTGTGGAGGATAACCAATAGCATTAACAATAGCTTGTCATGTTTGTGGGGTCTATGGGATCCCTTTGGCCACTAATTTGAAAAGATGTAACTCGTTCCTGGTGCTAGGGGTTTTATGAGGTAGCAAATGATGCCCAGTTGAGGTATTGGTCCTCCTGCGGTGATATGCTAACTCCATTTAGACTCCTTGTATATGCATATATATCTTAGGACGTTTCTACAGCACTAGGTTTACATGTGACTTTTTCAAAGGTCTTTACAGTTAGCTGTCCTTGCCCCATCCTTCCTTCTCCTGCACGCCCAACCCTGCCCCTCCTATTCTGGTTTCCTCTTCATCCCTTTAGAACACTGTATTCTATTTCCCCTCCCTTGGATATCTTAATGTCTATCCTTTCCCTTATAAATTTTGTAGTGATACCTTGGTTCACTCAGTAATTTTTATATCCATATAAAATTATTAATTTAATAATTTTCTTTGTTGTAAAATTTTTGCCAGGTCTGTATTAGTCATTTTCTGTCACTGTGTCAAAATATTTGAGTAAAATGCCTTAAGGGAAGAAAGCTTATTTGGGCTTATGTATTGGAATGTTTCAGTGTGTGGTCATGTGACTCATTGCTGTTGAGCCTATGCATGGTGAGGCAAAATGGAAGAACAGAGTGGCTTCCCTCATGGCAGACAGGATGCACAGAAACAAGGGTCGGGACAAAAATACATCCATTAAGAGCATTCCGCTGGCAATCTATTTCCTACTAGAGCCCACTTAATAATTCATTCAGTAAGAATTTCATGGATTAATCTATTGATTAAATCAGAGCTTGTATGGTTCATTGATTTGTCAAAAAAAAAAAAAAACTTTCAGCAGGCAGCCAAGCCTTAAACATATGAACCTTCCTGAAGCATTTTTAGAATCAGAATCAAACCATTCTGACACAGTGCATAATGACATTCCCATGCATGGGAGTAGACATGTGCATGCACACATACACACACATACAGATGGGAGGAGAGACAGAACACCGCCACCACCCTGCTCCCTATCACTCAACCTGGTCATCATAGGTTTAGACACTTTAAAGTCAATTTTCTTGAAAGGCCCTTTGTCCTGGTTGCGATCATGTGCTCTGCACCTGGCTTCTCTGGTGGTGTCCAGATGGTGGATATCAGGAGAGCAACAGAAGGACCATAAATCCCAGAGCACAGGCTGGCTGCTCTGAGTGTATCATGGGATCAGAATCTTTCAGCCAGACTCTAAGACAGTTGTGCTATCTCTGACTTAGCAAATCTTAAAAAAAAAAAAAAAAAACATAATGCTATTGTCTATGGTCATTCTCTTAGATTGCTAATCCAATTGTAAGGTTTTTTTTTTACATTTACTGATTGTGTTTATGTGTGTGTGTGTGTGTGAGAGAGAGAGAGAGAGACAGACAGAGAGAGAGAGAGAGAGAGAGAGAGACAGAGAGACAGAGAGACAGAGAGAGAGAGAGAGAATGAGCATGTATGCCATTACCTTGGCATGCCTATGGAGATAGACAGGACAACTTTTGGGGAGTCCGTTCTCTCCTTACAGATTGTGGGTCTTGGGGGTCAAACTCAGGTCATCATGTTTGGAAGTGTAAGAAATATTAAATATGAGTCTTCCCTAACAAGTACTGTAAAACCTGTGTTTAGGACAAGGAATTCAAATCTTCTTGTCTCTCCCACATTGTAAAGCTTCTAGACCAAAATTTTTATCTCCTCCAGCAGTAAAACCTTTGTTTGCACAAAGGCCTCTGCTGCATTCCAGTAATTTGATGGCCTGGAACACTGACCCTTTTCTCCTTGAAGCACTGGCCCCCTTTCCCCTTCCTCTTTCGTTTCCTGTGGACCAACTTTTCAGACCAGTTAGTTGGTCTCATAGGATTGCAAGGTCAGACCCCTGCCAATGGAAAAAGGCAGAGTCACCGCCTGAGTTAGACTAAAAACCTAGTGTACTTTCTGTCAATGCGTGACTAATCTTCCCTTCTGAACATGCCCTGTTGACCAACAGTCAGGGCTGCCCTGTGCAGACGCTTCAGCTGGAGTGGCGGTCTCTTCTCGGCAAGCAAAGGGAGTGCCTTTACCCACTGAGCTGTTTCACCAAACTCAGTTGTTAAGTTTTAAATCACTCCGTCTATAGCTGCTAACTGCTTGAATGTTTGCAGAACAATAGTCAAAAGCAAATTCCACACATGCAGTGGGTGTTTGGTATGTTAGACACAAAGAAAATCTCAGTGAGACACAAGGAACGCACAGCAAAGCAAAAGGAGCCACCTCGGTCACTGTTCTACTGTTGTGAAGAGACACCATGACCACGGCAATTCTTATAGAATAAAGCATTTAACTGGGGACGTGCTTACAGTTTCAAAGGCTTCGTCTATTATCATCACGGTGGGGAGCATGGTGGCAGGTATGTATGGTACTAGAGCTGTAGATGAGAGCTTTGTCCTGATCAACAAACAGAGAGAGAGAAAGACTGGGCCTAGAATGGGCTTTTGAAACCTCAAAGCCCACCCCCAGTGACACACTTCTTCCAGTAAGGTCATGCCTACTTCAACAAGGCCACACCCTCAGTCCTTTCAAACAGTTCCACTCCCTGATGGTCAAGCATTCAAGTATGTGAGCCTATGGGGACCATTCTCACTGAAAACACCACAGCAAGGCAATTTATTAAAGACATAGCTAGAACTAATTATCACACCAGAACAAGTTCACTCAATTTTTATTCTAATGCAGTTGTCCCACCCCCACCCCAGAACTGACTGAGGTCCAACCTCTCAATCTTTCATAACTGGCTGACTTTAAAAGAATCAGTGCAGGGAGCTGGAGAGATGGTTCAGCAGTTAAGAAGGCTGACTTTTCTTGGAAAGGACCTGGGTTCAGTTCCCAGCATCCACATGGCGACCGCAAACATCTGTAACTTATGTTCCAGGTGATACAACACCCTCTCCTGGCCTCCTCGGGCACCAGGCACTCATGCGGCATGCAGACATACATGCGGGCAAAGCACCCCCACGCATTATAAAATAATAAAAGAATAATTTTAAAAAAAGGAAAAATTGGCACAATGGAATAAAGAAAAGAGGGGAAGAAGCTGGCCACCTCAGTCCATCAAGTTCTGGGAATATGTTCCATCCATTCTTTGTGCAAACAATGTTTTACCAGGTGGTGGAGAGTAAAGATCTGCATTGAAGTTTTACAAGGTTGGAGAGATTTATGGAATATTGACCCTTGGCAGACTAGCTACTTTTAACAGAAAAAAAATTTTTTCCTCACAATTATCTTTCAGAGGTTCAATGGTAAGGGTTAAAAACAATGGGCCAAATGCCTTGCCATTTTTCAATGCCATAATTCATCCATTAAATTTTTCACAGCTGAAATTCCTAAATCCATAAAGTGCTTTGTTACACATTTGCTCCTGGAACCATAGGGTTCTGCCTGGTTCTGCCCAGAGGTACACCTGTGTGAAACACCCCTTACCTATGCTTTCTTCTTAGGCACCTAAAAGTGAAAACACTACAGAAGCGGATTTTGCTGCTCTTGTTGTTGTTGTTGTTGTTGTTGTTGTTATGAGATAGACCCCTGGCTGTCCTAGAACTCAGTATGTAGACCAGGCTGGCCTTTGAATTTACAGAGATCCAGCTGCCTCCACCTCCTGAGTGCTGAGATTAAAGGTGTGGCTCTCTATTTCCAGCCCTTACACAGATTTATTTTTAAAGCCAGCATCTATTTATGAATGCCCATTGATAGGTCATAATTCATTTCACCATAGTCTAATTATATTATTACAATTTTTATAAATAGCACCATAATGTAAAAATTCACAAACATAAATCTTAGCATTTTAATTATAGAGTAAAATATCTAAGAAAAAATATAAAGGTTTTTGAAGTTCTTAATTCATACAGCCAATGATTGTCCAGACTTTTCTGTAACATATACTCTACTAACTGTGTATGAAAGTATTACACAGCACCAAGCTCCAACAATGGCCAATTTATTCTTCTAGATTTTGCCTATTTGAAAAAGAAATGTTTTAATTTACATGTATTTGCTAATAATTCTGAATATTTCTTTTTTTCTCTTTTTTCTTTTCCTTATTTTAATATTTATTTATTTATTTATTTTGAGACAGGTTTCTCTGTGTATTCTTGGCTGTTCTGGAAACTCACAGAAACCTACCAGTCTCTGTTTCCTGAGCACTGGGATTAAAGATGTATGCCACCACAACCTGGCTTGAATATTTCTTACATTTGCTAGCAATTCCTGATTAGCCAGAAAAGCCTGGAATCCCTATGCTAACTTCCAGGCTCTAATGACCAACATGCTGCCTCCTGCTTGCTGCTTTCTCAATGAAAACTGGCAAAGCTTTTTCCATTGGATGCTGTCTCTACTCTCTGAGGAAACCCAGCAATTTGTTCTCCAATGAGTTTTTCCCCTACCTACAGAGTGGTCAATTTCAGTGGCTTCACTTGCTTAGTAAAGTGAGTGCAGAGGATGGACCAGAACTCTGGAAGGTTCTCATGAAAACACAGCCTGTGTCTTAGGTAAGGTTTACCGTGACCATGGAAATGCTTGTAAACCTTTAATTAAACATTTCATTGGGGCAGCTTGCTTACAGTTCAGAGGTTCAGTCCATTATCATGGTAGGAGCATGGCGAAGTGCAGGCAGACATGGTGCTGAAGGAGCTGAGAGTCCTTTATCCTACAGGAAGTTGACTGAGACACTGGGCAGGATCCTGAGCATAGGAAACCTCAAAGCCCGCC
The DNA here is from genome assembly GCF_950005125.1 of Chionomys nivalis. Lineage (NCBI taxonomy): Eukaryota > Metazoa > Chordata > Mammalia > Rodentia > Cricetidae > Chionomys > Chionomys nivalis. The sequence continues at coordinate 66,988,703 of NC_080091.1, forward strand.
TCCCAGAGACACACTTTCTCCAACAAGACCACACCCACTCCAACAAAGTCACACCTCCTAATAGTGCCACTCCCTAAGAGATTATGGGGCCAACTACATTCAGACTGCCATAGCTTATTTAGACATTTCTACAACTAAGAGTCATGAGAAGTCTCCATCACTGGCTTTGGTAGAAAAAAGATACTTGAGTTCAAGTTGTCCTGTGTGGCCAGCCTGTGACCAGGGACTGCAAAGGATCCCAGGTTCTGATTCTGGGCAAGTTTGAAAAGAAAGTGCTTCAGTGGATTCTTGGTGGTACCCAGGAGTTACTTGGCAGATATAACTCCGCTGTCTAGAGAAATTATGACCCTTCCGAATCTGCCTTGCATGCAGTTCTACTGATGAAATAGTTGGACTTCTTTCAGGGAGAAAGCCAAGCTTGGTGTTGGTGTGGGCTGCTGTTTCAAACCTGACAGTTAGCTGTAATGACTGGGTGATCTTGCGGTGGGCCTTGCAGTGGTTGCTTGTGACTGAGGGTAAAGTGATGTGTAAGCCATACTGCTGACTACCTCAAACTCCAGTTCTTGGAGCCCATGTTATTTTTCATTCCTACCATTTCATATTTTACAATATTTGTGGGTTTTCAAAACTAGAACTCAGAAAAATTTGAATAGGGAAAGAGCATTCTAACCCAGAAACAAAAGGAAGAAAGGAACCCCAGACCAGAGTCACCGTGGGACTCTTAAGGGACAGGTGTGCTAAATAAAGTGAAAGACCTTTGACAGCACTGTGCCGAGCCCAGGAGACCAGGAGCACAATGGTAGCGATTGCACTGGGGAACAATGACCCTGAGGTGTGGTGCCTTAGCCCCAAGGGAGACAGATGCTTTGTCCTTTCCTCGCACTAACTTCAGGATGTGGATTCAGACTGATCCTGAAACACTCTGTCATTCTCAAATTAATGTCTTTCCTTCATCGGCCAGACTTGAAGGTCCTGCTAGTTGAATATTCAAAAATCAAAACAGTTTTGATTTTTCTACACATGCAAAGAATGAACAGTCTTATGGTGTTTTATTTGAATTTTAATTCTATATAGTTATCTATTATTATGTGAAATTAATGCCAGTATATACTTTACATGAGCAGTACTTCCCATTTCTCTCCCCCAGTGGAAACCATTTCCAATTTCTTCATGACATTCTGTGGGAAGATCTTCTTAGCATCAGAAACAATAGTGAATGACATTTGTTGAACATTCTCTATGGACTGTCATGGTGTTGTGTGCTTTGTATGGACTACAGCATCCAACCCCTGAGGCAGTCATTGTAATTAATCTACTCAGATAGAGGGGTGTAAAGAAGTTAAATCTCACACTCAAGGACATCCTGCTAAGGGTTGTGCTGAGCTTCAGACAGAAAGAATAAGAGTTCAGATTCAATGCACTGCTTCATTCTCAGCCTGGGGGAGAGAGCATTTGTCAGGAAGGATCACATCTAAAATAATAGCTCAATAGCTCAGGGCTGGAAAGATGACTCAGCCTTGAGAGCATGCACCCCTCCTCCAGAGGATGAGAGTTCAGTTCCCACCACCTAGCTCACAACTGTCTGTCAATAGGTTTTCTGTCCCCCATCATAGATTTCGCTGCCAATGCAGTAAACTAGATTAAGCCAAATTGAAAAAGTGTAACAGCAGGTTTATTTGAGCAAAGCAACTCCCAGGTAGGTTCTCCAGTCCCAGATATCAAGACCAGAGAAGCCACACACTGGAACTAAAGAAGGGAGATTTATAGCTTGTAGGTAAGGGGTGATGACATGTTCACCACAAGCTAGGTTTGTGTCCGAATATGGTCAAAAGCAGAACATTTTAGGCGGGGACTTGGACTGCTAGTAACTTCAGGGGAGGAAGCTGCTGTAGCCACCAGTAATGCAGAACTGGACATTTTGGTGCCTTCCATTTGTTTAGAAACTCTCTGAGTGGGTGAGGTTCAGAGAGAGAGAGAGAGAGAAAGAGAGAGAGAGAGAGAGAGAGAGAGAGAGAGAGAGAGAGAGAGAGAGAGAGAGAGACAGGAATGGGGTTTTCCAGATCAAGCAGGAGTGAATTGGAGATTGTAATGGTCTGTCCTGTGCCTTTAAGAGACAAGCCCCACCCACTCACCCCCTTCTGCTGAGGCAAGCAGATCTTCCTTCCACTTTCAGCCTGCTCTCTGGAAGAGGTGGCTGCTGCTATGGCTCCTGCCTCCTCTCCTCCCCCTACATCCATCTCTCTCTCCACCCCCTTCCCTTTCACTGAATAAACTATATCCAAATTTACTCTGCATGGCGTGCCTATCCATCTCTGTCTCTTACCCACCACAGCTCCTTGTGGGACCGGATGCCCTGCTGAGGTCTCTCACCCACCATCTTCCACCCTCCTGTGACCCACAGAGGCCTCAGGTGTTGGGACCAGCCGCCCCTCATGACCCACTGCCTGCTGCTGATCCTTGGGAACCACAGCATTTTATCTAAACCATTACAGAGATTCCAACAGAACACTTGTAACTCCAGCTTTGGGGGGGCAGTCCAACACCTCTGTTGTAACTTCAGCAATTGCACGCGCGCGCGCACACACACACACACGCACACACACACACACACAAATGCAACCCTTACTTCAAGCCTGACCACACATTCACCAAAGGTTTCTAGTCACAGGCCCTACTGATAATTCTCTACTGTGGAGAACCAGGCTCTATGTTCTGTGATCTTCAGCAGATTCCAGCCAGTAGCTGTCCTCTCTGTCCCAGTTTTGACAATAAAAATCTCTCCAAACATTGCCGTAGCCCCTGGGGGAACAAAACAGTTCCTGGTTGAAAACCGCTGCAGTAAACACTTCATGTCCATTAAGTCATCCAATGCCCATAACAACCCCAGGAAAGAGTTATTGCCGTTGTCCTCACTTCAGGTCCTGGCTAATCTCGCCATCCAGGTGAATTTAAAGAAACAGTTCATCATCCTTATGTCTTCTAATTGTATTCCTCTCAGATAACCAACTACGTTGGCAACAGACAAATGCTTCAATTAACACGTTTTGTAAGGAAAATAATCTCTTCCTAACGAGGTCTGTCTGAACATGGAGAGGGTCCCAGGAATCTCCATTCTCCTCACTCACACTGTGCTTCATTCAACAAATATTTACTCCACACTTCGGTTGCTTTGCGAACCTTGGAGACTCAGTGGTAGGCAGGCGAAATCCTTGTTTTACTTTCTAGTGCTAATGAACACCCAAAAGAAAGACAGAAATCAAGTAGATAATGAAAATAAATTATTTCCATGCTCTGAAAATAAAATTAAAAAAAATAAACAAAAGACAGGCAAAATATGAGGGAGAATGGACTAATAGAGAATGGAGTAGGCACAGCTGGGCCACATGAGGAGGCTTAGGACACCTTGTAGGATGAAAAGGGCCAAGGAAAAAAGTCACCCTGACCCAGGATCAGGTCTTGAAATTGCACCAATCCCTGAGCTTTTCCCAGAATCAGCCTGCAAAAAATCACCAATCCCTAGCCACCCTGGAAAGTTCTGCCCCCTCCAAGAAAGCCTATATAAGCTCTGTACTCTGTTCAGTTTGCTGCCGCTTCTCACCTTAGAGGCAGCCACCCTCCTGGGTTCTTCCTTCCCAATAAAACCCTTGAGTGAGGTTTCTTGTGCTGTGTGACACTTTCAGCAGAGCGGAGGGGAGCCCAGCTGTAACAACTATTTCTGGAGCTATAGTGTAGCAGAGCTGTAACTCTTTTGCTGGAGAAACACTCTCCTAGCAGAACAGAGCTGTAACAGCTTTGCTAGGGAAACCCTCCCCTGCCTGAGCAGAGTTGTTACATTGGGGAAATCTTTCCCTGGAGCAGGGCTCTAAGCTCCTATGCTTACAGTGACTGTGGTATCCCTTGGCTCGCGACTGCCAGGATACCTTTCCAAACGAGCTGCAATGCTTACGGGCCTTATATGATTCCATCCACAGGCCACTTGGGACAAGATTTAAACCACAGGGACAGAAAACAGATCAGTGGTTGCCATAGGAGATAGGCAACATAGAGACACAAGGGAATTGTCATATCATAAAAATGTTGCATGACTATGTTGGTGTTTGTGGCAACTGTATATTAGTTAAAATTCTGGAACGGTACACTAGAAAGAGTAGGTTTTTACTATATGTAAATTGTAACAACATTCTCTCTTCCCATTTCTTCTTCCCCTTCCCTAGTATCCTTTTTGCTGTTTTAGAAATGGAGATTGTTGAGAAAGTACTGAGATTGTTGTTCCCAAGGCTGGCAGATATTCCCTGAGCAGGAGTTTAAACAGCACTGACTAGAAATTCAGAGCCTCAAAACAAGAGATGACAAAAAACCTTCCTCCTTCATCATGTCCCGTGACTGCAGTGAGGTCACGATAAAGCACACCAGAGCATAGGGCACACTGATCACCCTTCAGTGGTGGAGAGAGTCAGCAGACCATCCTTGGAAGCACAGCCAGCTTCTCAGAGAACCAGGAAAGGTACTGGACCTGTCTCAGACCTCAGGCTGTGAATCAGTGTTTCTTCCTCAGAGGGGGAAATCTGGCTCAACCCGCCATCACTGTGCTGATAATGCTCAGAAGTAGGCAGCTACCCCAGGCCTTCTCATTTAAGCTGCCTCAGGGATAGACTTATTTATATCCAGACCCCACACACCGGCTGCTATGTGGACACCATCCCCACACAAGTCACCTGTGGCTGGAAAGACAGGCCTGTTTTTATTAACAAACCCTGCTGTCCGAGCAGCCTCTGCAGGAAAGAACCTGTTGGAACCACCTTCTTGCCTGCTCAGCTAGTACCCTCCGAAGGGACTGTCTGCCTGCAATGAGTTCCTTGTCCCTGAGGTAGTCCAGTGTTGTAATATGAGCGGCAGGGCTGCGTCGCCGGCACCCAGCCGCCCACATGGCTAGCTTATGCCCCGAAATAATTACACGGAAACTGTATTCTTTTAATCACTGCCTGGCCCATTAGTTCCAGCCTCTTATTGGCTAGCTCTTACATATTGATCTAACCCATTTCTAATATTCTGTGTAGCACCATGATCTGGTGGCTTACCAGGGAGATCTTAACCTGCGTCTGTCTGGAGTGGGAGAATCATGGCGACTCCTGACTCGGCTTCTTTCTCCCAACATTCTGTTCTGTTTACTCCACCCACCTAAGGGATGGCCTATAAATGGGCCAAGGCAGTTTCTTTATTAAATGAAAGTAACTCTCCATCATTTCCCCTTTTTTTGTTTAAACAAAACAGAAAGGCTTTAATTTTAACATAGTAAAATTACATATAACAAAATGGTTATCAAGCAAGAATTACAGTTACAATATTTATATCTATTTTATCTTTTATCATTATTAAGGAAAACTATAACTATCTATCCATTTTTTAACTCCATCAAAGATTCCAGAAGGATATAATATTACCTAAGTAAACAAGAGATCCCAAATTCTAGAAATGACAGAGACATCTCACTGCCTGGACAGTCACCCAAAGTTCCTCTGTACCGTTGGGGCATCCATCTTCGGCCTACAGGCCCATAGTATCCAGCAGACATTTTCATCAAGCAGGAAATTCCAAAGACAGTTCAGTCACTTTTTGCTGTGTCCTGCAGAATGTCTCGCAGACTCTTTTATGAGTCAGGAACCCCGAAAGACCGTCTCACCTTTAGGCAAGTTCAGCAGTCCTCTCTCTGCGGGTTCTCTGTGTCCAGTTTATGCATCAATCCATGCAAGAGCAGTTTCTTGCCCAAATGGCTATCAAACTCCTTAAGGAGCCTCTTCGGTGCCCATCGTCCTCTTGAAGTAGATTGGTGCTGCCAGGAGCAGATGTGTCTCATTATCATGAAAAGCCCTAAGTTATTAAAACATTAAATGCCATATTCTGCAGTCTTTGAAAGATATGAAGAATGCCTATCTAGTTGAAATATATCTATGCACATCTAGAAAATTTAACTAACATGACTAAAAACTTGACAATTATCGATGATTATCCATTAACAACCTATATACATTACATTTTTAAATGAACTATACAATCACAATACCTTAATCAAGATTAGAAATATGCATATACATATAACAAAATTGACCTTCAAATCCACACCAATGTAAATTATTCATATCTATATCATATCCCCCTTTAAATGTAAAAAAAATTTATAAACAATATTTGGGAATATGGGCGCAGTTTTTTCTCTCCAAACTGCTTTCTGCTGAATGGGGGCGCTGTTATTTAGATCTTTCATGGTGTAACCTGTGTGTCAGGTTCATCTCAGTCGGCAGTTGAGTGAAGTAATTTTCTGGAGGTGTTCACAGCAACCTTTTAGGAGGGCGTGGTCTATCATACCATATTGGGATAGACGCAATCCACAGAGTCTCATCCTCTGTGAAAACAAAAGAAGACCCTCTCCAAAGCATCATATCCTTAGACCCATATTCTGAAATCATAATACCCTTGTATCCATTCTGGTTTAGCTTGGCAGCCCATATAATGAAATGTCTCTCTGTACTTAGCTCCTTTACAGTCAAAAATTTTAAAGAAAACACAATAATACAAAGAATCCAGACTCTCTGTGAATTGGGCGCCACTCTGTTGTAATATGAGCGGCAGGGCTGCGTCGCCGGCACCCAGCCGCCCACATGGCTAGCTTATGCCCCGAAATAATTACACGGAAACTGTATTCTTTTAATCACTGCCTGGCCCATTAGTTCCAGCCTCTTATTGGCTAGCTCTTACATATTGATCTAACCCATTTCTAATATTCTGTGTAGCACCATGATCTGGTGGCTTACCAGGGAGATCTTAACCTGCGTCTGTCTGGAGTGGGAGAATCATGGCGACTCCTGACTCGGCTTCTTTCTCCCAACATTCTGTTCTGTTTACTCCACCCACCTAAGGGATGGCCTATAAATGGGCCAAGGCAGTTTCTTTATTAAATGAAAGTAACTCTCCATCAGTCCAGCTTCTAGCCACAAAGCTTTGAATAACTAACTCCTTTGAAACCCAAGTGCCTTATCTTAGGTGTGTGCATAACAGGAGTGGAAATACATAATCAAAACATCCTTCACAATCTAGAACAATGTAATAACCGTCAATTGTTTGATAAAATAAAAAAAAAATCAATGGCTCAGTCTGAAAATATCAGGTTCAATAGTTGCAGACTCAGATTTAAAAGCAACAGAAACAAAAACTTGGCTGCAACAAGAGAGGCTTTCTGAAGCTAACTGACAGCGTTTTTTGACTTTCTTGGGGTTGGACCCGAGTATGAAAGGCATTGTTTTGCCTCTCCTTGGTATCGTGTAGACTTTTGCCTGATTACCTTCAGATGTGTGCAGTGTACCACCTTCCAGGCACCCGATGATTTTGTATCTCGGGTCAGCTGCTTATTACCCAGCCAGAATCTTCCTCCAAGAGCTCTGCGCTAAGTATAGACACTGACTACAGGGCGTAAGTGTGAAGGCAGAGGGTGTGTGCGCGTGCTGAAGGGATGAGCAAGATGGAGGTGAAAGAGGAAGCGTGAAGACCAAGCGGCTCTTGGATTATGTGGCTCTGAGTCATCGCTGTTCATTCGCTTTTCCATAATGAGCTACACTGTGTCACCTGGGCCGCGGACCTCTTCATGTGCTTGGGAGGTGTCGGTGGACGGGGATGTTACAGGCGGAACGTGTGTACAAAGTGGCTATGGACTTGCTCTCAGAGAACATGAAAACAGGAACCAAAGCTGGTTGTTCCCGTCAGTTAGATAATCATCAGGAAATGATATATCAAACACAGAGCAACATTCTAGAACAGTCTTTAAGGCTTGAGACAGCAACATTAATCAGTAGCCTTTCAGCCATTTTTTTTTACAATGTATAACAAGCACGTTGAGAAGTTAGGATAATTATTTTAATACATAAAAACAAACACAAGCACTCCGTGCTCATCCCCTCATCCTTGTAAGATGATGGAATAATAAATTTAAAACGTCCTAAAACTTCATGGAACTCGTGATATACTACTATAAATTAGAAGAAAGAGTCTGTCTGTCTGTGTTATAACACTCAGGGGGAAAATGGTCCTATTCTATCAAGTTGCTGGTTTTCAATGGTTTATAGGCCAAGGGTATTTCTCATTCATCAATTTATAAAATATTTACAAGTTCTTTTTTTTTTTTTTTTTTTTTTGGTTTTTCGAGACAGGGTTTCTCTGTGGCTTTGGAGCCTGTCCTGGAACTCCCTTTGTAGCCCAGGCTGGCCTTGAACTCCCAGAGATCCGCCTGCCTCTGCCTCCCGAATGCTGGGATTAAAGGCGTGCGCCACCACCGCCCGGCTTTACAAGTTCTTATAGCAGACACTCTTCACTACTCAGAGAGATGGGCAAGTAAACCCACATTCGCAGCCAGTAAATGCCACAACAGAGAGAAGCACCCTGGGTACTGTTGGAGCTGGTAGGAAGAACACAGCAAGTTTGGAGTGATCCAGATAAAGATCACCAGGGAAGGAGCCGTCTTCAGGGCCATCAGATATGGGAAAGGGTATGGGAGGCAGCAGACGGAAAGGCCTCAGTGTGGGAGAAAGAATGTGGTACAGACGAGGCAAACCACTCAGGATGGGTGCAGGACTGGAGTGACAAACAGGGCTTAGTTAGACCACAGAGAGCCTCAAGTTGCTATGGTGAGCAGAATGAAGGCCATATTGTCAGAAAATAGTCACAGAAGCAAGTTAATAAGGGTCCTGTAGCTGCACCGCCAAGGTGCAAAGTGCAGTCTTGTAGAGAGATCTACTTATGGATGGGTGAATGGACATTGGCTTGTAAGAGAATGTATATCCCTCCCCTTGTCCCCAGCACCGTGTGGAGCAGTTGTGAGGCAAATGTTCCGCAGGCTATAAGGAGAGAAAATTACCCTTCTTCCACATGTAAAGAATGAGGTTTCCCAGGAAACTGAGCTGATGCTTTGGGATTTGATAGGGACTGGACCCTATCTGTCTGACCTAGAGAACTAAGGGGCTTTAGCCTCTCCCAGGCCAGGGGTAAGATCCTTGGCCTTCACAGGAAAGGCAGGAAAATGATCTTACCAGGTTGTCTCACTTTTCTGTTGCTATGGTAACTACCATGAGCAAGGCAAGTTATAGAAGGGAGTGTTTATTTTGTCTTACATGACAGAGAGGAGTCCATAATGGCCGGGGAAGCAACTGGAACAAGAATCTAAGAAAACACCATCAACCACGGCAGAGAGCAAAGCTGAGGGGGAGGGAGCTCTCAAAGTTTACCCCAAGCAACACACTTCCACTGGCTAGGCTGACCTGGAACTCCATAGGTAGACCATGCTGGCCTCAAACTCCCACAGATCCTCCTAGCTCTGCCTTGGGATCAAAGGTGTGTGCCGTCATATCCAGCTTTATCATCATCATCATCATCATCATTATTACTATTATTAATCTTAATATTTTTATTTATTTATGAGTCAAAATGTACCTGTGGAAGTCAGTGGACTGTCTGATGAAGGCAATCCTCTCCCTTCACTGTGGGCTCTGGAGATAAACTTCGCTATAAGGCCTGTGCGGGAAGCACATCCGCCCCCACCCCCCCAGCCACCTTGCTGGGCCAGTTGAAACATGTCTTCCTCCCAGTTTGGGACATAAGTAGAATGTGGGTCTTAACGTCTCTGTGTCTCCCTGGGACTGTTTGGACTAGACCTGTTCATATTAAAACACAGATAGCAGAGAGAGTATTAGAAAACAGATCTTCATCTCTGAGATTAATTTTAGGGTTCACTCATTTTGGAGTATCTTTTGAACCCTAACAATTAACCTCAATTTTATATTATTAACTAAAATTATTTGAGCTCCTACAAAGGACACTGTATTAACTCCATCTGTCAGTTATCAGCAATAAGATTCTATTTTCAATTATTCCACTTGTAGTCATTGTTATATTGTTTAATTTCATGGACAAATATTGAGACGTTTTTTGTGGCTTTTCAAGACAGGGTTTCTCTGTAGCTTTTGGAGGCTGTCCTGGAACTAGCTCTTGTAGACCAGGCTGGCCTCGAACTCACAGAGATCTACCTGCCCCTGCCTTTCGAGTGCTGGGTTTAAAGGCATGTGCCACCACGGCCCGGCAATATTGAAACTTTTATTGGTCACTACCTTTTTGATTCTGTGGATGTCTTTGCTGGGCAGGTTATAAGATCTAGTCATAGAAGCTTAACTGTAATTGTTTCTTCAAACACAATTGCTTAGTATTGCTACAGTAGGTCAAAACCAGCTTTTTACTTCTAGAATTAAACAGAATAAAATTGGGCTATGTTTCAGACTTTATTAATATGTCTAAATCATACAGTTCAAAAAGATTAAACATATTAAAGTCTTTGGCAGTTACGAAAGGAAATATAAATTATCTCCTACATGGAGTCACTCCTCTGTGATGGACACAGTAAGTATCAGACACTGAGACCCGGCAGGCATCTCAGTAGGCAACATCTATCTAGCTCACAGGGCTTACATTTAAATGAGAGTAAGGAATCTGAGATGCTGGTGCTGGCTGCTTAGTGCTGAAAGTGAGGAACTGGGAGAGGACTGGAGGCTTCCATAGGATAGTTAGGGAAGGTGATGAAGAAGAAGTCAGCTGTGTGTAGGCTAGCAGCATGTCACATACAGGACCCTTGGTGTGTGGACACAGAGAGAGTAGTCCAGTGTAGGAGAGAGCTGAAAGAGGGCAAGTGATACAGGCTAGCATTCGTGGGCCAAGTGGCAAAGGATATTTTGATTGCTTCTGCTGGAGTGATGGAACAAATTGTTTTAAATCAGAATTAATTCGCAAATTTAATGGAAAAGACTCTGGCTTAGAACAAGCAATGTATTAGCAGAAGGGAGAGGAAATGGCATATGAGAGTGTCCGCTTTAGATTAGAAGCCGCTTTTCATCATTGCATCTGGTTTGGTTGCCAAGCTTTTCTAGTTTTCCTCACTATAACTCCAAAGAAAAATAAGAAGTTAACACTGCAAAACTGAATGCAAAGTCATTATGAGCCGGAAGGAACAATGGAAAGAGTGTCACTTGCTGCGCTAAAGTGTACCAGTGTTAACAATGAAAAAGCAAACTAAGCCTCAAAGTAGTTCCAGATTCGGCAAATGCAGACTGTGGGTTTATACACTGCGTTCTGTAATTAAAGACGCTGCTGCTGGAGTGTTGTGTGTGGGTGTCACTGCGTAGGGAGTGCCTTTTTCCCTGCCTCTGATGGAAACTATCATGTGCTTTGCCGTTGGAGCAAGCAGCGCAGGTTTCTTGGTGTATCCATTTTTCTGATTGTAACCCCATTAAAAAGATTCTATCCTTTCTGCTTTGAATTAGCAGTCCTCCTCGAAGCTTAATTGTTTTTCATTGTTGCTTTTTCTAACCTTTTTCCCAGTTCAGGAAACATCCTTCAACAGACTCCCAACCACCCCAAGCTCCTAGACAATTAAGTTCCATTATTCCAGTAGTAGTCGTCAGGACCACTGCTTTGCAATGAGTTTCTGTTAGGGAGATATATTGAAGACTCGCGGGTAAATATCGTTTTTGAGCAATAGCCACAGTTAACCACCATGGAAGAGGCCAGGTCAGAATGGCAAGTACCAAGTCCACACACACACACACACACACAGAGAGAGAGAGAGAGAGAGAGAGAGAGAGAGAGAGAGAGAGAGAGAGAGAGAGAGAGAGACAAAGACAGAGGAGAGACAGACAGAGAGACACAGAGAGAAATATGAATTATTTTAAGAGCCAAGTACAACTAGGCATTTCTCCCACATATGACTGACTCACAGAAGAACTGTAGTTCCCTCCTTTCTTCTTTTCTTCTACCCAGGGATCATAACTGTTTCTTACATTTCTCGATAGTGTAACTAAGTGTCTCAAATTAGTATTGACATACAGGTGTTGGATAGATTACAGTGTTTTCTCAGCATCGACTATAAAATTACATGTTCTATACTGGAGTAAATTGTATCCCACAGAAAAAGCCAGGGTCAAGAACTGCACATCATAACTTAGATGGCACAAACCCACTACTTAGAGTACATGTATCAATCAGACTCCTGCAAGAAGAAAGGTTGCAGGCGCTAGCCAAGACAGACTTTTGCTGATTTCCCGTTCGCTGAGACGCACACAGGCCATCTCTCTCTGGTCGCCTTCCGGTCCTGCAGAGGGAACTCTCCCTCAATTTCCATTCCCAGGAATTCCCCTGCTCCCAGTTTCTGGGGGCTGGCGCATCCTGAGTTCCATAGAATACACTCTGCCCGCCCCCTCGTCGCCAGAGCCCCGCCCCAGTATGATGTACCCGGCGCCCCACTTCTCCGGACCCGGACCTGCATGCATCCTTCGTGCCCCAATTTGTCCTCCCTCTGCGCCTTTAGTAGCTCCCGCGGTCGCGGAGGAGAAAGAAACTGCCAATCTTTGGGCCCCGCCGGGAGCGGGCGGGGCTTACACCCTGAGCGGCGTGGGCGGGACTCGGTGGTGGGCGGGGCTTGCTGTCGTGGGGCGGGGCGGCCGCACGGGGACTGACCGGTGAGCGGGTGCTCGACCCCCTCTCGCTGCCGCGCGCGTGCCCGCCCGCCCCCTCGGGGGGCTGCGGGACAAGTTTGACTCCTGGCCTGGCGTCGCCTGACAGAGAGGAGTGGCTCGGCCCGGGAGGGCTGCTGCGCGGGGCGCCGCTGTGGGGAAGGGGCTGGGGGCGCGCGAGGGGCCGAGCATCCCTCCGCCGAGCTCGCCCGCCCGCGCCCCGCGCCGCCTCCCCGCCCGCCGCCCCGCGCCACGGTGACCCCGGGCCTCCCTCCCGCTCCCGCTCGGTAAGTGCGACTTCCTCCTTCACGAAGGCCCGCTCTCCACAAACGTGCGACCCTCCCTGGTCCTCGGGGTCTGCGCGTGCCGAGGACTTGCTCGCCTGGGTGACCTGCCCTCCAGATGAGCCAGCCCAGGCTAGGGACTCTCGAGCTGTTACCGGGACTCGAACCTGGTTCTTCCCTCAGCTCCCTAGCTCCGGAACGCGGTCCCGCCGCCCTGGAGTTGCTCAAAGTTCTGCACGCGGCGCGGATAGCCGGGCGGGTGAGGAGGAAGTGCTGCTCTCCAGAAATGTTCCCAAGAATAAAACAAGCTGGAAAGTATTTCTGATCCCCACAACATACACACCTTGTTAAAGTTTTCAAGTAATGGCCTTATCCTCAAAGGTGAAGAGTAAGATTGTAGTGTAGTTTCCTGTGTTTGGTGTTGACTGGTGTCGCAACTTCAGCGTTTAGACAACTGCTTCACAAGTGCGTGTTCCGGAATCAGAAGCTGCTGGGAGAACTTGGTTGTTAGCGAGTATATATTGTTGCCATTATGATTATCTTATCTGATTTGAGACTTTTACTAAAAGGGGTGTACAGAGTGTGCCCCACCCCCACTTCCACCTCCATGAAAGGTCAATTTCTTCTCCCTGGTTCAGGGATTATGATCTGGCAGATGCCCTCCAACTTTGTTTTGAAAATGGAACTGCTGTTAGTAATTGCCTAGCCGTTTTACTGATGCACAATAAATGTTAATTCTCCTTCCTGTTAGGAAAGAGTTTAATAAATCTTCCTGTTAAACAGTCTAATAAGACTTTTTATTATTAGATCGCTGTTAGGGGCACTCCAACTTTTTTCCTTATTTTCAGCGTTTACAGGTTTGACTACTGTAATGAATGTTTATGTTCTGTACAGGGGTTTATGTAAAAAAACTTTTAGATAAAGGTGAATACATAATATTTTTTGCGACAGGAGATAAATGGATACAAAATTGTAAGAAAAACATTAGATATACACACATAACATATGTGTATCGAGATATGTGAAGTAATTTTGTGTCTATGTGTACAATATAGTAAAACAAACTAAATGAGAATGTTGAGGTTGGGCAGAAAGGGGGCGGGGAAGAAAGTACGTGCTGTCAGGTCCTGTACAACACATGAGTCTTAGTTTGGGTTTTGAACTTCCTTGGAGCCCGTAAAGGAACAAAGTAAGCATGTTTCAAATTCCAGGGTTTAAAAAAACAAAACCAGTTCTTCTGCCTAAGCAAGGCATTTTCTAGTAATTTTCATGGGCCCTAAGAAAGGGAGAGAGAGATAGAGATAGTAGCAGTTGATATCTTTAAAATATCTCAGCAGAAAATTGTAAATTTTACATCAAAAAAAGTATTTCAATATAGGGCAATAATAAATTAGAAGGCTATGTTCTGTGAATTCTTGGTTGTGATGATCTGGGCTAGTATTTCCGAAGCCGTGCTTTCAAGAAATGCAGGTTAGTAATCTAGGTTTTTAACTAAAATGGGGCACTCAGGCTGTGTGTGACTCAGTAGCAGGGGACTTAACTTGTCTCTCCTGGCAAGATCCTGTGTTCGAGCTCCAGAACAAGGGAAAAGGAAAAGAAGATTCTGAGCTCAGATGAACTTGAGGCATCTGGATTAGACAAATTGCAATGTTTTTTTTCCCCAGAGTCTCTTGAGCGTTATTACAATGCTGGTATAGATCAGTTGACTGAAGGATGGATGCTGTGACCTATTTCACATTTAGTAAAGCAGTCCTTCACGAGTGTTTCTTACAGCTTGAGATGGGATAACAAAATGTTTGATGTTAGTGAATTTGGGAAGGACCAAAATGAAGTTAATCCAGAAGTCAGGATTTTAATCCAGTACACATCAAAGGAAAAGGCCACTATTCTCATACTCCAGACATCTTGTGCAAGTTGCCTGCTAGACCAGCTACCCTGTGGGGCTTCTCTTTTATGCTTCAGAATGTTTACTGTTTGAGCATTAGAATCGGTTTAGGCAAGTGAGTATCCTTGAGGGATTACTTTCAGTTATTATTATTGACTATAAATGATTTGTATGCCATTTTATCATAAACATTATTTGTATTATTATTAGTTTACTGTGAATTCCTACACTTTGTAGCTATAAAAGATATTAGAAAACTTGCCACAAGTAGAAAGAGCAAAAAGGCTGGATGTGGTAGCACATGCCTTTAACCCCAGCACTCTGGAAACAAGTATTAAGATCTCCATGGGTTAGAGGCCAGCCTGGCCTACATAGCAAGTTCCAGGTCAGCCAGGGTTACATAGTGAGACCCTGTCTCAAAACAACAACAAAAGGGAGAGAGATCTGGAACCAAAAAAAAAAAAAAAAAAACTGTAATTGCACTTATTAATGTATGGGACTGTTTCCAGCGAGTTTACAAGCCCTTGGTATCTGCATTTATTTATAAGACTAGTGTGGTTAGAGCACACAATTCGCTCACAGAATAAGTGCTGAGAACCTACTGGGTACTGGTAGTAGAACAGCCTTAAGGATGCAAATGAGAACAGGTGGCAAGTGTCTGGAGTGCAAGAATAGCATCTTATCCAGATGTATTTGGATCCTAGGTTTCAGAAATCAAGTTGGGAGGATGAGAAATTGATTTGAAAATGTATCTGAAGCCCATGCATGGAAGTGTAATGCTTCTATACAAAAGTAAAAGAATTTTTTGAACAGATATACAAAATGTTAACGTTCTGAAAAGCTGAGAGCCAAAGCCATTTATTCTGCTCACTTCCTCGTGACTTAAGTCAGCGAAGGTTTATTTCTGTCATACTCTATGTCTGATGAGGGTCAGCACCAGAGCTCCATTTCCGGCAGTCACTTGGACCCCCCAGGCTGTTAGCAGGAGCCGGGGGGGGGGGATTGGGGGGGAGAAGAATGTGCTGGATACTAGCAATACCTTGGCTCTTCAAGGCTTCCATTTGGAAGCGGCCGTACGACTCCTATAGCGATACCTAACTTCAAAGAGTAGGGAAGTACAGCTTTACCATGTGGCCAGAAGGAAGAGCTGCAGCACAGTTTGTGAACCGTCTTAATGACCACTACACTGAGCAGGCTTCATAACCCTAAGAGTGAACACAAGATCCGAAAAAAAAAAAAAGTACCATTATAGTTCCTAGACTCCTATTAATAAGCAGCATTTCTTTGTGTATTTGTGTTTAGACAGAATTATGGTAATGAGAATTATAAAGAACATCTTAATTTGAAATGAAACGCTATTGAAAAACCTCACAATTAGATGTACTATTTTGATCAAGTGAGTTTCATTTTGAATTGTATGTCCATCAATAAACATTTGTTAGTTGTGTATAAGGCACTGTTAGGTCTGAGAATAGAACAGTGAATGGGAGTTTTTAATGCCAAGAGAAAATAGCTCTGATTTGAGTTCTCTCTTTCTTTTTAAGGCAACATTAATAAAACTGCAGTATAACACAACACACACACTATACTTTGTATTTCTCTCCCTTCATTTGTTTTGCTCTTAAGGTTTATTTCCTAACAATTATACAAAATTACTTAAACTAGTTTAAGCAACCAGAGTGTTTTGTTAGCAATACTGTAGCTTTGTGTGAGAGTCTGATACCAGGAATGCAGTTGGGCCTTGAGGCAATTGGCATCTCTAACAGTAAATGAGGAAGCGAGGCTCTTTTCTCTGTGTGTGATTTCTTGCCAGTCTCTCTCTGCACATATGTTCCATTGTCATGTGTCTCTGTTGACTACCCTGCCTCTGGTTTGCTCTTAGAGGGGTCCTTTGACCTAAGAGTCCACATGCTTGAAACTATACTGTTTTCAGTTTCTGCGAACACAGCCTTCTCTGAGTGCAGCATGGAGGTGCAGCCCCATCAGTGCCCCTCAACCTGTATGTCACAACCCCTTTGGAGGTTGAACAACCTTTTCAGAGGGGTCACCTATGGCCATCAGAAAACACAGACGTTTGCATTCCAGTTCATAACGATAGCAAAGTTATAGCTGTGAAGCAGCAACAAGAAGACTTTAAAGTTGGGGTTCACCCAACATGAGGAACTGTGTTCAAGGCTTAGGAAGTATTAGATTAAGCAGCAGTAGGAAGGTTGAGAACCACTTAAGGCTTAAGTGGTTCCATGGTCAGTCTGGAAATAATGAAATTGACCCTAAAAATGTAGCAAAGTAACTGGAAACTTTGTAGAAAAGGAAGCTGTTCTAGCAGCTTGTTAAGAAGCCTGAGGTTAAAGAAACCTGGCATGCCATTTTTAAAAAAAATCTGCACAGTTAGCATCATCTTGCAAGTTTTATTGAAACAGATTCATTATTATAATCAGCAGGATGGGAAGGGAAACTTAGAGCTACTTGTATTACTCTCCAAACATGCACAAAAGCCATCTTTATTCGTTTCATTCATCTCTTCTTCCTCTACAAAGGTATAGGTGACTATGGTAGTTTGAATTGACCCCCATAAGCTCATAGGGAGTGGCACTATTAGGAGATGTGGATTTGTTGGAGTGGGTATGGCCTTGTTGGAGGAAATATGTCACTGTATGTCACTGTGGGGGCAGACTTTGAGGTTTCCTATGCTGAGGATACTTCCTGGTGTCTCAGTTGACTTCCTGCTGCCTGCAAGATATAGGACTCTCAGCTATTCCTCCAGCACCATGTCTGCCTGCATGCCACTATACTCCCCTTCATGATGATAATGGACTGAACCTCTGAAACTGTTAAGTCGCCACCTCAATTAAACATTTTCCTTTATAGGGGTTACTGAGATCATAGTGTCTTTTCTTCACAGCAATAGAAAAACCCTAACTAAGACACAAGTTGGTACCAGGGATGACCGTATTTTTGTTTAGAGTAATAGGAACTTTGGGAGTTTGGGTTAGGAAACAGTGAAATGCTTTAAATACTACTTAATGGGCCATCCTAGTAGGAGCCTGGAAGACAGTGGTGCTGAATAAGAGTGGTGTTTTGATGAGCTGTGGGGATCAGGAGGTTTCAGAGGAGAATGTTAGTATGTAACCTAGAGACTGGTCTTTTGATATTTTGGTGAAGAAAGTGGCTACCTTTTGCTCTTATCCAAAGAGTCTACCTGAGGCTAAAGTGAAGGGTTTTAGATTAATTCTGTGAGCAGAAGAAATCTCAAAACAGCCTAGTATAGACTCTGTCATATGGATATTAATGGTGATTCTAATGAAGATTTATAATGAAAAAGAGCAAGATGAGCAGTGTAAATTACAAAATATAAATTTTGTAAAAAAGAGGAGAAAAAGAGCATCAAGAATGGAGTTAAATCTTGTGTTCAAGGAGATAAACAGCTTTAGAAGTAAAATAAAGGGAGTGGTGACATCAG
This sequence comes from Chionomys nivalis, assembly GCF_950005125.1. Taxonomy (NCBI): domain Eukaryota; kingdom Metazoa; phylum Chordata; class Mammalia; order Rodentia; family Cricetidae; genus Chionomys; species Chionomys nivalis. The sequence goes on from NC_080091.1 coordinate 67,006,871, forward strand.
GGTAAAATCTCACCCAGCTAAATTTCCAATTTGTGGAAAGAAAGAAAAGCTTAGAGCCAGGTGTGGTGGGCACACCTTTAATCCCAGCACTGGAAAGGCAGAGGCTGGTAGATCTCTGAATTTAAGGCCATCCTGGTCTAGAGACCCAGCCAAGCTTAGACAATGAAAAACAGAAAGCTGGTAAAGACGTAATTGAATGAGGGGCCTTGTTCCAGTCCCTACAAGCAGCAGAGCTTGGCAGCTTTAGCCATATGGTTCTATATTAAAATTAAGGATAGAAAAAAGGATTTATGGAATAAAGTTACTGAGGCCAGGCATGTGTCAGGGGTGTACTTCAATGGAGGCCTAGGAGAGAGGCCATTGTGTGAAGCTGTGAAGTTGAAGCCTAGATTGTCTTAGAGAACCCAAAATGTTAGAGATGCGAGGGCCATGGGATACCTGCCAAGGAGAGCTGCTAACAGGGAATGGAACCAGGCCTAGAGAAAGAAGTGTGTTGCAGTCAACAAAACTGAAAGGAGTTGGAGATCTGAATTGCATTACAACACCAGACGTGAAGTTGCAGAGTTCGGAGTTTGCCCAGATGGTTTTTGGTCTTGCTTTGGTTCAAGATTTCCTCACTATGCTCCCTTTCCTATGTTTTGAAATGGTAATGTACATTCTATGCCATTGTATGTCGGAAGTGTGTGATCTGTTTTTTGATTTTAGTTTTGATTATAGTTAAGAGATTGCATGAATCTTAGAAGAGACTTTGAACTTTGCCATTTAAACTTTGTTGAGATCGTGATAGACTATGGAGACTTTTGAAGTTGGGATAAATGCATTTTGCATTATGATATTGTTACAACCTCCTGGAAGCCAGGAAGTAAAATGTGGTAGTGTGGACATAACTGACCCCCATAATCTCATAGGGAATGGCACTATTAGGAGGTGTGACTTTGCTGGAGTACATATGGCCTTGTAGGGGCAGACTTTGAGGTTCCTATGCTGATACTGCCCAGGGTCTCAGTTGACTTCCTGTTGCTTGCAAGATGTAGGACTCTCAGCTATTCCTCCACCGCCATGCTCCCCACCATGATGATATTGGACTGAACCTCTGAAACTGTAAGCCACCACTCAACTGTTGACTGAGGTTTCTGTCTCACCCAGTCCCACAGTCTTTCAGTCCCAAAGAAATACACAGAGGTCTACATTAATCATAAGTTGATTGGCCTATTAGCTCAGGCTTCTTATTAACTCTTATAACTTATATTAGCCCATAATTCTTGTCTGTGTTAGCCACGTGGCTTGGTACCTTTTTCGGTGAGGCAGTCACATCTTGCTTCTTTTGTGTCCGGGTGACGACTGCAGACTGAAACTTTCCTCTTCCTATAATTCTCGTTGCCTTGCCTCTACTTCCTGCCTGGTCGCCATCACCCCGCCTATACTTCCTGCCTGGCTACTGGCCAATCAGCATTTTATTAAAAATAGTGCAAGTGGCAGGATGAAAGACCATTGTCCCACAGCATGCCTCTGCCTCCAGAGTGCAGGATTAAGGATGTGGGCCACTACACATGGCTGACAGGCTTATTTGTTTTTGAAATAGGCTCTCAGTCTATAGCCCTGGCTGACCTGAAATTCACTGGGTGACATAACACAGACTGACCTGGCACTCGTTTCAATCCTTCTGCCTCAGCCTCTCAACTGCTAGGATTACAGACATGAGTCACCACACTAGGCTTAAACGGATTTGAAATATTTTCAAAAGCAAACATTTTGTTATAATCAACTGTTAGTCATTATAATACCAACTGATCTTTTCTAGATGTGCTTTAAGGGGGCAGTACATAATATTAGCCAGTTTTGTAAAATGATCCTTGTTTTCTTACCAGACATCAGTAGAGATGGGTAGTGGAAATTAGTTTCGTGTATGGGTCAACGCTTTGTTTTATAGACCAGTGCTAAAAATGAGGAGGAAGCCAGTAGGCAGAAATTGAGGCACTTGTTTTTGGCCATTGATGCCATTTTCCTGTTTATATCACAACTGTGATGAATCTCATAGGGTGCTTTTGTCTAAGAAGTGATCACATTCTTAAACATGCATTTAGTGCCCTGTGTGCCAGTAGTTTGAGCACGCTGGCAAACGGTTTCCGTTTACTGTTCTCTGCTGCACACGAAGCTTGTACAAATCAGCTATACTCTGAATCTGCTTCCTCATGGGTATAGCAGGGTTCATAACTACCTGCCCATGACATAGTCATGAGCAGCAGATGACATTATTTGGAAAGCAAATTTGGCAGAATAGTGCACTTGAAACTCTATGGAACCCTGTCCTCCCCAGCTATGTTCATTACAGCACCGGTCGACCCCATTCAGTGTCTTCATCTCTAAGGTGGGGCAGGCTGTCTGTTCTCTAGGTTATAACAAGCAAAGGTCTTGCCCACCACACACATCCACTCTTCACTATGAAGTATTCCACATATCTTGTACACATTGAGACACTTAGGAAAGAGCTGCAGTCCCAAATCCAGAGTCCTGTTTTGTCAAAGAGAACACCAAAGAGCAAGGGGGTAAGATGCCCAGATTGAATGGTTTAGCTATTGACCCAGGCTCAGTCTACCATATAGCTTAACCCACCACTATGTGATAATGACAGATAATAACGGCAGAACTCTCAACCAGCGCCATCTGACCTGACTCTTTGCTTCAGCCCAATGCCCTCTGGGAAATGTACACATTGACCCCACAGGCCCAGAAATCACCCATGGCTCAGTGGTCACTCCCTAGCTGGTATATACCTATTTCTCTCCTGAACTGTTCAGTTGGGTACTGAAACTTGATTGTGCTCATTCACAAGCCTGCTTTTTAGAAGCTACAAAAGTTAGAGTAATGGTAAAATCAGTAAATATCTAAATTAATGACTGGAAAGAGAATTCCATAAAAATTAAGTTGAGTGTTTTGAGATGTTTCAATATAAATGAGCTATTTAAAGTATGCTGTCAGGTTTAATGATGGCTGGATAATTATAAATGATGACGAGAAAAGCCATCAAAGCCCTATGTTTTCCTGTCAAAGACCGTGGACCATTAAGGATCTCGGGCAAGAATACAGATGAGCCACGTCACTAAGTGCACTGTTCGGGTCAGCTGGCTTTTCCTGAGACTGTCTCCTTTAAGGAAGCAATGAATTTAATTTATAGTCTAACATGAGATTTTTTTTTCCGTAGTGATTAGGTTATTCTGCATTCATACTCTTTCAGAAATGCTTTTTGAGTTCTCTCTCCATTACAGAAACCATAAGTAAAAATCATACATAATGAATCATATATGGCTTATGCAGTAAGAAGACCGACACTCAGTAGGAGACGAATATTGAATACAGGGCATTAGAGCTCTATACAAAAGAGTGGCAAATGAGAGCATTTACATATTCACATTAAAATGATGTCATTAATGGCACATAAGTGCAGTCTTAGGATTACTGACCTTTTCACTTATGCATTAGCTTCATCTGCTAAGAGGGCTTACACTCTACTAAAAGCTCCAGGTTGACTAGAAATACACCACTGACCTCTGCAGCTATCTTAGCTCGCCTGTCTTAGCTTATCCTGTGGATGCTTTGTGTATCTTTATCGTACTGTATTGCAATTTTTTGAGAAGTATTTATTTTTATTTTTATGGGTATGGACATTTAGTTTGCATGTAGTCTGTGCACTGCGTGCATGCCTGCTGCCCACAGAGGCCAGAAAAGGGCATTGGATCCCTGGACGTGGAGTTACAGACAGATGGGTTTGAGCCACGGTGAACCAAACCCAGATCCTCTAGAAGAACACTGAGTGAGCTGAACCCCTGAGCCGTTTCTCCAGCCCTTGTATTGCAACTTTTAAATTAATATCAGTTCCTGAATTATAGATGGCTTGAAAGCTATCGTCCTTTCTGTCATCATCATAGAAACAGTATTAAATAAGTCATTTTGATAATTGAGCAATTATTATGGAATATGATAGCATATTGCAAGAGTGTATAATTTAGTTTCAAGGTTAAACTTTATTTCACTAAAGTGTATCTTGGAGCCAGGTATCTGGACATGTGACTAATCCCAGCACCTGGGAGGAAGATGCAGGACAGTTATAAGTTTAAGGTCTCCTTGGGCTACATAGAAAGTTGAAGGGCAGTCTGAAGTTCATGGTAAGGCCTCAAAAAACTGGGAGGCAGACCATTAGCAGAAGACTCACCTAATATATTCCCAGGGTTCAATCCCAACACTGCAATGCAACAAAACTGCATATGCAGCTTTCATTTCTTAAATCAGTCCATCTTTAAAGATAAGCTAGGGCTGCTCTAAATCCCCGTGCTACCTGGCCATTTGGATGCTGTCGCGTTTGTTTCTTCTCTTTGCTGCCATAGAGTACCAAGGCACAAACAACTTACATTTTTATTAAAAAGGTTTTGGGTTATGGTTCCATAGGGATAGAAATTCATCACACTTGGAGGCACGGAGCGAAGCGCAGGCGTGGCGGCAGGAGTGAAAGGTTGCAAGCTCCCATCTTGGACCACAGGGCAAGAAGCAGAGGACGTGAACTGAAATGAGGCAGGCTTTTCCAACTAAGAGCCCGCCTGCTGATGCGCTTCCCCCAGCAGGACTGCACCCCACAAGCATCCCCACACAGTGCCGCTATCCCTTAACAAGTGTTCAAAGGCCCGAGATTGTGGGGGGCATTTCTCATTCAAACCACCACGTTCCCATTCCCTGCTATGCTATTATTGATCAAGCAAATGATTTTTTTTCTCGGTTCTTGTCTGTAAGGACCACCAGAAACAATTTTGCTTTCAGCTGGCGAGGCCGGTAGGACACCTTTACCATTGTACCTCCAGGGTATGTTAACTCTCCAGCTCCGTGTCCTGACTTAGTTCAGAGAGATCTTGATTGTCTCTTCCACAGAAGTCTCACACTGGCCCACTATATTGATGACATTATGCTGATTGACCCAAATAAGCAGGAGGTAGCAACCACTTTGACTTGTTAGTAAAGCATACGTGCATTAGAGGATGGGAAAGATATCCAACCAAAATTCAAGGGGCCTCTACCTCGGTCAAATTTCTAGAAGTCCAGTGGTGTGGGGCCTGCAGAGACATTCCTTCTAAGGTGAAGGATAAGTTATTGCACCTGGCCCCTCCCACCACCAAAAAATAAGAACAACGTTTAGTGGCCTCTTTGGATTCTGGAGACAGCACTTCCCTCACTTGGCTGTGCTACTTCCACCCACAAACCAAGTGACTTGGAAAGCTTTTTTGTGTGGGGTCTGGAGAAGAAGAATGCCGAGCCATAAAGTAGAGTGCACTCCGTTATCAATGGAAGTGATATACGTGATCGGACCACAGCAAGTCCTGGGGGACCAGCAAGCTACATGAAGAAGTTGTCCAAGTGCCTATTGTACTCCTGTTACAGCGCCTTCTGCTCCCAGTCATGCATCTATGGCCTCGTGAAGTATGCCCTGTGATTGATTAACTAGGAAGAGGAGCCAAGTGTTGGTGGCACACACCTTTAATCCCAGCGCTCTGGAGGCAGAGGCAGGCGAATCTCTGTGCGTTTGAGGCCGGCCTGGTCTACATAGCAAGTTCCAGGACAGGCTCCAAAGCTACACAGAGAAACCCTGTCTCAAAAAAAACAAACAAACGGGGCTGGAGAGATGGCTCAGCGGTTAAGAGCATTGCCTGCTCTTCCAAAGGTCCTGAGTTCAGTTCCCAGCAACCACATGGTGGCTCACAACCATCTGTAATGAGGTCTGGTGCCCTCTTCTGGCCTGCAGGCATACACACAGACAGAATATTGTATGCATAATAAATAAATATTAAAACAAACAAAAACAACAACAAAAGAAAACAGAAAAAACAGAAGAGGAGACTAGGGCCTGCATGATTCTGCATGATTCACAGGCACCACACAGAAGAGGCAGCTACAGCATTGCAACCCCTTTCTGGAACAACCCTTAGACACAGTGAAGGGAATCTTCTCGGTAGACAAAACTTCAGGTAAATGTACATGGCCATACATTTTGCTAAAAAGGAGAAATGGATCCAGGCAGTTGTGGCCCATGCCCTTAATCTCAGCACTTGGGAGGCAAAAGCAAACAGATCTCTGTGAGTTTAAGGCCAGCTTGGTCTACAAAGCGAGTTCCATGATAGCCAGAGCTGTTACACAGAAAAACCATGTCTTGGGCAGAAAGAAGCAGAAGCACCAGCAGCAGAAACAGAAGCACCAGCAGCAGAAACAGAAGCACCAGCAGCAGAAACAGAAGCACCAGCAGCAGAAACAGAAGCACCAGCAGCAGAAGCAGAAGCAGACAAATGTGTGATTGTTTACTGACTCGTGGGGGCTATAGCCATGGTTTGGTTGGATGGTCGATGACTTGGAAAGAGCATGATTGGGACATTGGATTGGTGTGATAGACTTTTGGAGGAATAAGTATGTAAATAGTCCTTTTCAAATGATGTGAAGATATTTGTATCTCATGTAAACGTTCATCAAAAAGTGACTCCAGCAGAGGAAAGTTCAGTAATGAAGCAGCGAGGATGACCCGTTCTGTAGTCGGCCTTCTCCAGCATCCCTCTCATTGTCCAGTGCCATGAACAACGTGGCTATGATTGCAGAAACGGAGGTTATACAGAGGCTCAACAGAATGGACTTCTGCTCACCAAGGCTGACTTGGCTGTCACTGCCATTGAATGCTGCCAGCAGCAAAGACCAACACAGAGCTCCTAATATGTCACTGTTCCCCAGGGTGACCAGCCAGCAACCTAGTGGCAGGTTACTACATTGAACAACTTTTGTTTATTCCTCACTGGAGTAGATACTTATTCTAGTTATGGATTTGCCTTTCCTGCATGTAATGCTTCCGCCAAAGCTACCTTCTGTAGACTTACAGGATGCTTTATTCCCTGTCGGGTACTCCACATAGCATCTCTTCTGACCAAGGAAACCACTTCACAGGAATCCACTGGTCATCCCATGTTCCCCACCACCATCGAACAGCTGCCTTGATAGAATGACAGAATGGCCTTTTAAAGGCACATTTACAGGGGCAATTAGGTGGCAACAGCCTGGAGGGCTGGAGCAGGGTTCTCCAGAAGTTAGCGTGTTTTGGAATCAGTATCTAGTATATGGCACAGTTTCTCCCATGGCCAGGATTCACAGGTGCGGGAACCAAGGTGTGCAAATGGGGATGGTTCCACTCGCTGTCATTCCTAGTGACCACTGGGGAAATTTTGTTTCCTATTGCTGTGACCCTATGTTCTGCTGATTTTGGTTCCAGACAGGGGAGCACTCCTGCCTGGAGATAAAACACATATTCCATTGAATTGGAAGCTCAGACTCCCTCCTTGTCACTTTGGGCTTCTGATGGCCTTAAACCTAGAGGCTAAGAAAGGAATAACAGTGTTAGGAGGGTTGTTAGATCCAGATTACCAGGGGGAAATCGGATTGTTTCTCCACAATGGAGATAAGGAAGATTATGTGTGGAGTGCAGGAGATTCTTTAGGGTGTCTCTTGGTGCTACCGTGTCCTGTGATTAAAGCCAGTGGGAAGCTACAAAGCCTAATCCATGCAGGATAACAAAGGGCCAGACCCTTCAGGGATGAAGGTATGGGCCATTCCTCCAGAGGAAGAGTTAAGACCTGCTGAGTTGCTTGCTGAGGGTGGAGGTACAGAACAGACAGTGGAGTAAAGTAGTTATAAATACTAGCTAATGCCATGCGACCAGTTGCAGACATGAGGACTGTAATTGACATAGCATATATGTCTCATTTTTGGGAGAATCGGGTTTGTGTGTGTTTTCCTCTGTTTATCACATAGTGTAACATCAATCGAGATGTCAACAGTGAGGTTTTTTTTTGGTTTGGTTCGAGACAGGGTCTTTCTGTTTAGCCCTGGCTGACCTGGAACTCTCTATGTAGACCAGGCTAGCCACAAACTCACAGAGACCCACCTGTCTCTGCCTCCCGAGTGCAGGTGCGTACCACTATGCCTTGCTGCCATATTTAAGTTCTGAGACAGTGGAAGACTAAACATTCCCCCAGGGACTTGGCTACCTGTTCTAGAGTGCATAGTGCGACTGCTGCTGTACACGGAGTGATCATTCATGGTGGGCAGAATCAGGACCTGGTTACTGTTTCCCCCTGGAAATCAGTCATGGCGTGAGATACGATTGTGTGTCAGGTTGGCAAATGGTGGGCTTGTGATGGCTAATCTTGGTTGTCTACTTGCCTGTATCTGGAATCACCTAAAACGCAGGCTGCTGGAAAACACCTGTGAAGGATTTTCTTGATCAGATTATCTGAAGCAGGAAGACCAGTCCTGAATCTGGGCAGCAGCTTTCGGGAGGCAGCCTAGCTAAAAGGACATAGAAAGGACGTTTGCTTTGCGAGTGCTCGCCTCGCTTTCCCTGGCACGTCCATCTGTCCCTTTGCTCTGGCATTCCTTCACTGATATTAGAACCTGCTTCTGGATTCCAGCGTAGACTGAAGACCAACAGCTCTCCAGGACTCCGTCGCTGGTGAGGCTGCTGCGACAGCCAACCTTGTACTGAACAACTTCATTCCAGATCACATCCTGCAAGCCGCTCTGATAAATTCCCTCTTTTTAAAATATTAAAATGTTTATTTAATAACAAATATAATTCAGTACTAAAATCCGTCCTCCCTGTTTCTTCTTACTTTTTTATTGTTTTTATTGAGCTATATATTTTTCTCCACTCCCCTCCCCTTCTATCCTCTCCCATGGTCCCCATGCTCCCAATTTACTCAGGAGATCTTGTCTTTTTCTACTTCCCATGTACATTAGATTTATGTATTCTCTCTTAGGGTCAACTTTGTTGTCTAGGTTTTTTGGGATTGTGAATTGTAGGCTTCTTTTTTTTTTTCTTTTTTTGCTTTATGTCTAAAGCACTTATGAGTAAGTACATATGATATTTGTCTTTCTGGGTCTGGGTTACCTCAATATGATATTTTCTAGATCCATCCATTTGCCCGCAAATTTCAAGATGTCATTATTCTTTCTGTTGTGTAGTACTCCATTGTCGAAATATACCACATTTTCCTTATCCATTATTCAGTCAAGGGGCATTTAGGATGTTTCCAGGTTCTGGCTATGACAAACAATGCTGCTATGACCATAGTTGAAGACATGTCCTTGTGGCATGATTGAGCATCCTTTGGGTATATACCCAAAAGTGGTATTGCTGGGTCTTGAGGTAGGTTGTTTCCTAATTTTCTGAGAAATTGCCATACTAAAATCCAAAGTGGCTGTACCAGTCTGCACTCCCACCAGCAATGCAGAAGTGTTCCCTTTCCCCCACATCCCCTCCAGCATAAGTTGTCATCAGCGTTTTGATCTTGGCCATTCTTACAGGTGTAAGATGGAATCTCAGAGTTGTTTTGATTTGCAATAAATTCCCCATATATATATATATATATAGTCATCCTATCAGTTCTGTGCCTTAAGAGAACCCTGACTAATGCAGTTGCTACATTTATTATTAAAACTAAACACGTTTGGAGCGACACTGCATCCTTCCAAACCTGTCTCCCAATTTCCTTGTCTTTGTTGTCCTTTTTTTCCCAATCACACAGGCCTGAACATACTGTGACCTTTGAATCCCTCTTGCTTAGCCTCAAGCATCCTAAGTCAGACTCTATAGTACCACATTTTTAACATGCTTATCCCTTTCAAACCTTGTTGCTTGCAACCAAGTTTAAACCGTGCATCTCGCCCTGTCATTGTCTGTTTTCTCTGCTCACCGCATCTTCCCTTTAGGAGACCATTTTTCACCAATCTCTAATTCATCTTGAAGTCTGTCTCTAAATCATCGTTTTAAGATCCTCCTCCTTAGCTGGGCATGGTGGCGCATGTCTTTAATCCCAGCACTCGGGAGACAGAGGCAGGTGAATCTCTGAGATCAAGGCCAGCCTGGTCTACAGAATGAATTCTACATAGAGAAACCCTGTGTCAAGCAAAACAAAAACAAAATAGACAGACAAAGCTAGTTGCTAGTTTTCAAAGATTTGTTTTTTACTATGTATGTATGTGCGTCTGTGCTATGTGAATGGCATGCATGCAGGTGCTTATGGTGGCCAGAAGAGGGCGTTGGAGCTCCAGGAGTTGGAGTTGCAGGTGGTTGTGAGCTGCCTGACATGGGTGCTAGGATGGAATTTGGTTCTTCTGAAAGAGCAGAAAAGACTCTTAACCACTAAGCTACCTCTCCAGCTCCTAAAGGTTTTTAATCATGTGTTACACATTGAAATCGCTAGAATAGACCCATTAAAACTGATCATTCATAGATACTATTCTATTAAAGTTGCTTAAGCAAAGTGAGATCTTTATAATAATGATTTACTATGTAGGCCGATGATCAAGTATCAGTGATTTAAATGGTTGAGTGAAGTCGGAGCTAAAAACAAGACAACAAAGAATGAAGAAGAACATACAAAATGCATTACGCCTCTGAGGCCTGGGCATGTTCGACTCCAAAGGCAGCGCTTTAAAAGCCATGCCTCAGAAGTGTGTTCCCTGCACTCTCTCAGTAACATGTTCTTGCTTTTATTGTAAAACCGAACAGTGGTGTCTTGCAAATTCACAGTCCAGCATTTGAGCAGCTTCAAAGCAGCTGTTTCAGGCAGGTTCTTAATCACTTCCTGAAAAATGTATTCATAATAGACATGTTATCTGTTTTCAACAATGCACCAAATTCTATATCTGAAGTTTAACTTGAACTAAAGCAAGGCTATTGAGGTAAAAGTAAAGAGGTATGAAGTGTAACCAGTTTGATGACGGTGTAATGCCTCAGGAATGCAATAGGAAAAGACATTTTTATGATGCCTTGCTGTGATTTTCCTCTCAAGTTGAAACAGTATTTAAAAGATCTTGTCACCAGAGGCATATGGTTTGTTCATATTTTTTTGAATAGTAGGTTCTTAATTTATTTTATAGTTGAAACATGCATGCTTTTATTATTGCTCTGATTGTTGAGTTCATTCACTGTAGATCTATTTATTGGCATGACTCTCTGCCACATGCTAGGGCCTCAGTGATGAATCCAGACAAAAAGTTCTACTGGGAGTTGCCTTGTAGTAAGGTTATAGACAATAGGGAAATAAATACAGTGCCAGTTAGTGGTGAGAGTCATGGAAGAAATAGAAAGGCTGGGGATAGAGGATTATAAGGGATAGAAATTACATACATCGGTTAATTAGTGAAGCCTACTCTGGTCATTTAACGATACAGTGAAGTACTGTTGATTGAATCCATTGCCTTCTATGAGCAAAGCAAGTGCCCTACTGCTGAGCACTTCCTCCAGCCTGGTGAGTACTTCTCGTCAGAGCTGGATGCTTGGTGGAAACAGTTTTATGTTGGGAAGGAAATGAAAGTTTATTCAAAGACATGCTAGCCAGTTGGGTGTGGTCATACACACCTTTCATCCCAGCACTCAGAGGGAGGTGGATCTCTGTGAGTTAGAAGCCATTCTGGTCTACATACTGAGTTCCAGGCCAATGAGGGCTGCATAGTGAGACCATGCGTCAGAGAGAGAGAGAGAGAGAGAGAGAGAGGATTGAAGGAGTGATAAGTTCCATGGCATAGCCACATTCGTGTTCCGCCTATCATAACGGGAATCTGGGAGATGTAACAGCTTCCACGAAGAGAAGAACTAAACTAAGATGGTAAGAATAAAGAGCAAGAGACCTGAAACATTCATTTTGATACCTAAAAAATGGATTAAAGTGGAAAAACTAATCACCGTCACTCACAATCAAATGTCATAAAAATCAATCTCTACAACAAGCTGACCAACAGTCAAAAGACCAGGGAGCTGGAGGGTGGCTCAGAAGTTAAGTATGCACACTGCTCTTTCAGAGGACGTGAGTTCAATTCCCAATACCCAATTCCTGCTCCAGGGATTCAACACCCTAGTCTGGCCTTTGCAGGCACTGCACACACATCCATACTCACATAATTAAAAATAAAATAATCTTCAAAGAGAAAAAGACTGATATTTCCAGTGTTGGCTGGATAGATGTGGCAGTTTGAATGCAATTGGCGCATAATCTCACAGGGAGTGATACTATTAGGGAGTGTGGCTTTCTTGGAGTGCGCATGACCTTGTTGAAGGAAGTGTGTCACTATGAGGGCGGGCTTTGAGGTTTCCTGTACCTTCCAGTGTCTTAGTCAACTTTCTGTTGCCCACAAGTCAAGATGTAGCCAGCACCACATCTGCCTGCACGCTGCCATGCTCCCCACCATGATGATAATGGACTGAACCTCTGAAACTGTAAGGGAGCCACCCCAACTAGATGTTTTCTTTATAAGAGTTGCCATGGTCACAGTGACTCTTCACAGCCATAGAAACCCTCACTATGACAATGGCGTAGTGGGAGTTTTCATGCACTACTTTTAAGAGTGTAAATTGGTGACAACAGTCACAGTAGGGCGCCTGTTTACCCCGTAATAGAGTAGCCCTGCACACATACATAATGGTAATGCGTGTGTGTGTGTGTGTGTGTGCGTACGTGCGTGAAACCACATATACAAGAGTGTTCATAGCAGCAGTATGTGTGTGTGTGTGTGTGTGTGCGTGCGTGAAACCACATATACAAGAGTGTTCATAGCAGCAGTATTGGCAAAAGTTTAAAACTAGAAACAACTCAAGAGTCTTGTCAGCCATGGAAGGGATTTTAGTGGTCATATATATGTGTATGTATGTTTATAATATCGTATAGTCATAAAAACTATTCAGCAAGTGGTGCAAACAGCAAGTTGGTTTTGGTGGTGGTGAAAAAAAAATTAAACTTCCTATGTGCTATGCTTCAAGCCCCAGTCTATGAATTAAATTCCAGGACAATAATGAACAGGACTACATTTGAGGAGTCTATACTAAGGGTTGTGGTTACCTTTGGGAAGGAGCGTGAAGATGGCTTGAGTGTTGGTCATTGTCCCTGAAGCTTAGTGAAAATTACATGTTTGGTTCATATCATGAAAATGCATGGTGCTATCCACTTGTGATTGACACTGTTTTCCCTTGTGATTGTTGTTCTGGCATGCTTTTGAAGGTCCAAAAGCTAGTTTCTGTCCTTCTGGAAACAGACTAGAAAAAATTCTAAAACAAGAACACTATCGTCTGAAAATATATATGACAAGTCTCTATTGGTGGTAAAATGAAGACAAATAACCTAGGGAAAAAATAGATTTAGGTAGTTCAGAAATGTCCAGTGGACCTATAAAAATGTGCTCAAGGCCAGGCGTCATCTCGAGTTAGAAGAGTTGCCACACTCATTGCTGGTGTCAGGCCTGGGAGAGATGAGAGGAGCATGGTTCTTTCCACCTGATGTGAGTCTGAGGGAAGTTAAGCTACTTAAATTTGAAATGAGTGTTCCTTCAATACATCAGCTCTCCTGGGAATAGGTTGAGTAGATATAAAAGCCTCACAGGAATTTAGTCGGTTTGTTTGCCTTAACAGCAAACAAAAACTCGAAATCAACTTAAGGCCTATTATTTTCAAGATTTTTTTATTTGGGTTTGTTTTGGTTTTATTTGAGGTAGGGTCTGATGATATAGAGAAAGCTGGCTTGGAACTTGAGATGAGATGGAGCCCAAGTTGGCCTCAAATTCATGGCAGTGCTCTTCCTTCGGCCTCCTAAGTTCTGAAATTTGCAGGATGAGCCACCGTGCCTACCTCAAAGAGATAGTAATGAACTGTGTTATAAAGTATGGAATGTCATGAAACTGTTAAAATATTATTGGTTAGTATCCCCATATGGATCTGAAATTATATAAGAAAAGCAGCATGCAGGGCTGGAGAGATGATTAAGAGCCGGTGCTGTTCTCTTGCTCTCATCCCAAGGACGGAGTTCAGTTCCCAGACCCAGGTAGGACGGTGCCTCCAGCTCCAGGGGATCCTACATCTCTGGCCTCCGAGGGCACCTGTGCTCAAAATGTGCATGCCCACATCCAAACATGTGTACCTACACATAATTCTAAAAACTTTCAAAAAGTAAAGAAAAATATTCGTACATTCAATATGATCTCTCATGCTGGAGAAACGGCTCAGAGGTTAGGTGCACTGGCTGCTCTTCCAGAGGTCCTGAGTTCAATTCCCAGCAACCACATGGTAACTCACAACCATCTAAAATGAGATCTTGTGCCCTCTTCTGGCATGAAGGCAGAGCACTGTGTATATAACAATATGATCTCTCTTCTAGTAATAATCAAAACGTGTGTGTGTGTGTGTGTGTGTGTGTATGTGTGGTATTATGGGTAAGACAGCAAAGGGAGGATTAATTCCTGGTCAGGATGGCAGCAGCTAAATCAGTTAAATGCTGTTTGTCCTTCTGCAATCCAAGTCCTGGTGTCCCTTTAGAACTGTGGAGTCTGTCACTGGCTGACAGCTGATTCAGAACAGCTACTGCTTTAAGTAGGTGTATATTCAATGTATAGTCCAATTTTTTGATAAAGGGTCCATTGGACCCTTTTAGTAGTAGGAGTGCGGCCCCACCGTTTAGCATCCATGACTCCTTAAGTCTGAGTTTCTTCTGATGGAGAATTATTGCTGAAAAATATCTCACATCTCAGTGGTCCTTGATGAAAGGCACTGACTGTTGGGTTCAGGTTTCAGTGACTCCCCAAACAAGATAACAGTCGAACCTCTTCTAACCATTAGAATAGCATTTCCTGAAACTCAGCGTACCGGCAAATGTTCTCACCTTGATTCAATAAAATTTAAAATTTCATTTACATAAAATCATATCTATTACATTTTATTTTGTGGATCCGGAGAGATGGCTCAGTGGTAAGAACACTTGCTCTGTAACCATGAGGACTTAGTTGGATTCCTCAGTACCCACAGGAAACTGAGCATGGCTGTTCATACCTGCAGCCTTGGCACTGAGCAGGAAGAAGGGCACAGATCCCAAGAGCTCACTGCCAGCCAGCTAGCCAAAGCAGCCTGCTTCTGGGTCAGTGAGAGACCCTATATCTAGGCAGTAATGCAGAGCATGACAGAGGTAGACACATGATGCCTAAGTCTGGCCTGCACACATGCACGCACACACACCATACATCACACATAAATTATTCTTTTCTGGTATTTCATGATCCTTCCCTTTGTCAGCGTATAGGTGTAAAAACATTTTTAAAACCTCTAACATATCATGGATTTTTTTTGGGGGGGGGCATGCACCTAGAAGTAGTTGACAGGTTCTATTTGAAGGAAGAGGGTGATGATAAGGTCATTATGTGCCATTGCGTCATTATTTTCCATTGCATTAGTGTATGGTGTGCTTTGTAAGATGTTATCACCTTTGGCACCTGCCCTCCCAAGGCAATAGCACTCTCTGGTCCCAGTCACTGAAAGGTACCCCCTCAGTGTGCAGAAACTTTTGTTGGGGAGGAGACTTGCTACCACCATGAGGAGCCCCAAGCCCAGATTGATGGAGGAATTGTTTGTAAGGGGTGGCAATGCCCAAGATGTATAACCTCGAGAGAGGAGTAGGATTCTAGAGCCAGGGAAATAGGAACCCGGGCAGCATTGTGTACAGGAGGGAGTGGCATCCGATAGACTGGCCGACGGGACAGGGTGCCAGTTCTGTAGCTAGTAATGAATTTACGTAGGGTGGAGTCAGTGGAGGACTGGCAGGAGGTCGTCTGACATAGGTGAAGGCAGACCCAAGAGTGTCACTTCACCGCCTGATCCTGCTGCCTACCGCCACCAGCCGAGCTTTCTAGAGTACTGCCCTCCTCAGCAGTCCACTTCATGTCACCTTGACTTCGTGGTCAGGGCGCTTTGTCTCCCCGGTTCATCTTTCTTTCCATTTCTTAGAATAAACTGGATATGGCTGGCTGACTGGACCCTCCCGTGTCAGTACACTCACTCATGCTTCTGTGGCTATCAGTTTATGTAAACACAGCAGCATTCAGCCTAAGCTTCCTTCTCAGAAGCTGATGGAACTCATTTGGAGGTTCCCCCACAGTGCCCAGTGCAGACTGTTCTCAGCTTTCCGTGGTTCTTACTCTGTCTTTCTGAGCAGCTTTATTCTGAGGGCTATGTGAGGTTAAGGTACAGGCCTCACAGTATTTTTTCTTGCCTCCAAAGCAGACTTTTGTTTTTCAGTCAGCCAATGTCGATATAGCTTTGTGTTAAATTGTTTGACATGGAATCAGTACTGGACCTCCTGAAAACTTAAATCCTTTTCTGCATTTATGGATTGCAAAATTTAATATTGCAGCATTATAATTTTATAATTATATTTTATAATAGTTTTATTTTTTAACTAATAAAATATTTTTTATTTGCTTTGGGAACTATATTTACTCATTTTGGAGGTTAGATATCAGTATGTACGTATTTTTGTCTATCACTATGCCTAGTAGAATACTCAAAGTAGCTATTTAGTATTTTAAATTTTGATTTTTTTTTCCTTATCAATTTCTGGTGATCATGTCCACACTGCTGCTTTGTCTTGCTAGCCACAGAGAGCACTGTCCAGGGCACTCCCACAGCCAAGGGCGTCCGTCTTCTCCTTGGTAGCCTCCTTGAGCCTCACTTTGCCTTTTCTAAATAGGAAGGAAATCCCAGTGTTAATGGAAGCAGCTTCATTTCGATTAGAGAGCGGGATTGGTGTCAGGGTATTTCTTTTAAAAAGAATAAGGACTGACATATTTTGGTCCTTTGTAGTTTTCAAACTTTTCCCTCTAGTTTTCCTCATTATTCTCTGTTCAGACGAACTCCTACCCAGGATGTCACGGTACATTTTTTCTGAAGGCAAGAGACAGAGGAGGAAAGTGGCGGTCCTGAACCCCACCTTAGACTCTTTCCCCACCCAACCCAGCTCAAGAATCCTTGAACTCAGTCTCTGAAGACTCTTTTTAAAGAACTTGTTTGGTGACAGCTCACCTAGGAACGTGGCTTAAAAGCAGGGACTACTAGCAGTAATGTGGTTTTAATTACAAAGGGAAACTCTGGGATGCGTTTCTTGTTTCAGCAATAAAAGAGTTAATGCAGAGAGCAGTAGAGGCTGCGATTCTGCAGCGGGATAGTGCTCGCTGTCTCTGTCATTTGTGGTTTAGAAAAGGAGGGTGGTGTTCTGCATTTGAAAGGACTTTAATGAATGCTGTCAGTGTTTGTGAGAGCAAAGGGTCTGTACGGGAAGGGGGAGCTGGGAAAGTGCCTGCTGCTTCAGGATAGGTGGGTCAGAGTTTGCTCTGATTGAGCGGAATGTTCCACCGCGGCTCGGCTTTATTCATTATCCTTTGTTCTGTATAGTCTGATATGTTGGGATGAAAGTAAATGTAGATATATATATGAACGATCTCTTTTCCTTTCGAGCTGCTTGTTGTATACAGCAGGAAATATATTTCTCTTGTCTTGGTTGGATGCACAAATCTGTGTGCCGTGCTTTTTGCCCGTTGCCTAGACGATCACTTGGTTTCTCTGAGGATGTCTGGTTCTCGTAAAGAGTTTGATGTGAAACAGATTTTGAAAATCAGATGGAGGTGGTTTGGTCATCAGACATCATCTAATTCTTCAGTTGACAGCCAGCAGGGAGAATTTTGGAACCGAGGGCAGACTGGAGCAAGCGGTGGGAGAAAGTTTTTAGACCCATGTAACCTACAGTTGCCTTTGGCTTCAATTGGTTACCGAAGGTCCAGCCAACTGGATTTTCAGAATTCACCTTCTTGGCCAATGGCATCGACCTCGGAAGTCCCTGCGTTTGAGTTTACTGCAGAAGACTGTGCCGGTGCACACTGGCTGGATAGACCAGAAGTGGATGATGGCACTAGCGAAGAGGAAAATGAATCCGATTCCAGCTCGAGCAGGTTGATTATTTTCTTCCCGTCAGAGGTGGGGTGTGGGGTGTGGGGTGTAGTCTCTGTTCTTTGAGGATAATTGAATATTTGCCGGCTAAGCTCTGTGATTGTGCATGCACCTGCTTCCTGTGTTCTGTCTACATGAATAGCATCCCGGTATGGGCATGTGTGTTTGCTAGGATTCAGAAAATGTCTCAACATTCATTCTGTGAAATTTAAAGGCAACACATAGCTTTCATTTTGAAACACCTTGCGTTCCGTGTAGAGGTCTGGCTCTGCCTTGAAAATAATATATAGCCGCGGCTTTAGACATCGCTGCCTGGCTTTATTGGTCTGCCTTCTATATTACAGTAAAACTATATGACATTCCTAAGGTAGAGATCTTTGTGATATTTTGCGTTAAAATAGGTTGTGGAGTTGTTTTTAATTGGATGAACATGAAAGGTTTTCAATGAGATACACATTGTAGTTCCCAGTTTTTGACACCATTTTAGTTGTCAATACTATTTCTGTGGTTATTTCTCTTTGTCCTGTCTGTGTTGCAGCTCTCAAGACTAAGACAGAGAATACTAAGCAGCATGTCTCTTTCAAGGCTAACACCTACTAATTCCCATTACCCTCACTTTTCACTGAAATCCCTGCTGTTTAAGGAAAGGAAAGACAATCTTTTAGGAAAGTTTAAGGGAACATAGGGGGTGGGAGCTGGATGTGGTCAACTGGCAAAAAAGGAGATAAGGAGAATGAGTTAGAAGAACTATAATAAAGGAAAAACGTTGATAAATTCATGATGATTTTATTCCTCCTCTCCTGGAATCGTTCTGTTCTTTGAGATGGATTTTCTTGATCAGTCTGGCATGCCAGGTAACAACTTAAAGTTGTCTTTCTGACTCATCCTCACTCTACAGCGTTTCTAGATAGTAAAGGCACAGATGGCTTCTCACTTGGCATTTGGTTACTTTTTCCCCTTTGAAGTTTCTTTGCGGGTTTTGATTATTATAATCTCTAAGTTGGTTATTGTCAGCGTAGGCACTCTGAAGAATTGAGATCAAATGCACTCATGTATGCAGGCGTCTCATGCTTGGGAATAGTCACCACCTTCTCCTCTTCTCGCCCTCAGACGTATGAGAGGATAGAAACATAGGCCAGTCATCTGTAACCATCTGCAGAATGGAGGGAGAGAGTCTCTTTACTTAAGTAAATAGTGTACTTAATTAAAAAAATTTTTGATTACTTTATGACTTGGCTTTATCCTAAGGGGAGAGTAGCCATCAATAATTTTAATATTGACATTAACTGAACAAACATTTTGTTATTTTGTGGGAGGTACTTGTTGCCATAAATAAAACACCAGATTTTTAATTTTATGATTTTTACCAATTTTTGTGTGAAAGAAAATAATTATTCCCCTTGGAAAAAAATCAATATATTGAGAATATTTAATCAATTTTTAAACACAAAAACATTTATTTCTTTGCCAGCTTAAGTTATGAAACTATTGCCATCTATCTACTACCCAGGGAAATTATGTTAGCATCAAATTTATGCACATGTATAATATTGGGAAATTTTGCACACACTTCCTTATGTCACAGGTGGTTTATGTAACCAATGAATACTAAAATTGAATCCCCTTTTTTATGTGCACATTGAATTATATTGGTGAAATGTTAGTTATGAGAGAAAAGATTTTTATATTCTGTTATAAAAGAATATATTGTATATTCAATATACAGTAGATAGCTATTATATATTCTTCAAGAATCTTGAATTGATGTTTCTATTTATAGGAATATAAAACTAACATGTTGACCAAGACCATGGTGAAGGATGGCAGACTCACATCTTCAGAGACTTAACTTTAAAAACAAGTACTATTTATTCAGTAAAATGTATGAAATAAAAGAAAACATCTGATTTTTAGATCTGAGGGGGGACACGTAAGAGTTTAGGATGTGCTTTGTCTTTCATGGCTCCACGTTCTTCTAGATTTAATGTATCCAATTTTTATGCTCATCAGTCCTCTGGTGGAGTTTTTAACCTTTGTCACGGGGATACATTTGTTACCCTCAGCTTTTTAAACATGGTTGTCCTTCTATGATAAGCAAATCAAAGCGTCATTGCAGTGATGGTCTTCAGACTCTTATACATAACCTTCTGAACATAATAAGTTGATGTCTGAAAATATTAAAGATGCAGTGAGGACGCACATAGAATGTAGTAATTTCTTCTTTGAACAGTCATCAATAGAGAGATCAGAACTTAAACAGAATTTTTGAATTTTTAGGATAGGGAAAGGACAGCTGAGTGGTTTTGCATAATCAGAATCCCAACATCCACCGTGGATGTGGAAGCTGAAGGCAGTGGCTACAAGTCTCCCATGCAAGAAGTATGTTCTGTTAGCTGTGTTCTGGCTGAAAGGTCTGCCCAAGCACTGGCCTCTGACCACTCGCTCTGCCATTGCTCTAAACCATTTAAACAGGGTTTCTCTGTGTGGCTATGACTGTCCTAGAACTCACTATTGACCAGGTTGGCCTCAAACTCCGAGATCTCGCCTCCGCCTCCTGTGTACTGGGATTAGAGGTGTGTGCCACCACTGCCTATTGTACTTTTTATTATAACTTCAAGTCTATTCTCTAGTTCTATAATAATGACCTTCAGTCGGACACATGGCTACAATCGGGTAGAGACTCCATTTAGAGTTTCTTCTAACTAGTTGTGGCCACGTGACCGAGTCTTCACAGAATAAGAGATACACAAATTGTACCATTTGCCTCCCATCCAGGCTTTTCTTTACTCGGAGCTGAGTAAGCTCTGAGCACACAGAAAGGATATCCCTTACACTGTGGAGAAAGATAGGCAAAGGAACCTACGAGGCAGAGGTTTATCTGCCCTTGGCCACCGGGCCACCTGTCACCTCTGCGTCTGACATTCTTTGACAAATCATTTCAGTCTATGTTCTGTTAGTATACTCATTCCTCAAGTTCCACAGTCATGGGTCAATGTGTGTTGTGTGTGTGTACAGGCACATGTGTGTCATCATTTTCATGGATGCTTCTAAAACCTTAAAACCTCCCTGCCCAGATTCAAATTAAATACAAGTAAAATAAAATGTGGTCAGTAAGTATCATGCACTGGTTCTTTTCCTTTAAAAGCCCAGAGCCTAAACGGCCAGTTGTAGTTGGGAATAGTGGCATATGCCTGTAATCTCCCCACTTGGGAAGTGAAGGCAGGAGGATTGAGTTCATGGCCTATCTGAACTATATATTAAAATGCCATCTTAAGGTGGGGCTGGAGAAACAGCTCAGCGGTTCAGAGCACTTACTGCAGAAGACCCAGGTTCATTTTCCAATACCCATGCTGGCTTGCAACTGTCTGCAACACCAGCCAGTTCCAGGTGATCCGATGCCCTCTTCTGACTTCCTCAGGTCCTTGTACACATGTGGTGCATATATGTACACTCAGGCACACACATACACACACATAAAATAATGAGCAGGTTATATTTAAGAATATATATTTATATACACATATGTATATGTAAGCAATATCAATTAATGAAGAAAGAGACCATGAAACTGAGGGAGAACAAAGAGGGGTACAAAGGAAAGGAGAAATGTCGCAATTATATTATAAACTCGGAAAAGAAGTAAATAAATAAATATATTTTTAAAAAGATATTATATTTACAAAGGGGATGGGGAGGCAGGAGTTGCAACACAGAGTTGAGTGCCGGGGGTTCTGGGGCAGTAAGGAAAGATTGCAGTTACAGAGGCGTCTTTAGTGGGGTGCTAGTGCTAGAGATCCACACTCAGGTCTCATGCTTGAGTGGCCAGCCCTTCCCTGATTCAGCCCTCTCCTTAACCCCATCTTCAGTCTTCTAAAAGTGGGTCAGCATGCCAGGCAGTGGTGGTGCACGCCTTTAATCCCATCACTCGCAGGCAGATCTCTGTGAGTTTGAGGTCAGCCTGGTCTACAGAGTGAGTTTCAGGACAACCAGGGCTGTTACACAGAGAATCCCTGTCTCAAAAAAAAAAACCCCAAAGAAAGTGGGGGGGGGCTTAACATTTCTGTGTATAGATGCATCTTTTGTTTAGCAAATATTTAGATTATTTGTAGTATTTTCTCCCTAAACAATCTTGAATAAATCTTCCCTGCAGATCAGTATCTGTACATACAGATTTATTATTTCTTCAGCACAGATACTTGAAGCTGCCTCTTGTTTTTAAGGTTCTTGATTTGTATTGTTAAAGTCATTTCACAAAGATTATTGCCATTTTAATTCTCTCTAGTATTGTGCCTGTTGAGCCTTCCCCTTCATACTGTTCCTTACAATTCTTAGACTCATTTTAATCTTTCGCCACAGATATCCTTGCCTTAGTGTCCATAGAAGGTGGGAAAAAGTCCCCAAATAAAAATGTGTTTTTCTTGAGAAGGTAAGGGACAAAGGTGTTTTTTTGTCTTGAGGGGTCTTGGGTAGTGAACCCAGAGTCTCACCCTTGCTAAGCATGGGCTTTACCATTGAACTGCAATTCCAGACTTAAAGATAATTCTGGAGCTCTTGATAGAACTCTTCATACAACTGTCTTGTCCTTAGGAGGGAGAACTCCAGCTGATGGCTGTGCCACCCTGAATGCTCCTATCTCAGAAGCTAAGCAGGGCCAGGGCTGGTCAGTAGTTGGATGGGCGAAGGGAGCACTCTCTGAAGTGGACAGCGCTGCCTCCTTCCTCATTTCCTTGCAAGCTTCCCCTGTTTGTTGCCTTCACAAATAGCCAGAGGATCCTTTCTCCCCCTGTGTTTCAGCATCAGTCATGTTCTGCCTGGGAAGCATATGATGCTCCTCTGGAGTCATAATTCTCTATCTAAATTATTATTTCTGTTTTATACCTCTATTTTTTGTCCATTTCACTTTTTTTTAAAGGTTTTTGAGGTAGGGTTTCATGTAGCTCAGGCTGGCACTGAACTTCCAGTCCTCCTACCTCTACCTCTGCCTCTTCAATGATGAGATCATAAGTATGCACCGCCATTCCTAGCGTTTGTCTGTAGCTTATCAATAAAAATTGTATGATGCTATCTGTACATTCCTTATAAATTATTAAATAGATTTAGGGCATTCATTAAGTATGCTGAACAGTGCACATAAAAAATTAAAGACTGATAGCTTACACTAATAAATTTGCATTTTATTTTATACTCATGATTATGAGTATTTGTGAAAGATGCCGGAAGATTCGCTGTTCATTAATTGCACTTTTACAGAGGTATAGACTCTAGATGTCACATGCTACAATACAGGTGCCAGGCATCAATCACTTATGCAGAGAGAGAGCAAGAGCCAGGCAGACTAACCGCAGTTTCAGAGCAGCTTTTTACCTACTCAAAGTCAAGTATAATTCTTGTTAGTTAATTTTTAAAACGTCAATAAAACTATTACTTTATTTAAAAATTCTACTGTAGTAGACATGGTGGTACATACCTTTCATCCTGTTACTAGGGGGTGCAGAGGTCAACAGTCTCCATGTTTGAGGCCAGCCTGGTGTACATAGTGAGTTCCAGGCCAGCCATGGCTACATAGTGAGCTCCTATCCAGAGAGAGAGGGGCGTGGAGAGGGGTGTACTGCGCATATTGTATGTATATACACATGCAGGTATCTGTGACATCTGGAGAATTACAGGTGCTGGGCCATGTTGCCAGTTACGTTTTTCCCAGACCCTTTCACCAAGGGTCCTTTCTAAGTACCCCACGGCGTCTTGATGTCACAGTGCCACACCTTGAGAATTAAGAGGTGAACAGTTGGTGATCCGAATCTTTCGGTTCTTTCCTCTTCTTTTGTGTTCAGCCATTTCCTGACTTAAAGTCATTTCCTAGTTCAGTGACATAGGCTAAAAGTGAAGCCAAGAAATTTCATCAATATGTAGTTCGTTACAGTGAAGGTCTCCCACAAATGATTCAATTGGTCCCATTCTTGGAAGTATGATTTGCCATCTTAGTAATATCCTGTAAGCAAAACTAGGCGGAGGAAGTTTCTCTGTTGTCGCGATGAAGCAGAACAGAGAGAAATGTGTTTTACATGCTCCACAATGACCTATCTCCAGATGTTTCTGTTGGCAGTTAGGATGCCTGCTTGGTTTACTAAAGGCCATTTTAAAGAGGAAGTATGAAATTAAGTTATAAAAATTATCTTTTAAAAGACAACCAAAGAGACAGCACTATGTCAGGAAAAGGTTGGGACAGCAGGCCTTCCATTGTCCGCAGCAAAGTGACCTTTCCCGCCAGTGACGTACCTTGATTGTGAACTTACCCTCGGTGGACTGTGCATGCATTGTTTCATCTATTAATCCTCTACAAATAATACTCTAAAATAAAATACTGTGTATCACTCCTATTTTGATGGTGAAGAAGGCAAGGCTTAGAAATAAAATAATGTCCCCAGTGAGATTATTTATATATAGTGACTGAATAGGAGCTGAACCCAGGTCTGTGGGATTCTGGATCAGCACTGTGCCATAGGACTTCATGCATTGATGGAAATGCTGCCATGTACCATCTGGTTTGTTTAGTTAAAGTATGACTACTCCAACTACTAAAAAAAATATTTTTTTATTTTATTAAATGAAAACTTTGTGTTTTTTTTTTCTTAATTGAAATGGATTCACAGTGGCCAGTTGCTATTGTATTGGACAACAACTCTAGAACCTTCCTAAACTGTTCTCCAGTACTCTTCAAATCAACTCTCAAAACTAAAGCACGAGGAAAAGACAGAGCCGAGAAATGTTCACATTGTCAGCTCCGTAAAGCCATGGACAGGATGCTCTCTCCATGAGTCTCTCAATATTAAAATGAGAAGACAATCATTTATGATGATAGTATTAACAATGACGGAGCTTTTAAAGTTGAATATTGCTTAGTATTTGATTGGATGGTGACTCAGATCTTTCAGCCCACTCATTGGTTAGTCATTACTGTTAGTTTTTAAGATGAAACATAAGAAATGGGGCGCAAAGACCGGAGTCCTAGGAAATAAATACTTCCTCTACTTCAATTTTGGGAGAATTTGTGGTTTATAAATATTAGATACTGTGTTTTTATCTCCCACTCTTAAGATCCTAATACATGCATTGCCCCCTCCCTCAGAACACGCCTCTGTGTAGGACAGGCTGGGAATTCAGTCTAGCTGCCTCCCAGGAGGAAAAGGCATTTGCCAAACAGCAGTCTCTACAAGCATGAACAAACTCAATGGTTCTTGGCAAGGAACTTACTAATTTCATCTATTCCAGGTGCTCTTACTTTAAGAAGTAAGAGATCTGATTTTTTTTTCTTTTTTGATAGGGATATTAGTTATATTAAGAAAATTACCTTCCAGTATGCTGAAGCGTAATTCAATAAAGCATTCCACAGAGCCGCTGAGAAATAAGAGCTAAGCTAAATGCTGCCCGGGTGTTGACTGACTCAAATGTTCCTAGACAATTAGATACGGTGGTCCTTTCCAGCACACGTGCCCTGGATTCCAGCCCTTCAAGTTACTTTTTTGTTTTGTTTTGTTTTTGTTTTTGTTTTTGTTTTTCAAGACAGGGTTTCTCTGTAGCTTTGGAGCCTGTCCTGGAACTCCCTTTGTAGACCAGGCTGGCCTCGAACTCATGGAGATCCGCCTGCCTCTGCCTCCCGAGTGTTGGGATTAAAGGCGTGCGCCACCACCGCCCGGCTTCAAGTTACTTTAAACTAGTTTAACTTTTTAAATATATATTAGTGGTTATCTGAGTTTTTGAGAGAATTATTTACAATGCTGTTTTTATGATGGTGCATTTTTAATTAATTAATTTTTTAAAAAAATTTCTCATTAATACATACCAATCCCAGTTCCCAGTCCCTCTCCTCCTGTTCCCCCAGCTTTTCCCCCACCTCACCCTCATCCACTCCTCAGAGAGGATAAGGCTTCCCATGGGAGTCAACCAAGTCTTGTGCATCTAGGACCAAGGCCTACCCACTATATCTAGACTGAGCAAGGTCTCCCTCCAAAGAGAATGAACTCCAAAACGTCAATTCAAGCAGTAGGGATAAATCCTGGTCCCACTGCCAGTGGCCCCACAGGCTGCCCCAGCCATACGACTATATTATAGTGTATTTTATCGATAACCTATGAAAATAACCCTTTTTTGTTGGTTTTTGTTTTGTTTTTCAAGACAGGGTTTCTCTGTAGTTTTTGGAGCCTGTTCTGGAACTAGCACTTGTAGATCAGGCTGGCCTCGAACTCATAGAGATCCGCCTGCCTCTGCCTCCTGAGTGCTGTGATTAAAGGCATGCGTCACCAATGCCCAGATGAAAATAACCCATTTTTAAGTAAAGGATAATTTGCATCTCAAATAAAATAATAATGACACCATTAAATATATTAGGAGATAACATCCATCAGTATGAATATAGCTTGGCTATTTTTCAGCAGAGTCCCAGGGTTTACTAGAGGGAACTCAAAAATGGCAATACAAAGAATATGCATGCATGCACACCTTCATTCATGTGTTAACAAGACACACATGTTGATTTTAAAATGCAAAGTAGTATGCCATACATGCTTATAGTCCCAGACGTGATACACTGAGGCAAAGATGGCTAGAGTCTGAGGTGAGCCTGGGTTATGCTGTGAGACCTATACAGAAAAACATCTTTAAGACAACGAGTAGTCGGGCTGGAGAGATGGCTCAGTGGTTAAGAGCATTGCCTGCTCTTCCAAAGGTCCTGAGTTCAATTCACAGCCACCACTTGGTGGCTCACAACCATCTGTAAAGAGGTCTGGCGCCCTCTTCTGGCCTTCAGGCATACAGACAGAATATTGTATACATAATAAATAAATAAATATGTTTTTAAAAAAAAGACAACGAGTAGTTATCCTCTAATATTGACTGGCGACATTCTTTCTTATATTGCATGTGAAGGCTTTACAGAGACAGTGGGGAAAACTTTCATGACATGGTGATTGTCTAAAATGTGTGTTTTCTTGTTTCAGGACTTCTAATAGCAGTCAGACACTGTCATCCTGCCATACTATGGAGCCATGTTCATCAGATGAATTCTTCCAAGCCCTTAACCATGCAGAGCAAACATTTAAAAAAATGGAGAACTACTTGAGACATAAGCAACTGTGCGATGTCACTTTAGTGGCTGGTGATCGCAGGATTCCAGCTCACAGGTAATGGTTTTGAGAACTTCTGTCCATGTGAAGTCGTCCCTAGATAACTTATTAGACGCGTGAGATGACGTACCCCAGTTAGCCCTTAGACTTCAGGGAGGGATCCAACTCAGAGTGTCCGAAAGAACTCCACACATGAGATTACTCAACATAAATGTCCCTGTCTTCTTTTGCGGAAACACAGGCATTAGCCTCACATCAGTCAGTATTGTTTGTTGTAGATATCAGCTACAATAAACAGTTTTCCTGCATATTAAATACTTGTTAAATGCTTTAAATAAGTTTTATGGAAATTAGAGTTTGTGTAGCCAGAAGCAAAACATCTCACAGAATAGAATTCACGGAATCGTAACAGTTTTTCTTTTCTTTTTTTAACGCTGTGGACCGAACCCAGGCCTGCATGCTAAACATGTACCCTGACCACTTAGGCACACTCCTGCCCGTTAGCAGGTTTTTAAATCCCTGTGTATTCCCTAATTTTGTTTTTGCTGATCTCTATGAAGTATGAAAAATAAGAGTGGAGGTGGGGATGCTTTAACACAAATGACATATTTCTTAAGGTAAAAAGAAAGAAAAATGTTTAGGAAAGATTCATTTTCTTCTGATAATTTTATATTTGTTAAGTTATTCACTGTTAATTACCACTACGATCACAAAGATTATTTTGTCTTTCAATAGCAATTAGCATTGTCCAAAAGTTTTTGTAAAACCCTTGAGTTTATAGCTGTCAATTAGCATGCATTTATTGACAAATTTGTGTGATAAAAAGCCTGGGTTATGAACATGGTCTCTTAGAGAAGAGATTTCAACATGGATTTCCCAGAGGCTCTGAGGCTGAGCTCATCATCTCAGCCAGGCATGTGCTGACAACACCACTCACAGATGACCCCATGGGCCCTCTGCTCCCTCCTCCCCTACACTGTTTTAAAAGCTTTCAGCGACTCCCAGGTCACTGAGTTGAAAACCAAAGTACATTTGGTGACCTGCACAACCCAGCTTACCGTTGCCCCTGTGGTGCTCTGTCCTCCCGCTGTCCCTGCTCCCTGGCAGTAGCCTTACAGAGCCTTCATCTTCCTGGACACTACCGTGAGCTCCTTCTCCCCAGTGCTATCCCGGCACCTCCAGAACTAAAGTCTTCACCTCCCTCAATAATAATAATTTTAAGCAACCGGTCTCTGCCCGAGTGACACCATCTATCTTTGGCCTACTTTTTGTTCTATAGTGTTTACCATCTTCTTATTAACTATACCAGACTGTAACAAAAAAAAATAAAAGTATTAAAAGCTTGAAATATTATAAAATTTGCTAACACCATTTTCAAAGTATGTTCTACATGTTCACTTCTGCCCCAAATGGTTTAGGTTATTTTCAAAACTGGCAAAAAAAAAAAAAAAAAAAAAAAAAGAACCTTTGTATTTTTCTTTCCATATATACAGTCAACTTATTACCAAGTACTTATAACTTTTTTAAAAGATGTCATAAAGTGGTGTTTGCATAGGAAAATCATTTACCTCAGCAGGAAATTTTCGGTAATAGTAATTTATTATTCAAAAGAAGGGAGTAGAGCACAAAGGGATTTGTCTAATGTACGGTACATTTGCTGGTAGTGTGTACTCCTGTGAGTGCCAGATGAACAAAGAGGAGAATGCATTTATTAATGAACGCTCCGCTTTAATATGCTCCTTGATTGCTTTTCTGATGTGTCCTCAGACTGGTGCTCTCCTCCGTCTCCGATTATTTCGCTGCTATGTTTACTAATGATGTCAGGGAGGCAAGGCAAGAAGAAATAAAGATGGAAGGTGTGGAACCAAACTCATTGTGGTCCTTAATTCAGTACGCATACACAGGTAACAAGTCAGAAAATAAACGGAAACCCTTTAGACTTACGTATTTTGATTTCAGCTTTGATTTGTTTTCCTTTCTCTTTTGTTTATGTTTCTCAAACGAGGTGTCATATATTCAAGCTGACATTGAACTCAATGTGTAGCCAAGGCTGGCCTCAAACAAACAGGCCTTCTTACTTCTCCTAGAGTTCAAGTTTCTCTCTCGGAATAAAGCAATCTGTAGTTCAGTTTAGTTCTATGGACATCACTATCTGGTGCTGTTCTGTATTAGTTAGAAATCTCTATGTTGAAACCTTTTAAGTGATTATCAGGATGAAGCTTGTGAATGTTTTTGAAGATTTTTTTTAGTGTGTGTGTGTGTGTGTGTGTGTGCATGTGTACCTGTACATGTGCATATAGCAGATGACTATGGAGTCCAGAGGCATAAACATACCACGAGTAATCACACTGAGTTGGGTTTGGGGAAATGACTTAGTAAATAAGAGCAATTGTTTTGCAAAATGAGGACCTAAGTTCAAATCACCAGCACCCACATAAAAAATGGATGTGGATGTATATATCTGTAACCCCAGTACTGGAGGGTAGAGGCAGGGTATTGCTGGCTGGCCTCCAAGGTAAAAAAACTGTGAGTGCCATGTTCCGTGGGAGACCCTGTCTTGGACATCAAGTAAAGGACTGATAGAACAAGGTGCTTGATGCCCTCTCTGCACTCCACGTACACACACGCACACACACGCACGCACACGCACACACACACACACAATTACATACAGTCTCTCTGTCCTCTCTCTGTGAGCTATGTAATATAGGCAAAATTTTACATTTAAAATTTAAGAGTTATATAATCCTAGATATTAGTTACTAGTTAATGTAACATTTAAAAATTCTGAAAATAAGCCATTCTTCCTTTTTTTTTGCTGCTTTGAGTTTTTTGTTTGTTTGTTTGTTTGTTTGATTGATTGATTGATTGATTGATTGATTTTGTTTTGTTTTATTTTTTAAGGATTTCTCTGTGTAACAGCCCAGGCTGTCCTGGAATTCACTTTGTAGACCAGGCTGTTCTCAGACTCACAGATATCCACCTGCCTCTGCCTCCGGAGTGCTGGGATTAAAGGCATGCGCCACCATCCCAGCTGCTATTTTTTTTTTAAGTAAAGGTCACAAAGGGATAAATTATTCACATTTAATATTAAGCCTTCAGGGTCTGTAATGTGTGTAATGAGCTTTTATCTAGAAATCCTGTTAACAATGGTTATTGTATGTAAACAAGATTCATGAAGCTCCCTCATTAATGGAATTTCCTCCTGTTAGGCCGCCTTGAACTAAAAGAAGATAACATCGAGAGCCTGCTGTCTACGGCGTGCCTTCTGCAGCTCTCCCAGGTTGTGGAAGCATGCTGTAAATTTCTCATGAAGCAGCTTCACCCGTCCAATTGCCTTGGAATCCGTTCTTTTGCCGATGCCCAGGGCTGCACAGATTTGCATAAAGTGGCCCACAATTACACTATGGTATGTATTTTCTGAAAACCAGAATCTTCGTCACCCCATTTCTTACCTTCGAAAGCTTGTCTCCATGTTGCTGGCTTCATGTGGTTTTGAGGCTCAAGTTCATGGCGCAGCACTGAGTTGGGAAAGGGAAACGAGCAGAATGTCCCCTGATGGAGAATGTCATGGCAGGTGTGCCGCTTTAGAAGCGGGGTTTCCTAAACATTGCACTGCAGCGTGGGTGGATTTCAGACCCATGGCGTAGTCACTGGTGGAAACCGGTCAGAGTGGGCGTAGTATTCTGATACAGTATAAGATAAGCGATGAAAGGATGAACAGGAGACCTCCTGTTTCAGACGCCTCGATTACATGCAAGTGCCTGCCACCATGAAGAACATTACTCTTCTTAAGTATTGTTAAGTACTTAAGTATTCTTAAGCGAGAATTATGTGTTCAAAAGAAGTCACAGGAGCTTCTGATTCAGCAGCCTGAGAGATAATGGAACGTGGATTGATCTGGTAAAAACACTGCACAATAGCATGGCTCTATGCAGTGCGAGTCAATGTTTTTAAATTAAGTCCTTTAAATGCACCCACTTCACCTTACTTCTTTGTAGATTCCCATTTCTTTCTCTAATGTGTATGAGTGCATTGCCTACGTAGACGTCTGTGCGCCACCTGCATGCCTGGTGCCTGTGAGGGTCAGCAGTGGGTGTTGGATTCCCTGGAACTAGAGTTACGGGCAATTGTAAGCTGCCCTGTGGGTGCTGGGAACAAAACCTGGTTCCTCTGGAAGAGCAGCCAGCTCTTAACTGCTGAGCCACCTCTCCAGCCCCTCATTTCTTAACTTTATATCTGCAGTTTCAAACGCCTTCTGGAATAAGATAAATGTAAGTAAATAAAGCACATCTTGGTTTGTTTTCTTCCTAGTAAGTGTATAACTTAATGTCTTCCTTTTTGTTAATATTATATTTTTATTACATATATTTAAGTGTGAGCACGTGCACACGTGGAGGTCTGAGGACAACTTGCAAGAATCAGTTCTTGCCAGGGTGGTGGTGGCGCACGCCTTTAATCCCAGCACTCAGGAGGCAGAGGCAGGCGGGTCTCTGTGAGTTCGAGGCCAGCCTGGTCTACAAGAGCTAGTTCCAGGACAGACTCCAAAGGCTACAAAAAAACAAAAAACAAAACAAATAAACAAATAAAATAATAAAATAAACAAAATAATAAAATCAACAAATAAAATAATAAAATAAAATAAATAAAAAAAAGTCAGTTCTCTCCTTCTACCACGTAGGTCCAAGGAACTCATCAGGCTCGGTGGCAAGTGCCTTTCCCCTGAGCCCTCCCTCCAGGCCCAAGCTCTCTTTCCTATGAAGGACTTTTATACACGTGAAAACATTTGTGTGCATTTAGGTCACTCCCGTTGTTTACAGTACAGGCATGATTGCTGCTCTAAGGTTTAGATGCAGATTCAATTAGAATTAGTTGGATGTTTTTAGAGCTATTTTCATAGCCAATTAGTTGCAGTAGATTTTTTTATGTCAAGGTCATTACTTGACATTACTTAGCTTCAATAGAGAAACTCGATGAAACTCTAATAACAATAAGTAATTTAGAGGCAGATTGTCTGATTTGAATGTTGCTATGGGAACCGAATAAGAATGTAAAGCAAAATTCAATCTCCAGTTTAAATAAATCCCTCAGTAATTTCATTTGCTTAGGAAATGATTCTGAAGGGGGAAAGGGTGTCTCTAGCAAGTGCCTGGTAGCTTGGTGGCTGCTTCTTCCGTAAAACAGGTTGGAAGGAGGAGACGAGTGTGCTGCTGGGCGGCACACAGGGCATGCGCATATATCCTGCTCCTTTTCCATTGCCTCTGAATATGACCTGAAGCATTTCATTTAGAACACTCTAGATTAGTTTATCATTACAGCTACTTCATATCACTGGAGTTTTTTATGAAGCAAACAGCGTTGACTTTAACAATTCTAAATGTGATTTTTTTTTTCAGTCTTGAAATGTTTTCTTAAAAAAAAAATCATTGAATTCTTCTAAAATAGCCGCTTTAAAAGCAAAGGCATGCTTTCAAAAGGAATTTTGTGTTTAAACTTGCTCCAGTAGTATTGTGTAACCATTGAAAGACTCAGTTCCCATGCAGTATAAATTAGGCTGGAGTGAAAAGGGCATTCCTCTGAAACAGATACAGGAACAGTTTGTCAGGTAGCCTCCTCACCCTGAGGAAATGCAGCTACTACCACAGGACAGTAGAACAGCAATCACATTAGTGTTGTGCAAAGGTGTCGCCTAGCCATACCATACGTGCACCCAGGCTGGCCTCAGAGTCACAGTCCTCCTGCCTCCTGCTCCTCAGAGCTGGACTCGCAGATATGTGCCACCACGCCTAGCCACACCTATGGTTAAATGACCAGAAATACTATTTACATCTCGGGACTTTCACCTAACATTATATATTAAATATCTTTACATACAACTATGTGATCTTCTTCCAAATTCATATTGCCTGCTTAACAATCATTGAGCTATAACTTTCTAGAGCTGGACATTAGGTCTATTTTACTATAAAATAATGCTAAAAGAAGCATTTGTATTGTAAGTATTTGGCTTTGTTTCCCATTGTGCAAAGCATTTCTTAAGAATTCAAATGACAGGTGGAATGACCAGGCTGAGGGTTTTACAGCGCTGGGGGCTGAACCACAGGTCTCACTCATGCCAGGCAAACCCTTCTCTACCGAGCTACAGCCCCAGCCTAGTGTTGATCATTTTTGGCTCTTGCTGTGTGTGTCCCAAATCATCTTATAATGTCAGTCTGCAATTGAGTAGAACAGTTTGCTTGAAGCCATTCCAGCGCTGAGATTTTATTAAAATACGTTCCTGAAAATGATAATCAATCATATAAAGTAGATTCGCTTTGGTATCTTTTAACAAATCATGATGAATTGGAGCAATTGAGTTTAGTTAATTATTCATGAATGGTTTTCCTCCTAAGACTCTGCTGAAAGGAAACGTCAGCCCAAGATAGATTTCAGATCAGTATCTCGCTTGGGTTACCACAGGCTAAATGGAAACTATGATTCTCATTTTAATATGGAAGATAGTTATTGATAGGCCTTATCTCTAGCTCTCATTTGAGCAGCATTAGATATTTCACTAAAACCCTGCATGCCAAGGCAGACAGAACATTAGGAAGTGTAAGAGAAACATTACAAGATCACGTCTGGGGTTTGTATCTCTATCCATTATTCGTTAAGACTTAGAGACTTCGAAGCAGAGAGGGTGAGATTTCTTTCCTTCAGGCTGGAGGGATGGAGCAGCGGCTGTGTACTGCTCTTTTGGCAACCCGTATTTAGATGGCTCACAACTACCGTGACTCTAGCTTCTGGCCTCTGCAGACACTGCACCACACACAGACACAAACGCATGCACAGGCTTTAAAGGGAGAGATGTTAAGAGAAGATTTCTTTCTCTCCAGATTAATTAACATGATAATGATCCACAAGTTATTTCACTCCTCGGGCGTGTGCGAGTGTCCCATTTCCAGTCGCAGAGGTTTTGATTCTAACATGCAGTCAGAACTCAGTCATGCGCAGTCCCAGGTCCTGCTCCTAGGACATGCTAGGTTAACAGTTTGCTTTGGTTCTTTTTGCTAATAGCAAACTAACTCTGCATAAATCAGATTAGAAGATATTTAAGTTTTCTAAATAGACCTGAAATCCTGGTGATCTTCTAAAAAGCATAGGAATGTTTTTGAGCTGTGTGTGGTAGCACATCTCTATGATCCCAGAAGAACCTCAAGTTCAAGGCCAGCCTGGGCTATGTAGGTAGACCCTGTCTTTAAAACAAAGCAGATCAGAATGAAACATGAATGGCTGCTTTGGTTGTAGAATAAGCTTGAAGACAAGTGTTCTGCCATGGCAGGATCCAGGCCTTTGATGTAGAATCTTAGGAAGCCTGACCAGCTTAGAGGCAATTCCTGGGTCAGAAGCACTTTCGCTGCTGCCTAAATTCCTTAAGAACCTGATATTATTCATTCTCCTTGGTGTTTACTTCATTTTTCAATCTCCCTTCAGAAACTCCATCAAAACTATTCCCTAACTTGAGCAATGCAGTAAATAAATGTCATAGGTCCACTTCACAGCGTAGCGAGCTGACACTGTTTCTACACGTTTAACGAGAGGTACGGGTTAGTGTTTCTCCTGGCTTTCTTTCCTAACAGGTGGCTATAAAATTGTGTCTAAAGTACAAATTATTCTGAACACCTAATATAAAAAAATTATCTTCTTTCGCGTAAATAGTGAAGGCTAAATGGAATAATAATTTATTTGCCTTTTTCCCCTCTAGGAACATTTCATGGAAGTAATCAGAAACCAGGAGTTCGTCTTACTCCCAGCCAATGAAATTGCAAAGCTCTTGGCCAGTGATGACATGAACATCCCTAACGAGGAGACAATACTGAACGCACTTCTTACTTGGGTCCGGCACGATTTGGAGCAGAGGCGGAAAGATCTCAGTAAACTTTTGGCTTATATTAGGCTACCTCTCCTTGCACCACAGGTAATAATCGGCACTCGTCTAAAGGTGTTTTTCTTTGGCTAGTCTGTCAAAGTAATTTATACATGTATTCCTGTGGAATGTATCCGTTAAAAGATATTAAACCAACAAAATGCTGCTTCTGTTCGCAGTGCATAGGGTCAAGTCATCTAACTTACATTGATTAAGGAGCACTGTTGACTTCGAGTTAGCAATTTTATTGGACTCTACTATCAACCTGTCCTATAACTGGAGGTAACTTAGTAATAAGAGCCAGAAATTTAGCCGGGCGGTGGTGGCTCACGCCTTTAATCCCAGCACTCGGGAGGCAGAGGCAGGCGGATCTCTGTGAGTTCGAGACCAGCCTGGTCTACAAGAGCTAGTTCCAGGACAGGCTCCAAAACCACAGAGAAACCCTGTCTCAAAAAACCAAAAAAAAAAAAAAAAAAAAAAAAAAAAAAAAAAGAGCCAGAAATTTTAGATCAGCTCAGTGCCACATGCTGGTTAGGTGCCGACTGGCTGCTGGGCTCTGTGGTAAATACTCTGACACCGGAAGCTTTGACTTGACTTGGTGTGTTCTCATACACAGCCTCCCATCTGGGAAACAGGGATGGCAGGGATTCTTATCAAGCAGAGGTGCCTCTTATCTGGCTGTCTCAGGATTATGTAAGAGAAAGGCAATCTGTGAAACACAATGTGCTATAAATAATGCCATAGTTTCAGACTGAGGCCTCTTGCCGGTGTGTTCAGAGTTGCCAGTCATCACAGGCTTGCGCAATTTCCCCTTTGTGCAGTTTTCACTGAATATACAGGAATTTCCCCAGCATTTTCTCCTATCTCAGGCACTGAATAGAGAAAGAGGCCTTGAGCGCAGAGGAGGTGAGAACTCTCGCTCATTCGGGCTTGGCCTTCTTTTCTTTTTCTTATTATTTAAACTGTCACAGATGCTGCCTTCTTTGTGTTAATTTTGCAGCTAATGCAACGTTTCTGGCTCCCGTGAGCGGAAGTTTGTACTCTACCTAGCAAAAACAAAAGTCACTGCCAAGGCCTCATGCTCAGCCCTCCGTATTCACAAGTGGAAGGGCCTAAACGGGTGGTAATTCAGGAAAAGCAGCATAGTAAAGGATTTCTCTTGAAATCAGGTCTAAAGAGGGCCCTTAAAGTTTTCTTGCTTCCTAGCAGATATTCTTTCTTATTCTTTTCTGAATGGAAGAAAGTAAAATATGGAAGATCTTAGTGGGAAGATCCTGTGTAACCATATAATCTGGAAATGCGGTTCAGTTCTACAATTTAAAGGGCACTTCCTACATGGCAGGCATCTCACCAACCTTTAAAACTCCTGATCCCAGGAACTTAGGGACAGAGCATTTCCCTGAGTCCTTAGAAAGACAGGAGATCATTCAGTCCAACCCCTGGGGCACAGGCAAAGCATTAGGCAAGTAAAACCAGACGTTCAGAACCACAGCTCCATACTACGGCAGAGTAACTCTGCATTCTCGTCCTTCTCAGCTGTGACTCTGCTCACCTTTACTGCATGGAGCTCCTGAGAGCCAGACCTGGAATCTGAACCCACGTATGGCTCTGTGCCCGTTCTGTCTGTTAAACACACTGTGTTTAAAATTGCAGGGTTTGGGTTAAGAAGGAAACCAGAGCCGGGTAGTGGTGGTGCACACCTTTAATTCCAGCACTCGGGAACTCTGTGAGTTCAAGGCCAATCTGGTCTACAAGAGCTAGTTCCAGGAAGGGTCCAAAGTTACAGAGAAACCCTGTCTCAGAAAAAACAAAAATAAAAACAAAGAAGGAAACAGAATGAAAGCTAGGTATGGTTATAAAGTAGTAAGAAGAGGCTCTGAAGAGATAGGTGAATAAACACGACATGGGAAAAATGAGTACCTCTCCCCCCCAAAAAAGATGGCAGAGAACCAGAGTGAACTTCCTTAAATTTCATGTGATCTGCATCTGTGTTAGCCACCAAAAGCATGGTGGGGCGGGGCGGGACATGTTCAGGAAAGAGACCAGACTGTGCACTGGTGTGAAGCATACATTATGGGATTTGAAGAATGCTTACATGACTGGAGCCCCAAAATAAAGAGGGGTGATATCAAGAGGTGAAACTAGAGAGGGAATTAAACCAGATCATGAAGAACCTCTAGTTATACCAAGGAGTTTGGGCTTTATCTTAAAAGGAAGAATGGAAAGGTTTTATAATAAGAATGGCATAGCATAATTCTGTTTGGGGGCAGCGACTGTAAACGCACTAGAGAATGAATCAGGTCTACACTAGAGACCCCTTAGAAAGGCTGTCGGAGTTCAGCCAGGCAAAGAAGACACTCAGGCAGTGCCAGAGAGAAATTACTAGAAACTGACAAAACTTAATGACTGGTAAGAAGGGCACAATGTGATCCTATTTGTAGAATGAGGTTGGTGAAGGTGATGTCATCGAGACAAAGGATAGAGTGAGGGGTAGCATGTAACGTGGGGGAGGGAATGGGAGAACCATTTTCCCAAAATTGCTTGGCACCTTACATCTTGAATCCTCAGAATATTAAGAGGAAAAAAAATGGGAAAACTTACCAGCATGTTGGAGCCCAAAGCAAAAGAATGATACTGGCCAGGGAGAATGCAAAAGGGCTAGGACTGGACCCTAGGAAACACTAAGGTTTAGTGGCCATCACCAACCTAACCAAGTGACTGGAGTTACTAGAACTTGATTCCATGACTGAGGAGGAGGAAGTACTATGTCATCTGATGCTACAGAGAAGACAGGTAAGGAGGGGGGACTCAGTGAGTTAGCCAGTTGGTTCTTGAAGTATAGGACCCATAGTGCCCGTGAACTTTTGAGATGGACCCTAGAAAGGTGATTTGATAAGCCCTGCACTGATTCGGGTGCACCCTTGGGTTTGAGAACCCCTGTCCATGGTGGGCGGTAGTAATGGAAGATCACATAATATGATTGAGTTAGCCACAGTGCCCTGCACCTGCAGGTGTCAACAGTTAGTCCACCTCTCTGAGCTATGGTTTTGTTTCCTACAAGGAGAATACTGTATTGCAACACTTAGTTACTCTGTTGACCCCCCCCCCACAAACACACACACCATTGGTAGCTTCCTGTATAAGTAGAATACATTGTAATTAGATTATATCCACTATTAGCCTCCTCCAACTCCTCAAGGACCACACACAGAGACTGTAACCCACTGAGGACAATTGGTTCTGCCAGCTGTGCACGGTACAGGACCATCCACTGGCCCATGGGCAATCTACTAGGCTCCACATGGCTATAGGGAACTGACAGTGCCTTCCTCAGTGACTATCATTTGCCAAAAGCCCCTCAGCTAAAGTAAGATCCTTGTGAGCCCCTCCACCATCTGCACTGGAGCCTTGGTGGGCTTATTCTTGCAGAGATCTTGTGCAGGCAAGCACAGACACGTTAGCACTGCCGTGTCCAGAACTATTTTGTGGCAGTCCTCCCTGTCCTCTGACTTTTATAATCTTTCCAGCCCCCTTCCACAGTGTTCCTTGAGTTGTGGGGGAGGAGTAGTAATAAATTTCCCAGTGTGTGTGTGTATGTGTGTGTGTGTGTGTGTTATACAGTTCCCAATTAGGGCTGAGTACTTGTGAGTTTTTTGGGTTTGGATTTGAGTTTCGGTGATGAAAGTGAAAACCAAAATTATAGAATTAGTTAGCAAGTAGAATTCTGAAGTTATATTCTGTATGTTTTACTTACATACATAAAAGGTAGGGAAATATAGCAATTGTTAAAATTGCCAAGTACTATTGAGTAATTAATGACTATTTTTAAAACTGTAATTAGGTATAGTAACCTAGAGAATTTACATTTGTGATGTGGTGTTTTCTCAATATCAAGTAAATGAGATTTTTATCATCAGTTTCCAAATATTAATTTTATTGTAGTGTTATCAACAGTAGATATTGTAAATGATGAGAGAAGTGATATGCATAATTATGGTATGCTGCCCAAGTAATCCTTTAATTTTTTATTTATTATTTGTATATGGACTTGTGTGTATGTACACGCGTGTATGATGAGGGATGGGCACACATTCCATAGTGTGCATGTGGAGGTCAGAGGAAAACTTCATGGGGCGTGTTCTCACCTGCCTTAGGTAGGTTCCGTGGTTGGAACTCAGCTCATCAGACTTGCATAGCAAGAGTTTTACTCACTGGGCCACCTCATCAGATCCCCAAGTGATCTTTTGAAAATAAATTCTGCTTATGTGTGTGTGCACACACTCATATGTGCTGTGTACACTTGCTTGTATGTATCCACACATCTCTGTAGATGCACATGCATGAACGTGAGCCCTTGTAGAAGACAGGGGCCAACAGCACATGTCTTCCTTGGTCACTCCTCACCATATTTTTTTAAGACAGGATCTCTCACTGAATCTGGAGCTCATCACTGTGGCTAGACTGATTGACCAGTGAGTTCGAGGGATCCACCTGTCTCCAGCCCGCCCAGTGCTGAACTTATAGATCCATGACTTGGTACCCAGCTTTTGTGTGGGAACTGGAGATCTGAATTCAAGAGCATGGTTGTGTGGCAGACATTTTACCAACTGAGCCATCTCCCAGTCTCCCAAGTGACCATTTCAGAAGAAACTGAATAATCAAAGCAAGAAAGTGTTTGTAGTC
The DNA here is from genome assembly GCF_950005125.1 of Chionomys nivalis. NCBI lineage: Eukaryota > Metazoa > Chordata > Mammalia > Rodentia > Cricetidae > Chionomys > Chionomys nivalis. Next base: position 67,046,412 of record NC_080091.1, read on the forward strand.
ATTATTGCCTGGAATTCTACTAAAATTGAACTCAAATTCAAGAAGGAAAAAGGACTACAATTACTGGTGCTATGACAAGACAAACTTTAGAGTTGATCAAGTTTTATGCAATGTGGATAAGTCATTCTCATTCTATATGTGTTTTGAGGGGACAAATTTATAAAAATAGTCTTGACAAACAAATACAAGAGTGAAGATAAGCTGAGTGGTGGCAGTGCATGTCTTTAGTTCCAGCATTTGGAAGGCAGAGGCAGGTGAATCTGCATTCGAGGCCAGCCTGGCTACAGAGAAAGCCTGTCTCAAACAAAATAAAGAACACAAGAGTGAAGAATCTACACAGTCAAAATGTCTCATTTCCCAGAGACCTTTATTTTAATGATTTGCCACTGATTATGGCAAACAGGCATTTGGAATTGATAAAAAAAAAAGCAAAAGTGTATTAGAATCAATATTTTATAGTTTAGCCAGTCATAATAATTTCCCAAACAATAGCTTACCTGCTACACTAATACTTGATTATTGCTGTTCATGAATTAATTGCTTTATAATTTTTATATTCTCATTTCTTTACTTAAATTCACTAATCTAGTTTTAATAAACTACAGAACTTATAAGCATGTTAAAAATATGTTTTACTTCAAATTGCAGTAACTATAAAATCTCCTGAGACTTTACTGCCTGCCTGTGTTTTATTTTACATTTATTTTTATTTAGAAAGCACTAAGGTAATTATATCAGAAGTAATACTAGCACTAACATTAATCTAAATGAGCCAACTCCAAGCATACCCACTAATGGCTTCTGTGCTAAGTTTATGTTTTGTGTTCATGGGAAAAACTGGCCCAGGTCATGAGACTTATGTCTTACTGAGATTATTTTGCCTTTGGCTTACAATATATGCTTACCAAATGCCACGGGCTTTTTGTTGTTGTTGTTTATTTCTTTTGTTTTTTGAGACAGCATTTCTCTGTGTAGTCTTGGCTGTCTTGGAACTCACTCTGTAGACCAGCCTGGCCTCAAACCCATAGAGATCTGCCAGATCTCTCTTCAGTTATCAAAGCCTAAACATATTCTCAGCATTGTTAGCCATTAAGGAAATGCAAAGGGAAACCCACTTTTCTACTTCTCCAGCTGCCTGGCATGGGCACGGTTGGGAGGGTGTGTGGAAACGGAAGCCTCACAGGGGCTAGCGGGAATAGGAGTGTGGTGCGGACACTTTGAAAAGCAGTTTCAAGGTTCCTTTAAAGTGAAGGATGATTTTAGCTAGTTATCCACCCAAGAGAAATCAGCATATCCCCACACGATGTGCACATCATTGTCTTGGCAGCTGTTTATAGTCACTCCACACAGGAAGCAACCTAAGTGTCCATCAGTTGCTGGATGGGCAGAGTGGAACAGAGCCAGTCGGTAGAATAGTATTCAACAGCAAAGCAGCAACGCTGATACATGCTACGCCATGGACAAGCCGAAAGAATATGCTGGATAATATAAGCAAGACATAGAGGGCATGTATGATTGTGTTTGTATGAAATACGCAGACAAGGCAAATCTGTATGGATAGATTAATGTTTGGGACAGGTGGTGGCAGATGGACATGGCAATTAAGATAAACTGAGCTCTGGGATCGCCCTGAGTGAAAGAAATGCATCAGCCCTGTCCACTTGGTACATTTACTGAACGTCAACTCACTGGATTAAGTGTGAGATGTGCCCTTTGCCCAACAGGCTAATTAATAGACTATGGTTACTCTGTGTTTTAAAGGGTTATACACCGTGGCCAAGGAAATTTTTCCAAGAACAACAACAAAAGAATAACTATCAAGGAATCTATCAGGAAATCATTACATCATGAGCTTAAAAGAAAAAAAATATGATCTTATAAATAGATGTGTGAAAGATATTTGAGGAAAAATTGGTACCAATTCTTAACTGGAACTCTAAAGCAGGGGGAAATGGAGGCAGCCTAAATAAAAATGGACCACACAATGCTATAACAACTACAGTGTGAAACAGTAAAACACAATACCTGCTGAACGCCCACTGGAAGCAGAGGGGTTCCATTTTACCCAGTGATTCACTGTTACATTGAAAGTTTAGGCAGTATGATAAACCCATAAATGGAAATAATTGTGTCCACCCAGAAAAAGATGCCAGACTATTCCTAGTTGGTGATGAGTGATGGACCACAGCTGGAGCACAGTGAGTGTGGTAAAGTGCCAGGCTAAAGTACAAGTCACAATAATCAGTCGAAACGGGCAATAAAAGTAATTACATGTGTAAGAATAAAAATAACATGAAGGCAAAGACAGTAAAGAAAATCATACAAGTGAAAAGGCCCCTTGAACAGAAAGACTAATATCATAAAGTGTATATTCTCCCTAACTACTAGAAGCTTTTTGGTACAGTTCACACCAAAAAGGCAAGATAATAAAAGAGAGCTAGATGACTCTTAAATTGACATGGAAAACTAAACCTCAGATGTCCAAGAAAGCCATGAAACTTGATGAGGGGAGACTAAAAATATCAGATTTCAGAACATGCTAGGAAGGCATTAATGATCTGGTTCTGGCAGCTCCTGCCTATAGTCTCAGGACCTAGAAAGCGGAGGCAGGGGGACCAGAAGTTCAGAGCCAGCCTGGGCCATAGATTGAGTTCAAGGCTAGTCTATGTGAGTTCCTGCCCCAGAAACAACATACACAGAGCAGGGGAGGGAGATGTACACCATTGGTCCCTGCACTCAGGAGGCAGAGGCAGAGATAAGCTGGTACGGTGCCCCCTATAATTTCAATACTGAGAGGCTGAGACAGGAGAATCTGGAGTTCAGGACTAGCCTGGTCTGTATCATGAATCCCAGGCCAGCCAGGGTCACATAGTAAGAACCTGTTAAAAAACTAAAATAAAATCCTAGAAATAAACCGATCAGTAGAACAAAGCAGTGGATTAAGAAGCATATCTTATATCTTATATCTTTTTTTTTTTTTTGGTTTTTCGAGACAGGGTTTCTCCGTAACTTTTGGTTCCTGTCCTGGAACTAGCTCTTGTAGACCAGGCTGGCCTCGAACTCACAGAGATCCGCCTGCCTCTGCCTCCTGAGTGCTGGGATTAAAGGCATGCGCCACCACCACCCGGCTCATATCTTATATCTTTATTGTACATATATTCTGTTCTTTTCTAGTTTCTGGCAGACATGGAAAACAATGCACTTTTTCGGGATGACATAGAATGTCAGAAACTCATTATGGAAGCAATGAAGTATCACTTATTACCTGAGAGACGACCCATGTTGCAGAGTCCTCGGACAAAACCTCGCAAGTCAACTGTTGGAACACTGTTTGCAGTTGGCGGGATGGATTCAACAAAAGGTATTGGATAATCTTTGATCTAGAGGAACAGAGGGTGATACATCCTACTACCAAGAAGCCCTGTGGAGAAATGGCGGGTTCAGGGACAAGGATGGGAAAAATGAGCCTGGAAAACAATTCTAGTGCCAGAGGTGTTCAAGGAATGGTAGGGGGCAAGTCAAAAGACAGAGAAAATGTCTTGTTGCGAGAGTCCATTGAGTTTAAAGTCATTTGAGCATCTACGTAAGCAAGTATAGTAAATGAAATACCATAAACTCCAAGTCTCCACAAGTTCACAGAGCCACACATAAAGAAAGGAAAGCTGTCTTCTCGGTAGGGTGCCAACTGATAGAGAAAGGAAGATGAGATTAGTATTTAGTTTGGGCTGGGAATCTAACTCAGTGAGAACACTCTCTTCACATGCGTGATGCATTGGGTTCAGTCCCCAGTACTCACACACACACGCATGCGTGTATGCACACACGCACAAGCAAGCAGAGAAGGAAAGAAAGGTTATTCATTTGGCAGCCACCAAAATAAAACATCTCTAATCTGAAGTTCAGAAATTCTTAGAGAAGATATGATACTTAAAAAGCTTCAGATTTTGGAGTATTTGTCTCCCGGCTTGGTTGTTATAAAAGATAAAATGGTGTCTTTCCAAGTACGGAGAACTGGCACACAGCACTTAACCAAGTGACAAAACTAATGTTGCCAGTGATGAAACCAAGCAGCGAGTGCCCCGATAGAACCCACTCTCCGGAAGTCAGCACCCAAAGCATCACCTAAATCGTGGGGGAAACACAGATTCAGACAGAATGACTTGTCTGTCTTTAGAATTAAAATATGCTGGTGCCATCATAAATACTTCAAAATTCAGACTTTAGGGGCAGAGATGACTCAGCAGTTAAGAAGCAGCCCTTGGTGCCATTGCAGAGGATCCTGGCTTGCTCCCAGCACCCACATCAGATGGCTCACAACAACCTGTGACTCAGCTTCAGGGCACCTGATGCCTTCCAGCCTCAGAAGACACCCACACAGTGTGCGTGTGCATACACATAGAGAGACACATGTGTGGGTGTTTTGCCTGCATGTATGGCTGTGCACCATATGCATGCAGTAGCTGTGGAAGCCAGAAGAGGGCAGTAGATCCTCCCCCATCCCCATCCCCATCCCCAGCCACCCTGAACTAAAGTTATTGACAGCTGTGAGCTACCATGTGGATGCTGGGAATTAAACCCAGGTCCTCTGGAAGATTAGACAGTGCTCCTAACCACTGTAAAATCCCTACAGCCACCCCAACACACATACAAGTTTAAGGATATACATGTGTTTTATTATTCTAGATGTTTAAATTTTGAGTTTCCAGTTTATGATAATATCTTACTACTTTATAAACTAGGTCTAAAAGAACAGGTAAGATTTAAGAGGAAAAGATAGTTTGAAAATTCATCAATGAAGAAAGATTTTTATTTGATGGAAGGCAATTTTTATTTTATTTTGATCTACCTGATAGAAGATTTTAAGGTCATGACTGGAGTAAAGAATCAAGTGCTATAATATAATTTACACATAAGCATAATCTAAGTATATGAATAAAATATCATTATTGCCAACAGTTACAAAGAAAGATTATGCAAATAAAAATATTTTTAACCAGCTAGTATTTAGAAGCAATTATGTTTGTATAAGAATACAAAGCGGGGGACCTAGAGAGATGGCTCAGTGGTTAAGACACTGGTTGTTCTTCCAGAGGACCTGAGTTCAATTCCCAGCACCCACATGACAGCTCACAACTGTGTTTAATTCCAATTCGAGGGGAATTGGCAAAATACCAATGTTTATAAAACAAAAATAAATTAATTTAAAAAAAAAAAGAATACAAAGATGGTCTGGGCAGTGGTGGCACATGCCTTTATCCTGATCTACAGAGCAAGTTCCAGGCTAGCAGGGCTACACAAAGAAAAGAAGAAGAAGAAGGAGAAGGAGAAGGAGAAGGAGAAGATAAAGATGATAAAGATGGAAAGAGACTTGGTATCAATCTCAAATAACTCAGAACTGTAGAGATAAAACTAAACAGTAACTCTAAGAAGATATCGTGCCCATGTGTAGAACAAAACTGTAACAGTAACAGTGGCTCCGATGGTCCCACGGAGTAAGTGTTCCCTGTGCTGGCATCCTCTGTAAGGCTAAAGCTGGCTGTCAATTAGCAATCTAAAGAGAGAAAGGACTCAAGCTCTACATAATTGGGAATTAGTTTTTGGTGTTTTTTTTTTTCCTTGTTTGTTTCGCTTTCTTTCGTTTGTTTTCCTAAATCTCCACTGGTTCCACATCTGAAGAGAACAAAGAGTTCTAGAATTTTCCAGAGGTAAACCCTTTGGGCAGTAACCGCCATCACTACCCACAGTCCAGTTCCCAAATGACCTTTGTCCTTCCTCCTTTTTGGGTGCCCCTCCCTTCTATGGGAGCCAGCCCTGTGCACTGTGTTTTGTTGTTACTGCTCTTTCCCTCTTTCCCTGGAATGTCATGTTATAATTGTCTCCTTTATCTCTTGTGCCATCAGCTTCCTTCTCTCAACTAGAGGCTTTCCAACCCCACAGTCCCAGATAAACAGGAGACAAAGCCTTCTTCCCCCGCCTAGGAATCCCTGTGTGCACACGGCCAGGCTTCTCAGAGTCATCCTCTGTGGCGCTCCCTGCCTGCATTTCCTCACCACATCAGCCACCCAAATAAGAAACCCTCCCAAAAGTCTTCGGTGACCTCCATGAAGCTCAACCCTGTGCTTCTTACTTTTTATTTGTTCCTCTCGGTGCATTTGACATTGTTAGAGGAGCTGGCTGCTGTAAACTCTTGTTTCTCTGGCTTCCACGGTGCTAAACTCCCCTGCATGTCCTCCCACTTCTCTGTGTCTTCTCAGCCTCTGTGAACAGAGAACATTCCTGTTGGACCTTTTACTACAGGAGGATGCCTGGAAAAATGACGGGAAAGAAGGTCATGGGGGTAGACAGCGGCCGTACCGCTGGGACAGAATCAAAGTATTGCTATCGATGCTAATAAAAACCTATATGCTTTGGGGCTCGGAAGATGGCTCTGTTGGTAGTGATTCTCCTTACAAGCATGAGGACCTGAGTGCAGATCCCCCAGAAACCACATACATAGCTGGCACACATGTGTAACCCCAGCTCTGGGGAGGCAGAGACAGGTAGGTCAACCTAATCTAACCAAAACAGTGAGCTCCATGTCAGCCAGCCAACCTAACCAAAACAGTGAACTCCAGGTCAGCCAGTCAATCTCACCAAAACAGTGAGCTCCAGGTTCAGCCAGCCCAACCTCACCAAAACAGTGAGCTCCATGTCAGCCAGCCAACCTAACCAAAACAATGAGTTCCAGGTTCAGTGAGACACCTCTGGAGATACAAGGTGGAGAGTGATAGAGGAAGACACCACACATCACCCTCTGACTCCATATGCACACTCCCACATGTGCACAAGCCTGTGTGTGCACACAGGAATATACATTGATACCACACAAAATTCCACTTCTCTACATGTAACATAGTCACAGTGGAGCTCGTAGTCCCATAACTCTCTTTGTTACTGTTAAGGAGCAACAAGCATTGAGAAGTACGACCTCCGTACAAATATGTGGACGCCCGTAGCAAACATGAACGGGAGGAGGCTGCAGTTCGGTGTCGCGGTGTTAGATGACAAGCTGTACGTGGTTGGAGGGCGCGATGGACTGAAGACTTTGAACACTGTAGAGTGCTACAACCCCAAAACAAAGTCCTGGAGTGTGATGCCACCTATGTCCACACATAGGCATGGGCTTGGTAAGTGTATCTGCAGACCCACTTAGAAAGCCAGGTTGCCGCTACATTTTTCCCACCTGTACCAGGCAGAAGACCAGTGTGTGGGCTCAGTTAGCAACTGTTGCCAGGCAGCCCTCATACCTGAGAAGCAGAAGCCCCAACACAGCACTTACATAAATGAGGCAACAATGGGTATAACAAAAAGTGTGGGGTCCAAGGGGTTGAGAAAGCGTGTTGGGCTGACAACCATGCCTCACATTCATGTTAGGAGAATGAAACGTGGCCTGGTTAAAATACTCGTCAAAACTAGCATTTCTATTTCCATATGTATATGGAAAACAACAGTGACAGATGTGTATGTATTATGGTTTTAAAGCAGAAGTGAGTGGATTCACACACAAAAAAAATTGAACATAGTACAGAGATTTCTTTTCATTCTGTCTTTTTTGTCTGCGTGTTTGCCTGCATATATATACACACACCACTTGTACACAGAGCAAGCTGCAGATCCCTAGGAACCGGAGTTACAAATGGTTCTGAGCTGCCATATGGGTCCTGGGAATTAAACCCCAGTCCCCCAGAGAGTGGCCAGTGCTCCTAACTGCTGACCCATCTCTCCAGCCCCTCTTTCTCTCCTGTCGGATTACTCACTGAGCAGACGATGTTGCCTGTAGTGTGTATCCCTTGTACTATAGATGCCCAGGATCTGCAGGGTCACACTGTGAAAAAGAAAGGGTCTCTGGCCATGTTGTCAACTCCTCACAGCCTGGAAAAGGGTTGAAACAGCTGCAGTAAGGAATTGGATAGGCCATTGCAGAAGACAGGTGAAGGGCAGTGAAAGCAAGTTGAGTTTAGCTCATGGAGGTTATACTGTACTCAGTATAGAATACTGAGCAGCAGCCTAGAGCCTGCCACCAAACCAGCACCCAGAAATGAAAAGAAAGAAAGGCACTTTCTTCATCCTGAAGGAATTGATGGTGCATGAGCAGGGACAAGTGACTTTAGGCAACTCTATTTTCTCAGGTGAAACAAAAGAAGGAATTGTTAGAGAAGACTGGAGGAATGGAAAAATAAAATTGGGGTTTGAAGTGCATATGTTTCATCAGCTTCTGCTGTATAACAAACCACTCCAAAACTTAAACGCTTTTGCTGCAGGTTTGTTCTGTTTTGAAACAGGGTTTTGCAGAGTCCAGGCTGGCCTCAAATTCACTATGTAGCTGAGGCTAGCCTTGCATTACTAATCCTTGTGCCTCCGCCTCCCCAGTGCTGAACCTGCGGGCCTGTGCCATCACATCTGTCTAAAACATAGAAGCACAATGCAGAGACTTGCTAATAGAGCTCGTGGGTTTGTGATTGGTCAGTTTGGCTTTGGCCACTGTGGATGGGCGCTGGCACTGCTGGTGTTCATCAGTCTGTGCAGGCTGGATGTTGTAGGACCGTCTCATCTACCTGTCCAGCATGTCAGCATCACAAGGTATCAAAAACAGAGCGGGAAGCAGCGCCCAGGGCAAATTCTCACGCCTGTGCTTTCATCGTGTCTCCTAACATCTCACTGGTCCAAAGAAGCCACGGTCAAGGGCAGACTCCCAAGTGAAGCAGGGCATCCCCACTCTCTCAGTGGAGCTGCAGGGCAATGCTGGAAAATGCATAAAGTCAAAGAGTCTGTGGCCATATTTTCACCTTATCACAGCTTGGAAACGGCTTGAAATGGCTTCCATAAAGAATCTGCTAGGTCGTAATAAATGACAGATGTAAAGACCGCCCCCAAAGCTAGCGCCCAGAAGTGAAAACTGTCTGGGAATAGAGACTGGCGTGCTGGGAGGTTCAGGAAACGACTAGAGGGCCAGGGCTTCTGCAAGACGAGCTCTTATTCCACCACAAGGCCTTTTTATTAAACCAATATTCCAACCTGTCAGTGGTGGCTGTGGGATAACCCTTGTGTATGTTGTGAATATGTATTGCTCTCATTGGTTGATAACAAAAGCTGCTTTGGCCTATAGCGAGGCAGAATATGGCTAGGCAGCAAAACTAAACTGAATACAGAAAGAAAAGAGGGTGGAGTCGGGGGAGATGCCAGCCAGCCACCAGAGGAGCAAGATATATTTGAGCACAGGTAAAGCCACGAGATAGGTGACAAAACATAGGTTAATAGAAATGGGTGAATTCAAAGGTAAGAGCTAGTTAGTAATAAGCCTAAGCTATTCGACCAAGCTGTTTGTAATTAATATTAAGCCTCTGAGTGATTATTTAGAAGTGGCTACGGGACGGGGCTGGACAGAGGAACTTGCACGTACTCATGTTTAATCCCAGCACTCGGGAGACAGTAGCAGGCAGATCTCTGTGAGGGTAGCCTGGTCTACAGAGCAAGTTCCAGGATAGTCAAGGCTACACAGAGACACCCTGTTTCAAAAAATAAACAAACTACCATTCTAGGGATCAAACACAGGGATGTGTACATGCTAGGGCAAGCATCCTGAAACTGGGGTATACCTCCATTCTGGAAAATATATTTTAATAATGAACAAAACCTGTAAAATTAGGTTTACCATAAAATCTAGGGTCATTGTAATTTGTTCATATATCTCACCACCACAGAGAAAGAAACAATTCTAATTTATAGTAAATCCTTATAGCACATAGAAGTTAATTGTTCCACCAATGTTTTCCTCAAAATACATTTACTTAATAGATAAATTCTACCGATCTGAATTTACAAGATAAACTTAATTAAGAAAATTTTAAATCTCTTCATATATGAGAATTACATGAAGATTTAGTTTGGAAAAGGGCTTTCACTGCTAAACTGATTTTTTCAGAGCCAACATTCAAGAGGTTAGACAAAATGAGTCCTTCTAGGCCCTTGATGGATATTTTGTATATGTAAAACTGGATATATTCTGTAAAATTGACAATATATACAAGCTGAGATATGTGTATATGAATATATATTTTGCATACATGTGTCTGTGTAAGTCTTCAATAACCAGTACTATATAATAAGTATATATATAACACACTATATAACAAGTGAAATAAGAGTTGTTTTGGGTCACACGTGCACGGCGGCTATTTTATCTGACTTGGCCATGGTTGCTGGGTTGAATTACAGAGGTGTTTTGTCCATGATCATGTCACACCTCGTCTCAAAATCTACTTGACCAGATATGGGGGTGCACACCCCTAATTCCAACACTTGGGAAGCAGAGGAAGGAGGAGCGTCACTTTGAGAGCAGCTCGTTTACATAATGGCATCCTATCTCAAAAATCAAGGGCAAAGGAGAATCCTTGACTGACTGTCCACACGTTCAAAATAAAATCTAAAGGCCTGATAAGGGATGAGGCCAGAAGCAGTTTTTCTGACTTCCTCATCTTCCATCCTTTCCCCTTCAGTTACCTGCTCAGCCAAGTAGACAACTGGGGTACCCCAGCCACAATAAGCACCCCTCAGACGTTCCACACGCTGTTGCATGCCTCAGCTCCTCCCCTGTACACGGACTTCTGATTGCACCCTTGCTTTTGTTCATGTGTCTTCTCATCATGCAGGCTTCCCTGGCTCCCTCTACCCTTGCTTTCATTGCTCCATTGTTTAAATTGGCACATTTCCGATGTGTGTTTCCTGTCTATCTCCTGATTAAAACACAGTACTGATCACAAGGACACAGCTTTTACCTCTATGTTCTACGGAGTGCCTATAACTTAGTAGAAACCTAAGAGGCGTTTGCTGGTCAAATTAACAAATGGCTCTCCCGACGCTGTTCCCTGATGGTGACACCGATAGGCTGTGGTATGAAACCACTTCAGTAAAGCCTACAAATCGGAAGTGCTAGAGGATGTTATAGTAATGGCAGTGTGTGTTGGTTCAGCCCCGTCTGCCTCAGAAGAGCTATAGCCTAAGTTTGTGATTGGTTACGTTTGCATGTTTCAGATTCATTGTACTTACATTTTAATTAAAGTAAGAGTTTTGAAAACATTTCAAGTTCTTCCCTCTCTGCTGTTCGCTTGTAGGCGTGGCCGTGTTGGAAGGTCCCATGTACGCGGTAGGAGGGCATGATGGCTGGAGCTATCTGAACACTGTGGAGCGATGGGACCCTCAGGCTCGCCAGTGGAATTTTGTTGCCACTATGTCCACCCCCAGGAGCACAGTAGGTGTGGCTGTACTAAGTGGAAAGTAAGGAGATATTTGAAGTTCTATTTCGGTCACAATAAATACATTTATTATTGCATGGAGGACTACTTCAAGCAAGCTAACGAAACCTTTCCAATAACTTCTGTCCATAAGAGCCCTAATTGCTCATTGATGAGCTTTCTTTCTAATGTCCAGGGACCACACATTTCTAATTTGGAGTGAATAAGTTTTATAAAAATATCCAATATTAGATTGTACAGCAATAATCTAGTGGTTTAAAGTCCTTTAAAATGATATGCTCTTTTTAAAGTAACACGGTGCATTGGGGGGATGTTAAAGTGCTTGTGGAATAAGCATGAGGACCAGAGCTGAAATCCATACAAGTACCGGTGGGTATTGCAGCCCACCTGTCACTCCAGCCTGGAAAGACAGAGATGGGGCATCAGCAGAGCAAGCTGCCTAGCAAGGCTGGCCATATCCAGGAGCTCTGGGCTTGATTGAGAGGCCTGCCTCGGTACATAAGATTAAACAGCGGTGGAGGAGGAGGATACCTGACCTCAGCTTCAGGCTCCACGTGCACACACATGCACCTATATGTGCACCCACAAACCTGTGTGCCCACATAACACACACAAGAATATGCATACCCACATAGATGAAAATGGAAACATTGATACATACAGTTAAAAATTAAAATACTGTGGTCTCTCGGTGCTTCCCTAGAGACTTTTCTCCATCATCTTCCCGGCATTATCTTCACTTTTGTGCCTGTCTTTCCATTCGTGGTAGACTGGTGACCTCGGGATGGATTTAGGAAAAAGTGTTTGCCTACCCTTTTCCTGCTGTAAATAAACAGATTTATACAGGTCTCATGGTTCTCAATTATATAAGGACTAAATACAAACGTTTTTAGCCCCTTCTTCCACCATAAAACGAATCCCTTGGTGGTTTCTAATTAATCTCTGTGTTTCATTGCTTTTGCGCTATCACTCACAGGAAGGAAGAAGGGAAGGTTAGAGCAGTCTGTAAAGGGCCTTGTAGAGCTGCCACCTAAGGAAAGTAAGATGAGCAGAGAGGCACACATCCTTAGTTCCAGCATGCAGGACGCAGACGCAGAACTCTTGAGTTATTGAAGCAAGTTTGCTCTACATAACGGGCTCTAGGACAGCCAAGACTACAAAGCGAGACCCTGGATCAAAAGACCAAAGCAAAAGAAGTTTAGGAAATATTGATAAATATTGTCCTATTTATGCCTAAGCTCTTATTTCCTCAGGACCCATCTGTTAAGTCCTTTGTGGTATTGTTGTAAGTGCTTCATGGGCAGAGAAATGGAAATCATTTTTCAGATGGAACCATTTAATGGTAGCATATCTTCTTCCTTAATGTCACCTGTCTTCAGCAAGCGGTGTCATCAATGGCACCTCAAATTCAATGAGCTGTCATAGGAAACGCCTTTCTGTGGTAAGCCTGACCACAGCTCTGTTTCCCATCTGTCATCCCGTTTGCTCTTTTTTACAGACTTTATGCAGTTGGTGGCCGCGATGGAAGTTCTTGTCTCAAGTCAGTAGAGTGCTTTGATCCTCACACTAACAAGTGGACACCGTGTGCCCAGATGTCGAAAAGGAGAGGCGGCGTAGGCGTGACAACCTGGAACGGACTGCTGTATGCGATCGGAGGACACGATGCTCCCACATCCAACTTGACTTCCAGACTTTCCGACTGTGTAGAGAGGTAATTCCTATGAAGGAAAATTAACAACTAACAAAAGAACTAACGCTTCTAGACAAAGTAGTAAGTCTGTACTGAGCATCCAGCCCATGCAGTGTGAACACTGGATTCTCTGCTCTGCTATCTCTCCGCCTGCCTCCAAGTCTCCTCCTTGGATTGGGACTGAGCACATAATGCACATAGAGAAGACAATTGTTTATCGTGTAGCTGTTTTGTACTGGACTCTGAACCTTACCATTAAAGTAAAGGATTTTAACAAAATCTCAGAAAGAATGAGTTAGGGGCTGGAAGCCACATAAGAAGTGGAAAGGAAAAGGACATATCTGGCCCGTTTTGATGTACAATGAAATAATAGAAAATGATAAAATAAAATGAAAAGTTCTTGTAAGTCTTTAAGGCTTCACCACGTCATCCATACTGCTTGTAAGAAACTCAACTTTTAGGTCAAGTAGAGGCCTTTTAGCAGTGAAGATTTGGGTGTCAGGCTGGGTCTTCATATAATACTTTTTATTTAGTTTAAGGACAAGAGAGAATTGGATGCATTTTACAGGAAGAATCGTGTGTGAACACTCCAAAACAGAAAAAAAGAATATGGTTCACTTTGGAAATAAAGGGCTACTGTGTGAGTGGTGGGAGAGTACCAGGGGAAGGCACAGGCTGTGTGGGGGTCATACAGAGTGCTGGAGCATTGGTAGCAATTTTAGATTTTTAAACAGGAATATGAGAGGCTGGAGAGATGGCTCAGTGGTTAAGAGCACCGGCTTCTCTTCCAGAGGTCCTGAGTTCAATTCCGAGCACCCACATGGCAGCTTATAACTGTCTATAACTGTAGTCCCTTGCAATCCAATGTCCCCTTCTAGTGTGTAGATATACATGCAGACAAATACCCATGTACATACATATGTAAATAAATCTTTAATGGAGAATATGAAATCAGTGAGTACCAGAAAGGGTGAACGGATTTACTTTTTTGAGGTTAGAGTGATTTACTTAGTAAACTGTAAACAACAAGAGGGCTGTCAGATAAAGTCCAGACTTGCTGGTGATAGCACACAGTCTCGGATAACAAGCAGAGCTGGTGTTGTAAAAGGCAGTTAAGTTAGGGTCACATCTCATCTGTTGTGGAGAGAAGGTAATTCCGACTCTGCTCGTTACGTACAATGATCCAGGAAGGAGATACAGGAGTCTTTTATATGATTTATCCACCAATGAAAAGACAGGTGTTGATGCCATAAAACATCAGAAGCAACATGGCCGTTAGCATGAAGTGTCGACCCTTTAAATGACGTCATTGAGCAGGTCTAGTTTAAAAAGAACGAAAAGGCCAAAACAATGGACAGCTACTGTAACTGAGAGTGAAGTCATCTTGCACAGAGTTTAATGCATTGCTTTGCCCACGTTTTCAGCAGGGACACTGAAGCCTTGAAGCAGTTTTACTCTTATATTCATGTTGAGTTCTTAAGGGTGCTGTATCTACTAAATGAATCTATAGCACCATAAGTTTGACGTTTTTAGGAAAATATGATCGTTTTCTCTAAAATGTGTTCCACGTATTCATATCACAGATAAGGCAGAAGATAGGTTTGAAGGACAGCCATTTTTACACAAAATATTTCAAGAGCAGTGTCAGCTCGCATTGTAAAATTTTCTTTCAGATATGATCCCAAAACAGACATGTGGACTGCAGTGGCGTCCATGAGCATCAGCAGAGACGCAGTGGGGGTCTGTTTGCTTGGGGACAAGCTGTATGCTGTCGGGGGTTATGATGGGCAGACCTACCTGAACATAGTGGAGGCTTACGATCCCCAGACGAACGAATGGACTCAGGTATGCCGCTTCCCTTTTCATTATCTCACTTCTCTTGGGTTGTGAAAACCACTCTTCTGATAAAACCCTCCTGACTTTATCCGACATTGACATGTCTCACACACCTGTGGGGCTGGAGAGAGGACTCCGCTGGTAAGAGCATTTGCTGTTATTGCAGAGGACCCAAGTTTGGTTCCCAACCCTGGAGGCTCACCACATACTCTAACTCCAGGTCCAGGGGACCTGATGCCCTCTTCTGGATTCTATGGGAACTGCACACATGGTACATATACATACATGCAGGCAAGCACTCATACACATAAAACAACAATAAAGGAATTTTTTAATGAAATAAAGTTGCCTCTTGACTAAATATGAAAAAAACAGCAGGCAGGGTCTGATTTTATAACAAAATACAAATTCCTTTGAAGTAGAAATAAATATTCAGATAAGTTATTAACCAGCGCTCGTTGGAAGAAATGTTCTAGCAGTGGCAGAGCTGACAGGACTACGGGGGGGGGGGGGCTGCACCAGAGGGACAGGATGCTGCAGAAAACAGGTGCGGATAGGAATCCGAAATATCAGTTTACCCGTACATGAGTAATAAGTTTTAAATACTCAATATCTTGGAGCATATTGAATTTCCAGTTATAATCTAATAAATGGCAAACCTAAATTACATTAACAAGTTAGAAACTCAATGTGCTGAGCTTATTAACAAAAGGCTTATAGCTACCCACATCTCACTCAGGAAAAGCCCTATCCTTTGGGGCAGCATGGTGTCAGGCGCATTAAGCAGCTGGTCACATTGTGTCTGTAGTCAGGAAGAATGGCACAATAAATATCAATGCCTGTTTCAGTTGGTGTCCTATTGCTGTGAAAGGACACCATGTCCAAGGCAGTACTTAGAAAATAAAGCATTTAATTGGGGGAATTATTTACAGTTTCAGAGGGCTGTTCCATTATTACCATGGTGGGCAGCATGGCAGCAAGCAGACAAACATGGCCTCGGAACTGGGCACTTTACATCCTGATCCATAGGCAGCAGAGAGAGAGAGAGACTGGACCTGGTGTGGGCTTTTGGAACCTCGAAGCCCACTCCCAGTGACACACCTCCTCCAAGACGACAGCTATTTCAATAAAGCCACACCTCCTAATCCTTCCAAACAGATTCTCCACTGGGAATCAGGCATGCAAATATATGAGGGGCCATTCTTATTCAGAGTGCCACAATGCTCCACCCTTCCTCCTTTGTAATTCAGTCCAGGACCCAAACCTGTGGAATGAACCCACTCACTTCTAATCAAGTCTCTGGAAATGCCCTCACAGATACATGCAGAGGTGTTTCCTACATGATTCTAAAATACAGTAAAATTAATGATGAATGTTAACCACGAAGCACTTGGGGAAAGGGAGCTCAAGTTTAAAAAAGATAACAATAAAAGGACTTCTGTGATATGAAGTTCAGGAAATGAAGTGACTCAGTGGAAGGTATAAAAGGTGTTAATCCCACAGAATCCAGGAGAAAGACCCATGACCCAAATCATGGCCGGATTAATGAAAGCTTTTTTATTTGTGTACACGGGCGGCGTCTCCCTAAGGCGGGTTCAAGAGATCAGCTTTGGACATAGGTAAGGTAAGATAAGGGATTTTATACTTCAAGAGCAGGGGGTTTTCAAGTGGAGCTTTGACAGGCAAATAGGCAGAGCTGCAGACCCAGAACAAAAAGCATGACAAGTTAGTCACAACAACCTCCTGAAAGGTGTCATAACAAGGTGATCCTAACAGCCTCCCGAAACAAAGGCACGGTCACCATTTCCCAGAGCCATTTATCGTTAAGGTTACAGTAGGGCATAGTCTAATCCTTGAGAAACAGAGATTTAACCATAAGCAGGAGTGAACCTAGTTTGTCTCTATTATGATCTGTAGCCACCTAGCTGTCTTGTTTAGATTGCTACTAGTTCTGCTGCTGTTTTAAGCTCTTAAACATGTGAGCTTAGACTTGCCGTACCTGAAAAGTAACTGCTTTCATTTAAGTACAATAACAAATGGGGGGAAAGACATTTGAAGAGGAGCTGGAATGAGATCACACAAAGTCCACAGCCACTGATCACCCCACTGCCAGTATTGTTCCGAAGCAGGAAGTGGTTGTGTTACAGTTAACACATTGTCTAAGCTGGACTGTCTGTCTGGTTGTCATGCACTCACCTTCCACACTGGACACTCAGATGGTCCATCTTCCTCCACTCCCGACACCTGTGTCTCTCGTTTCTTTCCCAGGTTGCCCCGCTGTGCCTAGGAAGAGCTGGAGCGTGCGTTGTGACTGTAAAGATATGACTTCATGCTTTGTCCTCTAAATGACGATGCCCTCTCCTACCAGTGGATTCATTTTCAGTGACCGTGCAACGCCACATTCCTAGGCACAGAGTGTCTCACTTCAAAATGGAGATGTTGAAACAATGGAGGAAGGAATGGATGGACCAGGATGAGATGCTTCATTGCTTAGTAAATTAAAGCTACAGCTGGCGGACTGGAGTCCCATCTCCAGATAACAATATGAAGATGAGTGCACTGCCCCAGAACAGCCCAGCACTAACTGGGAATTTCATCTCTCTTTAGTGGGGCACATTTTATTCATGCTGTCCAGAGTTATGACAGTACAGACATATGAACTTCTAAAATATTACTTTATAAGTTTGTCATACACGAGCTTCCATACTTTTTATTGTTTAATCAAACCACTATTTTAATGACATACTAAAGACTATGCTGTCTAGTTTTTTTCAGGTACAATAATATTAAATCTGCTCTAGTTGTGAATTTTATTACTAAAGTTGGTTTAACCCAATAATAAAGAAAAACACAACATTAAAAATAAGACTGACCAAACAAACACTTGATAGGATCTCTAGGTCCTACTTAAATAGCCATCCCATTCCCTCTAGATCCAGCAAGGACCGTGTGTGGTAGGCTGCTACTGACATTAAAGCGAATGCTTTACACTAAGATATGCAAGTCTATGTAGAGAAAATAAACGCTATCTACTCTATGATGTTCTTCTCCCTAACTAGTATTTAACTATGTGGGTTTATGTTCTTTTATACTACAGAAGAGGAATTGGGTCTGTCCCTTTGATACTGATGTGGTTCTTTGGCCGATCTTACATTGTCTGCTGCCACCTGGTTTCTCACAAATTGGCCAATTGTGTTAAGAACCCATTGTGCTTCTTTGTAATCAAAATATTGGGGGGGGGGTGCTAACTGAATATTTGAAAAATAAGTTTAAAGTGTTTGTTACTCAAATTTTGTACATTTGTAAGCTCTAATTACATACGTGAATGTTAATCGTCTCGGTGAATTGTTTATTATTTGTAAAATGCCCCGGGCAGTAACATTGTATGAAATGTTCTTTAAGGTAGAAATCTTTTCCTTAATATAAAATGGATGTAAACAGAAGTCCAGTCTTTTATAGTACAATGTTATGGTTAATATAATCTTATTTCGTATTAGGATAGCCTTTATTTTAGTTACTTTCTTTAAAAAGTGAAACACAGTCCCTTTTTATTGAACTGACTTTGTTTCTGTGTTTGCTTTTGTTCTTTGAGACAGGGTCTCACTATGTAGCACTGGCTAGCCTTAAACTTACTATATGAACCAGGTTGGACTTGAACTCATAGAGATCCCTGTTTCTGCCTCCTGAGTGCTGGGATTAAAGCTGTGCACCTCCATGTCCAGCTGGTTCCTTAATATTTAAAAAAAAATTTGCTTAAGTCACTCACCCTTTAGAATTGTATATACATATTGCTTTAGGAAAGTAAATGCTTAAAGCCTAACTCTTCAGATGTCTTAATACTGAATTGCAAAATACCTTGAGTGAACAAATACGTTACATATATTAAATATATATTAAAATAACAAATATATTAAAATAAACATTAACTCCAAAAAATTATATAACCTAGACAAGATGGATAAATCCGTAGTTACATACAAGTTAAAAACTGACTCAAAAAGCGAAGAATCTGTGCAGATCTGTAACGAGTGAAGAGCCCAAGTCAATAATCAAAACAACTCTTAAGAAAAGCAATGTCATCTGCAGTAGTGGAAGGACGGGGATGATCGTTTTAACTGATTTTTAAAGTATTTAATGAAATACAATAGCCTTTTCTGGTTTAAAAAATTTAGGAAGCCGAGACTTCCCTTAACCTACTAAAAGGCTTTTCTGAAAACCCACAGCTGACAACACAATGAGAGAATGAGACCTTCACCCCTGTGGTCAAGGAAAAGTCTCTTCTGTGATGAGCTCCAACTCTGAACTAGTGTTCTAGCCAGAGAAATTAGAAAAATAGAAAGAAATAGGGAATTCAGGTTTTTTTAGATAGTAAAACTACCATTAATAGACATTATAATACTATATTTTAAAAAGACTAAAGAATCCACCCCCCCCCAAAAAAAAAAAAACCTAGCTAACTAAAATTTCAGAGATGTTGTGTGTAAGAGCACAGAAAGTGTTTCTATACACTAGGAAAGAATCGTGAGATAAGATTAAGGGAGCAATGCCATTTATACCACGGGGAAAATGAAACCCTTAAAATCCACTCACCGAGCAGGTGGCACATGTAGATGATCCGTCCATTACTGAAATAGAGAAGATGTAAATACTCGAAAGGCACCTTGCATTCACAAGTTGGAAAATATGTTGGGCTGACACCAGCACCACCATCTAGAGTCGGTGCGCTCCCTACAAGACCCCAGATGAACTCTTCACTGGATTGAGAAAGTTAATCCTAAAATGCATATGGAATTGTAAGAGACCCAGAGAACCAATGAAACAAGCATCTCTAATAACGGGGAAGTGGGGAAGGACTCGGATTTTCTGATTTCATTTTATGGTATTGATACATAAGTAAACACGCAGACCAATAGGGTGAAATCGAACGTCAGGAAGTAACTTTGGAAAGTGCACTAGACTCGCTGGTTTTCAGCAAGGATGCCAAACCAATTAGGAAAACTATCCACATGGAAAGGTATAGAGTCCGGCCCTTCACAATGGGTGCAAAGTTAATACAAAGTAGATCAAAAATCTAAATATAGGAATTAAAACCACAATACTGAGAAGGGAACAGATATGCCCTTAGTGACATTGAATTTAGATATGGTTTCCTGGATAGGACTCTTAAACCACAAACAATAAAAATAAATTGTACGTCACAGACCTGCTCACCTATCGAGAAAGTGAAGGTAGGCCAGGCGTCGAGCTGCACACCCAATCCAGAGGCAGACGGATCTCTAAGTTTGAGGCCAACCTATCCTACATAGTGAGACTCTGTCCTGTCTTAAGAGGAAGAAAGAAAAGCCAAGGGGCTTGGGAGATGACCGTGAGGGAGACTAAGCTAAGAACGCTTGCTGCTTGTGCTTCAGGACCAGAGTTCAAGTCCCCAGGAGCCAAGGTTACATGAGCAGGCATGGCTGTAACCCCAGCAACCACAGAGCAGATGCAGGCAGATCCCAAGAGTTCTCTGGCCCATGAGCCAAGCACAAAGCAAGCTTCCAGGCAAGTGAGAGGCCCTGTCTCAAGGCAATAGGGTAGAGAGAAAAACATCCGATACCAGCTCAGACATGCCCGGAATTACACACACACAAACACACACACAACACAAAGTGGAAAGACAACTCAGGATGGGAGAAAGTAGTTGCAAATTATATATCTGGTAAGAGACTAGAATTCAGACTCAAAAAGGGATTCAGACATTCAATACCAAAAATATGATCCAATCAGAAATATACAAAGGACGTAAGCAGAAGCCCGAGAAAGCGATACAGACGGCAAGCACCTGAGAAGACACTGACCTCCCGGTCATTATGCAAATCCACAGCGCAGTGAGATACAGCTTCACCCACACTGGAATGGCTGTAATTTTAGAAGCAGAAAATGAGTATCGGAGAGGACATGGAGAAATCGTTCACTGCGGGCATGTAAGAGGCTGCAGCTGCAGAGACAGCTTGCGGCGCAACTCGCTGCTGCGTGACCCGGCAATCCACTCCTGGCTGTATACCAAAAGCTGAAAACCTGTTCGAACAGAAGCTTGCATACCGAAATATTCACGGCAGTAAAGCGTAACAACCGAAAGGTGGAAGCAGTACACACAAGCGGGTGCGTTCAGCCGGGGAGAAATGGAGTTCTGACGCTCACTACAACTCGGATGAAGCCTGGCACACCGCGCTGAGTGGAAGACGCCAGGCGCCAGAGGCTGGGCGGTGGATGAAATGCCTGAACTAGAGAAGAACGTCCAAAAAGCAAATGTGTGATTAAAGACTGTGAGGGACAGGGGGACATGGACGCTTTATGAGTAAGGTGTTTCCTTTGGGAATGAATGTTCTGGAATGTAGCGGCATTTCATTTGTATTTTAATAAATAAAGCTTGCCTGAAGATCAGAAAAGTAAAACAGCCACACTGGCCAGCCTTACAGACCAGACAGCAATGACACGGGCCTTTAACCCCAGTAGCCACAATGACGCACACCTTTAATCCCAGTAGCCACAATGACACACACCTTTAATCCCAGTAGCCACAATGACACACATCTTAAATCCAGTAGCCACACTAGCTGGTCATAGAAACCAGGTGGTAGTGGTCCTTAATCCCAAAAGTAATGAGGATTATAAAACAGGCGGAGACAGCTCTCAGCCTCAATCCCATTCTGTGGTTTCCTGGAGGCAGGAGTGCCATCTTCGGACTAAGGTGGAGGTAAGACTGGCTGCTTTGCTTTTCTGGTTTTCAGGTTGAACCCCAACATCTGCCTCCGAGTTTTTAATTAATCGTGCTTCGTTCGAACTACTTTCTGGCGATAGTTTCACACTGGTGATGGTCCATAGTATCACTGGTGGTAAACCTTATGCACATCTTACCACAATTCTTAAGAAGCTTTGTTAGGGAGCAGGGCATTGATATGCCATTAATCCCAGCACTCAGGAGGCCCAGGAACTGTGAATTCAAGATCAGCCTGGTTTGCATAGTGAATTTTAGGACAGCCAGAGCTATACCATGAGACCCTGTCTGAAACAATTAATTAATTAATAGCTTTATTAAAGACACTATATATTTTTTGAAATGTCATAACAATGCACATTACTGGGATTAAAATTCTGACTTTTTAAGCATCCCAAAGAGGATACTTTTAAATGGATGAATTTTAAAACTCTGATAGGAAGAAAGGCTCTTTAGCTGTTTAGTACAAGAAGAGAGTGAGGAAGAAGTTTGATTGGGAGCATCATGACGACTTGACCCCCACTTTCTGTCCCCTGCCGCAGGCTGGTAACTTCCACTGGACTAATGAGGCACAGACAGACCTCTGAGTTTGAGACCAGCCTGGACCAGGAAGTGTGGGAAACATTGCACACTTTGATTTGATTGCTTTGTGTACACCAAACTATACTTGTGCTATTTTAAACGGTTTTTAGATGATAGTATTGCTTGTTATAATAAGTTTGTGCCCCAAACGTAACATGTAGGCTGTTCAGTTCTGACATGGAGCTGTTGCTCTCTCTCAATACACTGATCAAACGCAGGTCAAGTGGCTTAGTATTTCTAGCTTTGGATAAACTTTACCACTCTGTGGGAGAGCAGTAGTGTGTACGTGTGTATGTGCGTATGTGCATGAATGTGTGCATGTGTGTGTGCATGTGAGTGTGCACATGCATGCGTGTGCATGTGTGTGCGTGTGTGTGTACGTACATGCATGTGTGTGCACACGCGCATGCACATACACCCATGCACACACAGAGGCCAGTGGTTGAAGACTGGTGTCTTCCTCAGTCACTCTCCATCTTTGTCTCTCACTGAACCTTGAGCTCAACAATTTGTCTAGACTGCCTGGCCAGCAAGCTCTGGGGACCCTCCTGCCACCACCTCCTCATCTGGCTACTATGTGCTATGGGACAATGGTCTTACACCCTGGAAAGTTTTGTAAGTTGTACTGGTTTAATAAAATGCTGATTGGCCAATAGCCAGACAGGAAGTATAGGCAGGACGACAAGAACAGTAGAATTCTGGGAAGAAAAAAGATTGAGTCTGCCGTCATCACCCAGACACAGAGGAAGCAAGATGAGAATGCCTCGCTAATAAAAGGTACCAAGCCATGTGGCTAACACAGACAAGAATTGTGGACTAATTTAAGTTATAAGAGTTAATAAGAAGCCTGAGCTAATAGGCCAACCAGTTTATGATTAATGTAGACCTCTGTGTGTTTCTTTGGACTGAATGGCTGCAGGACCAGGTGGAACAGGAACCTCTGTCAACAACTATGCCTGGCTTTTCTTGTGGGTACTGGGGATCTGAACTCAGGTCCTCACACACTTCACTGGCTGTGCCACCTCTAGCTGATATTGCCACTTTTTAAGATAGTAAAAAACTGACATTTAAGAATTTAAGTAAGAGCCAGGTAGATCTCTCAGTTAGAGGCCAGCCTGGTCTACAGAGGGAGTTTCAGGACAACCAGGGCTACACAGAGAAACCCTGTCTGGGGGGAGAGAATTCAACCACAGAACTGTTTGAAATTAAGACCTCAACTAAAATTTGTAAACAGCTGTCTCTGAAGTTACACACGTTTGTAAATACACGATAAGCTGAGCTCTGCAAAGGTGTGGATGGAGTCGGGTTTGTGTCCTTGCTCCGAGGCAGCTGTCGTGATATGATCAGGGAGAAGCTGCCATGCAGAGAGCTGTCTCTGGGCAGCAACAAAAATAGCTGTGCCATGTGAGAATGTCAGAGAGAAAAGCACCAGATAGTAGCGTTGGCAAAGCTGACCTACTTACTTGATTCTGTATCAGAAACTCGGTGGCGAAGCTGCAGAGGACACGAAGGAAGGGATTAATCCAACAGAGAAATCCTTTCCCTCAGAAACTCCCCGATCAATAGGACTCCGAGTGAAAAGCTAGGAGGCTGACATCTTACACACAAACAGATCCTACAGCAAAGCAGGGACCACGTTAGCTCCCTCAGAGCTTCCAGGAGCATGCTTTATTTTTATTTGGCATGCATTCATATACCTGTGTTTAAATATATTTATATTTTGCATGTGCCTGTTACACCTTCCCATAATAAGCTCTCACTCACTTTGTCTGAGCGTAAACACGAAGGAGATTTGAGGCTTGGGCTGAATCACACCCAAGGCAGTGTAGGGATAAGGAAGAGAATCCCTGAGGTGTCACTTTTCTTGTGCTGGGGGTGGAGGCTGGCTGGAGAGGACTGGAAAGTGTGCACAAGGGGATGGGAAAGCCAGACTCACCAGACAGTAAGGAACAGCCATGGGTGGGGGCAGCACTGTGCGTACACTCAGGAATGGAGGGAACTGTCAGCTCCTTCATTTAGGTTTGTTGTCATCCTTGTTGCTTGTTTTTCAAGACAGGGTTTCTCTCTGTAGCCTTGGCTGTCTTGGAACTTGCTTTGTAGACCAGGTTGCAGACTCAGGATCTGCCTGCTTCTCCATCCCCAAGTCATTTGTTATTTTACAGATCAATCATATTGATAAATAAATCCGGAATTATTGCTTAAAATCAAGGATAGGGAACTGGAGAGTGGTATAGTGCTCTTGCAGAAGAACTGAGTTCAGGTCCCAGCACCCACATCAGTCAGCTCACAACCACCTGTGACTCCAGCCCCAGGGGATCTTGAGCCCCCTCCTTGCTGCTGCAAACACCTGCATTCACAAGCATGTACACACACACACACACACACACACACACACACACACATGTATATACATAATTTAAAATAAAAATTATCTTTTTAAAGTAGAGTCAAGGCCAGTAATCTTTTTTTAAAAAAATGAAATAAAACCAAAACAGTCTTGCAATGTAGCCCTGTATACCTGTATGCCTGCCTCGTAGTGGGTATAACTCGCAGAGATCTGCCTACCCCTGCCTCCCGAGTGCTAGAATCAAAAGTGTGTACCTCCATGCCTGGCACCAACCTGTACATGACTCCAAAATACATGGAGTCTCTGCTGATGGTTGCAGTAGCAGCCAGATGTAATCTGCAAACAGCCCGAGTTACTCAGGCTTCCAGATCTTCCTCTCAACATATTGAGTCAAATGAGGTTGTGGAGGCAGAGGCAGGTGAATCTCTGAGTTCGGGGTCAGCCTGGTCTACAGAGAGAGTTCCAGGACAGCCAAGGCTACAGGGAGAAACCCTGTCTCAAAAACAAAGGTCAAATGAACCACTTTCAATGGGAGCATTAACAGAGATCTGGTTTCTTTCCTCACAAATTTTCAAATGCATTGACATTTTTATTTATTTATTTATTTATTTATTTATTTATTTTTAGGTTTTTTTTAGTTTTGTTTTTTTTTTTTTAGTTTTTCGAGATAGGGTTTCTCTGTAGCTTTTGGAGCCTGTCCTGGCACTAGCTCTTGTAGACCAGGCTGGCCTCGAACTCACAGAGATCCGCCTGCCTCTGCCTCCCGAGTGCTGGGATTAAAGGCGTGCGCCACCACCGCCCGGCCACATTGACATTTTTTAATTGACTGTTTCTCTATATTGGATGGTGGGAAACTTAATCTCCTTGGAAGATATGGAAGAGTCAAAATAAGAACTAGCCATTTCAGGACATAGAGAGATGGAGCTGGGCTGAGCTGAAAGCTTCCCCCATACCGAAAGGCACTGTTCAGGCTGCTGGGGGAGAAAGGTCTCAGCCCAGCTATGGACCCTGCATGCTACGCCACTAACATGCCAGGCAGGATGTGCCTCCTAGAGCAGTAGTGGCGACTGTGAAGGAGTTCACAGCCTCTTCTCTGGTTGGCTTTAAAGACCGCTCCCGGGAAGGGACTCTATGCCTGGTACTGTAAACCTCCTCAGAAGCAGTGGTGAGAAATCGATTGTTATTTCGCGAAGGGGCTGTTCTGCCTGTCACATAGTGCTTTCTACACATTTGTTTATGCTCATAGATTAGTGTTGTGCTCGCTTGTCTTTAGCTGCCCATTGCAGTGGGTAGCAGTCACGGCAGGGACTCGTTAGCTGAAATAAGCAACTGTTGAATGCTCAGTCCTAAAAAGGATATCAGTACCACCCCTTCAAGGCTCAGGAAACCTTGTAGAAGAGGCAACAGGAAGAGTAAAATAGTGGATAATGAGCCAGCTCAGCGGGAAAAGGGGCTTGCCACCAAGCCTAGGACCTGAGTTTGATCCCCAGAACCCACACTGTGGAAGGAGAAGACCAGCTCCCAAAATTTGTCCTCTGCCTCTCCTGGGGCATGCTCATGTATGTGCATATATGCATGCAAACACACAATAAACGCACACATCTATGCATACATTAAAAATAATAATGTAGCCAGGCGGTGGTGGCGCACGCCTTTAATCCCAGCACTCAGGAGGCAGAGGCAGGCGGAGGAGAGATAAATAGTGCTAAGGATGCTTGAAAAGTCTATAATCATTTTATAGTTACCTAAAATTATATGATACATATACACACGTGAACATAATCTAAAGGAAATTGTGCCAGTTGGGATGATAATGCTCTCTGTAAGATCCATAGACTATCTAACAAAAACCTCAGATCCAAGCATGAAAAAAAAAACCCTCCTTTCAAGATGTTGGCAGGGGATCACAAGAAAATCTGAAAACAGTACAGGCTATTGCTGCTGCCTTTAGTTGCTTCTCCGAAGTGGAAGGTAAATCCCTATTACTGAAGACACCACATGCTTCAGACCCTGAACTCAGAGGAATTGAGCTAATCTGACCCAAAGGCCTCCTTTCTGAGGGCAAGCTTTCATAATACCAGAAGATGCTATGCAAGTTGCCAAGAGAGGAATGCATCCACAGTCCTACCCAGCTTTGACACCATGATCCACAACAATGATCAGCACGGCAAAATACCCGTAAAGTGCAATAGTGGTACTATATCTCGGCAGTAACCAACAGTTGTCTAATTAGATTAAGACCTAATCAATAGGGGGGAAATCATGCCTGGTACTGTACAGCTAGACGATCACCTCTAGCTAGTGAGGTCATAGAGCTTCGAGGGGAACCTACCACCGCCACTTTCCTAAGCCAGGGTAGTTCCTAACTGCATTCTAAATACTCGTCCAGAGGATCCAAAGTCAGTTGCAAGACTGCCTGTTCCAGATAAGACAGATAAGACAGGAGGGCTGTGGCCATGGACTCTCAACAGGATGGCTGTTTCACCAAGACCTGAACAATGACACAACGAGATGACGTGCCAGAGTGGATAAGGGAAATCACTACATGCAGTTAACAACTCCTGAGACGGGAGAATTCTTATTCTTCCTCAAATGAGAACCTTGAATGGTTATGACCAGCCCCCCCACACACACACACACAAAAGCAGTACAGGTTCAACAGGATGCATCTGTGTGTGTGTGTGTGTGTGTGTGTATAGTGTGTGTGTGTGTGTGTGTGTGTATGAGCCAGGAAGAGGCACATGGGAGAGATGAGAAGAATGTAATTACATTTGTTTTGTTCGGTTTTGTTTTTGTTTTTTGAGACAGGGTTTCTCTCTGTGTAGCTTTAGAACCTGTTCTGGAAATTGTCCTAAAGACCAGGCTGGCCTCGAACTCACATAGATTCACCTGCCTCTGCCTCTGCCTCCTGAGTGCTGGGATTAAAGGCTCATGCCACCACCATCTGGTTGTAACTACATTTTAATTAAATATTTCAAAACTAATTAAATTTTTAAAAATCTTAATTCAGGGAAAAATATAGTTTTGAGTATAACAAACAGCAGCTCTCTGGCCAAATCTGTTTGGTGTTTGCCTTTTGTAAATATAGTGTTGTTGAAAGAGACTCTTAGTTGGTGGGGCATCTAGGAGAAATTAAATTTTAAAATGTATGTTTTATTTAACCATCTTAGGTGCATGTGGTGTTAGTCTGAGTTAAGTTGCTGAAGCACTAAGCACTTCATATACGTGCCATCTCATTTAATCTTTACAATGGTTCTATGAAATACATAGGATTATTCCCAATTAATGGTATAGAAACACTCTAGCAAATGACAGAGCCAGATTTTAAAACAAACCAAATCTGTGAAGGTTTTTACCGGCCGTTTTAGCGTGCTGTGTGGAGATGATTTCCTGCTGTCTTGGTTAATCACAAGGACGAGTTTCGTGCCAAGGTCAGATGTTGTCATGTGTAGACTTGCCACATCCGAGACTGTTTCTTTACTTTCTGTAATGGCAACAGGCTACAATTCAGCCTGTTATGTACATAAACACCCCCCCCCCACGCACGTGTGTGCGGTCGTGCGCGCGCAAGTGTGCACATGCTTTCCCTAGCAAAAGGACAAAAGAAGGACGTTTCGGAAGGGCTGGCACGCTCCATGGGTGCAGAGAAGCCCTGTTGCTATTAATAGAGCGGGGAGCAGGGGCGCTGAGCAGAGCGGTAATGAATGAAAATGAGGGGATGAGCTCGAGGAAGAAGTCATGAATCTATTATTAGAAATTTAATATAACTTAAAGGGGGCAGCGGCTGTACTAGTCTAGGGCAAGTGGATAGTTATTTGAGAAGTAATTGGGCCTCTGTGATACAGCAGTGGGAAGCCAATCAGGCCTCGAAAGCCCACAGCTGATCAGGGCCTGTTTGCTACAGAGACTATTTGGCATACAGACGGATGGACTCCAACACGCTGGCTGGTTACCAGGGTCTGAGATCTGCCTTGTCCTACTTGACTTGATTAGCCTGTTATAGTGTTTAATGGTTGCTATCACAGGACACCGTGAGTGAAAGACGGCTTTTATTAGGACACCGAAAGCGCTGTGGGCACCATGCGTGGGTCAGTTCTCCGGCTCCAAGTCCCACAGGCACGCTGCCGAGAATCCCAGGAGGAAACACACTGAGCTGGGGAAACCTGGTCCTTTCAGACAGCGGTAGCAGCCCTGGGCTTTGTCCTCAAGGTTCCTCGCTGCATACTCGTGCCTACTGAGTAGCCCGCGTGTTGGCAGGGACAAGCTGGACCTGTGACAGACCTGTTCTCCACTTCCTCCCACAATGTCTCCAGTGGCCTCTGTTGATCATGCCTAACTGCTCCACCCGGCAAAGACTAAAAGGGCCCATATCTATTCTCAATCAGCAGATAATGAAGAGTCGATATGAAGACAAGAAGCAACAAACTGAAAACGGGCAGACTGATGATCAGTAGTGCCAGGGTACAACTGAGTGGAGAAACTGTTGAAACTTGAGAAGAAAGAGCAGTGATTCAGGTTTTTTTTTTTTTAACATATCAGTATCTAGTATCTAACTGTCCATCATCATCCGTTTTCTGTGTTGTGTGAGAGAGAGCAAGCAAGAGAGACAAGTCCATTATTTGCACTAAAATACCTAAAAACCAGGGTCTTTGGCTATGATGGTTAATCTTCACTGTCAGCTCGTCTGGCTTTAGAATCACCATGGAAACGGCACTGGACACATCTGTCAGGGTATTTCCATAGAACATGGAGTATTACCGCCTACTGGCTTGCACCTCTGGCTCCTGCTCAGCTTGTTTTTATTATAACCGAAGATGGCCCTCCCAGGGATGGTACTGCCCACAGTGGCCTAGGACCTCCTGTATCAATCACCAGCCAAGACAATTTCTCACAGACATGACCACAGGCCAGTCTGGTCTGGGCAATCCCTCAGTAAAGACCCTCTTTTCCTAGTAACTCTATATGTGGCAAATTGGCAATAAAATGAGCCAGGGCACCCAGAATAATAATCCAGCTATTACGTTTGTGATTTATTTTTAATACAAAAAAGGGAAGAAATAGTTTAGAAAAAAGAAATGTGTGTGTGTGTGTATATATATATATACATTCTTACATTGAAGATAGATAGATAGATAGATAGATAGATAGATAGATAGATAGCTCCAATGTAAGAAGATAAGTAATAAATGAGATTCATTATAAGGCATTAGAAGAATTCAGAGAAAGAAGTAAGAAGTATAAAACTTCAAATGCGACATGGACAAGGACTGCTTCTGGGTAGAGAGGAGACAGACATGGCACATAAGCAATTGGCGGTTTACAATAGCACAAGAGAAAACCTAGAGTCAGGATAAGGCGTTTAATTTTAACTGGGCATGTTAGGTGAGCCAAAGGGGGCTTTTGATTGCTGGACTTCAATACTTTGATAGCTGGACCTTGGTGGTCAGCCTCAGGAGGAGGAAGTAGCCAAATAAGAGACTAGACCCTGGTGACCAGCTTTAGGAATGTAATCTAATGGTTCCAAACAAGGCAGAAGGAATGGGGAGAAGGGCAAGGCCTGCCAGAGCCATGCTTGCCATGTTCTTCACCGATTTTAAAATGGCAATTTGAGGATATTGGGTTGATGGGAAATTTCTTACGAATCGTTTGTGCCTTCTCCCAGTAGTACTGTTTGTAAGCTTCCCCAGCAGAGTCCTGAGCATACTACCCTTCCTGCTTTTGGGGAGATATCCTTATCTACTTGAAGGTCATCCTTACGCCTTAGAGGTTATGGCACACATCAAGAAACCAGAGGTCTCTTTCTGAGGCTGTGAGATATCCTTGAAGCATCTGCCTCTGTACTTACTCAAACAAGATAATCAAAACAAAGCAAACTTAAAAAGGTCAGCAAGACTCAGTGGACTGGAGGAGTTGGCCACAGATCAGATTACAAGCCTCTTCCCACTATACACTCAGACGATGATGTGGCATATACAACAACAAAGTTAGATTAGCTGGAGTTACCTCTGCCCCACACAGGGACTTATATTGATGTGCAAAGAATGGTGGAGAAAGATGATAAAAGAATGAGATGTCAGGACCTCTCTTTCTTAGAAAAGTTAGCTCGTGCAACGCCACTGTGCTGTCACGTGACCAAGAAGCAAAAGAATGCCAGGATTCAACATATAAATAAATTCTATAAAGATATAAAATGTAGGCATTGTATTGAAGGGACAAAACCAACTTCATTTTGAGCCCCAAGGTGGCTATCAGCACAGCGGGAAATCCCCTAGGCTGGAGCCAGTCGTAACCGTAAGCCCATAACTAGATCTGTGGGTTTTGCCTTTATAAACCCTGCCTAAGAACAGGGTGGCACCTCCTCTGGTCCCCGCTGCGTCAGTGAGTGAAACGAGGTCCCTACCACGATTTGTACTGCATGACTAAACCTTGCTTTTGCATAATGGTGAGTCTGTGTCTCTGGTGGTCTTCTTGGGGTCTCCGCAACCTGGACACAACAG
The DNA here is from genome assembly GCF_950005125.1 of Chionomys nivalis. Taxonomy (NCBI): domain Eukaryota; kingdom Metazoa; phylum Chordata; class Mammalia; order Rodentia; family Cricetidae; genus Chionomys; species Chionomys nivalis. The sequence continues at coordinate 67,077,412 of NC_080091.1, forward strand.
TATTGTTCCAGAAATTGGTTAACAACTGCAGTAGCTTTGGCCTGAGGATTTTTCTTGGGCCTATTTGACAACTGGCACTCTGGTCATTAAGAGTTAATAATACACTGCTCAGGACATGGCAATCTGCCCAGGCTGGCTTGGAGATTTTCTGTCTAGGGTCCTTAAAGCCACCAGCCTGAGAACAGACTGCACAAGCCTCTAGATTCTTAAAAATTGGGTTATGGGGTTGATGAGCAAAAATGATTATACAGATAACTCTATTTATCAATAATAACTAAACCTGAGGGGGAATTATTATAAAAGATAGCTGTGTTCTGTCACGATTTATCAATAATGACTAAACTTACAACCCCAGTGTGCAAAAGAAAAAGTTAAACACGTGTTCAGAAACAGAAACAAAATGATCTATGTTTTGGACCATGACTCTATCTCTGTTTACTGAATTCTATATCAATAAAGAAGCATTCTAGCTGCTAGTCAGGCTGCAAGTCTTGCCACCGTGGCCTGCTCATCCTTCCTTGTCTACTGCTTACCTCCTATCTGGAACCTGTCGTCCGCAGGAGCGACGGCGAGTGAGTGTGTGTGTGTGTGTGTGTGTGTGTGTGTGTGTGTGTGTGTGTTGCATCCCTGGAAATCTACATGGGAAGGGGAGGGGGGCTTAGCAGCAGGTTGGATGGTTCAGTGGTTAAGAGCATTTACTGTTCTTGGAGAGGACCCTGCCTAGTTCAAGTGTTTCCCAGTACCCACGTCTTCCTGACTGTAATTTCGGCTCCAAAGGGCCAGCGCCCTCTTCTGGCCTTGTTGAGCACCTGCACTCATGTGTACAGATGTACATTTAGATATACACATAACACAAAGTTAAAACTAAAAAGCAATGTTTAAAGGGGAAAAAAGAAGTTACCCTTTGGCCATTGCTCTGAGAAGGGGGCAAGCCAAGCAGTGCAGATCTGCATGCATTGCCGCATGCATTTCTCTCGGGATGCAGCCCCTCGTCCTGCAACTTCACATTGGTGCTCCAGTCAGCACAGCTACAGTGAGAATATGCATGAGAATAGTAGACTGAATATTGGTTTTGTCAAATTCACAGAATCCATGACATAGAAACAGCTGTCTTGTAAACGTTTAACGGCTGGCTCTCCCTTGGTAGCATTTCCTAGTTCTAGCAGTGTAAGTACCCCATCAGGCACAGTTTCAGGCTGCCAGCATGACATCACTAAGTGCAGACTTGGAGAGATGGACTCAGCCAGCCTTGGTGACCCAGGGCTAATTACAGCTGCTCACCAGGGGATGGGAAGAAAACGGCTGGATCCATCTGGTCCAGCTGGTGAGAAGATTCCAGCGCTTTCTCATGGGGGTGGGGTGGGTGAGAAGCTTGAGAGGCATCATGAGACAGGCCTTCCCACAAATAACTGTGTCATAATCAATCTTTAAGCTGAGAAGTAGCTTGATATTCCCTTTTAAATCCTAAGTGATCGATGTTATCAACGAGGGAAAAAGGATTTGCTGAAATTGTCTCTAAATGGTAAAACCCTTCAAAATACAAAACAGCCTTCTGGAAGTCACAGAACCTGTGACAGAACATACTGGGCTTTGTCATTTTCTTCCAATTTCCAGAAAGTGCTAGAAATGTTTGTCGCTCAGTGCATCAGCATATACACACGCTGCAGCTACTGCCCCAATGCATCAGCACACACTGCAGTTATCGCCCCATGCATCAGTGCATACGCATGCTGCAGCTACTGCCCCAATGCATCAGCACACACTGCAGTTATCACCCCAATGCATCAGTGCATACATACACTGCAGCTACTGCCCCAACATATCAGCATATACACAGACTGCAACTACTGCCTCAATGCATCAGTGCATACACATGCTGCAGCTACTGCCCCAATGCATCAGCACATGCACACACTGCAGCTACTGCCCCAATGCATCAGCACACACTGCAGTTATCACCCCAATGCATCAGTTCATACACACACTGCAGCTACTGCCCCAACACATCAGCATATACACAGACTGCAACTACTGCCCCAATGCATCAGCGCATACACACGCTGCAGCTACTGCCCCACTCCACAGAGCACCAGGAAATTGGTTTTCCCATTTTAAAGATGAGTGGTGACTGAGTTTTAAAATGCACAAAAACTTGCAAAGACAATTTTTTTGAAAGAATAGTAAAATAGCCAATAAAGACATTCAAAGCACGGCTTGAGAGATTACTCAATGGTCGAGAGCATTTGCTCTTCCAGAGGACCCAGGTTCCATTCCCAGAACCCACATGGCAGCTTACAATGGCCCATAACTCCAGTTCCAGGAGATCTGATTCTGGCCCCCAAGGGCAGGCACTACACACTTGTGATGAACATGCACACATTCAGGCAAAACACTCACACACATAAAATAAATCTAAATCTTTTAAAACAGTCAAATGTGCTCGACATAATTAGTCATCAGATACATGCAAGCTGTGTCTAGACACAGCCCAGCCACCTCTCCAAATGGGTAAGCTTTCAAAAGACTGCCAACATCAAATGTTGACAATAATTAAAACTCCTATGCTTTGCTGGCCTTAATGCAGGAGGATCAGAGCTCAGAGTCACCCTTGACAGCATTGTCTGGGCTACATGAGACCGTGTATCAGAAAAACAAACAAACAAACAAACAGAAACCAATCCAAAACGTATACAGAAGTGTTTATAGCAGTTCAGTGTAGAATCATTTCAAACTAGAATTTCAACATAAAATTCATAAGCTATGCCATCCTGACAGTGAAAACCAGACCCCTCTAAGAAGAAACAGCTACTAATTTGCACAGCAACAAAGAGTAATCTCATATACACAGTGAGCAAAAGAAATAAAGAGAGTCATGGCTGTGTGTGTCTGAGCTGCCTCGGTGAAGGTGTTTTGGTTTTAGTATTTGTGTGAGCGCCTGGTGTTAGCTCCTTGCAGGTGTGTAACTCTGAATAGAAGTGGGTCATAGACTTCTAAGCTTAACACTTTTTCCCTTTTGGAAGGTCTGAAGTTGTTTCCACAGAAACAGAAATGATTGACATTCCTGTGAATAGAGGGGTGTATGTGTGTACAATGTGCATGCACATGTGTGAGCATGTATGTGGAGGCATGCATTGCATGTTTGTGTATGCATGCATATGTGTGTTAAAAAGGAGAAGGTACAAATCTTCAGGAATAAATTTGGCATAGTCTAGGCCAAACCAGTTGTTCCCTCTACAGTACAGGAAGAAGAAAGGAAAAGGTGGAGGAGGCAGGAAAGGAAGAGAAAGAAATATCTGCACCTAAAATCATGCTTGGCGTAGAACTGGACAAGGATATTGACTTAATGATAAGTGTACAATTTTATTTAAAGCTTAAAATTAATCTTATATAATTACAGTTAATAATTTTAAGTGACATTAATTATTAGTTATCAATATTAGGTGGAAAATCTGGAAATTCCTGACCAGCAATTGTTTTAAACACACTATGGCTTCTTTCTGTGTAACACTGGTAGGAAGTTATTTATTTCCTCAAATAACCATCACCCAATGCCATGAAGAGCCCAGCTGATGGCTCAGAAACAAGCAAGGGACATCAGTCAAGGCCACCCTCGGGGAAAATGCTCCCACCTGAATCTTCATTTCTCCTGATCAGAAGGAGCCTTGCTCTGGAGGCTCGGGTTCAGCAATGAACCTCCAACTCCAATCTCTCCTGCTGAGCTGTTGTTAATATATCAAATCGACTTTGAGAACTAAGTTCAATCTTCAAGTTGTAGATATTTGGGTCAAAAAAAAAATCAACACTCAAAATCGTTCATTTTTAGTTCTGAATCAAAAGTACAACTGGTTTTCTGAAAGCTAGCTCTAATGAGAGAGAACTTCAACCACTGGGGAATTTAAAGGGGGAAAGAGAAGGGTGGATGGGGAAGCCTCAGCTTGCTGGTTCAGTCTTTGAAACGAAAAGCTGAACACAGCAGATCAAAGAGACAGCCTGTGATGCTTGGGTCCCTTCTCTGATGTGCTGCTGAATTGGTTGTGTTTTTGCCTAGGGGCAAAGTGGAGCCTGCTGGGATGGGAATGAATTAATTCTGACCTGTCAACACAGACACTCAGACCCAACCGAAACTGTAAATGTAAAATACTCCTAGGTATTTATTCCTTCTCCCTTTTTATCCATCAAGTTATTTGGTCCCAAAAGCCGGTAGACCTTAAATATTAATTGTGACATTAAATATGAATCATAGAGGAAGAAAGGGGGGTTGTCAGCTGTGGCTAGTACTGTGATTTCACTAACTGATACTTCTAGAATGCTCCTTGAAAACTATGCCATTGCTATATTAATAAATTCTTTTCAGTAGCAGCAAGCATCAACCTCAGATGATATTCAAGACAGGCCTGCAATGCATGCACATGTCCGGCTATGGAGACTTCTAAACTCTGCTATGAACTGTGATCTGGTAAGTGGATATTAGTTAGATTAGAGTTGTTTCACTGATGACCAACTCAATCGTAATTTATACACCACCCTGTTAGAAGGTCTTTCTTTTCTCATTGCTTTCATAATTGAAAGGGAACAGACCACTTACCAGGACAGAGGGGTAATTATGTCTGGTGGTGACATCGCGCCAATGACAGTTGTTGTATCCGGGGTCAAGGCCAGGTGACAGCTCTGGCACCCCAACCCCTCACCAATCCTCTATGCTACACCTATAAAACAGAATACTCAGCTGGACACGGTGGCTCAAGCCACTGAGGACCCAGTGCTGTAGAATATTATTTTAAGGTGAGCTACATTTGTTTATGCTGTAGGACATTTGGTTTAATGATGCAAAGATGTGTTGCATTCTTTTATGTTACATTTGTTTAACTGTGAAGCCGTGTTACTTTACATGTCTAAAACACCTGATGGTCTAATAAAGAGCTGAATGTTTAATAGCAAGGCAGGAGCAAGGATAGGCAGAGCTGGCAGGCAGAGAGGATAAAGAGAAGGAGAAACGAGGAAGAAGAGAAGCAAGAGAACAAGGAGAGGAGGATGTCAGGGCCAGCCGCCCAACTACACAACATGCCACTGAGAAAGAAGTAAAATATACAGAAATAGAGAAAGATAAAAGCCCAGAAGCAGAAGGTAGATGGAATAATTTAAATTAAGAAAAGCTAGCTAGAAATAAGCCAAGCTAAGGCAGGGCATTTATAAGAAAGAATAAGACTCTGTGTATTTACTTGGGATCTGGGTGGTTGGGCCCCTCAAAGAGTCAAAGAGACAAGAGCCAGCGAGTAAAAACAACAAACAACAGCCCAGGTTCAATTCCCAGCACTGATATATTGGCTCACAACTGAATGTGTGCATACATTCAGGCAAAACCCACCCATTACACATAAAATAAAATGAAATAAACAAAAATGCATTTATTTTTATTTTATGTGTATGGGGTATTTGGTACATGTATACCTGAATAGCTTGTGCATGCCTGGTATTTGAGGCGGCCGGAGGAGGGCACAGATTCCCTGGAAATGCAGTTACAGACAGTTGCGAGTCACTGTATGTGTGCTGGGAACCGAACCTGAGTCCTCTGAAAGAACAAGTGCTCTTAACTGCTGAGTCATCGCCACAGTCCTGGTTCCTGGCCTTTTTCCTTAGGTAGTTCTAAACACTACCTAACTTAAGGGTAAAGGGTGGGAAAGCACGCTCGTAATGAAGCACGTCTTCTCTAGACTCCCACTCCCCTATCACTTGCCTATACCTCAGAGTTTAGCTTTTCTCTCGGTGCAAAGCAATTACTGAATATGCATAAAATATTGGTTGTTACTATAATAATTTTCATGGCTCAGCCAACCTACAATGCACAAAACTCCAAAGGTTAAAATTTGGGGAGTATTTATTTTATGTATATGAGTCCTCTATCAACTTTATGCCAGAAGAGGGCATCAGATCCCACTATAGATGGTTGTGAGCCACCATGTGGTTCCTTGGAATTGAATTTAGGGCCTCTGGAAGAGCAGCTAGTGCTCTTAACCACTGAGTCATCTCTCCAGCCCCCTTGGGGAGTGTTTATATTATTTGTGTTTTAATAAATAAAGCTTGCCTGAAGATCAGAGTGCAAAACAGCCACACTATTCAGCCATACCGACCAGAAAGTAGTGGCACACACTTTTAATCCCAGCAACCACAGTAGCTAGCCATAGAGGCCGGGTGGTGATGATACATGCCTTTAATGCCAGCACTGGAGAGGAATATAAACCAAGAGGAAACAGGTTTCAGGCTTGGTCTCAGTCCGAGGATTCGTGGAGGCAAGATCGCCCATTTTGGTCTGAGGTAGAAGTAAGAGTTAGTGGCTGGCTGCTTTGCTTTTTCATCTTCAGGCAAGCTTTATTAAAACATAAATAATAGACCACTTTATTCATATGAGCTAAAGAACTGCAAGTCTACATTTCAAAACTTGTTTTCCCAGGAGTGGTGAAACACTTATTATCCAAGCACTTGGGGGGGGCGGGGGAGGCAGGGATTTGCTGTGTACAAAGATCAGAAGTTCAAGGTCATCCTTGGCTATATAGTGAGTTTAAGGCAGGCTGGAATACATTATAACCTATCTCAAAAACAAAAGATTACTCTTCAGATTATTTATAGAGGTTTGAAGAGATGACTCAGAAGTTAAGAGCGCTTGCTGCTCTTGCAAGGGACCTGGGTTCAGTTCCCAGCACGTGAATTCCAGCGCACATCTACACTCCAGTTCCAGGAGATCTGCTGCCCTCTTCTGGCCTCCAAGGGAATTACACACATGGTGCACATATATGTAGGCAAACTACTCATGCACATAAAATACAAATAAAAGATTTTCTTTCGAAATTTATTTATAGGATATTCTGATCATTTTTATTTCTTGGTATGATGTCATGATTATCCATCTACCTCAGTAGGCCAAGGATAATCAAATGCCAATTTGTGGGCTTGGAGGTGAAACTTTAAAGGTACTGTATTTCTTAATGTCAGAATGAAGTCATTACAAGTGATTCTGTGTTTATAGTCTACTAAAGAACTCTGTCTTGTTTTGGTTCCCCATAAAACCTACCAGGCTACCAGGGCCCTATGAGGTTAAATGACTGCACGACGTTGTCAAAAAGAGCCAATTACTTCAGTATTTGCCACCAGAGCCCTAAATCTGAAGACAGACCAAAATCAAGCCTCTATTTGTATAACTGCATAAATGTCATCTAAATGTGTCCACCACCATTTGTGCTTTCCCCAAAGCAGCGTGCTATAAATAACCACACTGCATCTGCTCATTGCTATGTGTGCACTGCTGGGGTGTCTTCTTGGGCTTAATTACAGACCACACACAGTAATAGATTTTTAGTGGCAAGTTTAGCGTGTTAGCCATGTCAGCTTCAGTGGGTACGTGCTGTACTTCTGGCTGATGATGGAGAAAATTTTGCAGCCTTAAACTGCCTCCCACACTGTCTCCATCCTCTTTGTCATGAGACCCCATGACTTTAACTCTGATGCACCGGAAGTCTTTAGACACACCACAGCAGAGTTTCCATCATCCCCTGCCAGATTCTTCCTTTCCCCTTCAGCCACGTACAAATGGTTCTACCATGGCATATGCTGCTTTGGCAAGTTCTTTTGAGATCTATCTCTGAGCCACACACATCCTTCAGGATATGTGAGTCTCGGAGCTGAGCCGAGCGTGATGTCTTGCTCCTACATGCTTCAGCCCACGAAGACAACGCCACTGAGGCTTACTGTTTTTATTGTAACGAAAATAAATGGTTGTTGTGTCTGTGTTCTTTACTGTTTTTTTTAATTTAAAAAGTTGTGTCTGTGTGTCTGCCTGCATGCATGCCTGGTGCCAATGGAGGCCAAACAAGGGCATAGGATTCCCCCTGGAAATGGAGTTACAGGCATGAGCTGCTATGTGGGTACTAAAAACCGAACCTGGGTCCCCTGGAAGAGCAGGCAGTGCTGTTAAATGCTGAGTTATCTCTCTGACCTCTTGCCAGTATTTCTTAAATTATTTCCTATCTTCTCATTAGGAAGCACTTCCGTGGGAATCAGACAGCCCATAGTTCTCCCATCCCATCTTGCTGCTGCGCTGTGCCTCAGGTGAGTGGATCAAACAGGAAAATGACTCATTCTCCTGTGGTTCTTTCTAAACCGTCTCTGCCGCCTTTTGCATGGACACCGATTCTACTCATCCTGTGCCTCTGAGCTTGCTCGGTTCTACCTGTGCCCTCAATGCTCTGTTTCTTCCTCTGCAGGAAGAGGAGGCGGAGGGGTCTCACAGGTTACCAGGCCACTTTCCTTTGTCTTTGCCATTTTTTTTTTAACAGAACTCGCCTCAAGTTTATTTGTAAAAACAGCATAAGGTCCTGAACATCTGCAAATACTGTGTAGATATTCACACCAGTCCATCTGTCTTCACATTGGCAGACTGAGACCTTTCTTATGGGGCCTTCACAGGGGCCTGGGCATCTTTGGGAGCCTGAGCTGCAGCTGAGGCCTCTGCCTTGGCTTGAACCTTGGGCTTTGTTTTTTGGAGCCTACGACCCCTGGCCATGTAGCTTCTAATCCGCTTCCCAAGCTTGGGGTGAGCAATTAAAGCCAGACGGATGAGTTTGCGGCTGGGGCCCTTTGGCACCTTGGGCTTCACCACCTGGGGCTTCACCAGGGCCTTGATGGCCTCCGCACGTGCGCTCATGGCCTTTGCATTATTTGCCTGCATCTTCTTCAGGCCTTTCTTGTTGTGCTTCTTGGCAAAGCGCATGTTCCTCAGGAACTTGGGGTCAACCCCCTTGAGAGATTCGTATTTTGTGACCGGGGTTTCTTGATGCCATTTCTGTGCCATTTCCGGGACTGGTTGTGTGTGGTGTGGTTCTTGGACTTGGCCATGGCTGGACGGTAATCTGCGGCTCCCAAAGCACCTGCGACCGGAAGAGAAAAAAGACTTTGCCATTTTTTTCTTTTCCTTCTTTCCTTCTGTTTTTTTTTCTTTTTCTCTTGTCTCTCTTTCCCTTTCTTGTACCAGTACCACTATCATAAGGTTGTTTTCTTGAGAGTGACCATGCAGAGTTTGTGACACATGACAAGTGTGCCTTGACAACTCAGGCTTTACAAGAACTGCCTACCATTTGCTTCTCTGGACTAATACTGATCAGTTTCAGGATTTTCACACTCAAGACAGAACAAGGTGCAATGGCTCCATCTAATGTGCCTTGCTGCTTTTATTGGCCTCATGACATCCATGGACACATCACACTGGATCTGTGTATCCCTAGCTCATGGCTGAATTATTTGGTGGGATACACTGGTAGCTGGTTAAGTGCGCCTTTGCAGCATCAACCATGCTGACTATAACTGTCTCCGTTGCATTTCCTTTGCCTTCAACCCTAATATCGAGTGGGGCATCTGGGGTCACAGAACTGTTCTGACATACTGTGGTTGATGTTGACAGCCATGTTGACTTATTACCAGTGGTGGTTTTATCAGTAAGAAGCAAAGATTGCTCTTTGCAACTTTTAGTACTTCTATATGGACAAGGGATGGCATAAATGACCTGAAAGCATTCATCACTGAGGATATAAGCTCTTGTTACGCTGTGTCCCCCTGCCCCAAACAATGGCTGTGCAGTATCCTAGTTGCTTGCTTGCTTGTTTGTTTGTTTGCTTACGTTCGAGACAGGATTTCCCTGTGTTATCCTGGCTTTCCTGGAACTCACTCTGTAAGCAAGCTGGCCTCAAACTCAGAGATCTGGCTGGGCGATGGTGGTGCACGCCTTTAATCCCAGCACTTGGGAGGCAGAGGCAGGCGGATCTCTGTGAGTTCAAGACCAGCCTGGTCTACAAGAGCTAGTTCCAGGACAGGCTCCAAAACCACAGAGAAACCCTGTCTCGAAAAAACAAACAAACAAAAAAACAAAAAAACTCAGAGATCTGCCTGCTTCTGCCTCCCAAGTGCTGAGATTCAAGGCGTGTGCCACCTCAGCCCAGGCACCTAGTTTTCATCAAATAAAGACATAAACCAACTGGAACTGGTTCAGGACTCAGGGGAAGACTCACTGGAGACTCTGTACAGAGAGGCAGATGGGTGACAAGCAGAGAGTGTTGAGGTAGCCTGGCAGGTGCTACCTCAGAGCAGTGGGCGGAACTATCACACATGTCTGCATCCATGCCTGCCATGCTGGCAACTTCTAGAATGTTCTCACTCTGACTTTCTGGCTTTTCATTAAGGTATATTTCTACTCTGATTCATAAAATTATTCTTTTCTTCCATTTGAGAAACAAATTCAATTCTTTTTGTTTTGTTTTTGGTTTGAGATAGGGTCTCACACAGCCTAAGCTGGGCTCCAAATTGTTAGAGTGGATGCTGCCCTTAAACTCCTGATCCACCCATTCCACCTCCCTCAAGCCTTAGAATTACAGAACTGCATATTCAGAATCCTTGCTGCTTGAAGAAAAAAAAAAAAGATTGGTACTAATCTGGTTAAGATTAGGGCATTGAACCCAGGTCCTCTGGAAGAGCAGTCAGTGTTAACTGCTGAGCCATCTCTCCAGTCTGCCACTGGCATTCTTTATATAACATAAGGTAGAGACGCTAGCACAACATCACAACTGGAGTAGTTATGGCTTGACTGAGCAAGCATTCTACTAATTTGTAACCATTTTATTTTTGCAAATGAAAATTCAAGTTTGCTACTCAGATCTCAGAATACTTTCTCCTTTAGGTTTTATGAAGCTCATCTGCCAGTTGTTTTGGTGGTGATTTTTGGTTGGTTGCCTGGTATTTTTTTGTTTTGGGGGAGTTGTTTTTGTTTTTTGTTTGGTTGGGGTTTTTTGTCGTTGATTTTTGTCGTTGGTTTGAATTTTCAAAACAGAGTTATGGCTGTCCTAGAACTTGCTCTGTAGACCATTTTGGCCTCAAACTCACAAAGATCTGCCTGCCTCTGTCTCCTGAATGCTGGGATTAAAGGTGTGCACCACCATGCCCAGTTCTCCCTGCCGGTTTTTTATAGTTTACTTAAGAGGAAATTTATGCACCACTAAATTCACCATTTTGAAGTGTACAATACACAATATTCACAGAATTGCATAGTCATCACTACCAAGTCATTGCCTACAATTTTCAACACATCTCAGAAACACACACATCATTTTTCTGTATACGGAATTGCTTATCGAGATATAGAATATCCTATGTCTCTTCTTGTGATTAACTTCTTTGTCTTCATATGCTTCAAGGATACTTTCAAGTATATATATATATATATATATATATATATATATATACACACACACACATATATACATATATAAATATAAAAGGATATTTATAGATAATAGGATATATATACATATGTACAATGATATATTGTATACATATATACTGTACACATATCCTTGTACATATGTATATGTATATATATATCCTATTATAGTATGTATTAATCTTCTATACCATGGGTTATTTATCCTTCACCTACTGAAGGACATCTTTGTTTCTTCCAAATTTTAACAATAATGACTAAAGTTTCTATAAACAGCTGTGTCTGTGATTTGTATGGTATGTTTTTATTTTGTTCGGGTAGATACAAAGAATACAAGTGCTGGGTCACGTGGCAAGAACACAATTCGTTAGGAAACTGCCAAACTGTCCTCCAAAGAACCCAGCACTCTTCATCCCTGCCAGCAGCGAATAAGAGGCCCAGATGCTCCACATCCTCTCCAGCATTTGGTGCTGTGGGGAATCTGGGTGTCAGCCATTCTAGTAAGTATATGACCATACTTTCAATCTTCTGATAACACTTGATGCTGAACTTTTGTTCTTTACTTACTGTGGTAGTTTGAATGCAATTGGTCCCCGTAATCCCATAAAGAGTGGCACTATTAGGAGGTATAGCTTTGTTGGAGTGGGTATGGCATTGATAAAGGAAGTGGGCTCAGGCTTTGAGGTTTCCTATGCTCAGAATACTGCCCAGTGTCTCAGCTGACTTCCTGTTGCCTGCAAGATTTATGATTGTCAGCTCCACATCTGCCTGCATGCCTCTATGCTCCCCACTGTGATGATAATGGGTTGAGCCTCTGAAACTGTAAGCCACCACCTCAATTAAATGTTTTCCTTATAAGACCTTGCCATGGTCATGGTGTCTCTTCACAACAACAGAAACCCTAACTAAGACACTTGTCATCTGTGGAGCTGTTCTGGCTAGAAATTTGATCAGACACAATTTTTTCACATTTTAAAATCTAGTCATTTGTTTTCTTGTTTTTAAAGTTCTTTGTTTTTTATATCAGTCTTTTGTTAGGCCTATATTTTGCAGTGTTTCTCCAAGTCTGTGGCTTGTTTTCTCATTCTCTTGATAATGTCACTAGCAGAGTGTTGCTCTTTTTCATTTTTATTACATTTATGCATATGTGCATGTATGTGTGTGCATGCATAGGTGTTCTCCATAACACGCCTTTGTGTGTGTGTTTGACTGTATGCATGCACTTGAGCATTTGGGGTCAAAGGACAACTTGAGGACTCTGTTCTCTCCTTCCACAATGTAGGATGGAAAACTGACCTGAGGATGTCGGTCTTGGCAGCAAGTGCCTGCATTACCTGAGCCATCTCCATACCCTGATTCTAATTATAATGAAGTTCTGTTCATCTATTATTTCTCCTATGGATTGTATCTTTAATGTTGTATCTAAATGGTAATCAAATTTAAGATCACCTAGACTTTCTCCTATATTGTCTTATTTACAATTTAGCTTCTTTCATTTGGTCCGTGGTTGACTTCGAGTAATTTTTGTGAAGGCTTTTGTGTAGCTTTCCTTGCATGTGGAAATACAGCAGCCCCAGCGCCGCGCGTGGGAAAGACAGTACCGCTGCTACACTGTGCTGCTCTTGTTCTTTGTCCATGATCAGTTGACTAAATCCATTTGGATCTCTTCTGGGGTGTGATACTACCCACCAATGTATTTGTACATTCTACCATTCTTGCCACATAGTCTTGAAGATACTTTTTAAAAAATTGATATTTACTTTGTGTACCTGGGGATGGGGCGTGTGTGCCAGGGCTTATGTGTGGAGGTCAGAGGGCAACTTGCAGAAGTCAGCTCTCTCTTTCCACCACAGAATCTGGGAATCAAACTTGGATTTCCCAGCTTGGCAGACGTCCATTTCGTTGGTCCTCTGAAGATACTTGAAAACAGTCATCGTTATTATTAGTGCACGCGTGTTTTTGTGGAGGCGGTTTTCTCTGTCTACTTTAACACAGGCTCTGGGGATGGAAGCCAGGTTGTCAGGCTGGCACAGCGAGAGTTTTGACCTGCTGAGGCGCTCACCAGACCTGCCACATTCTCAACAGTACAGCGTTACAGTAGGGCGTTAAGTCAGGTGGTGTCCGTGCTCCTCCTGTAACAGTGGAGTGGTTGTTCTGCATCCTCTGCTTTACCCCATCAACTTCAGAATCCATTTGACAATGCGCTGATTAGGATCTTTATAAATAGCTTCCATTAGAGCTATAGATTAAACTGGGGGAAACTGGCATCTTACAATTCTGAATCTTACTATTCACAAACGTGGGCTGTCTCTCCTTTTATGTAGTTCTTTAAAACTTTTTTACTACATTTTTTTGTGCACTTGTTGGCCCATCAGTGCCACCGCAGGCATGAAGAGACCAGAAGACAACTTGTGGTAGTGGGTTCTCTCCTTCCATTATGTTGGCATTATGTTGGGTCCTGAGGATTAAGTGGTCAGACTGGGCAGCAAGGTTCTTTCTTATCCACTGAGCCAACTCTAGGCCCGACTGAGTTCTTTACTCTCTCTCTTCAGTTCTGTTCTGTTCTTCACACAGATCTTGAACGTGTTGCTAGACTCGTAGCTGTATTTCACAGAGATTTGTCTGCCTCCAGAGTGCTGGAGTTAAAGGTGTGTATCTCCCCACCCAGCCAGGACTTGGTTTTTGCCTCAAGAACCCTGTGTTCTGAACACTCAGTGCTACGCTTGGGTCCCAGAATGCCTGAGTGTAATCCCAGCTGGCTGGAATAATGGCTTTCAATTGGCTATAAAGTATCTGTGTGGTGGTGGGTTTCCAGTTAACACTATGGAGAAAATCAATTACTTTTAAATGTAGGAATTGCCTACACTGCATGGGATAGGTCTCACTTAGCCTTGGTATACATATATAAAAATAATAATTTTTAGCATTTATCAGATTCTATATGCTAATATTTTACTGAATATTTTGCATTTACGACTGCAAAGAGTATTGATGTGGAAGGTTTTGTTTTGTTTTCTTGTGATGTTTTTGGGGTTGACTCGTTTCTACTTTCTGAAAGAGGCTGTAGAGAATTTGTAAAACTTCCTCCTTGAATGTTTCGGGTAGCACACCAATGAACACCTCTGGACTGGTGCTTTGTCTCTGAAGAATTCACTGTTTATTCAATTTCAGGTTTTCTGTTATTGATTTATAGAAGTCAGGATTTGAATCAGTCTTGGGGAATTCAAGGATGACCCGTGTCGCTGTCTCTCTGTCTGTGTGTCAGTTCGTCTCTGCATCTGTGTATTTTAACCTCCAGCTCCCTTGCCTGAAGCTCACGAACTGGGTAATAGCGCACAGAGAGCAGACATGGGGGCGCGGTGCGCGGTATTTGGAGGTCCCCACCAAGATATCGGGAACTAGGGAACGCTGAGAGGTCGCCCTCAGAAGGTGAGGGTAGATTGGGGTGTGTGTTAATCCTGACGTCCTTCGCTCGGTTTGGCAGCAAGTGGAAGTCAGCCGAGAAAGAGGGATAAACGAACAGGGTCGTCCCCGGCCGGAGGGGACGTAGGTATTGGGAAAAAAGAATGTATATAGCTTAAAAAGATAAATGTGAGCCAGGCGGTGGTGGCGCACGCCTTTAATCCCAGCACTTGGGAGGCAGAGGCAGGCGGATCTCTATGAGTTCGAGGCCAGCCTGGTCTACAAGAGCTAGTTCCAGGACAGGAACCAAAAGCTATGGAGAAACCCTGTCTCGAAAATCCAAAAGAAAAAAGAAAAAGAAAAATGTGTACAGATGTATGATATGTTGATTGTGTTGTCTTTTGTGTTCTGGACTGGAGAAAGACATTTGATTCTAGGAACTGCTAAGAAAGGTATTTTGACTTCAGAATTTGGATCAAAGGATATCATGCTTTGGAAAAGAGTTTCTTTTGTTTTCACAGAGGATGAGACCTGTGGATTGCTTTTAATATGGTATGATAGACCACGCCCTCCTGGTTGCAGCATTGGAGAGTGGCGAGTGCAGGCTGCCCAGTGGCACCAGAAACTGACAGTGCAGCTCGTCCAGCTTCCTGCTGACGATGCAGAATCGTTCGTGACCCTGACACGAACATATTCCCCTCATCTCCGGCCGGAGAGGTGAGGAAAGGAAGCCAGGGCCCTTCAGCAGTTGCAGAGCAGCAAGCCTGATTTCCTGAGTTCTGCTCCACCCTTCAGTGGTTACAGAGCAGCAAGCCTGCTTCCCTGAGTTCCCCTCCACTCCATGCACCAGTTTGGACCCAGAACGAATGCAGCTAGGACTAGAAGGTAGCTGCAGAGCTTTGCTAGGTGACTGTGGTGGAAGGCACATTGCCTCAGCCCAGTCGGTGCCTAGCCTGGCGGATGCCACAGCAGTGCCAGGAGCATCAGCAAATGCAACAACAAGTGCTGGAGCTGAGACAAACTGGACCCCACTGGGCTGCCCAAGAACGCAGCCGCTGGGCAAGGAAAAGGCAGTAGCAGTTCCAGGCTCTGCACACCGAGTCTGCGGCAGAGCGAATTTAAATCAAGAGACAGTCTGCCCTAGTGTAGGAGCAGGTAGACTTATGGCTAGTACAACAAATATCTTGTTCATTATTTCATTTGTATATTGCTAATGCCTCTTATGTGGTGAAACAACTCGATGGTTACTTGAATAACCCTTGAAATGTTACAATTAGCACACCAGATTGTAACTGTTTTAGCCAAAGGGTTCCTTAGCAGAAGCAGGATCAGCTGGGCTGCGAGGGAAGCCAAAGAGGTGCACGAGCAAGCGAGGTGTCTTCCATGCACTCAGCTGACAAGAATGAATGTGCCACGGGGGTATGGCAGCTGGGGTATGTTATTTAGGGGACTGCTGAAGGAGCAGTGGTTTCTGACTGCTCCTGGGGTCATGGCAAAGCCACTCCTAAAAGTCCCGAGTCTGATATGGTCACACACCTCTGTTCACTTGAGGGGAAGAGGGTGTGTGGGAAATAGTATGAGGAACCAACAGTCTCTGGGATACTTGAATCTACCTGTCTTACAGGCTTAAGTTGCTCTCTTGTGTTCCCCAAAAGCCAGTATTCTCCTGAGGAGATGCTGTCACTCTCTCCTGACTACAGGTTCAATCAAAGTGACCAAAAGGCTGTGTGGTCAGGAGGGTCTTATGTTTTATAAAAAAAATAGGGGGAGATGTTGGGAGCAGTGAGACCCCAGATTCTGAATTTCTTGTAATCACCTGATGTGAGTACCTACAGCTGCTCTGAGCACGAGACCTTCAGGAGTTCCTGATGGCAGGAGAGTGGTTTCTGGTGGGTTTGGCTGGGGCGTGGCTATCACTATATAATCTGCCCCTGAACACAATAAAGGGGGCATTCTTGGGGAATTCAAGGATGACCCGTGTCGCTGTCTCTGTGTATTTAAACCTCCAGCTCCCTTGCCCGAAGCTCACGAACTGGGTGCCAGCGCACCGAGCGCAGACACGGGGGGCGCAGTGAGCGGCAAATCAGAAATCTGAAATCAAGAATTAACCCAACTGCAAACCCCAGGTAGTTATCTTATTTAAGTCTTTTTTTCTCTAAATCAGACAGGTGTAGGGAAAAAGGAAACAAAAAAATGGGTTGACTGTCATTTTCAACTAGCAAAAGAGGCAGTTTCGGAAATACTAAAGACGCCCAAATGTCTTCAGGTCTTTTAATCTTTTTAAAAGGCTGCAAAATTCTAGAGCCGAGTTCATTTTATTACCCCTGTTCCTCCCCGACCACGCTAGCTACGTCCTTGAAAGAAAAGACCTGTCACGCCACGTCTCCTCCACGGCACAAAAGGAATAAAAACAGTGAAGGAGGACACTGTAGAATCGCCAAGCCTTCTACGTGCAGCCCTTGTAGAAGCCGTCTGGCCCCTGAGCCGATCCCTGCCTCCTGTTTGCCAACGTTTTACTCCCGCCTTTTTCCTGGGATCACGCCACATCCTCTCCCGCTATCCCCGGCCTCTTCTCGTCAGATTTGCTGAGGACCGTGTCCGTCCACAGAGCCCGCCTCCCGGAGTCGGTTTCACCCAATCAGAGCTCAGGCAGGAAGTTGACCAGCCCTCCTGACCCTCAACTTCCTGGGACTTAGCTCCGCCTCCACACGTGACTCTCTCCCCCCTGCCCATCTCTCTCAAAGGAAGACGCCAGAGAAGCCCCGCCCCACGCTCGCTGATTGGCTGCTATTTGCATGGTCTCCTAGGTGACAGGAACGCGGTAGCCTGGCAGGGGAGTTCTGGTGCGCCTGCGCACTAGCAAGATCGGGGGTGCCACTGGAGCCTGGAAATGAAGGTAAATAACTTACAAAAGCCAGCGGGGTGAGAAGACTCGGCCGCCGCTGGTTTCCTCAGCTCTCGCAGCGCGACTCTGAGTAGTTTGTGTCCCCGTCCCTCCGCGGGAGTGCTGAGGGGTGGAGGAATGCGCCCCGGGAGCGGGAGGGAGGGAGGGGGTTGTAGGGATGAGGGGAAAGGACGTTCTGAAAGCAGGCGGAGACAGAGGCCTGTGCCCTCCGGAACCCACTAGAAGCCTGGAGCTGAGGATGCCCGAACTTCTCAGCGCTGGGGACGGGTCGCCGTGGAGGTGACCCTGTGCCTCAAGCTGCCTCATTTCAGTGGCTCAGCACCGGCAAGCCAAGCCACTGGCCCAGAGCCCTAGAGAGAATGAAAAGTCTCCAAAACTGTAATCAAAAATTGCTTCGCCTGTGACCCATCCAGTGTACAAATTGCTGGTCGCTAACACATGGCGGAGAAATCTAAATCTGTACACTTGTGTGCGTCGTCCTCTGCACGAAGGTTTTCTACGATCGGATTTGTTGCGAATCCCACAGCTGCAGCTTCTTTGCTCCTCTGATTTTCCTCAGAGATACCTACCCTGCCCTGCTCTGGCAAAGAAATGGAAAAGCCGATCTGAAATTGGTTTTCGCTTTCCTAAAGCTTCACGGTGGCTTTTGTGTCAGTTGGATTGGCAGATAATTCTGCATGATTCGCTTCAGATGTGATTCACTTTCCAATATGATGTATCAGATAGGTAGAAATTCTTTATAGCTGAGAATCTTCGCTTGAGAGTTATAGCGAGTTGCTGTAATGCCTATACCCAATACATAAGAAGCAAACCTTTGGGTTTCTGGTTGGAAAGCTGTAATTTTCATTTCTAAGTTGTACTAGAGTGGCTATAGAGCTCTGGAAGAAAACTAACCTGTAAGAACACAGCCCAAGGCAGATCTGCCATGAAGGGAATAAAATAAGGTTTGCTGACAATGTCGTCACACAGTTGCAGGAGTAAGATGTTGTTAAATACGTGTGCGTGTCCATGCTGGACAACCTGTATTTGCTTGGAATCATAGCACATCTCTACTTTTGATAGCCCGGGACACTGGCTTTCAGGAGGTGGATACAGAATGTGTTCAGAAAGCATTGGAGGAGTTGTGTTGCCACTCAGCCCCAAGTCCTCTGCAGTGGTATAGAAACTGCATCTACCTAGATAAGGGTGGCCTTTTAAATCTGATATTTTTCATGTAGAATCATGTTCCCAATTAGTCTAGATTTGAAGTCTGATATAAGAATAATATAAATCAATGAAATTTCAAATTTCTAACTTTTAGCAACTATAAGGTTGTTAAAGAAACAGATAAATTTGTGATAATGTTTTGTTTTGATGAGTATCTCCAAAATTTATTTCAACATGTAATCAGCAAAAACATTATCCATGAAGCCAGCATTGTTGTCCACACCTTGGGGAGGCAGAGGCAGGTTGACTTCTGTGAGCTGTTACACAGAGAAACCCTGTCTCAAAAAGACCAAGAAAAGAAAAAGAAAGGAAGAGATAGGTATAATAGTGGGTAAAAGAAGATAATTTAAAGGGATTGTAAGCATTTTAGATAGGTCTGTTGTAATCATCCAAGACTTATAAATAGTAATTTTGTTAAATTTAATCCCCCAAATATGGGTCACAATTAAGAAACTCATGTTTAAATTCCTTTGGTGTGCATAAAGCACTGTGATGCGTTTTCTTAAAGTTAATGATTGGAAACATTTAAAAATGTTCTCACATGGCACAGAGCTTTAACACCAGCATTTGGGAAGCAGAGAGAGGCAGGTGAGTCTTTGTGAGTGTGAGGGCAGCCTGCAGCAAGAGCTACAGATGAAGACCGTCTCAAAAGAGCTACAGATGAAGACCGTTTGGTTTTGGTTTTTTGAGACAGGGTTTTTCTGTGTAACAGTCTTAACTGTCCTGGAACTAGCTCTTGTAGACCAGACTGGCCTCAAACTCACATAGATCCACCTGCCTCTGCCTCCCTAAGTGCTGTGTTAAAGGCGTGCGCCACCAGCACCCAGCTTCTCTTTTATGTTGAGTCGCATTTCTGTTGCTGTGATAGACTTACCTGAGAGAAAGAATTGAGTGGATCAAGGCTTATTTCATCGTACAGGTCCAGCTTACAGCCCACTAGGCACAGGAGGCACGGTGGCAGGAAATTGAGCAGCCAGGCATATCCATCTTCAGTCAAAAGTAGAGAGCAGTAGATCCAAGCATGCCCACTTGCTTGTTCTCAGTCATTTCTCTTCTACAGTTCAGTCAGGCCAACCCCGTGGAGACAGGCCCTCATTGAGACCCCTTTTCCAGATGACACTAGGTTGTGCCAACAATTAAAGCTATCAAAAAAAACCATTCTGCTGCACAAACTATTTGTGTTTGATTGGTTGATTATGTTTTGCTTATTTTATTGGTTTTTTTTTTTTTTGGTTTGTTTTGAGACAGGGTCTCACACTGTATCCCTGGCTGGCCTGTAAGTCACTTTGTAAACCAGGTTGGCCTCACACTGATAGAGATCTCTCTGTCTGCCAAGTGCTGGGATTAAAGGTGTATGCCACCATACCTGGCTCTCATTGTTATTTTTTTTTTAATAAACACCATCATTCATTCTGTAGCTTACATATCTGCATGATTAAGTTTTGACATATTTTCTGACCAATTCATTCATAATTGTTTTGAAAATGTAAAAATTGTGTTTCTTTTTTAGCGTGTTTTCTCCCTGCTGGAAAAGACATGGCTTGGTGCACCAATACAGTTTGCCTGGCAAAAATCATCTGGAAACTTCCTTGCAGTAACAGGGTAAGAAAAGAGTGAATATTTTAAATAATGGTTGTGTGCACATGTATCCACACCTAACCCGTGCCCGTACTGTCTCTTTAGTGTAAATTCTGGTTGAAATAAATCTTCAGTCCCATTAACATTACAGTTTACAGAATCTCTTCCTTGATCACAACTTTTAAAAGTACAAATTTAAAAACTACCATGAAAGAACATTGAAGTCAACTGATATAGATCCTAATTTTTTAGATAAATAAGAGAAATAATTAAATTTTATATTCTACTTGCTTTCAGAGCTGACTGTATTGTTAAAATCTTTGATCGCCATGGCCAAAAAAGAAGTGAAATTAGCTTACCTGGGTAAGTACAGGGGTGGATCAAAAGCTGTTTGTCGTCTATAAGACAGAAAAAAGAAAAAGACTGCTGTCTTAAAATTAAATCAAATGAGTTGCCCGTCTCCTCTTTTGTTTTCTCTAAACGGGATTTTTCTTTATGCTAAATTAGCAAAGCATGTGTGTGGCACTTGAATTAGAGTTTATATCTATGTTCATAAATATTCACAGGGACGTTTTATGTGAGCAGGATAAGTGAGTCCAAAATAACATTTCTCGGGCTGGGGATGATGGCTTGGTGGCTAAAGCACTTGCCACACAAGCATGGGGACTAGAGTTCAGATCCTGAGAACACATAGAATGCCAGGACAAGGGAAGACTCACCTGTAATGCCAGCCTTGGAAAACGAAGACTGGATTGACCCCTAGTGCAGGCTGGCTGTAGACTAGCCATGTAGGCGAACTCTGGGTTTGACTAAGAGGCCCTGCCTCCATAAATAAGGAAGAAGAGTGATTGAGGATGGTTTCCAGCATGAACCTGAAGCCTCCACACGCACACACACATGTGTTCCCTTACACATGAAAACATGCATATACATACAAACACCATACACATGAAAATTATAAAATAAGGATTTTCCCATTAGGAAGACACAACCTGTATTTCCTTTGGTAATTCCTCTTCAGTAAGTCACTGGAGAACAGTTACTTCGTGCATTCTTAGAGAATGAAGATGCCTTCCCCTTTCAGGATCCCATTCTAAGGCATGGGTAGACCGGGTGCTATGAATGGTGCAGTGTTCTCTACTCTGGCTCCCATTGGAGACGCCCTGGCCTCAGTAGACGCGTGCTGCTGTGCTTTTCCATGCATGACTGCTGTCCAGTTTGTTGATGACTTTTCCAGGCCCCATTGTTTGCGTGTCTTGGCCCGGCCTCTCTCACCTGGTCTGTCCCATGCTTCTGAGGCTAGCGTTTTTTGCCATCTCCCGCACTCTTCGTTGTTGCTTCTGATTGCTGTATTTTAGGGAATGAGATGAAAATAGTCGCCCAGTGATTATGCCTAAAGAAGGCGCTCAGTAGAAAGCTGCTTTGAGTAAATTGTGTGAGTTTAATTGCCCAGTCTCGGTGACACCTGTTTTGGTTGCATAAAGATCTCATCTGAATTCTGCTGCTGGGTTCATAATTAGATTTGACCAAAAAGAATCTCCAGACAAATAAAATGCTGTCTAATTGTCAGTCTTTAATTGGCAAGTGATTTTATCAACAATTTGAAAATTTTCCTCTTCTATGCTCCCAAAGTTTCTGAGACCATTAAAGGATATTAGGGTCCCCAAACACATCTTAACTGTTTGATGAATAAAATAATTGCCAAATAAAGTATGTTTTAGTCACTACCCAGGAGCAAAGAATATCCAAAATGAAAAATAGCATTATATCAATGAAGTCTATTTTTTTATGTTTTTTTAAAGACTTATTTATTATGTATACAGTGGTCTTCCTGCATGTATGCCTTCATGCCAGAAGAGGGCACCAGATCTCATTACTGCTGGTTGTGAGCCACCATGTGGTTGCTGGGAATTGAACTCAGGATCTCTGGAAAAGCAGTCAGTGCTCTTAACCCCTGAGCCATCTATCCAGCCCAAGAAGTCTATTTTTTGAGATTGGAGAAATTATAAAGTTAAAAACATTGTATCTATGCATTATATATTTTACACACATATATGATTTTCTTTTGATTTTGTTTTTGAGATAGGATTCCCTATAGCAAGACTTGGCTTTGAACTCAGTATGTAGCTGAGGATGACCTTGAACTCCTGATCGATTCCCAGCACCCACATGGTGGCTCATGACCATCTACAATGGGATCTGATGCCCTCTTCTGACACTCAGGTGTACATGCGGAGTACTCATACATAAAGTTTAAAAAAATATTTTAAAATAAAAAAGGCTCCCAAAGGAAGTGGCACTATTAAGAGTTGTGGCCTTGTTGGAGGAAATGTGTTAGTGTGGGGGTGGGCTTTGAGTTCTGTGCTCAAGCTACTCCAGTGTCACAGTTCACTACTTATTGTCTTCTGATCAAGATGCAGCCAGCACTGTGTCTGCCTGCATGCCACCATGCTCCCCACCATGATGATAATGGACGGAACCTCTGAACTGTAAGCCACCATCACAATTAAATGACTTTATAAGAGTTACTGTGGTCATAGTGTCTTTTTGCAGCAATAGAAACCCTAACTAAGACAATTGGTGTCTTAGTTAGGGTTACTATTGCACTGATAAAACACCATGACCAAAAGCAGGTTGGGGAGGAAAGGGTATGTTGGGCTTACACTTCTATGTCATTGTTGATTATGAAAGGAAGTCAGGACAGGAACTCAAACAGGGAAGGAACCTGAAGGCAGGATCTGATGCAGAGACCCTAGAGAAGGACTTCTTACTGGCTCGCTCCTTGCTCAGTCTGCTTTCTTATAGAACCCAGGACACCAACCCAGGGACAGCACCGCCCACACAATGGGCTGGGCCTTCCCCATCAATCCTAATTACGGAAATGCTCTATAGGCTGTCCCACAGACAATCTTGCTGCAAATGGGCTGCACTTTCACCAACCACCTCTTACAGCCTCCCTTGATGGTGCCGAGCCTCAACTTCTTTTCACGACTCCTTCAATCCTGGGCCTTCAGTTGCTACAGAAGCTGCAACTTCACCAATGGCCTCTTCTGACCTCTCCCAGTGCCAAACCTCAGCTGCTCTCCATGACCCCTGCATGCACTCAAAACCAGCACCACCTGGGTGACTCTTAAACTACCAAGTTCAGCTGCCAACATGAGGTACAACCTTGGCTGCCTCTGGAACACAGCTTCTGTGTGCCGACTCTCAGGAAACACAGAATATTTCACCTCAGTGATGTCGGTCTCAATCACTGCTAGTTTCTCAGCTCTAGCTAAGCATTGATTATCCCAGAAGAGCAAGGTTTCTCTTTGTGGTTCTGATAGTTGTAAATCATGGCTAATTCAAAATATGCAGTGATCCTGATAGTCTTTGAATGACTCTCAAACTTCCCTCCGAACTTCATAAACTAGGCCTCCACCCTCTGTATTTCTCTTAAAATTGTATTTTCTACACTCTCCCAGAACAGCTCACCAAGCTTTGAAGACTCCATGGGTTTTCTAGCCCAAAGGGCCAAAGTCCTTCCCCAAACAATCTGGTTGGGTCTGTCGCAGCAGTACCTCGCTGTCCTGCTGCCGTCTTCTGTCTTAGTTAGGGTTACTATTCCTGTGATGAAACACCATGACCACAAAGCAGGTTTGGGAGGAAAGGGTTTATTTGGCTGACACTTTCATATCATAGCCCATCCTTGAAGGAAGTCAGGACAGGAACTCAAACAGGGCAGCTTGCTGGCTTTCTCATCCTTTCTTACAGACCCCAGGATCATCAGCCCAGGGGTGGCCTCACCCACAATGGGCTGGGGGCTGGGCCCTCCCACATCAATCACTAATTAAGAAAATGCCCTATAGACTTTTTCTCATGGAGCCATTTTTCTCAACTGAGACTCTCTCCTCTGCTGACTCTAGCTTGTGTCAAGCTGACATAGAACTAGCTAGCACACCAACCTTGATCTTCTTTGTTTTACCTACCTATCTAGTAGAATTGCATTTTTATAGTGCTTTTTTGCTTTAAAAATATGAAACAACCTTTCACTACATAATGAAATGCATTACTTTGTATGTTAACTTTAAAAAACCTAAAAAACTTGTCTTAGAAAATTACCTACTACAGGGCTGAGGATACAGCTTAGTGGTAGAGCATTTGGTTGACATAATGGAGGCCCTAGAATCAAGCCCTAGTAGCACCAATAAATAAATAATAGATATCTATCAAATTGGTACACATCTACAATTTCAGTTCTCAGGAGGCAGAAGCAGGAGGATCACTGCAAGTTTTAGTCCAGGCTGGTCTACATGTGAGTCCAAACTAGACAGAGCTACATAAGAAGACCCTTGTCAAAAAAGAAGGAAAGAAGAAAAGGAAAGAAGGAAGGGGGAAGGAAGGAAAGAAGGAACATATTTTAAAAGCTACCCATTAGTTCTTATTTTTAATTCATTTGTAGAAATGCTTGATGAATTTATATTCCTGGAAGATGATGTTTGTATAGGACTCAGGAAAACCTGATAATTTGTTACATGCAGTTTTCTTTAGCATAGTGCACGGAAGTGGTACTAGAATACAACTTCGACATTTCTCCATCCCAGCCAGGCGGTGGTGGCGCACGCCTTTAATCTCAGCACTGGGGAGGCAGAGCAAAGCTACAGAGAAACCCTGTCTTGAAAAACCAAAAGAAAAAAATTTCCACTTCTTCAACACAAAAACAAAAACAGAAATATTGAGATTAGTCTTGTATTGCTAGTGGATATCAGGTTGAATTTCTCATTTTAGGACGTTCATGTCCTAGTAAAAGTATTGAGTGGTCTTGTTGGAGGCAGAAGTCATTAGATAGGTATTTGTTTCTTCTCTCTGACTTTTGAGAAGTGGGCAGTAATGATTTTCTCTTTTCTAAAAGCAACTGTGTTGCCATGGATTGGGATAAAGATGGGGATATCCTGGCGGCGATTGCTGAGAAGTCTAGTTGCATTTACCTGTGGGATGCCAACACAAACAAGACCAGCCAGCTAGACAATGGCATGAGGTAAGGATAACTCTGTTGTTATTTAAGTGATATATAAAGTACTAAATGACAAAATACTTTTATTATTTGTATCATTTTTATTAATGTCAGTAATTATACTTATTATTGGGATATAATATGACATTTTTAATAGATGCACACAATGTGTATTGGCCATATCAGTGTAATTATCATTTCCTAACTTTGTAGTTATTTTTAAATTTTTCACTGAGTGATGTTGCTGTTGTTGGCTTTTAATTCTTTTTAAAGTTTTCACTGAGAAATATGATCTTTGTTGTCTTGATGCTGATAGTGTTTACTACATTGACTTTGGAGATGCAATGATGGGGGCTTTTTGGTGTTGTGATAGTCACTTTGTTTGGTTGGGTTTTTTTTTTTTTTTTTTTTGATTTTTCGAGACAGGGTTTCTCCGTAGCTTTTTGGTTCCTGTCCTGGAACTAGCTCTTGTAGACCAGGAGGCTGGCCTCAAACTCACAGAGATCCACCTGCCTCTGCCTCCCGAGTGCTGGGATTAAAGGCGTGTGCCACCACCGCCCAGCTTGGTTTGGGTTTTGAAAGATATCATATAGCGCGTGCTGACCTCAAGTTCACTGTGTAGCTAAGGATGACTTTGAACTGCTGATCCTCCTGCCCCTACCTCCTAAATGCTGGGATTAGAAGCCTGTACCACCATGTCTTTCTTGAGTAATTTTCTTAGGAAGGAAAATATCATTCCTTTTATGGCTACTTTATGTAATCCTTCCGTTAATTAGAATAAAGATGTCTATACCAGGTGTGGTGGCACACTCCTTTCATCCTAGCACTCAGAAAGCAGAAGCATGTGAATCTCTGTGAGTTTGAGGCCAGCCTGGTCTACATAGCAAGTTCAGGACAGACAAGACTAGAGAGAGACCCTGTTTTGAAACAAAACCAAAAAAGAATAAAGATGCTATGGTTGTGAAGTAGCTTCTTTTGAAAGTCTTTTGGTAAACATATCAAAATGATGATGAGAAAAAATTGATATGGGAAAATCTGGAGGTGAGATGACTGCAGTGTCGCACAATAAAAGACCATACCTCAAATAAGTGGACAGCAAGGACACCATGGGTGTCCTCTCACCTCCTCGTGTCTCCCGAAAGAAGAATGCAGTCTTTTCAGTTGGCATTCATTTGTTTGTTTTGTGTAGGAGTATGGACGTGTGTATGTGTGCATGACTGTGTGCATGTGTGCATGACTGTGTGCATGACTGTGTGCGTGTGTGCATGACTGTGCATGACTGTGCATGTGTGCATGGCTGTATATATGTGTGCATGACTGTGTGCAAGCATTTGTGTGTGGACCCAGGGATTGAACTTGGGCCATCAGACTTGGTAGCAAGTGTATTCACCAGCTGTGCCATCTAGCCAGCCTCTGATATTAATTCTTAACTAAATTTTACTTTATTATCATATGTATTTATTATAACTATGATATTATTGTTACTGTTAACTTTATTCATCAGTTATTTCAGCTAACTTTTCATATACTTCATTAATATTTCACCTCAAATATTGTATGTCACCTCATCATAATGTATGACCTTTCACAGATTCAACTTCCATCAACTGCACTAAGAATTTGGTGCTCTGATTCCAGGTTTAGCCAGAGAGAGTCTCCTCCAGATTAACCTTTGTCCTTACTCAATGTTCTGAAGACAGAAGCACGCTCTATCTGTGGTGCTCAAGAATCACCTAGGAGAGTCAGTAACATAGATAGCTAGATCCACCCCCTGAGTTTCTACTGTGTAGGTCTGAGATGGGAGCTGGTAAGTGACATTTCCAGTACATCCTTGGGATGCTGCTGCCGCCTCTGAGATAACTTTTGAGAACTGTTATTTTGGACCCACTGTGATTTCTTCCCTCAGTCTCCAAAGAGTTCTCATGCCCTTTTGTAGAGAGTCATAGAATAGGCAGCCCGTGAGTCCTAGAATATATGCAGGAACTGGGAGCTGGCCAGAAGGCCCTGGGGTGATGAGCCGAGTTTGATCCCTGGGACGGCCATGGTGGAAGGAGAGAACCAAGTCCTACAAGCAGTCCTTTAGCTGTGGTGTCGTTCCCACACACGCAAATAAATAAATGTGATTTAGGAAAAAACCTTTAGACAAAAGTGCTTTCTGATTCTGAACAACTTTGTAATAGTGATGGAGCAACAAACAATCCTTTTTCCTTCTCTTTTTTTGCTGTAGCTAGGAATTGACCCAAGGTTTTGTTTCCAGTGCTCTACCACTGAAATATATGCTCAGCCAAGATACATCCTTAAGGTTATGAATTCTCAACACTTCCTCTGCTTTCATTTGTCATGTCAAGGAGAACTCCTTGTCCCCCTCGTGTGTGTGTGCAGTGCCTTTATATGTGTGCCTGTGGAGACCGGGGCTGACATGGGGAGCCTTCCTGGGTCACTCTCCGCCTTATTCACTGAACCCAGACTTTACCAACATGGGTAGTCTAGACAGCTTGCTCCGCAGATCCCCCCTCTGTCTTACAAGCACTAAAACTACAGGCTGGCCCGCCAGGCATTTGCATGGATTCTGGGGATCCAAACTCTGCTTCCTCACACTTGTGCACCAAGCGCTGTATCTACCAAGCCGTCTTCCTAGACCTCAAAAGCTACCTTTTAAAAAGTGCATCTAGCTGTAGAGGCGTTCACAGGAACGGTGAAGACGGTGCCAGTAAATGAGGTAGACTAAAGTTTCATGCAATAGCCAACTTCACTCAGAGCACCAGACAATTTATTCTCTGAGGGTTAAGTAGAGGCACGTGAGTAAAGTGTACAATCACAAGGGCAAGACACACGTGGCCGACAGGCTGAAGATGGAAGACAAATCCCATGTGGTAAAACATGGTTTTCTGTAGAGGCAGATAAACAAATAACAATAGCCAGCTGTAGTGAAGAATCTGAAGTGAACTGTCTCCTTCCGGGTCCACAAAACCAAGAGTCACTCCGTGTTTTGAAGAAACTGAGACCATAAGGCTCTTGTCCTGTTTTCTTGGAGGGTTCTCACAAGCACTCAGAATTCTCCTCACTCAATTCTTGGACCGTGGTCTGGCAATTTGATTGTCCATTAATATTTTTTACCATAGTTATAGTTAAAATCATCATCAGTAACACAAATCAGCCATGAATTTGAGGTTCTATAAGAACTAAATTGGGGTCCATATCCATAATTTATTAGTATTTTGACTCTTAACTGCTGCCAAGATGATTTTGTACTGTCTCCAATTTTTCTTTTAAAATTTTAATTTTATTTTATGTGTATGGGCTTGCCAGCATGCATGTCTGTACTACATGTACTCCGGGTGCCTTCAGAGGCCAGCAAGAGGGTGTTGGATCTCCTGGAACTGATGTTACAGACAGTTGTAAGCTACCATGTGGGTGCTGGGAATTAAACCTGGGTCCAGCCAGTGCTCTTAGTCTCTGAACCATCTCTCTGTTGCCTCCAAATTCTTGTAGCACTTAGTCTTCATCTAAAAACTATAAGCTGTATGGGTTTTTTGATTGTTCGTTTGTTTTCTTGAGACAGTCTTACTATGTAGCTATAGGCAGCCTCGAACTCACAGAGATCTGTCTATCTCTGCCTCCTGAGTGCTGGGATTACAGCTAAAAGCCCATGAGCTATACTGTTGTACTTCAGCTTCTAAGCAGAGGGTAAAGTTATACATGAAGTATGAGAGGATTATGATTGTGAACTGTTCTGTAATATGTGTCTTAATATTACAGGGATCAAATGTCCTTCCTTCTTTGGTCAAAAATTGGAAGTTTCCTGGCGGTTGGGACCATTAAAGGAAATTTGCTCATTTATAATCATCAGACATCTCGAAAGATTCCTGTTCTCGGTAGGTTCTGGCAGAAGCACTCTACGTGTTTGAGACGCTTTCTCTGTAGAGAAAGGCTTCCCTGGTCCATCCTAGACTGCTGACCTTGAAGGCTCCTCCCTGCTTGCTAAGAACTGAAACATTCGGTGATTGCGTATAGGACCCACGCTGCCAATTCTTACCCCACTTTTTTTCCAAACACCAGTTGGTCTATGAGGAGTTTGCCTCAGAATGTATGGCCCATTTGACCTTGCATGAAGTACTCTGTTCGCTTGGCCTCGGCCCCTTGAATACCTTTGAAGGTTACCCTTTCCGCTGTAGCCTCACACTGGTGAGTGGGTGATAGAATGAGCAGGGCTAAGGGCAGGCATGTGGCCAGAGAAAGCATCCCTGCTGCTCTAGGGAGGCGGCGAGCGCTGGAGATAGCGACACCTACAGGACATGTCAGAAAGTATATGTGAGAAAGAGCAGTGAGTCATTTCAAATGATTTTCACAGATATCTCCTCAGTATTGATTTTATTTTTAATAATGAGAGATAAATAGAAGCATCATTAATCTATTTGAAAGACCAAACTAAAATTTCCTCCCAGATACAAAAGTCAACTTTTTCCATATAAATTTATTTGTTTGTTTATTGTTTTTTTTTTTTTCAAGACAGGGTTTCTTTGTGTAGCCCTGGCTGTCCTGGAACTCGCTCTGTAGACCAGGCTGACTTTGAACTCAGATCTGCCTACCTCTGCCTCCCAAGTGCTAAGATTAAGGTGTCCGCCACCACTGCGCAGCGCCATATAAATTCCTGTATGACTCCAGTAGGCATTTTGTTCCCCGCTTTATCTCTGAGCATGTCCTCCAGTACACTTATAAGCCCCAGAGGTTTTGATACTGGATGCACATGGAAATAGTATGTTATAGCATGATCTCTCATATCAGGCTACCGTATGAACATGATGTTGCTGTGATCTTAGTATTTAATATGAATATGATTCTGCCCACATTCTTGCTTAATAACCATATAAAATGTACCTGAAAGATTCTAATTAATTACCCATCTTAGTGCCTTTGGATAAATATACCATTGCTTCTCTCAAACTTGGTTGGGATTGTGGCTCAGCTCTGTTTACTCTTAGCTTTTTTTAGAGATTTATTTTCTATAGGTATTGATTTCTGTGCACATGAATGTAGATGCCTATGGAGTCTAGAAGTATTGGACCCCTGGAGCTGAAGATACAGGTGTTTGTGAGCCACCTGATGTGGGTGCTGGGAATTGAACCTGGGTCCTCTGGAAGAGCGCAAGTGCTCTTAACCACTGGGCCATCTCTCCAGCCATTCTTCTTAACTGTCTTAAAATCAGGTCACCCCGCTCACAGCTGCTTGATCCACCAGCACTGTTAGAAATCAAATCTGCATCTCGTGGTGTACATTTCCTTTGACTCGACTAGATGCTGGCATTTCTTGCTTCACGGGTTTCTGATATACAGAAATGTCATAATGATAGTTTAATAATGCCAGTCTCCCATTTCAGTCACCAGAGTGCTATAAGTAGGTCAGGTAGTTCTATTAGCTGTTCCTACTGATGCCACGCTTAGCCTGGGTTTCGAGCAGTGTGACAGTGTATAAGAAAAAGGAAGGTTTCTTCCCCTCTCCTTGGTAAAGAAAGGAGTTTATGGACAGGTGGCACAGCAGGTAAAGGCACCTGCAGCCAAGCCTAACAACCTGAGTTCAGTTCCTGTAACCCATGCAGTAAGGGAGAGAGTCACCTCCCAAAGATTGTCCTTTGACCTCCATATGTGTGCTGTTGTGGAAAACACATGCACATATGCACACAACAGAAGGATGGATGGGTGGGTGGGTGGGTGGGTGGGTGGGTGGGTGGGTGGGTGGATGGATGGATAGATAGACAGACAGACATATGTGATTTTGAAAGGTTTTTGTCTTTAGCATCTTTCGGCCTCTCTTCATACAACCCTTTCCCACCCTGATATAGCTGAACCACCTGAGTTCTTTAGTCTGTGATCAACGTGATCTCTCCATCTATAGGCAGGCTCTTCTCTAAATGTGCCCTTCGCTTTTGTGCCCTGCCCTCCTGACTCGAAATGCTCTCTGTGACCTGAGAACTCCTGAATCTGTATCTCTTCAACCCATGGGCTAGACTCACACATGAAGTTCTCACTCTGCATCCTCAGTGCGAGACCCATGTGCACTGCAGATCTAACACCCCCCAAGCCCTCTTGATGGACCAGAAAGTGTCTTAGGTATTCCGTCCAGTCATGCCCAGGTTGCAATCCTGGCTACTGTCATGAGACAGCCTCCTGTTTTCTGTCCAATTTCCTGTATTCTCAACATAATTTGTCTCCTTGTGCCCTGCTGTAGTGCACAGGTGCCCTCTGTGTGCTCACGGGCACGCGTCCTTAGGTCCAACCATCCACAGTGGGAAAATATTCAGGAAACTGAGCACACACAGACATCTGTCTCCTACTGTTCTGTAGTGGTGTGATACAGTAGTGAGGGGATCCCCTTCTTAACACAGTCTCACTAGGGAGCACTCACACTTGTACCCCATTGTTAACATAGATTATACTGTAGTTATCATGGTAACCCTAGTGTTACTGTAGATTATACTGTAGTTATCATAGTAACCCTAGTGTTACTGTAAATTATACTGTAGTTTTCATGGTTAACCCCAGTGTTACTGTAGATTATACTGTAGTTATTGTGGTCACCCCAGTGTTACCTTAGGTTATACTGTAGTTATGTGGTCGCCCCAATGTTACCATAAGTTATACTGTAGTTATGTGGTCACCCCAATGTTACCGTAATTATATGTGGTTATTGTGGTCACCCCAGTGTTACCATAGATTATTCTGTAGTTATCATCGTAATCCCAGTGTTACTGTAGATTATACTGTAGTTATCATGGTAACCTCAGTGTTACTGTAGATTATACTGTAGTTATCGTGGTAACCCCAGTATTACTATAGATTTTACTGTAGTTATCGTGGTAACCCCAGTGTTACTGTAGATTTTACTGTAGTTATCGTGGTAACCCCAGTGTTACCATAGATTTTGCTGTAGTTATCATGGTAACCTCAGTATTACTGTAGATTATACTGTAGTTATCATGGTAACCCCAGTGTTACTGTAGATTATACTGTAGTTATGTGGTCACTCCAATGTTACTGTAGATTATATGTGGTTATTGTGGTCACCCCAGTGTTACCATAGATTATTCTGTAGTTATCATCGTAACCCCAGTGTTACTGTAGATTATACTGTAGTTATCATGGTAACCTCAGTGTTACTGTAGATTTTACTGTAGTTATCGTGGTAACCCTAGTGTTACCATAGATTTTGCTGTAGTTATCATGGTAACCTCAGTATTACTGTAGATTATACTGTAGTTATCATGGTAACCCCAGTGTTACCATAGATTATACTGTAGTTATCATAGTAACCCCAGTGTTACTGTAGATTATACTGTAGTTATCATAGTAACCCCAGTGTTACTGTAGATTATACTGTAGTTATCGTGGTATCCCCGGTGTTACCATAGATTTTACTGTAGTTATCATGGTAACCTCAGTGTTACTGTAGATTATACTGTAGTTATCATGAGCAGTTAAAATTGTGAATGATGTTAGCTTATATCAAGGATTTATGAGACCACAGGCTGAATGGTAGCTTTGGGATTAATTTTCTTAAAATATTACCATTGCAAGTTTGGTTCTATGATAAATCAACATAATTTGTAGAGGAAAACATTGTTCTCTGCTGGGGCCTGTGTATATAATCCAGACAAAACGTTATGTGCCATTATCTTAATTTCTAGCTTCGTGATAGAGCATTTGAAATAAGGTTGCCTAGACACCAGGGGCTTGGACGAGAGTAGAATCCCTCGATTGCTCATTCCCATGGCACATAAGATTAGCATCACAAATCTTTTATTCTTTTGAAAAGTCCATGTGTCTGCAAAAATTGTCTCTTTTTCAGGAAAACATACTAAGAAAATCACATGCGGATGTTGGAATACAGAGAATCTTCTTGCTTTGGGTGGTGAGGATAAAATGATTACCGTTAGTAACCAGGAAGGCGACACAATAAGACAGGTAATACATTGTAGTCCCTGCGTGAGAGGTTCATTTTCCCTTGTAATAAACAGCTTCATATCAAGCTAATGTATCAAATTTTAAGTCACACTGGGTGGTGGTGGCTCACGCCTTTAATCCCAGCACTCGGGAAGCAGAAGCAGGTGGATCTCTGCAAGTTTGAGGCCAACCTGGTCTACAGAGCAAGTTCCAGGATAGCCAGAGCTACACAGAGAAACCCTGTCTTGAAAAAAAGCAAAAAAAAAAAAATCACTTTGTGGAATATGCATATAATTTCATATTTTAAAATATATTATTTTATTCTATGTGTATGAGTACCTGCCCACAGTTATGTGTACATACCACATACATGTCTGGTACCCAGAGAAGTCAAAAGAGGGTGTCAAATTTCCTGGATGATGCAAACAACCATATGGTTTGCAACTGAACCTGGGTCCTCTGCAAGAGCAACAAGTGCTCTTAGCTACTGAGCATCTGCCTCTCCACCCGCTCCAGCCCCCAATCTTTCGTTTTAAATGTGAGAAACTTTTGTCTGTTCCCATGCACCCATACACATGCGCAGCACCCAGATACAAACCAACACTCATACTGTCAGACTTGCATGCGCACACCCAAATCCTTTGTTGTGTATTATTAGGAAATTCTTCTTTAAGATGAATATGTTATCTGTTAAAGGAAATATGTTTTCCCCTTTGGTATTAAATGAATTATTAGTTCTGTGGTTTCAGTGAGTATGTTTGTGGTGAAGTTTTATTTTATGCATGTATGCTGATAAATGTTAAGAACCAGAGGATTCTGGACTCAGAATCAAGCTTCTTATTCTATAGCCAATACCTTTTATTGATATGTCAAATCATTTCCAAAGTAATCCTGACAAGATTTCAATTAAGATGGAATTCTACTACTGTTGAAATTTCCCAGGATTGATTTCATCCTCTGAGGATTGTACTAAGGGAACTTGTGTTGCTGGTAGCTACCTAATATCACCAATGGGAACATTATTTTTTGAACTACTGTCTTTACTTTAGTATTGACTGAAACGTTCTTGGAATATCTGCTTAGGCACATGAATAAACCTTGCTTTGTGCCACATCCACACAATTGGGAATGCCGTGTATTCATCAGTTGCTGCTGTATAACAAAACATCTCAAAATGCAGGCGCTTAAAACATCTGTGTTTCGTGGTTATCGACAAGGAATCCAGATGCAGCTGCTTAGGGTGCCTCTGCCTCGGGGCCTCCCACAAGGCTGTTACTAAGTTCACGTGGCCTTTCATGATCAGCTACCAAATCTTGGTACAGCTTGCAAGCTCTATAGCTCTGGGAGATGGTAAAGATAGGTAAAAATTTAGATTATGATCTTTAAACAACAGAAAACAGCCTGAACAAGACAGAGTGCAGACAGAAGTTATAACGCAGGGTAGGAGTGTGGCTCAGAGGTAGAGCACTTACCCAGCATGCGCAAGGCTCTGTGTCAGGCCTGACCAACACCAAATAAGGAAGGAAACCAGTTGTGACTGAATTATAAGTTCCAAAGCAGAAGGACTACAAGAATATGGCAGTCGGAGTATTGTTTTTGCCTCCGGCTTCCTCACGTAACAATAGAGAAGGCGGCTGCTTACATGGCTGCCAGCTCCCTTCCATCTTAGCGCTGCTATTTCCTAGGATGCGTCCCCATCTGCAAGCTGAGAGCTGGTGCCCGGGGTCGTGTCTGCATTCAGCCCCAGGGAAGGACAGAAGAAATTAGTGAAGGAGCTGACCCCAGTGGGCTGTCCTGAGTTAGTCTACCTAGACGACCAGATGCCCCGGGAAAACTTACCTTAGCGGTTAATGCAGTGTCTGTCATTCTGTGCAAGCAAAGCAGCCTGAGCAGAGGTAAGAGGACGGCCTAGTCCAGGCTGCCCAAGCTACTCAAAGTATGCACTGAGATGCAGATTTATAGTGAACAAGGTGGAAGAAGCGAGTTGGTTCTGTGTCTGGGATACTTAGAACAAGTCAAGCAGAAATGCATGCCTCTGCTATGTTGAGGAGAACCATAGCATCACTAGTGTAGATGTTTTTAAAAGAGCTTTTATTCATTATTACCGTGTGCGCATGCGCACACAAGAAAGGCGGTCAGAAGAACTTTGTGGAGTCAGTTCTCCCCTTCCGCCTTTATGTGGGTTCTGGGGATCAGACTCAGGTCATCAGGCGTAGATGCCCAGCACCTTTTATACACTGAGTCATGCCACTGCCTCTAGCTAGTATAGTTTTTAAGATTCTGGCATTCTAAAAGTAGTTTGCTTTGGCATGATTTCTAGAACCCTTCCAATGAGGAGCAGCCTATTCTGGTGCCCCTTAGAAACGGAAAGGTAGGTATACTATATGTGCTTCCATAGGGGACTTCCCAGTCAGGGGTTGTACATATTTGTTCCTTGAATCATGAATGACCTTAGAATACTTTTTCTACAGAGCATCACAAGAGTTCATTACATCTTGCCAGTATTTGCGTACAAGATCATTGTTTCCACTTTCTAACCTTACGAAGTCTCTGTCCAAAGCTAGACATACACTTACGGTGTCACGTGGTAGGCAAAGCACACACTGCAGGTTTCTATCGCTTCATTCGGTGACTCTGTCCTGGTTCAGAGTCACTCCAGTGTCACTCGTGCTTGGCTTGCCCCCGCCCCGTCCTGCTCAGCTTATACATCAGCTGTGGAGTCTCGAGATCGGTTTGGCTGTTTTGTCTTGGTTTTGCAGTTTCAGGGTTTGAACCTAAGGCCCCATGTGTGCGCGGCAAACGCCCTACCACTGAACCATCCCTAGCCTGCTGTTTTTTGCATTTGAGACAGGGCCTCACTCTGTAGCCCAGGCTAGCCTGGGACTCATTATGTAATCCAGGCTTGTTTTAAACACATGACCATACTTCTGCCTCAGCCTCCTGGAAGTTTTAAATTTAATAATTCTACATTTTGTTTTTAGAAAGTACTTGGTAGTTCTTTTAAAATCCTACTTGAAATGTATTCAAAGGTAATGTATACATGGAAAAATAATTCACAGATGATAATGATGAAACTCGTAATTATGGAATGACAAAGCATTGCTGAGACATTGTTGCTCACCTGTCACACTGACAAAATGATATATGTTGTGACCATGTGTTATAAAACTGTTATAAAACTGTAGATAAAAATGATATACCCCTTCGGGGTGGACATTTGAAAAAACTGTCAAAGCTACATAGGCCACAGCAGCCAACCCCTGCCATTGTTAGAGCCTCGCCGGCAAATGCATCTCCTATAGCACAGAAGTATAGTCTGCTGGACTACAGACACTGGCTGAGCAGTGATGAGCACTTGTTCTTCCAGAAGACCCAGGTTCGATTCCAGCACCCATGTGGCAGCTCCCAACCTTTGATAACTCCTGTTTCATCAGCCTCATGTGACCTGTGAGGGCACCAGGTACACATATGGAGCACAGACATACCTGCAAGCCAAAATCATACCCATAAAATATCTAAAATAAAAAGTGCGGTTTACTGAAACATTTAAAAACCTTTATTATTATTTTTTTTAATATTTATTTATTATGTAGACAACATTCTATCTGTGTGTATGCCTGAAGGCCAGAAGAGGGAGCCAGACCTCTTTACAGATGGTTGTGAGCCACCATATGGTTGCTGGGAATTGGAAGAGCAGGCAATGCTCTTAACCACTGAGCCATCTCTCCAGCCCACCTTTATTATTTTTTAGTTTATTTATTTATTTTACATCCCATCCCTTTCTCATTTTTATGAGTAGCCCTGTGTCTCTTTAAAGTGTTTATTATATAATCTGTCTCACTCCCGCTCTCTCGTGATTGTGTTTTAGGGACTTTTGGTGTCTTGTTCCTCAATGAGTACCGTTCTTTTGAACTTTAAGCTCATTTTCTGCAGGGTTTAATCAGACTTGGAGCATTTGGCCCAAGCCTTCAGGGTATGGTAGGCCCGGCTTCTTCCACCTTTCATATAATTTCCCCCCAGAGGAGCTCCCAGACTGCTCGGTGTATATGCCGGAACTGCAGACTCTAGTGAGGATAGGAGAGGAGGGCGTGGGTTACGTTCTTGTGATGAATGTTGGATTTTCTGACCTGGACCACAGCTAAGAAGCAGATCCCCTGCCGCCCTTCTGTCTCCAGCCACACTGGAAGCTGCAGCTTGAGCACACATGCATGCTGCCTTCAGTGTGGTATTTGCTGCTGATCTCTGTAAATCCTCCCTTGAGCTTAACTTTCCATTTAAGAAAAACACACATTCTGTTTCACCCAGAATTTCTAGGTATTTGGCAGTAGAATTTTAAGGTTCATAATCCAAATTTAGTCATAAATAAAAGCAAGCTTTATGGAGCTTTTGTTTGTTAGTTTGGTTGGTTGAGTTTGGTTTTGGGGTGTTTGTTTTTTCAAGACAGGGTTTCTCTGTGTAGCTGTGAAGACTGTTTTGGATCTTGCTCTGTCCAGGCTGGCCTTGAACTCACAGAGATCTGCTTGCCTCTGCCTCCCAAGTGCTATGATTAAATGCTTGCACCACCACCGCCTAGCAAGCTTCATGTTTTATTAATCATCAGAATCACTCTCTAAGGTTTGTTTGAGAGAGGGAAGGTATTCTGAATTGAACCCAGGGCTTCAGTCATGCCATGCTTGGTATGTGTCCTGTCCCCGAGCTCCACCCTGATGAGAGTGACTTGATTGCTGAGTCTGTGCACAGTGATGATGTCTTACCCCCCCCCCTCCAGACACCGGTGAAATCAGAGCCAAGTGACATCAAGTTCTCCACCAGCAAGACCGATGACCGAATTTCTTCTGCTGAGAACACAGTAAGCATTCCAATTCAAGCCCTCACCCAATCATTCTGGGAGTTTTGCCGTGTATCCAGTTCCGTTTTCTTGGCTGGCTCAGACTTTGATAAGTTATGTTTGTTGTTTCTTAACCAAGATAAGCCTCATCTCTCAGACCTCAAAGTTGTGTTTGCCATTGCGAACTTCCTCCATCCCAGCAGATGAGGACGTTTCCTGTTATGGCTACTGTTGCTGTGTCCATTTCTGTGCTAGAGAAAACACAGAGATTCCTTTAAGAATGGAAACAATAAAGCCAGAGGTGATGGCGCATACCTTTAATCCCAGCACTTGGAAGGCAGAGGCAGGGGATCTCGGAGTTTAAAGCCAGCCTGGTCTATAGAGTGAGTTCTAGGACAGCCAGGGCCACACAGAGAAATGGCTGTCTCAAAAACAAAACAAAAAAAATTTAAAAAAAATGGGAAAATGATTTCTATGTGATTTAAGGTTTTTTTCCACATTCCTGATGGTAAACAGATCATAGCTTGTGCTTCTTTAACATGTACAATTTCCTTGCTGTACTATTATATTCTAGAATCCAGATAATTTTCATAATAAACATAAAAATATGTAAGGTAATTTCATCATTTCCTGAAAGGCTATGTTTTGATTTGATGCTGTTGTAGTTAACATTTTGGAATCCAGGAAATATAGCCAAGTATCTTTTTGTTTTGTTTTTGTTTTTTGTTTTTCGAGACAGGGTTTCTCTGTAGCTTTGGAGCCTGTCCTGGAACTAGCTCTTGTAGACCAGGCTGGCCTTGAACTCACAGAGATCCATCTGCCTCTGCCTCCCAAAGTGCTGGGATTAAAGGCATGCGCCACCACCCGTTGCCAACTATCATCTTTAAAATAAGATAAACACTTTTCTCTCCTGGACATAAAGATCACCTCCAGTGAGAATTATAGTTAGTTCTGATTTTGTGTGGGTAACATAGGGATCCTTTTTCAGGCGTACTCACCTGCAGGTGATAGAAAGTAATGGTAGTTAGCTAGCTTACCTGTAGAAGAGCACACCTATAATCCTCCTGGCTGGCTCATGATAAAATAGCCTCTTAGAATGGAAAATTCTGTACTGCAAAAGTGAATTCAGCTGCAGCAGAACTATACCAGGATCACTTTCCTAAAGAGCACAGTAACTGACGAGAGGTGTAGAGAGTTCAAAAGACATCCACAAAGGCATTGTAGTGTAGCTCAGAGGGATACTGAAAATGCATAAAGCCAGAGACCTTGACAGACTCTCCATCATAAATGCTTTTGGCTATTTTTGTTAGATTTTATACTAATGATAGCATTTAGCACATCCAGCTTTGGCTCACTGTGCTCGTATGGGGTTGGCTGTTTGGACTTGCTCGATAGTCTTCTCGTGAAATTCTGAGTAACTCATTCCACGATCTCCTGATCTCTCCTGGCAGATAAGTGCAGTAGTTGGCAAGAAAATGTTGTTTCTTTTTTATCTGAATGAACCAGATAACCCAGTTGATCTGGAGTTTCAACAAGCCTATGGCAACATCGTCTGCTATAGTTGGTATGTACAAAGAACTAATTATAGAAAAAAAAAGCCAGTGTGTTTTCTTACTGATGCTGTTTGCCTGTCTGTAACATTAAATTGTATGTATGGTATTCTCCTCATTGCAACATTGCAGTCTGATTTCACGTGTAACACCACCCAGCATGTTATCTGATACACAGTAGGGCCTCTGAATTATATTCTATCATATTAAGGGTTTTGCCATTTTGCCCTTGATAGTTCATCTCCTTTTTAATCTTGTGATCACTTGGCTGCTGTAGGTATGGTGATGGCTACATCATGATTGGCTTTTCCCGTGGGACATTTCTGGCCATTTCTACTCACTTTCCAGAAGTTGGGCAAGAGATATTTAAGACTCGTGACCATAAGGATAATCTAACCAGCGTGGCCCTGTCCCAGACTCTGAACAAAGCTGCTACATCTGGAGATAACTGGTTAGTTAGAGTCACATATTTCTGGGAATGTAGGGATGTCTTAGGGTTTCTGTTGCTATGAAGAGACATTATGACCATGCCAAGTCTTATAAAGGAAAACACTTAATTGGGGCTGACTTACAGTTTTAGAAGTTTAGCCCATTATCCTCATGGCAGGAAGCATGGCAGCGTGCAGGCAGACGTGGTGCTGGAGAAGGAGCTGAGAGCGCTACATCTTGACCTGCAGGCAGCTGAAGGAGAGTGAGTCCCACACTGAGTGTAGCTTGAGCATCTGAGACTTCAAAGCCAACCCCCAGGGTAACGCACCTCCTCCATCAAGACCACACCTCCTAATAGTTCCAATTTCTCATGGGCCAAGCATTCATACACATGAATCTGTGGGGGCCATTCCTATTCAAACCACCACAGGAGGATACTCAAGAGAATCAACAGAATTTTGTGGTTGGTGTGCATCTGCCATTCACACTTCCTTGGCTTCTTTTTCATGATACAATGAAAAAATTTAAGTCCCCTGTTTCCCTGCTCATATTCAGATGGTCAGCGCTCATAGTCTCTTGATAATGTATAGTGAAATAGAAGACTGTTTAACAAAGAAAACACCTAAAGGTTTCATGCCTCAGAACAGAAGAATAAAATGGAATATGCTAGAAAATCAGTCTAAAACTAAAATGTGAGTTTGGGATTCCATGGACTGAGCATGCTCCATCTGCTGCTCCTGCTGACCCAGCTGTAAACCAGGGCAGGTGTACAGATTGAAGGGCTTTGAAAATTAAGTAATAGCAGGCCAATCACAGGACGAGACCAGAATTCATGTGCCATAGCTCAGCAGGGAGAACCCCATTTGTCTGCCAGTCTTTCCTAGCCAGTGTTGACAGCAGCCTGAAATCTGAAGTGGGCTCCAGGGCACATCGAGGGCCCATGAAGGGGCTATTCACTGCGAACTGAAGCTGTAGAGACGAGAATGCCTAGCCGGATGAGGGAGGGAAGTGGGAGGAGGGAGGGTCCAGCAGCAGGGCTAGGGGTGGGGGAGAGGGAAGGTCCAGCAGCAGGGCCAGGGGTGGGGGAGAGGGAGGGTCCAGGAGCAGGGGCAGGGGCAGGGGTGGGAAGAGGAGAGGAGAGGGTCCAGCAGCAGGGGTAGCGAGGAGGGTTGATTAAAAACAATGTGCAAAAAATGCCAGAATGAAACTAAATAAAAATAGATGCTCCTTTTTCTTTACTTTCAGTGTAAAAATCCACGATTTAACAGAATTAAGAGACATGTATGCTATAATTAATCTGGATGACGAAAATAAAGGTATTGGTCTTGGCAAAGCTAACTTGTATTTTGTCATTGTAGTTATGGAAAATAACGATTGTTGCATTCTTATGGGCAGAATTAACACCTTTCCGCGAAGCTCCCTAAAATAGGCTCTTTACTTTAGGAACTGTGATAAGCTGTACTACTTGACTAAGAGGTTGTGAATATGCCTGGGTACCACCAGAGGCTTATAGCAAACTTTAATCCCAATTGTACAATGGATGTATACTTTTGTTTGAGTCATAGCAAATGACTCAGTGCCCATATTCTCCTATTAATGTGAATATGGGAAGTAAATAGTGAAATAGCAAGATGATTTAGGAAAGAACACATCTAAAGTTTTTATGCCTATTGCATGAAACTATTTATTTGATTGCATGCCACCGTGTATTGCAGATTTGGACAATGGTTTATTTTGTGCATTGTTTCAGGGTTGGGTACCCTATCCTGGACTGATGATGGCCAGCTGCTAGCACTGTCTACCCAAAGAGGCTCACTCCACGTCTTCCTGACCAAGCTGCCCATCCTTGGGGACGCTTGCCACACAAGGATTGCCTACCTCACCTCCCTCCTTGAGGTCACTGTGGCCAACCTCATTGAAGGAGTATGTAAATCCTACTGTCTGTCCTTCGTTTATGAATTGAAACAGTTTTGGCAGTTGGTTCACTACTGCTACAATCCTGTGTTGTAGGAGCCACCAATCACAGTTTCCGTTGATGTGGAGCCCAACTTTGTCGCCGTGGGTCTCTATCATCTGGCTGTGGGCATGAACAATCGAGCTTGGTTCTATGTCCTTGGTGAAAACGGCAAGTCTAAATCCAAGTGTTGTATTCTCGTATACCATTCTACTTCTGTACTATTTAGAAAGCACTAGAAGTGATTTTTGAGACTGAGTCTTCCATTTATTTTCATCCTGACATCTCTTTCTTAACTTAGATGGCTCTGTTTCCACTCTAAATCCTTTGCATAGTGTCTAGACAGATTGCATTCTTTGCTAGACCCTAGGTTGAATGTCCCTTTCTGCTAAAGGATTGTAGCTACCCTGTGAGCTTGACTTAATCTAGAAGATAAAGCTGCTTTAAAGGGATCATGAAGCTGATGAGACAAAATTAAGCATTTGTGATCTCATTCTGCACAATGGCTCTGTTGAAGCACACCTTAGCCTGGAAGATGCTTAACCAGGGATGTCCATTGCTTCCCATTTTGTTCTTTGAATAATGCTATTTCCATATAAAGGGAACTTGATCGTTCATTGTCTCTTCTATCTATTCTTTTCCCCAGTTCAAAGTCAGATAAAAAGCCCTGAGAAGTGACCCATTAAGTAGAAAACTCCATTCTTGTTACTTAAGGCATGGTTTCTTCTGCTCGTGATTTTATCTACTGTTGTTTTGTTTCTTATGGACCACAAGGGACTCCCAGAGGGTAACTTACATGGCAACTAAGAGTTTCTTTAGAGTGGATAAAACAGGTTTTTGTTCAGAAGATCCTTGCCAAAGTATACATTGAACAATCATTTGTGAGTAAATAGATGCAGTACTTTTACCTATAACTTAATGTGTTTAAATGTTTTTTAAATTGATGCAGTTGTAAAAAAGTTAAAAGATGTGGAATATCTGGGAACGGTAGCCAGCATTTGCCTTCATTCTGACTATGCAGCCGCACTCTTTGAAGGAAAAATCCAGTTACATTTGGTAAGTATAATCCTCCTTTCCCGGAAGCCTAAGTTTGATGTCCCATTATCAGACACTGTGGCTGGGAAGCAAGAATGTAGAGACTAACTAGAAAACCCAGCGTGGGTAAAGGATGAACAAAGTCCTTACCTGGCTGTGTGTGATGTTCAGTTGACTTCCTGAGCCCTGGAAGCCTGGTAAGCACCAAGAGTGCTGCTTACAACATTAACTGTTGTGAGATGATCCCGTTGATAATCTGCATCTAGAAGGAGCTATGAGCACCTAAAGAGCATGCGCTCACTTCTGTGCTTGTTGCATGCGGGGGTCCACCTAACTGTGCCTATTGTTGTTCATGCCAGAGAGACTGGCACCTGTGGGGGCAGGAGTCTAGACCAGGGCATAGCACACATCTGTTTCCAGACTCTGTATTCGGGAGCCAATGAAACTAGCTGATGAACCTTTTGCACATAAGCTTCCCACTAAAAAAGGATGCTCGGGCTGCCCTTTGGGCCAGCTGTTATGTTTTGTGCCTGAGCTGGCATATGGTAGTTTGAGCTTCTAATATGTAGTTGAACTTGGGAAAAAGACACTTCTCCCTAGCTATACACCTTATTTACTCAGATAAATCAAGGAACCTTTAGGGGTCACATCAGATATTTACATTACAATCCATAACAGTAGCAAAATTACAGTTATGAAGTAGGAATGAAGCAACTTTATGATTGGGGTCACCACAACAGGAGGAACTGTATTAAAGGGTTGCTGTGTTAGGAACCTTATTTAGGAACTAATCTTCATATTTTAGATAGAAAATGAAATCTTGGATGCTCAAGAAGAACGTGAGACTCGGCTCTTCCCAGCAGTGGATGATAAGTGCCGGATCTTATGCCACGCCCTAACTAGTGATTTCCTCATCTATGGAACAGATGTACGTATGAGCTTCTGGAACACAGATTCAATACAAATAAAGACGTCTGTGATCAGTTACACACTTATGTAGAACCTAGATGGCTTAATTGGCTAGTATCAGTGCTTGGTGATTTTAAGCAGTTTTGATTACTGTACTGGTTAGTTTTGTGTATCAGCTTAACCCAAGCTAGAGTCATCAGAGGGGGAGAAGCCTCAATTGAGGAAATATCTCTTTGAGATCCAGCTGTAAAGTGTTTTCGCAATTAGTGATCAATGGGGCAGGGCCCAGCACTTGTGGTCCTGGGTTCTCTAAGAAGTCAGGCTGAACAAGCCAGGGGAAGCAACTCAGTAAGCATCACCCCTCCATGGCCTCTGCATTAGCTCCTGCCTCCAGATTCCTGCCCTGCTCATGTTCCTGTTCTGACTTCCTCCAATAAAGAAGTATGATCTGGAAGTGTAAGCCAAATAAACCTTTTCCTCCCCAACTTGCTTTTTATTCATGGTGTTTTGTTGCAGCAACAGAAACCCTAACTAAGAGAACTGCATAATGCAGAGGGTAGACTCTGCAGTCTGATATTTGGGGCTCAGATGTCGCTTCTATGACCTGCTAGCTGTGGACAGCTCTTCCGGCCCCACCTCCCCTCATGGGTGCTAATGTAATCTCCTTTTTACATACTGTTACATTCGTTTGCTAAACCTTGGTCTAAATTTGATCTCTTGGGTGTTTGTGTTTTATCTGCATGTTATGTTTGTGTACCACATATGTGCTTGGTGCTCTCTGACGCCAGTAAAGGCTGTCAGATCCCCTGGAGTTTCATGTAGTTGGAAGCCACGGCTGGTTCTGGGAATTTGACTCAGGTCCGCTGAGAGCAGCCAGTGGTTTAACTGCTGACAATCTCTCCAGCTCTGTTGTACTACAGTTTTAGTTTTGGGGGGGTTGGTTTTGTTTTGTGAGGTGGGGTCTCACTGTGTAGCCCTTG
The DNA here is from genome assembly GCF_950005125.1 of Chionomys nivalis. NCBI lineage: Eukaryota > Metazoa > Chordata > Mammalia > Rodentia > Cricetidae > Chionomys > Chionomys nivalis. The sequence continues at coordinate 67,122,375 of NC_080091.1, forward strand.
CTGGCCTGGAACATTCAAGTAAAGTAAGATGGCCTTGAACCACAGAAATCCACCTGCCTCTGCCCATGCTGGCATCAAAGGCGTGGCCTACTGGTTTCTTGTTTATATGGTGCCTTTACCTAGTCTTGGTATCAGGGCAATACTGACCTCAGAAAACGAGTTAGTCATCTTCAACTTTCTGGAGGCATTTATTAGAATTGAGTAAATACTTTTCCCTTCCATGTTTTGTAGATTTCACCAGGGAAGGCTGGCAGGCTGCTCAGTACGTCCTGGGCAGTTGATTTGGCTTGACTCTACTTTTTCCATAGACGAGTAGGGAGACAGCAAGTGCCAGGGGTGTACACAGCAAAGCCAGATTGGCATGCAGGCCTCTGTAGTCTACAGGGCTGCACTAGACAGAAGGAGCCAGCACCACAGCGAGGCGGTTCAGACTCAGAGCTAAACCCTGAGGAAATTGGATGACTCCATGCATCCCTGGAAGCAGGCAAGGATCTGCTTTCTGGAAGTTTCTCCAAGGTAGTTGTGTGAGGGTGACCTGGACAGCCTTTCACAAGACTGCCAGCCTGCCATGTAGTTTGTGTCTCTGACTGCCCAGCCTGCCTGTAAATTGGCAGTGTTGCCCGGTGCCCAGTCTGCCTGTAGTTGGTGGTATCACTGGAGTTTACTGTTTTGTTTTTGAAAGTTTCTCTAGCAAGTAGGAAATCTCTAAATCGATGTGACCACATATCACTAAACATATTATAGTCACTAGATTATTGAATTACTTCTGAATCCCATTTCATTTCTCCAGAGTCTGTGCTTCCCATATATATTAAGTGCATTATCTCCTTTATCAAAAGTAATGTTTTTCTTTTAAAATTATCTAAATTAAATGTGAAAAGTCAGTATTTCCTTAACCACATCTTAAATTCCCTGACCGAACTTCCTTTTTCTTGCTCTTTTCCAGACTGGCATCATTCAGTATTTCTTCATCGAGGACTGGCAGTTTGTCAATGACTATCGACATCCTGTTGGTGTGAAAAAGCTTTTTCCTGATCCAAATGGAACCAGATTAGTTTTCATTGATGAGAAAAGTGATGGATTTGTTTACTGTCCTGTAAGTCTAGAAAATTTGAAACTGTGAGCTGAGGTTTAACTCAGTGATGGCAAAATGCTTGTCTAGCAAGCTTTCCTATGCTCTGGGCTCAACTGCCAGTGCTGGGGAAACAAGACAAAACTTAAAACGCTCATGTTTTAATGCAATTAAGTAGAAAAGGGTTTTGTTGTTACTGTTTTGTTTGTTTCTGAGACAGGATCTCTCCATTATATAGCTCTGTCTGTCTTGGAACTTGCTATATAGACCACTATGGATTCAAACTTACAGTGATCCACCTGCCTGTCTCAGGGCTGGGATTTAAGGTGTGTGCCACCACACTTGCTAAAAAAGTTTCTTTTAATAAAGTATTCATCAAATAAAGTTTTCCCTTCCACAGAGTCAGGTCTTATAGTCCTTGGATGTCATCTGTGCCATATTGTGTCAGTGAGCAATGTCAGGAAAACTTCCCTGTTATTCTGTAATTTTTATATCAGGCTCACAGAGATTGTCATTGAGACTGGATGTTAGTATACTATGTAGCCCAGGCTAGCCTCAGCCACTCAAGTCTTGACTCACAAACAACACACCAGAAAAGTTGCTCCATACATCTTGAGCAGCATCAACTTTTTAGTAACTTAGAGCCGTTGTGTCTAAACTTGCAGTTTTTTCCATAACCTAGTCCAATTATCAAGCCCTGGATTTTCCCGGGAACTGTTGTTTTGTTTGGTTGGTTGGTTGGGTTTTCAGGGTTTTTTCCAAGCCTGATATAGTATAGGAATCGGAAGAGAAGTTCTCCTACTGTGGAAAGCTGGGGTCAGAGTGGTGTTGGGTTGGAGGTGGGCTGGTAAGCCATGCCTGCTGAGGCTGCAGACAGACTCTTAACAGGGCAGGTTGTAATGACAGACATGTGAGGCAAATTTGTAAATCCTGTCTTGTAGGTTAATGATGCTACCTATGAGATTCCAGACTTCTCACCAACCATTAAAGGTGTTCTTTGGGAAAATTGGCCAATGGATAAAGGTGTATTTATTGCTTATGATGATGATAAGGTGTACACTTACGTGTTTCACAAGGACACCATCCAAGGTACCAAATCATTTATGTACTTTTTTTCTGATAAATGAATTTCCATTGTAGTGAAATTGAAAACTATCTAATATCTGTGCCAGCCATTGGCTTGAGGTATTAAGGGTCTCTTTTCTGATACAGGATCCAAGGTTATTTTGGCTGGTGGCACTAAACTTCCCTTCTCCCACAAACCTTTGCTGTTATACAATGGAGAACTGACCTGCCAGACTCAGAGTGGGAAAATCAACTCCATCTACCTCAGCACCCACAGCTTCCTTGACAACATAAAAGATGCAGAGCCTAGTGACCTGAGGCAGATGCTGATGCAGACCCTGATGCTCAAGCGGTAAGGAGGAGTGAAAATGATTGACAGCGGCTTGTTTGCCTTGGTGTCCTGCTCAAAAGATGGGAATAGTGGTTGTCTCATGGGCTGTGTTGAGGCTTAGATAACGGATAAGAGGGGCTGGAGAGATAGCTTGGTTATTAAAGTGCTTGCCTTGTAAACATGAGGACCGAGTTCAGTCCCTAGAAGCCACACTCTAAAGCAGCTGGGCATCGCAGCATGAGCGCTGCTGAAGTTCTGGGGCTCTCTCCCAGTCAGCCTAGTCTGCTTAGCAAACTTAGAGACCTTGTCTCAAAACAACAACAGCAACAAAAAAAAAGGTGAATGGCATTTGAGGACCAAACCTAAGACTGTCCTCTGGCCTCTACACACTGTGCCATACACATGTGTACACCTGAGGTACACAAACATGCGTACACACACACAAGATGACAGTGCATATGAAAACATAAATTCTAATGGAAGTGCTATTGTCGGGTGTGATTTCTATAAGTGCTTTATTATGAGAGAAGCAGTCAGAGTCACAAATAGTCCCCTTATTGGAATGTAGTAGGAGGCTACTTGTTTGTTCTCAGCCACCCAGACCCGAAATAATCACATAGAAACTATATTAATTAAAACATTGCTTGGCCTATTAGCTTAGGCTTCTTATTAACTAACTCTTACACCTTAAATTAACCCATTTCTATTATTTTATATTTTAACATGAGGCTTGTGTTTTACTGGCAAGGTCCCAGCACGTCTGTCTCATTCGACAGCTATATGGCATTTCCCTGACTCCGCCTTCTTTTCTCCCTGCATTCAGTTCAGTTTTTCCGCCTAGCTCTATTCTGCCCAGGCCAAAGCATCTTCTTTATTAACCAATGATAATAGAACATATTCACAGCATACAGAGGGAAATCCCACATCACTGGAAAGTTCTAATTATTAAACAAATGATGAGGTTTGATTTTTGCCTTGCTTGAGATTTCTTTTTCTTTGTTTTTTCCCTCTTACCTGGGGCCACTGTGAGTTCCTTGGGGCTCCTGAATAAGTTCCACAGGGTTCCATAAACTCTTGGAATCTTCTGTATTTATTCTTCCGGGTTGAATCGCTCACATGAGTTTTACCACCACCCATACTGACTCCAGAAATTGTCTATAGGGTTAGGTCTTTAGCTTGGTGGCAGAGTACTTCCCTATTGTGCCCAGGGCCCTGGGATCCATCCCTGGCGTGGTTCAAAAGAAAACAAATAAACTGTCCTTGGTAGCTGAGTGTAGTAACCTGCTCCTGGAATCCCAACACTTGAGATGATCTCAAGTTTGAAGCCAGCCTAGCCTGTCTCAACCAAACAAAACAAATAAAAATCTGTCTTCGATGTAAACTTGTATTTATAAATTTCCACACGACCTCATCATCTTCTCTTACAGTGGTTCTCAACCTTCCTGATGCTGCCACCTGAAATACAGTTCCTCATCGTGTGGCGACTCCCCCAACCATAAATTGTTTTGTTGCTGCTTCATAACTGTAATTTTGCTACCATTATGAATCATAATATAAATATCTGTGTTTTCCAATGGTTTTGGTGACCCTGTGAAAGGGTCATTGGACACCAAAGTGGTAGAAACCCATAGGTTGAGAACCACTGTTCCATAGACTCATATTTTTCCTCTTTCCCCATCCATCCACTGTGTATTTTCCTAAACACACACACAAAAGAAAAACAACAGGCTGCAGAGAACATCTGTGCTATCCACAGTTTGCTGAACTATAAAATGTATCCATTTGTGACATTGGAATGCTGATGTTTTTGAGGTGAGGTTGGTTGGTTTTTGTTGTTTTTGAGACACGATCTTTCTAGGTAGCCCTAGGTATCCTAGAACTCAGTTTGTAGACCAGGCTAACCATGACCTCACAGAGATCCTCCTGCCTCTGCCTCCCAAGTACTGGGATTAAAGGTGTGCACCACCATGCCCAGCCTAGAGTACTGGTTTTAGTAGACTTAAGTGAGAACAAAAATCATTTTCAACTATATGTAGATGCAATGAATGTTTTTCTGTCTCACTATCCAGCTCCCAAATAGTGAAATGGAGACTTCTTATTAATTATAAAAGTTCAACCTATAACTTAGACTTGTTCCTAACTAGCTCTTATAACTTAAATTAACCCATTTATATTAGGTTACATTCTAACACATGGTTACATTCTACCTCTTTTTCATCTTGCACCTCCTGTTTCCTCTCCCCATCTTCTGTGCGCCTCAATTCCTCCTTTCTTTCTCTCCCCAGAAATCGCACCTACACCCCCTGCCTAGCTTTTGACCACTCAGCTTTTTATTACATCTCAGCAAGGACATCTCCACACAGTCTACAAATACTCCACAACATGTGGAGTTTTAAAACTAGAATTTGTTGTTAATTGGTGGCGGGAAGGGGCTGATAACAGTAAATTCTGACTAGTAGGAGGAGGTATGAGAGGGACTGGGAGGTGCTTAGTGGCTAAGAGCACTTGATGCCCAAGGATCTGGTACCCATGTACAAAGCTGGGAGTATCTGGGCTGCCGACCCAGCCTCACTGCAAAACCATGAAGCCTACATACAGTCAAGGAACTAAGGCAAAAAATGATAGAGCAAGATACTCAGTGTCTTCCTCTGGCCTCAATGGCCGCACGCAACTGGACATACTTATACCCACACACATATGTAAAAAGGTAAGGACAAGTCTATGCAAGTGAAGGAAGAAAGTTTGGTGTGCTATTTTTTTCCCCGTAACTCACAAGTGCTGGTTATAGGTTAAGAAATGTTAGGTTTGTCTAGCATGTCACATTTAGTGATACACAGCCCAAAGACTGCCTCGTAGGTAACAAGCAAAGGCAGAGCCATGGTTCAGTCTGTGTACTCAATCCTAGGTTTTCCGATGCTTGGGAAATATGCAAGATGCTAAATGACCGCTCAGCATGGAATGAGCTGGCCAGAGCCTGTCTGCATCACATGGAGGTGGAGTTTGCTATCCGTGTTTCCCGGACGATAGGGGATGTTGGCACAGTGATGTCCTTGGAACAGATAAAGGTATGCAGTGTCTCGTGAGTCACGGACTAAAGTGTAGATGCTGCTCATCCAACCTTCTACATTTCAGTCAGTCTTTATTGAAACAGCTGAATAGGTGGACTGGTACCACTTCCTACTGAGCAAAGCCTTTTGAAAACTAAAATCCTTGTATTTCTTCTCATTGAAACTTTTATTTGTAGGGAATCGAGGACTACAATCTTCTGGCAGGACATCTCGCCATGTTTACTAATGATTTCAACCTGGCTCAGGACCTGTACCTGGCATCCAACTGCCCTGTGGCTGCCCTGGAGGTATGACAGCAAAGGGAAGCAGGCAGCTGCCCCGCTGTGTAGGCTGACTTCTCAGCACCAGACACCACCTGTCTTCCTCTCCTGAAGTATAGCCGTCCTGCTCCCAGGCCCCTGAGTACTCATTAATGTCAAAACCACTTTCACTCTGCATTCAGTGGAGGGATGAAAAAGATGTGGTATTGTAGCATTGCTAACTAATTCAAAGTCTAAATGTGCCCAAGGAGAGCAGACTATGGAACTTACAGAAACCGTAAAAGAAAAGTAGGTGCTGTTTATTGGTTGCCCGTGTTGCCAGGTGCCATGCTAAGCTCTTAACCTGTATTAGGTCAGTTAACCTCCGCAACGGTCCGTCTTACGGGGTAGCGCTGTGTGAGGTCAGTTAACCTCCACAATGGTCCATCTTATAGGGTAGCGCTGTGTGAGGTCAGTTAACCTCCACAACAGTCCATCTCATGGGTTAGTGCTGTGTTTTCTCTAGTTTCCACATGAGGACACTGAAGCACTTGATCTTCAAGTTGCTGCTTGAAATTCCCCTCTGTGTTAGAGCTGAAGGTTGCAGAAGGACTGAACCAAATGCTGATGTGAGTTCAGAGGCAGAAGGGGACGGAAGCCTGGCGGTACAGGCAGTGAAAGGGTATAGACCAGCCGGCCTGTGGTGCCTCCCTGTAAATCCAGGAACTCAGAGGCAGAGGCAGGAGGACTCCTGTAGTTCAACGTCTGCCTGGTCCAAAGAACAAGTTCTAGGCTAGCCAGGACTACATAGCAAGACTCTGTCTGGGAGGGCAGGGAGACACAGACTTGTGACGTGGACACACCTGGATCTGATTCCAACTGTGCGTGACCTTGGGACTGTCCTTTGACCTCAACCAAGGTCTGGCTTCTTTAAAGTGTGGGTAATGCCTAACCCTCAGGGTAGTTGGTAAGAAAATGGGTTTATAGTACAACTAATTAAAAGTAATTTATATAGCTAGTAGTGGCCAGAAATAAGCAAGAAAACACATCTTTTCTCACAGATATTGAAACTAAACTGTATCCATCTTTTATAATATAGTTACATTATGATATACAATATAAATATAATCTTGTATAATAGCTATACAAGTGCCATTAACTTTGTAAAGGCCCTGAGGTGATGGTTCAGAATAGAGGGTTAATAGCACTCTGCTCTGTAATAGTTCTGTAACAGCTCCTTCAGCCTCACCATGCAGAACAAATAAGGCAGGTGGAGAGCCCTGCATCCCACTGCTCTGTCTCATACTAGCCATGTAGCATTGCGCAAGACCTAGCCTGTCTTTGCTTCAGTTTCCAGGTCTCTGAAATGGGTACAAGAACATTACAAAAGGTAGCTGTGAAAAGTAAAACAAACTGATGTTCTAGACCAGGACCTGGCAAGGGAATAGCACTTGGGAAAGTTGGCTATGGTAAATTCTTTACAGTCTAAATCAGTGAGGAATGAGCTGGACGAACTCTTCAGTGCTTACCTAGTATGTTTAGGATTGAATGCCAAAGATTTTTAAGAGTGAGAATCAGGAAGAAAGATGCTTTATGTGTTGTTTTCTGATGCTATACAGCTTCAGATTAGCTGAGAAACTGTATCAGGGCAGAAGATGACTTGACCTTGATTCCCAGGACCCACCAGATGCAAAGAGAAAACTGACCCTTGAGAGTTGTCCCCTGACTTCCACACGCACTGTGACACCTGTGCACCAGCGAGCACGGACATAAACGAGTGTAACTTGAAGGAGAAAGAAACATGCATCAGTCCCAGGCCAGGGATAGTGGCTCCTGCCTGCAACCCCAGCAGGAAACAGACTGGGAAGGTGGAAGGTTACTGTAAATGCAAGTCCAGCCTGGACTTCATAGGGAGTTCCAGGACAGCCAGGAATATGTAGCTAAATCCCACTTCACCAAGGAAGGAAGGAAAGAAAAAAGGAAGGGAGGGAGGGAGGAAAGAAGAAAGGGAAGGAGGGAGGAAAGGAGAAAGGAAGGAAATCAATTCCTAAAGTATTTCCTAATTTTTTATTGGTGTCCTTCTAAGGTGAAATTTTAAATTAATTGATTACCTTAGCTTTACTGTCTCACTATTGGGAAAACTACTAAAGAATACAATGTTTATTTTTAGATAGACTTGACTTTTGAGAGGAACACAAACTTCCATTAGAACTAAGATATTTGTCCAGTCTAGAAGGTTCTATCACTGCCTTTCAAAATGTATATTATAGCACTATCTTCGTAAATAGAAAGTTTCATGATTTAAACAAAAGAAGAATGTAATCGCTTTTACTGAGCCTGGCTCTATGTAGCAACTTTGCAAAGCACTTTGCCTTCCTGGACCTCAGGACTTTGTCTCCCGGACAGATGAGGCGGGACCTGCAGCACTGGGACAGCGCCCTGCAGCTGGCGAAGCGCCTGGCTCCGGACCAGATCCCCTTCATATCCAAAGAGTACGCCATCCAGCTGGAGTTCACGTAAGCCCTGGCCCACGTCTTCTGATCAGTAACTAACGGCTACATGTCCACAGTTCCAGACGGTCACTGATTAGGCCTTTCTTTTTATGGGGTAGTGGGGAGATCAAGACAGGGTTTGACTAAACTCACTCTGTAGGCCAGGCTGGCCTCGAACTCAGAGATCCACCTGCCTCTGCCTCCCGGATGCTGGGATTAAAGGCATGTGCCACCAGTGCCAGACAAGGCCATTCCTTAATAATGGTGGAGGCAGGATTCCAGAAAATGTTTTATCTGTCCAATGATGTCTCGTTCTTATACTTCTCCACTTTCATTTTCAGCTTTAGAGTCCAAGTTTGTGTCTAAGATTTATTTTCCTCATTTAGAGTCTAAATATTGCGAGTGACGTTTAGCCAGCAACAGTATGCAGAGCACCAAACTCTGAAGTGCGGTCCGCATCTCGGCCTGTTTGCGCTGTTGTCGGAATGTCTGAGACCGGAAGTTCAGGCTGGGGAGACAGACAGCTCAGTGGTTAAGAGCCCTCCTCCAAGGGACCCCAGTTCAGTTCCCAGCATGCATGCTGTTTGCCTCACGACCACCTGTAACTCCAGCTCCCGGGGATCCCTCACCTCTGGACTCTGCCGTTATCCACACACGTGTCCATACTCACACACGTAATTACACATAATTAAAAATAAAGCAAATCAGGTGGGCGGTGGTGGCGCACGCCTTTAATCCCAGCACTCGGGAGGCAGAAGCAGGTGGATCTCTGTGAGTTTGACGCCAGCCTGGTCTACAGAGGGAGTTCCAGGACAGCCAAGGCTGTAACACAGAGAAACCCTGTCTCAAAAAACCAAAACCCAAAAAAAAAAAAAAAAGCAGTTATTTTTTAAAAAAATAAAAATTTCTCACAGCTGTAGAAGCTAGGAAATTCAAGTTGAAGACACCAACATTATTTGGGTTAGGCTTGGCTTTGAATTCTTATGCTATGGAAGGCTAAAGAACAGGAGAGAGTGTGCCCTTCCACCCTGAGCCCTTTTAATCATGGCTCCAATGACTCAGAGTTCCTACCTCCTGGTGCTATCACAGCGGCAGGTAAATTCCAATATATGGAGGGTGGGAGGGTGGGAAGCAGCTTCAACCCATAACTTAAAAGTTGTAGAATTTTTTCTCTTGTGAATTGAACTGCATAGATGTAAACTCAGTAGTGGTGAAAGTCAATGCAGAAGCTTCCCCTCGGACAAAGGGCCAGCGCTTGCGTAATAACCCTGCATGACGCATGATTCTGCTTCACAGACCTTTTCGTATCTTTGGAAATACCACAGTCTATTTTGAATAATTTAGAATGTTCTAGTTTTTCTTTTTTTTTTTTTTGTTTTTCAAGACAGGATTTCTCTGTGTAGCCTTGGCTGTCCTAGAACTCTCTATGTAGAACAGGCTGGCCTCGAACTCAGAGAGACTCACCTGCCTTTGTCTCCTGAGTGCTGGGGTTAAAGGTGTGGGCCAGCATTGCCCAGGTGTTCTAGTATTCTTGATTGTGAAGCCATCTTAGCTACACATTGGCCAGTGTGCTTAATTGACAGACTCTTATTTCAGTGCTGCATAAAGTAATTTCAGAAGTGTTCAGTAGTCAGTTGTTGTAGTCTCTTGTTGGTTTCCCTGGCCACCTGGCAGCTCAGACCCAAAATAATCACACAAAAAACTATATTATTTAAATCACTGCTTGGCCTATTAGCTCTAGCTTCTTATTGGCTCTTACATCTTAATTTAACCCATTTCCATTAATCTGTGTATCGCCACATGGTTGTGGCTTACCGGGTAAGTTCCGGCATCTTGTCTTGGCAGAGGTAGGGGGAGGGGGGGGCGTGCACTACATGGCTTCTCCCTTACTCTGCCTACAGTTTAGTTCCCCCGCCTACCTCTATTCCCTGTGCAGGCCTAAGACAGTTTCTTTATTAACCAGTGGTGTTCACAGCATACAGAGGGGGAACCCACATCAGTCAGTTTTAAATTAATGTCCAGCTGTGGTCACTGCCCCAAAGCACCTAACTATAGCTGAGTCATTTATTTTCAGAACTCACACAGGCACTGGTGGCACCAAAACTGGACAATTTTTCTCAACATTTACTAAGATACATTCTAAATCCAAAAATATTAGAATATTGAAAAATGCTAGTCTGTGGTTATATTTGCTTTTTAAAACCTTTTTATTGATTCTTTGTGGATTTCACACCATATATCCCAATCTCATTCATCTCCCAATCCCTTTATATCCTCCCTCTGCCCTTGCAACCTCCCTCCACAAAAATAAAATAAAAAGTCTTGGTGTGGAAGCTGTAGTGTGGCACAGTGAGTCACATAGTGCACCCTTTAGTCCATTCATCTTTACCTGTAAGTGTTCATTGCCCTGAGTCACTGGTCTGGTTTGAGACCTCTAGCTTCCACTGGGCCCTCACTGGGACTCCTCTTGGATATTCTATTGTTGCCCTGTGTCATGGATCCTGCAGCTTTGGATCTGCAGGTCGGGCCCCTTCCCATGTTCCTGCAGTTTATAAATGAGGTGGATGTTGGAGTGGGCCAACTCATAGTCCCGGTTCTGGGCCTGGGTGGTAGCTGGGTTGGTTGGCCTGCCAGCTCTCCTTCATCCTCACCACCAGGCTAAGTGTCCAGCACTGCCCCAGCTAGCTCACCCACTGCAGCAGGCAGCAAGGCCACACCCACGCCTCTGAAGGTGTAGGCCAGTTCTCCAAGTCTCATGTCCCCAGGTATATTTATTTTTCAAAAAACATTCTTACATAATTCTGCATGATGTTCATACAATTGATTCATTAAGGATATTATCAGACAAATTTTAGTTGTACAAATTATTATACCAGAAAGTACTCTTTCATTTCTAATCAGGATACCTCATTTAAAACTTTTCTGTCTGGGGACTGGAGAGATGCTCAGCGGTTAAGAGCACTTGCTGCTTTTCCAAAGGACCTGGGTTTGGTTCTGAGCACCCAAATCCAATGGCTCTTAACTGGTTCAGGGTTTCAGATGCCCTCTTCCAGCCTCCCCCAAAAAACTCTACACACATGTGTGAGAGAAATAAAATTTTCTATTCCTAGGTAAAAGCTTTTTGGATATATTTCTTCTTGGTCATTTTTAATTTAAGCTTTTGCCACATATTTACCTTTTAAAAGTAAATCTGTGAAGCTGGGGAGATGGCTCAGCAGTTAGAGTGTTTGCTGCTCTTGATGAGACCCCAGGTTCAATTCCCAGCACTCACATCAGGCAGCTCATAATCACCTGTAACTTCAGCTCCAAGGTGATCTGATGTCTCTGGTCCCTGTGGGTACCTATACATACCCATATATAAAAGTTTAAATTGTTTTAAAAATTAAAAATATATATGCAATGAATCCAGGGGGCTAGGGTGTAATTAAGTGGCAATGTTGCTTGTTTAGCTTGTGACTTGAAAACAACAATGTCCACTCATCAAAATGAACATATTGGAAACTTAGTGCATAGTACAAGAGACCAGGCCCCAGTGCCATGACCTTCCATCTCCATCTAAGAGAAAAGAATCACCCAGTGTGTACCTTATCAGCACACGTATCTCCGAGAGCCCTTGGACCATTCAGGAGACTGATTTTTAACTTCTTTCTGTGATGTTTTTGTTGCAAACTCTCCCACTTCACCTGACTGGAGTTAGCTCTGATAGGTCAATGGGAAGCTTTGGTGGTGGCATGTGTCCGTGAAGCTTTCGATGTTATTTGTGCGTGCTCGCACCCCTAACCTAACGTGCCGAGCACCTAACAGTTCAGAATTGTCCCCAGTGATAACCAGGTGTATCTTCTTACCAAGCACCCCAGTACCCTGCACAGCTGATCTCAGCACCCAAGGCTCTTCTGCCTGTGTCAGCCCCATGAGTTTCATTTGGTACCCACAACCCTGACTGTCAAGAAAGGACAGCTCTGTCAAGTCTAGAGAGAGTTAGCTCTCGAGTGGGGGTTATTCCAGTCAGCTCAATTCCTGCGAGAGGTCCAAATGAAATAATAGTAAAGTAGCTGAGCTAAAAATAAACAGAGCTCCAAAACCTTAATGTAGGGTCTCCTAATTGAGCAGGATCCTGAGCAAGGAACTGTAATTCTTCTTGTCAGGAGGTGTCCCCAGGTGGGCTGATGTAATTGGACCCAAATTAGACATTCCTCCTCAGGAAATTGCTGGTTGTGAAGCCCTGGGCTGATGAAAGAGATCTTCAATCAGCAGCACAGCTTCCCTCCCGATCTTTTCATCTGTCAGTCTTTTTATCCAGAGGTAGATTCCGAAACTGAACAAGCCCCGCAGAAGCGGAGTCTTTCTCCTTAGCTGACAAGGGCGCTTGGGTGGATCTCAATGCCATTTCAGAGCTAACTGCCTGCAGTGGAGGGGTGGTTGCTCAGAGGAAGACAGCTCAAATAAAAGGTTTTTGCAAGTCACTGTTCTGGAAAATGCAAGTAATGAAGTCTGTCAGACCAGAGCCTCTCAAACTTTATCCGTTTGCAACCCCTTTGCCTGAGAAATGTTTGTGCAACAGAAACCAAACATCTGCTGTTAATTCATAAGGAAGTTATTTTTATGCATTTGTGGGGACTAGCAATGCGGCTTAGTGGGTAAAGAGCTTGCTGTGCAAACACAGGACCTGAGTTTGCATCCCCAGCACCATGCCAATAAGAAAAGAAAAAGCCAGGCAGGTGTCAGGGTCCAGCCCAGACGTAAACCATTTCTCGTACCAGAGTGGAGGTGTGGGAATAATTGAGGCACAGTTCACAGGGCAATATCAGGAGGGAGTCTCGGGGTCCATTCAAATCCTGACAATCACCTGTGTTTATTATCCAGTTTTATATCAAAAGATAAACTGAGGGGGAAGTTCGTTAGCATTCTGTTCTCTAGGTAGCAGGGAGAATTACTTAGGTCACATCTACAACTATGCCTGCTCTGTCACCTAGACTGAAAAACCACCTCTTCCCCAGGCGACCTCCTAAATTACAATAGAAGGAGCAGAACATTAGCATATCCTGACTACTGGCTTTGGGTGGCGTCAGGTTGTCTCACTATCACTATCAAAGGCTAAGCGACCAGCTTCTGTGTGGAAGGTGCAAATTGTGTCTTGCCAGGTCGCTCAGAATTATGACCACCATACCATTAGGAATATTGGCCTGTATAATCGACCCCTACAGGCAGATGGGAGGTGGGGTATCCCAGCCAGTTGGTGAGCTCCAGGTTCAGTGAAAGATCCTGTTAGAAAAATAAGGAGGAAGGCTAGAGAGATGGCCCTACAGTCCAGAGTACTTGCTGTTCTTGGAGAGGACCTGGGTAAGGTTCTCAACACCCACATGATGGTGTAACTGTAGTTCCGGTGGATACAGTGTCCTCTTCCGGCCTCTGGGTAGCTAGCACACATGCATGTGCATATGAAGGCAAACACCCAGGTGCATAAAATAAATGTTAATATTTTTAAAACATAAGGTGGAATTGGGCAGCACTCAGGAGGCAGAGACAGATCTCTGTGAGTTTGAGGCCAGCCTGGTCTACAAGAGCTAGCTCCAGGACAGCCAGGGCTGTTACACAGGAAAACCCTGTCTCAAAAAACCAGAAAATAGAAAAGAAAGAAAAATAAAAGTTGGAAAGCAATAGAGGCAAATGCCTGACGTCACCCTCTGGCCTCCACATAGATATGCAAGGTCACAAGGTCATACACACATTTATGCTCAGGGCACACAGGCACATGCACACACACAATTCTTTGATATATATATATATATATATAAAACAATTTATTAAAGAAGAAAACAGATTTGAATACTAATAAAATGTATGTGCTTGTTTATTCTTATATAAAAAATTAAATTTGCCTGAACATTCTTTACTGTAAGGCATAGAACATTGTTATTTTTTTCAGAGTTTATTGATATTGTGATCTGTCGATGCTTCACATAAATACATAGTACAAATGCCAAAACTATGTTTAGGGCCATTTCAGAAATTGTTAGAAATTCTGTCCTCATCCCAAGCCAAAATTCAATGAATGATTTTTTTTTTTTTTTTTGGTTTTCTTTTTTTTTGAGACAGGGTTTCTCTGTGGTTTTGGAGCCTGTCCTAGAACTAGCTCTTGTAGACCAGGCTGGTCTCGAACTCACAGAGATCCGCCTGCCTTTGCCTCCCGAGTGCTGGGATTAAAGGCATGCGCCACCACCGCCCGGCTGAATGATTTTTTTTTTAAATGAAACTCAAGTCAACAACTCAGAGAAGAATTTTGAAAATCAAATGTTCTAACACAATACAATGCATGTATTGTATATCCTAATTTGATACTTACATGCTGATGAATGTGGTAGGAGAAATGTTAAATGTTGTTTTGCACAGTTAAGCCCTGATTAAGCTATAGTTAAGCCATCATGGTTCTGTAAGAGCAGAAGACTGTATGTATAGTAAAAACATGGCAGATTATAATGTTCAGTAGCTTTGGATCTGAGCCAGGAAGCTTCCGGCAGTTTCACTGGCACTGTACGGCGTGTAGCGTGCATAGTGCAGTGTATCCAGAGCCAAGACGGCAGCGAAGTCACATGATGTGACACTAATTAGCCCTGCCAGAAACACCTTGGCTCTTTGTGTTTTATTCTGATTGATTTTTTTTTATTATTATTGCTTTTACTGTATCAAATGTTTCTGTGATGCCCACACTCAGCTCTGGGACCATGACCTACAGCTGAAGAGCTGGTTGTAGATTTGCAGGTCTGTGTTTTTGCAGTCAGATACAGGAACTATTATTGCTATTCTGGATCCACAGTGTAGCCAAAGACCATGGGTTGAAGAGGTGATTTCCAGCCTGTGACATAGGAAAGGAGGCTGGGGCTAGTATAAGGAAGTTAAGTCATTGGTGCCCTGAACACCATATTGGGTCTCTGGACCCTCCTCTTCCTCTGCTTCTTGGCCACCATGAAGTAGCCATGTGTCCCTGCCATGGATCGAAACCTCTGAAAACTGATCCAAAACACGTTTATTGTCCTCAGCTCTTCTGTCAGGCAGCTCAGCACTAGCACAATTATAGCGTAGGTGATCCTTTGCACAAGTCATTTACACATGTGTGTGAATATGGGCTATGTACACACTTGGGCATGTACACAAGCGTGTGCACACACACCTAAGTGTGTACATATCCCACAGTGCGCATGTGGAGGTCAGAAAACAGTGTTTGCGGTCAGTTCGCTCCTTCCAGCATGGTTCAGGGGATGGAAGGCAGACCAGCAGGCATCTGTGAAAAGTAGGTTTGCCTGCTAACCATCTTAGCAAGCCCACATGTTGTCCTTTTGACCAGAATAAGGACCGGAGCTGTCCACACTGTAGTGACACGTGTACCCTTCCACACCTATCATTCATAGAAGCAACTCAGACTCTTTTCTTTATGTTTAGTTCATTCCCCTGTCATCGTCATACTCTGCTGATAGAATTTTAAAAAGTAATTTGAAAAAATTTTAGCTTTTTTATTACAATGTGTGTGGGGTGTGTGTGTGCATGCACACATCATGGCACATGTGTGCGGCTCAGAAAACAACTTTCAGGAATCACTTTTGTCCCTTCACCAAGTGGGTCCCAGGAATCAACTGAGGCCAGGCCTGGCAGGTAGTGCCGTAACTGCTGAGCCATTTCACAGGCTGCAACCCAGATTCTTGCCCGGTACATTCTTACAAATATTGGGCACTTGGAAAAATGGGTTTCTATGACTATGTGATTGTCATTTTTTCCCTAAAGGAAATAATTAACTAAAAGTAACCCATAAAATATGCCATGGCCTTCCTGAAAAGCCTAACATAGCACATTGTAGTACCTTATGGCACAACTCGGAATGTTAGAGTACCGAGATAAGAGCATGATGCACTCTGATGGATGCCAGCATCTGTGGTGTGGAGCATCTTTCCTGAGCGTAAGCTACTAGGCGACAAAGAGTCTCTTTAAAGCTCTGTGTATGTAGCTAAAAGTCTTAAATATAAATTAATTCACTGCGATTTTTTTCTTTCAGGGGTGATTATGTAAATGCTTTGGCTCATTACGAAAAAGGGATCACAGGAGAAAATAAGGTAACCTTACAGAAATATAAAGTACGCCGAATTCTCCAGGAGTGTGTTTTCTGTTCATTTTCAAACCCGAGTCTCGCTTGCATTGTCATTTTTCAGTGTCTAGCAGTGATCTAACTGTCCAGCTTACTAACGGCTTTACGAGAAGATGCTTAAGTTACGTTAACCTCACAAAACTAAAGGAGGTGAAAGATTTTTATTTATTGCATCTGTTTGCCATTATATCCTAGATATGAGCTCCTAATGAAGATTGGAAGTAAATTTTTATTTCATCTCATTTATAGGCCAGTGTACTGAGTGAGAAAAATTGGTGAAAAAGCATGGCACATCCAAAGACAGTTCCGTTAGATGCTCTTAGCTTAAAGGGGTGGTGTGCACTGACTCGGAAAGGCTGTGCAAGGCGCCACAGGTTTGCACACAATAGACCCAGGTTGAGCTTTACCTGTTGATTTCTTTTTTTAAGTCCGTATTAAGTACATACGTGTCACGGGCCAACTATGATTCCATAAGACTTTTGCTCTTATGACATTTCTGTAATTGCTGGGCTGGAGAGATGGCTCAGTGGTTAAGGCACTAGCTGCTCTTCCAGAGGACCCAGCATCAAGCCCCAGTACCCACATGGTGGCTCACAATTGTCCTTAACTCTAGGCACATGTGGTCCATAGGCATACATGCTGGCAAAACACCCATACACATAAAATAATAAAATAAATTTGTGATTAGAAATTATATCTACTTACTGATTGTGGGCTGGGAGGAGGGGGCATGCATGTCACACCCTATAGATGGCTGTCAGACGACAACTTATAGATATCTCTACCATAGCAGCTCCAGGGGAATCAAACTCAGGTCCTCAAGTTGGATGGCTACCTTTACCCACCAAGCCATCTCACCAGCCCGCTGTCAACATCTTTGTTTGGTCCCATCTGTTTTGGTTCATTCTTTATACTATCAAATACAGTAGCAAGTAGCTATATGGCAGTTTGGATTGTTAAAAATGAAGTAAAATCCTACTCCTTTTCATGAGCCACATTTCAGACGCTCAGTAGCCCCTGGTAACCATTAGCTTGTGTGCTAATGGGGAAGGAAGAAGACAGTGCTGCCATTACAGCAAGTTCAGTGGACACACTGCTGTGGACAGAACCCAGTCTGACACAGCATTTCTCTAGAAAAGATGAGTTATTCAAAAAGATCTTGCCAGGTATGGTGGCATATGCCTGTAATCCTAGGAGTTGGGAGGCTGAGACAGAAGGATTGCTTTGAGTTTGAGGCCAGCTTGAATTACTTAGCAAGCTGGGTTTTGTTTTGTTTTGTTTTCCTGAGACAGGGTTTCTATGTGTGCTTGGTGCCTGTTCTAGAACTAGCTCTTACAGATCAGGCTGGTCTCAAACTCACAAAGATCTGCCTGCCTCTACCCCCGAGTGCTGGGATTAAAGGCGTGTGTCACCACCGCCTGGCTGACTTAGCGAGTTTTAAGGTTAGCCAGAACACTTAGAGAGACCCTGTTGCAAATATGGCAAGTTTAGTAGTTGTTAATGACTTGAACAGTTGTAGATGAAGTTATGTGTAATCCTACCTAGTACAGAGATCTTCAGTTTGATTAATGATTCCCTCAATTTTATTTATTTGTAGCATTCATACTGTAATAGCCAGTATGTTACTTCTAGATAGGATTTTATACCAAGAGGCATAAAACAAGGCATCCTCACAAGGAATAGCAAAATTTCCTAAGTATAAAAGGTCAAGACCTCTAAGAAGAAAAAGTAACTTTGTATTAATTGATTTTTAAGTGTTAATTTCAAAATTGTGAGTTTCTTAAAATGGCAGATGAAAGTAAATCTGAAAACGACAGAGGGGAGGAGCATGACCTCTGTGCTGGGGTTCACTGTGTTAGAGGCCTTGCCTTGCTGTTGCAGGAACACGACGAAGTGTGCCTGGCCGGAGTGGCTCAGATGTCCATAAGGATGGGAGACATCCGTCGAGGGGTTAACCAAGCCCTCAAACACCCCAGCAGGGTCCTTAAAAGAGACTGCGGAGCCATCCTGGAGAACATGAAGGTACTCCTTTGTCTTTATAAATATTCATGTGACCAGGTTATAGCAGAGTTAGTGTCTTACGTTCCCTTTATTATTGTAGCAATTTTCAGAAGCCGCCCAGCTATATGAAAAAGGCCAGTATTACGACAAAGCCGCCTCTGTCTACATCCGCTGTAAGAACTGGTAAGGGCTGGCCAGTTTGCTTCCAAGTAGCTTTGGAAAGGGGTATGTCTGGGCTCTCCCCACTTGTCTCTGCCGCTCTTCCTACTGTCCAGGCTGTTCTCTCACTTGGCTCTGCCTCTGTCTCTGTTGTTATTACACAGATGAGTTCACATCCATAGCTGCTTCCCAAAGAGCATCCTAAATCAGATAAAGTACTGGGAAAAGAAAATCCTTATTTCCCAAAAGAGTTAAGGCAATGCCTTCATCTTCCTTCTCTGTTTGTGGGGGAGGGGGTATCAGGAGAAAAGGCCATTAAATCTGGTTTGTATCTAGGTGTCAAGATGTTTGTAAGCTCATAGCTGCCCCTGGAAAGGAGAGCGAGTTGTGGGCAGCTAACTCCTCCTGGTCGAGAATGGTGCTGATCTTGTTCTCAACTCTACCTTCCTAGGGCAAAAGTTGGTGAACTCCTGCCTCATATCTCCTCTCCAAAGATCCACCTGCAATATGCCAAAGCCAAAGAGGCGGATGGAAGGTAGGTACAGTTCCCCACGTCTGTAAAAGCCTAAGCGAGCACAGGCTTGATAGGTTAGCCATGTGTGCAGACACATTAACACATTTAACACGGTCCTAGTCGGCTGAAGTACCGGACTGTAAACACCTTCTGCCATGGCAGGCCTGTATGTGTGAGATACAGTCTGCTGTCCCTTCTAACCAAGGCTCGGTACTGAAGTTCTGGCACAATATGGCATGAACGTGGTAAGAAAGATTTCTTCAGGATGCAAGAAGGAGCAAAGAATAGACACGTGGATCCCATACTGTTTAAGCCACAGTGCAATCCTAAATATAGCTATGTACAAAAATGTCTACAATTTAATAGGCACAAGAAACTAAAAACCACTACTAGGAAATGGGGCTAAAGAGAAAAAGGCAGGACTCCAAGGCGGAAATACAAAATGAGCTGCCTTCTGTGCGCACTGCAAGTTCCTCCCCATGGTAGTGCAGGCATGCCACCATATTTGATGCTTATTTTTATTTTGAACTAACAACAAGTATCAAAATGCCCTTGTTAGCCGGGCGGTGGTGGCGCAGGCCTTTAATTCTAGCACTTGGGAGGCAGAGGCAGGCGAATCTCTGTGAGTTCGAGGCCAGCCTGGTCTACAAGAGCTAGTTCCAGGACAGGCTCCAAAACCACAGAGAAACCCTGTCTCGAAAAACCAAAAAAAAAAAAAAAAAAAAAAAAAAATGCCCTTGTGTGTGGCTGATGGAAGTGTAAATTTCTTCAGTCTTTGGAAATTAACGTCAGAAGTATCTGCTAAAAGGCCTTAACAGATAACCTCTGTTAAGGGATTAGTAACACCTTCCACTTTTAGAAAAATAACCTTGGGAAGTAGATACTAACACACACTTAAATGTCGTGCTGAAATTGGAAGAGCAGAGAGTTAGTCTGAACTGAGAAGTCCTGAGTGCCATCTAGAGGTGAACACACAAAGATTTTGTGTCTTGCTGTCAAAGCTTTCTGTCTATCACTGTGAAGCAGTCTGTAATTTCAGTTTTCTCAAAGAATTCCATACTGCTATAATAATCTTCCCATTGAAAATAAAAAACACAATGGAATGTACACAAGTTGCATTCTATTAATTCATAGGAAAAAATAAAATTTATTATTGGTTCCTTACACCATTTATACAACCTCTAAAAAGGTAAAAAGGAATGTGTTTTAGTAGGAGAGTACCAGGTATTTGATTCTGAAGGAGAAAGAAGTTCAAGAGAACAGAGCAACTGCTGTCATCACAACAGGAAATAGAAACCATTTGCTGGCTCCCAGCATTGAGAGCCTGCACCTGACCCGCGTCACACCTCTCCCAGGTACAAAGAAGCCGTGCTGGCTTATGAGAATGCGAAGCAGTGGAACAGCGTCATCCGCATCTACTTGGACCACCTCAACAACCCCGAAAAGGCCGTCAGCATTGTCAGAGAGACCCAGTCTCTGGATGGAGCCAAGATGGTAGCCAGGTGACAGCACACTTGTGTGTTTGGACCGCCAAAAACCCAAGTGTAAAGAAAGACCCCCATCAAGTGTATAGAGTCTTTTTCTGTTCTTATTAGCTCTAGGCACTGCAGTGACCGTTGCAGTCCGCGTGTGTGAATGTGTCGAGTATAGAGTGTGATTCAGAATACAGCTATGGGATGAGTTTTTATTTTTACCTAGTGGAAAAATATTTTGTTTTATAGGTCCTGGTATTTGTTAGTTCTCTCATTGCTGGGATAAACTACCTACAAAAGCAACTGGGGGGTTTTATTTTGGCTTACATTGATGAGAGACCTGTCGGTCACACAGGGAAAGAAGGGTGGGTAGCAGGTCCCAGGAAGCTGGCACCACATCAGGACTAGATGGCATCGGGTCAGGAGCACAGAGAGGTGGATGCTGGGCACAGCTCCCCTTCTCCTTTTACTCAGTCTGGGGTCCTAACCCACGGAATGATGCTGCCCACATTTTTGTGGGTCCTCACACTTCAACCCAGCTTAGAGACTGCCTCAGACATGCCCAAAAATGGCCTCCTGGATGATTCTAGAGCCTGTCGAGTTGATGAATTTGACCATCACAGTCAAACTTGCCACGAGAGGCCAGCTAACTAATGTCCTTTGTCACAGGTTCTTTCTCCAGCTTGGCGACTATGGGTCTGCCATCCAGTTCCTGGTCCTATCCAAATGTAACAATGAGGCCTTCACCCTGGCTCAGCAGCACAACAAAATGGAAATCTATGCAGACATCATTGGTAAACGCCTTTGTTTTCCCTGCATACTTATAAATATTTCGTTATCATAGCAACATTGACTCTTACAATCGAAAGCCTAGATGGGTGTACACACAAGCACTCCTGTAGAGACCTAAACCATGTATGCACGTATGGTACCTGCTGGGTTTCAGGCTCCCTGCAGCCTAAAGGTGAGGTAGAATTATAAGAGCAGCCATCAGAAATGTGGGTCAATTACAAGAGAGGCCACACTTCCCAAACCCTGCTATTTATTTACCAGAAGTGGTGAGCAAGACTTCACCATGAAGGCAATGGGAAACGCAGGATGATCTTAGACAATAAAACCGTTTTCAGGGGCTGGGGAGATGACGGCAATCATCAGGTTTCGCTCAGGTATTTTACTCAGTGACTGTGTCTTCTAGGTTCTGAGGACACAACCAATGAAGACTACCAAAGCATCGCCTTATATTTTGAAGGGGAAAAGAGACACTTTCAGGCTGGAAAATTCTTCTTGCTGTGTGGCCAGTATTCACGGGTTAGTATTTGCCAAGGAGACATCCCCGACACCACAGGAGGATTATGGGTCCACCACCCACCTCCCAAATAACACATGGAGACTCCCAAATAACACATGATTGCCCTGCCTTAGCTTGACTTGTTTCTAGTCAGCTTTTCTTAAATTATCCCATCTACCTTGTGCCTCTGGGCTTTTACCTTTCTCTGTTTCTATGTATCTTTTCTTTCCTTCTTATTCTGTGTCTGGCTGTGTGGCTGACTGGCTGGCCCCTGGCATCCTCCTCTCCTCCTTTTCTCCCTCCCTTTATTTTCTCTCTTTCCTTCTATGTATTCTCTCTGTCTGAGAGCCCTGCGTAGCCCTCTTCTGCCTCGCTATTGGCTGTTCAGCTTTTTATTAGATCAATCAGTGTTTCAGGCAAGAAAAAGAACACGGCTTCATGGAGTTGAACAAATACAACATAAAAGAATACAACACATCTTTGTATCATTAAACAAATATTCCACAGCATAAATGAATGTAAGACATCTTCAACTAATATTCCACAACAAACATGCTAAGCACAAACCTCCCGGTGAGCCCCCACCTCACCCTTCAGAGCCATCTTAGAAATCCCCTCCTCCACACATACATACACAGGCTCCCTAAACCCTCTCCCCGCCCCATTTATTCAAAGTACCATTAACCTAACCTGGAGCCAGGTTTCCCTGCTTCCAGTTACATGGTCCACAGCCTAGTCTGCATAATGAGTTCCAGGCCAGCCAGTGCCACACAGTGAGACACTGTCACTAAAGAATGAAGGCAGAGACGCGGAGCTGTGCAGGCCCCTGGTTGAGATCAAGACACACCTCCATTTAGTCTGTGTTAGAGCTAACTGCCCAGCACACGTGCCTCGTGAATTCTAACTGCTCCCATCTCTCATTTTAGGCACTAAAGCACTTCCTGAAATGCCCAAGCTCAGAAGATAATGTAGCAATAGAAATGGCGATTGAAACTGTAAGTAAACGCTGAACTGAAACTTTGAAGGATGCTAATAGTTTATTTGGTGTTGGTTTTAATTTCTGATGACCTTTCCCGGAGCCAGGAATGTAGCTCCGTTGGTAGAGTGTACTCAGGAAGCCTGGGGTCAATCCCCAGCATCGCTTGGTGGTTCATGCCTATAATCCCAGAAGATGCAGATAGAAGACTCAGGATTATCCTCTGCTACATAGTGAGTTAGAGGCCAGCCTGGGCTACATGAGACCCCTGTTTTAAAGCCAAACAGAACCTGGTAGTGGTAATGCATGCCTTTAATCTCAGCACTTGGGAGGCAGGGGTAGGTGGATCTCTGAGTTTAAGGCTAGCCTGATCTACAAAGTGAATTCCAGAATGGCCAAGTCTACACAGAGAAACCCTGTCTCAAACAGAAACTTCCAAATATATGCAAAACCTCACCAGGCCGTACAGCAAACTCCCGTAGCCATCATCTGACTGGGACAGCTGTCAGCACACGCCTTTATTCACACCCTAACCTCTTTCCTGAGTTATTTTCAAGCAAACAAGATCTCTTCTTCACATTAGAATACACTGTCAGAATTAGCAAAAGAAGATCCTGTGGGTCGCCCTTTGGGTAAAACTTGCCCATCATAGCAAATGTTGCTACAGCGCTCCCTGTCCTGGAGTGTGCACAGGTGGCCTAGGCATCTCCCATAAACCCACGCCTGTGTAGCCCTCACACCGAGTGTTAGAGCTTGCCAGGAAGTTCCCGCATTCTGAAGCCGAAGTGTTCCCAAATTGGAAACTCGCTGGGCATCATGCTGACGCTTGAAAAGTTTCTTTTCTCAAGGTTCAGGGAGGAGGTGGCTCCGTGGGTAAGAGCCCTTGCTGTGAAGGCCAAGGACCCGAGTTCAGATCCTCAGCACCCACATAAATGCCAAGCATAGTCATATGCACCCGTAGTGCCTGCACTGGAGGTGAGGGTAAGACAGGTAGATGCCAGGAGCTTGCCAGGCAGCCAGCCTGGCTGAAACGGCAGCTTTGGGCTCAGTGAGAGCCCCTGTCTCAAAAACATAAGGTGAGACCAATAGAAGAAGAAACCCGACATCTTCCATTGGCCTCTGCCCACAGGATGCACTACACACACACACACACACACACACACACACACCAAAGTTTGAGTTCAGATTCTCAGATTAGGATGCTCAGCCTGCGTAAGACCCAGCACATATGCTCAAAATATAGAGCTGTTTGAAAAGGATAGTAGTCGCCAATCTTAAGAGAGGTTTTGGTGGCAGTATTGGTGATCCTGGGTGGTTTAAGATTTATTTTTTATTTTACGTGTATGCATGTTTTGCCTGCATGTGTGTCTATGTCCCACATCTGTGAAGTGCCTGTAGAGCCAGGAGAGAGCATTTGATCCTCTGAGACTGGAGTTCCAGGTGCCTGTGAGCTGTCACGTGGGTGCTGGGAACAGAACCTGGCAGCCAGTGTTCTTGACCACTGAGCCATCCCTCCAGCCCCTGGGGTGTGTGTGTGTGTGATTTATTTATGTGTATATGGGGGAAGGAACCAATAGTCAGAAAATGTTGGATCCCCTGAAGCTAGAATTATAAGACAGTTATAAGCTATTTGATATGGGTGCTGGGAATTCAACTATGGTCCTCTGGAAGAACAGCAAATGCTCTTAACTGCTGAGCCATCTCTCCAGCCCCTTAATGTTTTTATAAACCTCCAAGAAGTACATTCTCTGTATACAGAAGAAAAGCTCATATTTTGATACAAGCAGCTAAGACAAACTACAGCTTCTAAGGATGAGATTTTACTGCAGAAGACTACAAACCACTGCTAAAGACTCCAGGCTAAATCGTATTTTAGGTCATTTACATGGATGAGCTTAGGTGCCCCTTTCCATTTCCTTAGCAGAAAGTGGTTTCCTTTTCTACCGGCCCTCATATCCTATCCCTGCTAAGTTTAAGATGCAGAATTTATGAGGTTTCTCTCTTGTGAACCAGGTGGGCCAGGCCAAAGACGAACTGCTGACCAATCAACTGATAGACCATCTGATGGGGGAGAGTGACGGCATGCCAAAGGTACAGGAGGCTCTTCACTGCTGGGTGTTCACGCCCCAGCCTGGCCCCGTCTGGTCCTCTTTTTTACCTGTCATGACTTTGCAGACCTGCAGAAGTGTCACCCTGGAAGCAGCCATCCCCACACTCTAGAGGATGCCATGAATGTGCCCTTTAGAACTGACCAGGAACCTGTGCAATAGCCGCACCCCCTGATGTAGCCATCACCCCACCCACAGTTTTTCTAAACCGTCACAGATTCGTTTATTCTAGGCACTGAGAAAGCAATCATTGAAACTGTTGACTTAACAATGGGCCCTAAAAATTGGAGTGTTTTAGTCATATTTTTAATTTTAGAAATAATCTAAACGTAAGTATAAATCATGATAAGGTCAGTGGCTAAGAGCATATGTCAGAATCCATGGCCCCTGCGGGTTACTATAGACATCTGTCTGCGCTGTCCTGGTGAGGACAGATGTGATACCTTAGGAAGTGTCCGGAGCCCTTTGTGCCCCTTTGCCTCCATGTTCAGAGCCATCTGCTATGACAGACTCTGGCCACTAGAGTGGGGAGACATTAGCCCCCTCCCAGTAGGCTATCACCCTTATCATATAGATAAAGCCACTGAGACCCAGAGGGACTCCGGTGACTTGCCAAAAGACACGGTCCCTTGTTTACTGTCTCACATCCCTACCATTATGTCCGCTAATTTTAATAACCTGGAAACCAGCCCCCGTTTGGACTTGGGTGGGAATGACTAAGGGGAATTACAGAGAAGACTTGCATCAGTGTTAAGATGCCCTTCCCACCCAGGAGAGGCTGTGTGGGGCAGGGTAGACTGCATCCGGTGACACTGTCCCAGGCTCACCCTGCCCCTCTCCTTTCACCATACTGTCCACAGCATGAGGACACCGAAGGTTTAGCTGTTTCCTAACCACTTAGTTCAGCACGCTAAGATGAGCAAACTGGCTTTTAAAAACGTCGCTCCTGTTACTGGGAGCCGAGTGTGGACTGAAAGGCACAGTTAAAGTCCTTCTCCCCCAGGGTGTGGACTGAAAGGCACAGTTAAAGTCCTTCTCCCCCAGGACGCCAAGTACCTGTTCCGCTTGTACATGGCGCTGAAGCAATACCGCGAAGCCGCCCGGACCGCCATCATCATCGCCAGAGAAGAGCAGTCTGCAGGTACGTACCTAACACCAACTGGCTTCTGTGGTCCTGGGACCAAGCCAGGGCCCTGCCCATGCAGGGACAGTGCTTTACCGCCAAGCTGCTTCTCCAGCACCAGGTCCCTCATCTTTCCTTTCTACCCAAACAGGTAATGGGATAAAGCCCAGGAAAGAGTAGCTAACTTCTAGCCTAGGCTTGCTCTGACCCCAAAGGATCAGATTTTTTTTTTCTTCTTGGATTCAGAGAAGGAAAAATCATTCCCTGCCTGAAGGGATGTGGGTAGCTATGCTGAGGCCTTCTCTTGCTGGGCAGTTTCTTCTTTTTGTAACCATATCCTGGGAGCTCAGGGGCTACTGAGAACTGGGCCACAGTTCTGCCCTTGGGGATCAGGGATTAGATTAGAAGGAAGAGAAAGAAATTGAATTCAGAGTTGCTATTCAAGATTACAAGTGCTAGACTAGAAAGAAAAATATGATCAGAAAGGACCAGGGTCCCCTAAAGATACAGGAAGGTTCTGCACTGGGGAGATGGAGGGTGGAGATGAGGATGATGGAAGGATCAGGACCCCTAAGGGTACAGGAAGGGTCTGCACTGGGGAGATGGAGGATGGGGTGAGGATGATGGAAGGAGATTGGGGTGAAGGAGAAAGAGACGAGAACAGTGCTCTGGGCAAGACCAAGGGCTGGGAAGGTGACAGGCTAGCTCCAACAGGGCTTTGAGCCTCTGCTAAGGAATTTTCATTTGATCTCACTGCATTTGGGAGGGGTCTTGTTTGGTGGTACTGGGGATAGCACCTCACACATACTAGATATCATGCCAGTGAGCTGTGGGTTTTGCAGCCTCAGGGTGTTGGGCTTGAGGGTGAAACTTGAGGTTTTAGAAACCCTGAAAGGAAGACTGATTGGTTCAGGGCCACAGAATAGTGTGGGGACTCTAACCATGGGCCTGAGGAGGAGGCTGAACTTGAAGGATTTGAACTCGGTGCACTGTGGGGGTGACCTCTAAGGCACCACCGTTTTCCCTAGAATGACTCACTGGCTGTTATTACCATCAACAAAGGCAGAAAAGGCTGTTGCACTGCCATATGGTTGAAGGCGGTTAGTAGCATGACTAACAGCCCGACTTGTGAGGTGAGGGTCTCAGGTCTTCTGTAATAACACCTTCTGCTCCTTTTCCAAGGGAACTACCGGAATGCGCATGATGTTCTCTTCAGTATGTACGCAGAACTGAAGTCACAGAAGATCAAAATCCCCTCTGAGATGGCCACCAACCTCATGATCCTGCACAGTTACATACTCGTGAAGGTGAGGCTGGGCGGAGTGGTGTGGGATCTAAACGGCCAGGAGGCCTGCTCATGCAGTGGGGCTTCCTTCCGGCGCTCCGACTTTAGAACCATTCCCTGCATCTCTATATTCTCAAGTAGCAAAGCCGCACAGGCCAACTCCAGTATGGGGCCATTGTACACCAAAGGGCAAGAAGTAAGCAGGTACAATAGATCATAAAAGGAGCCTGGAGACAGCGGTGGCTTCCTCCTGGGGAATCATGTGAGGCAGGGTTCAGAATACTAAAGCCCATTCAGGGGAGGAAAGAGATGGGTGCAGACTTTGCCGTGTGTGTTTCTCCAGGTTTGGTTTTTGTTTTTAACTCAGGATCTCCCTACATAGGCTGGCCTATTTCTAGTTGTGATGTGAGCCTTTCTGTTTGGTTGCTTTTGTTTTTCTATTTTTTATGTATGTATAGATTGAGATTGAGCCCAGGGCCTTACACATAATAGACAAACACTATACCTCTGAGCTGTATCCCATCCCAGTATACTGGGCTTTGTTTGCTTGTTCTGTTATTGTTTTAAAACAGAGTCATGCTGTTCTTCTTGGCTGGCTGGAACTTACCACGTAAAACAGACTGGTTCTGAATTGTGGCAATCTTCCTGTCTCTGCCTCCTGTTACCAGTGCCAGGATTATAGCATGCACCTCCATGCCTGGCTTCTGTTTTAAGATTTTTATTATTTTTAATGTGTGTGAGTGCACAAGTGTAGTGCCCACAGAAATCACCAGCATCAGATCCCACTGGGGCAGGAGTTATGGTCCACCCCACTGGTACTGGGAACTAAATCAAGTCACTGAGCCCTCTCTCCACCCCTCCATATGTATATTATACACTTAGGTCTTTGTAAAGATGCAAACAGGCTTCAATTAACAAATTTTCCCAAAATGTCAGTGCTATCCGAGTCTCTAAGTTAGTTGTCTGTCCAGTACAGGGAGCTTATTCAACCTTGATGGCCCCTCACAAAGTTAAAAGGATTTGAATCCTAACTATCAGCTCCACAGAACTTTCTAGTGGCGAGACTGTTAGTGTTTGTGCTGACCTATGCTATGGTGGCCTCATGTGGCTGTGGAAGCACTTGGCAGGGAGCAAGCAGGCACAGCAGGCAGAGTGAACTTTTAACTTTATATAGTTTAATTGTTAGACTTGAGTAGCCACGGTAGACTCACAGGCCTGAAACACTTATTATAAAGAGCAGGCATTTAGACCCCCAACATTCAGCCCTGGGAGTGTACTTCCCTTGGGGGACATCCAGGGGACCAAAGGCTGGAGAGGCAGAGGGTTTATCCCCAGCTTCAGACATGAGAGATAAGTTCAGTGGCTCAGGAATAAGTGCATAGCCAGCAAAACGGAGAAAAGTTCAAAAAAGGAGATGGGAAATGGAGCTGAGCAAGCAGAGCTGGCCCCCAGCTCCCCTGGCCACCTCTCCACGCTGAGCCAACCTTGCACCCCCTCCATGGTGGAGCACCCTCGTGTCTTCCCCTTTGTGCCAGTTTCTCACAAAGCAGCAAGCACTTCCTAAAATTTGTGACTGTGGCTATCAAAACTGCTTAACCTTTGAGAGGGCCACAGTGGGTTGCACTTTGAATCATAGCACTTGGGAGGCCCAGGAAGGTGGAACTCTTTGAATCCCAGGACATAGTGAGTTCTAGGACAACCAAAGTTACATAGACACCCTGTCTCAAAACAAAACAGGGTGGGCAGTGGCGGTGCACACCTTTAGTCCCAGCACTCAGGAGGCAAAGGTGAGCAGATCTCTTGAGTTTGAGGCCAGTCTGGTCTACAGAGTCATTTCCAGGACAGTCAGGACTACACAGAGAAACCCTAAGTTGAAAAACAAAACAAAAAAGACCAAAAAACATCGAATTATGTCAAGACTGAAGAAACTGATGCTTAATTTTGTCACAGTATCCTTATGGCTTTGGGGCTGGGCCTCTGCCTACTGCAGCTTCGTCCTGCCTTCAGCCCCCCTTGCTTCCCAGACCCCATCCAGATTTGCCGGACTTCAGTCCCTTCCCACCGCAGGCTGAACTCACTTCGTTCACAGCTCCTCTCTTCCTCCTAGACCTCGGCTCACTTAGTGCTCAGCTTTCACTACAACTTAGACAACTTGTTAGCCCACAGAGACTGGTAAAAGATGGACCAGGGATTTACTTTGGGTCCCAAGGCAGAATACAATACTGAGCATTGCTATGGTGCCAGATGCCAGCTGTTATAGGACATAGCCAGGGTACGGGAACCAGCTGTTGAAGGACATAGCCAGGGTACAGGAACCAGCTGCTGAAGGAGGACATAGCCATGGAGTCTGGTGCCAGCTGTTGAAGAGAAAGTAGAACAGCAAAGTCTGGTGGCAAGGCTTGGGAATCTCAGCTCAATCATGTCTGGGCCACAGGCAATGAATTGTTTGGGGAAAGAAAGCACAGATTGGAGCTAATATAAGGCTGCAAGAATGAACGTCATTTATTTCAGATTCATGTTAAGAGCGGAGATCATATGAAGGGGGCACGCATGCTCATTCGAGTGGCCAACAACATCAGCAAGTTCCCGTCCCGTAAGTCCTGTCCTAAGGGAGCTCTGCGCACACTTGGGGCTCAGCGCTGAGGCGTGCACTCCCCAACCAGGCGTGCTCAGAGCTCCCTGTGTTGTCAGGTCATTTATCTCCACAGCAATCCAGAAAGTGGCAGGCTGGGGTCCCAGAAACCCTGCAAGGCTCAGCCCACAGTAGTGCAGACACTAAGGTCTATTACAACAAAGGGAAAAGGGCGGCGGAGAGCAAGATGACCGGGAAACCAAGTGCGGACACACACTTTTGAGAGTCCCCTCTGCGCATGCACGACACGGAACCCGAGTCATACCATCGCCAGGTCTGCAGCGTGTGTGCCAGGAGCACGTCAGATTCCACCCAGGGTTCTCACTGGCAGTTTGTCACACGGGACCATCCTGCCTGGCAGGTCAAAGGGAAGTGACATGTGCCCAAGATCACATTGTGTAACACTGTCATCTGCTACTTTCAAGCCTGGCTTCCAGGAAAGGTCCTTTTTCTCCCAGACCTGTTTTTAGAACATTCTTAAATGAACTGCCTTCTTCACACAGTGTGACAGGTGTCAGCAAACTTGCTGTAGAGAGCCAGATGTTAGACATCTTAAGCCACTTGGTCTGTCACTTGTCAGTCACCCCGTGGTGTGACTGGGGCTGAGCTCTGATGGGGCTTTAACTTCTGGACACAGAAATCTGAACCTCATATGGCTTTAACACGTCACACAAAATATTACTGTTATTTCTTTCAACCAGTTCCTGGGCCGTACAAAAGTCAGAGGGCCAGACTCACCACCCTGTCCTCTTTGGGTTTGTTTTTGAGATGTGGCTTATGTGGCCCAGACTAACAGTGCACTCAGCTGTCTCCTTTCTGCTCCCTGCGTGTCCTGCAGACATCGTGCCTATCCTGACATCGACTGTGATTGAGTGTCACAGGGCGGGCCTGAAGAACTCTGCTTTTAGCTTTGCGGCTATGCTGATGAGGCCTGAATACCGCAACAAAATTGATGCCAAGTACAAAAAGAAAATTGAAGCGATGGTCAGGTGGGCAGAGCACCCATTTCTACTGTCCAAACACATCTTTGGGGTACTTTTCAGATGGGACTTCTAATATACATAGGCTCCGTAGATAAAGTGGGTAGGGGTAGGGGCAGAGGTCATAGCTGACATTTACTGTCAACCTGAATTTAGCGTCACCTAGGAGACACACCTTTGGGTATGTGTACAGGGTGCATTCCCGCCCTGAATGCAGGCTGGACCCCAAGCCAGATAAAAGGAAGAGTGGGTGTGCTGAGCATCCCTCTCTGCGCTCCAGCCGCCGCCCACTCCTCCATGATAGGCCCTGTGAACTAGGAGCCGAAGTAACTGCTGCCTCCCCTCAGCTGACTCCTGCTAGGCATTTTGTCACTAGAGGGGTAACTAATAATAGGGGATAAAAGCGACAGGAGCCCCACTGATGTCTGAAGTTAGAACTTATGGGAACCATACACAAGGCATCATCAACCAGGGATGGTGCCACTGTGTACTGATGCCATTTTCCCAGGGCCACCCAGAGCATACGGGGCTCCTCTTCCCTCAAGGTTGCGAGACAGCTGCCACATCTACACATTACATCTCCATTCAAGGCAGGAAGAGAGAATTAAGGAGTCCATGGGTCTTTGCCTTTATGTCCAGGGCTACTTCACTCTGATTTCGAACATGGCCACAGAGAGCCGCCCTGTGAAGCATTCTGTCAAGTATGAACAATGCTGTTTTGGCAAGAGGAAAATGGCTTTTACATAGACAGCATTGTCTGCCGTAGAGAGGAACAAAAGCATAGACATTCTCAGCGTGGAAACTCCACATTGGCACAGAGCACTGCCAGCAGAGCCTCCAGATGCAAGCACTGTGATGAAGGCAGGCCTGGCTTCAGAGAGCAGGGGGAGGCTTGCTTTCCTAGAAGACTGCTGTCCCTGTTCCACAGACCCTGCATGGCTGTGGGGAAGTGGGGAACATGTGGCAGAATGTGTCTCCTCGTGGAACACAATCAGTAAGCAGAGAGAGGGACAGACAAGGGGCCAGGGCATGACATTCTTCAAAGATATGCTCCCTGCCCGTGCCCCACAAATTACTTCTTTCCGCAGTTCCAAATCCCCAGTCATTCAGAGCCTACATGATCAACACTTCCCAAAGGGCCTCTCTGAACACTATTGGCAGTGGGGCACACCTTCAGTACACAGCCCATTGTGGGGACACTATCTCCTAGACAGAAGTAGAACACCACTGGGAATCTACAAAAGGAAAAATCAGTTGTATCTCTGTACTACTTAATCAGGGAAGTGACAGTATAATTAGGGGACCCTTGACGCAGCCAGACAAGTAATGGTAATGGCAAGCAGACGAGTGCTGTCCTAGTGAGGGTTACTATTGCTATGATCAAACATCATGACCAAAAAGCAAGGGAGAGAGGGCTTGTTGGGCTTATACTTCCGTAAATGATCAATATAGTCAGGAACTCAAACAGGGCAGGAACCTGGAGGCGGCAGCCAGAGGCCAAGGAGGCACGCTGCTTACTGGCTTGCTCCCTATGGCTTGCTCAGCCTGCTTCCTTACAGGACTCAGGACGCCCAGAGGCGGCCCCACCCATCAGTCACTAATTAAGAAAATACCGTACATGTTTGTCTACAGCCCGATCTTATGAAAGCATTTTCTCAATTGGGGTTCACTCCGCTCCAGTGACTCTAGTTTGTGTCAAGTTGACTGACATAAACCTGCCAGCACAAATGCTAATCCTGACAGGAAATGCCCCATGGCAGAGCTTTGAGGCTGGTCAACCTAAGTGGCTTCAACCAAGTCAGTCTGACCCAGGGAACCTTCCAGTGTATAGGGTAACATGACCGCAAGATGGACGGATGGCCCAGTGCCGACCCTGGAGAGACTTGTTCTCTTCCCCACACAGCAGGAGCGGCCTGTAGCTATGTGCTCCAAAACGGCAGCTGCTAGTCACCAGTGGCTTAACTTTTAAAGCAGAATAAGCTTTAAGACCTAGTCCTTTGAACTACAAAGTTAGGACAGCCCACTGGCCAGGAAATGTCTGTTAAAACAGCTGGGTGGTCTTGAATTACACAGAGGGGAAATCCCACAGTGGCCACTGATGTACCACAATGAGGAGACAGTGCCACCAGTGCGGTGCTCGTGAATGCCAGCTGGACCTGGCCAGGCCAAGTCTGCTCCATCCTCCCAGGAGCTGGGAAGTCTCTGAGCTCGCAAATAAGTTCTTTCCAGATAACGCCTTTCTCTGCTCACCGCGGTGCAGGGAATCAAGTGGTGTTTGTAAATGACACGTGATGCTTTCTCCAGGAGACCAGACACGTCCGAGACAGAAGAGGTCACCACCCCATGTCCGTTCTGTCAGTTTCTTCTCCCAGAATGTGAGCTGCTTTGTCCCGGCTGCAAAAACAACATTCCCTACTGCATTGCAACAGTAAGTGTCTTTGTAATCATAATGTCCCTTTCCAGTTGAATATTTGATACGCCAGTGTTTCTTCACCTTTGACTCATCTTTCAGAAAACGTTTAGCATGAAGTTGCAGGCAGCTGAGGCAGCTGAGGTGAGCGCACAGGAATCCAGGAGTTAGGCAGCAGCTCAGCAGGCTGAGGTGTGCTCTCACATGCTTTTTCTGCCACCTAGTGGCTTCGTGACACAGTGCAGTCTGCTTCTTGTAGGCTTGCCTGTGCTTTGTTTGTCCTCAGGTCAGCTGCACTGGTGAGAGCACCCCCCCCCAAAAAAAGACCTACTTATCAGAAAACTAAAATGTCAAATTTGTTCATCCTATGACTACCATAAGCTATAATTTGAAAGAAGATAAATTCACATACTGGAATAAGAGGCGGTCTAGTTCCTCTGTAAGCACGAGTCTAAGTGGAGCCCAGCTGCAGCCCTTCGGCCGCATCCTTCTAGACAGCTGAAGTAGCAATAGTGTCCTAAGTCAGAGCCGTGTTTCGGAGAGGATGGATCACTCTTAACGTTTCCAGGGCCGGCACATGCTGAAAGACGACTGGACGATGTGCCCACACTGCGGCTTCCCTGCGCTGTACTCTGAATTCAAGATGTAAGTGTGCCCTTTCCCGTCACATAAATGAGTCCAGAAACAGGCCTTTTCTGGATTCTTCCACTCCTTCCCTTTGAGGGCTCCTCTGTGTTCTTGGACGAACCTTGTGACCTCTGAGAGCATTCTCCCCCAAGGGATCTTCCCTGACACAAGTCCTTATCCTGCCTCAGTGGGCGGAGGCATTAAGAGGTGTAGGCAGAAGTGGCTGATTTTTCCATGAGCTTAACCCAAAGATAGACAAATAACTTAACTCTGCATTTATCTCCTCCCAAACAGCTTACTAAACAGTGAAAGCACATGTCCCATGTGTTCAGAAAGATTAAACTCTAGTCAACTGAAAAAGATTTCAGACTGCACGCAGTACCTACGGACAGAGACGGAACAGTGAGCCGCAGGCCCAGGTAAGGCCCTACTGCACACTCTCCTCCTGGGCCGCAAAGCCCAGGGTCCACAGCTTAATCCTTCATGCTGGCAATGGCTCAACTGTCTTAACAGACTTATTTAAATGTTAAAGTGATAGTAATATGGCTTCCCAAGTGGCTAAATAATTTAGCCAAGCATCATGAATTCTAACTAGACTGATTTACCAAACTGAGCTTCTTTTTAATAGCCCCTTAAAGCTAGAGCTTTAAAGCCAGCTTTCTTTAAATGGGAGCTTTTTAGTTGACTATTTGCAGTACAAAGTTTGACTTCCAGAGATGTTGAAATCCCAGGGTTTTTTTTTCCTAAGTCTCGCTTTGGCCACACAAAGTTGCAGGTAGTCCTTCTACCTCATTCTGGTGACAAGGATTTTTGTTCACATGGGATTAAAGGCTTGCAACACCATCCCTCACTTTATTAGGATTTCTTTTAAGAAAGATCTCTAATTAGTTTCTTAGTTTTCTGAATGTTGAATTTTGTCAATGAATCATGTGATGACAAAGGTTTCTCCCTTTATTCCATTTAGTGGGTTATATTGATAAAATAAAATCAACTTTTATTCAGGGGATAAACTCACCTCATCACAACATGGTTTCTAGCCATCCCTTGGCTCAAGGACTTGACCCTCAAGTGCAGATACAGGGCCCTGAATCTAACCCAGCAGATTCTTTGGAAAGATGACATCCTCCAGCTGTGCTGCTGGTTGCTTATACCTTTGAGCAGTTATTACATTTTGTCTCAAATTTACACCTGCATCTGTGTGTCTCTACCACTTCTAAAAGTGGAGCCTTGTTAATAAAGTTCCAGGCTCTCTCCCGATACTGTCTTTGCATCAAGATAGGTGGTAGATTACAGAAGCCTGAACTGTGCTCTCAGAGCTCCTTGAAGCTATGTCTTCAGTGAGTCAGGATGACGCACTGCTGTGGCGTCTCCTCTTACAGTAAGGACTGAAGCTATTGCTCCCCGGCTTCCTTCAGAAAAGGAACCTTTGTCCAATTTCAGAAGAAAACATGTGTTCTACAGCCTGCCATGTTCACATCCCTGGCAGTAAGGAGGCTTTATTACTGCTCCTCCTGCTTGACAGCAGTGTCTCCACAGTGTGCCGTGCAGCTCAATACTGTAGGTCCATAGGACTGGACGTCTGCAGGACTGATGCTCCAGGCTCCAGAAATGAGTAGGAAGTCCAGCTTTCTTATGAGCAGGACAGCATTGAGACCTCCCTAAAGGCATCTATTTGTTCCCTTTCTTAGATAGCTCCTGAGTAGACGGCAGCTCCCTCAGGAGGCAGTGTCTACCCCGGCAGACTTGAAGAGTGGTCCCCCTGGATACAGTGACACGACCTGCTGCTTGCTGAACTCTGTGTGTGTCCTCCTCAAAGTCCCACACGGTGTGTGCTCTGTACCATTAGTAGTATACTGTAAATATCCAGTTTTCTAATGACTTTTTTAAGTATCTTCTTTAAAATTAAACTGTTGACTAGATATTTGTAATATTTTCCTGGATTTGGATATAGAGAAAGTGATGGAGGAGGTGGTTTGGAGCCCTTATAGAGTCTGTCCCTTAAACCAAAACACCAAAGACAATTCATCTGTACAAAATGCATAAAACTAGTGTCTGTCTGTCCATTCCGGTGCACGCTATGGATTCCTACTGCAAAATTAAATCATCTGGTTTCCCCTGGAAACATTATTTGTTATGTTCCCAGAGCACACGGCACTCGTAGGAAGTCTGTGCTTACCCACACCTTCAGCATGACCTGTGCGTAGCCAGTGTCACCAGTCTCAACAGCCAGCAGACATGTGAGTCGCCCGAACCAGGTGATTCACGTACAACAGCCAGCAACTGAGCATCATCAATAGCTTCTCTGGCATCCGAGCATCCCACCTTCACACCTCCGGCTTTATCTGTCTTCTTGGGGCTCATCAGAGGCTGTGACTTCACTAAGCAGCACAACATAATGAGACAGTCACCAGTACCAAGCTTCTTGATACCTCCCCACACCACTGAGGTCACCTGGCATCTGTGTATTCTGGGATTTACAGGCCTCAGCTTTCCCTTGTGAGGACACCCATCCTAAAAATTCAGGGGGATACCCATCCTAGTGTGGACAAGTCATTCTAACTCTAAGAAGTCAACAGATAATGCTATTGCAGTTCTGCCGAAATCTCTCAAAAGGAACTAGAGGGACTTGTCTGAGACACAGCATCAATGGCCATGACTTGGTACTCTACACAGAATGTGCCGAGAACCTGAGCAGCGTGGGGCACCACAGGCCACTTCAGGAGCTACAAGGAGATTCGATCCCATCACAGACATTTAGGTCCACACAAATACCAAGGCATTCACACCTACCTTCTTTAATCTGCACCCTTTACGGCGTGCTTAGGAGGGCTTCAAAGAGGAATCCAATAGACCACCATTGCTATCGTCCTGTATTAAACAACATACAGTCTCTAACTCTAAAAAAAATTATTTTTATAGCTTGTCCACAACATTCATAATTTAAATTATAACTATATTAAATAAGCAAAGACCATTTTTTGTTCTGAAAGCAAGCAGAATGCTGGGCCTTTCCTGGAATGTATATCCAACTGAGAGAGGCATGGTTTGCATGTCCAAAGGAACAGAAATGGAAGAATGCGCACGAGTGCCCCCCTGGGTGAGGAAACTATTGCTGCAGCAGCTAAGTTTCAACAGAGAAGAGAGGGCAGGACGCAGAGGCTCAGGCTTAAATGCAGTGTTTATTTCCATACTGAACCGATCTCCGGGAAACATACCTTTTACCCTGGTTAATATACCTGCAATGTCTCCAGGACTTGTCTCCTCTCCCAACAAGGCCATGAGTCCTCAAAGGCAGAGCATGGTCCTCATATTCTTTCTGGCATAGAGGCAGCATAGACCTCTGAGCACTTAACTGATTTAAAAAGTTAAACACCCAAAGGCCAGGTTACATCCATGGCCCTAGGGTCCTTCAACAAGCACAGTTCTAGATCTAGCCTGAAATTCCAGTAGGGATACGAGCCCTCACAGGACAGCATCTCCCAGTCAGAATGAACCTGTGAAGCTGACCCATCCTCGACTACTGGCCTCACCCTGAAGGCTGACTGCAGGAGGACAGGAATGTGTGGCAGTCCAGTGTCTGCATACCCGAGAGGCCTCTCAGCGACTACCTACAGCAGCAACGTGGTTAGTGCAGAGGGATGCTGTGATTTGATTCACAGGGTTATGCCAAATATTTTAATCTAATCAAATTAATAAGGAAAGTAATATACTAACATAATATTTTTCTGTACAAGATGACAATCTTAAGAATATCCATGCAGTCCATGGACACTTGATTCCTGATGCCTACTTTGCCAGCTTGACAATGAACCAAGAATACTCAGCTCCAGGTGGTGGCTGCTTTGTATTAATTAAGGTTTATTTACAGAATTTCACCATAAAATAAGAACTATCGAGTTTTTAAAGAAATCAGCCCTGGTCCTTTAACAGCCATGAGGACAAACTGTTAGGCTACAAAAGATGCCTCAGTTCCTCTGCGCCCAGACTTAACTAAAATCTGACTCCGAAGCCTGTGTGCTCCTAGTTTTGATTCCACACAGTCACTCTGAATCCCAGCACTCTACTTGGGTTGCCAAGGACGGTGCAGGCTGAAGCGTCCTGTCCCCCTCTATAAGAGGAGCATGAGAGCTGGCTAGCTAGCCCGCCTAGCTGTACCGTCCTCTATGATGGGACCACCAGGCCACCCCACTGTGCTGGACATGGCTACTCTGGTAAAGGGCACGGCTTTCCAGCGGGAGTTGAGCAGGTAAGTGAAACATAGCTATTGGTACTGAACAATGGTTTCATTTCTTCCAACTTCTTCCTTTTCCTCTTTTGGACTCCTTATCTTTGTCTGGTTTTGAAGACTTTGAAGATCCTGTCTTTTTCTGTTGGAGAGACACACAAAACAGTTAATATGTTGATGAGTATATATAAAATGACAGCAAAGTCTTTATCTACAACTTAATTAGAAAAGCAAGGTCACAGATATCTACTGCTGCCCGAGAAGCAACAAGCCAGCTCCTTACAGAGAAAACATCTAGACCTACTCAGATCTAGAACTAAGGTGTGCCCCGTGTAAGGCAGTTTCCTGGATTCAGAACACAGTGTTCATAGGAAAGCCAGAATACTCAAGAGGTGGCTTACAGATATGGCAATGTCTACATGACAAACTTCCCTTTTAATAACACAGAAGATCTAAGCACACTCTAAGCAGGGAGAGAAGAGGGAAACCAATCCAAACAAAGGACTCTATTCCTAGACGTGTGACGCAGGAGAAGAAAGCCGCGCACAGGTGAAAGGAGAGAAGGCTGCAGCCCGGTGGCTTGGCAGCTGCGAACAGTAAGCTGACTCCATGCCACATTCAGGTCTTTACTAGCAAAAGACAAAGTGTCAACTTCTGCTCTGAGAGACTTTACAGGCAATTCAATGGTGTAGGCAACACGAATAACCGAAGTGAACAACAGTTTGTTTAAAACATTTTTCTGTTCGTGCTATAAAAATGCACTGTGGTATGAAAGCGCATACCGGAGAAATACTTGCTGCACAAGCTTGAAGACCTAAGCTCAGATCAACACACACATAAAAGCAAGGTATGGCAGGTAGCACACTTCTCTAAGCTCAGTGCTAGGGAGAGGGGAAACACGCACACGTAGATCCTAGGACTCACTGGCTAGGCACCTAGCCAGAGCAGCAAGCTCCAGGTTCAGTGAAAGACCCTGTCTCAAAAACGAAGGAAGACAGAAACAGAAAAAGACGTTTAGAAAACCATATACATGCATACGTGTGTTCTTTAGTACACATGCATGACCATCAACACATGCATACGTGTGTTCTTTAGTACACATACATGACCATCAACACATGCATACGTGTGTTCTTTAGTACACATACATGACCATCACTATGATTGCCTACTTTCTTGCTATTTGGCTCCTACACTACTATAAGAAGTTCACTTTATAAAAATGAAACTGCCAGGCATGGTAGCACACACACTTGGGGAGCTGTGGGTGGCAGAAGCAAGGCAGGTGGATCTGAATTCAGGGCCAGCCTGGTCTACAAAGCGAGTTCAGGAGAGTCAGGGCTACACAGAGAAACCCTGTCTCGGAAAAAATAGATGATAGACAGATATTTAGAAAATAATGATAAATATGTGTATGTGTGTGTGTGTATAAATGAAACCTATCCCATCATCTTCGGTTACAATGAGCAAGACATACTTGCACTTTCAGCTTACCCTGCTACATGCAGAACCGGCCTTATTATTCCCATATCACACAGGAGCAAAGGTCATCTTTGAGGTGCTCCTGCCATAGCTGAACACACTACCTTGATCATGGCATCAGTCTCTATGGCATCCTGCTCCTTCTCATCAGACTGACTGTCATCTTCCTGTGACTCGTCATGGTACTCAGAATCCAGTGCTGGGCCTGTGCTGAGTCTCGATGTCTTTACTGCCTGAAGCGAATATGGGGTCAGGTGGACCTCCTTATTATAAGCTCTTGTGAAGGCTGCTTTCACCTAAAGAACAGAGGAAAGCGGTTACCCTGAGTGCTGGGCAATGCGTTAACATCAGTTAAGCTGAAGCTTTGAGAAGCCCAGAAAATCCCTTTAAACTATTTGCAAAATAGTTACATACATAATAGAACCGGAAGTGCATTCATTCTCCTCTAGAGCTGTGTGCTACTAGAGATAAAGAGTAAGCCTTGTGCACACTCGGCGACTCCACCATCACTCAGCTATGTCCCCCAGCGCATAGCATTTTTTATATTATTTATCTGAGAATTTTGAACCCACAGCTCAAAAAAAAAAATTAAGTAGTTAAGACGGGTATAGTAGCACACATCTTTAATTCTAGCACTCTGGAGACAGAGGCAGGAAGATCTCTGAGTTTGAGATCAACCTGGTCTTCAGAGCAAGTTCCTAGACAAGGGCTATACAGAGAAACCATGCCTCAAAAAACAAAACAAAAGAAGAATCAGTGGTTAATCTGTGATCAATAAATAAGTCAAAAAGAGCTCACTATAAGATTCAAGTTGGTCTTGACTACAAACCATGGAAACCGGCACACATGGCAGTAGCACATGCTTGTGATCCCAGCAACTTGAGGAGACAAAGGAAAGGGCTGCCTAGACTATATAAAACACAGTGAAGGTCAGTCTGGGCAACTTAATGAGACCACGTCTCAAAAAGTTCAAAAGGAGCTGGAGAGAGACCCCAGCAGTAAGAGTACATGTATGGTACATAGAACGTTCTAGGTTCAATCTCTAGTTCTGGGAAAAGAAAACCAGTCTGGGGAAGGAGAGGAGAAGGGAGCAGGGAGGGGAGGAGGAAAAGGGAGGGAAAAGAAGAAACAAAAGAAAGAGAAGGGAAAAGTTAGAGAAAAACTTGATAAAAATCCTCAGGCTGTAAATATACTCTACATCACCACCTCAAGTTTGCCCCTAAGCTCACCCCCGCCTATCAAGAACATATTGTTTTTGCACTTTACACCTGTTCTCTTATTATTCCCCTTGAGGTCAAGATAAAAACACAAACTGTAGCATCGAATCCTGCAATTCATCAAATCCTCTGACCACTATCCTAAAACACTGTCTCTGGAAAGCACAGGCCAGAAAGGCAGCAAGCGTTCAGGGAGGAACAATTGTCTAAAGCAACTATAATCCCCTTAAGCACTGCTAGGACAGCAAGGTCATTACCAGTAACCATGGACAGTGGGCGGTACATCTTACCTTAGGATCCAGCTTGGAAAAGGGACTGGGCTTGCCACCCCAGCTGCTAACTTCCATGATATTCTCAAAGTCTTCTCTCATTAAATAATATGTGTCCATAAGTGTGACAACATGCTGAACTCCTTCTACCCCTTGTGAGGTCAAGGGTCGCACAAGTGCATCTCTGATGTGGGACAGGTAATCCACGTTCACCGTTCTTTTGCTGGAGTAAGTTCTGAAACACAGGACAGAAGGACACACATCTTTATTTTTTAAATCATGTCAATAGCACCCCATTACCAACCCCCCACATTAGATCATCACTACCAGTCAACCAGAGTAATTATTTTACAGCATGTAAATTATTTCATAGGTCCTTTTAATGAACAGTATTTTGTCCTTAGGAAAACAACTCTTAGGGCGGTCAGATGCCATACAAGCCTGAGTTGGAGCCCAGGACCAACAAGTGGAGAGAGAACCAACTCTATCCTCTGATCGCCACAGGCACTCTCGCATGCAGATGTGCACACATAACCAACCAACCAGTAACCACTCTTTAACCACTACAGAATACTGCGTTCAAAATGAGTCAGTAAAATAAGACATTCATATGAGTCAATGGGCTGAAATACAAAAAGGTTTTAGCCAGATATGGTGTTGCAGACCTTTGATCACAGTGCTCTGGAAGAAGAGGCAGGGAGATCTCTCTGGTAGTTCAGGGCTATGCTGGTCTACATAGAAAGCTCCAGACCAGACAAGGTTACATAGTGAAAATATCCCTCTTTCTGTGTGTGTGTCTCTCTCTACACACACACACACGATTTTTAATTTCAATAAGCACTGTAACTTAACCAATAAACCAGAATTTATAAATTGGTTATGTATTTCTATGTATCCACTCTAAACTGCTGATCCAAGTCTAATAATAATAATGTTCAGCAGAACTCCCGCCGTTTAACAGGGGTGCTGGGACATCTAGCACTCCCCCACTGTGCTCAAAGGCAGTTTTCTCCTTTGCTCTGACTGGAAAGCAAATACGGTTCTACCATATTACTCAACACCCCAACAATTGTGTCTCTGTGCTTAGCCTTACCATAGCCATATCGATGCATCGTTCCCAGCCCCAAAATACCAAAGGCAACAGGAAACAGCAGTGAGAGAGCCTACACTTAGTGCCACTCCTGTAGGAGTGAGGGGACAACACTTTTTGGTCTGACTGTAATAGAGATTGTACATGAAGGCCTCCTTTGCACCTCCTCATGTCTATACTTGGAACTTTCCCATAAGGGCAGGGTTTTGCAGAGACTGCCTGAAAAGCTGGAAAGTGGTCTATGATCCAGGGCAAGCAGGGAAACCGGCTTTGGGCTGCTGAGAACTAGAGTGTTATCAAGAATTAACTTTTCTGGGCTGGTGTGGTGACACGAGTACTCCAGAGGCAGAGGCAGGCGGATCTCTGTGAGTTCAAAGCCAGCCTGGTCTACAGAGTGAGTTCCAACCCAGCCAGGGCTATACAGAGACCTTCTCTCAGAAAAACCAAAAAATAAAAATAAAAAAATAAGAAACTGACTTTTTTCTTTCCGAAATACTGGCATTGCCTTAAAAGTAAAACACTGAGCAAATGCCTCCATTCCACATTTTTACAACTGCGTCCAGCCTGGCAGTACCGTATCCAGGTGGCTTTAAGCTGGGAGACCTCGGCTGGGTGTGGAAGTGACATTGGTGATCCTAGCAAACCCAAAAGAGTCTGGTGGCTCCTCCATGTCCCATGCCACAGAACAGCACTTTCAAATCTCCCTGACTCTGACACAGCAGCCTCCATTTTATAAGGACCTGGAAATGGCACCGTGCCCACCCTGAGAACCCAGTAAGTTAGTGTTGTTTTAGTCACTCTGTGTTAGAGCAGCAAAGGAAACTAAGGGTGGAATAAGAGACTCCTGCCATGAGCTAGGAAGAGAGAACTTAGAACTGGGACATCACAGGACAGGAACTGCCCCAGCTTTCCCAGTGACCAGGGCAGGCCCAGAAATGGAAATAGGACTCTTCAGCAGGCTTCATGGTTATCAGCAGATCCTTCACATGGTAAAAACGCATCAACTGTTACAAACTGTGACAAACTCAAGCACTGTTGAACTTCTTTAAACTTTTCCAAGTATGTTTACTTCCATCACCAGAGTGGCTGCTCCTGTCATGTGCCAGTCTGTGTTCCCTATCCCAGATGACTAGGCCAGCTTTCTAGTAAAACAGGTTAAAACTATCGTTTCTTTATGAGTACTTCTGGTTCCATATTACCTATTCTGAAGAGCAAAGTTATTCCACTAATACAAACACACTTCCAGCACCAACAAACAACAGCAGACTTTTAAAAGATGTACATACTTTAAGAATGTTCTCAAATCATGACACATCTGCCATCTGGCTGTTTTTTTTTTTTTTTTTAACAGCAAAAGAACTCAGGCCAGACGGAAGGAACTTACCCAGATCATTTAGCTGATGAGCAATGAAATCCAGCCACCTTCAAGTGCATACCATCCCTACAGGGTAGCAGAGTGACAGGGATGGCGCTAATCCCGCTTACCTAAGACTCATGTGCAAGGCCAGGTCCTGAACAATCCGGTCATGTTTGCCCGTAGATGAATGCTTCCCCAGCCAGCTTGGGAAGCTGGGAAACTGAGTCATGTAGCCCCTCATCAACTCTCCAGGAAGAACACTGGCATAAATGGCCTGGGGGGGAGGAGATCAAACATACAGTCCAGAATTTAAATTGGTATAAAGTTATTTCTTTAGTGTCAGGGTCCGATGCCCCAACATAAACCATTTTTTCCTCTCTGGACTGGCGTGGAGGCGAGGGAATAATTGAGACAGTTCACAAAGCAATATTGGAAGGGAGTCTTAGGCTTTATTTATTTTTGAAGATCACCCGCATTAATTTTTTAAACATCTTTTATCCCCCAAGGTAAGCTAAGGTGGAAGTTTATTAACATTTTATTTTGGGGGTATTCTTTAGCAGCTCTCATCCTATTGTGAGGTATAAAAAGGGTGGAAAGTTAACCCAAATGCAGCATTTGAAGATAGGGGTCACTGCATAGTGACTTAGAGCAGAGAATCTTTTTTTTTTTTTGGTTTTTTTTCGAGACAGGGTTTCTCTGTAGCTTTGGAGCCTGTCCTGGAACTCCCTTTGTAGACCAGGCTGGCCTCGAACTGAGATCCGCCTGCCTCTGCCTCCCGAGTGCTGGGATTAAGAGCGTGCACCACCACCGCCCAGCTAGAGCAGAGAATCTTAAGTGAAT
Source organism: Chionomys nivalis (assembly GCF_950005125.1). Lineage (NCBI taxonomy): Eukaryota > Metazoa > Chordata > Mammalia > Rodentia > Cricetidae > Chionomys > Chionomys nivalis. The sequence goes on from NC_080091.1 coordinate 67,166,831, forward strand.
GCTAGACACTCCATAAGAGAAAGAGACCAAGCACACCTAAACATACACATACACACATGCACACGTCCATCTCCTGCCATGTACCACTCAGCACTCTTTAAGCAAGGAGGCCATCACCAGACACAGGCTCCTCATCTCCCCACAACTGTGAGCGCAATAAACTGTTCTTTAAGTCTTACCTAGTTTGTGGGCAGGACATTATAGCAACCAAAACCAGACTAGCAGTCCATGGATGAAGTAATGGCCCGATGCCTAATTACAGCGCCCCTCCCTGTCCTAATTACGATATGGGAAGTTTCTCCCATAGAAAACAGAGTAGAGACTGGGGAAGACAGTTTAGGTAAAGTGCTTGCCACCTGCACAAGAGGACCGGAGTTAGAGCCCCAGCAGTCATGAGAAAATGGTAATCCCAACACTGTAAGAGACAAGAGGATCCTTGGGACTAAATGGCCAGTCACCGTAACCTAATCGAGTTCCAGGCCATCATCTATTATCTTGGAGCCATTAAGAATGTACTGCTCTTCCAGAGGACCCTAGTTTAGGTCTTAGCATCCTCACAGGGCTGTCTCCAATACTAGTTCCAAGAAGATCCAATGCACCTGCCTCCATGGGTACCTACACTAGTGTGCACATTCCTACATACACGCACACTCACACTCGTATACCTTAAATAAATAGGTGAGGGCTGGAAAGATGACTCAACAGTTAAGAGGACATGGTGGTGTACATTTTTAATCCCAGTACTAAGGAGGCAGAAGTAGGTGGATCTCTGCAAGTTCAAGGCCAGCCTGGTCTACAGAGTGAGTTCCAAGACAGCCAGGGCAACACAAAGAAAAAAAAAGTGCTATTTTCTTCCGAAGGACATAAGTTCAGTTCCCAGCACAACTGGTTGGTTGTGTGGCTCATCCAGCTCCAGGGGATTCAGTGCCCTCTTCTGGCTTCCACCTGCACTCACTCACACAAGACATACATTTACACAGACAGACAGCCACATGCATGTACACACATACACAGAAAATTTCAGCACTTAGAAGGCAGAGGCAGATCTCTCTCAGTTCAGGGACAGCCTTATCTATAAAGAGAGGTCCAAGTCAACCAGGGCTACATAGTAAGAACCTGCTCAAAAAACCAAACAAACAAAACAAAAACAAAAAACAAGAAGCAAGGCAGATGGCACCTGATAAATAATCCCCAAGGCTGACTTCTGGTCTCCACATACATGGGAGTGCACACACATACAGCAGTGCAGTGCACAGAGGTGAAGGGGGTGGAGAAGAGGGAGAGAGACCACAAGCAACTCTGGTCTAAAACTGTCTCAGAAGTCATCCTTGCAGCCTTGACCAACCAGCCTCAATATCACAGCCCAGAAGGAATCACACACAGAGGAATGTGGCAGCTGATGGCAGGGAGACCAGGTGAGAGCAGACTGAGCTGCCACCCGAGGGGGATGAAAAGGGGAGTGTGTGACTTCAGACGTCTTCTCTGAGCAGCATTTTCAGTCTGTTGAAGACTTTAATTAAACTTTCCACAAATGCTGTATCCTGCCTTATTCTACCAATGCTTTCTCCCAAGTTCTCATTAGATAATCTCTACAAACTGGTTTAAAGGAAGAAGGGCTTCACCAGGACGACTTATCATAATTCACCATCCTCCTGTAGATGGACAGGGGAGTTTACTGCAGTGTTTCCTATTAAAACTAATGCTTTGGGGAATACTTTTATATAGTGTTTTTCTGTGCTTAAAATTATTTTAAGATAAAATCTCAAATGTACAACTACTAAGGAAAGAAAACATTTTTGTACAAATTTTGTGAAAATAAAAAGATTTTTAAAAAAAAAAGATCTAGTGGGGGAAAAGATGGTTAAGTAGTTGAGAGCACTGACTGCTCTTCCAGAGGTCCTGAGTTCAATTCCCAGCAACTACATGGTGGTTCACAACCATCTGTAATGAGATCTGGTGCCTTCTTCTGGCCTGCAGGTGCACATGCAGACCGAACACTGTATACACGATCTATACTTCAAGAATGAGGCATTGTTTTTTTTCTTTTCAAGCAAATGTATGGGTTGAATTAAAAGAGGGCAGGGAGGGCTGGGTGTGTGGATATGCACCTGGAAGATGCTGACACAGAACTGCCTTAAGTCTGAGACCAACCTGCGTTACAGAATGAGTACCAGACTAACTAGGGCTCCACAACAAGACTCAAACAAAACAAAACAAACAAACAAACAAACAAAAAAAAAAAAAAACAGAAGAGGGCAGGCAGACTTTCTGGAAAGCTTTGTTACTAGGACCAGTAATGAATAGATACAAAATTCAGAGCTACGGGCACAGATCCGCGGTAGAGTGCTATCTTGCATGTACAAGGCTCTGGACCCCATTTCTAGTATGTATTTTCACATGTAAGAATACTTTTAAAGATTAAGTGTATATTAAATCTGTTTTCATAGTACCTAATAAAATGGACTTCTGCAGCAATGAAGAACCTTGCCATTTCTGCCCCGGGTGCACTTTTCTAGCAGGGCTCTGAGCAGTGACCCTCTCAGAGAGCCACAAATGCACAAAGATTCTTAAGGTAAAACAGTAAGTAAGACTTCTGATGCACACCTGTGGCTAGAATTGACACCTAGAACACTTATTCCCATTCTCTGTTTACATGAAAACACTTTTTAGCAAATAAGGACAATAGTGACCAGAGTATTTTCTCTAAACAGACTATAATTTTGCCACAAAAGACTAGAGATAGCTCAACAGTTACAAGCACTTGCTGCTCTTCCAGAGAACCTGGGTTCAGTTCCCACCGCCCACATGGTAGCTCACAAACATCAGTAACTCCATTTCTAGAGTATTTGATGCTCTCTTCTGACCTTCACAGGCACATGCATATACAGGTAGAATACTGATAAACATAAAATTATTTAAAGAAAAAAACTAATGCCGGGCGGTGGTTGCGCACGCCTTTAATCCCAGCACTTGGGAGGCAGAGGCAGGCGGATTTCTGTGAGTTCGAGGCCAGCCTGGTCTACAAGAGCTAGTTCCAGGACAGGCTCCAAAACCACAGAGAAACCCTGTCTCGAAAAACCAAAAAAAAAAAAAAAAAACTAATTACAGGAACCACAAGAATCTTTCTTCAGCTGCAGTAGGCCCCACGCTTACCTGTGTGGGCAGAAGACTCCAGTTCTGCTTACTCCGGATCTGACTGTCCACTAAGTCACCGTCACATATGCTGTCTGCCGCCCGGCTTAAAAGCATCAAGTGCTTTTTCATGTCACCCCTGCAGAGAAGAGCCAGTCTGGGTTACAGCACCATCCACTCCAGCCATTCTACACAAGCACTTGGCCTCTGTAGTGCTGGAAGATCCTGATCCTACCCCAGTGCCCTCAGTGCTTACCCTGCAGCCACAGGCTTTACATGGACATAGTTCTCCTGAACAAAGAGGGGGGCTATGGAATAGTCATGGAAAAAGAGATCCGATTTGTCCATCAGTGACATGTGTGCAGTCTCCTCTCCAGCTGCAAACACCTTCCGGGCAACATCAAATGGGCCCTGCCAAGAAGGGGCACAAAATGAACGAATGACCAAAACCTAATACTGGTAAAGAGACGAGCAACAGGAACCTTCACTGCCTGCTGAGGAGATAGCACAGCACTTTGGGGGTCCCAAATGAACAGCTTAAGGCACCTTGATCAATATCTGGAAGTACTAAGATGTCCTTCAGTAACCAAATGGGTAAATAACTAATACCCGTCTAGGCCTTGGACTATTACTACTCAACAATTTTAATAAAAAAAATACCAGCTAGGAATGTTGGCATCTATCTGTAATCCCAGCACTTGGGAGATGGAGTTCAAGGTCAGCCTCAGCTGCACACTGTCTAGAAGCCAGCCCAACTGAGCACAGGCCACACAATCTCAAAAGACCAAATACACTAAAAGGACAGGAAAAGGAAAGAACAGTTGGTCAGTTCATCAGAAGACAGGACAGAGCCTTAAATGTACACAAATGTACTCTATGTGTGAAAGGAGTCAACCTTCAAAGGCTACATGCTGTATGAGTCTCACTATATAATACTCTGGAAAAGGCAAAACTATGGAGACGGAAGAGACTGGCGGTTATGAGCCAGGCGGTGGTGGTGCACACCTTTAATCCCAGCACTCAAGAGGCAGAGGAAGGCAGATCCCTGTGATTTTGAGGCCAGCCTGGTCTACAAAGTTAAATTCCAGGACAGTCAAGGCTACATAGAGAAAACCTGTGCTGGAAGGGAGGAGGGAAAAAACCTTATGGCTCTAATTATAATTTCTGACTAGAAAAACGGAGCACAGAGGCAACCGAGACCCCTAGCTGTGGAGTTAAACTAAACCGTCTGAAATACACAATTCCCAGCAGTAAAAACCTTGCAGGCCATGAATGCATGCAGAAGGCATGCTGAAAAAGCCACTCCGCAAGATGAAGCATGGGTCTCACTTAAAACATCCCTTTCTCAGAATCTACAACAGACAAGGACTATGCCTGAGGAAAAGCTCACTGTCCCACTGTCTACAGGTCTGACAAGTCCTTGGGCTCCACAGGTCCAACACAGGAGTGCTTTATGTCTACAAAGCTAGTACAAGCAGAACAAGAAACATTTCAACTTCATAACTAAGAAATGGAAACACATTTTACCAGTTTGGTGTCCTTCTTGGCCCTCTGAGAATCAGTCTTGGCTTGGTCATACGTTAGTGCCTTACTTTGTGCACACCACATACTCATATTATGTAAAACCTACAAGAAACATAAATAAGACAATGTCAGAATGAGAAAGGACTACTATTCTCCTACCCTGTACAAGTTTGAAGAATGAGGGGGCAAAGGAATTAACAATTGTCAAGAGCTGGAGAGATAGCTCGGCAGTTAAGAGCACTGACTGCTCTCCCAGTACCCATATGGTAGCTCACAGCCATCTGTAATTCCAGGACCAAGCATTCTAATGCCCGCTTCTGGCCTCTGCCAATACTAGGCACACAAGTAGTGCACACTTACATGCAGACAATACCCACACACACAAAAGAATAAAATTACAAGAGTAACAACTGACACATAATATATATCTAACTCACCTGTCTGACATCTTGATTCGCTCCCAAAATTATTTCATTCATGGCTGGAGGGGGGATCTTCAAACCTTCTTTAAATGCAATAGACAGCATTGCACTCTGAAATTGACAAGGAAGGACATCATCACTGGCCTTTTTAACTCGTAGCATCTAAGATTCTATTAAAATACTTGTGAGATACCTTTGAAAACTGACCCGAGTTTTCATTTAGCAATCATTGCATCTTGGATAAACTTCACTGGCTACAATATTGATGCTGCCTAAAGTTGAAATCAACCTTTATGTAAAGATGATAATGAATCCTACTTCAGGTTCTGGCTTTGTGGGAGCCTAGACAGTTTGGATGTTCACCTTCCTAGATCTGGATGGAGGGGGGAGGACCTTGGACTTTCCACAGGGCAGGGAACTCTGACTGCTCCTGGGACTGGAGAGGGAGGAGAAGAGGAGTGGGGGGAGGGGGAGAGGGGCGGGAGGATGGGGAGGGAAATGGGAGGCGGGGAGGAGGCGGAAAATTTTTTTTTTCCTCAATAAAAAAAAATAAAATTAAATTAAAACAAACAAACAAAAAAAAAGATGATAATGACATTTAAAAAGAAATTCTGAACCAGTGCGCTGGCTAATTTTATGTAAACCCAACATAAGCTATAATCATCTGAGAAGAGCAAAGGGGATTGAGAAAACATCTCCATAAGATCCAGCTGTAAGGCATTTTCTTAATTAGTGATCAATGGGGGAGGGCCCAGTCCACTGTGGGTGGTGCCACCCCGGGGTTATGTAAAAAAGAAGGTTGAGCAAGTCATGAGGAACATCACTCCTCCATGGTCTCTGCATCAGCTCCTGCATCGAGGAAGGTTCCTGCTTTGTGTGAGTTCCTGTCTTGACTTCCTTCTATGGTAAAAATGTAAGAATGTGAAAATGTAAGAAAAAAAAAATCCTTTCCTCCCCAGGTTGTTTTTGGTCACCGTGTTCATCACAGCAATAGGAACCCTAAGGCAGTTAGCAAGATTGCTCAGTGGGTAAAGGCACTTCCCATCACACCTGAAGCCTGAGACTGATCCCTAGACCCTACATGGTACAAGGAGAGAATGGCCACCCAAAGGATACCCTCTGACCTCCATATGTATACCCTATTGTACATGCATGAGCTCACATGTGTGTGCACATGGACACACAGAGACACACACTGAATAAATGTGATTTTTTTCATTTTTTTTTTAAATTACAATCATCATACCTTAATCTGTTCAACCCGAGGTCTTTGGAAACGAAGATCATAACAATAATGAATCAAAGAGCGAATTTTGGGGTGATTTCTATCATTGCACATACAAATGATAGGAATTTTAGTATGCTTTATCAGGCCTATGAGTTCCTAAAAGGCAAATTGGGAACATAAAAATCGTTACTTTAATACTATTTAATATATTTTAGTACTTTTTTAAAAAGCCCTCAAATGCTATAACCCATATTTCTTAATCTAAAAACCAACAGTAAAAAAAGATATAATGCTGTCACCTGAATTCCGCCCCTGTCCTCACTGCCTGCCATGCCATCGACCTCATCCATGATGAGAGCATGCTTCGAGCTTACCGAAGGGGCTGCTCCGCCTGGCCAAGGGTGAGACAGGACAAAACACAGGAACACTGTTCAAACTGATATTCTGCAGAAAGTTCTAAACATATTTTAAGTTTCAAAAGCTGCAAGTGTTAAACCATGAGAAGAAATTCTCCCAACCCTTCTTCCACAGTCCCAGTTTCTCTTCCCAGCAGCTCCCTTACAATGTGTACCTTGTGGTTCTTCACTTAATAATTTGTGGTCATTGATCCATTCCCCCTCCCCTCCCTCCCTCCCATCCATCCATCCATCCATCCATCCATCCATCCATCCATCCATCACACTTCCTTTTTCTTAAGATTTACTTATCTCCAGGCAGTCGTGGCACACACCTTTGATCCCAGCATTTGGGAGGCAGAGGCAGGTGGATCTCTGTGAGTAGGTCAGTCTCATCTACAGACCGAGTTCCAGGACAGCCAAGGCTACACAAAGAAACCCTGTCTCAAAAAACAAAAATCTAATAATAAAAAGATTTATTTATGGGGCTGGAGAGATGGCTCAGCGGTTAAGAGCATTGCCTGCTCTGCCAAAGGTCTTGAGTTCAATTCCCAGCAACCACATGGTGGCTCACAGCCATCTGTAGTGAGGTCTGGTGCCCTCTTCTGGCCTTCAGGCATACACACAGACAGAATATTGTATACATAATAAATAAATAAAATAAAAAAAATAAAAAAAAGATTTATTTATTTTATGTATATGGGTATTCTGTATGCATACATGTCTGCATACCAGAAGAGGGAATGTGTCCTTTTTAATGTAATTTAATATTCTACTTTATAAATGTATAATAATTTAGTTTATTAATGAAATCTAGATACTTCCAAGCTTTTGCTGTGTCATACTTATATTTAAATATCCCCATATGTATGTATGTGTCTATGTGTGTCTGTGTCTATAGTGTGTGTGTTTATACCATTGTGCACATACTAAAATATAACGACAGCTAAATTCCAGAAACTGGAATTCAGAAATTATGTATGATTTAAACTTAAGGAAAATGCCAGATTGCTTAAGAGCTGTATTAATACTTCCACTAGTCATATACAAAAAGTAACATGGAGAGATAGCTGTCAGTACAGAGTTTGCAGTGCAAACACAAGAACCTGAGTTCAAACCCTATAATATACATGAAAACTCTTGGGTGTGGTAATGCACACATCACACACACAAACAGAAAAAGACTGTGAGTGAGAGAAAGGACTTTTTCTGAGCAACTTTCAACAAGTAATTTCCACAGGCATGTGGATCCTTACCAATACATCTTCACTAGTCACAACCTGAATACCAGGGGCCCTTCCACAGACATGATGTCATCTGGCTCAAAATGGCCTCCTTCTGCAAGGCCTTTTGAACAGATACATCCTCTTACTGGTAGATTACAGAGTGCCCATCAACCACAGGCCTTACAAAGGCCTTTTGACCTCATATATCACACTGTATTTTTCATTTATTTTCCATACTCCTTTATGGGATTCACCTGCCAATTGTGTAAAATCACATACAAAATGAAAACTGTGTTACTATGCACACATTTTTCTCACATCTCAGAACCCTCTAAGACTTAAGAGGGTAGTATCCACCGCTCAGGACAGCCCAGGATGCCTACACACAGCAGTCAGTACTCACTACACAACACGAAACACATCTACAGCCGCAGTTCAAAGGACACATACTTGTATAAAAGCCTTTGATGCTGGTGTTGTTCAATGACTCAGCAACAACTGCTTTCAAACTGTTCTTACTCCGAGTATCACTTGCATTTAATTCCACGTAACTGTAGCCCAATTCCTAGTAAAAATATTGGAAATTGTTACTATCACAGTGCAAATGACCCTGGGGGGAGGGTCATAATTAAGGAACACAGAGTTTCTAAATCACATAAAAAACACAAGTAAAATATTAAATATGATACAAATAAACAAATTTAATATTCTCCATAGTTTAGAGATTCTTAAAACACCATACAGACATACAACACACACAGAAGTTTGCTCTTAAAACCACAGCTGGTAAGCTAGGTACAGTGGCTCACACCTGGTTATCAGACCATCTGCCACAGCAGCACAGTGGTCAAATAACCCTTTACTTAATAATGGTCCTAAAGAACAAGAGTAGGAATGCAAGGAAGGCACCAGGGCACAGACACAGAAGGTCAGACTAATGCTAGAAAAGGGGCACAGAGGAAAGCATGGTATACACAGGGCTCTATACTGCCTGCAGCTACGGCATCTACTGGGGGCTTAGGAACACATCCTCCACCTTTAAGGGGAAATAGATGTATAACAATAGCCAGTAGAATAGGTTTGGGGCAGTCGTTAGTTTTCTTTGGTTTTTCTGAAACATTCTATGTGTCCTGGAACTCACTACGTAGACCAGGCTGGCCTTGAATTTAGACTGTCACCTGCCTTCCCAGTGCTGGAATATAGATAGGCACGCACCTCCACGCCCAGCCAGAATTAATAGTGTTTCTTAGAGGATGGAGTGACAAACATCACTAGAGCCAAAGAACTTGCTAGGAAAATATACACACAAGGTTTACACACAGCACACATGCACACAAGAGCTATGTAATCACTGCAAGGTTTTACCTTTCCAGCCACACCCACCTGACACACAAGAGAAGCTGTAGTGGTTTTGCCAACACCCGGAGGGCCAGACAGCAATGCTGCCTTGAAACTGGAACCATCATCTTTGCTGGAAAGTTTGCCAAATTTTGCTGCTAGAGGAAAATAAGTTCCAGAGCATGAACACGCGCCATCTAGCGGACTCTAGGGCACAGGATCATTCATGAACTGCCCAAGAGCATCCCAAAGCACAGAGGGACAGGGCAGACCTCCCCACTACTGAAGCACATCACACACGTAACTGAGCTTTAGGCCGCTGTGCCAATGCGTACCTCAGCTCCATGCCTTTCCCTCATGGGCCCTGAGCACTCTCCACGGTCTCTCACAGGCCTTCAGATCTTGGGACTTCTTTCTGCCCAGTATCACACACCTAGCTATCTACTTGAGCTCATATCCTCTTTCCTGACCACACCAGCATCCCCAGAGTTCCCTGTACTTACCCTACAGTAGTACTTGGCACATGCATTTAATAACTGGCTCTCCGGGAGCTCCACCAGAGCCTAGTACTGCACTTGGGCTCTGAACAGGTTCTCAATAAATATTTGCTGACAGATAAAATGAACCAACCATGAGCCTTTTGCCCATGTGTGCAACTGAACCTTACATGCGACAGACACACATAAAATGACAAGTTGTGAAATCACCGTGTTTCTTCTCTTCGGGAGAACTCTTATGCCAGTTTCTGAGCCAGCGCAGCAGTTTGTGGGCACAGCTCTGGTCACCTTGCTGTCCGATTATGTGCTTGAGCGAGGTGGGCTTGTACTTGTCCACCCACAACAGGCTCTCCACTTTGTCCCCGCCGCTGTCCTCAGCCAGACCCTGAGCCCTGCTGTTGCCAGACGTCTCCTTGACCTCCTGCTCCGTGAAGTCCAGGCCCCTCTGAAACACATCTGCTTCCTTCTTCACCACCTTCGCTGGGCTGCGCTTTTGGGGAGTCAGTTTGCTCTTTTTAGACTCTGACTCCTTCTTGGTTGGACTAATTTTTCTTTTTCCTTGGTCATTTTTTTGGGGTGTTTGCCCCAATTTGGACTTTTCTTTCTTCATCTGAAGAGGGAAGATTAAAAAAAAAATCTGAAATGCAGAAGACTTCTATCCTGCTACACATAGCCCAGAGGCAAGGTGACATAGCCAAGTGAGCTACCCCACCTAGGCTGCTCCTGTCACAATGGACTATGCAGTGTGCGCAGTCACAAACATCACAGCATGTACAGAAAGCCAAGAGTGTAGTGGTCATTTTTAAATGGAAAGATGGGGCCATGGGGTAAGCAACAACTGCTTGTTTTAAAGTTTCTTGACTACATAAAGCTAATATTTCCTCAAAAACTTGTATATACAAAGTCAGAGCGGCACTGTATTGGATGGTACACACACATTACAACCATAAAATGAAAGAACCCAAATATCCACTGCGGAACTTAGCATAAACAAAAAATTACTGCGATCCACACAATGGGACATTATTCAATCATAAAAGGGACTGAATAGCTGGGTGGTGGTGGCGCACGCCTTTAATCCCAGCACTCGGGAGGCAGAGGCAGGAGGATCTCTGTGAGTTCGAGGCCAGCCTGGTCTACAAGAGCTAGTTCCGGGACGGGCACCAAAGCTACAGAGAAACCCTGTCTCGAAAAAATAAAAAAAAAAAAAAAAAAAGGGACTGAATAGTAATACATACTACAACTTGGTATGCTGTGAAGCCATTACAAAAAGTGAAAAGGCTAAAAACAAAAGCCACATATGGTATGATTTTACTTATATTAAATGTCCAAATTAGGGAAATCCATAAAACAAAGAACAGTATAGTGACTGCCAGACAGAGGGTATAACAAGCAACTATGAATAAGTATAGAATTTATTTTTGGAGGCAATGACACAGTGTTTGGAATTAGATGCAGTAACTGAGCTAACAAGATGGCTCAGTGGGTTAAAAGGTGTTTGCCACCAAGCTTAAAGTCCCAAGTTCAATCCTCAGAAGCTACATTGTGAGAGAACCAACTCAAGCAAGTTATCCTCTGACCTCCACATGCATGCCATGTGCCCAAACACATAAAATACATACAATCAAAAATAAATAAATGTATTTTTTAGTTAGATAGTGATGATCACTGCACTGGTATGAATTATGCTTTTAAAAGGTGACTTTTAAGGAACGTAAGTAATATTTTAATTTCTAAAACAGTTAAATGTCTTCCAGTAATGCTACACCTTTTGAATGACCATTTAATGTAGTGACATTTAATTTGTATTTCAATAAATAAAGCTCGCCCGAGGATCAGAAAAGTAAAACAGCCACACTGGCCAGCCTTATAGACCAGGCAGCACTGGCACACACCTCTAATCCCAGTAGCCACATTAGATTGCCAAGGCGGTAGTGGTGCATGGCCTTAATCCCAGAACTAGAGAGGATTATAAAACAGGAGGAGACAGCTCTCAGTCTCAGTCTCATTCTGAGGTTTCCTGGAGGCAGGGTCACCATTTTCGGACTGAAGTTGAGGTAAGAGCCAGTGGCTGGCTGCTTTGCTTTTCTGGTCTTCAGGTTGAACCCCAATATCTGTCTATGAGTTTTTATCAATTTAAGGGAAAACATTTCTGGAGATTCAAGGTAACTGTCCACTTACAGAAAAGAAAGTCATCAGTTACAAAATAGGAAATCATTCCACTCATGGAGAAGACCAGCAGACACTATCTCAACCTAGTAATCAAGACATATCAATATCATGAACATGAGACACACCAAAAAGAACACAGTATCACCCTGCGTTATTCTTGCCAAACTGGGCAGCACAATCTACCCTTGGTTGGAGGAGGCTGAGACAGCACAAGCCAATGGAGTATAGGATCCTAGAGCAGAGAGAGGACAACAGAACAATGTGCAGTTGGCCATGAAACAGCAACATTTACTCCCTACTGGTGGCAATTGGACCATGGTCACAGAATCCACACCATTCCCTGGGACTTTTCTCCTGGAATAAACTGGTCACACTGGTGACGGTCCTAAAGGCACTAGCCTTGCTCCAGGCACTCCTGTGTCCTGCAGTGACTGGCAGGTGGAGAGCAGAACGAGTGTGAGAGCACGAGAAGATGCAAACACACAATGACAGGGCTCAGACGCAGTGGCAGCTTGGTAGACTGCGCCCATCCTGTCCTTGTGTGTCCCCCTCCCCCGCCTACTCTACTGTTGAAAACCAATAGAGACTAGTTTCTGTCATAATGGAAAACTCCTAATAGAACAGAAAACAAAACCTTCGGGCAGTAACATTTATAATAAAGTCAATACAAGAATACAAAATATGGCCAGGCAGTGGTGGCGCACGCCTTTAATCCCAGCACTCAGGAGGCAGAGGCAGGCGGATCTCTGGGAGTTCAAGGTCAGCCTGGTCTACAAGAGCTAGTTTCAGGACAGGCTCCAAAGCTACGGAGAAACCCTGTCTCGAAAAATAAAATTAAAAAAAAAAAAAAAAAGGAAAGAAAAAAAAAATGAACTGAGGACATAGCTCAGCAGTTAAAAGCACTTACTTTTCGTGCAGGACCTGAGTTTAGTTCCTAGAACCCATGTCAGGTAGCTCACAACTGCCCATAACTCTATTTCCAGGGAAAGATGTCCTCTTCTGGCCTCTGTAAGCACTGCATTCATGTGCATGTGTACATGCACAAAAAAAATTTTAACGGTGTGGTCAGGTGTGGTGGAATGTGTCTTTAACCCCAGCATTCCAAAGGCAGAGGCATGTGGATCTCTACATATCTCGCTCCTTACCAACCAAGACTAAGTAAATTGCTTCAATCTTTTAAAAAATATATGGAAAATAAGTATGAGTAGATATGTTACACAGAACACACTGTTTGCTACCTTCCCTCTTTTCCCCTGAGAGACATCCTGAGAGACAATCTTCCAGAGCAAGAGGAAGTAAGGTGAATTCACTTGTGGTACAGGGGCATATGATCTTCTAGCTAACAATACTGTCTATTATGCATCTCCATCAAACAGGAGATTTATATGCGAACCTCATTAAACCAGGTTTGTCTTATACACACCTCAGCTTCAGCAGCTATTTCATATTTGGATTTCTTGCCTGGCATAGTTCGAATCAGATCCAACAGACCATCTTCATCAAGGATTTTTGTTCCCAGAGCTGCTGCCTGTTGATTAAAATACAAGTCATCAGAACTCCATCCAAATCACTTTTCTGTAGAGGAAAAATTATTTTAAGGCCTACCGGTACATGAAGAGCCATATTGCAAATATGAATAACACTAGAATTTAATTACTTTTAAGATTTTATTTTATGTCTATGAGTGTTTTGCTCATATGTGTGTATATATACCATGAATGTGCCTAGTAATCAAGAAGATGTAAAGTTGGCTTCGGATTCCCTGGAACTGGAGATATGGACAGTTTTGAGTGGTCATGTGGGTTCTGAGAATTGAATCCAGGTCCTCTCCAAGAGCAAGTGTTCTTATCTACTGAGCCCTAACACTGGAATTTAAAAAAAAAAAATCACCAGTTACCACTATGGATGAAATCCAGTACTCCAGTATGGATACATGAGTCATGAGAGAGGTTATAAAGCTCTGTTTTTCTAGTTTTAATTCTGTGTGGAGGCCCAAAAATATGAGAGTTTGGAGGTTGCTCACAATGGCTGACCAGTGTTGCTGCACGTCCTGACTCAGGATGTGGCTGCTGGGGTCTTCTGACATGAGAAGGCTCATACAAGTAGATCCACTCCACCCTGACAGATGGCCAGGACATGCAAGAGTACTTCTGCCCCTTCTTTTATAATACGAGGTTACCTGGGGAGTGGCTGCCTTCAGGATGCTTGGTCTAGGGTGGCTTCACTGTCTAAGCAACACAATGCTAATGATTTGATGCCTCAAAGTATTAAATCAATTAACTGTTCGCGTTGTCCTTTGTATCATGTTAAAGAAGTCTTTTGTTGCCGGGCGGTGGTGGCGCACGCCTTTAATCCCAGCACTCGGGAGGCAGAGGCAGGAGGATCTCTGTGAGTTCGAGGCCAGCCTGGTCTACAAGAGCTAGTTCCAGGACAGGCTCCAAAGCTACGAGAAACCCTGTCTCGGAAAAAAAAAAAAAAAAAAAAGTCTTGTTGCTTTCTTCCCCTTTTGTATTGGAGTATAAAAATGTATAGAAAATTAAACATTGATAATCTCAGTATTCACTGGAACGCCCTCCCGGTACTATCCTATGGTTTCTGTTTTACTATTTTTCACACATCTTCACATTCTTATATTTCTAATCCCCACGCCCCTACCCTGGGCAAGAAGTGTTTTTGTCCAGGCTGCCCCAACAATTCTGTTGTTAATTCTTCAATTTTTCTGTTTGTTTTGGGAGTACGTGTGATAAAGAACATTAAAAATATAATTGACAGTGAAAGTACAAAGTCCAATGTGAAGCGCCACAGTTTCAGACTGGTTATTATAACTATATGCAAGTTCCTCTGAGATATACAGATGTATAGTCTTTGAATCTGGCTAATGTTACTACCTAATGTTTATTTGCAAATTCTTTACATACAGTTTTAATTTTTAAAAATTACCATTAAAACTGGGTGATAGTAGTGTACGCCTTTAATCCCCGCACTCAGGAGACAGAGGCAGGTGGAGTTCTGTGAAATCTAGGCCAGCCTGGTCTACAGAACTAGTTCCAGAACAGCTAGGGCTGTTTCACAAAGAAACCCTGTCTCGAAAAAAACAAAACAAAAACAAAAAAGCTACACAGAGAAACCCTGTCCCAGGAAAAAAACAACAAAACAAAACAAACAAAAACCTAACATTAAAAAGGAAAAAATAGAGTGTGGGGTGTAATTCACTAGCTATGTGTGCTAGGTGCACTAGCAAAAGGACCTGAGTTCAAACACCCAGTACCTACATAAAAAGCTGGGTGTGGCTGCATATGTACCTATAACTGTGACTGTGCAAGACAAAGACAAAGGTGGGTTCATGGGCACCAATGTAGCCCCAGGTTCTATAAGACTATCTCAAAAGAATAAGGTGGAGAATAACAAAAAAAATATCTTAACATCTTCTCTGGCCACCACACATGTGCGCACATTCATGGGTGTGTGCTTGTGTGCACATGCACAAACACACACATAATTGAAAGGCAAGAGAATACAGACTTTAAGGCCAGCTTGAACTATGAGGCAAGAACTTGTCAAAAAATATAGACAGGGGGCTGTAGAGATGGCTCAGAGGGTAAGAACACTGGCTGCTCTTCCAGAGGTTCGGAGTTCAATTCCCAGCAACCACATGGTGGCTCACAACCATCTGTAATGAGACCTGGTGCCTTCCTTGCCAGCAGTACATTGTATGCTTAACAAATAAATAAAATCTTTTAAAGAAAAATATATATATAGGGGCTGGGGAGATGGCTCAGTGGCTAAGAGCATTGCCTGCCCTTCCAAAGGTCCTGAGTTCAATTCCCAGCAACCACATGGTGGTTCACAACCATCTGTAATGAGGTCTGGTGCCCTCTTCTGGCTTGCAGACATATACACAGACAGAATATTGTATACATAATAAATAAATATTTTTAAAAAATAGATAGACAGACAGACAGGAAAGGAAGAGGAGAAGGTTTGCCACAGCACCACATTCCTATAATACCAGTACTCAGAGTTCAGAGGCAGGAGGACCAAGAGTTTAAAACCAGCTTCAGCAATACAGCAACATCCTTTTTATTCCAAGAAACCAAGGGGTAGAGTACCTTTCTAGCATGTACAACAGCCTTGGTTCAATGTCTAGTATCATCAAATCAATAAATAAACACATTCCCTAAGCCTGGTCTCTTAGTTACAAGTCCTGTTGTTGTGAGAAAACAACCAAAGCAACTTAGGGAACTCTCTTACAGTTTCACGGCACAGTCACTGAGGAAAGGGGGTCAGGAACTCAAAACAGGGCAGGAACCTCAAGGCAGGAACTGTGGAAAGGACCGTGAAGGTGTGCTACTTACTGGCTTGTCTCTCACAGCTTGCTCAATCTGCTTTCTTATAGCGCCCAAAACCAACAGCCCAGGGGTGACACCATTCCCAGGGAACTAGGCCCTCCCACATCAATCATCGATCAAGAAAATGCACCACGGGCTTGTCCACAGGCATATCTAGAAGGGGCATTTCTCAGCTGAAGTTCCCTCTTCCAAAATTAACTCTGAATGGCATAACTAGGCAGCACAAGTGGTGAGTGTGTAGTAGTTGGGGTGGCATTTCTACTTTGTGTTCTTCTTTACCTTTGCTCCCTAGAAAGGAACAGAGCCAGGAGACTGAAGTCCAGCCTGTTGTAGCAGGCCACTTGTTCGTTTCCTGGCCGCCCAGACTCCCAAAATAATCACACAGAAACCATATTATTTGCAATACTGTTTGGCCAATAGCTTAAGTGTATTTCTGGCTAACTCATATCTTAAATTAACCAATCTCCATTAATCTGAGTATCATCACGAGGCTTAAGTTCCGGTGTCTGTCTCCAGCGGGGCTACATGGCTTCTCTCCGACTCTGCCTCTTTCTCCCAGCATTCAGTTTAGTTTTCCCTGCCTAGCTCTATTCTGCTAAGCCATTGGCCAAAACAGCTTCTTTATGCATTAACCAATAAAAGCAACACATATACAGAAGGACCTCCCCCACCACCAGTCATTCTATCCCCTATGTTTTACTCAGGTGGCAGTCATTTCCCACCTTCCTGCTAAGGACTCTAGTATGTCCT
The DNA here is from genome assembly GCF_950005125.1 of Chionomys nivalis. Classification (NCBI taxonomy): domain Eukaryota; kingdom Metazoa; phylum Chordata; class Mammalia; order Rodentia; family Cricetidae; genus Chionomys; species Chionomys nivalis. The sequence continues at coordinate 67,183,864 of NC_080091.1, forward strand.
TCTCTGAGGGAGACAGTTACTTGCAGCAGGCCCACCTAATGAGAAGGCCTGTTCTCCTCTACCAATGAGGTGGCATTCTAGAGTGTAGCTGGGACAGCCCTGTTAAGACCAGTCCCAGCTACACAGCTTTTTCCTACCCAGAAGAGTAACTCCCTCTCAAGCACAAGGCAAGATGCTTGATGCCCAGAAGGCGGAGAGAAGGTGGCTGGGACTAAATGGATTAGTTCCTGAACTGCTAAGATGTCCCAGTGACTATAGCCTCAGGAATTCTTTTTATGCAGAGAAAAACACTAGTCAGGTATCCTATTACTTCCTATAGACCTCTGCTTCTCTCACACAGCTTCCAATAATGAAAACTTAAGATAGGACCTATAATGGCATGTATAAGAAAACCTGGAACCAAAAACAAAAAAAAAAAAAGAAACTATATGCTTCTATGTTAAAAAAATATTTTGAAAAGATTTAAACTAGAATACACAAAGAAAGTCAAATAAACAGCAACTATGATTTCAATTAAAAAACCAAAATCACGTCAGGCGGTAATGGGGCACACCTTTAATCCCAGCACTCAGAAGGCAGAGATAGATCTCTATGAGTTCGAGGCCAGTATGGTCTAGAGAGCGAGTTCCAGCACAGCTAGGGCTGTTACACAGAGAAACCCTGTCGTCTAGACAGACAGCATGTATATGGTATGAGGAGAAGACAACACTACAGAGTGAAGCCTTTCTCCTTTTCTTAGGAGTCACAAACAGCCACACTGTCACGCCACAACAAGCAGGCACTACTGTGAAGAAAGCTGGCACGACCCACCTTGTCACTCTTGGACTGTCCGCTGTCCCGGCCCATGATGAGATAGTTGGTTTTCTTGCTCACATTGCCTGTTACTTTCCCCCCATAACGTTCAATTAGAGATTTGGCTTCTTCCCGTTCAATGGACTCCAGCACGCCCGTGATCACAAATGTCAGGCCTTCCAAGCAATTTTCAGCTCCCTACAAAACCAAAATGTTCGAGCAGAGAGGAAATTACATGGTAGCTTTCCAAAGAAGTATCTGGCATCCAAGCTGCAACAAGCTGACTCGTCTCACTCGACATCATAAATAACCCCAGCATGAAACCTGGCTGAGATTACAGCAGAACCTAAGGCAAATCCTGATGGATTCCTGCATAGCTAACATCTAACAGACACCAAATGAACGAGCAAAAACACAGCAAAATTAAAATTACCCGTTCATGCCATTCTCCACTTTTCATATTTAAATCAGTAATAAGTGTTCATAACTTGGTGTAAACATCAAATATAATCTGCCCACTGCCACTCCCACTGTTGTTAAAGGCCAGCTTTGGTTCTGGAAGCTTCTCTCAAGTTGGAGCTCTCACCGTTCTCTCTGCTGATTACTCCTACTGAGAGTAAACCTAAGAAACTGCTTGATACATAAAGGTCAGATCACAACATCCATCCCCACTGGAAAGAGAACTGGTCATCTAAGAGCTGACCAGGCTTCTCCTCACAAATCTTAACTGCAACTCTGTACGGTTAGTTTTTTAACTTTTTATAACAGATTGGCTAAATTATCCAAACACAATGGTCACTGTACATGATGTGCCCTGCTCCATCTTACTCCTTAGATAGAACTGAGATTGGTAAAGACTAACAGAGTCTTGAGAAGAAGCTAAGCAAACCTCAAAGCATGCTCCAGCATAAGCTTGACTGTTCCCCTCCACATAAAGAGCCTTTCTTGGAAGGAGAGAATAGTTATTATTTACTCAGAAAGAATGTGGAAAATGGAGTGAAATGAACAATTAAACCTTCCTGACAGACCTCAAATCATCCTGAGGAACTTCCACATCAAGATGCTCCTCCATTTCAAACCCCAACCTACTGTCCAGAGTGCTCTCCCACTGAAGCACACAATGTAATTTTATTGACCCAACCTAAGTCCCGCCGGCCTCCTTACCAAGTTCGTCCATTAGAGGACTCCTTCCTTTACAGCTCTGACTCCAGGAAACTAGGCACAGCCTTGGCCTCTGCAACTTTCCCTCAGCCTTGCTGTCACAGAAATACAGCAGTCCCCGAGGACACCATTTGGCCAAAGTCCTCAAACAGGCACTTGTTTAGTCTTTCAGTGTTACACTGAGTACAGGAGGCAAGGCTCACCTCTTCTTCCAGCTCCTGTCCCCTCCCTCTGGCTATCTACCCTTTCTTCATTAGGGGGACTACTAATCTCCTATGTAGCCATGGACACCAAGCAAAATGAAAATTAAATTTTTGTGTATACCGAACACATCTCCTCCCTTCTCAGAAGTCTCATGGTACAGCTAATTATTCTTCCCTTTCTGAGAGGGTCTATCTCATCAGCAAGAACACCTTACGTTCCTCCTACCATTTCTACTTCACAAGCAAACGTATGAAAGTGTCTGTCTGCATGTCACCACATGGTCTTCAAGCCACTGCATCAGCTGTCCCCACTGCTCTGCTCAAGCTGTCCTTGCCGAAGTCGCCACTGAGGACCGTTACTCATGCTGCTCGTGCAGCGGACAACTCTAGTCTTCTCTGCTGGGACTTTCACAGCGCGGCAGACCACACCGCTCAGTCACCTTTCTTGCCTGTGCTTCTCTGACTTCCCTCACATCTGTGCCCACTACTCGTCAGCCCCATTGTGGTTTTCACCCTATTTTCATAAAAAGTCTGTGATAAGGCCTTCTTCTCAGTTTGCCAAGGCTTGTCGGATGATAGTGCTCCCTCTCAAACTTAGCTGTACACTAACACTACCTAGGTTCACATGCAGTCATGCTTTTGTCCCGAGCTCCATTCCCACAGTCACTTGTCTACTGAGCTTCTCCACACAGATGCCTCACACACATCTAAACCACAATATGGCCAACAACCACCTCATCATCTTCCCAAAATGGTTCTGCCTCGGTTTACTCAGATGCTTATGCCATTGCCAGATCACTTCTGGTACCCATTCAGCCACACTTCTCACTTTCAAGCATCTGTGACTTCAGTTCCAGGGGAACAGTGCTCCCTTCTGGCTTCTGCAAGTACTACAAACACATGATGCACATACATGTAGGCAAAATTCCCATACACATAAAAGAAAAATACATAAATCTTCACACACACAAAAGAAAATGTCACTCCTTAGCACTCCTCATCATTCCTAAGTGATCACCTGTATCTTTTTCTACTCTAGCCATTATAATCTATTCTCAGCAGCCAAAATGATACTTTAAAAACTCATTCTCTCAGCCGGGCGGTGGTGGCGCACGCCTTTAATCCCAGCACTCGGGAGGCAGAGGCAGGCGGATCTCTGGGAGTTCGAGGCCAGCCTGGTCTACAAGAGTTAGTTCCAGGACAGGCACCAAAGCTACAGAGAAACCCTGTCTATAAAAAAAAAAAAAAAAAACCAAAAAACCTTATTCTCTTTGGGCTTGGAAGATGGCTCAGTGGTTAAGTGCTCTTCCAGTAATTTTTTGGTTGGGGTCACCATATGAGTAACTGTCTTAGGGGGTCGCAGCATTAGGAAGGTTGAGAGCCACTATCTAAGTGATCCACCCAGGATCATCCGTGTTTCTCTACTATATTCTCTAAGAGCACCAAGGACTTTTCTCTCAAGGCACATAACACAATTACTGTCAAATAATAATGTACTTACCAAGCTTTCCCTTGAGCTCTGAGTACCAGGAAGGCAAAAAGACACTGGCGATATCAGCAGGACATGGAAAAGCCCATCCCTTCTCAAGTTACTTATTATTTAATGGAAAATGCCTGTGTCCATCAGTGAGTCAGAATATGAATTCATAGGAGGTAGCTGAGACTTTTCTGTTAATGGCTCACTAACTCTGCTGGAACATGAGGCAGACTCCTGACAGAGCTGCACAATCATCATGACTCTTACCTTGGGTATTTCTTTGGAGCCCAGAGCTTTGGGACCTTCCCGATTTAAGAAGCTTCGATAAGCTTGATAATTAGTGCGCTTCTTTTCAGAATCTTCTGGACTTACAGACTTTGCACAGAGGGAAAGAAAAAAAGAAATCATACAAAATTAAAATGTACCCAAAGAATTATATATAATTCATTTGTGTGTTTGTGTGTGTGTGTGTGTATAAATGCATTTATTTCTGATTCAGAGATACTGGATGTGTCTAGCACATGTATATTGGGGAGGGCTCCCTAGATAACTTTTAGAACCTACTACAACACTGTATATTCCTATTTTATATTGTTTTAATTTAAAAGTAACTTCAAATCTCTTGAAGTAGACAAAAATATTCATTTGTATAAATAAGTGATATGACTAATAAGATAGTTAAGCTGGTTTTGAGTTAAATCAATTACTGCAGCTGATCCTAGAATCAAAGCCTGTTGTTGTTGTTGTTGTTGGAGGAGGAGGAGGAGGAGGAGGAGGAGGAGGAGGAGGAGGAGGAGGAGGAGGAGGAGGAGGAGGAGGAGGAGACAGGAACACACTGTGTAGCCCTGGTTAGCCTGGAACTTACAACGTAAACCAGGCTGACCTTGAACTCAGAGGTATAGCTAAGTCTGCCTCCTAAGTGCTGATATTAGTGGTATATACCATCACATCTGGCCCCAACCCTACTAAACAATGCCTCTCACCCATTAAAAGGTCCTTGTCAAATTATAATAGCCTAGACCATGTGCCTTGGGAAGCCATATCTTTAACAACCTTCAAAAGACAGTCCCGTATACCAATTAAGAACCTATTCATCTGTAACAGTGATTCCACTTTGTGAAAATCTGAAATAACTTTGGACTATCTGCCAGCCTGCCTGCCTGCCTTGTTGCTTGTTCTCTGACTGGGTCTCACTGTGTAGCTGAAGCTGGCTTTAAACTATCAATCTTTCTTCCGCAGCTTCCCAAGTGCTGGGATTACAGGTATGCACCACACAGGGCTATAAAATAACTGAAGCTTTTTCATTTACTAAGTCAGAATTATTTGACCAAGATCAACTGAGTTTACTAAACTCTGATGTTCCTAAGTACAGGTTCTGAGATATTTCAAGTCCAACTTTGGAAAACACCATAACAATAACAGTATCACTTTTTAAACTTTGATTTCCGCCTCCCCCAAAATAGTCAAACTCTGCAAACTTCCCCCACGCATTTAATGTGCCTGAAGAAAAAAGGTCTCCACCAGGTAAGCATTTAGTGAAGAAAAAGCTGAGGGCAAAAAGCTCACTGGTCCTCTAACCATATTCATGACTATTTCCTGCAGACAAAGCATTTTAAAACCATCACCATCCACTGTTCTCCACACACACAATGGTGATGAGCAGTTCAAACAGACACGATTCTGCCTTTGATGCTAAGTGCCTATGCAGCAGGAAAGAATGGTAGTTTCTCTTATAAATCTAAAGTGCTTCCAAAATGGAGGTCCAAAAAGACCCTCTATTTGTGCTTTTGGTTTTCAAGACAGAACCTCTCTGTGTAATGGCCCTGGCTGTCCTGGAACTCACAGAGATCCACCAGCCACTGCCTCCCAAGTGCATGCACCACCACACCCGTCAAAAAAAAAAAAAAAAGTACCTTCTTAAATATATCTGAATCAAATTCTTTTTGTGTCTCTGGGGAACTTACTTTGTGACTCAGGCAGACCTTAACTTTAAGATTCTCCTGACTCAGTCTCTCAAGTAACTGGGACTATAAGGCCTGTACCACTAGTTGGGGGGTGGAGGGAGGCACTTTTGAAAAGCATCATTTTGGCTGGACAGTGGTGGCGCACGCCTTTAATCCCAGCACTCAGGAGGCAATGGCAGGAGGATCTCTGTGAGTTCTCTCCTTCCACCATGTAGGTCTCAAGAACAGAACTCAGGTACAGCAGCACCCTTACCCACTGAGTCATCTCATGATGCCAAATACACAATCTTATCTCTATTCTACATACACATCAAGAAGTAACTGTCACAAGCTGTTGAGTACCGTGAGCCAATTACAGCAGGTGACAGTTGATATTTATAAGGCAAACCCACCAGGTGATCAACTAATTTGATGGAGGAAATTCATAGGCAAGGCTTATGAAAATATTGCCTATAAATACTGACTGTTCCTGTCTGTAAATCCACGATTGCAAAGAAAGCTATGGTATCTCCATAATACTTACTCTGTAATGCGTAATTTCATGTGATATGTATATATAATCTCATGATTACAGCTCTATCTTATGGACACATATATCTGTGGAAGGTGAGGGAGATAACTTCTCATTAACCTGTATAATTTTGATATATAGAAAATATAGGCCGGGCGGTGGTGTCGCACGCCTTTAATCCCAGCACTAGGGAGGCAGAGGCAGGCGGATCTCTGTGAGTTCGAGGCCAGCCTGGTCGACAAGAGCTAGTTCCAGGACAGGAACCAAAAGCTACAGAGAAACCCTGTCTCGAAAATCTAAAAAAAAAGAAAATATACTAGGATATGCTTCTTAACCAGATCTATTTATTCCCTGAGGACTGTAAGATAGTTAGGCCCTGTTTTTTATCACTAGCTCAGACTAGCATAAAGAAAACTATTTCTTCTCAGTTCTAAAACAAGCCGCATACAATTTACTGATTCATAACCTCAAAAGCAAATACATCCTTTTCATAAATTTCCTACCTCTTTTTTAGCTGGGGAACTTTTGGTTTTCTTAGGAGTTTGTTTCTCTCCTTTGAGTTCAATGGCATTTTCTTTTCTTCTTGAGGCCATCGGCTCTGTGTCTTTGTAAGAACTTTCTTCTTTTGCTTTCGTAAGTGCCAGCTTGGAGCTGGCCTTGGGAGAGGAACCGGCTTCCCTCTGATGACCTGATGAGCTGCGGGGCTGCTCAGATCCTTTGGCGCTCCCACCCTTACTGGGCTTAGCAGGACTGCGGGTCTTTCTTTCATTTAAAAAATGCCCTGCTTTTACAAAGAAAAAATTATGATTGTTATTTGGGCAATATGCCCAGCATCAACATTTTTTTAAATATTTATTTATTTATTATGTATACAATATTCTGTCTGTGTATAAGCCTGCTGGCCAGAAGAGAGCACCAGACCCCATTACAGATGGTTATGAGCCACCATGTGGTTGCTGGGAATTGAACTCAGGACCTTTGGAAGAGCAGGCAATGCTCTTAACCTCTGAGCCATCTCTCCAGCCCCCAGCATCAACATTTTTATTCTTCATCTTTGAACAGTATGACTTCAGTAGAACATAGTATCACATGACTTCGAAACATTTACTATAGCTCAAATGGCATTCTTGTTTTTTATACTTAAATATTCACATGATACGTCTTTGCAATAAATTCATATTAAGAGATCTGTCATTTTGCCAGTTAGTGGAGGTGCACACCTTTAATCCCAGCACTTGGGAGGCAGAAGCAAGTAGATCTTTGTGAGTCTGAGGCCAGACTGTTCTACAAAGTGAGCTCCAGGACAGCCAAAGCTACGGAAGAAATCTTGTCTCAAAAAACAAACAAAAAAAGAGACCTGTCATTTTAAATTTAAGCTATCCACGTAATATATTATTGTTAATAACACAGAAAGATATGGGTGTAGCTCAAGAGTGCAGTACTTGTCCACCAACGCACGAAGTCTGAGTTCAATCCCAAACTGTGTGAAAACACAAAGATTTCATTCCACGGATATGCTATAAAATTTACAGAGACACTGCAAAATAGTGGGAAAACCTCAAATCCTGAACTGCCAAGACTAAAATGTACTATATAAGCAGATTTACTTCTATAATTAGATCTTCTATTAGCCCCTCACATCTACAGGTTCCATACTCGTGGAGACAACAAGCTATGAATAGAAAATACTTTGTATAGATACAACCCATGTACACTTTATCCTGATCACTACTCTCTAAACAATACAGCATAGTAACTATTTACATAGCACTACATTGAATCAAAGTATCTAGAGATGGCTTAAAGTATATAGGAAGTCAAGCTGTCTACAAATTATATGCAAATTCCACACCTTTTGCATAAAGAGGTTGAGTCCCCACAAACATGGGTAGCCATAGGGATCAGGACACCAATCCTTCACAGATAATGGGGGAGGAGGGTAACCTGTATCCCAGCTACTTAGAAGGCAGAGACTGAGCTCTAAGGTTGAGGTATAGAATGATTCAAGGCCAGCCTGGTTATATAGTAGGGCCCTATCTCAAAATAGAAAGTAGAAGGCTGAGAATATAACTCAGGAACTTTAGCAGCACGTGCAAGGCCCTAGGTTTAATCCCTGGTATTGCAAAATAAAGGGTAAGGAAAGGTGAGAAATGACAGTATCAGTCGATGGCTCAGTATCAAGACCAGCACAGAACAGGCCACCCAGGACAACCAGAAGAGCTTCAGATGGTCTGAACAATCAGAAACCAATTCCTTGACAGCACCTCTAACACGAAAGCTCAAGGCACTGCTTCTTTGTTGTCACATACCAAACTTAGGAAGCCAAGAGTACCTAATGCACTCTTCATAACCAGCTAGTGTCCAGGTTTCAAAGTGCAGGTGATCTCTGACTTAGGACTGTTCAACTCAAAAGTTTTCAATTTTATAATGGTACAAAAGAAACATGCATTCAGCAAGGAAACATGGCTAACTTTGAGGTTTGATTTTACAGGATTGTGACTGTATATCAGCCCACCATCTCTGTGGGTCCCAAACTCATGAATTCAGTACTCTCTTGAGATACTGGGCATCAGCAGTGAGATTCTCACAATGTGCTATGCTGCTGACACTCAGAAGACTGCATACATACCTGCACTTTTCACTATGACATGTTTCAACTTCTGACCAAGTCTTGAGCATAAGGACATCATGAGAATAGGAGAAGCTTATCTAAATAGAGCATACACTAATGGCTCTCTAAAACACCCACCAAACAATTAGTGAAAAGAATGCTTAAGCAAAGTTACCAAGAATTCTCTTCTATTAAGACAAGTAAGCGTTCTCTTATATTCTTTGCTAGAATTACCTTTATTAGGGCTCTTATGGTTTTCTGCTTTGCTTAGATCAGCTTGGAGAGGTGAAAATGATTCTCCTTCTTCAGGGTCCTTTCGGGCCTAAGCAGTGTAAAAAGTGTCAGAAGTATTAATAGGAAAACTGTTACCACAAAACCTGCTGTTAAAATGGATTAAATTTTTAAGTTTAAGAGTCATCTTTCGGGCTGGAGAGATGGCTCAGTGGTTAAGAGCATTGCCTGCTCTTCCAAAGGTCCTGAGTTCAATTCCCGGCAACCACATGGTGGCTCACAACCATCTGTAATGAGGTCTGGTGCCCTCTTCTGGCCTGCAGACATACACACAGATAGAATATTGTATACATAACAAATAAATAAATATTTAAAAAAAAAAAAAGAGTCATCTTTCAAGCCAAACCAGCAAGATACTATAATAAACTGCCATTCATTTATCCACAAAAAATATCACAGCAAAGGCAGTATTTTATTACTTCATTTACTGATAAGGAATCAGATAAAAGATTACAACAGTATGCCAATAAAACATCTAAATTCCAGTCTCCTAAACCAGAAACAGAGTCTTATTAGTGTTTCGTTTATCTCAGCTTCCAAACTACTAATAGTATTATGCAGCTAAAATAGAAACAAACAAAAAACTGAAAATAAATTAATATCCAGTAGGAAAATAAAAGAGAAGCCAAGAATGGCAGCTGATGCCCTGATCTCAGCACTGGTTGGCAGAGGGTTGAGCCAGGAGAAGTGCCAGTTTAAAGCCATTCTGGGCTACACAGTACCAGGCACCAGAGCTACCTGGCAAAGACTGCCTCAAAAAACAAGGCATAAAAGAACACTCAAGAAGAACAACAACAGTGAGACTCTGCTTTCTGAAGAGTGCTGCAGTTATTAAACCCACATTCTAGAGAACTGAAATATTCTCAAATATACACAAAAAATTTCTTCTGATAAGGAATAAAAACAAAACCTATGGTTTTGTAGGACAAATTCTGATTTGTTTTATTTCTTGCAATCTTTTGAAAAGACTAACTTTGTAAATGAATTTCCATACACACACACAAAAATTACAAACTCAAACAGTTTAGCTAGTCGGATGACTCAATGGATAGTAACCCCACTTATTGTACCTGCATGGTGACTTGAGTTCTGATCCCCAGCACCCATGGGAAAGCAGGCATGGCGGGGCATCCCTGTAACTGCACTGCTCGGGAGGACAGAGACAAAAGGGTCCTGAAGGTTCGCACTCACCGGTCAGCCAACCCAAAAGAAATGCCAATAAGCTCCAAGTTCAACTAAGGTGAACAACAAGACCTGACAATCCACCTCTGATCTAAATGCGCGCGCGTGCACACACACACACACACACTCTGGTCTAAATGCGCGTGCGCACACACATGCACAATAAGCAATCCAACATCATAATATACACACACAGTAAGCCATCCAACATTATAATACCATAATGTTACCATTTTGGTCTTGGGTTCTTCATCCAACATGGCTAATGTTCGAGCAAACTCTTCATCTTCATGCAACTGCCTCTCCAGCTGTAAAATGCACAACACAGTAGGATGCTTTCGTTATTTTTGTATTTAAACACTTTTAAATGTTTATAAAAATATTTCTAAAAATAACAAATGATATCTTCCCACTAAAAATTAACAGTATCACAGGCTTGTTTCAAAAAAATCAAGCTTACAGATTATACACCTCTAGATCTGCAAGCATACTAAAGTTAGTGCTCATTTTAAATGTTCTTTGTTACATTTATTTATTTATTTATTGCATATGTGGGTGTATATGCCATGGCATTCATTAGGAGGTCAGAAGATAACTTGTAAGAATTGTTTCTCTCCTAATCAGGGCCCTCAGACACAGCAGCAGGCACCTTTACCCACTGAGTCATCTTACTGGCCAATGGGGTTGCCACATTCTAAAATGATATTTCTTTATACCATCTGAAGTTACATTTTCTCTTAATGGTCTTAGTATAACTTCTCTTTATTGTATGTCTTGAGGTTTGTTAGTTCTAAGGAAAAGCTCATGTGTATATGTGTATCTATGTGGGTATGTAAACTTGAGTGTTTACAGAAGAGGACATCAGATCCTCTGGAACTGGAATTACAGACGGCTTTAAGCCACCTGACACAGGCACCAGGAACCAAACTATAGTCCTCCACAGAGGCAGTATTAGAGCTTAACACACAGACAGTAACACCCTATTCAAAAGGAGAAAAAAAAAACTACAACATCTTGGTTATTTGTAAATATGCACCAAGTCATCACGTCAAGTTATTAATGCTAACCAAGTGGAACAGCAATACCTCTGCGTCTTCATCGAGCTGCAGCTGCTTGGCAAGGGCCTCATCACTTAATCTGGAGTCATCCGTGTTCTGAGAAGACTGTATTCCAAAGAAAGTCAAGCAAGATAAACATAAAGTAGGCTAAAAGAAAAGTGCCTTTTTGGCAACACCTAATTAAATACATCAGTCAGAGATAGGTCTATCAGTAATAGTCACAATCCACAGCAATGAAGTCAAGATCACAGCTGTTCTGATGACGTCTAGCTTCATAAAGAATAAACATCCTACAGACAGATGGTTCTCACTTTAAGAGAAGTGTGCTGACTTGAGAAGTAGTCTAAAACATCGGTCATCCATGTAAGGATGATGGCTCAGCCCTGTGAAGGTACCAACGAGTCAGCACACGCGACAGCACAGCCTACACTGAGGCACAGTCTTCACCGTGCTTCACCCATGCGTCCATTTCCTCAACAACCAGTCAAACTAGAGAATCAGAATAGCTACACTCTGTTAATACGATGTTTATCTCATTTCAAAATAAAATTGTATACTCTGTTTGCTGAAGTCAACAGTATAAGTTTCCATTTTGAAAATTCCATTTAAATTCTAAGAACTGTGACTTTTTCTTATAGTTTAAATGGTTTCTTATTTTCAAACAAAAAAATACATATCTACATTGTGTGTGTGTGTATGTGTGTGTAAATAAATTCTAATTCCCATAGTTTCCAAATGGGCAGTATTTGTCTATAATCATGGAAAAATTATTTCATTATGATTTAAGCATGCTTACTAATTTATAAGATCCCAAGTTTTCTTTAATAGTATCCATGACTGAGTATCAAGTCCAAACATTCTTTTTCTGTTGTTTCAGAGTGTCCCATTATCTAGCCCAGGCTGACCTCAACTAATGCCCTTCTAGCTTCCCTCCCCCAGGTGCACACCACACGCCCACCAATGCTCACACTCTCGCTTGCATGCAGAATACCCACCTCTTTTCTTTTGCTCGCCACCATCTTCTTACCGGATCTCTGGACACTTTCAGTTCCAAAATAATCGAGCACTGATGTTGGTGTAAGTTTTATTGGTGATAAAGGTTTATTCTTAGTCTTGGTGTTTTCTTCATTCTTTTTCATGTTTGATGTTCCAAGGTAACTGTTTGTAGATACTCCATTCTCTTTTGCTTTGGAGGTTGCCTTTTTACATACAAAGTCATCGTCTTCATCTTAAATGGAAAATATTTTTGATAAAGCATAGGTCTTTATATAAAATAATCGTTTCTAGTAACTTTTTCTAAAAAGCAATACCTTGAGTTGTTTTTTTTCTTCCTACCTCTTGAATGTCAGAGTCACTCTTACATTCACAAGGCCAGGCCTATGATTACACAAATATTTGCAACACACCCATTCTATACCAGGCACTGAGGATACAGAAGAGACTACTTCCGTAGTGAAAAGATACACACCTGACCCCATGGAACCTGTGGTCTACAGGAAGAAACAGACACGCTAACTTTACACACATACACACACGTATACACACATACCTACGTAGAGATACATTTATTTTCGAGCTGCATTAAGAAGCAGTAAAAGAAAGCAGTCTAAGGAGTGATTAAGAATACCAGAAGCAGCCGGTCCAACCCTAGTCATGACTCCCCACACCAAGAAGGGAATGATTATAGAAAGGGGTGTAATTCAGCCACTGCCTAGAACACATATGAGGTTCCAGGTTCACTAACACCACAAAGGGGAAAAAACGTCCAACAAAGTGAGGAATGTTCTTTCTGATAAAGCAGTCATCAAGGAAAGCCTATTCTTGGGAGATCAAACTCAAGGCCTTGTGTATACCAGTCAAGTACTCTTCCCCTTGGCTACAATCCTTTATTTTTTGAGACAGAGTCTATATAGCTCAGGCTATTTTTGACATACTTACATAGCTAGGCCAACCTTCTGCCTCAACAACCCCTACTACTGAGATCGCAATTGACCCGGCACACCTGACTAGGGAAAGTCTCTCTGATGAACAAAATCTGTTTATCAGGTGTTGTTGATCGTCGCCATCAGAGCCCTGAAACGAAGACGGTTCCAGCAAGAACAGTCAGCTAAGGTACACTACAAGCACCAAGCCTTACAGTGAGTGCTACAGGTTGAAGGCAGTGCAGCTACAACAGTTCAGGCAAAGAGGCAGAAGTCAAATCCTATAGGGCTTCCTAGATAATAGAAAGAAACTAGGGTTGTAACATAGATGCCCGAGTAGCGCAAGGTCACACCCAGTTAAATCTTGTCTTCGGAGAAGACACAGTAGAGGGAAAGGCAAAAGTAAGGAGTTCACTCAGGAAGCCATTACAGCTCCAGACAAGGCGCTGACTCGGGTAGCTTCAGAGACTCTGGCTACATGCATACTGAAGGCTGATGTCAACAATTACCTAACCATTCATTTGGAACTTCAAACTGTTTTGTTACATTTTCTATCCTAAAATATGTAGCCTCAGTAGGTACAAGTGCTCAGTTGCTAATCCTGATGACCTGAGTTCTCTCCTTGAGACCCACCTGGTAGGAGAGAACTGACTCCCACACGGGGCCTCCAATCATTCACTGAGGCGCATGCACCCACACATGTGGGATACATTTTGTCTACCCTGGAGAGGACCTTTGTCCTACCACACGCTCTACGCCATGGTGTTCTGCCTCGTCAAACACCTATAGATGGGACCAGAGAGATGGTCAGTGGTTAAGAGCATTTGTTTTCATACCCAGCATCTATCTGGTACCTCATAGCCGGCTGTAACTCCAGCTCCAGGGAATCCTATGCCCTCTTCTGACCTCTACAGGCATTACATAATGTGATACACATAAACAGGCAAACACTCATACACAAAAAATAAACAAGCTTTTTAAGATTTATTTATTGGGGCTGGAGAGATGGCTCAGAGGTTAAGAGAACTGGCTTCACTTCCAAAGGTCCTGAGTTCAATTCCCAGCAACCACATGGTGGCTCACAACCATCTGTAGTGAAATATGCTGCCCTCTTCTGGCCTGCAAGGACATATGCAGGCAGACTACTGCATACTTAATAAATAAATAAATCTTTAAAAAAAAAAAAAGGTTTATTTATTATATATAAAGTGTTCTATCTGCATGTATGCCTGCACACCAGAAGAAGGCGACAGAAAGTATTACAGATGCTTGTGAGCCGCCATGCAGTTGCTGGGAATTAACTCAGGACCTCTGGAAGAACAGTCACTTAATCACTGAGCCATCTCTCCAGCCCCTAAAAAGTTTTTAAAAGAAAAAAATCATAAAGAATTATTCTTTTAAAAAGCCTATAAACAAAGCAGTCACATAACAGAAATTCTGAAATAATGAACCAAGTGCTTTGTCACAGTGGTGGAAATCTACCATAATACTGTCACAGGCACATCTGAAGACACCCTATCATCTTGCCCTTGCCCTGCTAAAACAAAACTCAAGAAAGAACAGCTCTGTCTCTACACCAACTGGCTCCTTTTTTTTGGGTTTTTCGAGACAGGGTTTCTCTGTGGCTTTGGAGCCTGTCCTGGAACTAGCTCTGTAGACCAGGCTGGCCTCGAACTCCCAGAGATCCGCCTGCCTCTGCCTCCCGAGTGCTGGGATTAAAGGCGTGTGCCACCACCGCCCGGCTTGGCTGTCTTTTTTTAAAGCCCCTTTAGGCTTTAGTACCTTAAATGCTACATGGATGTATTATGTAGACAGACGGCAATATGAGCTATGCAGCCAAGTGTGATGGTATAGCCCTGTAACTCCAGCACTTAGGAAACTGAGGCAGACTTAATTCCAGCGAGTTCTAGGCCAGCTTGGCAACACAGTGAGAAAGCATCTCAGAAAAACAACAAAAAGAATACAACAAACTAACTTGCTTCCTACAAAGCCACAGTCATTGAGCAGGTTTTGCTGAGCCATCCTCAGGTAAAAATAACTACTCTGCAAGTCCACACATGTGCAGAGGCAAAGCATCCTCCTGTTTTCTAATGAACCTGATCTGTTTGTCTTTGTCAGAAGCCAAAGGCAAGCTGTTCTCTCCTCCCCAAAATCTGTAATAAAACCCTGATAAACAGATCTAAGTCAGATTTCTGACAACTACTTGAAAATCATAGGAACTAACACTTAAAATTTCCCTCCAGGATATTTGTCTCCTTGTAAAAACACCATTTGTTTTTATTTATAGACAACATAATCTCAAATGTGCTACCAATGACCGAGTAAACTAGCATTTTCCAACACGGAGCAGAGGAATTGCCTAAGAGAGGAGATTGCTCTGCCACTCTGAGTTATCCATGTTCATTTATTTAGAAGGATAACGGGTGAAAGAGAAAGGAATAATGTGAAGGTCTATAATCAAATCTATTTACAAGCCCAGTAGGAAAAGCAAATCTAATTCTGGAGCTCCTGCGCTCAGAGTTTGGCCTCTGCAAATGGATCTGACTGTCCTAATGCTATGAATGTCTTGCCTTTGGTCTGGAACATGCCAAATCCAATTAACAGGTAGATTTCATTACAAAGATTAAAAATAATTGACTTAGCAACAAGTGAAATTCTAAGTAGGGAGCTGGCGCGCAAAGTCTCAGTGCATGTATGGAGAGACTTCAATAATGTTCGCTGCTGTCAGGTTGGAAGGAACGGTGCACTTGTTAGGCCTTCAAAATACTCGTTAATTAAAAGAATGGAAAAGGCAGGCAGCAAACATCTCATCTCCATTCATTCATGTGGTAAATCAGTCTCGCATATAAGCAGAAAAACCAAACTAATCAAGAAGCCAGGAGTCTCATGATTTGTTACCAATAAATCCTTTCAGAATCAAAATGAGTCAGGTAAATAGTTTTTTTTAAATATTTATTTATTATTTATTGCTTATACAATATTCTGTCTGTGTGTATGCCTGAAGGCAGAAGAGGGCGCCAGACCTCTTTACAGATGGCTGTGAGCCACCTTGTGGTTGCTGGGAATTGAACTCAGGACCTTTGGAAGAGTAGGCAATGCTCTTAACCACTGAGCCATCTCTCCAGTCCCCAGGTAAATAGTTTTTTCTTTTGTGTGTGCTAAGAAATCACACCCAAAACCAAGCATCCTACGGGGAGAGGTGGCACAGGCAAGTTAAGACATTAAACAATAGAAAAGTGGGTTGCATAAATTTATACCCAGATAAGTACATGTGTGCTTAAATACACAAGCTTGTTCAATGCAGCTGCATAAGGCAAAGGACCAGATGAGGGATGGGACATGCACTAAGTACTTAACACAATTAATCCAAACACTTCACCCATGCTCAAAATCTCAAACTTGGATTCTTTTATACAAAATCCTAGCATGCTTGCCTCCTAGAAGAGAAACAGACCTGTTTAAATGTTCAGTAGGGACAGTCATTGTGAAACACCATGCTTTATAAACTCAAAACTTCCACACTTTACTCCAAAAAAAAAAAATTCTAACATGTAAATTAATATTGATTCTCACCAAATGCAATCAAATACAACAGACAGTTCTCTCAAGTTGGAGACACAGTATCCTGCAACCATTCTGCACTTCCCTGGCAGAATCTATAAGAAAACTTTCAGACAGAAAAATATACTTGTGGGGCTGGAGTGATGGCTCAGAGGTTAAGAGCACTGGTTGCTCTTCCAGAGGTCCTGAGTTCAATTCCCAGCAACCATATGGTGACTTACAACCATCCATAATGAGATCTGGTGCCCTCTTCTGGCCTGCAGGCAGAATACTGTATACATAATAAATAAATAAATCTTTAAAATCATAAAAAAAAAAAAGAAAACTATACTTATTGCCTCAAACACAAAATAATGTAACTCTAAAATTAAGCTCAGAAGGATATTATACTAACCCCTAATATTTCCTGCTGTTTTCCCAAGATTTGGTCACTGACCTTACACAGCAACCAAAAAGTACACCACCACATTTTTCCCCAATTAATACCTATCAGATAAATATAACTTCCAAAGCACTGCCTCCAGAATCATTCTAAAGTTATCAACAAACAATCCTACAGAAAAGACAAGACAAGGAAAAACCCTAATTTCTTCAATCAAACAACAGTTCCTGGTGAACCTGCATATGAGGTTCCTTTGGCAGTGCTGGGATAAAAGGCTTGTGGCACCATGTCCAGTGTGGCACCATGTCCAGCAGCAGTGGTTTCAACCCCACAGTCAAGAAACAGGGGATGGTGGTGCATACCTGAAATCTCAGTGCTGGCAAGGTAAAAGCAGGGGGATCAAAATCAAGATACAGAAATCCACAGACTGGGCTACAGGACACCCTGTCTTCAAAATAGAATAAAACTAGTTTCTACATTTCTATTCTATAGGGTTGAAGAAATGGCTCAACAGTCAAGAGCACATACTGCTCCCACAGGGAACCCTTTCGGTCCCAGCCTCCACATGGGAGCTCACAAGGGATCTGACAACCTCTTCCAGCCCTCTGCAGGCACCATGCACAAACATAGTGTACAGACATACAAGCATAAAATTACATAAAAAAATAAATGTTTTAAATCATGTGGGAAAGCAGATACTATGTAACACTAAACATCACAGTAGACAGGTGTGATGCTGATCGAAACATCACAGTAGACAGGTGTGATGCTGATCGAAACATCACAGTAGACAGGTGTGATGCTAATCAAAACATCACAGTAGACAGGTGTGATGCTGATCGAAACATCACAGTAGACGGGTGACATAATCTCAACTGTCAACTTGATGAGACCTAGAGTCACCTGGAGTTAGGCCTCTGAGCGTACCAGCGGGAAATGTCTCCTATAGATTAAGTGAGGTGGGAAGACCCCGCCACTGCGAGCAAGACTAATTTGGGGGCAATGACTGGACTAGAAAAGGAGGAGGAAGCAAGCCGAGCCAGCATTCACTCCTGCATCTCATGCGGATGCCATGTGACCAGCGGCCTCAAGTTCCTGTTGCCATGCCATCCTCACTGTGTCACCTCACACTGGAAAAGATAAGCCTTTCTCCCTTAAACTGTCGGAGTATTCTATCACACAACAGAAATATAACTAAGATAATGGGCACACTGTACCCCCAAATTCTTAGCTAAGATAAGGACAGTCCTCATTTCTACATACATATGCCATGGGCTGAATGGAGCAAGCATTGAGTCAGATGTGATAGCTCACACCAGTAATCCCAAACTGAGTTAGGAAAACTGATTGTGAGCCGGGCGGTGGTGGCGCACGTCTTTAATCCCAGCACTCGGGAGGCAGAAGCAGGCAGATCTCTGTGAGTTCGAGACCAGCCTGGTCTACAAGAGCTAGTTCCAGGACAGGCTCCAAAACCACAGAGAAACCCTGTCTCGAAAAACCAAAAAAAAAAAAAAAAAACTGATGTGAATTCAAGGCCAGCCAGGGCTATACAGCAAGACCATGTCTCAAAAAGAAAATAACAAAAGACGGGGAGGGGAAATCAAAATTTTCTAGTGATTGTAAAAATCTCATGTAAGCCGGGCGGTGGCGGCGCACGCCTTTAATCCCAGCACTCGGGAGGCAGAGGCAGGCGGATCTCTGTGAGTTCGAGACCAGCCTGGTCTACAAGAGCTAGTTCCAGGACAGGCTCCAAAGCCACAGAGAAACCCTGTCTCGAAAAACCAAAAAAAAAAAAAAAAATCTCATGTAAGATACTGAACATCTCTTCAGAAGAGATGTAATTAAAAATTATTCTAATAAAAAGAGAATCTGTGATCAGAGCCCTTAGTGTACTTATATTAGAAAATAAGGATAAGCCCTGGACCACAGTTAAAAGTCACAGCTCTGGCACTGACATTTTTACTGGAAAGCTTAACCACACACCTTCACTTACACAACAGACCTACTACCATACTGTTTTAACTCTCCCACACATTTAAAATGCCACAAAGGCAAAAGGGACCTCTTAAATGTTGTACAATATGCCTAAGCAGATATTTAGCAACAAAGTAAAAAGGTTAAAAATGCCACTCTGTCCCTGTTGTAAGAAACACATCAGTCCTGCCCAGCTTGAGACCCATACCATGAGAGGAGCTCACCCCTGAGGGCCAGGACCCAGAGGAGGAAGAGCTCAGAGACCTAAGAGAACCAAACACAACTGGCAAAAAAAAAAAAAAAAAAAAAAGGCAATGAAATGATTCCTACTAACATGCTGCTATATTCATAGTTGCCTAGCCCAACTGTCATCAGAGAGACTTGACCAAACAACTGACGGAGACAGTTGCAGAGACCTGTGCACAGTCAAACATTAGGCAGAGTTCAGGGAATTCTTCGGAAGAGGAGAAGGGAGGAATGTAGGAGTGAGTGGGGTCAAAGACACCACAACAAAGCCCACAGAACTAACTAAGCTGCGCTCATCATGGCTCAGAAACTAAACCAACAACCAGGGAGCCTGCAAGGCACTGACCTAAGGCCCCTGCATATATGTTACAGTTGTGTAACTTGGTCTTCCATGGGACTAACGGTGGGAGCAGGGGTTGTCTCTGACTCTGTTGCCTGCTTTCGGGACCCGTTCCTCCTGCTGAATTGCCTTGTTCAGCCTTAACAGAAGAGGCAGTGCCTAGTGTCACTGTGACTTGATATGCCATGACTGGCTGGTACCCATGGGAAACCTGCCTTTTTCTGAAGAGCAGCAGAGGAGGAAGAGTGGACTGGGGGCAGGGTTGGAGATGGGGGTAAAGGCAGGAGGGATGGGGAGGAAAAGAGGGAAAACTTTGATTGGGATATAAAAACAAAAATAAATAAACAAAAAAGAAACACAACAGTCTATTAAAAATGTTTCAAAAAATAGTTCAGGTGTGGGAGAGATGGCTCAGCAGTTATGAGGACTAGCTACTGCCAGGTGGTGGTGGTGGTACACACCTTTAATCCTAGCACTCAGGAGGCAGAAGTGCAAAGGCTCTAGGTCATGATGCCCTTCCTCTGACAGACCCAAAAAGCCAAAATACATTTGGTACCTTACCTGTCTCAGAAACGTAAGTAACAGGATCCTTCCGAGAAATTTTACCAGATTTAGAAGACAGTGGCAATTTTTCTGATTTCTTTTTAGCATTTTTTACCTGCACTGTCTCCTCTGAGTCTGAATCTACAAGAGAAGCATTAAAACCATGAAAGGAAATACCAGTGTATTTTTAAATGGTCATTATGAACCAATCCCCTGAGAAGCATCTCTTGATGAATTCTTTACATTACTTTTATCAGTAATAAACTCCTGCATTAGATACTATTGCTGTTTTAATGACCGACCCAAACCTTAAAAACTACCCATGTGGGCTGGGAGCATGGTTCAGTGGGTACAGGTGCTTGTTGTCAAGCCTTATGACCTAAGATCAGCCCCCAGTACCTACACAGTAGGAGAAGCCAACTCCTCAAATCACCTGTCCTCCACATGTGGCACCCCCACACACACACACATACAAAAACAAAGCAAAACAAAAACAAACAAAAAAAACCCCACAAATATATTATCTTTAACAATTCGGGAGGCAGAGGCAGGTGGATCTCTGTGAGTTCGAGGCCAGCCTGGTCTAAAAGAGCTAGTTCCAGGACAGGCTCCAAAACCACAGAGAAACCCTGTCTCGAAAAACCAAAACACAAAACAAAAGAGTCAGTTCTCTCCTTCCACCATGTGGGTCCAAGGAACTCATCAGGCTTGACTAAAATAGGCGGGGGGAAAAATACCAGAAAATATAAAAATTAAGTCAGGTGTGATACATATATATGTGTGTGTGTGTATGATGCAGGGGGCTGAACACAGGCCTGCAGTGCTAGCTACTTAGGGGCCTAGGCAATATTACAACACCCTGTTTCAATATATAAACAGGGTTGGGGGCTATGGTTCAGTAATAGAGTGTTTGCCTACCAGGCAGAGGGTCTCAGTTCAATCTCTGGTTTCACAAAATAAATAAATGAATAAATAAGACATATGCACAAAAAGTCCTGTTCCCCATCTCAAAACTATATCCAAAGAAAATCCTTTAAATTCTGTTTATTACTTTTTCAACAGAAATGAAATTACCATATCTTCCTATCACACATAAAAAATAAACTTTGAATATTTACTTTGGGGCAAGCAAAATGGTTCAGCAAATAAAGACACCTACCACCAAGCCTGATTACCTAAATTCAATCCTGAGGACCTACTCAGTGCAAGAGAGCACCGGCTCCTACAAGCTGTCTCTGACCTCCATTCACAGGCCATGGTACACACAACCACATACACACAAATTAATTAAATGTACCCAATATTTGCTTTAACAGCAGCACTGTAAGGTACTTTCTTTTTATTTTTTTAAACAAACAACTTCTAAGAACCTCAGTTTGAAAAAAATTAATGGGAATATTCTTTTTTTTTTTTTGGTTTTTAGAGACAGGGTATCTCTGGAGCTTTGGAGCCTGTCCTGGCATTAGCTCTTATAGACCAGGCTGGCCTCGAACTCACAGAGATCCACCTGCCTCTGCCTCCTGAGGGCTGGGATGAAAGGTGTGCACCACCACCGCCCGGCACACAGCACTTACTAATGTCAGAAACACGTGTGTCTCAGATGTCTGTTTGAAAAACAGTTACATGAGAAATAAAAGACTTTTAAGCCTTTAAAGACCTCAAAAAAAAAAAAAATTACCTGAATCATAGATGATCCTCTTTTTCTTGTTGTTCTGCTTCGGTTTGGAGGCATCCTCTTTACAGGAATTATTAACCTGTAGACAGCAGGGTGTAATTAGAACAAAGGAAGTCTATACAACTTAGCCTGTCATTCTCATTAGACTCAGGCTTAGTGGCTGCCAACAGAAGCAACCCCAAGTACTTAAAAGGTCAAAGTTTTAAAAGGCTAAATTAAAAGAACTAAACCAGCCGGGCGGTGGTGGCGCACACCTTTAATCCCAGCACTCGGGAGGCAGAGGCAGGCGGATCTCTGTGAGTTCGAGACCAGCCTGGTCTACAAGAGATAGTTCCAGGACAGGCTCCAAAACCACAGAGAAACCCTGTCTCGAAAAACCAAATAAATAAATAAAAGAACTAAACCAAGTCAAGCGGTGGTAGCACATGCCTTTAATCCCAGCATTCAGGAGGCAGAGGCAGGGAGGTATGAGTTAGAGGCCAGCCTGGCCTACAGAGTGAATTCCAGGACAGCCAGGACCACACAGAGAAACCCAAGATTTCACCTGCTGTCCCGCAAACAGGAAATCAAGAATTTTGAGCTCGAGTTTGGTCAAGTAAATTACATGGTAAGCCAAAAGAACCAACAATCTTTGGAGGAATATAACTGGATCTAATACAATAAACCCAAAATAAAGAAAAAAATTTCGACCTGTGTGGTTAAGTGCATCAAGACAACGAATCATAAGGATCCAGATATTTGTCAATCATCACTGCAATGTTTGTGTGAGGTGCTTTTGGATAAATTTAATATTTAAATCAATAAAATAAAGATGTCCCTCCTGGAAATAGTTGAGCCTTATCAAATTAGCAGCAGTCCTAAGAAGCTAACCTTCCCTGGAATGAGAAAGAATTCTTCCTGCCTGACTTCGAGCCAGAACGTCAGCTTTTTCCTGCCTTTGGACTGGAATTGGACCACCACTTCTTTGTTTTGTTTTGGCTTTTGTTTTGTTGTTGTTGTTTGGGTAGGATTGTTTTCTTTTTTAAAACAGGGTTTCTTTGTGTAGACTTGGCTGTCCTGGAACTTGTTCTGTAGACCAGGCTGGTCTCAAACTCACAAAGATCCACCTGTCTCTGGCTCCCTAGTGCTGGGATTAAAAGTGTGTGCCCAGCTGGACTCATGTTTTTACTCACAGTTCCTTTATGGCATTCTGGGTTTTTTCTATCATGTATCTCAAAATCCCTCCAGTTATAATTTTTAGAAAAATAACTTGGGGGCTGGAGAGATGGCTCAGAGGTTAAGAGCATTGCCTGCTCTTCCAAAGGTCCTGAGTTCAATTCCCAGCAACCACATGGTGGCTCACAACCATCTGTAATGGGGTCTGGTGCCCTCTTCTGGCCTGCAGGCATACACACAGACAGATTATTGTATACATAATAAATATTTAAAAAAAAAAAGAAAGAAAAATAACTTGGTTATGTTCTAGTGCTCTACGAAAAGTAAGAAATTTAAGTACTGAGCTGAAGAGTCTGAAACAGAATGCTGACTGTACAGGTTAAGCCCGAAAAACTTATGGTAAAGGTGAATTACACAAGAAAACTCACAGAATCACCTGGGCCCTTAGAAGCTCACAGAGACTGAAGCAACAATCAGGGAGCCTGCATGAGTCTGACCTATGCTCTCTGCATACATGTTATGGTTGTGTAACTTGGTCTTCTTGTGGGACTACTAACAGTGGGAGGAAGGGCTGTCTCCGACTCTGCTGCCTACTTTTGGAACCCTTTTCCTCCTACTGGGTTGCCTCATCCAGGCTTAATATGAAGGGATGTGCCTAGTCTTATTACAACACGATATGTTATGTTTGGTTGATATCCCTGGGAGACCTGCCCTTTTCTGAAGGAAAATAGAGAAATGGATCAGGGGGAGAAGGGAGGTGCGGGAGGGACTAGAAGGAGAGAAGGGGGGGAAACTGCGGTCAGGATGTAATTTATGAGAGAAGAATTTAAAAAGAAAATCCATATGCTAGACCTTGGTAAAATAGTTAAGAAAAAAAGAGAGAAAGAGGAGGGAGGGAGGGAGGGAGGGAGGGAGGGAGGGAGGGAGGGAGGGAGGGAGGGAGGGAGGAAGGAAGGAAGGAAGGAAGGAAGGAAGGAAGGAAGGAAGGAAGGAAGGAAACTAAGTACTGCTAACCAAAACTTCATGACTTGGGAAATTATTTTAACTACTCACCCTGCAAAAATGAGACAGAATATTTTGAAAAAAGTACCAAGGGTGTAGTTGAACTATCACTAAAGACGTATTAATACATGCAGAAACACTGCCAATTTCAACTAAAGGAGATTAAAAACAGGACAAAACAAAGAAATACTATCTGACTTCTTATATTCCATAGATGGACCAATAGACTAAGAGATCATCAGGACTGACTTCATTTTCAAAGGGGAAAACATCATCTTATTCAAAAGACCAGTCTTGCCGGGCGGTGGTGGTGCACACCTTTAATCCCAGCACTTGGGAGGCAGAGGCAGGCAGATCTCTGTGAGTTCGAGACCAGCCTGGTCTACAAAGGGAGTTCCAGGACAGGCTCCAATACCACAGAGAAACCCTGTCTCGAAAAACCAAAAAAAAAAAAAAAAAAAAAAAAAAGACCAGTCTTCACCTGAAGCCTCAAAGGTAAGAGAGTCATAAAGAGTCCCAAGGACAAGACTGCTGCCTGGACTTACAGGAATGGAACCCCAGTGGGTCTGCAAAAGAGATTATAAAACCAAAGCTTATCTGCACCTTTGCTGGGTTCTGGACTTGCTTGAGAGCCATTATCCTTCCCTCTTAATACCTTAAGAATGGAAATGTCTGGGGCTGGAGAGATGGCTCAGTGGTTAAGAGCAATGACTGCTCTTCCAGAGGACCCGGGTTCAATTCCCAGCACCCACATGGCAGCTCACAACTGTCTGAAGATCCAGTTGCAGGGGATCTGATACCTTCACACCAATGCACATAAAATAAAAGTTAAATAAACCCTAAAAAGAAGAATGGAAATGTCTACTCTGTATCTCTACCGCTATTATATGCAGGTTTCCAAGGTTCACAACTAGAAAAGAACTTGCCTAAAAATGAATCATACCTTCAAACCTTATTTATATTTTACAAGTCTTTATACTTGATGGTAGAATGGATCAATACTAGGGAGAGGGTGTGACTGAAATAGAATGGATATACTTTTAGTTGGCCGTGGATAAAATGTTATAGACTGGATGTTTACATCCCAACTTCCTGTGCTGGAGCTCTAATTCTTAATCCCGGCACTCAGAAGTCAGAGGAAAGTTGATCTCTGTGAGTTCAAGGCCAGCCTGCTCTCCATAGCCAGTTCCAGACCAGCCAGGGCTTCTTAGTGAGACTTACTCTCAAAGCAAACAAACTTCCAAAGTTAATGATTTAACGAGGTGGTATGGAGGAGGTCCTGATCTCACAAGTTTAGCATCTTTGTAATAGGCATCAGCAGGCTCAATCTCTTCTTCCTGAGCACAGGCACCCAAGAAAAAGCTGTGTGAGAACACAAGGAAGACAGCTGTGAATCAAGAGTCCTCACTAGAAACTACATCAGCCACAGAATCCTCATCGTGGAAAAACAGGCCCCAGAAGTCAAAGTATGGTTGTCCTGTTTAAGCCACTGAGACAATGGTATTATGTTGTTGTGTCCAGAACAAATTAAAATATGACCAGCAGACCCAAGAGTAAAGGCATTTAATAGAGATGATTCTCATATATTCCAGATACTGGAATTAACAGAAAAGCACTTGAAAGCAGAGTCTAACAAAACTGGTTTGTTTGTTCGCTTTATTTGTGGCCCGGACTGACTTCAAACTTCTGCCTTACCCTCTTCATCTTGATTATTTCCAGCATATGCCATGCCACCACAGCTGGCAAATTTTGAACTTAAAATGCAAATGTTTTGCCAGGCACTGCACTGGTGGTGCACACCTTTAATCCCAGCACGGGACACACACACACACAAATAGATCACTGAGTTCAAGGCTATCCTGGTCTACAGAGTGAATTCCATTCCAGGACAGTCAAGGCTACACAGAGAAACCCTGTCATGAAAAAAACAAAACAAACAAACAAAAGCAAAGGTTTTATTGCTACTGTTGTTTTTAATAAGTGTAGGAGCTTTGCCAGCATATTAGTCTGTGTACCCTATCCAGCCCTGGTGCCCACAGAGGCCTGAAGAAGGCTTCAGATCCCCTGTAAGTGGAATTACAAATGGCTGTGAGCCACCATCTGGATGCTAGAAATCGAACCTGGGCCCTCTGGAAGAATAAATAATGCTCTTGACCGCCAAGCCAACTCTCCAGCACAAAATGCAAAGTTTTAACAACTCGAAGGAGAAAGGGGGAGAAGACAACAGGATTGACCGCAGCAAACTAGGTTAGACATATTAGCTTTATTTCTTTCTTCCTCCTCTGTCAAATGCACTGAAATCTCTAATTCTTCAACACTCCCAACAAATCAAGGTTAGGAACTAAGCTTCCGGGAAGCCTCATACAGGACAAACTTGAACGTGGAAACTGACCTTGACTTCCTTTACTCCTTTCTTTCCTTTGACAGTTCCCGCCGAAGGTTTTATTTTCTCATTCTTCTTTACCGTCTCATTTACAGGCTTTTTCCCACTTGATATAACCCCAAAGAATTTCCGAATGTCCTAAAAACAGAAGAGGAGACGTAAATATTACACACATAATATTCTAATTTCTGGTCTAACCCAAGTCATCTCTCCAAATCAAGGCCATCTGTATTCAGCAGCATCCTTTTTATAAATAAAAGCCACCTGATAAAATTACCTGAATTAAAAATAAGTTTCTTGCCTGGTGGTGGTGGTGCATGACTTTAACTCCAGCATTCAGGAGGCTGAGAAAGGAGAATCTCTATGAGTTCGAGGCCAGCCTGGTCTACAGATTGAGTTTCAGGACAGGCTCCAAAGCTACAGAGAAACCCTGTCTCAAAAAACAAACAACAACAAAAAGGTTTTTAATATAAACTAACATTAATCCCAGGCAGTGGTGGCGCACGCCTTTAATCTCAGTGCTCAGGAGGCCAAAGGCGGGCAGATCTCTGAGAGTTCGAGGCCAGTTTGGTTTACAGGCTCCAAGCTACAAAGAAACTGTCTCGAAAAAAAAATATATTAATCCTCAGAATGTAAGCAAAAACAAGTAAAATTTTTGACAGCATTTACTGCTCTTGCAAGGACCTGGGTTCAGTTCCAATCACCCATATTAAGTGGCTCACACTACCTCTAACAACCACCTATTTGGGTTCTCATGCCCTCTGCAGGCACCACATGCATGTGGTGCACTTGACCTCACACAGACACACACACATAAATAAAAATAACAAAGCAGTTTTGTTTGCTTCTGGTTTTGGAGACAGGGTTTCTCTGTGTAACAGCCCTAGCTGTCCTGGAACTAGCTCTGTAGACCAGGCTGGCCTCAAACTCACAAAGATCCGCCTGCCTCTGCCTCCTGAGTGCTGGGATTAAAAGAGTGCTACACCACCATCCGGCAACAAACCAGTTTTAAAGAATTGTTTTTGAGGAGCTGGGCGGTGGTGGCACACGCCTTTAATCCTAGCACTTGAGAAGCAAAGGCAGGTGGATCTCTGTGAGTTTGAGGCCAGCCTGGTCTACAAGTTCCAGTATAGCCAGGGCTGCTGAACAGAGAAACCCTATCTTGGGGAGGGGAGAAACTGTTTTGACAATAGCAGCACAGTTATGAAGAGGCAGGTAGTGACTGAAAATGCATGCACATACAAATCCCAGTCCCAGGTGACTGAGAAGACACAGCTTGACACCACCACCAGCAACAAGACTTACACTTCAGTTTGAGGAAACAACTCTCAACCTGGATTGTTCTTAGAAACTAAGAACGTTGAAAAAATTTTTCTCTATATGATTCTTTTCAAACTCTAAAGAAAGAAAAAAGAAAAACTGGTGCCTACTATAACATACCTTCATTACTTGACCCTGGGCTAAACTACAGCTTTCAAATTAATCATACAAGGACTTTACAATACAATTAAGCATTAAAAGCATTCAGTTTTCTTATTCTTCACATATATATTTTTATTACCTTCCTTTTTTGCTTTATTTTTATTTTGTTTGGAGACAAGGTCTCACAATGTATCCCTGACTGTCCAGAGGCTCACTATGAAGGCTAGGTAGGCTGGCCTCTAACTCCTAAGAGGTCTGCCCGCTTCTGCCCTCACCCCCAGTGCCGGGGTTACAAGAGTACATCACCACACCCAGCTCCCCATAATCCCAGCACTCGGGAGGCAGAGGCAGGCGGATCTCTGTGAGTTCGAGGCCAGCCTGGTCTACAGAGCTAGTTCCAGGACAGGCTCCAAAGCCACAGAGAAACCCTGTCTCAAAAAACTAAAAAAAAATAAATAAAAAATAAAACTACTGTAGAGAGGAAAGTGACAGAACAGACCTTAGAATCAAGAAGCCTTTGTTTAAGCTGGGCGATGGTGGCGCACGCCTTTAATCCCAGCACTCGGGAGGCAGAGGCAGGCGGATCTCTGTGAGTTCGAGACCAGCCTGGTCTACAGAGCTAGTTCCAGGACAGGCTCCAAAGCCACAGAGAAACCCTGTCTCGAAAAACCAAAAAAAAAAAAAAAAAAAAAAAAAAAAGAAGCCTTTGTTTGAGTCTGCGCTCTAGTGCATTCTACTTGTGTGATCCTGGACAGTTCATTGGTATCTCAAGCTATTTTCAGTTAGGTGACATGGACTTCATTACACCTACCCTTTACAAGGCTCCAACATGCATCTGTTATCATTTTAGCTCAGCAAAAAGCTTCTCCTCTATTATTCACTCAAATCCCTGAAACAACGCCTTTTATAAACTATTTAAAGCGAAGAGGTATGATTTCATATCTTCCTTTGCAGATCTCCTGTTATATAAAAAGTTATAACTCATTAATTAAATCTAAGTTTAAAAAATCCTTGGCTCACAACCATCTGTAATGGGGTCTGGTGCCCTCTTCTGGCCTGCAGGCATACACATGGACAGAATATTGTATACATAATAAATAAATAAATATTTTAAAAAATCTTGCTAACATGGTGGCAGCATGTGCCTATGACCAGGTGGTAGAGGCTGGAACATCAGGAGTTCAAGACCAGCCTTGGCTACACAGCAAGTTTCAAACTAGTCTGGGATACAAAAGACTCCCTCTCAAAAATAAACAAACAAAGATATAAACAGTGAGCCAATGTGATGACCCAGAAAGTAAAAATGAGTCTCTAGAACCTATGTGAAGGTGGGAGGGGAGAAATGCCTCCTGAAAGTTGTTCTCTGACCTCCACATGTGTGTGGCATATGTACATCCACACAGATATCACACACATGCACACATACACACAAATACAATAATAATAATATTTAAAAGTAAGTCAATAAAACACAGCCTATTGAATAGATGCATTGGCCATAAACAAGACATTGGTGTCAAGTCGTGAAGAACAGGACAATAAGGAAAGCCACAGTCACATGTATAATTTGCCAAGAACTGAGCTTGAGGCTGACTACTTTATTGCTTCTGGAGGAAATGACAGTTTCTAATCAGTCTCACTTTTTAGGATTATAGAGTGATTCTTCACTCAAACAGTGGGGCTTAAACACATTCAAAGGAAAGAAAAAGAAAAGGACAGAGATAATGCAGGTACTCCACAGAAACAGCAAAATTCTAAATTAAAAATCAGGGAGCAAGCAAGAAGGCTCGTAGGGTAAAAGCACTTGCTGTCAGCCTAGGGACCTGAGTTCGAGCCCTGGAGCCCAGGGTGAAAGAAGAGAACTAACTCCACATTGTCCTCTGACTTCCATACCTAAACCATGGCACACACATGCACATACAGAAAGAAACAAAATGTAAAAAACATGATAATTAAAGTTCTGTTTTATATACCACAGACTAAAAGTAAAATATTCAGCGAATGAAGCAACTGGTAGCACTGAGCACTGACATGTGGGAAAGTCTGCCCTGCCAACTCCTCCTCAATCCCTACTCTGATGGCGGCAATGCATACTACCTTAGCTTACATCTCAGCGTATACTAAATATATACTATATGAGCCCTACCTCAAATAAATCAACTAAAAAATCTGACTATATAAATATGAAAGAAAAGACATCATAAACAAAAATATCTACAATATAAGTACTATATAAATGGACTTCTACAAAAGAACAAAAGACAACCAAATATAAAACTGAATAAAAGTTAATAACAGAAAAATTATAAAAAAGAGAATCAAGTACCAAAAAACTACATATACCTTTTCTTCCAATAATCACATTTCTTATATTTTGAGTTGTGAACCTAGCTTTTAACAGCCGGATCATCTCGGGCCCAATCATCACATTTCTGAAAACAATGACAGGGGATGGAGAAGCACATGATGCTCTTGAAGAAGACCTGAGTTTGGATCCCAGCACCCACATCTCATGGCTCCCAACTGCCTGTAATGCTAGCTCTGGTGGATCCAAAACTCACTTCTGGCCTCCAAGGGCACTTGCACTCACATCCACATACCCACACACAGATGCACACGCACATGCGTATAATTTTTAAAAGAAAGAAATTATAAAGGGGGCTGAAGAGATGGCTCAGAGGCTAAGAGTACTGCTTAACCTCTCCCAGAGGTCCTGATTTTTAACTCCTGACAACCACATGGTAGCTCACAACCATCTATAATGAGATCTGGTGCCCTCTACTGACACGCAGGCACACATGCAGGCAGAACATTGTATACATAATAAATAAATCTCTAAAAAAGAAAGAAATTAGCCAGGCAGTGATGGCTCACACCTTTAATCCCAGCACTTGGGAGGCAGAGGCAGATAGATCTCTGTGAGTTCAAGACCAGCCTGGTCTACAAGAGCTAGTTCCAGAAAAAAGAAAGACAGAAAGAAAGAAAGAAAGAAAGAAAGAAAGAAAGAAAGAAAGAAAGAAAGAAAGAAAGAAAGAAAGAAGGAAGGAAGGAAGGAAGGAAGGAAGGAAGGAAGGAAGGAAGGAAGGAAGGAAGGAAGGAAGGAAGGAAGGAAGGAAGGAAGGAAGGAAGAAAGGTTATAAAGGAGCTGAGCATAGTGGCACATGTCTAATTCTAGCAGTCGGGGGGTAGAGGCAGGCAGATCTCTATGAATTCGAGGCCAGCCTGGTCTACATAGTAAATTCCAGACAGAAAAAGATTGGCGGGGGGAGGGGAGCCAGGCAGCTCTTGGGGAGGCAGAAGCAGGCAGATCTCTGAGTTCAAGACCAATCTGACTTACAGAGCTAGTTCCAGAATGGCCAGGGCTACACAGAGAAACCCTGTCTTATTTTAAAAGCCGAAAACGAAAAGGGGGGAGGGAGATGGGAGTAGGGGAAGAACGAAGGAGCGGGGAGCAGCTAAGTGTAACCCCCCCTTTTCTCTTGGTGATTATTAGTTTAAAGAACAGGGAAATTCAAGCAATACAAACAATTCAGGCAACACTCACACAAAAGTTAAGTTTTAGCAGCAAGGGCTGGAGAGATGGCTCAGTGGTTAAGAGCATTGCCTGCTCTTCCAAAGGTCCTGAGTTCAATTCCCAGCAACCACATGGTGGCTCACAACCATCTGTAAAAGGTCTGGCGCCCTCTTCTGGCCTTCAGGCATACACACAGACAGAATGTTGTATACATAATAAATAAATAAATATTTTTTAAAAAAGTTTTAGCAGCAATAACTGTTCTGCATGGCATCTCAGGAATAATGCCAGCTCAGGAGGAATGCCCAGAGGTTCCTGAAGCTATGCAGGATTCTGAAGTGACTGTGGT
This sequence comes from Chionomys nivalis, assembly GCF_950005125.1. Taxonomy (NCBI): domain Eukaryota; kingdom Metazoa; phylum Chordata; class Mammalia; order Rodentia; family Cricetidae; genus Chionomys; species Chionomys nivalis. Next base: position 67,215,582 of record NC_080091.1, read on the forward strand.
CTTTCCGGACATGGCAGAGAAACAGGTAAATATGGCAAGTATCTGAGCAACCCAAAGATTATGAATCTCACCAGTAAATGTTCAGTCAAACTGAGAAGAAAAGCATATGGTCTTTCTGACAACGCTTTTACTAAAAGTAACTACCTAAGGGAAATCCAATTATACAAACCAGTCTTAGCCATACCATCAACAAAACTGTGTCTTAATGCTAATCTCTACCTCTTGGTACCAAATGTAGCTCAAGATTTTTACAATAGTTTTCAAGGAAGGAATTCATTAAAATCATGTTTTTCTAGTAGAAATTATAAGTTTTCAACTTTTTACAGTCCTAGGGCTTGAACCTTGTCCACAGTATACACGTATTTTACCACTAAGCTACACTCCAGCCCATCTCTTAGTCCTTATTGAGACAGGGTTCACTAAGTTGCCCAGGCTGGCCTTGAACTTATTCTGTCGTCTAAGCAGGTCTTAATCCTCCTACCTTAGCCTCCCTGTGGCTACAATTACAGCTCTGGCTGCTCTTCCAGAGGACCTGGGTTCAATCTCAGCAGCCACATGGTGGCTCCAGAGGATCTAACACCCTCTCTTGGCTTCTTATGGGCACTGTATTCACATGGCGCACAGACACACATACTATAGAGATTTGCATTGATATGGATCTTGGCTTATTGATATAAATTTAAGGTCAATTTTGTTTTATATATATATTTCTGCTCTTGATTAAGGTATTGTTTGTACAACTCATTTAAAAATGTAATGTATAATTTTAAAATATAGGTTAATAGCATCTATAATAATCAAGCTTGTAGTCATGTTAGTCAGGTTTTTCAGATATATAGAGATATATTTCAGTTAGGTAGAGATTCTTCATATCTTTCAGAGGTCTTCAGAATATGGCATTTAAAATGTTTTAAGAACTTATGACTTTTCATGACAATGAGACACAACTGCTCCTGGCAGTACCAGTCTACCTCAAGAGAATGATGAGCATCGAAGAGGCTCCTTATGGAGTTTGCTAGTCATTTGCCTGGACTGCTTGATGTTATGCTGTATGAACTGGACAAGCAGGACCCACAGAGAAATGACTGCTGAACTTGCCTAAAGGTGAGACAGTGCTTTATGGCTCCTGTTTCATGTCCTGCATGACATTCTGCAGGACACAGAAGAAAGTGACTGACAAGCTGCCAATATAGGTGGAACTGTCTTTGAAATTTCCTGCTTCATGGAAAAGTCTGCTGGATACTATGGGTCTGTGGGCTAAAGATGGATGCCCCAACGGCACAGAAGAACTTTAGATGATTGTCCAGGCAGCGAGATGTCTCTGTCATTTCTAGAGTTTTGGAAGTTGCTTATAATGCACTTCTTGTTAACTTAGGAAATATTACATCCTTCTAAAGTTTTTGATGGTTTTGAAGAATAGATATAATTATAGTTTTCCTTAGTTATGATAAAAGTTAGATATAAATGTTGTAACTATAATTCTTGCTTGATACCTGTTTTGTTTTATGTAATTTTACTATGTTATTTTGTTTTATGTAATTTTACTATGTTAAAGTTAAAACTTTCCTTTTTATTTAAACAGAAAAGGGAAGGTGATGTGGAATTCCTCTCTGTATGCTGTGATTACCATTGATGAATAAAGGAACTACTCTGGGCCTATAGCAGAGCTATAGGGGGACAGAGCTAGGCGGGGGGGGGGGGGGAACTAAACTGAATGCTGGGAGAAAGAAGGTGGAGTCAAGGAGAAGCCATGTAGCCCCACTGGAGACAGACATGGGAACTTAACCTGGTAAACCACAGCCTCATGGTGATACACAGATTAATGGAGATGGGTTAATTTAAGATGAGTTAGCCAGAAATATGCTTAAACTTTTGGCCAAACAGTATTGCAAATAATATGGTTTCTGTGTGATTATTTCAGGGCTGAGCAGCCAGGAACAAACAAGCGACCTCCTACAATAACACATGCAGGCAAAACATCCATGCACATAAAATAAAAATGTTAAAAAAAAAAAAAAAACTTTTCATTAGTGGTGTACACCCTTAATTCCAGGGAGAGCTCTGTGAGTTCAAGGCCAATCTGGTATATACACTGAGTTCCAGATGAGCCAAGATTACATAGTCTCAAAAATAAATGAATAAATAAACAAACAATGTAAGAGGACATGTTAATTGCAAAACAAAATAAATATGTGTGCTAAAACAATCTTTAGCTGGGTATGGTGCACACAACATGCAATCCCAGCACTGAGGAAGCTAAAGCAAAGGACTACCAAATTCAAAGCCAGCCAGGGCTACATAACAAGTACCAGGCCAGCAATCTAGATAGCAAGGCCCTATTTCAAACCCTCCACCAGGAAATCCTTACCTGGGGTTTTTGCTATGATTTGTTTGAAGAAAATGTAAGAAGAGGCTAGGGAGACAACTCAGCTGTACAAGTGCATGCTATGTTCAAATCCCCTAACCCCAGATAAAAAGTTGGGCATGGCTGCTCATACCTGTAACCCCAACACTGGGATGCCGGCATGGGGTTCAGTGAAAGACCCTATCTCAGAAGAAGAGGATGGAGAGTAACAGAGCAGGATGCCAGTGTTTTCCTGGGGGATCCTCATGAACTGGGCCCACACGACGCACACACACACTCCTTAAGATATTAAATTAGCACTGTGACTAAAATTCACCTCCTATCTTAGGTCTGTATGCCTTACTCCCATGTCATGTCATATTACAATATTGTGGCTATAAAAGGCAAAAACTACTTTCACTTTTAGTAGGCCATTTCCTCTTCCTTCAAAATTGGTTTTTAGCCAAACAAATTACCTTTTTTAGAAATCAAAACCATCACTACACACATGATCAACATTACTGGTGCAGCAAAGTCCAGCACTTGCCTCAAGCACTTCCCTGAGGAAAACACCATGAGCTATATAAGTATGATCTAAAAAATCTTAAATTTTCCAAAACTTCTGGGGGCAGGGAGGGGGGCTATTAACTGTACAAAGAAGAATCTGTAACAAGTTCCAGGGAAGAAAAGTCTAAGGTCCCTCACGGACTCCTTCATTCAACTACGTTAACACTCAGTACTTCTAAAAGCCTTCAACAGACCAGGATCAATGCATAGTGGTCAGAAGAAACAAAACAGGAAGCAGCAGGGCCATGGTGGCACACCCCTATAATCGAAGACTAGGGAGGAAGAGGCAAGTGATCTCTGTGAGTTCAAGGCCAACCTGGTCTACAGAGTTCCGGGAAAGCCAAGCCAAGGCAACAGAGAGAAACCCTGCCCCCCCCCAAAAGAAAGAAAAGAAGGGGAGGGGAGGAGGGAGGGGAGGGGAGGGAGGGGGAGGGGAGGGGGGGAGGGGGAGAGGGAAGGAGGGAGGGGGAGGGAGGGAGGGAGGAGAAAACAGTAAAGAAGGAAAACAACCCAGCCCTCAGCTCTCACAGAGTCTCAATGCTCTTCAGTCTTGAGCAAACAAAAGCTGAGCCTAGAGAATGAGAGCAGTGGGACCTGCCCCTGCGTCTACTGAAGGTCTCCTGAAGTCTCTGCTCACAATGAAAATCCTCATCGTGTCCAGAGGATACAATAGTGTCTCTCAATTAAACATTCATCTTAGAAATTTTTGGGGTTCCTGACCCAAAATTACAAATGGACAAAACTGAGCACAACACAGAAATAATTATCTAATTTAGGTTTAAAATAATTGGTTTCTTTCCACACCTGCTTAACTTGGATAGCTAAAGTGTGAGGCGGATCATGCCTGATGAAGTGGTTTATTCCAGGATTCTGACATTTTCACCACAGCTAACGTACTGAAATTCTCGTCCATACAGAGGTTAATTCACAACTTACTTCTAATCAAAAAAGTCAAATTTCAACTACCTACATGACCACATAACTTAAGTTCAAACTAAAAACAGACCTAAAATATAATACAGGAAAACACCATACTTCTCTAGACTACCTTACTGTCATGAAGAAAGAAAAAAAAACACTAAAGCCAAGGTCTCACCAGGTAGCCCTGACTGGTCTCAGACTCAGGAGCCCCACCTGTCTCTGCCTTCTGAGGACTGACAGTAAAGGTGACTACTGCCAGCCCACTCACTCATGAAATGCTTTAATAACTTAGACACGCCCAGCACTTGAGAGGCAGAGGTAGGCGGATCTCTGTGAGTTCGAGACCAGCCTGGTCTACAAGAGCTAATTCCAGGACAGGCTCCAAAACCAGAGAAACCCTGTCTCGAAAAAGAAAAAAAAAAAAAAAAAAAAAACAAATAACTTAGACATGTCATGAACAAAAGGGTGGAAAAAATTTAATAGATTTATTTGACATGAGTGGTTTGCCTGCCATGTATGTGTGTGTGCCATATAAGTGCCTGGTGCCTATGGAGCTCAGAGAAGCCTAGGGTCTCCTGGAAACAGAGTGATGGATGGTTGTCAGTCACTATGTGGGTGCTGGGAACCGAATTTGTGTCCTCTGCAAGAGCAGCAAGTGCTCTTAACCACTGAACGAGCGCGCTTGTCCCTAGAACAGTGGGTCTCAACCTTCCTAATTCTGTGACCTTTAATACAGTTCCTCATGTTATAGTAACCAACCATAAAATTTTCATTGCTCCTCATAAGTGTAATTCTGCTTCTGTTATGGACTGCAGTGTGAATATCTGTGCTTTCCAATGGTCTTAGATGACCCTGAGAAATCATTCAATACCTCACAGCATATGACCCAATGTCGAGAACCACTGCCCTAGAAAATGCCAGCAACTTTTACCTTCTTGATGGTTTTTACTGGAACTACAAAGTTTATTTACACATCAAATATTTATGGAAAATGTACCATATGCCAACTACTACAAACCAGTTCTCTGTCCCTGTGGCTTCTACCCCTGCAGACCATCAGTAACAAGCAGTGTATTTAGTAAAGTATCTGTATGTGCCAAAGAAACAAAACACGCAGTCTTTGACTTCCACAACAGTAACTTTTAAAAATAATTTATTATTATCATCTATGTGCACTGGTGTTTTGCCTGCAGGTTTATTCATGTGAGGGAGTCAGATACCCTAGAATGGAGTTATAGACAGGTGTGAGCTGCCATATGGGTGCTGGGAATTGAACTCAGGTCCTCTGGAAGAGCAGCCAGTGCTCTTAACCTCTGAGCCATCTCTCCACCCCACAACGGTAATTTTTAATACTGTTTAATACTGTTTAAAAGCTAAGCTTTTATAAACCTCATGAGTTATATTTTCCCCAGAAATATTCAGAAACATACATACATACAAAACTCTGAATACAAGTCTGAGGTATAACTCAGGATAAAGCTCTTCCCTATCAACAGTAAAGAACTGCAGGAAGAGGGGAGGGGCAGGAGGGCCTGGACCAGTGTAATGGCTCAGTGGGTAAGGATAACCAAAGTTCAGTTCCAAAGACCCACACTGCAAGTTGCCTCTGACCTCCACACATGTGCTGTGGCAGGCATGTACATACACACAATAAATTAACTAAACAGATGCGGGTGATTAGATAAGTAAATTGTGGCTGGTAACACTAGTACTTGGAAGATGCAGGCAATAGAAGAAACTGGAATTCAAGGTCATTCTCAGTTCAAGGACATCCTTGAAAATGTGAGATTCTGATTGATAGATAGGCACACACACACACAAATAAATACATACATACAAAAATTAATGTGCTTAATCCACATAACAAGCCTAGAAATTGTTAGCCCCAATTCACGAACTGAGAATGGAACTGAGAATGTCAAGAAGCATTCACTAGCAAAGGTTTTAAAATTGAAAATTGGGCCAGGCCAGGCAGTGGTAGTGCACACCCTTAATTCCGGCCCCCCCTCCCCCAGGCAGAGAAGGGCAAATCTCTGAGTTCAAGGTCAGCATGGTCTACAGAGAGAATTCCAGGACAGCCAGGGCTACATAGAGAAGCCCTGTCCCCCCCAAAAAAACAAAAATAAATTCATAAATTAAATAAAATTGAAGACTGGGGCTGAAGGGATGGCTCACAGTTAAGATCCTTTCTATTCTTCCAAAGGATCCGAGTTAGGTTCCCAGCATCCCTATGAAGAAACTTAAACTCAATCACCTGTTACTCTAGCCTCCAAGGACAACTACACATGGCATTCACCCAGACACATAAATACACATAAATAAAAATAAATATTTTAATTGATCTTAAATAGAAGGTGGGAAATTGCTAATCATTACTACAATCCCAGAACTAAGAAGTCTGAGGCAAGGAGGAACAGGAATTTAAGACCACCCTGGTCTACTTGGTGTAAATGCCTTGGAGAAAAAGACAGGGTTAAACACAAGAGAGAGACAGCTCCCATCACTAAGCTATAATTAACAGTCTACAAGATGATTGATTAGAGAGAAATGTTGCATATCAGGCAACCCAAATCCAATTTTGATAAACACAGACCAAACCGTGTTTTGGTCAGATACTAAAAGGAAGGGGGTACATTTTCTAGGCTTTAATTTGTACCAAGGCATTTTATTTCCAACTTGGTTTCAAAACTATAAGTACAAGTAGAGATAACAAACATAACTTGTTGCTATTTCCCCAACACCAAAGAAACGCAGCACACGGCGCCTTCAGCCCAGAAACCCCAGGTGCAGAGCTGATGCAGTCGCTCTGCACCACTCAGAAGCCCTCGTTACTTTTCCACTTGTCAGCAGCTCAGCCACCAACGAAGCACATGAGAAAGGAGGATGGTGCAAATTATGTCACTATGTTAATTTATCTGTGACAAGCACAGGATTCCATGCAAAGCACAGGCCACAGTGCTCTGCAGAGCAGCTGCCAAAATAATACACATTGGTTTTTACTTCTCTAATTTAAAATTAGCAAACAAATGAAAATATTTAACATTTTAACGGTCCACCAAATTTACAAGAAAATTTATAATCAACATACTTCACAAAATCTACTCAAATTATCTAACAAGCTTTTACTTTATAAAGCACCAAAATGCACTGTCTTGTTTCTCTTGTTTTGGGTTTTCAAGACAGGGTTTCTCTCTGTAGCCCTGGCTGTCCTGTAAAGACCAGGCTAGCCTTGAACTCAGAGATCTACCTGCCTCTGCCTCCCAAATGCTGGGACTAAAGGTGTATGTCACGAAGCTGGGCTTGACGTTTTATTCTCTTGAATTTTGGATGATCTGAAAATGTTAGCTATTAAATAAATAGAAATGCAATATTAAAAAAGTAATAAGGAGGGCTAGAGAGATGGCTCTGCAGTTAAGAACACTGACCGCTCTTCCAGAAGACTCAGGTTCAATTCCCAGCACCCACAGGCAGCTCACACCAGTCTGTAACTCCAGTTCCAGGGTTTCTAACACCCTCATATAAACGTACACCAAGGCAAAACATCAATGAACGTTAAATAAAAATAAATTATTTTTTAAAAATAAGAAGCCATATTTGTACTGCTGTGAGATTTAGCTGTTTAAAATATAAGTGAAACCCTATAGATACTATTTTCTTTTTTAATCAACAAGTTTTCTTTTTTTCATCAATAATTGGTTGGTATAATTATTAAAATTATCGGGCAGTGGTGGCGCATGCTTTTAATCCCAGCACTCGGGAGGCAGAGGCAGGCAGATCTCTGTGAGTTCGAGGCCAGCCTGGTCTACAAGAGCTAGTTCCAGGACAGGCTCCAAAGCTACAGAGAAACCCTGTCTCGAAAAAAACAAAAAAAGAAAAAAAAATTATTAAAATTATGCATATGGTTGAAAAAATACATTATCAGCTCTTTTTTCTTTTTAATGTGCCTAGCTGTTTTGCCTGCATATATGTCTGTGTACCATGTGCATGCAGTCATACCTTTTATTTTTTTAAAAAAACTATGTTTTCTCATTTTATATGCCAAATCCATTTCCCACTCCCTCCCCTCCTCCTGCTCTCTCCACCTCCCAACCTACCCCCTCTACTCCACAGAAAGGGTAAGGCTTCCCATGGGGAATAAACAAAATCCAGCATTGCTTTGAGGCAGGACCAAGGCCTCCCCCAACACACACATCCATAGAGAATGAGTTTCAAAAAGCCAGAACAAGCAGTAGGGATAAATCCTGGTCTCACTGCCAGTGGCCCCACGCTCTGCCCCAGCCATACAACTATCACCCACATTCAGAGGGCCTAGTTTTGTTCTATGCTGGTTCCCTCTGTCAGGCCGGTGTTGGGAGGCTTCCATTGGCTCAGGTAAGCTGTTTCAGTGGGTGTCCCCATCACAGTCTTGACCTCTTTGCTCGTATTCTCGCCCCTTCCTCTCTTCAACTGAACTTTGGGAGCCCAGCCCTACATGTCAATCTTGAAGGAAGTCTTTGGAGGTGGGGTCAGGTGTCTGAACTCTGTAGTCTGATCATCATGTCCCACTCTACAGGCATTTTTTTTAATATTTATTTATTATGTATACAATATTCAGTCTGTGTATGTGCCTGAAGGCCAGACGAGGGCACCAGACCTCATTACAGATGGTTGTGAGCCACCATGCAGTTGCTGGGAATTGAACTCAGGACCTTTGGAAGAGCAGGCAATGCTCTTAAAGCTGAGCCATCTCTCCAGCCCCCTCTACAGGCTTCTTTACATCACTCTACACATGGTAGCTGACTGTGTGAAATGTTCTCCCTGGAGCAAGGCTGCCTGTACTGCAATACAGCCTTTCCCATTTGTATTACAACTTGGCCTGTGAGGCCTCTGCTTACTTTCCTGGCTTATCCGTCTGTTTCCTATCAGGTATGAATATAGAGGTCCAAGTTTATTCTTTATTCTTTGCATGAGGGTATCTGGTCTTGGCACTTTTTTTTTTTTTTTTTTTTTTTTTTTTGGTTTTTTTGGTTTTTCGAGACAGGGTTTCTCTGTGGTTTTGGAGCCTGTCCTGGAACTAGCTCTTGTAGACCAGGCTGGTCTCGAACTCACAGAGATCCGCCTGCCTCTGCCTCCCAAGTGTTGGGATTAAAGGCGTGCGCCACCACCGCCCAGCTGGCACTTTTTTCTTTCTTTTTCTCCTGCCTCTTGAGTGCCAAGATTATGGGTGTGCATGCACCTTTATGCCTGGCCTTGGCATCACTTTTTTAACTGACTACTGAATTATCTCAACACCTTTGTCAAAGGCCAAAAAGCTGGAGACCTCAAGTTCAATGACTCCCAGAGCAAGAGCTAACCTTCTGTCTGTGGATGAGCTTCAGCAAAGGGGAAGGCCCTCAGGCGGTGTGGCATGTGTCTATAGGCATCTCTGCTGGCCAGAATATTTGCATACCTCTCACCACATTTATCAAAGGGAATTGAGTCCCAAACATAACTACTGCTGCACTATACTATAACTTATGTACAGATGCTCAATAAACACTCATTAAATAGAACTTTTTTCTGGAGTTCTGTTAGGCTTCTTTTCATGCTAACTGCCGGAGGGTTAGATTAAATACCAATACATAATTTTTTTATTTACTTTATTTTTTATGTGTATACTGTTTTGCGCATATATATATATATACATATATATATATATGCATGTGTACCACATACCTGTCTGATGACACTGAAGTTCAGAAGAGGGTTCTGAATTGCCATCGAACTGAGTTACAGATGGTTATAAGCGATGTAGATGCTAGGAATCAAACCCAGGTCCTCTACAAGAGCAACAAGTGCTTCTAAGTAGTGAGCCATCTCTCCAGCCCGGTGCTTGTGTACGTTTGTGTGTGTGTGGTATACTTATTTTCCGGGTCTATATGTGGATATGTGTACTTGATTGCAGCGCACAAAGTCCAGGTGCTCTGACTCCCTTGGAGCTGCATTTGCAGTCAAATGTCAGTCACCTGACACGGGTGCTGAGAACAGAACCAGATTCCCTCTGCAGGAACAGCTGGCACTCTTAACCACTAAACCAAACATTTCTCCAGCCCAATACAAAATTCTAATTTACTTACTAGAAATGTTTCCTTTCAGCAAACAGTAAAAACTGATCGACTTAGCCATTTCTTTTCAGCAAGGAGAATTACTTTTAGTACTAGAAAAGTGAAGCAGGAGCTGAGGCAAGGGCTCAGTTGGTAAAATGCTTGCCACCCAAGCATTAGGAGCTGAGTCTGAATCTCTAGCACCCACATACAAAGCTGGGTGTGTGGTGCTGTACCCCTGCAATCCTAGCACTGGTGACGCAGAGACAGACAAGATTCCTGGGGCTTGCTGGCCGGCCAGCCAACTTAGGCACTGGTGAGCTCCAGGTTCTGTTAAACCCTCACAAAAAACAAGGTGAGTCTAGGAGGCTGACTCAGTACAAGCATGAGGGCCTACATGCAAGACCCACAGTGCCCCATAAAACCAGGCAAAGCTACATGTGCCTGTACTCCAGCACTAGGGGAAGCAGAGACATGAGGATCACTGGAGTTTGCTGGCCTATAGTAATAGAACAGCCTGTTCTATATTGTAAGGTCAAGGCCTGACACATGATACCACTACCCAAAATTTTCCTTAAAAACAGTGAACTTAGAGCCAAACATGATGACAGAGTCAGGAGCATCTCTGAGTTTGAGACCAGCCTGGTCTATAATGTAAGTTCTAGGGAAGCCAGGACTATTATAAGGAGACCCTGTCTCAAAAAACAAAAACTTGAGAGGTTTGAGAGCCTTGATTGGGAACACCTGTACTCTTGCAGAGGACCTTATCAGTTTCCACCACACACAAAATGGCTCACGGCTGCCTTCGACACCAGTTCCAAGAGATTCAAAGCCCACTTCTGATCTCCTTGGGGCCAGGGTTGCATATGATGCACATACATGCACATAGGCAAAGCATTCATACACATAAAATAAGAAACTTTCTTTTTAATTTTTAAATGCCTGGAGGGGCGTGACTGGAGAGATGGTTCAGCAGTCAGAGAACTTGCAGCTCTTCTGAACCTGAGTTCAATTCCTAACACCCACAACCATTTTTTGTTGTTGCTTTGTTTTTTGAAAGAGGGTTTCTCAGTGTAGCTTTGGTGCCTGTCCTGGAGTCCTGGAACTAGCTCTTGTAGACCAGGCCGGCTGCGAACTCACAGAGATCCGCCTGCCTCTGCCTCCCAAGAGCTGGGATTTAAAGGGGTGTGCCACCACTGCCTGGCCCACAACCACCTTTAACTCCGGCTCCAGGCATGCATGTTCACAGAAATACATCTAGGCAAAACATACATATTACAAACTAAATAAAAAACTAATGAACATGGAGTTTGGAGAGATGGCTCAGTGGTTAAGAGTGTGTACTGCTTTGTAGAGGGCCTGAGTTCCCACAGCAGGCATCTTCAAACCACCTCGAACTCCAGCTCCAGAGGATGACACCCTCTTCTGGATGCCATGGGCACACGTGTGCATACACAAACACAGATACACATAAACACATAACTAAGCTTTTTTTTTTTTCAAGAAAGCACTTTAAATGAATGTTTAGAAAGTATTTAAAGCCAACAACTCACATATAAACCTGGAAAAAAAAGGCTGACCCTGTGTGGCTACTATTAACTATCTTTTCTCCAAGAATAAAGAGGAGAGCGCTGAAATTTTTCCAATCTGACATAACTTTTCCCCCTTGAATGCTGGCATTCGGAAGAATACTGGATAACAACTAAATGAAGAATAATAGAAAATATACGTACAGATGATTGTTAAATACCCTCTAGATTAACTGGGGATCTTCGGTTGTCCTTTAAATTAAAAATTGCTTCAAATATGCAACTATCTTCTATGCCTGCTGCTATTTCATTTCGGGCTGTTAGTTCATTGTACAGAATTATGAACTGAAATTGCCACTGGTTTTTTTTTTTAACACTTTAACAGGTGACAGCTGTCAAATACATAACATCCCTCTATACTCGCTGTGTTTTTTACTCCTGGTAAATCAGATTATCTGTTCAACTCCCATAAACTACTCAACAAAGTAAAACAACTTCCTTGTGTCATCAGCTCTCAAAACACCTGAGACGCGCTCCAGGAAGAAGCTGATTAAAGCGAAGGCCCGAGCAACTTTTCCCTAAGAAAGCAAAGTATTACATTCTTCCTCACAAAGCTTGAAGTCAAGGTTTTTAGGAAGCATTCCAACTGAGATTTGGGACAGTGCCGTACACGAAATAAACTTTTAACTCCGGTTCCAAATCAACGTTCCTCTTATTCCTCCCTTCCCCCAGGAGTCGAGGGGTGGAGTGTGAAAGTGCCGCGTTGCAGCCACATCCCTGCACGCTGCGTCCGCGGGGCGCCCCGCACCCTAAGCGGGCCCCTCGGAGCACCCTGCGCCGTCCTCCCCAGCCCGCACCGCGGCGGCGCCCCGTCCACACCCGGCCTGCAAAGCCTCTGGAGCTGCACGGCCTCCCGGACGGCTCACCATCGCAGCCCCAAGACCGAAGAGGAACAGGTGGGCAGGCCCGCGGCTGGGGTAATCCGTTATCGGGGCTCGGGATCCATTGGCGCCAACAACTTCTCCCGCGAAGTGGCAAAAGCGCAAGCGGCGGCGCGCGGCGATGACGTCAGGAGGCGCTCGCTCGCCGCGCGGCCCCGCCCCCAAGGCGGGAGTTTCACGCTTGGGCGCGGTACGGCCCTGGCGGCTAGAGGATTGCTGCTGCCTGTGTAGGGTTCCGTGTGCGCGTGCGGTCGCGACCCGGACGCCCAATCCTTGGTCTGCAGCTGTCTTTCTCTGAGGGTTCCCAGGTGCCTTCCTTCCGTGTACACGTGCACAGCAAGGGCAGTGCCCTGCAGCAACTTCCAGAAGGTCTTACTCCCACCCTCAATAAAATGAAATATATTCGATACACACTGCACACATCAACTGTTCCCCTCAAACTTTACTCTGATTTGTTTTGTTTTCTTTTTAATATTTGACCTATCGATTTTGGCTCAAACTAAGAGACCCGTAGTTAGAAAAGTCCCAGGATAAAGGGCAAATATTTATTACTTTTTACACGTTTATTTATTGGTGGTGGAGTTTGCCAGTGACGATCAAAGAAAATCTTATGGGAGCCCTTCCGCCACGTGGGTACATTTTTGTTCTAAAAGGGCTATTTACGTTAAAGGAATATTTACATTTTTTTCTTTTAAATATTTATTTTTATTTCACGTGCATTGGTGTTTTGCCTCCATGTGGGTCATATGAGAGCGTCAGCTCTCCTGGAACTGGAGTTACAGAGGAGTTACAGACATTTGTGAGCTGTCATGTGGGTGCTGGGAATTGAACCTGGGTCCTCTGGAAGAGAAGCCAGTGCTCTTACCTACTGAGCCATCTCCCCAGCCCCTACATTAAGTTTTGTTTTGAGACAGGATCTCATGTGTACCATCCTGGTCTCAAACTCCCTACATAGTTCAAGTCCCTGAGCATGACCTTGAACTAATAATTTTTCTACTGTCTCCTAAGTGCTGAGATTTCATGTATATATACCAACATGCCTGGTTGGTATATATACAAACATGCAGGGTATCAAACTCCGAGCTACTATGAACAAATGCAACCAACTGAGCAACCCCAGCCCCAACAGCTCTTTGTTCTAAAACTATCAAACAAAAACTAGCCCCTTAATTCCTAAAGCTTCAGTAAAACGTTTAAAGAATAGTGAAGTACCCAGGTAGTGATGGCGCACTCCTTTAATTCCAGCACTTGGGAAGCAGAGGCAGGCAGATCTTGGTGAGTTTGAAGCCAGCCTAGTCTACAGTGTGAGCTCTAGGAGAGTCAACAGAACTGTTACACAGAAAAACCCTGTCTCAAAAAAGCCAAAATAATAATAATAATAATAATAATAATAATAATAATAATAATAATAATAAAATAAAAAAAAATAGGGAAGTCGATTTCTGAGTACTGGGAAGGCAGACAGATCTGTGTAAGTTCAAGGTCAGCCTGGTTTACAGAGCAAGTTTCAGGACAGCCAAGGCTTCATAGAGAAAGCCTGTCCAAAATAATAAATGAGAGAGAGAGAGAGAGAGAGAGAGAGAGAGGGAATGATAGCGAAGTCTTTGAAACAATGCATATCAAGATAGACACCCACAGAAAATCTAGAGTCAGGAGAGAGTTAGGATAAGCAAGTCTCAGCAAGGCGCAAGATTGTTTCACTCTGTCAGTTTGGGTAGCTGGCTTTGGTATGTGATTCAGGTGGGCCCGGAACTCATAATAATGCCTCTGCCTCCACCACCCCACTCATTACATTATTAGGTAATCCTGTAATCCGCACCTGGCCAGCAGGTTTCCGATTAATAATTAAACAACTTGGTTGTGGAATAGAATGTAACATTTCCATACAATTTCAAGAGAAAACATGAGATTATCCAAGAATTTAGTGAGGAGAGCAGTATCAAACTTTGGCCTTAGACTTTCAAATCTTTTTCTAACATTTCCGGTTGGGCCTTGTCCCTTTATAACACCATATCTACCAGGAGAGGCTGTAAAGCGTTCAGGAATACAATAGTGTGTATTTACTAGATATCTATTGCGACATGATTTTGGTTTTGTTTTGTTTTTTTGACAGAACTTCTCGATGTAACACTGGCTGGCCTGGAACTCCAGAGGTTCACTTGCCTCTGCTTCTCCGATGCTGGGTTTAGAAGCGAGTACCACAACCTGAATCTATTTTATATGTGCCCCATGTGCAGCTCTGCACTGTTCTAGGTTAAAATTCACCACTAAGAATAAAAATCTTATTAAAGGCGTGGTGGTGCACGCCTTTAATCCCAGCACTTGGGAGGCAGAGGCAGGCGGATCTCTGTGAGTTCGAGGTCAGCCTGGTCTACAAGAGTTAGTTCCAGAACAGGCTCCAAAGCTACAGAAAAACCCTGTCTCAAAAAAAAAAAAAACTCCAATTAGAAACAAGTAAACTGTTTCTATGAGCAAGACTTCACTGCCGGGTGTTAGGAATATTTCCTAAGCAAGCTCTGGCAACGCAGAAATTCCCAATCAAGCCAAATCAAAACAAGCCAAATTAAGAAATATCCAGCTTTAATGGGAGATCTGCGCTCTAGGGTGGCCCCAGGGGGAAACCGGGAAGCCACAGGAACGCAACCCCGCAACCCCGGGAGGAAGAAAGAGAGACCACGTGTTCTTCTTTTTTTTGGGGGGGGGAATCACTAAAGTACTCTGAGGCCTGCTGGGATTTGAAGTCCAGACCAGGCCTGGGGGGCTGGGATAGATGCGAGGGACTGGGGCCTACGCTCCTAACCTAACACCGGGATCCCCTCAAAACCAGTTACTCTGTTCCTGCTCCTCTGTGTGCTCGTTATGTGACCATAGAGAAGTAACTGTGACTCAGTTTCCTCACCTGTTAAAGACACACATCAAATAATGATAGCATTTTGGGGGGTGGTAGTTATTTGCTTTGGCTGGAGTTTAATCCAGACAGTCTCGGTATGTAACCCAGGCTGGCCTCAAACTTGAGCTCTTCCCGCCTCAGACTCCCAAATTCTAGGATTGCAAGCATGCACCACTACGCGTGGATGATAATCGTGTTCTTCCGTCAACACTTATCTTTATTACTCTGGAGTTCGCACATGTGTGGCAGAAATGACCAGGGAGACCCTGCCTCATAAACGAGGTGGAAGGGGCCGGGTGATGTTGGCGCACACCTTTAATCCCAGCACTCGGGAGGCAGAGGCAGGCGGATCTCCGTGAGTTCGAGACCAGCCTGGTCTACAGAGCTAGTTCCAGGACAGGCTCCAAAGCCACAGAGAAACCCTATCTCGAAAAACCAAAAAAAAAAAAATAAAAAATAAAAAATAAAATAAAATAAACAAGGTGGAAGGAAAGAAGCAGCACTAGAAAAGTCCTCTGACCGCCACACACACTGTGGCAGGCGTGTGCTCACACCCAGAGGCACAAAATAAATAAGTAAAAATAAATATAAAATTTGAGAGATCTCATTACGGATGGTTGTGAGCCACCATCTGGTTACTGGGAATTGAACTCAGGACTTCTGGAAGAACAGCCAGTGCTCTTAACTGCTGAGCTGTCTCTCCAGTCCCTACTGTACAGTTTTCTTTAGGGAAATAACTGGTTTTGGAAGACTAGGTCTGTTTGATCCATTGAGAAATCAACAAAATCTGTGAACCAAATCCCTAGAAAGACACAGCAGATATATAGATATAGATAGATATAGATAGATAGATAGATAGATAGATAGATAGATAGATAGATAGAAGATAGATAGATAGATAGATAGATAGATAGATAGATAGATAGATAGATAGATATATTAAAGGCGTGCGCCACCACCGCCCGGCCTCACAGCGGATATATTATACAATTTTGTTCATACAACCTTAGAGGAACTAAACCAATGTACATTATTCATTGTGTTATAATCAATAAATCAATGACTAGGTTGCATAAAACTTTCATATGACAGCGACATAGTGAGGCCCTGTCTCAAATAATAAAAGACAAAACATGAGGGATAATACTCTTACAGAGGACCCAAACTGGGTTCCATCATTCACATGAAATTGAAACTTATGCCCCGGCAATGCTGAAATATGCATGGGCAGCTCATATATGGCAGTTCTGGTGAAGTTGTCTCTGTTGTGTTTCATGGTCTGTTGATGAGGACAGCTAACCAGATCTCTTCCTCAAGAGGGCACCAGATCTCATTACAGATGTAGTTGCTGGGAATTGAACTCAGGACCTTTAAAAGAGCAGGCAGCTGGAGAGATGGCTCAGTGGTTAAGAGCATTTCCTGCTCTTCCAAAGGTCCTGAGTTCAATTCCCGGCAACCAAGGCTTGCCGGGCGGTGGTGGCGCACGCCTTTAATCCCAGCACTCGGGAGGCAGAGGCAGGTGGATCTCTGTGAGTTCGAGAGCAGCCTGGTCTACAAGAGCTAGTTCCAGGACAGGCTTCAAAGCCACAGAGAAACCCTGTCTCAAAAAACAAAAAAAAAAAAAAAAAAACCAAAAAAAAACAAAAAGCACTGTCTGCTCTTTTTTTTTTTTTTTTTTTTTTTTTTTTTTTTTTTTTTGGTTTTTCGAGACAGGGTTTCTCTGTGGCTTTGGAGCCTGTCCTGGAACTAGCTAGCTCTTGTAGACCAGGCTGGCCTCGAACTCACAGAGATCCGCCTGCCTCTGCCTCCAGAGTGCTGGGATTAAAGGCGTGTGCCACCACTGCCCAGCCAGACGGTGCTCTTAACCACTGAGCCATCATGGGAGTTCACAAATTCCTGGAA
The DNA here is from genome assembly GCF_950005125.1 of Chionomys nivalis. Classification (NCBI taxonomy): domain Eukaryota; kingdom Metazoa; phylum Chordata; class Mammalia; order Rodentia; family Cricetidae; genus Chionomys; species Chionomys nivalis. The sequence goes on from NC_080091.1 coordinate 67,232,738, forward strand.
CTCCAGTTCTTTGGGATTTATTGCCCTCTTCCAGCCTTCTCGGGCACTGCACATACATGATGCACATACCTACACACAGATGCATATCTGCACAGAATTTTAAAGTGAATCTTTTTATTTATTTATTTATTTATTTATTTATTTATTTTGGTTTTTTGAGACAGGGTTTCTCTGTGGTTTTGGAGCCTGTCCTGGAACTAGCTCTTGTAGACCAGGCTGGCCTCGAACTCCCAGAGATCCTCCTGCCTCTGCCTCCCGAGTGAAGTGAATCTTTTTAAAATAAATAAAATCCTAACCATCAAGACAGAAAGAAAACTTGCAAAAAGGGTATAGTGGCTCACACTTTTAATCCCAGCGCTTGAGAATCAGAGGCAAGAAGATTTCTGCAAATTTCAGGACAGCTTAGTCTATACAGCAAGTTCCAAGAAAATCCAGGACTGCCTAGAAAGACCTAGTCTCAAAAATGAAAGAAAAAGAAAACTCGTTTACTTTTTGTATTGTATTATTTTTCAGCATTTTTTTTCTTTTCCTTTTTGAGACAGGGTATCACGTATCTTAGGTTGGCCTCAAACTTACAACGTAGCTGAGGCTGATCTTGAACATCTGATCCTCCTGCTTCCACTTCCCAAGTGCCGAGTCAGATGATAGTCCTGCACCACCACACCCACTGTAAGACGTGCGGGAGGTCAGAGCCAGGGCACTTCTGCAAGAGCAGCAGATGCTCGTGACTGCTGAGCCATCGCTCCAACCCGTTTGCTGTTATTTGTTTGTTTGACTGATTGATTTTCTTTTACTGATTCAAGACCCAGGGTAAAAAAGACACATTTGAAGGGATGTATTACATATTAGATCTGATTACATGGTGCTCACGGGCTTTGTCTTAATCCTTAAAAGAAAGGCTGTGGGGGAAAAAATTAACTTTATCAACAAAAACAATTTTGTGAAAGCCAGAGCTATTTTCTTTCCTACTTAGAAACAGAATATTGACATTAGAGTCTTTCTTAGTTGTTTCTCAGCTTGTGAATAGTTCGATTTAATAGTTTCTAATAGGCTTATGTGATCTTCATCCCCTAACACAGAGAGGAAAGGCAGTACTCTGAAATATTTTAAAATGGCGTAGCAGCAGTGTGCCAGGATGCCAACACAAGGCGCAGGAGCTGATTCTTGGCCCTCCTTTGTATTCTAATTGCAGGCATGGATAATTGCAAACCACTCGATTAATTGGCCTCTGTAGCAATGCCTCTGTCTTCTGCTAACTTGTCTAAGCTGTAGGATGCACCCCTGATTCACTTTAAAACCATCTTCAAGAGCCCAGTGGTCACATTGTCTTTCCCTAGACTTTGAAAATTCAAGGGAAATCAATTGCCTTTTCACTGTGCTGCAACAAAATGACCTTCCACCCTCTGGATAAATATTAGCATGCCCTGCTTCGTCAGGGTTTATTGGAACACTTTCCTTAGAGACAACAGTCTGTCAGGCAGCTTCTCTGTGGCAACTGGAGGTCCACACTGGCTGTGTTGACCTTGAAGCCCTTTAGGAACACAAACATCAAAACCTGTCACCATTAAGGTGCAAGTATTCTAATTTAGGGAATCAGGTATGAACTATGCCAATAATCTTTATTCTTTATTTTCTTTCTTCATTCTTAAATGATATCCAGTTATCCTTGGTATGTTAACACTTGAGTGATGTAGGTCTTTAAAAACTTGCCTGTTCTGGAGCTAGCTCTTGTAGACCAGGCTGGCCTCGAACTCACAGAGATCTGCCTGCCTCTGCCTCCAGAGTGCTGGGATTAAAGGCGTGTGCTACCACCGCCCGGCATCTGGTGGTTTTTATATCCTATAAATAATAGGAAATTTCTGCCAAGTCAATCTGCACATTCACTTACTTGAAAAGGGATTTTTCCTTTCAGATAATAAGATAATAAAAAGGATATCATTTCACTGTTAATGTACATAGTTGATTATGTATATAATCCCAAACTATAACTTCCTAAAATATTCATTGGCCATTGTTTTTAATTTAATTTTGTTTCTTTGGTAGTAGGGGTTGAATCCATGAGGCCTCGCCCATGCTATGCATCACTTCATCACTGAACTATAGCTCAACTTTCCTCTTTGATTTTGTGCTAGAAGACCTTGAACTTATTGAAGGCTTGTTTTGGTTTATTGGTTTAAAGGAGGGGTTGTTTATCTTCTGGTGTGGCAAGCATAACCTTGAACTGCTGGCGCTACCTTCCAAGTAACTGGGATTATAGGTCAACACCACCAGGCCCTGCTCTCACTGGCAATTTTTGTTTGGTTGATTGGTTGGAGTTTTTGTTTTGTTTTGTTTTTTTTCAAAACAGGGTTTCTCTGTAGCATTGGAGCCTGTCCTGGAACTCACTCACTCTGTAGACCAGGCTGGCCTCGAACTCTCAGAAATGTGCCTGCCTCTGCCTCCCGTGTGCTGGGATTAAAGGTGTACACCACCACTGCCCGGCTCTCACTGGCAATTTTAGGGCATGTGTAGACAGGGGAATAAATGTTCCAACAGCATTTTGCAGTGATAGTAGGATTTATGGTCAGTGTTATGCTTTTCTCCATGTGTTATAAGGCAATAACAAGATTGCTGTTGATTCATAGAAATAATGTGAGATACAGCCAGTGAAGGAAACTACTGTCCCTTCCTTGCAAACTCCTGCCATGGAAAACCACGCACATGTGGGATACCATAGGCCTCTAGGACCTTCTTGGTTTTAGACCTGTGTTTGTGTGTATAGTATGAATATCCATATAAATGTATATTGGAGTGTGTGGGCGTATGTGTATGTACATAGGTTCACATACACATATGCTCAGGATGTAGAGGTCCGAGACTGATATCAGGAGTCTCCAGGAATTGCTCAGTTGAACCCAGAGCTCAGTGATAGAGCTAGGAGCTAACCTGTTTGCTTCCAGGTTCCTCTGCCTCAGCCTTTGGAGAGCTGAAATTACAGGTGGCCCACCGTTCCCACTGGGCATATACATGGGTTTTGGGTTTCTGAACTCTGAGCCACCTCCAGCCTGCCAAGGTTCTTAGGTATGTTAGGTCCCAGTAACCAAAGGCCGAGATGGGAGGATCCCTTGAGTCCTAGAGTTCAAGGGATCTCTAGCATAGCATAGCATAGCATAGCATAGCATAGCATAGCATAGCATAGCATAGCATAGCATAGCATAGCATAGCAATACTTCATTTCCAAAAGATGCAGAGGAAGGAGGAAGAAAGGGAGGAGAAAGAAGAGTGGGAAGGGAGAGCAGGGGATGGAACAATCAGAAATTCTTTGATAAGGCAAGCCTGGAATCCTCATTCATAGTTCAATGGTTTTCAATAAAAAAATTTTGATTTCATAGACATCTTTCCAATCATCTTTACTGACATGCAGCTGAAATAAAATTGAATATATTACACCTCCGTTTATATAGAGCAGTACTCTGCATACCTTTTTTTTAAAACAAAAAGGTCTTTCGGGGTCTGTAATGATGATATATCATGCATGATGATGTGTGTGTACCAGGCATGATGTGTGTGTATCAGGCATGATGTGTGTGTATCAGGCATGATGATATGTGTGTATCAGGCATGATGTGTATCAGGCATGATGATATGTGTGTATCAGGCATGACGATGTGTGTGTATCAGACACAATGATGTGTGTTTATCAGGCATGATGATATGTATGTATCAGGCATGATGTGTATCAGACACGATGATGTGTGTGTATCAGGCATGATGTGTGTGTATCAGGCATGATGATGTGTGTGGATCAGACACGATGATATGTGTGTATCAGGCGTGATGTGTGTGTATCAGACACAATGATGTGCGTGTATCAGGTATGATGATGTGTGTGTATCAGGCATGATGATGTGTGTGTATCAGACACGATGATGTGTGTGTATCAGGCACGACGATATGTGTGTATTATCTCAGCCCTTGCTAGACTTGAGAGTTTGCAACCATCCTGAGATACTTAGATAGCAAGATCCTGTCGCAAAAAGAAAACTTTACAAAAGAGCATAGGCCGGGCAGTGGTGGCGCACGCCTTTAATCCCAGCACTTGGGAGGCAGAGGCAGGCAGATCTCTGTGAGTTCGAGGCCGACCTGGTCTACAAGAGCTAGTTCTGGAACAGGCACCAAAGCTACAGAGAAACCCTGTCTCGAAAAAAAAAAAAATACAAAAGAGCATAGGTTTAGCCGGGCGATGGTGGCGCACGCCTTTAATCCCAGCACTCGGGAGGCAGAGGCAGGCGGATCTCTGTGAGTTCGAGACCAGCCTGGTGTACAGAGCTAGTTCCAGGACAGGCTCCAAAGCCACAGAGAAACCCTGTCTCGAAAAACCAAAAAAAAAAAAAAAGAGCATAGGTTTGAATTACTTAACTCATGAGTCAACTGGACTGGGTCTCACTATATAGCCCTGGTTGCCTTGAAACTCACAGAGATTGAATTCTTGCCTCAGAAACTACCTCTGTCTCCAGGGTTCTGGGATCAAAGGTGTGTGCCACCATGCCCACCACTACAGGTCTGAATTTCAAAGGCCTAACGAAAGGAAGTCTAACAAGGTCTTACACAAAATACACATGAAAAATCTTGCCAGACATGGAGGCAGAGGCAGGTGTGTCTTTGTCAGCTGGAGGCTAGCCTGATCTTCACAGCAAGACTCCACCTCAAAAAAAAAAAAGTTGCAAATGAACACAAATCAGAACTGAATTAATTAATGTATTTCTTTATATTTAAATATTTATTTATGCTGGGCAATGGTGGCACACACCTTTAATCCCAGCACTTGGGAGGCAGAGGCAGGCGGATCTCTGTGAGTTCGAGGCCAACCTCGTCTACAAGAGCTAGTTCCAGGACAGACTTCAAAGCTGCAAAGAAACCCTGTCTCGAAAAAAAAATTATTTATTCAGCAAGTACCAGGACATCCAAGTTGTCTGACCTCCACATATGTGACATGGTACGTGTATGTGCCTCCACATGTGTACACGGTACATTAAAAAAAAAGGCAGACAACAAATATTGACTACTCACAACAAAAGAAACTTAAGATCAATAAAAATATGAAAAGATGTCCAAACTTTTCACTATAATCAGATAAACGCACAAAAATTCAAGATAGAGACATTACCAAACAAAAAGAAGAAAGGGTAGGGAGAAAGGGAGAACACAGTCCCGTGAGGTGGTACATACCTGTAATCTCAGCACTTGGGAGGACGGAGGAAGGAAGGTCAGGAGTTCAAGGTCATTCTCAGCTATCTAGTATATTCAAAGCCAGCCTGGGCTGTATGGAAACCCTGTCTTCCTTACCACGAAAGAAACATCAAGTGTCTATTTAGATCTGTTAAGTCAGTCTCCAAGGGTAGAGATTAAATATGGTAGAAATTAGATAAAATCAAATAAAAATAATTTTCACAATTAAACTTCCAGGTTAGAGAAAGGTGGCTCAGCAGGTAGAAAGCGTTTGCTGGCAAGCCTGACTGCATAGAGTCAATCTCTAGAGCCTCCATGGTGGAAGGAAAAACCAATTCACACAAGATGTCTTCTGACCTTGTGTGAGCTGTGATACACATGTGTGCCCCCACACAGTAAGTAAGTAAATAAACAAATAAATAAACAAATGTACCTTTTTGAGGGGAGGGGAGTTCATGACAATGTTTCTCTGTGTACAGCCCTGGCAGTCCAGAAACTTGCTTTGTAGACCAGGCTGGCCTCAAATTCACAGAGATCTGACTGCCTCTGCTTCCTGAGTGCTGGGATTAAAGATGTGCACCACCACCACCTGGCATAAATGTAATTTTAAAAAAATTACAGATAGTTGTGAGCCACCATGTGGATGCTGAGAATTGAACTCAGGACCTTTGGAAGAGCAGGTAGTTTTCTTACCCACTTAACCATCTCTCATCTCAAAAACAGACTTAAAAATGAGAGCTAAGCAGTTTCCTGCCTCGACAGTCCCAGCTTCCCTAACGAGGCAGGAGGATTGCCTGAGTCTAGGAGTCTAGGGATTTGTGCTCAGTCTGGGCCTCAAAATAGCAGCAGCAGGAACAACAAGAGCAACCATGCATCAACCCCGGATCATGCTAAATTAGAAAGCTAGATGCAAAGTAGAAGTCCCCGTTATCCTGCCGAGATAAAGTTCATGGCGTGCTCAGATTTACAGACACAGAGTAGAGCGATGGTTGCCAGGGGCTGGAAGGATGCGGGGCAGGGATCACTCACTGGATAAAGAGTGGAGCTGGGGATAAAAAGTTTTGGGGGTAGATGTTGGTGTTTTTCTGGCTAGATCTTTATTGAGATTTTATTGAGACTATAGATCAAAGTCCATAGAAAATTGGCTATTTTGTTTTGCTGGGTTTTTGCTTTTGTTTTTGAGATAGAGTCTCATGTGTCCCAGCCTGGCCTCAAACTCACAACATAACACCATCCTCAGTATGCAGTGTTGGAGATCAAACCCAGGGCCTAGAGAGGCAGCAAACACTCTACCAACAGAGCCACATCTCTAGTCCTGGGACTGCAGAAGAAAATCATAATAATTTTTTTAATCCATGTAACTGGTCTACCGCTCCATTTATATAGATCTTGTTAGTATTGTTTTTGGTCTCAGGCTGACCACGTATCTGAGGATGACCTTGAACTCCTGATTCTCCTGCCTCCACCCACCAAGCTCTGGGATTACAGGAATGTACCACCACATCTAGCTTGTCAATTGAGATAGAGGTTCTTGATCAAACTCCCTCCAATTTCTACCTCTGATGCACTGGAATTTCAGGGGGCGGAGCTGCCGTGCCCACCTGGCATTTGCGTGAGTTCTGGGGATCCAAACTCTAGTCCTCACTCCTGCTGCCTATACAGCAAGCACTTAGCTATTGAGCCACCTCCCCAGATTGATATTTTTAAGATTATTTTATTTTAAGACAGAACATTGTGTAATGAAAGCTGGCTTCAAGCACCCTGATTACAGAGAATGGCCTTGGATTTATTATTATTATTTTAAGATTTTTTAAAGTGTATTTTATGTGTATGAATACTCTACCTGCATATACGCCTACTTGCCAGAAGAGGGCATCCGTCCCATTATGGATAGCCTGTAAGCTACCACGTGGCTGCTGGAAACTGAACTCAGGACCTCTGAAAGAGAGGCCAGAGATCTTAATCGCTGAGCCATCTCTCCAGCCTCAGGCCTTTAACTTCTGATTTTCCTGCTTCCACACCACACGTGCTGATGACAGGCATGCACCACCGTTCAGTTAACACTGTGCTGAGACTCGAACCTAGGGCTTCCAGCATGCTAAGCATGCACTCGGTCAACTGAGCTACACCCCCAGCTCGGCTGCCTTCTTTTTAAAAGACGGTGGCTAGTTAGCTTACTTTGTGTACACAGTATGTCTGTGTCCGTGCACATATATGGGAATGCACACATTCTTGTCTCCTCGTGCGGAGAACACCGGAAGGTGGGTGCCCTGCCTGTCACTCTACCTATTCTCTTGTGACAGGACTCGCTAACCCTGGAGCCATCTGGGCCAGGGAGGCTAGCTGGTCAACAGCTCTGTCCCTGCCCATGAGGACATCTGTGTAGAAGAAGGAACGGTCTTTCCTTTCGACCCCAGACTGTGAGAGTTCCGAGGCCCTAGAGAGCACTAGCTTGCACATCTTCTTGAACGGAGTGTTTCTCCAGATCCTGAAAGATATCAGGGCTCGAGAAGCTGCCACACCGGGAGATGGATGTCCTTGCCACCCCGTGGCAATCCTTCCATAGTTCTCTGCTCCCTGGATATTGAATGCTACCTGTGTGTGTTATACAGATATTTAAATGCATTTCTTTATAGTTTGTTTATATTATATAAGCAAAGGATTTTTGTGTGTGGAGAAGAAAATCTGCCACTCAAAACTGGGGCTTACAAAAACGTAGCCATGACAAATTTGAAAACAATAGTAACAATAAAACCCAGGGTCTCAATGTATGGCACTCACTGGACCAGAACTCAATATATAGACCAGGCTGACATAAATCGCCCAGAGATCTGTCTGCCTCTGCCTCAAGTGCTGGGATTAACCACACCAGGCCCCCTGTTGAACTTTCTCTTTGTATATATACTGGGGATTCAAATTCAGGTCCTCAGGCCTGCACAGGAAGTGCTTGTACCCACTAAATCATGTTCCCAAATCCAATCTAACCTTTTCTTTTTTTCTTTTCTTTTTCTTTTTTTTCTTTTTTTTTTTTTTTTGGATTTTTCGAGACAGGGTTTCTCCGTAGCTTTTGGTTCCTGTCCTGGAACTAGCTCTTGTAGACCAGGCTGGCCTCGAACTCACAGAGATCTGCCTGTCTCTGCCTCCCGAGTGCTGGGATTAAAGGCGTGTGCCACCACTGCCTGGCCAATCTAACCTTTTCAATATCAAGTTTTAAGATTTTATTGATGGAGTACAAAAAAGCAATTTATTGGCTTCTCTCTCTATATATATTTTTTAAGATTTATTTATTACGTATACAATATTCTGTCTGTGTATAAGCCTGCAGGTCAGAAGAGGGCACCAGATGTCATTACAGATGGTTGTGAGCCACCATATGGTTGCTGGGAATTGAACTCAGGACCTCTGGGAGAGCAGCCAGTGCTCTTAACCGCTGAACCACCTCTCCAGCCCTCTATATTAACTTCCATTTTACAACTTTACTATAGCTGTTCATTTGTGCCAGGATTTTCAGCTGATTCTTTGGGATTTTCTGTATAAAACAGTCATGATCACCTATAAATTTATATTTTTTTTGTTGCTTCCCAGTGTGTACATTTTGTGGTTGCATTAGGTAGAGATTCTAGCATGGTGCTGAACTGAGAGAAGAGAGTAGGTGTGCAGGTCAGTGGTAGAGCGAGCATTAGGGAAGTCCCAAGGCCAACCATCAGGACTGCACACACTAACAGTGATGAGAACAGACACCTGCTTCTTCCTGCCTTAGTGGGAAAGCATCTGGTTTCTCATCAAGAAACTTTAACCTCACTAAGTTGCACACATATACATCTTGTTTAACCTTACAGATTTTTTTCAGCTGAGTGTGATGGCGCACACCTTTTTCCCCTGCACTCGGGAGACAGAGGCAGGAAGATCTCTGCGAGTTTGAGGCCAGCCTGGTCTACAGGGAGAGTTCCAGGACAACCAAGGCTACACAGAGAAACCCTGTCTCAAAAAAAAAGTTTAGATTTATTTATCCATATTTTATGTGAGCGCATCTGTTTGTCTGGGTGTGTATACATATGCCACACGGGTGCCTTTGGAGGTCAGAAAAAAACCATCAGTCTCCCTGGAACTAGAATTGCGGATGGTTGTCTGCTGCTTGTGAGTGGCTGGGAGCCAAACTCAAATCCTCTTCAAGGACAATGAGTGCTCTTAACTGCTGACCCTTTTACCAGCCTCAGTCAATATATCTTTAAAATAAATAAATAAAATTAAATATATAAAAGAAGGGATATTAAAAATGAGCGGTGGTGATGCACACTTTTAATCCCAGCACTTGGAAAACAGAGGAAAATGGATCTCTGAGTTCAGGGCCAGCCTGGTCTACAGAGCTGGTTCCGGAAAGCCAGGGCTACACAGAGAAACCCTATCTCGAAAAATCGAAAGAAAAAAAAAAGAAAGAAAGAAAGAAAGAAAGAAAGAAAGAAAGAAAGAAAGAAAGAAGGAGAAGAAAGAAGGAGGAGGAGAAGGAAAATTAAACCAGAACTCACCATCCAACCACAAGTTGGTAGAAATTGTGTTTTCTTATAATTTTGTGTTGGTAATGATCTGATTCATTCATAAGTTACACTGTTTTTAACTCAGCTATACACTTCACCTCCAAGACACAGTCAGCCACCGAGCTGAACCTTTGGTTCCACCTTAAGTATTTAAATGTCTCTGCATGGTCCTCAAAAACATTAATGATCCCTTTGGAACACACTGGTCATAGTGGCACGCAGGCTCCTTGGCAAAATCCTGTCTCAGAAAAAGAGAAAAACTGCTCCACCCATGAACTCACAGCAGCAGTGGCTGCCTACGTAAGACCAGCCCAAGAGCCAGGCCTGGCTGCGCACGCCTTCAGTCCTAGCACTCATGATGTAGGCGTGTCCCTGTGAGTGCCTGGCCAGCTTGGTCTGCGTAGTAAGTTCCAGGACGTCCAGTGTTACATAGTGAAACCCTGTCTCAAAAAACAAGCAAAACCAACCTACACAAGATCAAGTCAGTCGATATTTCAGCAGGACAGGGGAGCTATTGACAGCTGATAACTTCTGGGACTGGGTCAGATTTCTTTAAGGGTGTGGCCCTTCCTAGGTTGACCATACTCCAGTGGATGGCCCAACACCCACGAGTATACAGGCAGTACAAATCTGACTCAGTAGTTATCTGGGAATTCAGAGTCAGCATATTCTATATAGTAAGATCTGGGGCAGCCTCTCTCAAACACAAAAGTTGGGAAGGTGTAGGAAGTGGGGATGGATCCAGAAGGAATTAGAGAAAGGGAGGGATGAGAGTAAATATGCCAAAATGCCTTTTATGCATATATGAAATTCTCAAAAAATAATAAAATATTTTTAAAGGAAAAAAATAATTGAGTCATGATTAACTTCAAGAATTATTGCACTGGGGCTGGACAGATGGCTCAATGGTTAAGAGCACTGCCTGCTCTTCCAAAGGTCCTGAGTTCAATTCCCAGCAACCACATGGTGGCTTACAACCATCTGTAATGGGATCTGGTGCCCTCTTCCGGATTGCGGGCATACATGCAGGCAGAACACTGTATCCATAATAAATAAATAATTTTTTTTTTTTTTGGTTTTTCGAGACAGGGTTTCTCTGTGGTTTTGGAGCCTGTCCTGGAACTAGCTCTTGTAGACCAGGCTGGTTTCGAACTCACAGAGATCCGCCTGCCTCTGCCTCCCAAGTGCTGGGATTAAAGGCGTGAGCCACCACCGCCCGGCTAAATAAAATATTTAAAAAAAAGAATTATTGCACCAAAGGGTGATGGCACACACCTTTAATCCCAGCACTTGAGAGGCAGAGACAGGAGGATCTCTATGAGTTCAAGCCTAGCTTCGTCTACAGAGTGAGTTCCAGAACAGCCAGGGCTCCATGGAGAAACACTGTCTCCAAAAACCAAACCAAGCCGGGCAGTGGTGGTGCACGCCTTTAATCCCAGCACTCGGGAGGCAGAGGCAGGTGGATCTCTGTGAGTTCGAGACCAGCCTGGTCTACAAGAGCTAGTTCCAGGACAGGCTCCAAAACCACAGAGAAACCCTGTCTCGAAAAACCAAAAAAAAAAAAAAAAAAACCAAACCAAAACAAGAAACCCCAGACACGATCTAGATAAAGGGAGAATCATGTAGCCAGTGGTGGGGCACACCTGGGAAAACACTGAGGCTGAACTGGGTGTGGGCAGCTTAGTGTGTGTCGAGCTAGAGGGATGTGTGCACACACGGGCTCAAGTGATGATAAGGGAAGCCTGAACCAGGTCAGAGTCGGGCTTTCAACCCTGCCTCTGACTGCCACTTATTGGACTCTTTTCCTTCCACATAAAAATAATGCTTTTTCTCTGGGGAGGCTGAGGCAGACCACATGGATGACAGGCAGGGTCAACCTTGGAGACACAACAAAACCCTGTATGTAAATCGGCACTCAGAGGCCGAGGCAGGAAGAGCTTCAGACATCCCAAGCCAGCCTGGACTACAGAATGAGGACCTGTCTTGGATAGTTTTTTATTTTATTATTTTTTTATTATTATTTATTTATTTATTTATTTTTGTTTTTCGAGACAGGGTTTCTCTGTGGTTTTGGAGCCTGTCCTGGAACTAGCTCTTGTAGACCAGGCTGGTCTCGAACTCACAGAGATCCGCCTGCCTCTGCCTCCCAAGTGCTGGGATTAAAGGCGTGCGCCACCACCACCCGGCGACTTTCTTGCTTTTGAGACAGGGTCTCACTATGTAGCTCTGGCTAGCCTGGAACTCACTGTGGAGTCTGCCTACCTGTGCCTCTCAAGGGTTGAGAAGTGTACCAGTGCACAATTGAGTTCCAGGACAGCCAGGGCTATGAAGTGAGACCCTCTATAAATAAATAAATAAATAAATAAATAAATAATAAAAAAATAATAAAATTAATTTGGGCCACTTCCTTGACCTGGTGATGTAAGCCTGAGGCAGGGGAATTGCCACAAGTTACAGGTCAGCTTGCACTACATATCAAGTTCATAGGTAACAGAGTGAGCCCCTGCTTTAAAATAAGAGTCAAAAGAGGACTAGAGCCATAGGCCCGTGGTGGGGCATTTACTTAGCATGCACATGTCCTGAGTTCAAGCCCTAGTATTGCAAAAAGAAATTCAATTCATATACTCCAACAAATCCTCAAACTCAAATTATCTCCCACATTCAGTGCCACGTAGCCCCGGTGACCTCAAATTCCTTATGTAGCCAAGAATGACCTAGAACTTCTGGTCCTCTTGCCACTACCTCCTAGGGGCACCGACCCTAAAGCACCTACTTGGCTTGGTTTGTAGTTCTTTGAGATGGAGTCTTGCTTTGTAGCCAAAATGGCTTTGAATTATGCAGCTTAGGCAGGCCTTAATAGACTCACAGCAATCCTCCTGCCCCAGTCTCCCAACTTCCAGAGTTACAGGCGTGAGCCAGTGTGCTCAACTAAGTTGTTTGTTTGTTTGTTTGTTTGTTTGTTTGTTTTTGAGACAGGGTTTCTTTGTGTAGCCCTAGCTGTCCTGGAACTAACTATGTACACAAGTCTGGCCTCAAACTCACAGAGATCTGCCTGCCTCTGCCTCCTGAGTGCTGGGATTAAAGGCGTGTGCCACCACCGCCCGGCCTTCAACTAAGTTTTCTTAAAACAGATGACATTTACTAAGATTATTCTTGGGTGTGTATGTTTTTGGTTGAAGTGTGGTAGCCTGCTTTTAATTATTTATTTCCAGCTATTGACTTGTATGTAAAATTGCTTTTCCTAAAATGTGAGATGATAAAATTACCACTCTAAGACTCTAAGAATAGAAAAGTAGATCCCTTATTCAATAAAGTTCAAAACATTCAGAAACGATCTATGTGAGAGGCTGCACAGACAACGCCACCCTTGGGCATCGTTCCCATGGGTTTACTTACCACACTCAAATTAGCGCCGGAGATGCATTCCCATCCATCTCATTTTGCTCATCCCAAGAAGACGATGCGTGTTGCTGACTGCACTGAGGCCACCTCCCTCAAACTGCGTGGCTCTCATGACCCATCCTAAGTCTCCCGGTCCAGGCTAATCATTGACAGGGCTTTACAATCACAGGCTTTTGCTGGAAAGCTGATAAAGACAGTCCAGCAGTTAGTGGCAAATGAAGGCAGGCTGTGCAGCGGGGTCTCCAGGGAATGAATGGATTTTCTTCAGCTCTGATGAAAGAAACATACGCTCTAGGAAAACAATGTCCAACAGGGCACTGCGAAGATCTGTCGTGCTGTCAGCGTTTGTTCTGCTGCGAGCTGTTACCGGATTCTCTGGAGACGGGAGAGCGCTATGGGATAAAAAGCATTATGTGAGTCCGGTCAATGCAAGTCAGCTGTTTCTCTATGACACTTTCCCTAAAAACTTTTTCTGGGGTGTCGGGACTGGAGCATTTCAAGTGGAAGGGAGTCGGCAGACAGACGGGCGAGGACCCTCGATCTGGGATCGTTTCATCTACACGCACCTGAGAGATGTCAACATCACAGCCAAATCCACCGACAGTTACGTGTTTCTGGAAAAAGACTTGTTGGCTCTGGAATTTTTAGGAGTTTCTTTTTATCAGTTCTCAATCTCCTGGCCACGATTGTTCCCCAATGGAACAGTAGCAGCCGTGAACGCAAAAGGTCTCCAGTATTACAACGCGCTTCTGGACTCGCTGATACTCAGGAATATGGAGCCCATCGTTACCTTATACCATTGGGATTTGCCTTTGACACTACAGGAGGAATATGGGGGCTGGAAAAACGCAACTCTGATAGATCTCTTCAATGATTATGCCACATACTGCTTCCAGACCTTCGGGGACCGTGTCAAATACTGGATTACAATTCACAACCCTTACCTCGTTGCTTGGCATGGGTTTGGCACAGGTATGCACGCGCCAGGAGAGAAGGGAAATTTAACAGCTGTCTACACTGTGGGACACAACCTGATCAAGGTACTGTACGCCCGGCTTCTCACAAGAGCTTCTGAGCACAGGTGTGGGGGTTCAAAGAAACACTCTGTTTAAGGGGTAGTCTAGTAAAAATCGGCACCACTAATTTTATGCTAACTCACAAAGTCTGTTCTTGATTTTTATGTTTAAAGTAAGATATGTTTCATCTTCCAAAGCCGGTATTAATATGTTAGCTTAGTTTCTTTCACAGTTGCAACTGAAGGCCATTTTAAAAAATCTATAGATATGTGCTTAAAGTTATAGTGATGGGAGTCTAGCTTTATTCTGTGGGAAAGCAGCAGCTTATGTTTAGAGGTTGGGCTTCTTTTCCTACAACACATCCCGATTCCAGAATAATATCAATGCACAATCATTCTCAGTACGGATTTGTTGCTCCTGTTCTTAGTGGTACTTAGCTACAGTAAAAAGAGAATCGCCAATAGCTCACCTGTGCATATTAAATATGGAAAGTGAAGTGATTTGCAGCCCATGTTTGGCATTATGTGTGCCACGCAGCAAAACAGGTGGGTGGACATGTGTTGGGAGCTAAATGAAAGCAATAATATAAAAAACTGGGAATATTAGACCCTGCTAAGGTATTTAAAACAATGTGTTTCAGAAGTCAGAATTTATGCTGGAAAATGTTCCATGTATTAAAGCAATCATGAAAGCACAGGAGAAATAATAGCTCCTACTGGGTACCACAGGTTATGGGAAGCCCTTCTTTGTGTACCATGTTTGACCCTCATATCAACCATGAAACAGGTCCTCATTTTCACTGTTCCCATCTTAAGGAGACCTGAAGCTCAATGAGATTAAATATCTTAGCCACGATTCAGAATAAAATTCAGCAGCTATAAACCTGAGCTGTATGACTGGCAACATAATTAAATGCTCTTTAAGTCTTTTTTATTAAAGAGTAACCTAGGGACTTCGGAGAGGCACAGCCTCATGGGAGGCTACCATCTGAAATCAGATATAACCTCTTGGATAAATAGTTCACTTGAGAAAAATAAACTACTCTAAATATTGTTATACTTTAAAATGAAAAAAGTTAGCAATAACATTTTGTAATGTGCTAAGGGAAATCATTTGACTCCTAAGGAATCAACATTTCAAATATGTACAAACAGAAAAAATGTCCAAGCACATAAAACATACCCATTTAACCCTCTTTTCTTTGGATTTTCTGAATTTGCATAAACATATATCTTATATATTTAGTCCGATGGTTTCAGTCACATCTTCCCTTGGCGAGAAACAAATTGCATTATGTTTTCAAGGTCATTGCATCCGATGTAACTTTTAAAAAGCTGTATTTGTGTGGTTTCCCCTTTCCTCATCAGCTAGACTTTTTTTTTAAGTTTCTGTTACATTTGTACATGACTGTGTGAGTGTGTGTGTGCACGCGTGTGGTGTGAGAGTGTGTGCTCACACCAATCCCTGTGCACGTGCCACGGTACACCTTGTGGAGGTCAGAGGACAACTTGCCGGAGTCGGTTCTCTCCTCCCACCACGTGGGTCCTGGGGACAAACTCGGGTTGTCAGGCTTGACTACAAGAGCCTTGACCACTGAGCCATCTCAGAAGGTTCCAATTTTAAGTAATCATGTTGTCCCAAGTCACTTCTCTGATGTGCTTATGCTTTCTAAACCACTGGCCTAAATAAATGATCTAAGGAGTCCCTTGAAATCAGCCAGACAGTGAAATGCGCTGCCTAACCCGGTGACCTATTGCACAGAGAGAAGTCTCGTAAGGCTTTGGTAGCCTGAAGTGAACTCGTTCCCCACATCTCCTCTCAGCCTTTTCTTTAACATAAAAGAGATTATTTTGATATTTTGTGCTGCAAGAGTATTTTCCCTTCCTGCTTCTCCTTGTGGCCCAGGAGAAGCACTCTTGAGAGTTACTTTGTAGTTCAAAGCCATTTACTAAGTTAAAGCTAATTTAAAGCTCAAGTGTTATGTGACCCCAGGATACTTTATTCTCTACTTCTCAGAGGTTTTGAAAAACCATACAATAACCGTTAGAGTCACTTTAGCTCTAGAATAATCTCCAAAAGTTTATCTCAATTTGAAATGTCCTAGTTTAGAGGCAACCTGAACTGTCCAGCTCACTACAGACTAAAGAGGAATTTGGGTTTCTGTTTGCTTGGTTTTTTGTTTTTAAGATGAAGCTTCACACAGCCCAGACTAGCCTTGAATTTGTTATATTTATTTTATAACTGGGGATGACTTTGAAATTCTTACCCTTCTGCCCCAGCTCCCGAGCTGTGAATAGAGGTATGGGCCACCATTCCCGGTTGGTGTAGCTGTGGAGATCAAACCTAGGGCTTCGTGCATGCTAGGCAAGCTCCCAACTGACTTAGACTTTGTGTTATTGAAGCTACTTTATGATTCCTTAACGTAAGTCTATACCCCTGGCGTAAATTTCCCACAATCCCACCTGCCAATGGATGTTCTGTTCTGAATTTTTAATAGTGTTTGGAGCAGAATAAGGGTGAGACTTGTCTTATCTATTTTTAAGCATCTAATTAACTCTTGCATGTAATTTTCACAACAGCCTTACGAGGCAGCTATTATCATGCCCATTTGACAGAATAAGATTGGAAATATGTATCAGGTTGTTTCCCTGCATAAAATCATTCAGTGGCTTCCTCAAGCTTTGAGGCTAGGGTCTTCATTTGTCCTTCAAAACACAACCCCTGCCGTCACGTCAGCTCACATCTGGCCACTCTCTCATTCAGCTGCCATGTCACTCTGGGAGCAGCACGACCCATCCTGATGTGTTGTTGGCAGTGGCCAGGTCTGCACCCAGCCCTCCTAGCATGTTCCAGCCAGACAAAATGCCTTTTAGAGCCCTGTTTTTTTCTGTCTAGTGTTTTGGGGAAATTGTTTTAGACCGTTACCCCCTCAGAGGTAACTGTCTCTTCTGTCCTTCTGTGGGCTCACAGCAGCCATGTCATCTGAACCTTTTTTGTTTGTTTTTGCTTTTTGCAGACCAGGCTGGCCTCGAACTCGCAGAGATCTGCCTGTCCCTGCCTCCCAAGTGCTAGGATGTGCCACCATGCGCATTACATTACATGCACCGTGCATTGGTGTGTCTGTATTACAGAGAGTTGTGAGCCGCCATGTGTGGCAGGGGGTGGGAAGAACTGAACCCGGATCTCTGGAAGAGCAGCCAGTGCTCTTAACCACTGAACCATCTCTCCAGCCCCTGATCCTTTCCTTCCTCTTCATTTAGACAGAGTTCCTACAGAGACTTTCTTTGACACTGCTGCTGGTTTTTTTATTTTGCTTGTTTGTTTGTTTGTTTTTTTGTCCGCTTGCTTCTTTGGTTTTGTGTCCTTAGGCCGTGCTTATTTGGTCTGGGAAGGAGCATGGGCTTGGTCCTTGGGCTTGGTGGGAAGTGCTTTTCCCTGTTGAGCCCTCTCACCTGCTCGACTTGCTCACTCTTGGGTTTTATGTTTCCAACATCTAACGCAGAACAGTTGGCACACGTTAGGGTACGGATGTCCAGTGAGTGAATACTTTGGGGTTCTAACTTAATCTTTGTAATCCAGGAGCCATGTATCAAGGATGTAATCAAGTCCATTCTTCCTGCTCCCTTGTGCTGTCACTTATTCCGGACATATCGCAGATATGAGTCTGGCGGTGTATTAGTCAGGATGTGCGCGCTGTAAGTGACAGACCGAATCCAAGTCGGCATTAAGCAAAAAGGAGCAATTTCCTGGCTGACTAAGCAGGGATAATGGATGCTGCAGCTAGAACACCCTCAGAGGGCCCTTTCCTCCCTCCCTCATGTTCGTTCCTTCTGATGTGTGGATGTTGTTTTCTCCTTCATAGAAGAAAGATTTTAGCTGGGTTTGATAGCATGTGCCTTCAATCCTAACGCTCGGGAAACCCTTCTTTGTGAGTCTGAGGCTACCCTGGTCTATGCAGAGTTCCAGGCCAGGTAGGGCAACAGCAAAAACACTGTCACAAAATTCAATATATTTTAAAAAGAGAAAAGAAGATCTCTTACATTCAGTTTTTTGTTTTGGTTTTTGGTGTAGTTTTTTGGTAGGTTTTTTTTGTTTTGTTTTGGTTTGGTTTGGTTGCTTTTGTTTGTTTTGGTTTTGGTTTTTTGAGACAGGGTTTCTCTGTAGCTTTGAAGCCTGTCCTGGGACTAGCTCTTGTAGACCAGGCTGGCCTCAAACTCACAAAGATCCACCTGCCTCTGCCTCCCAACAGTCAGATGAGTGAGGCAATACATGCCCAATGTACCAATCCAAGTACTCAGGGGGTGGAGGCAGGAAGATTTCAAGTTTCAGGCCAGCCTGGGTTACATAGTAAAAATGTCTCGCTGGGTGTGGTGGCATACGCCTTTAACCCCAGCACTTGGGAGGCAGAGGCTGGTAGATCTCTGTGAGTTCGAGGCCAGCCTGGAGTTCCAGGACAGCCAAAGATACACAAAGAAACCCTGTCTCAAAACAAACAAACAAACAAGAATCTATCTCAAAATAAATAAACAAATAAGTAAGTAACTAAATAAATAGGACTAGCAAGACGGCTCAACTGGCAAAGTCACCTGCTGCCAAGTCTGACGACCTGGTGGGAGGAGAGAAGCTCCCATGAGGTCTATGCCATGCACACCCCCAACAGACACACATATACATACATGCCTACAAAATAAATAAGATATAATTTTCAAAATAAATAAGTAAAGTTTCATAGCTAGTTGACCTTCTCAGGTGGTACCCTTCTTTCTTTGATCATCAAAGCTGAAAGAATTCATATTAGTTAGTCAAGACAATAATGGCGTTCATTTTTCATTCTATTCTTAAATTCATAAATATGAATAATAATCTAAGTTTGTAAATTTGCCCCAGAAAGTGGGGCATCTGAGAGCCCCCGAGTACATAGTCTCAAGGTTGGGGTGTGAGTTTGCCAATGAAGCAGTCAGCCATTCCGTTTATTAGTTCACAAAGCACTGCTGGCGTTCATGTTAGCTGTGATCCTTCTGCGGCTTTGAAATGTTATCTTTCATAGACATATGCTGTTGACATAGTGAGGGTTTCTCGACCCCAGAGCTATTGACATTTGGGGCTTGGCAATTTTCTGTTGCGATGGATTATCCTGCGTATTCTACGATGTTCATCAACAGCCCTGGATCTCCCCACCCCTTCTAATTCCTCAGCCTGAACCAGCCCTGCTTCAGGCTTGTGACAGCCCAAGTGTCCCTAGACCATTGCCAAATGTCCCACAGCAGTCAAGAGTCCTTCCCTTTCCTCCACTTCTCAAAAACCAGTGACTTCTATCTATACTGGACAAGCGTTCAGATGAAACATGGCTCAGTCGAAGGGTGGAAAGACGGCTGTGATCTTACAACACAGCTTCCAGGAGATCTTCTCTGGACCTCTAAAATGCACATCTAACTGCAAAGTTAACTCGTTTGCTAGGAAGACACCATCCTTAAAGAAATGTTTTCAGGAGGGGCTGGACAGATGGCTGACAGCACACATTGCTCTTGCAAAGAAGCTGGGCTCAGCGCCTAGCACCCATGACAAGTGACTCTCAATTGCCTGTAACTCCAGCTCTAGGCGAGCCAATGGCCTCTTCCGAACAGTGAGGGCACCTGTGCTCACATGCACTTGCACAAAGACACACAAATACATAGAATTAAAAAAAATAAATCCTAACTAATGGTTTTAAAAGCTGATATAAACCAGATGATGGTGGCACATGCCTTTTATCCCAACACTTGGGAGGCAGGAGCAGGTGGATCTCTGAGTTTGAGGCCAGCCTGGTATACAGAATGAGTTCCAGGATAGCCAGGCTACACACAGAGAAATCCTGTCTCAAAAAACTAAAAAAATACAAAAAGAAAAGAAAATATCACTGAATATGAATACATAAATTTTTTTTTTTTTTTTTTTTGGTTTTTCGAGACAGGGTTTCTCTGTGGTTTTGGAGTCTGTCCTGGAACTAGCTCTGTAGACCAGGCTGGTCTCGAACTCACAGAGATCCGCCTGCCTCTGCCTCCCGAGTGCTGGGATTAAAGGCGTGTGCCACCATCGCCTGGCTTGAATACATAAATTTTACACAGCATTTTAGCGTGCATTTACTTCTTTAACCAAACATGTTATGCCATTTTATTTTATTTTTTTATTTTTTTTGCTTTTTCGAGACAGGGTTTCTCTGTGGTTTTGGAGCCTGTCCTGGAACTAGCTCTTGTAGACCAGGCTGGTCTCGAACTCCCAGAGATTCGCCTTGTTATGCCATTTTAAAATATGCCACAAAAATGCTTTCTCTTACTCAAGTAAAATAATTTAAATGATGTGTGTTGTTTATTAGTTAGGAAATGCCAGTGTTTGCATTTGCATTATTGACTAAACGCAGGATTTAACGCATAAACTAATGTCTGGTCCTTTCATCCGCATTTAAATTATTGATAATTTAGTCCACTAATATTTTGTTTTTAAATTTACTTTTCTTTCTTTTTGTTTTTTGTTTTGTTTCGCTTTACTTTTTGTTTTTGTTTTGTTTGTTTGTTTTTGTTTTTGAGGCAGCTCTTCTCTGTAGCTTTGGAGTCCATCCTAGAACTCGCTCTGTAGACCAGGCTGGCCTTGAACTCAGAGATCTGCCTGCCTCTGCCTCCTGAATGCTGGCATTACAGGCTTGCGCCACCACTGCCTGGCTTACATTATTTTTAATTTTTAAAATTTATTGTGTATGCTAGACATGGTAGCACACACCCTTAATTTCAGCACTTGAGAGACAAAGTTAGATGGTTCTTTGTGAGTTCAGAACCAGTCACATCTACTTAGTGATACCCAGGACAGCTAGAGCTACGTAGAGAGACCTTGTCTCCAAAAAAAAAAAAAAAGAAGAAGAAGGGCTGGAGAGATGACTCAGTAGTTAAGAGCACTGGTTGTTCTTCCAGGGACCTGAGTTCAATTCCCAGTACCCATGTGGCAGCTCACAACAGTCTTTAATTCCGGAACCTGACACCCATGACAAAATACCAATGTGCATAAAATAAAAATAAATTAGTTTAAAAATATTAAGTGGTCAGTCTGGACTACAAGACACTGACTTGAAAAAAGAAAAAAATTGTACTGTGTGTGTGTGTTGGGGATGGGGCTGCTCACGTGCAGTGACTCAAGTGTAAACGTCAGTGGTCCACTAGGAGAATTAGTTTTCTCCTGCTCTGTGGTTCTCTAGATCCAACTCACACCACGAGCCTTCACAACAAGCCCTTTCCCCCACTGAGTTAGCTCACTGACCCTGAATTTATTGTAAACGAACTTTGTGCTACAGTCTTCAGTAACATGGTTTTCTATCAAACACAACCTATGTCAACACTTTTTTGTATGCCACACAAATGCTGACATGCTTTCTGACATTCCTTAGGGATTTAAGGGATTGCTTCACACTGTGAAAGAGGCGTCAGGGCACGAGATGTTGGGAAACTCCACTCTAGGTCAAGCCCTCACAAGCTTATCCTGAGCTTGGGATAAGTCTATTTTTTCTCCTTGTTTTCCACCTCTTTGAGGACTTTGTCCAACCATTTCTTTGCATCATTAGTTGGAGAAGCTCACATAACGCTGGGCAAATGTTAGGTATATGGCAAAGAAATAAATAGACCTTTTTAAAATCATTTTCTTAGCCGGGCAGTGGTGGCGCACGCCTTTAATCCCAGCACTTGGGAGGCAGAGGCAGGCGGATCTCTGTGAGTTCGAGACCAGCCTGATCTACAAGAGCTAGTTCCAGGACAGGCTCCAAAACCACAGAGAAACCCTGTCTCGAAAAACCAAAAAAAAAAAAAAAAAAAAAAAAAAAAAGTAAAATCATTTTCTTTTTCAAATTTTTAAAATTTTTTTATTTTTATTTTGTTTTAGGGTTGAGACAGGGGGTTCTGTTTGTTTTGTTTTTTGTTTTTTGGTGGGTTTTTTTGTATTTTGTTTTTTGGCTTTTCAAGACAGGATCTAGCTCTTGTAGACCAGGCTGGCCTCGAACTCACAGATATCAACCTGCCTGAGTGCTGGGATTAAAGGCGTGTGCCACCACCGCCCAGCTGAGACAAGTTTTATCATGTGGCCTTGGCTATGAGGAACTCACTTTGTAGAGCAGACCAGCCTTGAAATCACAGAGACCAACTGCCTCTGCCTCCCCAGTGCTTGAGTTAAAGACAAGCACCACCATGCCATAAGCTTTTTATTTGTATGTGTGGTGGGATATGCCTGTAATCTTGGCACTTAGGAACTAGAGGCAGGAGGATCAAGAGTTCAAGATTAATTGCTGCAAAGTTAGCTTGAGCTCCATGAGACCCTGTCTCAAAAAGTCAAATAAATAAAGTTTTTAAAGGCAAACAAATAAACAAAGTAAGGCACAACTCCCGCAGAGGGGCTGGAGAGGTTGCTGTGTGGCTCAGAGCACACACTGCTCTGCAGAGGACTGAGTGCGGAAGCTACAGCTCCCTGTGACTCCAGTTGGACCCCACGCCCTCTTCTGGCCTCCCCACACACATATGACATGCTCACACACAAGCAGACACATACACATAAGTACAAAGAAAATAAACCTTAACATTTTTCAAGTGAAGCCGTGTGGTGGTGGCGCACGCCTTTAATCCCAGCACTCGGGAGGCAGAGGCAGGCGGATCTCTGGGAGTTCGAGGCCAGCCTGGTCTACAAGAGCTAGTTCCGGGACGGGCACCAAAGCTACAGAGAAACCCTGTCTCGAAAAACCAAAAAAAAAAAAAAAAATTTCAAGTGAACAAGGCTCTGTCTGGGTTTGAGTCTCAGCATCCCCCACCCCCCAAAAAAAGCTTTTAAAAATAGCCCGAGTTGTAAAAGCCAAGTGTCAATGAGCGTTCATCATGCTCTCCTATTTCGCTTGTTTTGTTCTTTGTTTCTCACGACAGGGTTTCTCTGTAGCTGTGGAGCCTGTCCTGGAACTAGCTCTTGTAGACCCGGCTGGCCTCGAACTCACAGAGATCCGCCTGCCTCTGCCTCCCGAGTGCTGGGATTAAAGACGTGCACCACCACTGCCCGGCCATGCTCTTCTACTTTTGTGTTCATGATTTTCACAAGCAAAAATAAAAATAAGGGCTGGAGAGATGGCTCAGCGGTTAAGAGCACTGCCTGCTCTTCCAAAGGTTCTGAGTTCAATTCCCAGCAACCACATGGTGGCTCACAACCATCTGTAATGAGGTCTGGTGCCCTCTTCTGGACTTCAGGCAGACACGCAGAAAGAATATTGTATACATAATAAATAAATATTTTAAAAAAATAAAAATAAATAAAAATAAAACAAGACAGCAAATACTTAAAAATCCTAGCGGGTCTCTAACCTTGAAAGCATGAGCTCAGCCCCCTACTTTCCACAGGGTGGAAAGAGAGAGTCAACACCTACAAACTGTCTTCTGCGTGCACTGCGACAAATGGTATCCCCACACACAATAAATCTTAAAGATGTAGTCAAAACTTAAAAAATAAAAGTAAAAAGAATAGAAAATAGCTGGAGTGGTTGTAATCTCAGCACCTGGAAATCTGAGGAGGTTCCAGAGTTGGAGACCAGCAGGATATGTTAAGATCTTGTCTCAAAATGCAAAAGGAAAGGAAACTGTCTTTATAGTGCTTGTTTTTAAGGTGTTGTCGGAATTCTTAAGCAAAAGTTAGTGTTAAAACCACAAAACAATGTTGAGAAATGAATCCCATGGCTTATCCATGTCCCTTGGCCCACATACTGCCCAAGCTTCTGTCTGGAATGTCAGAAGACTGAAGGTTTCTAAGATGCACTAACGTACATTAAAAGTCACCTCTCAGTCTTCCAGCCAATGCCCCGCCAACAGTATCCTGAAAATTACAACTAGTGTCCAAGGGAAGGGCAGGGGAGGCTTTTGGGTGCCCCTTTCTTCACTTTGTGCCTGATTCCTTTGAGGCAGGGGGTCTCACTGAAGCCGCAAGCCCAGCAGTCCTTGTCTCTGCCCCCACAGCACTGTGCTTGTGTGGACCACACCCAGGTTGCCGTCTCCTTCACACTGGGACTAAACTCAGGTCCTCCTGGTTGTGCAGTAAGTGTGTTCTTAACTACTGAGCAGTCTTGGCAACTTCAACGGGAGGCTTTTTGAGGTCTTATACATATCGAGGTAAATCTTCAAAGATTGGAAGAAATAAATTTTTTTTGGAAAAAAAATTTCGAAAGCTCCTTTGGGAAAGTTGTACGATCGATATTGTTAATACAGGCAAAATTAAGATTTGCTGCAATTGGAACTAAAAGACTAATATGTTTTTAGCTACCAGATCCATGAACTAGTTAGCCCATGGCTAACATGTTTTTATTTATTTATATGCTTACAAGCCAGAAGAGGGTGTCAGAATCCCTGGAACTCAAGTCGCAGTTATGAGCCTACATGCAAGCGCTGGAAATCAAGAGCAGACAGTGCTCTTAGCCTCGGAGTCTTCTTCTCTCTGGTCATAACATATTTCATTTTATTTTTGAGACAGGGTCTCTCGCTGTATTCCTTGCTGTCCTAGAAGTCTCTATGTAGATCAGGCTGGCCTCAGATTCACAGATCCTCCTGTCTCTGCCTCCTGAGTGCTAGGGTTAAAGATTAGCCCTGGGACTGGAGAGATGGCTCAGAGAATAAGAGCAGTTAGTGTTCTTCCTAGAGATCCTGAGTTCAATTCCCAGCAATCACATGGCAGTTCACAACCACCTCTAATAAGATCTGTTGCCCTCTTCTGGTGTGCAGGCAAACATGCAGGCAAAATACTGTATACAAAATAATAAACCTTAAAAAAAAAAGATTAGCCCTAACATAATTTTAAAATAGTATTTTTCATTTGTCTTTATAATGTTAATTGTATTTGCTCAAAATTTTAGTGTCCCATTGAGGGGATATTAGACCCCTACCAATATTATTTAGACTTCAAGCAAATTAGTTAATACAGTTATAATTAGTTAATATAATTCATTTAATTATTTAATGCCACAGGTCTTTTTTTTTTAAATATTTATTTATTATGTGTACAATATCCTGTCTGCATGTATGCCTGCAGGCCAGAAGAGGGTACCAGATCTCATTACAGATGGTTGTGAGCCACCATGTGGTTGCTGGGAATTGAACTCAGGACCTTTGGAAGAGCAGGTAATGCTCTTAACCACTGAGCCATCTCTCCAGCCCCACAGGTCTTACATTATAATCACACACACACACACACACACACACACACACACACAATTTTTATCCTTTTGAGACAAATTCTTGGTGTGTAGCTCTGGGAGGCCTGAAACCCATAGAGATCCTTCTGCCTCTGTCTCCAGAGTACTAAGATTAAGGGCGTGCACCACCATCCCCAAATGCACTTGATTTATTTATTTTTTCTCCATGGTATTTATTGAGCTCTACATTTTTTTCGGCTCCCCTCCCTCCCTCTCCCTTTCCCCTTTTAACCCTCCCCCAAGGTCCCCATGCTCCCAATTTACTCAGGAGATCTTGTCCTTTTTTTGTTTTGTTTTGTTTTTCGAGACAGGGTTTCTCTGTGGTTTTGGAGCCTGTCCTGGAACTAGCTCTTGTAGACCAGGCTGGTCTCGAACTCACAGAGATCCGCCTGCCTCTACCTCCCAAGTGCTGGGATTAAAGGCGTGCGCCACCACCGCCCGGCCAGATCTTGTCTTTTTTATACTTTCTACTTTCCATGTAGATTATAGTTATGTAAGTCTCTCTTAGTGTCCGTATTGTTGTCTAAATTCTCTGGGATTGTGGTTTGTAGGCTAAACTTTATTTAATTTTAATAAAATGTAGGAAATGCTAATCTGACACCTTTTTTTGTTGTTGTTCTTGTTTTGAGACAGGGTTTCTCTGTATAACTTTGGAGCCTGTACTGGAACTCTCTTTGTAGAGCATACTGGCCTCAAACTCACGGAGATTCTCCTGTTCCTGAGTGCTGGGATTAAAGGTGTGTGCTACCACCTCCAGCATGACAAACTTAAAATAGTAATCTTGAAGCATGATGGCTTAGTGGCCAAAAAACACTTGCCCTCAAGACTGACAACCTGAGTTCAATCCCCAGATCACAGTGGAAGGAGAGAACAGGAACTGAAGGTTGCCCTCTGACCTCCTGCTCGGGCTGTGACTTGTAGGCTCCCCCACCCTCAAATCAGAAAAGGAAGAGAAGGCCGGGCGGTGGTGGCACACGCCTTTAATCCCGGCACTCGGGAGGCAGAGGCAGGCGGATCTCTGTGATTTGAGGCCAGCCTGGTCTACAAGAGCTAGTTCCAGGACAGGAACCAAAAAGCTACAGAGAGGGGCTGGAGAGATGGCTCAGAGGTTAAGAGCATTGCCTGCTCTTCCAAAGGTCCTGAGTTCAATTCCTGGCAACCACATGGTGGCTCACAACCATCTGTAATGAGGTCTGGTGCCCTCTTCTGGCCTGCAGACATACACACAGATAGAATATTGTATACATAATAAATAAATAAATATTTTAAAAAAAAGGTACGGAGAAACCCTGTCTCAAAAAATAAAAGAAAAAAAAGAAAAGGAAGAGAAGGCGAGGAGGGGAGGGAAGGACGAACAGAGGGACGGAAGGAAAAGGAAGAGAAGAGAAAAAAAGAATGACTGGCATTTTTCCCCTCCACCGTGTGGTTTCCACGGATTGAACTCAGCTAGGCAAACTGGCTACAAGCACCCCATTCCCCAGCCTTTTAAATTTTCTTTTGTCGCATTTATTGTTTGAAACAGGGTTTCTCTATGAAGGTGAGACTGACTTCCAACCCCCAATCCTCCTGCCTCTGCCTCCCGAGTGCTGGAATTTTGGGTTTGTGTTTCCATGCCTGGCTTCATTATTCTTTGAGATACTTCTAATCAAATTTAAATAAGTGATAGAACTGCTTGGGGAAAATTTCCAAAGATGGTTTCTACAACCATAACACCCTGCTATTTCTAAGAGTCACAGACTCAGAGAGTTAAAAATGGCAGTCTGAAACCTTCAAGAGAATAATATTTACTTTTTCTAACTACTGAGTAGAAAAAGTTAAACTTCAGTGAATGATTAACAAGAGTTTCGATAAATGTAATTATAAATGATTATAGAATAACTTTGCAGTCTGGTCTAAACAGCTTTGAACACTCTCATACATGAAGAATACACCAGCCAGAGTAAAAATTACTACAAGTCATAGAAATGGGAACAAATGGTTTGAAAACATGACTTGAGGAGTACCGCTCTATGTACTAGATCATTTACGATGAAATGTTGGAGAAAAAAAAAAACCTTCCACATTAGGGTAAGTGTGGGACACGCTTTGATCCCAGCACTAGGGGGGCAGAGGCAGGAAGATCTCTGTGAGTTAGAGGCCTGCATGGTCCTCAAATCGAGTTCCAGGCCAGCCAAGACTTCAGAGTGATACCCTGTCTCAAAACAAACAAGAACAATTAAAAAAAAAAAAAAGTCCGTAGACACACACGGGCTTTCGGAGAGGTGACTAGGGGGCAAGAACGCTTGCTTTGCAAGCATGAGATTCTGAGCTCGCATTCCAGCGCCAAGTGAAAAGCCAGGCGTGGCTGTGCTGGTGCCTGTAACCTCAGTACTATTGGGGGTGAAGGCTGGAAAATCACTGGGGTTTCCCGGTCACCAGCCTACCTTCCGGTTCAGTGAGATGGAAGTGAGGGTTTCTAGGCAAGGCTTTCACCAACTGCGGGGCATCTACAGCCCTCTGTCTTCTCTGCCACAGTCCTGCGGGGGAAGGGGTAGTTTCAGCTCACTCCAACAAGGGAAGCCACTAAGGACTCGGAGAGGGACATGATTTGGCAAGCTCATAAACCTCAGTAACAGCAGAGCCAGAAGCAGAACCCAGATTTCTTGCGTTCAAAACCAGGGTCATTTCCCCAGTGAGGATGTAAGTGAAGGACATGATCATATCATGCTCAAGGATAATTTCCCTGCAAACAAAGCTGCCCAAGTCTGGTGGCAGATGATCAGAGAACACGCGTACCAGTGGCAAAATCGGGGAAGTGATTTGGAAATATTTGAAGCAGTTCTAAGAATTAGGCTGTCCAGGGCTGGTGAGATGGCTCAGTGAGTAAAGGCATCTGCCGCCAAGCCTGGTGACCTGAGTTCAATCCCCAGGACCCACTTGGTGGAAAGAGAGCATGGGCAGCTGCAAGTTGTCTTCTGACCCATGTGATTGTTCACACACACACTTAGGCACCTGTGCACACACACAACCCACACACAAATAAATAAATAAATGTCACTTGTCTGTCCAGATCCCCTAGAACTGGAGTTATACATGGCTGAGAACCACTACATTGTACCGGCAATTAACCTGAGTCCTTTGGAAAAGCAGCCAGTGCTCATAACGTTTGAGCCATCGCTCTAGTTTCAATAAACATAATTTTTATACTAAAAATGGTCAGCTGGTCATTGGTGGCTCACACCTTTAATCCCAGCACTTGGGAGGCAGAGGCAGGCGGATCTCTGTGAGTCTGGAGCCAGTTTGGTCTACAGAGTGAGTTCCTGGACAGTTCCTGGCTTCACAGAGAAACCCTGTTTCAAAACAAACAAACAAACAAAAAAAGTCAATCTGTTCCTGTCACTGACAGGAAAGAATTTGAATAAATTAAAAACTGCATTCCCAAAGTCAGTTACTTACGACAGGTATAAAAGAAAACCAAGCTGATGTCTATCAAAAGACAGAGCTGACCAAGCAAGTACTATGTCCTCAAATCCGGAACTTTCAAGTGTTGAGATAATTATCGAGACTACAACACAGAAAATGTTTAAACTGAAGTTAGCTGGGAAATACCTTCTAAAAGGTGGCATTAAAATATCTTCTAAGCCGGGCGGTGGTGGCGCACGCCTTTAATCCCAGCACTTGGGAGGCAGAGGCAGGTGGATCTCTGTGAGTTCGAGACCAGCCTGGTCTACAAGAGCTAGTTCCAGGACAGGCTCCAAAACCACAGAGAAACCCTGTCTCGAAAAACCAAAAAAAAAAAAAACCAAAAAAAAAAAAAACTAAAATATCTTCTAAATGTTTTCACAAAAACATGAAAATGTTTTGTTATGTTATGGAGACATTTATTTTTCTGTTTGCTTCTTAATTTCTTGAGCAAGAACCTCTCTACATAGTGAGGCCAGGCCTGAACTCACTATGCAGCCAAAACTGGCCTCAAACTTACATTCATCCTCCTGCCTCAAGCTTCCAGAGTGCTGAGATTATAGGTGTGTGTCCCCACATGTAGTGACTGTGATATTTTAAAGTAAACTTTAAGTTTTAAGTTTGTTCTCTACTCAATAAATAGCTTTCATAATCAATAAAATTACAAACCTCATGAAGGTATTTCAACCAACATGTGACTGAAATCTGAGAGATTTGGAAAATGGACTTTCTATTTTTTCTTTTATTATTATTATTATTATTGAGATAGGGCTTCACTATGTAGGCCTGGCTCACCTGGAACTCTCTACACAGACCAGGCTGGCCTTGAACCCACAAATATCCACCTGTCTCTGCTTCCCAAGATCTGGGATTAAAGGCATGCACAATCTCGTCTGTCCCTGGAAACTTGAATATCTTTTATTTCTTCGGTTTCATGCCTGTAAACAAACTATCCTGATCATACCATCCATTCTCCATCTCCTCCATTCCACTCCCCCCAACAGGTGGAGTAACTTTTCAAAGGACAGGGGTCCCCGAATGCCCTCAAACGATGGCAGGTTCACCATCCTTCCCACCAGTAACCCTCCATGGCATTCTGGCCCTTAACACACCTCTGTTTTATTATCTTATTTCTTTCTATCCGCCCATTGAATTTATCAACCTAGACTTCTGAAGAAATCAAAAAGATCAGCCTGTTGGACGTGGGAGGGACCTGAATATAGATGAGATTTTGGGATTCCTACTGTCTCTCAAGGGTACTGAGTCCCAAGAGCTGGCTTTAACACAAAAGGCAGATAGGTTCCTGTCGAGCTACTGAGTCTAAAGAACAAAGGTTGACACACTCTTCGATCAATCATTCCAAAGGTAGATGGCCTTGGACAAGAATAGAAGGTAACCTTGGAAAACCACAGGAGGTTGTGCAAGGGTCCTGGCTGCAGCCCTTTTGCGTCGTGCAACAGATCCTGCATACCGTCCATCTGAACATCTGCAAGATTCGGGTCAAATTGACCATCTTGGGGCAAAACTTTTCCCTGTTATTTGACAAACAGTCAAGTCATACCATAAGAACTGCTTGGAGAGCCTCCCCCATTTTGTCTAGTGAGACGCGTCTTTGCCAGCAGTCAGAGCAAAGATAATCTGAGATACCTTGATAGCTTATACAAACAGCAGAGAGGGAGTAAGACACTGGGTGAAGCACGAAGGTCACCTTGGGCTATGACAACGTGTGTACCAGAAATCCAGGTTGCAAACACGTGGCAAAAGTGCAAACTATTGCCTTCTAAGCTGCCCTGGTTCCTATTTTAATGCTGATGTAACCGAGATTTTAACACAATTTAAGGCACATTTCCTATAATCACCTAGTTAATAGAGGGTTATTTTTAAAGAGACTCGCTTCCCTGTCCGTCCCTGATAGGCTGGTTAATTTCTGTTAGTTTCTCTTTCACTTTTTTATTTAGTGGGGAGAGGTGTGTGTATGTGAGGGGTGTGAGTGCTACAACGCACATGTAAGATCAGAAAATACCTTTCAAGAGCTGGTTCTCCCCTTCATACGTGTAGCCCAGGTGAACCTTGAACTGCTGATTCTCCTGCCTCTACCTCCCAAGTGCTGGGATTGCAGGTGTGCACCCCCACACTTGACTCTGGCTAATTCCTGTTTGGAGCATGTTCACGCATTCTCCCTGCAGTGCTGGTGGCAATCCTGTGAGTGAGCTGGCTCACCAACGGCCCGGCTCTCACACTTGTGCGGTGTTCTCCTTACTGTCCACATCTGGGGTGCACAATTCTGAAGGGAACTGACAGTTGCTGTGTGTTCTAAGTATGAAAGTACGGAATTGCCGAAATACTAAGTGACCACAATCAGGGTAGGACATCCCCTCTGGAGCCTACCATTCACAGCCATAAAGAAAGCAGTCCTCAGAACTTTCCACAGGAAAAAAAAAAGAAAGAAAGAAAGAAAAAAAAAATCAAGAAAAAAGGCTGGGCGATGGTGGCGCACGCCTTTAATCCCAGCACTTGGGAGGTAGAGGCAGGTGGATCTTTGTGAGTTCAAGACCAGCCTGGTCTACAAGAGCTAGTTCCAGGACAAGCTCCAAAACCACAGAGAAACCCTGTCTTGAAAAAGCAAAAAAAAAAAAAAAAAAAAAAAAAAAAAGAACTTTCCACAGAGATTCAGAGATTCTAGCCTCCGAATCGCTCAGGAAGGTGGGGCTTCAGACCATTCTTTGATTGTTTCACACAATATATTTTAATATTCTTTCCCACCTCCCAACTCCTCCCAGGTCCCTCTCCCACCCAACATCATTTCTGTTCTTTCTCTCTCTTAAAAAACAAAAACTAAAAAGAAATTCACTATAAAAACAAAACAAACCATGGAATTCAAATTGTTTTGGCCAACTTCTGAGCACGGGACTTGCATGAAAGTGAGGTTGGTATACCCACTGTGACTCCACAGAAGAAAACGGCTTTCCTCCTCCCAGCATCTGTTATTTACAAATGGCTGCTTGACTGGAATGGGACTTTGGTCCCCGCTCCTCCTCCATCATGAGACTCTGTTCTGGCTTCATCTTGTGCTGGTCACAGTCTCTGAGTTCGCGGTAACCAGCACAGACCCGCAACTGGATGAGGTAGAAAGTGACAGACTTTGGAGTACTCAGCCCTAAAAGGGATGTCTTTATCACACACACACACACACACACACACACACACACACACACACACACTCAAGGCTCCCGGATCTATGCAGAAGAGGGGCCATGAAAGTTGGAAGAGTCAGAGATGGTAGACAATTGTAAGGACACAGCATTTTCCAGACACAAAAGGCAGATACACATATGAACTTCAGAGACTGCAGTCGAGACCATTTAAAGCAGCCTGCCTTGGTCTTCACTGGCCTAGCAGAAACTATGACCTCAGTCTGCAAGCAAGACAGGAGGTTAGAGTTTAAGACCTTATCTGAGACAAAAACATTCATAAAGATTCTTGTGCTTGGTGGCCCAAGCCACTAATTCCAGGAGCGGCAGAGATAGGCAGATCTCTATGAATTTGAGACCAGCATGGTCTACATAGTGAGTTCTGGGACAGCCAAAGCTACATAGTGAGATTCTGTCTCAAAAATAAATAAATAATAAATAAATAAATAAATAAAAAGTAAACTAAACCCTGGAGTTGCCTATGGCAGTTCACACCTATAAATAACCCCAGTATTTATAGGTTGAAATATGAGAATTGTGGTTTGGAGTCTAGCCTGGGGTCCATTGTGCAACCTAGTCTCAGAAGAAAGGACATCAGGATGAGTTGAACATTTAAGTGCTAAATTATTCCAGGATCTTACAATGAAAATTCAGAGAGAAGAGTGATGGCTTAAAGGTTAAGAGCACGGGCTGCTCTCCCAGAGGTCCTGAGTTCAATTCCCAGCAACCACATAGTGGCTCACAACCATCTGTAACGAGATCTGGGGCCCTCTTCTGGTGTGCAGGCACGAAACTGTATACATAATAAATAAATAACATCTTTTAAAATGGAAAAAAAGAATGAAAGAAAGAAGACACAGAGAGGAAGGGGGCGGGATGGTGAGTAAGGACCCATTGCTGAGGTGATGTCTCAAAATGGCTTCCTCTAGAAAGTTCTCCAGAAAATAGTTTCAATTAGCTTTTTGCTGTTGTTGTTTTGTTTTGTTGTTTTGTTTTTCGAGACAGGGTTTCTCTGTAGCTTTGGAGCCTGTCCTGGAACTAGTTTTTATAGACTAGGCTGGCCTCGAACTCACAGAAATCCACCTGCCTCTCGAGTGCTGGGATTAAAGGCGTGCACCACCACTGTCTGGCGGTTCTAAAGTTATGTACAGTGTTAATTCAACCCTCGCACCATCCCTTCGTGAACTCTATTGTTACTCATTTACAGACTATGCAGCCTGCCCTGTCCTGGACGTCTACGGCAGGACCAAAAGGAGGGCTGAGGGGATATCTCAGTCAGCAAGCTGCCTGCCACACAAGCACGAGTACCTAAATTTAACTTCCAGAGCTCGTGGAAAAGCTGGGTGTTGGGGCCGTCCAAACGGCTCAGCGGGTAAATAAGCTTGCGGCCCAGCCTAATGGCTTGAATTTGTTCTCCAAGACCGGCACCGTGGAAGGAGAAAACCAGCTCCCCAAGGTTGTCCTCTCTGACCAGGGCATGTTTGCCTTGGCGTGTGCACGAAAACACATGCACGCATGTTAATAACTGTTCCGGATTTGCTAACTGTGTCACAGCCCCCGTGAAACCCGATGATGTTTTCTTTCCCACCAGGCTCATGCGAAGGCGTGGCATAGCTACGACGAAAACTTCCGCCCCCATCAGAAGGGCTGGCTGTCCATTACCTTGGGGTCCCACTGGATGGAACCAAACCGAACAGAAAACATGGAGGATGTACTCAACTGCCAGCACTCCATGGCTTCCGTGCTGGGATGGTTCGCCAACCCCATCCACGGGGACGGCGACTACCCTGAGTACATGAGGACGATGGTCGGCATGCCCGTGCTCTCTGAGGCAGAGAAGGAGGAGGTGAGGGGCACGGCTGACTTCTTTGCCTTTTCTTTCGGGCCTAACAATTTCAGGCCCTCGAACATGGTGAACGCAGTGAAAATGGGACAAAACGTGTCGCTCAACTTAAGACAGGTGCTGAACTGGATTAAGCTAGAATATGACAACCCTCGGATCTTGATTTCAGAGAATGGCTGGTTCACAGATAGTTATATAAAGACAGAGGACACCACAGCCATCTACATGATGAAGAATTTCCTCAACCAGGTTCTTCAAGGTTGGTTGCACTTTGGCTCAGTTTGTAATAAGTTTATGTGTATATATGTTTGCTTGTGTGAGTGTGTATACCACGTGTGCACAGGAGCTCCTGGAGGCCAGAGGAGGGAGTCAGACGGCATGGAGCTGCAGTTATAGAACAAGTGCAGGCCCTCAGGAAGGGCTGCAAGCATCTGTAACTGCTGAGCTAGGGGTTTTTGTTTAAGGTTACCACGGATATGTCATTATTAATGTTGGTTTTCTACTGTTCAATACTGACCAAAATTTGTGACAGGGTTTCTCTGTGTAACAGTCCTAGCTGTCTTAGAACGAGCTCTTGTAGACCAGGCTGGCCTCGAACTCCCAGAGATTCACCTGCCTCTGCCTCCCAAGTGCTGGGATTAAAGGTGTACGACATCATCGCGGGTAGTGAAATCAGGTCCTTTTTGTCTTGACCTGATTGAACAATGAAAGTTCTACAAAGCCGAGCCTTCCCTACTCTCTTGGAGATTTCTTCCTACTTAAACGTCACCTAGTTCCCTACTCAGGCAGCGACACCTACAGGCCAAAGGAAAAGATGAGGCCAAAGACTGCTCAGGCTGTGTCCCCATCAGAGCCGGACTCCATTCCACCTGAATATAATTCCTGTGGCTCTTTCTCCAGCTAGACAGTGCTTTTTAGAAGTTATAAGTATTGGAGCAAAGGAATGGGTAAAGTACCTGCTACGCAAGCAAGAGGACCCCTAGCAGCCACGTAGACAGCTGGGTGCAGGATTGGTGAGATGGCTCAGCCAGTAAAGGCAATCGCCTCACCACGTCAGATCCCTGAGTTCAATCCTGGGCTCACCTGCGTTCAACAAGCTGTCTTCACACATGCATGCATCCATCCACACACACGTACTACACACACACACACACACACACACACACACACACATCTTCCACCACAATACATAAAGTATAACTTAAACAAGTACTAAATGCGGAGAGAAATCCCAGCTCCTGCAGGAAAAGAGGCTTCAGGAAGGGTTTTCAGAACGTGCAAGTCCTGGGGCTGGAGAGATGGCTCAGTGGTTAAGAGCACTGACTGCTCTTCCAGAGGTTCAATTCCCAGCAACCACATGATACGGTAGTTTACAACCATATAGTGGGATCTGATGCCCTCTTCTGGCATAAAGGAGTACTTGCAATACAGCACTCATATACATAAAATACATAAATAGATCTTTAAAGAGAGAGATTTTTTTTTTTACAAGAGAGAGTTTTTTTTTTTTTAAGAGAGAGATTTTTAATAGATATTTGAAGAGAGAGAAGGGGGAGTGGCGCATGCCTTTAGTCCCAGCAAAGTGGACCTCTGTGAGTTTGAGGCCAGCCTGGTCTATAGAGTGAGTTCAAGGACAGCCAGGACTGTTACACAGAGAAACCCTGTCCAAAAAATAAAATAAATAAAAAAATCCCTCTCCTGGTTTCACTGCAAAAAGGGACAGCATGAAACACAGCCACACCACCCAGTCCTGAGCCATATAAACATGGTGACCTTCACAGGACACTACCTACAGGTCAAGTGCAAAAAGGTGTCTGTCTATTCCACCCTTCCTCACCACACCACACCACACCACAGTGGGACCAGAGTGCGGCTGTTGAAACACATTTGTCTCTTTGGAATTTTTTGTCATGGTTTTATACTTTTCTTTCAAAAAAGAGTTTTCTACCTTTTAGAAAAGCAATGTTGATGGCAAAGCCCCATGCAGAAATGAGGTATTTCGGTGAGAGAAACAAAAGGGGTTTGTTCTGTTTTGTTTTGTTTTGTTTTTTTAAGTGATTCAGTCAGGGGGTGGTGGTGGCGCATGCCTTTAATCCCAGCATTCTGGAGACAGAGACCGACAGATCTTGTGAGTTCGAGGCCAGCCTGATCTACAGAGCAAGTTCCAGGACAGCCAAGGATACACAGAGAAAGGAAGGAAGGAAGGAAGGAAGGAAGGAAGGAAGGAAGGAAGGAAGGAAGGAAGGAAGGAAGGAAGGAAGGAAGGAAGGAAGGAAGGAAGGAAGGAAGGAAGGAAGGAAAATGAGATGGCTCAGAGGCTGCTCTTACAGAGGACTTGGTTTCCCAGCACCCACGTGGCAGCTCACAACTGTTTCTAACTCCAGTTCCAGAGGGTTTGATGCCCTCTTCTGGCTCCCATGGGTACAGACACATAGGTAGTTCACAGATACACATGCAGGCAAAACACTCCTGAGCATGAAATATAACACAAATAATAAAAACTCTAAAAATGTTTCGGGCAAATTTCAGTTTTTATTTTAGACCAGGCTGACCTTGAACTCACAGAGTGCTGGGATCAAAGGTTCCATAGTTCATTTTTAGCCAACCAGAGTTTTAAAGCTGGAAACGTCCTTAGAGATCATCTTCTCCAGTGATTTCTGTTTACAGATAGGAAACTGCCATTTGAAGCCTTGCCCAATAGCTCCCTGTCAGAGACACAGCAGGACCTGGCCTTGGGCCCACTGCCCTTCAGCCCAGCCACTTCTCACCCCACTTCTCTGCCTTCCATGCCTCCCGCCTGCAGCTGCTTATGTTCATCCTGAGAGCTGGTATTTCAGTCCCTGAAGGACAGTTTCACAGACTGGACAGTGGGGCACAAACAGGAACCCGCCCAAACTCAGAATGAGGAACTCTAAGTCACTAGTAAACATCACATCCCAAAAGGCTATGAAACCTCCATGCCCCGTGCCCCAAGACACATATCTGCACACTAAATATCTCCTATTTCCTCCTCTTTTTTTTTTTTTTTTTTTTTTTTAATTTGAGACAGAGTTTTACTATGTAGCTCTGGCTGACCTGGAATTCAATATGTAGGCCAAGTTAACCTTGAACTCTGAGATTTTGCCCATCTCTGCTTCTTGAGTGTTGAGATTAAAAGATTAAAGGCATGTACCATCATACCCTACTAAACTACATGATTAAATCTTTTTTGTATTTTTTCAAGACAGGATTTTTCTGTAGCTTTGGAGCCTGTCCTGGAACTAGCTCTTGTAGCCGGGGCTGGCCTCAAACTCACAGAGATCCGCCTGCCTCTGCCTCCTGCCGCTCGGTTAAAATTTTTTTAGCTATCAGAAATGTTTTTAATGAGGTCCTTCCACTGTCATTCATCTGTGTAGGGAGGGTACAGTGTTTATTTTGTGTGTGGTGTCCGTGGAGATCAGAGAACAACCTTCAGGACTCAGGTCTCTCCTTCCACCACGCAGCTCTGACTTAAGTTGTCAAGCTTTGTATTAGATCCCTTTACTGACGTAGCCATTTTGCTAGCTCCAAACCAACAATTTTTTTTTGTTTGATTTAAAAGGCCTGCTATTAGGACAAGTGTTGCTTGTGTCATGAACTAAAATGCTTAGCCCTCTGAAGACCCCTGCTCTTCCTTTTCTCCATGCAGCCCTGAAGTTCGATGACATTCAAGTGTTTGGCTACACGGCCTGGTCCCTCCTGGATGGCTTTGAATGGCAGGATGCCTACACTACTCGCCGAGGGCTGTTTTATGTGGACTTTAATAGTGAGCAGAAAGAAAGGAGGCCCAAGTCCTCGGCGCATTACTACAGACAGATCATACGAGACAACGGTTTCCCTTTGAAAGAGTCCGTGCCAGACATGCGGGGGCAGTTTCCCTGTGACTTCTCCTGGGGAGTCACTGAGTCTGTTCTTAAGGTAAATTAACCACACGCTAGGGGAGAGGGTATACAAAATGTTTTTACAAATGTTACGGGTTCAGATGTTTTGCTTGCATATATATCTGTGTGCCTGTGCTCATAGATCCAGAAGAGGGCACTGGATCGTGGACCAGGCTGGCCTTGAACTCAGAGACCCACCTGCCTCTGTCTCCCGGGGGCTGGGATTAAAGGCGTGTGTCTGGAGACACAGATAGTTATGAACACACATTGCAGGTGCTCTGAAACACTGGTCAGTGCTCTCAACTGCTGAGACTCTCCAGCCCTGAGTTGGGATTTAAAACTTGATTACACTGAATTGTAGGTGTCTGTGGTGCAGATCGTGGCACACGTGGAAGTCAGAGGACAAACTGTGGAGTTAGCTCCTGCCCCTCTACCTTTACATGGGTGCGAGGGATTGAGCTCAGGGCACCAGGTTTACTCAATAAGTGCTTTGCCCACTGAGTCATCTCCCCAGCCTGAACCCTCTAGTTTTTACTGGTGTATGCTAATTATACAAACTAGTGTTTCAGCACCCCCGCTTCACACGTATATAAAACACACTCTGGTCATGGTCACCTTCATGTTACATCCTTTACCCTCCTACTGGCCTCTTCCTTTGGGGGTGCCTCACCTTTATGTGGTCTCTGAGCAGATAACCACGTGCACTGTCTACAGCTCGGGCTTTCTGGGGCTCTGTAAAGTGCAGGGCAATTCTTTTGATCTTGCCCTTTTTTTGTGGCAAAATTGCCTTTTATAAACATCTTTTCAATAGCACTGGGATGTTCTGAATTTTTAAAACACGAGCTGGCCTTAGCTGGGAAGACTGCTCAGGTAATTGGTTATACGCAGATTGAACTCCATGCCCACATGATCAATGTTCTCTCAGTTTAATGTTCTAGATAACTGGTTGGCAGATGGTAAGAGGGCAGTGATAGGACTTTGTAATTAGACTATGAAAGATGACACATGAGAAAACAATTAGAAGGAAAATATTTACCAAAGGTTAATTATCGGTTTTCATGGTGCATTTAAATTCAGTCGGGGCGAGGGAGGGGGAGTACTTTAATGAAAGCACAGAATTTTTCCTTGCTCTAATTAATCTTGAATTTGGAAATGTTTTTCTTACATCTTTTGTTTTATTTTATTAGTTTTTTGAGACAGAGTTTCTCTGTGTAGCCCTGGCTGTCCTGGAACTCAATCCAAGTCACCTTACCTTTGGACAATGGTTTTCAGTAGAGACCCCACCTTCCGAGAGCATCATCTGGTTCCCACAGTGCGTCTGGGAAGTGGGTGACACAGGACCATCCCCATATGATTGTGTAGTCCAAGCTCAAAGAGAAAAATTCAAGATTGAGGTTCTAGCTCAGTCAGTACAGTACCTGCCCAGCACACTCAGGGCCCTGAGGTTTTTTTGTTTTACTTTTTTATTGTTTTTTATTGACTCTACACTTTTCTCTGCTCCCCTCCCTGCCTCTCCCTGCCCACCTTCAACCCTCCCCCAAGATCCCCCATGCTCCCAATTTACTCAGGAGATCTTGTCTTTTTCTACTTCGCATGTAGATTAGATCTATGTAAGTCTCTCTTAGTGTCCTCATTGCTGTCTAAATTCTCTGGGATTGTGGTTTGTAGGCTGGCTTTCTTTGCTTTATGTTTAAAAACCACCTATGAGTGAGTACATGTGATAATTGTCTTTCTGTGTCTGGGTTACCTCACTCAAAATAATGTTTTCTAGCTCCATCCATTTTCCTGCAAAATTCAAGCTGTTGTTATTTTTTTCTGCTGTGTAGTACTCTATTGTGTAAATGTACCACATTTTCCTTATCCATTCTTCGGCCGAGGGACATTTAGGTTGTTTCCAGGTTCTGGCTATGACAAACAATGCTGCAATGAACATGGTTGAGCACATGTCCTGAGGCACGATTGAGCATCCTTTGGATATATACCCAAAAGTGGTATTACTGGGTCTTGAGGAAGTTTTATCATGAGCATCACACTAACTAGGTGTACTCCCAGCACTTGGGAATGGAGACAAAAGATGCAGGAGCTCCAGGTCATCCTAGGGTGCTTATTATATTAGGCTTAAGGCTAGCCCTGGGCTGTATGAGCCAACACACACACGGGGGGGGGGGGGCAGGGAGAGGAGAACATCCCACACTCTGCTGCTGAGTAGTGCTATGCTCACAGACACATGGTGGAGGAGATACTGAATAAAAATGGGATATCTTTGAACCTTCCTTCCTTTTTTTTTTTTTTTAAATTTTTGGAAGGTAGAAAGATAAGGCCCTTTCTCCCATATTACCAACAGAGCATCCAGAACTCAGAAACCATTATGAAGTTATGTATTTTATCTTGTAGTCTCTGCTATATAGCCTCGGCTGGCCTCAAACTCATAGTAATCCTCCTGCTTCAGCCTCTTGAGAGCTGAGATTATAGATATGACCACTACTCTAGGTTATCACTTGGTCTTTTCAAACAAGAACTACTGAGAGTTGTAGCCACTACATGCAAGGGGTCACTGCCTGCTGTCACCCTACACACACACACACACGCGCGCGCACCTGGCCTCTTTCAGGGATGCTCTCGCTCACCCGGCCTCCTCTGAATGCAAGTGCTGCTCTCTGACTCTTTATAACCCCATTTTTACCTTTGTCATCAGCTTACAACAGTGCCTTCGACTGAGGGCACCCAGCCAATTTCCTGATTCACTTGCACACCACCACATGAGATGCTATATAACCTGGATTTGTGGGTCAAATGAGCTGGAAAATGGCCCCTTAGGCTTTTCTCAAACAACCGTCCTTCCCCTGCTCTGTGTGGTTCCTGGTCTCCCTGGAGATTTGAAGGACCAGAATCAGGCCCTTTCTCCTTTATTACCAACAGAACAGTCAGAGCACAGAGACAATTATGGAC
This sequence comes from Chionomys nivalis, assembly GCF_950005125.1. Taxonomy (NCBI): domain Eukaryota; kingdom Metazoa; phylum Chordata; class Mammalia; order Rodentia; family Cricetidae; genus Chionomys; species Chionomys nivalis. Next base: position 67,273,449 of record NC_080091.1, read on the forward strand.
AAAAGTTATTTATTGCATCTTGCCGTGAGAGGCTTTCAAAGACTCAGTTCTCATCTGAGGGGCGGGATATGCTAGGAGCCACACTTGATTTACCTGAATGCATTTGTTGTTTTCCACAGCCAGAGTTTATGGTTTCCTCCCCCCAGTTTACCGACCCTCACCTGTATGTGTGGAATGCCACGGGTAACAGACTGCTACATCGCGTGGAAGGAGTAAGGCTAAAAACAAGACCATCCCAGTGCACAGATTATGTGAGCATCAAAAAGCGAGTGGAGATGTTGGCCAAAATGAAAGTCACCCACTACCAGTTTGCTCTGGACTGGGCCTCTGTCCTTCCCACTGGCAACCTGTCTGAAGTTAATAGACAAGTGCTGAGGTACTATAGGTGTGTGGTGAGCGAAGGACTGAAGCTGGGTGTCTCCCCCATGGTGACGTTGTACCACCCCACCCACTCCCATCTAGGCCTTCCAGAGCCACTCCGGAGCAGTGGGGGTTGGCTAAACACATACACTGCCAAGGCCTTCCAGGACTATGCGGGGCTGTGCTTCCGGGAACTGGGAGACTTGGTGAAGCTCTGGATCACCATCAACGAGCCTAATAGGCTGAGTGACATGTACAACCGCACGAGTAATGACACCTACCGTGCAGCCCACAACCTGATGATCGCCCATGCCCAGGTCTGGCGCCTCTACGACAGGCAGTATAGGCCGGTCCAGCGTGGGGCTGTGTCGCTGTCTCTACATTCTGACTGGGCCGAACCTGCCAACCCCTATGTGGACTCACACTGGAAGGCAGCCGAGCGCTTCCTCCAGTTTGAGATCGCCTGGTTCGCAGATCCGCTCTTCAAGACTGGGGACTACCCATTGGCCATGAAGGAGTACATCGCCTCCAAGAACCAGCGAGGGCTGTCCAGCTCAGTCCTGCCGCGCTTCACCCCGGAGGAGAGCAGACTGGTGAAGGGCACCATTGACTTCTATGCGCTGAACCACTTCACTACTAGGTTCGTGATACATAAGCAGCTGAACAGTAGCCGCTCTGTTGCGGACAGGGACGTCCAGTTCCTGCAGGACATCACCCGCCTCAGCTCGCCCAGTCGCCTGGCTGTAACACCCTGGGGAGCTCGCAAGCTGCTTGGGTGGATCCGGAGGAACTACGGGGACAAGGATATCTACATCACAGCCAATGGCATCGATGACCTGGCTCTGGAGAATGATCGGATCCGAAAGTACTACTTGGAGAAATATGTCCAGGAGGCTCTGAAAGGTGAGGTTTGGGGAGCTCACACACAGAGAGGTGGGAGGGGATAAGGACTGACAGCAGTGAGACGCTGGGAGCCAAGATCACCAGCAACTCAGATTTGTGGTTCCCGACTGACTCCTGTCCATTGGATTTCCCTCTTATAATGGGCCTTTATTATTGAATCTTTATTTATTTTTTCTTTTTTGTGAGACAGTCTCTTTAGTCCTGATCATATATCAGAACCAGCTGTGTAGACTAGGCTGGCCTCAAACTCACAGAGATACACCTGCCTCTGCCTACCGAGTGTTGGAATTAAAGGAGTATGCCACCGTGCCCAGCATAATTTTCAATTTTTTCATTATTAATGTTTCTTAGGGTCTAACTAAGACCCAAGGCCAGGCTGACCCCTATCCTCTTGCCTCAGCCTTCCAAGTGGTGGGATTACAAGACTAACCTACCACATCTACACTTTTATAAAGTGCCATAAACTCATTATGGAAAATTTGGAAAGCATTTATTTTCCCTAAATAACACCTCACTCTCACTTCCCAAGAAAAGTACAGTCAATGTTAGACTATGTCCAGTGAGCTTCCTAGATATTGTTAATACAACTGAACTCAGGCTATCATCCTTGCACATACACCTTGTTCACTTGCTTGGGGAGTTGAACCCAGGTTCCATTTGACTACACTAAAAAGCTACATCCCCATATCCCTAACTTTTCTATTTTCGTGGAGCTGGGAATTTAACCAAGGACCTCATGCATACTCTACCACTGACCTACAACCCCAGCCCCCAACTTTGTGGTGCTGGGGTTCAAATCCAGGACTTTTTTGTTTTTCGAGACAGGGTTTCTCTGTGGCTTTGGAGCCTGTCCTGGAACTAGCTCTGTAGATCAGGCTGGCCTCAGACTCACAGAGATCCGCCTGCCTCTGCCTCTCGAGTGCTGGGATTAAAGGCGTGCGCCACCAAAGCCCAGCCCCAGGGCTTTCTTTATGTGTGCTAAACCACCAATCTACCACGGAAGCACAAAACAGCCGTGTAGTTGTTTTTTCTTTCAAGACAGGCTGGCCATAAAATCCTGCTCTCCAGTGTGTGTTGCCTCCACGAGGCTGCAAGCTAGTGTAACCGCTCCTGCCCCACTTTTTAAAACATTAGATGTGTGTCACATCATTAAAACTCTTACAAATGTTAATGGATGCTTATGTCCATTATTTATGCTTAATTAAAGATATCTTCATATATTCAATGTCGGAGACCAGCTTCGACAAAAATACCACTTACCAGGGTGGGGGCATGGGAATCAGAAAACTAGGAAAGAGGATGAAGACACAAGTGAAAACAGTAAAGCAGAAACATAGGACAGTGCCGGAGGGAGCTCAAATGACTATGAATCCACCGCGTTTAATTATCCCAATACAGCAGGGGGGAAGACAAAAGACCGCTTTAACATGGTACAAAACACAACTACAACAGTTACCTGCTTCAATACTTTGAGACATCAAACAATTAATTCATGAGAAAACATTCTGCTGTTTAGGCAGTGAACCCACCCTAGACTAAGTATCCTGAAGGCAGCCACTCCCAAGGGTAAGCCTCCTATTAGGAGCAGAAGTACGCTTGAATACCCTGACCATTGGTCAGGTGGAGTAGATCTAGCTGTATGGGCCATCTTAATGTCAAAATGACTAAGGAACTACACACTAGGTCAGGATGTTGTTGTCAACAATTCTGAGCAACTTCAAACTCTCTGACCTCCAGACAAGGTGAAATAGGCTTGCATTTTGGGGCCTCCACAATTCAACCATTCTTTAGTTGGGAATATCACCTCACTGAAAAACTTATCTTTGTACAGAAATGTCATTTCTAATTACCTAAGACTGCCAAATATATAAAAATGAGCAGATTAGAATCAATAAACAAGACTGGGGACATAGTTGACAGTGTTTTTTTTCACATACAGAAAGTCCTGGGCTAGATCCCTAACATATATGAGCCAGGCATGGTGGCAAAACCAGGTAACCCCAGTCCTCTGGAAGTGGTGGCAGGAGGGTGAGAAGTTAGTGGTCACCTTCAGTTTACACAGGGACTTAGAGGTCAGTCTGGAATGCATGAGACCCTGCCTCCAAAACAGTATCTTCAATGAAAATCATGACTTCATAGCTTTTTGACCTTCAATGAAAACTAAATTTAAAAGAAAATTAAAAATTGTGTATGAATTTTTTTGCCTTCGTGCGTATCTGTGTCCCTGGTGTCTGTGGAGGTCAGAAGAGGGCATCAGAGTCCCTGGAACTGGAGTTACAGGTGCTTGTGAGCCACCACATGGGTGCTGAGAATTAAACCTTGGCCTCTGCAAGAGCAACCAGTGCTCATAACCATTGAGCCACTGAAATCTAAATTCTTACTCAAAGATACTTTACTGACCGTTTGTGATCAACAATGTTGCTGTTTTTTTCCTAGCCTACCTCATTGACAAGGTCAATATCAAAGGCTATTATGCATTCAAACTGACAGAAGAGAAATCTAAGCCGAGATTTGGATTTTTCACATCTGACTTCAAAGCTAAATCCTCTGTAGAGTTTTACAGCAAGCTGATCAGCAGCAGTGGCTTTCCTTCTGAGATCAGTAGGCCTGCATGTGGTCAGCCAGCAGAAGACACCGAGTGCACCATCTGCTCATTTTTCACTCAGAAGAAACCACTGATCTTCTTTGGTTGTTGCTTCATCGCCACTCTGGCTCTACTATTGTCAATCACCATTTTTCATCATCGAAAGAGAAGAAAATTTCGGAAAGCAAAGAACTTAGAAAATATACCATTGAAGAAAGGCCAGAGTAGAGTTCTTAGCTAAACTATCATTTCTGACATGGTTTAAAGATTCACTCCAGTTCCAAATACTGGTAACTTACAATGTGAGAGACAGCTGTAACCAAGGTGATGACAATCTATGTCTTTGCAGTGTGGTTCAAATCCTTCCCTTCGGTATTGACAATCAATCAGTGAATGGAGTTCTTAGAGCTGAAGGCTTCATCTTGACAGGAATTCTGGGGATGACCATAAACATGGCTAACATGGCTTTAGGAAGTTTGAAGCATGTTTCACATCATTTTTCTCTAGCTCTTTTGTAAATAGCAATCACTGCTCATGGTAAAGAAATTAATTTTAAGCGAAGTTCTGTTGTTTTAGACTTCATAGTTTCAAACCATTTTGCTGTTATTGTTTTTTGAGACAGTGTCTATTATGTAGCTCTGGCTGTTCTGGAATTTACAAAGATCCACCTGCTTTAGCCTTCTGAGTGCTGGGATTAACCACACCCAGCTAAGAGTATTCTTTAAACTGGACAGTTAGTGACAGATGTTGTCACTTCTAACAAGGTGCTCTTGTTTAAATGAGGTAGTCCACAACAGAATTTTATTTTATTTTATTTTTTGGCTTTTCGAGACAGGGTTTCTCTGTGGTTTTGGTTCCTGTCCCAGAACTAGTTCTTGTAGACCAGGCTGGCCTCGAACTCTCAGAGACCCGCCTGCCTCTGCCTCCCAAGTACTGGGATTAAAGGCGTGCGTCACCACCGCCCTGCGTCACAACAGAATTTTACATGATGCTCGTCCATAGGCAGTTAAAGCATATGATTTAAAACATACAAATCTTAGCTTTTCTGTTTCTTTTGTTTATTTGTTTTTAAAGAAAAACCAGGCATTTCTTAAACGTCTGATTTTGTTAGCTCTCTCTTCCTGAACTTCTGTTTTGGTAGGGGGATTTGGGGGAGAAGGTTCAAAACAGGGTATTTTTTTTGTAGCTCTGACTGTCCTGAAACTCGGTCTGTAGACAAGGATGGCCTTGAACTCAGAGATCCATCTGCCTCTGCCTCCAGAGTGCTGGAACTAAAGGCATGCCCACCATATCCAGGTTGGAGTTCTGATTTTAAAAGTAGCTTCCACAACTCATGTCTTGGAAAGATCACAGGATGGACAACTAGACCAAGTGAAGATGACGTTCACTTAGCCTTACAGCACAGCAATTTCCATTTTAAAATAAACTGGCATTACCCCTATTGCCCTGGAGGCAAGACGATCTGGCACACTTAGGAATGTTAAAAGGATGTAGATTTTACTGAGTAAAGGGCAAAGTCCTTACCATTATTCCTAGAGCTTCATAACTTCTCATGCACTTAGGTACAGAACACAACCAGGGTATCTGGACTGACAAATCCAGCATGTCAGTTTGAATAATTCTATTTTACCTTTTAAGGCTAGCACTAAGTATATCTCAATTTGGATATTTTTGTATTTGATCACAAACACTAGGGATAATTTGAATGCGTACCCATTCATACCCACTATTTCAAGTCAATATATAACCATGTTACCTAGTCACTGTTAACTCTCTCCAGGAATTTAGACTTAGGAGTAAATAGAAGTAGCTCTTCCAAAAAGAGACTTAGTAACAAAGCATCCTAAATGGTAAGGTGATTTTAATTGTCTTTCAGATCTACCTATTGTTAGGATGTCAAGACATAATTAGGGCCTTTTCCCCACCCTGTAGACAGGTGTTTCTATCCCTGGCCATCTTAGAACTCTCTCTGTAGACCAGACTGTCTCAAACTCAGATTCATCTGCCTTTGCCTCCTAAATGCTAGGATTAAAGGCATGCGCCACCACCGCCCAGCCACAACTGTAATTCTTATAATCATTTTCGATCGCGTGTGCCAAAGCGATGAGAAATAAAGCTGCTACTGGACTAGCCGAATCTAAGAGCAGATGTCCGCTTTCTCCTTCTGGTTCCCACCCCCACCCCCTGCCAATTTGAGGTTTTTCCTTTTTAATATGTGTACGGGTGTTTTGCCTCATGCATGTGTGCCCCACTTGTATGCCTTTGTCCTTGGAAGCCAGAAGAGGCACCAGATTCCCCGCAACTGGAGTTACAGATGGATGTAAGCCAACACGTTGGGGGCTGGAAGCCAAAACTGGGTCTCACTGCATAGCTCTGGCTGGCCTGGAATTCACTATACAGACCAGGCTAGCCTCGAACTCCCCCTGCCTGCCTCTTTAGTAGTAAAAGAATCTTTACTCTCTTTGAGAACTGTCTAAGGACACCCATTGTAGTTGGCTGAGTGGCAGTCACATAGAAAAGCTATGGATCACTTGGTCTTTAAAAAAACAAAAACTTCTAGAATTGAGTATTTTGCCTGCATGCATGTGCACCTGGTTCCTTTGAAAGGCAGAAGAGTACACAACTTTTCCTGGAACTGGAGTTACAAACGGCCGTGAGCCTCCACATGGGTACTGGAAATAAAACCTGACTCCGCTGCAAGAGCAACAAGTGCTCCTACCCACTGCGGGTCTCTACAGCCCTACTTGGGTTTTTAAGTCATATAAATTCACTCAAGAAAAACTTTTAAAAATCACCTTATTAACTTCTTAGAATTTATAAACTTCTGTATTAGTCTTGGAAAATGCAGCAGGCAATAGGAGTAACAGAGAACTTGGCATCAATCCTTAATTCAAGCACCAAATTTTAAGGTTTTATTGTTTGGGTGTCGTTTTTTTTTCCCCCCGGTTTTTCAAGACAGGGTTTCTCTGTGGTTTTGGAGCCTGTCCTGGAACTAGCTCTTGTAGACCAGGCTGGTCTCGAACTCAGAGATCCACCTGCCTCTGCCTCCCAAGTGCTGGGATTAAAGGCGTGCGCCACCACCGCCCAGCTTGTTTGGGTGTCATTATATAGACTAGGTTGGCTTCACACTGGCAGTGATGCTCCTGCCTCTGCCTCAAGAGTGATGGGATTAAGGTGTGTACTACCATGCTCAGTTCAGTTATGGTTTCTAACTCAATTAACAGCACTGTTTTTGTGTTTTTAAGACAGGTCTCATATGCAGTCCTAGTTGACCTTAAACATCTCTCTCAGGACAACCTCCAAGTCCTGATCCTCCTGTCTCAACTTCAAGGGTTACAGGGATGCACCACCACATACCCAACTAAAACCTTTACTTAATATGGTTCCAGGGCTGGAGAGATGGCTCAGCAGTTAGAGCACTGCCTGCTCTTTTCCAGATATTCTGAGTTCAATTCCCAGCAATCTCATGGTGACTCACAACTATCTATGAGATCTGGTGCCCTCTTCTGGCCTGCAGGCATACATGCGAGAGAACACTATATACATAATAAATTTTTAAAACTGTGTTTCCATTAAGCTAAGAACACGTTCCTCCTTCCTAAAATCGCCTTGCTGAGTTCCCCAAATGTAAAGTTCCTAGCCCAATGCTTCCTACTGCTACACTTGGGGAGCATGTGAAGTTACCCATTTTAATTGATCATATGAAAATCACTAGGTCACTCCAGTGATGAGAGATTCTCCAAGACACAGGTTGGGGATACGGCTCAGTGGAACTCAGTACTTTCCTAGCACACAAGATCCTAGGTTTGACTGCTGATACTGAAGGATGATTTTTTTTTTAAAGATTATAGTGTTCTGCCTGCATGTATGCCTGCACAGAAGAGGGCACCAGATCTCATTACATATGGTTGTAAGCCACCATGTGGTTGCTGGGAGTATAACTCAGGACCTCTGGAAGAGCAGCCAGTGCTCTTAACCTGAGTCATTTCTCCAGCTCCCAAATAATTTCTTTACTTATTATGTAGTGTTCTGTCTGCATATATGCCTGCAGGCCAGAAGAGGGTGTCAGATCTCATTTCAGATGGTTGTGGACCACCGCCACCATGTGGTTCTGGGAACTGACTCAGGACCTCCACCCAGATAGGTCCATATAACTGGCATCAACCAAGTTGTTGGTATAGCACTGAAGGGTAAAACGGGGACTGGAGAGATGGGTCAGCTGTTAAGAGCACTGGCTAGCAACTTTGTTTCCCAAACTGGTCAAGTATGAGCTAAAGCTGGTCTTGAAGACTATATTCCCATCCCTGTAAGGTCAGGATCACTGACAGGCACACACCAGTCACACGAATGTGCACTGCCAAGGCTTTGTTAACACTAGGAAAGCACTCTGCCAACTGAGCCACAACCATCTCACATAGCCTCAAACACTCATCATCTTGCCAGCGATTACGTCTGTACAGTTTGTAGGATTCGGCTAGGTGACAGTTATGTGCAAACCCAGTTCAGACTGAATATAAACTAGCTGGGCATGGTACCACACACCTTTACCCCAGGAGGCAGAAGCAGATGGTCCTGGGCTAAAGAAACCTTATCTCAAAAACCTAGAGTCTACAGGATAGAGTAAAAAAACCTGAATTTGATTCCTAGAACCCAAATAAGCAGACTCCAAGTTGTCCATTGACCTCTATACATACACTATGGCCAGGCCATCTACCCACACAATGATAGGACAAAAAAACAAAAGGTAACTAAAAATTTGGAGTTATCGACTTTCAAATTTCTTGTGTGGCTGTTAATGGCTGAAGTTTTGTTCAGTGTGTCTTCACCAAAGAGCTCATAAAACTCCTCTAACTCTAGCCCCAAGTGATCAACAACACCCTTTCTGACCTCCAGACTTAGGAAATATTTTAAAATTTGATGTGCTGGCGTGTCATGTCTGCCTGTAATTTTCACATGCATGACTGATGCCCTGTTACCAGTAGAATAGCAAGTGCCTGTAACCAGCCCTGTTTTGGCTGTTGGCAGGAAATGAGATGGTGGTAACTCCATGTTTGCTGGGTTCATTCTTCACCACCAGATGGATAGGAAAGTAATTCACACAGAACTTACAAATAAATCACCATGATTTACATTTTTCAGTCCTTATTGAGACATCTGCACATCCAAATAGTCAATATTATGCCTAGGCCAAAGCCAAACACCTCTAGAATCTTCCCAAAGTGCCATGCCCACTGAACATCCATCGTCGTCATCATTACTACACCCGTTTCCCAAATGTCTGGGTTATTCTTTTAAGCCACTTGTTTCCAGAAAGAAAAAGTTACAGTTGACCCATTTGCTAAGTAATCAGAAAGATCAAGGACACCCCAAATCAATACAAGTCTTTTATTGTCCCAAAAGACACCCCAAATCGTAATAAAATTCCGAGCTTGTTTCTGGGACTGGTACCTGTAAAAAGAAACAAAATATACAAATTTTCACAAACATTCCTGCCCAGCAACTTTTCTTAGTTCAACTATATTATAAATTAGAGTAGAACAAATCCACCCGTGATACTTCAGTAATGTTTAGTGTGCTAAGCTCCACCTACCTTATGTCTACTCATCAGCCTGCTGCACTGTTCCCTTTTCAGACACATAGATACCATCCAAAAACTTCCTGATATCCTTGTTCTTAACTGTTGTGGCCTGCTGTATCAGAGCCGCTATAGAGGAAGAAGCAAAGAAAGCCATCATCTCACTAGCCAAATTCATCTACAACCCTAACTACTGGAGCTCAATCCCCGGAATGCGGGTAGCAGCATACAGCCCCCCAATATAGATCTAAAAAGTCAGCCACATGCTACCCATCACTTTGAACTACATACACAACCACCATGTATTCATGATACAAAGTACAACACACAGAACAGATGCTGAATGTCTGACCACTCTGAAGTTTTCAAACAGAAATCAGCTATGCATTCAACCTTTAGGCTTAGATAAAAATTTCCAGATAACAGACATAAGCATACATACCCGAGTTTGAAACAAGTTCAATATCATTTCCTTCAAGGATTAATTCATCCTTCTGGGCTTGAGAGACAGAACAAGCAACGCCTAAAAGAGGTGTGCATTCGATAGCATTAACACAAGGCATGTACAAAATATAATTTCATTTAAAACTCCATGCAAACCATCAACTTTAGGACTGGGCTTTCAGAACATACTGTGATTACAGGAGTGACAGAGTCAATTCCCAGCATCCACAAATAGCTCTCTGTGTGTGTGTGTGTGTGTGTGTGTATCTCCACAAATCTCCATCCTACAAACTTCCCCCACATGGTCTCCGGGAAAAAAATGACATAAACCTCAAGCTAGATCAGGGGGCAGTGCATGCCTTTAATTCCAGCATTTGGGAGGCAGATGGGTTTCTGAGTTCAAGATCAGCCTGGTCTACAAAAAGTTTCAGGACAGCCAGTACTGCTACACAGAGAAGCCATTTCAACCCCCCCCCCCCAAAAAAAACTAACAAAAACACCTCAAACTAGCAGAGTTACCAAAACAGAGTTCTGAAATAACCTTCAGCACTAAGATGAGCACTCCAAGACTCCAAGAAAAAGAAGCATAGCAGCTAATCATTTGTGAAGGGGCACACATACCTGTCCTCATCCGAACCCTGCGGATGTATTTTTCACCCAAGAAATTTCGGATTTCAACCAAAGACCCATTCTCCTGAATAACGACGTTGATGGGGAAGTGAGCATACACAGACCTCATCTTGTAGCGGAAGCCCTGCATTAAATAAATGAACAATCTCAAAACATTTTCATTTCAGGCTGGCCTAGAGTCTGAGATTCCTTCCTTCAGCTGTGTGCCATCAGGGTCAACTCTAAAATTCCATGGTGCTTCTGTTTTAACTTGAAAATTTAACACACCCTACCTGCTGTGGCCTGTAACAGGTCCCACCGTCAACATTTATGTCAAAGGAATTGTCTCGTTAGATAGTAACACTCCTGGAGGAAGCATCTGTTTTACCATTTTATCCTGGCTTGCTTTTTTCAGTGAGAGCCCAGGACCCTCAGCTGTGGTACTAGATTTACTGAGTTAGACACAGCAGACCATAGACTTCACATTTTCAAGCTAAATAAAAGGTCCAGTCCTCCAACAAAACTGTGAGCAACAGGGAAGCATGACCCAAGAGATACAGGTTGTTTTTATGAAACAAACCTCTTCAGCATTAACTTTATCTTTGGAGAAAGGATTCCAAATTAGACACGCACAAGCCAGACCTTCTCTAAGAGGGTGTCACACATACCAAACAATAATCAAATCTACGCTACAGCAGATTATCTAGTAAGAAAATGCTAAGTATGGTTGCCCAGCAATTTCCTAGGTTTGATCCATGGCATGCCCCACAAACAGCAAACAACGAAATCGTCCCCTAACTTATCAGAGTCCAAAGCCCATCCTGGTAATAAACATTTGCACACACAAAATACACCCAAAAAACCTCTCCCAAAGGGTTAAAAGGCAGCCAGGCAGCCTGATGGGGTGGCTTACCAGTGTAACACCCTTGATCATGTTTTGAACGTGGCTGCAGATGGTTCTGACGGTGGCCAGTTCCTTCCTGTTGCCCCACCATTTGTCAACCCGGAGCTACAACAGAACAAGACTTCAAAATTAAAACATCGAGATTTTAGCTGGTGACTACAAGAGCATTCAAAGTCTCCCACAAATGACCAATATACTGTATGTCATAGGCACAGGATTCCAGAGGAATGATACCCCCACCCAAAAAAACTTCGAGAACACAAGGGCCACCCCAGGATTAAGTACGAAAAACTACTCCGAATTGATTTTATAATTTCACCAAAGCAAAATTGCCTATAATTCCAGGTACCCCATCAGTAACATCTTAAAAGTCATCAATTTTTTGTTTGCTTTTTTGAGACGAGGTCTCAGTTACGCAGCCCTGGCTGTCCTGGAACTCACTAGGTAGACCAGTCTGACCTCCACTTGGCTGGGATTCATGGCGTGTACGCCGGGCCCAAGGCACCAAACCTCACGCTAACAGTTAACTACCATGCAAACAAGCAACTTGGCTATCAAAGCAATGAGGTCCTTACCCTCTTCTTCTTCTTCCCAAGAAGGCTCAGCTCTACGTTGATGTGATTGAAGTCCCTCCGGAGGGTTCCTCTGGGGCCCTTCACAATGACTGTGCGCCCCTTCAGAGTGATGTCCACTGGAAGAGAGGGCAGACGAAACCGTGAGACCACAGCCCAAGGCTCAGAGCATGCAAAAAAGCCGTCAAGACAAAACACCAAGTCGCCTACCATTTTCTGGAATGTCGACCGTCTGATTGCTGAGAATGGTCTTCATTCTGAAACACAAACACCCAGGTAAGAAGGCTGGAGCAGGGCACGCTCTACGGCAGATACGGGGCAGAGTTCCGCCTCAACCGGAAATCTCCAGGTAGAAAATCCGGGAGCAAGGTACAAATGGGGGTCCGTGACAAAGGGCGGCCCGAGAGCCGGCGAGCTGGGAAGGTGCGGGCCCCGGAGGGACGGTAGCAAGCCCAGCCCGGGGCGCCATGGCGGTAGGGCTGCGGCCGGGGCAGGCCTGAGAGCCCAGAACGCGGCGTCGAGCCCGCACCCCCATATCCGGGGGACGCTTGTCGTGCTGGGGGACAGTCGGGACAAGGACTCGGGGCACCGGGCCCACGCCGGCGGGCTCCCCGAGAGAGGATGGCTTCAGATTCCCGGGGAAGAGAGCTCGGAAGCTGCTCACCTCGCAGTAGATGGGGCAAAGAGAGAACGTCTTTCGTCATCACGTTCTTGTAATCCGGCAGGGTCCTGACGGGAGACGTCATGAGCGCGCGACGGAATGTAAGGCTGAACTAGTCGCTCGCCATCAGGTCGATCCGTGCAGGGTCGATGAGGACGTGTCATAAGCAAAGCGACGGGTGTTTAGCGGCGTCCTGTTCCGCCAGTGCTGGTCCCTCGAGCTCTTGACCCTCCTAAGACCTGAGAGGGGGATGTCTCTACGCTGCGGGGATGCGGCTCGCAGCCTGGGGTCCTGGGTGAGCGGCAGGAACGCTGTTGCTTAGCCCAAGTCCAAAACTAGGGAAATCTTTCCAGATATCCTTTTCTAAATGCCCTGGCTCGTCAGGAATGAAACTGTCACAACCGTGGCATATCCTGATGATTGCAGTTTAAACTAGTCGACAGCATGCTTTTAGTGCCTGTCTTAAGAATAAAAGACTTGCCGGGTGGTGGTGGCGCACGCCTTTAATCCCAGCACTCGGGAGGCAGTCGCAGGTGGATCTCTGTGAGTTCGAGGCCAGCCTGGTCTACAGAGCGAGTTCTAGCACAGCCTGGAGTATACAAAGAAACCCTGTCTCAAAAAAGACATGAAAATGTGACATGTTAAGTCAGTTCCTAAAGTTTTCTAATCTGCATTTAGTGTTTTAACTCTTAGTCTCATACCCCACCCCTACCCCCTTTCTATCGGGGCAGGGAATGCACAGATCTCTATAGCTGGCCTGAAACTAAATTTGTAGACCAGATAATCCTCCCTTGCCTCCTCTGAGTGATGAATTACAGGTTTGAGCCACCATAGTTAGAGGTTCTTTTGCCTTGAGTCTTTTTAAGACTCTACCCAAACACTAAATAGTTTCAGCTCTTAAACCGTTTTACATAACTTCTGAATCAGTCCTTTGGCTTTGGTATTATAATGGGTTAAAACTAAATTATTCCAGAGTGTGCTGAATGAATGTTATAAGAAACCTGTTCTGTAGGTATTTGGAAGATATTTATACAACCCGACTAGAGCATTAAGTTCTTTGCCCGATAAAAAAAAGGAATTTTTACAAATTGGACCAGATCTTCAAGATTTTGTGTCTGGTGATCTTGCGGACAAGAGCACCTGGGATGAATATAAAGGAAATTTAAAGCGCCAGAAAGGAGAAAGGTAACTGAATATTAGATATTATTTTAGTATCCCACCCTTTGATTTTGTGGAGTGTTTTTAATCAAGCTCTGTCGACTTTAAATTTCAGACATGTTAAATTTACCAAAGTTACTAGAAGTTGTAACAAACCTAAGTAGGAAAGGTGAGCAAAGCTGTTAGCATCGTTTTGGTTTTTCTGTGCCCTCTGGCCATTTTTCTTCATCCTTCTTAAAACAACCTGATCATTTTACAGTGTGATCTCCCATTTTATACCCCAGCATCTAATTGGAAAAGTCTAGACTTTCCTCTAGGTAATTATTGATTTGTTTTATTTGATTTATCAAGACAGGGATCCTCTGTATAGACCTGAATGTTCTGGAACTCTCTCTGTAAACCAGGCTGGCCTTGAACTCACAGAGAACCGCCTGCTTTTACCTCCCAAGTGCTGGGATTAAAGGCCTATGCCATCACTTGTTCTTTTTCTGGCTCTAACTTGTTCTTTTTCTGAGAAAGTTTGCATATAGCCTACAGTTACTTTATCTTCGTTATTTTTTAATGATGAAAGGTTGCCTGGCATGCAGAAGCCTCAATTCCTAGTACCACAATAAACAGAAATCGTAACAGAAGTATGGTGAGGATTGGATCCACAGGGTCATTTTCATAGATACTTCCAGTTTCTAGATCACAAGTGAATAAAGTGAAGGGAAAACAAGGGTATATATAGCCTCCATTCCAAATTCTAGATCTACCTTTTGTTGTTGTTATTGTCAGTTTGTCGTTTTCTGGTTTACTGTGTAGCTAAATTTGACCTTGAACTCCTGGTCCTCCTACCTCAGTGGTTTAAATTCTAGCATCACAGACATGAACCACCACAGCTAACAAGTTGTTTCTCTTTATTAATGACTAGAATCTAGAATGCAGGGTAGATAGTGTGCAGTTGGGCTCTTTCCTTATTTGGAGTTACTGCAGCAGTTTGTACTATGTTGTGGAATATTATTGTAACGAGGTGAAGATGTGTTACGTTTGTTTATGCTGTGGAATATTTCTTGAACTGTGTGAAGCTGTGTTATATTTGTTTCCGCTGCCTTTGTTAACAATGTAAAGATGTGCCGGGCGGTGGTGGCGCACGCCTTTAATCCCAGCACTCTGGAGGCAGAGGCAGGCGGATCTCTGGGAGTTCGAGGCCAGCCTGGTCTACAAGAGCTAGTTCCAGGCCAGTTTCCAAAGCTACAGAGAAACCCTGTCTCGAAAAACCAAAAAAAAAAAAAAAAAAAAAAAAAAAAAAAAACAATGTAAAGATGTGTTGTATTCAGCTTATCTTGCCTGCCTTAGGCACCTGACTGGCCTAATAAAAAGCTGAACAGCCAATAGCTAAGCTGAAGAGTTATAGGCGGGACTGGTGAGCAGAGGGAGTAAGTAGGAGGACTCCAGGCTCAAGAGAGAAGGAGGAGGAAAAAATGAGGAAGAAAGAGAGGGACATGCCCGGGACTAGATGCCAGGCAGCTGCCAGCCAGACGCGTGAAGCAGTGAAGTTAAGATATACAGAGGGAAAAAAAGGTAAAAAGCCCACAGGCAAAACAGATTAAGAGAAACAGATTAAAGTAAGAGCTAAGGCCGGGTATTCATAACTAAGTCTCTACGTCGTGATTTGGGAGCTGGTTGGTGGTCTAGAAGAGAAAGCCTGGTAAGTAGTGTTCACAGGGAAGGACACACTCAAGGACATATCCGTCCTTTAATTAGAATAGTATAGCAATGCACCTTTGCATAAGGTAGCTGTAAGCATAGCACCCCCTAGACTCCATTATCAGTGTTTCCTAAAGCAGCTTGAGCAGACCTGAGATTGAGTCTTTGGTCTTCTTCCTGTGATGGAACTGAGTCCAAGAATATGGAAAAAGCTGCTAGAGGTAAGCTACGTGTCTTCCAGAGGTTGGTAATGGGCAGTTGTTCATTTGGCTTTCCCTAGGTTAAGACTACCTCCGTGGTTAAAGACAGAGATACCCATGGGTAAAAATTACAATAAGCTGAAAACGACGCTGCGGAATTTAAATCTCCACACAGTGAGTAGCCAGTGTGTTTCCTCTCCATTTTACCCCAAGTCTATGCTCTCTCTCCATATTTATAACAAAAAGTTTTTGAGATACAGTCTAACTAATTAGCATAGGCTGGAGCTCCCTGATTGGTCTCAAACTTATGATTCTCCTGCCTTAGCCTCCTAAGTGCTTGGGTTATAAGATGTGTGGTGCCAGACCAGACCAAGAAGAAGTGGTTGATGAGTATGTAACTCTTAGCAGGGAAAGTGAAGTGTGAGCTACAGTAGGTAGTGACGGTGTACATGAAGCCAGGCAATGATGACGCTCACCTTTATCCCAGCACTTGGCAGGCAGAGGCAGATGGATCTCTGTGAGTTTGAGGACAGCCTGGTCTACAGAGTGAGTTCCAGGACAGCCTGGGTTACACAGAGAAACACTGTCTTGAAAAACCAAAGTGAAGCCGGGCGGTGGTGGCACACACCTTTAATCCCAGCACTTGGGAGGCAGAGGCAGGCGGATCTCTGTGAGTTCGAGACCAGCCTGGTCTACAAGAGCTAGTTCCAGGACAGGCTCCAAAACCACAGAGAAACCCTGTCTCGAAAAAACCAAAAAAAAAGAAAAAGAAAAAGAAAGAAAAAACCAAAGTGAAAAACAAAAAACATATATAGACATGTAGGGACTGAGAGTATAACCCAGTGCTTGCTTACTGTGTTTGAAAGCACTTTAGTCCCTAGCTCCCCTTTACATATTCCTACAAAAGAAACAACAGATGATTATATTTCTTCTGAAATACATTGGAAACAATGGGTAGTTTGAAATACATAATACTGGACTGGAGGGATGGCTCGGTGGTTAAGAGCAAGGCTACTCTCTCTTCTAAAGGCCTCAGGTTCAGTTCCTAGCACCCACATGGCCGCTCACAACCATATCTACCTCCAGTTTCAGGGGATCTGACACTCTCTTCTGGATACTGCTTGACACTGGGCATGCATGTGGTACACAGAGATAGATGCAGGCAAAACACCCATACATACAAAATTATAATAAAAATAATCTTAAAACAAAACGAAACAAACCTGGGACCGTCTCATGTTCCATTGTTGGTAGGTAGGTCTCTTCAACCTGCTGCACTGTTTCCCTTTTCACAGGTCTGCGAGGAAGCCCGGTGTCCCAACATTGGAGAGTGTTGGGGAGGTGGAGAATATGCTACAGCCACAGCCACCATCATGGTAATGAGGCCCGCTCAGTCTCTACAGCTTTGGTTCAGGCGTGGGGCAGGGATATTTTATGTCCCTCTCCTAAGGATGTGCACTGTGAACATCCAGTGAAATCTTTATTGCATATGAATTCGTGAAACTTACAAAGAAAAAGAGGTGACAGAATCTTGTCGCCTGTTGTGGTTTGACTCTTCTCTGAATTAGTTTATTACTGGTTCTTCCATGTATCTGGTAGTTAACTGTTTGGTACCTTAGGGGAAGTGTTGGATCAATGTTTGGAGATATTCTTCAAAATTATTTAACTTTTGTGCACTTTTTCCTATCATGTATTTAACAAGAATGAGCTGTATTTCCAGTTCCACTCTCCTCAGATCTGCACAATGTTCCCACTGAGTATATCAGCACCAGGGGCTCAGTGGGCGGAGTCACCTGCTGTCAAGCCTGGTGACCTGAGTTCAGTCCACAGGACTCACACAGTGGATGGAAGACGCCAACTGCTACAGTTGCCCTCTGACGTCCTTGTGTTTCCACACACACAGATGCCCATACACACAAAATGAATTAAAAATGTCATTTAAAAAGAATATACTTTAAAGTCATACTTGTTGATCATTAAGTAGTGAATAGTCTTTATAAACCATGAGTAAGCTGTAAAAAAAAAAACAATACATCAGGTGGTGGCGCACGCCTTTAGTCCCAGCACTCGGGAGGCAGGGGCAGGAGGACCTCTGTGAATTTGAGGCCAGCCTGGTCTAATGAGTGAGTTTCAGGATAGCTAAGGCTACACAGAGAAACCCTGACTCAAAAAAATAAAAAAATAAATAAAAAAAAAAAAGAGAGAGAGAGTCAAAGGACAACTTTGTGCGTCTGTTCTTCCCACTTTTGCATGGGGTCTGGGACTTGAACTCAGGTCACCATGCTGGCTTGACAAGTGAGTCATCCCACTGGCCCTTTAAATTGTAAAATTTAAAATTCATATGCTCCCCCCTGATCCCATAACCCTCCAGTTCCCTTAACACTTACTTGAGGGTATCATTTTCTTTTTCCACATAAATTTGTATTCCTTAACCATATGTTATTTAATTTTGAATATTTAAGATTCCTTATAGACAGAGTTATTTTGTTGATGTTCTTTGCCATGTTTTTGGCTTTGTATTCCTGAGAGTCATCTGATTTAAATTGTAACATCTTTATTCTAGTTGATGGGAGACACATGTACAAGAGGTTGCAGATTTTGTTCTGTTAAGACTGCAAGAAATCCCCCTCCATTGGATGCCAATGAGCCCTACAATACGGCCAAAGCAATTGCAGAGTGGGGTCTGGATTATGTTGTGCTGACATCGGTGGATCGAGATGGTTAGTAGTGTGTCGTGGTGACTCTCGCTGGGTGTGGCATAGCTTGAACAATAACTGCTTTTCTTTCTAGATGTGCCCGATGGGGGAGCTGAGCACATTGCCAAGACTGTGTCATGCCTGAAGGAGAGGTACTTGTTCACGTTCGTTATGTGTTTAAGGACCTTTAGACACACACATTCATTTTGAAGGCTTTGTCTTTCTTTTTCTTTCTTTCTTTTTTTCTGTTTCTTTTTTTTTTTATTTAGTTATTTATTATGTATACAGCATTCCTTCCATGTATGCCTGCAGGCCCGAAGAGGGCACCAGACACCATTACAGATGGTTGTGAGCCACCATATGGTTGCTGGGAGTTGAACTCAGGACCTTTGGAAGAGCAGGCAATGCTCTTAACCTCTGAGCCATCTCTCCAGCCCCCCTTTTTTTCTGTTTCTTTTGAGACAGAGTCTATGTAGCCCTGGCTGCCCTGAAACTCACTAGGTAGACAGAGGTGGCCTTGAACCCACAGAGGACCACCCTCCTCTGCCTCCCAAATGCTGGGATTAGGGGTGTGCACCACAACCAGCCCAGCACTGAGTTTTTTAATATGTTATCATTTGAGGGTGGGTAGTGCTTAAGGATCAGCTTTGTGGTAGAATACCCGCCTAGTGGGCTGGAGAGATGGCTCAGCAGTTAAAAGCACTGGCTACTCTTCCAGAGGACCCGGGTTCAATTCCCAGCACCCAAATGACAGCTCACAACTATCTGTAACTCTGCCTCCAGGGGATCTGACACCTTCATACCAAAGCACATAAAGTTAAATAAATTATAAAAGAAATTAAAAAAAGAATATTTGCCTAGCATGCCTGAGGCCCTAGGCTGATCCTTCCCTTCATACACACATAAAATTGAGCAGTTAATAACATTTATTGCTGGGCGGTGTTGGCGCACGCCTTTAATCCCAACACTCGGGAGGCAGAGGCAGGCGGATCTCTGTGAGTTTGAGACTAGCCAGGTCTACAAGAGCTAGTTCCAGGACAGGCTCCAAAACCTCAGAGAAACCCTGTCTCAAAAAACAAAACAAAACAAAAAAAAACAAACAAAAAAACAAAACAACAACAACAAAAAAACAACATTTATTGCTCTTGCAGAAGACCCAAGTTCAGTGTCCAGCTCAAATGTTGGCTAACAACCATCATGACACCATAGGGGATCCAGCACCCACTTCTGGCCTCTCTGGGCACTGGGCATATACTTAGTGTACATACATACATACAGGCAAAACACACATAAAGTGAAAATAAATAGATCTTTAAAAAAATAAAAAAGCTAAAGTAAGATGAAGTAAACACCAGTCTTGTAAAATACATCTTGACAGAGTTTTCATTCATACCCATCAGTCCTGCTAATTTTACTTGTAATCATGTTTTAAAAAATTTTTTAATCCCATGCATTCCAAAAAGATTAAAAAGGAGCAAAATTCACCAGATTAGCAGCACATACTTTTATTCCCAGTGTTTAAGTGCAGAGACGGGGATCTCTGAATTTGAGGCCAGCCTGGTGTACATAATTGTAAACAGAGACTGCTTGTTTGTTTCCCGGCCGCCCAGACCAGAATAATCACACAGAAACTATATTAATTACAACACTGCTTGGCCAATAGCTTAGGTGTATTCCTACCTAACTCATATATATATATATATATATATATTTTTTTTGTTTGTTTGTTTGTTTTTGTTTTTGTTTTTCGAGACAGGGTTTCTCTGTGGTTTTGGAGCCTGTCCTGGAACTAGCTCTTGTAGACCAGGCTGGTCTCAAACTCACAGAGATCCGCCTGCCTCTGCCTCCCAAGTGCTGGGATTAAAGGCATGCGCCACCACCGCCCGGCTAATAATAAGAATACTTATGCCTTATTTTGGTTCCTTTAAATTATTTTACTTTTTAATCACCTACTCCCATTAGATTTAAGTGGGAGTCTACTGATGGCTGTTGAGGTAGATGTTCTGGTCGTTATGGAATACAGTTTACCTATTCTGAGGGTTTCCTACGGTTGCTCACATAGGACTGTGGTGTGCCCAGGCCCTCCTTAGCAGGGCTCAGGGGCTGCTGCGGTCACCCTGGGCCATTGGGGATAGCTGTATAGGCAGCAGTCCTGTAGGTTCTTTTCTTCCGTTCAGGGCTTA
Source organism: Chionomys nivalis (assembly GCF_950005125.1). NCBI lineage: Eukaryota > Metazoa > Chordata > Mammalia > Rodentia > Cricetidae > Chionomys > Chionomys nivalis. Next base: position 67,293,987 of record NC_080091.1, read on the forward strand.
TCTTTTTTCCTTCTAGGAATCCAAAAATCCTTGTGGAATGTCTCACCCCTGACTTCCGAGGAGATCTGAGAGCAGTAGAAAAGGTCGCTCTGTCGGGCTTAGATGTGTACGCGCACAATGTAGAAACTGTTCCGGAATTACAGAGGTGACTGCATGTTCATGGGCCACAGCATGCTATGGGTCTCACTTTGCAGGGGGACTTTGCAGTGGACTTATACAGAGGCAGCTCCTTCGTTTCCCTTCCCTCTTTCCTCTCCTTTCTCTCTTGATCTTCATTTTGTCCTTCCTCAATAAGTTAATGAAAAAAAATCAGAAAAGATAACCACCAAAAGTGAGTGACCAAGGTATGCTCTTACAGAGAACTAGAGTTCAGTTCCTGGCACTCACGTGGGTCACCTGTCACTCCAGCCCCATGGTGCTCCCATGCCCTTGGCTCTCCCAACAGCTGCACTCGTGCACACACCCACACACAAGCACACACATGTGCATATAATTAAAAAGAAAAGTCTTTTTAAAAAATGTGCAAACACCACCCATGATGTTTCTAGCCAGTAATGACAGCTACTGTCACTTGCATGTTGTGTTACACCTATAAATATCTATGCAAATGTCTAGGAACTGATGATGTTGTTGACGGTTTTCAGTTTTGTTTGTTGTTGTTTTGAGACAGGGTTTCTCTGTGTAGCCTTGGCTGTTCCGGAACTCACTCTGTAGACCAGGCTGGCCTCAAACTCACAGAGACCCACCTGTCTCTGCCTCCCAAGTGCTAGGATTAAAGGTGTGCACCGCCACCACCCGACCTACGATGTTTTTGTTTTGTTTTGTTTTGTTTTGTTTTTCGAGACAGGGTTTCTCTGTGGCTTTGGAGCCTGTCCTGGAACTAGCTCTGTAGACCAGGCTGGTCTCGAACTCACAGAGATCCGCCTGCCTCTGCCTCCCGAGTGCTGGGATCAAAGGCGTGCGCCACCATCGCCCGGCTGACCTACGATGTTTTAATGACAGGTAATGACAGCTTTACTGTTTTCTAGCGGCATTATCGTTGCAGATGCACTGAATTCTTTTCTTTCCCAGAATACTTCTCAAATGAAAAGTGATGTATCAGAAAAACCACTGTTTTAAACCTCTTAATAAATAGACAGACTCTGAAACAGAAAAAAAAAAAAAGTAGACAGACTCGCTAGGCGGAAGTGGCTCTTTAAAAAAACAAAATGAAACAAACAAACAAACAAAAAAAATCCAAAACCAAGAATAATAGTGCATACTTTTAATCCCAGCACACAGGAGACAGAAGCAGGTGGGTCTCTAAGTTTTAGGCTAGCCTATTCCACATTTCACATTCTAGGCCAGCCAAGGCTACATAGTCAGACCTTGTCTCAAATAGAAACCCAAACAACACCCACACGTACACGCACACACCGGAAAGGAGACACTATGCTTTATTCTCCCTACGAATTGTAGCGGTCAGGAATTATGGAGGACTCTATTCCACATAATGAGCATATTCAGTTTTGAAAAAAAGTTTTTAGCTACAGACAAGATTAATATTTTCATTAGACTTTCTCAAGTATTTGACTGTGATTTTATTAGTCACTCGCCATTATTCTGTGTCACAGACCTACAAGAAGTCGCAGTGAATGGCACCCAGCACATGGCTCCTGGACTGTAGTCATTGCAGGGCCTAGCTTCAATCCAGTGGAGAAATGCTTGCTCTGTAAAACATAACCTGGATGGCTGGAGAGATGGCTCAGAGGTTAAGAGCACTGGCTGCCCTTCCAGAGGTCGTGCATTCAATCCCCAACAACCACATGGTGGCTCACAACCATCTGTAATGAGATCTGGTGCCCTCTTCTGAACATTGTATACATAATAAATACATAAATATTTTAAAAAGTAACTTTGGGCTAGCTAGGTGGCTCAGTGGGCGAAGGTCTTGTTGCTGAGCCTGATGACCTGAGTTCACTCCCTGGCACCCACGTGGTGGAAGGAGAGAGCTAACTCTAGCAAGCTGCTCTCTGACATGTCCCGCCCCCGAGAAAATAAACAATATAGACAAATGTTTGAAGTCCACCTTGCTAAGTGTAGTGGCACACAGCTGTCATCCTAGCCAGCACACAGGCTGAGGCAAAAAGGTTGCAAGTTCAAGACCAACATAGTTAGCGTGACTGCCCCACAGTGTTAGCTTTCTATACTGTCAGTTTTATGGAGGTTTTTTTAATTGCTCTTTTTAAACTTACATTTTTGTGTGTGTGTGTTTGTGTGTGTGTGTGTGTGCAAGTCACAAGATAACGTACTGCTCTTGTTGTTTGTTTGTTTGTTGTTTTCCTTATATATGGGTGCATTGGTGTGCACTGTGTGCATGCAGTGCCCTGGAAGGCCAGAGGCCAGAAGAGGGTGTTTATCCCTTGGAACTAGAGTTACACACTTATTAACGTCCTGTGGGTACTGGCGCTTGAACCTGAATCCTCTGGAATAGCAGTCAGTTCTAACCGCTCAGCCATCTCTTCAACTCCCTGCCTCTTATTTAAATTAAAACAAAACAAAAATACAGAACATAGGCTGCATTAGAAGTCAGCTAAGTGCTGGTCTTTCATTATCCCTTTGCATTCCTTCTCATTTAAGCCACGGTGGTTTGGCCATTGTTGAAGGGTCACCACCCAGTCTGTGGTGATATCGTCAGCAGTGGGTGCCAGTCTCCCTGGTTTCACTTCAGAAACTTACCCTTTCCTGCAAAAATCCCAGAATGCTTTTCCTCCAAGCCTGCAGTGTTACTACATGCCAGCAGAGGGCAGTCCAACCTGCAGGAAAGAAAAGCACATAAAAGTTTCAACCCCAGAAATGTGCGTTCTGGTACATTTTGTGCTAAGAGTGGGGTTTGTCTGTCTTTTGTCCAGTTTCTTTTCTTGCTAAAAGTCATTCTAATTTTGAGCTTCAGGTTCTCAGTTTTCAGTGTATAAACCGAGTAGCTTCCAGTCTGGGCTTCTCTGTCCCAGGCTTGACAGGCCTGAAAAGTTGATATATCTAGGAAGCCAGTGAGGCCTCGTTTTCTTTCCCACGTTAATTACCTCTGTGCACATATGTTCCACTGGTACAGATGCTCACTAACTGTGGGTCACGTGTTCCAGAGCAGTGTTTCTCCTCCTTCCTGATGCTGGGACCCTTTAATATACTTCCTCATGTTGTAGTGACCCCAGCCATAAAATTATTTTCATTGCTACTTCATAACTATAATTCTGCCACTGTTATTAATCATAATGTGAGATCCAGTGGTCTTAGGCTACCCCTGTGAAAGGTTGAGAACACTGTTCTAGAATGTGCTTTCTGGTTGAACTTGCTTTGTCACTCCCCATTTTCCAGGAAAGTTCGTGATCCCCGGGCCAATTTTGACCAGTCTCTTCGTGTATTGAAACACGTTAAGAAAGTTCAGCCTGGTATTGTTTCCAAAACATCAATAATGCTGGGCCTAGGTGAAACGGATGAGCAAGTCCATGCAACGATGAAAGGTAAAGATGTTGAAAACCAGAAACCCTTTCCTTTTACGTCAGTGGTAGCCGGAACTCCATTTAAAGAGCCTGTTAAATGCATGCTTCCTCCATAGTCTTAAGCGCAGGTGACGGTGAAACAGCGTACCTGGCGTGCAGCTGTAGGCCTGTAGGAGCGTTCCGGCCTTCTTTATCATCATGGAACGGTGTGCGTGGTGCTTAACACAGGGATCTTTAGCCCTCCTTGTCTTCGCCTGTTCCAATGAGAACGAGATTGCACTATGTCATTGAGTAGCATTGAAAGCCAGTTAGGCACCAGGCTCTGGTGATGAGATTCTGAAGGCTGGGGCTTTAGCTTAGTAGTAGAGCGCTTGTCTACCAAGTACAACTGAAAAAGAAGGGCTCTGATATGTCACAGGCCAAGTCACACCCGGGAGCACAGCCTGCTCACCAGGGCAAAGCCCAGCAGCACGTTTGATTCTTTTTACCTTAGGATAGTTGTTCCTTCACCTTTTTTTTTTCAAAGGCAGAGTTGGAGTTTATTAAGAAAAGATTTTAGGTGTTAGGGCTGGAACAATGGCTCAGCCATTAAAGGCCAGGCTCACAACCAAATATATAAGAATTCGGTTCCTAGCACCTGTGGCTATCTTTTCAGTCACCAAAAACAGAAAAACAAAGAAAAAAAAGATTTTTTTACATAGATTTAAGCATGGGGATGATTAGAGACACACTCAAGAGAAGGAAAAGTACAGCTATGCATGGGCATGGCTTCCATTTGATAGCATAGCATTAAGTGTCTTTCTTTTTCTTTTCTTTTTTTTTTTTTTTTTTTTTTTTTTTTGGTGTATCTATGTAGCTCCAGCTGTCTTGTAACTTGCTTTGAGACCAGGTTGGCCTCAAACTCAGAGATGCACTTGCCTCTGCCTCCTGAGTGCTGAGACTCAAGGCGTGCTCCAGCACATCCAGCCTTGAGTTTTTCTTTCTGTCTCCCGGTTTCACACTATGGTGGTAACCGTTCCGTGTTTCCGATTCCCACCAGCATCCCTGGCTCATGTATTTCTGAATGATTGGGTTTCCTCCCACCTCGCATTGCCTGTGGTGACAGAGCACACAGGGTGGGAGCTGTCCTCACAGGAACTGTGCTTAGTCTGTAACTGCCTGAAGCAGCTGCTGCTGGAATCCTTGCTGTTCTTCCCTTTCAGCACTCCGCGCCGCCGATGTGGACTGTTTAACTCTAGGACAGTATATGCAGCCAACGAAGCGCCACCTTAAGGTACAAGTGTCTTGAGTTGCCAAATATTTTCTTAGTAATTTGAAGTAAATCTTCACTGTCCACAGGTAAAAATAAGAAGCTATTAGCTTTTTAGTATAATGTTCCATGTGTACGTGCAAGTTTGCATCTTCTTGCCCACATAAAGCAGTAACTTAACTGCTACCCAGGTTCAAGTCAAGTGAACATATAGAGAAAGTTAAAGGTTGGGAGATTTTGCATTTGATGATCCTGCAAAGGAAGGCAGGTTTCTGTTTCTGTAAGAGTGTATATTTACTGGAGAAAATTGTGTTGAGTACTGTCATGTCCTATAGCACGTTCAGGCTGTTGCCTAGTATGTGTGAGGTCCTAGGTCCAACCATTAGGACTGCCAAACAGACAGACAGACAAACCAAAATGAAACATGTGCCATGTACAGTGCTAAACATGAGATACAAGATAAATTAGTCTTGTCCTCAGGCATCTTATAAGGGGACTTAGAGTGACATTAGGGTGCTTGCAGACTGAGTTCAAGTCCCAGAACCCCTAGCCAGACGGTGGTGTGTGCTTATAATCCCTGCACAGGTGAGAGAGACACAGGTAGATTCCTGGGGCTCGATGGCCAGCCAGCCTGACCTACTTAAGAGTTCCAGGCCACTGAGGGTCCTGTAGCAAAAGAAGGTGGAAATGTCTGAGGAATGACTTCCAAAGTTGTTGATGGCCTATACACATGTGCGCAAGCACCCACAAAAATGTGCGTGCACACACACACACACACACACACACACACGGAATCTTATAGGAAGGACCAATTCTTGCTTCTACTATTAATACATGAAAGAAAAACATAAGTAATCTTTGTACTCTCATTTTTCCCCTTTAGAACAGCTAATGTAGTATAAGGTGACATTCTCTCCTCTCTGAGACCTCTGTGGTTATGCTCTGATAGAGGCCAGCAACATGTACATGGGGAAGGGGCTGGATAAATGCCGAGCCCTTCCGAGTACATAGACTTTATATAGATCAGAGTTACTTAGAGCTCTGGAATCTGTTCTGAAGAGATTCTTTACATCAAGGTTGAAGAGTATGTTACTCCTGAGAAGTTCAAGTACTGGGAAAAAGTAGGAAATGAGCTTGGATTTCATTACACTGCAAGTGGCCCTTTGGTGCGCTCCTCATATAAAGCAGGTAAGTGCGCCTCGGGTGCTGCTGCTTTTTAGAATTAATTTCCATTAATTTCCCACAGCTGTGTTCCACCCCAAACCACCAAAGTTCTAAAGCAAATTGCAATAGGTGGTTGTCGGCTGTCAGGGGAATAAAAGGAGATTGTCTTTTCCTGCAGCATCGGTCACAGCAAGAGGGTGCTCTCCGGGCTCACCTGTCTGTGCACTCTGTGGGGTCACAGAAAGAGGGTGCTCTCCGGGCTCACCTGTCTCTGCACTCTGTGGGGTCACAGAGGGTGCTCTCCGGGTTCACCTGTCTCTGCACTCTGTGGGGTCACAGAAAGAGGGTGCTCTCCGGGCTCACCTGTCTCTGCACTCTGTGGGGTCACAGAAAGAGGGTGCTCTCCGGGCTCACCTGTCTGTGCACTCTGTGGGGTCACAGAGGGTGCTCTCCGGGCTCACCTGTCTCTGCACTCTGTGGGGTCACAGAAAGAGGGTGCTCTCCGGGCTCACCTGTCTCTGCACTCTGTGGGGTCACAGAAAGAGGGTGCTCTCCGGGCTCACCTGTCTCTGCACTCTGTGGGGTCACAGAAAGAGGGTGCTCTCCGGGCTCACCTGTCTCTGCACTCTGTGGGGTCACAGAAAGAGGGTGCTCTCCGGGCTCACCTGTCTCTGTGCACCCTGTGGGGTCACAGAAAGAGGGTGCTCTCCGGGCTCACCTGTCTCTGTGCACCCTGTGGGGTCACAGAAAGAGGGTGCTCTCCGGGCTCACCTGTCTCTGTGCACTCTGTGGGGTCACAGAAAGAGGGTGCTCTCCGGGCTCACCTGTCTCTGTGCACTCTGTGGGGTCACAGAAAGAGGGTGCTCTCCGGGCTCACCTGTCTCTGTGCACTCTGTGGGGTCACAGAAAGAGGGTGCTCTCCGGGCTCACCTGTCTCTGTGCACTCTGTGGGGTCACAGAAAGAGGGTGCTCTCCGGGCTCACCTGTCTCTGTGCACTCTGTCTGCTGCTCTTGGTACTGCAGCCATTGACAGAGCCGAGAGTTGTACAGTCAGTTACTGCACGGGTGGCTTCAGTAGCGATCTTCCAGAAACAGCGCATGCAGAGCCTGGGGTACTGTTTTCTGGAAAATGTGTGTTCATTTGACAGTAGTGCCAACTGCATCTCATGCTGCCGATTCCAGCGCAGCGCAAGCATTGAAGACCCTATAGTGCTGCTTCTTGTATAGTTAAAAGAGAAGAAACTGTAAAATCACCTTTCCCCTAAGCAAAGTTTAGTGGTTTTACTAACTTAATGTTTCACTTTTGGTATTTAGCTCTTGCTTTGGTCAGTTGACTGAACTGATTATAAAAATAAAAGTGTTTTCCAAGGAATTAAAAAGTCATTTCGGGCTAGGAATGTAACTCAGTGGTAGAACTCTTGCCCAGTGTGCATGGGGCCCTAGGCTGAGTTCTCAGCAGTGCAGGAAGAAAGGAGGAAAAAGAAGTCATTTGAGCCAGACTTGGCGGTATACACCTGCAGTGCCTGCATTTAGGAGGCTGGTGAAGGAGATGGAGGAGGAAGATGTTGGGACTGGTAAACTAGGTGTTTTGGGATATGTACACAGTGTGTTAATACCATTAGTGGGCATTTAAGTGATGGCTTATATACTGGGGTCTAAATCATAGACATATTTAAGTTAGACAGAGTTCTGTGTAGAAAAATCAACATTTACATATCAGTGATACTCAGTATCTCTATAAAGGAATTTAAGTGAGCTGGGCATGGTGCACACTTGTAATTATAGCACTTGGGCTCCATGAGACTCCTGTTTAAAAAAGCCAAATAGGAAGAAAGAAAAGAAATTTAAGATATTTTTATGAATAGTTTATCCTACTTATAAAGGCCAAGAATTTGAATTCTAGGTTATTTATTTATTTATTTATTTATTTATTTTGGTTTTTTGAGACAGGGTTTCTCTGTGGTTTTGGAGCCTGTCCTGGAACTCCCTTTGTAGCCCAGGCTGGCCTCGAACTCCCAGAGATCCGCCTGCCTCTGCCTCCCGAGTGCTGGGATTAAAGGCGTGCGCCACCACCACCCGGCTCTAGGTTTTTTTTTAAGTAGTAAAAGAAAACATGAAGTTGGGGGTGTGTGGGAGGAGTTGGGGGAAGAGTGGAGAGGACTCAAAATGCATTATATTCATATATGAGATTCTCAAAGAATAATTAAAAAACCTAAGACTTTGGTTCAGCACTGACTGACAGACTGTGAAGGCTTACACACATATATAACTAGACGTGAGGATGAAGCAGGATGATTGACAAGTTGAAATACATACCCAGAAGTCAGTTTCTAGAAGGGGGCACCCTAGAATAACATTTATTTTATTTTTGCCTTTTTTATGTGCATGGCAGGTGGCTTTATTTATTTATTTATTTATTTAGTTTTGTTTTTTTTGAGACAGGGTTTCTCTGTGTAACAGCCCTCGCTGTCCTGGAACTTGCTCTGTAGACCAGGCTGGCCTCCAACTCACAGATCCACCTGCCTCTACCTCCCAAGTGCTGGGATTAAAGGTGTACACCACCACCACCCAGTTTCTTATTTTTATTTACTTTTTAATTTTTTAAAAATATTTTATTTATTTATTATGTATAAAATATTCTGTGTGTTTGCCTGCAGGCCAGAAGAGGGGATCAGATCTCATTTTTAGATGGTTGTGAGCCACCATGTGGTTGCTGGGAATTGAACTCAGGACCTTTGGAAGAGCAGGCAGTGCTCTTAACCACTGAGCCATCTCTCCAGCCCCCTACTTTTTAATTTTTGAGACAGGGTCTCATTATACAGTCCTTGCTGGCTTGGAACTCAGGCCTGCCTGTGCCTCCAAGTGCTGAGATTGAAGGTGTGAACAGCCATGGTCAGCATTAAGTAGTACTTAAAGGGAAATCTAATATTTGTAAGGAAGTGAGTTATGACTCTTTAGTATTTGTAAAGTCACTACTAAAAGATTGAGTTCTAGGGCTGGAGAGATGGCTCAGAGGTTAAGAGCATTGCCTGCTCTTCCAAAGGTCCTGAGTTCAATTCCCAGCAACCACATGGTGGTTCACAACCATCTGTAATGGGGTCTGGTGCCCTCTTCTGACCTGAAGACATAAACACAGACAGAATATTGTATACATAATAAATAAATAAATATTAAAATTAAAAAAAGAGTAGGGGAATGTGTATTTAAAAAAAAAAAAAGATTGAATTCTGGTGTATTGAGCATTGAACGCAGATTTCACGCCAGATTTCAGTCTGGTGATGTTAGTTCTGTGTCTACCAGATATAGGTGAAGGACTGAGCAGTGTAGACAAGAGGCTCAGGATCCTTGGTGATTGGGTTTGGATGTGGTGGTGGTGCTCTAATTGTGCCTGTATGGTAGCAGAAGGGAGCTGATCAACTCCTCATAAAGTCAAGCACCGAGCTCCTCTGACGCATGCTGAACTAAATGGAGCCTCATGGACTGAGAGGGATGTGTAGCTCAGGCTCGGCTCAGATGGGGACAGGCGCCCATTACGTTCAACCAGATCCCACCCGAGTGCTCAGCTGCATGAGGTCGGCTTTTTAAACATCAGGTTCAGGCTAATGATGGACAGGCAGCTCTCTGAAATGCCCTGTGCCAACGGCAGCACTTTGTAGAACAAGGAGTAGTTAGTTAGCACTCACGGCGGGGTGAGCGTACAGAAGCAGACACACAGGCTCAGGGGTCGTCATGCATAACACTTGGGTATTGCAAGGAACAACAGTTGAGAGCAATTCTTTTTGGTCCCTGAGTAGCCCTGTGCTGTTATGGAGAGAGAAAAGGGAAGGGGAGGTGTGGTAAAGTATTATAATCTCAAAAAATATAATAAAAAATCAAATCAAAACAGTAGGGGAAAATTCAAAAGATATGGAGTATTTAGGCGATAAAAATAGTGCCTTTGAGATTTGAGAGGAGGGTACAGCCTGTAGATACAATCCTTTGTATGTGGAGAGGCAGGTGTTTCTGAAGTAGCAGCTTGTTGCTGCTTGCTTCAAGATGACATTAATGTATTCTGTTTTTCCCAAATAGGTGAATTTTTCCTGAAAAATCTAGTGGCTAAAAGAAAAACGAAAGCTTCTAAAGTTTAGCCAAGACCTTCAGAATTACAGGCATTTGAAGATTTTACTTCCAGTTGGTGCCAGCCTTTCAGGATTCCTGTGCATCCAACCAACGCTGTTGTGTCTGCAGTGTCTGGTGTCTGGTCCAGGAACAGTAGCAGATAGCTGTAATTCCTCTCAGGCCATCCCCAGCTACCTGAGTAAGACCCGATCTCAAAATAAAAAAAAAAAAAAGAAGAAGAAAAGAAGAGAAAAGAAAAAAATCTGTAAGCTATACATTTAATGATAATTCATTTAACTTCTTGCCCCTTTCCTTGTCCTTGTCATTGTGATGAATCATAGAACATCTTGAACAGTTTGCTGTTACATTAACAACATTCAGAAGATCTCATAAATCACAGTAATATATCTGTAATTATGACATTTCTGGGTTTCTTTCTTTGTTTTGTTTTTCAAGATAGGGTTTCTCAGTCTCTGTGGAGCCTATCCTGGAACTCGCTCTGTAGACCAGGCTGGCCTCGAACTCATAGAGATCCACCCGCCCCTGCCTCCCAAGTGCTGAGATTGGGATTAAATACATGCGTCACCACTGCCTGGTTCAACATTTCTTTTTTTAAAATGACTTATTTTTACTTATTTGTGTGTGTGTGTGTGTGTGTGTGTGAAGTACACGTCTGTGGAGGGTGTCTTCTGGACTAAGTGTGTGTGTGTGTGTGTGTGTGTGTGTGTGTGTGTGTGTGTAGTAAACATGTCTGTGGAAGTGTCTTCTGGACTGTGTGTGCAGTACACATGTCTGTGGAGGCATCTTCTGGACTGTGTGTGCAGTAAACATGTCTGTGGAAGTGTCTTCTGGACTGTGTGTGTGTGTGTGCAGTACACATGTCTGTGGAGGCGTCTTCTGGACTGTGTGTGCAGTACACATGCCTGTGGAGGCATCTTCTGGACTGTGTGTGCAGTACACATGTCTGTGGAGGCATCTTCTGGACTGTGTGTGCAGTACACATGCCTGTGGAGAGTGTCTTCTGAACTAGAATTAGAGGAACATGTGAACTCAGTGGCACATATAATAACACGTCTCTTTAAAAGACCTGCGTAGGCAGGACCACGTCAGCCAGCATCACAGTGTGGAGCTGGGAATGGCTCACGAGCCCCACTAGTGCCGGCAGCTGAGGAGCTACTGACAGTTGATAGCTGCGGGGAGGGGGTGTCAGTTTTCTTCAGGGGTGTGGTCTCCATAGGTTCACCATTGCTCTAGAACAGTGATTCTCAATCTTCCTAATGATGCAACCCTTTAATACAGTTCCCAACCATAAATTTATTTCATTGTGTCAGGTGGTGCTGGTGCATGCCTTTATTCCCAGCACTCAAGGGGCAGAGGCAGATGGATCCCTGTGAGGCCGGCCTGGTCTACAGAGTGAGTTCCAGGACAGGCTTCAAAGCTATACAGAAACCCTGTTCCCAAAAAACTGGCAAAAAGAAAAAAGAAAAACTAAAACAACTAATTTATTTCATTGCTACTTCATAACTAATTCTGCTACTTTTTTAAATAGATTTATTTATTTATTTTATATATGAATCTCCATTGGCATGCCTGACTTTATGCCAGAAGGGGGCAGCAGATCCCACTACAGATGGTTGTGAGCCACCATGTGGTTGCTGGGAATTGAACTCAGGACCTTTGAAAGAATAAGTAATGCTCTTAACTGATGAGCCATCTCTCCAGCCCCCTAATTCTGCTACTTTTATGAATTATAATGTAAATATCTGATATGCAGGATATCTGATATGTGACTCCCGAGGGGAGCTTGACCCACAGGTTGAGAATCTCTGCTCTAGTGAATGTCTCAACACCTATGAGGATATGGGAAGCCAAATTGGACTCAGTGATTTGTGTGTGTGGTTTTTTGAAACAGGGTTCCTCTGTGTAGCTTTGACTGTCCTGGAACTCACTTTGTAAATCAGGTTACCCTTGAACTCACAGAGAGCCACCTGCTTCTGCCTCCAAGTGCTGAGATTAAAGGTGAGCGCCACCATGCTAGACCTGGACTTGGTGAATATTAAAGAAATACGTATGAGATTGGGAGGGATGGGTCCATCGCTCTACTTGTGTCCATGCCCGTGTCCTCATTTCCTACCCTACCTGTTCTTTGAACCCTTAGACTATGATGGCCTAACTATAAATGCCACGCTGCCTCCCACTCTGTGGAGTCTAGAAATGGAGACAATTGGAACATTGTCTAAGATAGATCTACAGCTGGTCCCACAGTCAGTCAGTTCCCTTCCCACCCTTCCCTTGGGGTAGAGCCTGTGGTCCTAGTGTATAGTAACAAGGCTGCAAGTTTGTTCCCAGCTGCTTAGCCCCAAAATAATCACACAGAAACCTGTATTAATTAAATCACTGCTTGGCCCATTAGCTCTAGCTTCTTATTGGCTAACTCTTACAAATTAACCCATTTCTATTAATCTGTGTATGGCCACGTGGCTATGACTTACTGGGTAAAGTCTGCCTCCAGTGGGGCTACATGGTGTCTCTCTGACTCCACCCTCTTTCTCAGCATTCACTTTAGTTTTCCCTGCCTAGCTCTTTGTGGGCTCTGCACTGCTATGGGCTCAAAATTAACCTATGGTATTCACAGCATACAGAGGGGAGTCCCACATCACCTCCCTTTTTCTGTTTAAATAAAAATGGTTTTAACTTTAACATAGTAAAATTACTTCTAACAAAACAGGTGTCAAGCAATAATTACAGTTACAATATTTATATCTACTTTATCTTTTATCATGACTAAGGAAAACTATAACTATAAATTCTTTAACTCCATCAAAGACTCCAGAAGGATATAATATTACCTAAGTAAACAGGAAGTGCATTGTAAGCAACTTCGAAAACTCTAGAATTGAGAGAGACATCTCGCTGCCTGAACAGTCACCCAAAGTTCTTCTGTATCATTGGGGCATCCATCTTCAGCCCACAAGCCCATAGTATCTGGCAGACTTTTCCATGAAACAGAAATTTCAAAGACAGTTCTGCCTATATTGTCAGTCACTTTTTTCTGTGTCCTGTAGAATGTTTTGCAGACTCTTTCATGAAGCAGGAACCCCCAAGGATCATCTCACCTTTAGGCAAGTTTAGCAGTCATTTCTCTGCAGGTCCTGCATGTCCAGTTCATCAAGCAATCCAGGCAAGAACAGTTTTTTGCCCAAATGGCTAACCAAGTCCATAAGCAGCCTCTTTGATGCCCATTATCCTCTTTTTTTTTTTTTTTTTTTTTTCTTTTTTCAAGACAGAGTTTCTCCGTAGCTTTGAAGCCTGTCCTGGAACTAGCTCTTGTAGACCAGGCTAGCCTTGAACTCACAAAGATTCTCCTGCCTCTGCCTCCCGAGTACTGGGATTAAAGGCGTGTGCCACCACCACCTGGCCCATCTTCTTGAAGTAACTGGTGTTGCCAGGAGCAGATTTTAAATGTCATATTCTATAGTCTTTGAAAGATTTGAAGAATACCTATGTATCTGAAATACATCTCTGTACATCTAAAAAATCTAACTAACATAACTACAAGCTTGACTGTTATAGAAGATTATCTGTTAACCTTTATTAATTATGTTACATTTTTAAAATGAGCTGCACAAACACAATACCTTAATCAAGAGCAGAAATATACATATAACAAAATTGACCTTAAATTTGTATCAATAAACCAAGATCCATATCAATGCAAATCTCTATAGCATATGCCCCTTCAAATGTAAACCAACATTTATAAACAATATTTGAGAATATGGGTGTAGTTTTCTCTAAACTGCTTCCTGCTGTTTATTGGGTGAAGTAATTTTTTTGAGTGGTGTTCAAGGCAACCTTTCAGGGGCTCTTATTCCATCAAACCATATTAGTCTGGAAGCAATCCACAGGTTCTCATCTTTTGTGGAAAAAAAAAAAACAACTTCTTTTCCAAAGCAAAGTATCATTAGACTCAAATTTTGAATTCAAAATACCTTTGAAATATATATGTTGGTTTAGCTCAGCAGCCCATATAATGAGATCTCTTTGTACTTAGCTCCCTCACAGTCAAAAAATTCAAAGAAAATACAATAATATATATAATCCAGATTCTCTGTGAATTTTCCATCTTTATGTGGCTTGTCTTTATTACTTTTTCTTTATCTTTGACTGTCTGTACCCTCTCTCTTTAAAGACTATTTTTTTAAAAAAAAACCATTTACTTCTTTTCTTGAATCTCTGTACTCTTTTCTTCTCTTTCCCAAGCCTATGTACATTTATGCAACACTGTGACCCATTTAGAGGTCTTTTATGTCTGAACCTGTCCCATTGTGTATCTGTAATTCTTTGCTGTCCAGGAGCACTTCTTAAAATCTAAGTCCTTCTTATGAACTTAATCAGCCGCATTGCTAAGGAAAATGCGGCACTGCCTGCTTGCCCCGCTCAGTTCAGCATGGTGGAGCTGTTTGCTGCCTCTGAGAGCCATGCTCATAGCCCCATTTTTAGGCACACAGCCAGTCTATGTTGCCAGTAAGCAAGTTGTAGCAGTCTGCTCACAGATCCCACTCAAATGCTCTTTAGCAGGACTGCCAGAAATAGAGTTCACGCTGGCAGCACGGCCCAGAAAGCCAGCATTTCAAAACCATGGCTTTTTCTGCTACTGGTGAATCAGGAAAACCTCTCTTAAAGGAGACATGCCTCTGCTTGCTTCTAGCGGTGGGGGCACACACCTTTAATCTCAGCACTCGGGAGGCAGAGGCAGGCGGATCTCTTTAAATTCCAGGCCAGCCTGTTCGACAGAGCAAGTTCCAAGACAGGTTCTAATGCTACAGAAAAACCTTGCCTCGAAAAGACAAAAACAAAAAACCACCTTTAAAAAATGTTTTCTTTTGTATTGATCTTTTGGTGTCCAATTTCTTGAGTTCTTTGTATATTTTGGAGATCAGACCTCTGTTTGATATGGGGGTTAGTGAAGATCTTTTCCCATTCTGTAGGCTGTTGTTTCGTCTTTTTGACTGTGTCCTTTGCTTTACAGAAGCCTTTCGGTTTCAGGAGGTCCCATTTATTAATTGTTTCTCTCAGTGTCTGTGCTACTGGGGTTCTATTTAGGAAGTGGTTCCCTGGGCCAATGCGTTCAAGTGTACTTCCCACTTTCTCTTCTATAAGGTTCAGTGTGGCTGGCTTTATGTTGAACATACTTTCTTTTTTAAAAAATGTGTTTTGAGTTCGAGACCAGCCTGGTCTACAAGAGCTAGTTCCAGGACAGGCTCCAAAACCACAGAGAAACCCTGTCTCGAAAAACCAAAAAAAAAAAAAAAAAAAAAAAAAAAAAAAAAAAAATGTGTTTTTTAATTCTACATAGTAGAAGGCCAAAGGGTCTCAAATTGCTGTGCCCACTTATATGCTGAATCACGTATTTCTTCCCGTCACAAACAGAAGACTTCCAAGGCTCCCTGTCTTTGACCCATTTTCTTCCACTTCCAATTTTTCTACCTTTTGAACTATAACTGTATTCCGCAATAATTATTTACTTTTCTACTCTAGGACAGAAGCTTCCTGCAACTAAAAAAGGAGTATGCTTTCTTCTGCTGCTTTTTTTGTTTGTTTGTTTTGAGATAGGGTTTCTTTGTGCAGCCCTGGCTGTTCTATAACTTGCTCTGCAGAACAAGTTGGCCTCCTACTCACAGAGATCCACCTGCCTCTGCCTCCCAAGTGCTGGGATTAAAGGCATGCGCCACCATCACATGGCTCATCTTTGAGTTTATAATCCTATTGACAAGCAGATATGGATTAGAGCAAACTCTAATCCTAAACTCATTCTCAGAAGTCTTATAAATAAGGGTTAGTCCTCAAGCCAACATGAGTCCAGAGGTCTGCAACTTTTCTCAAAGGTCAAATAGCAGACAGTTTTTAGGCTTTGTGGGCCAAGGGGCAAAAATCGAGGCTATTGTACAGGAAATTTTATAAGCATTGCAACTGTACCTTAACAGTAAAGGCTGGAGAGGTGGCCCAGTGGTTACAAATGTGCCTCAGTTCCCAGCACCCACACTATGGCTCACACAACATTCATAACTCCAGTAACAGGGGCTGACATCCTGACATCCTCAAGTTTCTATTTGTACTCAGTTACAGAAGTCCTAAAGAATGGGACATGTATCTGTTTAGCAAAGTTTATACATGGTGCACACGGCATAAAAGGGGAATATGACTTTAGTTCAAGTGAAAACAACCACTACAAATAATTCATCATGAGACAGCAAACACAGGGCTGTAGATGTGTCTCAGCCATTAAAAGCACTTACTGCTCTTGGAGAGGACCTGGGCTCAGTATCCAGCACACACATGATGGCTGACAGCCATCCATAACTCTAGTTCCAAGGGATCTGATGCCTTCTTTTGCCCTCCCTGGGCACCAGGCACACACTTCATATACACACATTCAGGAGAACATACACATAAAAATAAATAAAATGAGCCAGGTGGTAGTGGCGCACACCTTTAATCCCAGCACTCGGGAGGCAGAGGCAGGTGGATCTCTGTGAGTTTGAGGCCAACCTGGTCTACAAGAGCTAGTTCCAGGAAAGGCTCCAGAACTACTGAGAAACCCTGTCTCGAAAAACCAAAAAAAAGTAAACATACATAAATTTAAAATGTAAACGGGAAGGCACACATTTTTTTTTTTTTTTTTTTTTTTTTTTTTTTTAATGCTGAGATGGCTGAGTTCAAAGCCCAGGGCCCACACGGAAGGGGAGAACTGACCACTCTAAGTTGTCCTCTGACCTCTGCACACATGGTTTGGCTGTACATATCCCACCTCCCCTCGAAATAAATACATGTAAAAAGATATATGTAACTTGGAAAATCTTTTAGTTTACACATGAGATTTTATTGGTTTTCTTTGTTAAAGGAAGAACTTAGAATTGTAGTAGAAATAATCAAAAGAAGGATAACAAACTTTGACTCCGGCTGCAAAAGCAACAATCAGTGGAGGAAGCTGAGGGACAACACAGACCACAATACTGATTTTCTCCTCGGGTTAAATGCTTTCAAAAGAAAGTATTATTCATGTTAAACAGGGAAGGGATTGCAGAGTGATCATTTGGGGAAAACAAAAACAATTAAAACCACTAATGACATATCGCATTAAAACAATAAGGACAGAGAACCTCGACCAGCCCATACATGGTAGCACAGTGATTTCATGGCTTTAAAACCCACTGAGTGTAAGCCCAGGAAAATGAGGCCTCCTTTCCCTGGTATTCAAGTCAGTCTGTGGACAGTCTGTGATGCTAGAAAGAGTTCAAAGTTTCTAGTTTACAAAAATTGACCACATTTAAACCAACATGATTATTTTCCATCCATTCAATAACTGAGAGGACAATAATATAAAAATATGTAAAAATTATTCTAGACTCATAATTCCTAGATATGCTAACACCCATATAGCTAGTATAAATTTGATGATTAAAAAAATATTTTTGTTTCCTTAAAAACATGTAGTTCATTTCCCATTTAATATCAGACAGACACCAGCTATCCTGAAGTACCAAAATAATCACAGAAAATGGCAGTATCTAGACTTTGGGTTTCTTGTTAGGTGGATCCTGAAGACTAAACTTGGGAATTTCACCAGGAGTGTATGGGATTCTCTTGGAAGACACCTTTTTGCCAATTGTTTCAATCTGAAGAGGAAAAAAAATAGAGCCATTAATCCTAGTGCACATACATAAGCTCCACAGTGTAGAGAGAGACGGGAGGACGAGGAGAAAAGCTTTTCAAGTTGTCTGAGTGGCTGAAAGATCTTCGGCTCCTTTATTTTTGTGTTTCTAGAATCAAGTGTTGCCCCCCTTTGCTGGCTTGTATTTGTTTGGGTTTTTAGAGACAGGGTCTTGATATGTAACACTGGCCTCTAACTCACAGACTGTCCTGTGTGAGTGCAGGGAACAGCATGCCTGCGGTCAAGTCACAGACATGGCTGCTCCACTTCTTTATGTCTATGAGTCATTCTGTCTGCGTGCACATCTGTGCACCAGAAGGCATCAGTCGTGAACTGCCATTGGGTGCTAGGAACTGAACTCAGGACTTGGAGGATAACAGTGAGTGCTCTTAATCACTGAGCCATCTCCCCAGCCGCATACAACCATCCCCCCCACATACACACACACACACACACACACACACACACACCCGCCTGTTTAGCCCTGACTGTTCTGGAACTCACTCTGTAGGCTGCACTGGCCTTGACCTCAGGGATCTACCTGTCTCTGTCTCCTGAGGGAAACCACAACTGGCTAAAATAATTTTAAGTATGTATCTTGCTACATATGTCTTAGAAACAACATTTTAAAAATAACACTCAGCTATGTAACCTAGCACTTGGGAGGCAGAGGCAGGCAGATCTCTGTGAATTTTAGGCCAGCTTGGTCTATAGAGCTATTCCAGGACAGACAGGGATACACAGGGAAACCCTATCTCAAAAAAGAAAAATAAGGCCGGGCGGTGGTGGTGCACGCCTTTAATCCCAGCACTCAGGAGGCAAAGGCAGGCGGATCTCTGTGAGTTCGAGACCAGCCTGGTCTACAAGAGCTAGTTCCAGGACAGGCTCCAAAGCTATAGAGAAACCCTGTCTCAGAAGAAAACAAACAAAAAAATTTAACACTCCTGACTTTAAATGACAGCTCTGAAGAGCAGGCCTGCTGTCTGCTTGGGAAGGTGGGGTGGAGGAATTCCCAAGGTCGGACAGGAGTCAACAAAGTTGTCACAAATGACAGAGACATGGCCCCTCAGCAAGTGAGCGAGAAGCTAAAGAAACCAGACACAGTTATCCTGGCGCCCGCACAGCACGCCGGTGCTGAGGCACGCACAGGCACTCCGCTCAGCACGTCCGTGTCTCCTGCAGACAGCTCCCCCTCCAGCAACTTCTAAATCCTCCCTAACTGACCCTGCTGGAGCCTCCACTCCAAGCCCACACTGCTGCAGGAGATAGAAAGTAACAACTTGTCAGTACTTTAAAGTAGCCTGAGAACACAGAGGCACCGCTCTGGGCAGCTTCTGTCAGCTTTCCCGAGCTCCACCAAAGATGGCTGCCTCACGAAGCCCGTGCTCTCCCTTAAGATCTCTCACAGCCCAGGAAAGGTACAGGATGAACCAGCTGATGGGCCTGGGTACCGGGTGAGGTGGATGCTGGCTATGCTCACACGAGGAGGACAATGTTGCTGCCACAGTGAAGCATTTTCTCAGGGGCCACCCACCCATCAGCCATGTCTTCCCTGGGGTATGAGGACAATGTAACTAGTGTCTCTTACTTGACATATGGTATGAGGTGAGCTAGGACACATGCTGCTTCTGTATGACAGGCACCTGAGGCCCTCTTAGCTGCTAAGTAAAGGAGCTCAACTTTATGTCAAATACGGAAGGAGTGAATGGTCACCAAAGAAATCAGGACTTCCCAGAGAAGACCTCTTGCCCAGTTATCTTACTGCTAACTTAGACAATATGGCAATTCTATAACCCATACAATGAGTTTATAACAGATCAGGCCATTGAAATGACTCAGAGGGCAAAGGTGCTCACTATCCAAGCCAGAAGCCCGGGGGACAGATATAAAGAAGGGAGGATAGAACCGAATCCATAGGGCTGTCCTCTGAAGACCAGCCCAGAATCCTGATTACCTGGAAGCCAATGGTCTGTAGCTCATTGTGGAGCCCATCCAGGACACGTCGCCCATCAAAGATAAAAGCTGGTTTCAGCATTTTTTTGTGAATCCTTTCATAATCCAGTTCCTGTGAAGACACACCAAATGCAAAACTATAACAACATGTGGACACATATTCAACCAATGCTGTGCCTAGGACTTTTCTTAATGTAATTTCTGAGACTTCACCTTAAACATGTCCCATTCGGTGCAGATAACAAGGGCGTGGGCGCCGTCACACGCTTCATATGGATCCTTGGAAATGGTCACCAGTCTGGACACTAGAAAACAGTGACAATGCCCAAAAGAGAGATGGGAGACAAGGCGTCTGAAGTTACACACATAACACTAGTCCTGCAGAAAGAGTGTCTGACAGAAGTGAATAATGGGGAACCAGGAGCACCCCAAACTTTCTCCAGAAGTATTTCCTGGGACTCTCTGGGCTTTATGAAATACCACTGAGCTATATACATCCCTGACCCCTGCAAAAATTGCTGGATTGAAACACCAGTGGTGACTTCAGATTAAAGATGAGAACATAATACCTGAGTTTAATTTTTGAGAAATGAGGCTGCATACAGAGCCAACCGTGATAGCGACAGAAAATGCAACCACTAAAGGTTCCAAAGGAAAAAGAGTTGTGTGGGTTTATCCTCAAAATGGTTAGGGAACAGAGTCCTACCTTGGTCATCCGCTGACACGCCTGGATGAGACAGATCCACGACGATTTGTTCCCTGGGGACTTTGGGGTCGTATATATGGAGGTGTGCACCTTCGTCCATCAGATACTTGCTAATGTAGATACTGGAGGACTCTCTGCAGGAGAGACCAGTCATTGCTTTAAATGACACAGTCGTTTTGTTTGTTTGACAAATAGTTTCTCTGTGTAGCTGGGGCTGTCCTGGAACTCCCTTTGTAGAGCAGGCTAGCCTCAAATTTAGAGATCTACCTGCCTCTGCGTCCAGAGTGCTGGGATTAAAGGCAGACACCACCACCAGCACCCAGCTAAATGACATTTTAATATCAGGAAATTTAAGATGTGAAGAAGTTCTAGTTAAGCTAAACTGTTGAGGATATAGATTCTTCTTCTTTTTTTTTTTTAATGTTTTTTCGAGACAGGGTTTCTCTGTGTAGCTCCAGGTGTCCTGGAACTCGCTTTATAGATGAGCCTGGCCTTAAACTCACAGAGATCTACCTACCTCTGCCTCCTAAAAGGCTGAGACTAAAGTCATACACCACCATGACAGGCTAACACACACACACAGGAGGAGATACACAGACCTTCTTCCACTTAGTGAGGCACCATGTTAACAGAACTCTTCTGGCATCGTTATATAACAGAGAATAAAATACTATAGAAAACACACATATACACATATGTAGAGTCACATGTTCTTCAATTCTTTTCTATCAATTGGAAGATCAGGATAGGATGAAAGATTCCCATACTCTCTCAAAGGTTTGAAGTGTTATTCTTTGGTTCGTTCTAGTTCTGTCAGGATTAGAAGCAAGTGCCTTTACCCACTTCCAGCCCTGAGATGTTTTAAAGAGGGCTGGTGAAATAAATTAGCAGGTAAAACAGGGGAGACTTGGCTACTCCAAGTTGTCCTCTAACCGCCACATAAATACCATGGCTTGTGCACATGTTCACCACTCGCCATGTAACCCTGGTTGGCCTGGACTTGCTATTATATAGGCCAGGCTGGCCTCCAACTCACAGAGATCTGCCTCTCTCTACTATGCCTCCTGAGATTGATACCCTGAGTCACTAAGCATAGGTAAAATTTAAAAAAATAAAACAAAACAAAACAAAAAACCCAACTCTCCCCCCCACCCCCCCGAGACAGGGTTTCTTTGTAGCTTTGGAGCCTGTCCTGGAACTAGCTCTTCTAGACCAGGCTGGCCTCGAACTCACAGAGATCCACCTGCCTCTGCCTCCCAAGTGCTGGGATTAAAGGCGTGCGCCACCACTGCCTGGCCAAAAATACTTTTAACATTTTAAAGAACTAAAACCTAGGGCTGGAGAGATGGTTCAGCAGTTAAGAGCACTGGCTGCTCTCCCAGAGGACTGGGGTTCAATTCCCAGCACCCACATGGCAGCTCACAACTGCTGGTAACTCCAGCTCCAGAGGATCTGACATCATCACACAGACATATACACATGCAAAACACCAATGCACATAAAATAAGTGAATCTTAGAAACAAACAAACAAAAAAAGAACTGATACCTGGTATCGCCAGTGTCCTTTTTGAATGCAAACCCCAAGATGGCTATCTTCTTATCAGTTACTGTATTAAACAAGCTGTCTATGATCCTCGAGGCAAACCTCCTCCTCTGGTAGTCATTCATGTCTATGACCTGAAATCATATGTAAATATATAATGTTAGCTTACAAAAGTGTCATCTAGGATATGCACATGGTGTTCTAGTAAATGCTGCTGTACAAATATATGGTTCACATATTAATGGCAAAGTTAACTCAACACTGTTATTAAGATTTAAATCTGAAAATTAAAATTCCACCAATTGCCAGATGTGGTGGCACCTGCCTTTAACCCCAGCATTTGGGAGGCAGAGGAAGTCCAGCCTGGTCTACAAAGCAAATTCTAGGATAGTCAGGGCTATACAGAGAAACAAATAATAATAATAACAATAATAATAAATCCACTAATCCCCTTCCTTAGGGCCTTTCTGAAAATGTTCTTTTTCGTTTGGTTTGGCCGGCTGTGAGTGGATGAAAAGACTCCGGGAACACAGCGAGGCTTGAGTTCTGAAGGCATCTGAGATCCCGCCACAAAGCCAGCCAAAATAAGGCACCCTCACCCCGCTTCTTCAAGTCCCCAGAAGGGACAAGGTGGTGAGCAATCAGCTCTCCAAGCACTCCCTCAAATGCTGCATGTTCACCAACTCACCACAGCTCACCAACTCACCACAGCTCACTAATTCGCCAAAGCTCACCAAGTCACCACAGCTCACCAACTCAGTCACTCACCATCCACCAAGGCTCGCCACGAGCAGACAGGAACAGCCCGCACAGAGGGAGAGCTGCTCCTGCACAAACCGTGACAACACAAGCACCGGATAAGCGTTCTAGCCAAATGCCTGCGTCAGAGAGCCTCAGAGCATACAACATCTGCTAGGTTAAGTTGTTGATGAAGTGAGCTGGGGGAGAAGGGGGGCCTTTTCAAAAGTTTTCAGGAACCATCTCAAGTCTTGGCAGCTTGGAAAGGAGCCCAAAGTGTTGGGAAATCAGGGCTTCATCTGCATTGGATGGCAAGATGAAGCCACCTGCTTGGCTGAGTGAAATACACAGAAAATGAGTCTCTCTACAGACTTGCTCCCATAGCAATTGCTGAAATCTGAAGATTATGGATTCAGGAAATCATTGGCAATGGTGCATATCCTGGCTGGCACTTTAGGCAAATTTGTCATTTCTCAAAGTATCTTCTCTCATCTAAAAATGGGGGATAACGTTAATGATGAGGGGTAAACGGTGTTCTGCGTGCAAAGAGTACTCAGATAAGCCAGGAAGGGGTTCCCGTTTTAGCTCTGTGAATTTGAAAGAGGGGAGGAGAGTACCCATAGATGCAAACCACTTAAAATATTACAAAGTGAGTGTATTTCTAAAATGGTGGCAGCGATGGATATGGATACCCCCAGTGGCACCAACAGTGGCACGGGCAAGGAGCGCTTTGAAGTGAGAAAGAGGAACGCAGTAGCCTCTGGGCCCGGGATATTGTGGTTGATACTGTGCCATCCGCAGGAGCCACATCATGGATCTCTGCATTGAACGTTATTTCTGAGGAGTGTGCTGTGGCGTGGGGACTCTGTAGTCATGCTCGCATTCCCACTGCACCTCTCGATGGCCCAGAACGAGGCAGGTGTGTCCACTGGACGACACAGTGGGAATTCCAAAAGTAGGGGCACTGCTTAGAAAAGACTCTCCCCAAAGCTTAGCCTTTTGCTATGCATGCTACTCACTTTTTTTTTTTATTTTTTATTTTTATTTTTATTTTTTGTTTTTGTTTTTGTTTTTGTTTTTCGAGACAGGGTTTCTCTGTGGCTTTGGAGCCTGTCCTGGAACTAGCTCTTGTAGACCAGGTTGGTCTTGAACTCACAGAGATCCGCCTGCCTCTGCCTCCCGAGTGCTGGGATTAAAGGCGTGCGCCACCACCGCCCGGCTTTTTTTAATTTTTTTAAATTTATTATGTATACAATATTCTGTCTGTGTGTATGTCTGCAGGCCAGAAGAGGGCACCAGACCCCATTACAGATGGTTGTAATCCACCATGTGGTTGCCGGGAATTGAACTCAGGACCTTTCTTTGGAAGAGCAGGCAATGCTCTTAACCACTGAGCCATCTCTCCAGCTCCCCGTGCTACTCACTTTCCTGTTAATTATAAATTACATAGAACTGTGGTTTTTATCCTTTGTCTTTGGTGTTTGCTGTTCCCACAGGCATATGGTATTTTGTGTCAAAGTTGTTAAGTTCAAGAGAAAAAAATATTACAACGTGGGTGCGTCACACCAAGTTCCCAGCTAGCCTGGACTACACAATGAGACCCCGTCTCTTATGATGGTACATGCCTGTAATTCTAGTATTCAAGAGGAGGCTGAGGGAGTGGGTGTTCAAGGTCATTCTCAGCTACACAGCAAGTTCAAGATCAGCCTCTTTATCTGAGACAGTCTCAAACACATATCCCCAAATATAAAGGATATTACTTCCTGATTTATTCTGGGAGAAATTTAGTTATAAAATAGGAAATACCAATGTATAAAAAATGCCCATCACAGTTGACTAGGAAAAAAGACTAATTGAAAACAGATACTCCCTGGTCTACAAGAGCTAGTTCCAGGACAGGCTCCAAAACCACAGAGAAACCCTGTCTCGAAAAACCAAAAAAAAAAAAAAAGAAAACAGATACTCATCAAATAAACCTGAAATAAGAAAATTGAGTTCCTGGAACAAGTTCAAATGGTCAAAACCATTTCACCAAGGAGGCCATGTTGAATTAGACTCTAATCGGAAGTCATTGACGACAAAGACAGATACCTGCTGCCAATAGCGGGCTACTTCAGGCAGATTCAGAGCCTCACAGAGATAAACCAAATTCAGAACATCTTTTTGGAAGCAGCTCCCACCAAAACCTGAGGAAAGAAAAAAAAGAACTCACATTTTTTCAGGTAAGATCCAGAAACTAAATCCTGTGGTAAAACCTCTACAATATCAGTGACTCTTTTTTTTTTTTTTTTTTTTTTTTTTTTTGGTTTTTCGAGACAGGGTTTCTCTGTGGCTTTGGAGCCTGTCCTGGAACTAGCTCTTGTAGACCAGGCTGGTCTCGAACTCACAGAGATCCGCCTGCCTCTGCCTCCCAAGTGCTGGGATTAAAGGCGTGCGCCACCACCGCCCGGCTAATATCAGTGACTCTTATTCAGATTTTAAGTAATAAAATTCAGATAGCAGAAAAATTTTGCAGCTACATGGTGAGTTCAAGTCCAGCCTGAGTTACATGAGACCCAGTATCAAGATGAAAAAAATTGGAAAAGCAGATTTATAAATCAAGTGAAATTTATAGTTAATCAGCTCAGCTCTTCAAATATTTACCAAGCAGTACCCCAAAACAAGTTTTATTAAATCTACATTTGATCTTTTTCCTTTTAAAAGAGGATTTTATTTTTTTATGTGGGTGTTTTGCCTGCATGAATGCATGTGCACCATCCTCAGAGGTCGGGAGAGGGATGGATAGTTTAGCTGACCACTGTGTGAGTGCTGGACCCTGAGCATGGGCCATCCACCCACAAGGACAAACGTTCTAACCCTGAGCCGTTTCTCCAGCTCCATTTGACATTTCCTTTGCACTAATCTTCTGTTTCTCCTGTGCTCACCTGGTATGAATGCCTACATCTCCTGCTTTACTGCAGAGCCAGGAAACTTTTAAGGTAAAGGCCAGATGGTTAATATTTCAGTCTTCGTGGGCCATGAAGACTCTGCCTCAACTGTTAACCTCTACCACTGCAGCCACATAGTAGCTAAAGACAAGGGCCAGGCTGTGGGCGTGGTGGGACTGTATTCCCATACCACTCATTTATGACAAGCTGCGGGCTGGGTTTGGGCCAAGGTGTGCTAGCTCGCCCTTGAGCTAGCACAGTTCAGGCTGTGGTAGGGAGGTAAGGACTTGAGTAGCAGAAACATCTGGCCTCGGCACTGCAGGATTCTGAACAAGGTACAAAACTTCCCTTGACTCTGAGTAATCTCTAGAAACAAAATTACATCACCTCCTTAATAGGTCATAAGCAGTAAAAATGCCAAGTATAGTTTCAAACATTTGTGATTCTGGCCCACGAGAGGTATAGGCAGGAGGATTAGGAGTTTGAGGACAACCTTGACTACATAGCAATTTAAAGTCATCTTGGGCTGTGTAAAACTCTGTCTTAAAAAAAAAAATTGAAGGAGATAAAGTACCAATATAGAATATGATACATAATATGCCTTATGTAAATAGTAGCTATTTCTACTATACTGAGAGAAAACATCAAAAAGGGCAGGGAAAACAGTACCAGGAAGTGACGTTTAACCTCAGAAATACTAGGTACACGTGTATGCGTGAGTGGTGGGATTGAACCCCAGGTAGGCCTTGCACACGCTAGGCAAGCACTCTTACCACTGAGTCACGTCCTAACTCCTTTTATGTATTTTTTATTAGGAGACAGGGTTTATTTCACTAAGTTGTGTTCTATGAAGAATTTTTAGCGCTATAACACAGTATAACTACCACAGATAACGAGAACTGACCACAGAGCTGCTGTAAAGTTAGACTCATGGCCTGCCTGGGCTACACAGTTCAAAGGCATCCTGGGCAACTTATGTAACGGAGGCTAGCCTCAAACTCCTGATCCTCCTGCCTCGACTTCCTGAGGGCAAAGATGAGCATGCCCAACTACACTTCATCTTTACAACCTAATGGGAAGTCAGCTCACATTGGAGTCAGATGACAGCTCGGGGGTGGGGTCTATTCTCTCCTTTCAGCATGAGTTCAAACTCAAGTCACCAGGCTTGGGGACAGGTGCCCTCACTCACTGAGCCATCTCAGAGGCCCGAGATGTTTTCTTTGTAGATTTATTTTATGTGTATGAATGTTTTGTCTGCATGTATGCATGTATTCCATGTAGATCATAAGAGAGCTTAGGGTGCAGGAACTCAAGTTACAGACGGGTGTGTGTGCTGGAAATTGAACTCTGGCCCTCTGAAAGAATAGCCATTGCTCTTAACCACGAAGCCATCTCCCTAGTACCTCTAAAATCCTTTCTGTGCTTTGAGACCTGTCCTGGAACGAGCTCTGATAGACCAGGCTGACCTCAAACTCACAGAGATCCACCTGTCTCTGCCTCCCAAGTGCAGGGATTAAAAGCATAAGCCACCAGTGCCTGACTTAAAATCTTTTTTTTCTTTAAAGGATAGTAAATTACAAAGAAAACACAGCTCTTCTATAAAGCTGGAAGCATTAGTAACTTGTGTAATATAGAGAAAACTGTACTTACCGACGCTGGCTTTTAGGAACTTATTTCCAATCCTTTGGTCCATTCCAATAGCTGTGGCCACCTCTTCCACATCAGCCCCCGTCGCTTCACACAGAGCACTGATGGAGTTAATGCTGCTGATCCTCTGTGCAAGGAAAGCATTTGCTGCCTTCAAATATAAGACAAATGAGAGAAGATGGTGAGTGAAAACCTGACTTTGTATGTCAGGAGAGTTCACTGAGCTGACGCAAACTACTAAGCAGGCATAAGATACTAATGGGCTCATTTGGAGGAGACAGTGGAAAACTGATTAGAAAAGACAAATTAAGTTGCAGTGGTAGAGAACAAGTAAGGCATCAGGTTAATCTCCAGCACTGGGGGGAAAAAGCAAAATAAATATTCTGGTGTGTGCATGTGTGTGGCGACTCCCACAGTCAGGAAGCAGAGGCAGGATCTGAGTTTGGCACGAGCCTGAGTAACAGAGTTAACGGAGAGCCGCGAGCTTTGCACTCACCAGTTTGGAAAGCTCTGAAGACCAAGTGTTAGTGGTGAGGATCCTTTCCTTGGGCACCCAGTGCTCATACACGGCACAGAGCGCCTGGACAGCTTTCTGGCCCTCTGGGGTCTCATCCCCTCCAATCAGGACTCTGTCTGGGTTCTTTAGGTCCTTGATGGCTGTCCCCTCTGCCAAGAACTCAGGATTGGACAGCACCTAGAAGAGCAATACACAGGCAAGTTTAGGCTAGAATGAATCGTGGGTAACTTGAAGGCATCAGTCTTGCCCTAAGAAGAATCAGTTGTGGTGTTTCCTTTCTTCATACCTGTAAATTCAAGTTGGGCTTTGTGTTGGCATCAAATATGCGGCGGATGCTTTCCGCTGCCCGCACGGGGACTGTGCTTTTCTCCGTCACGATTTTGTACCCATTTGAGTTCTGCACGATGCGTCGAGCACAAGCTTCGATATACTTCAGATCTGCTGCCCGGCCTTTCCCCATTCCATAGGTTTTGGTTGGTGTGTTCACCTAGCAAAAGCATTTGGGATGAAGCACACGGTGCCTGTGAGCGCTCTCCAGTGCTCTCAAGACAGTGCCCCAACCGTCTGTTAACTAGCAACAGTAGGAAGCTCGTAACTCTCACAGAACAACACAACACACTTTACAAATATAACCACGGAAAGAAACAACTGGAAACATCTGTGGGAGGGTGGCCTTATATATGCTAGACCCGAGGGCAGGCAGGAAGGTTCCAAGCTAAGGCCAGGAGATAAAAATGAATGAATTCAGAGGTCCTTACTCTAAAGGAGTACCGATCTATCACATGCAAAATATTATCATGGTCTTTTAAAAAAAGATATTTTGTTATATGTATATTTTGTTTATGTGTATGTACATGAACTGTGTGCATGCCTGGTGCCCACTGAGGTTAGAAGGTGTTGGATCCTGAAACTGGAGTTACCAACATTTGTAGGCTGCCATGTGGGTGCTAGGAATTGAACTCGGGTCCTTTGGAAGAGCAGCCAGTGCTCTTACCTTCTGAGTCATCTCTCCAGCCCCTATTATTAAGTCTCTAAAGAGAAATTTTAGGGCTGGAAAGATGACTCAGCAGTTAAGAAAACTGGCTTAATGCCAAATAAAACAAAGAAACCTTTACAGGCAGGAATAATAAAATAAATAAATACATAAAATCACATGGAAAAGCAAACTACTTACAGAAATAAATACTAGATCAGCTTCTCTGATGGCATCATCAATATTGGTAGAAAAAAATAGATTTTTCCCTCGACAGGATTCTACTACTTCTTTTAATCCAGGCTAGAGAAGGAAAAAAGAAAAAGGAGTTGAACACAGTATTATCCAATCCTGAGACGAACAGAAAACAGAATCAACTATGTTGTACTGTACTTTCAAGGTGTTTTGTAAGGATAGCTGAGGGTCTCTGGGCGTGGCAGCACACACCACAGTCCGGACACTTGGGAGGCTGAGGCCGGAGAACTGAGTCTGGGGCAAGGCTGAGCTACACAGTGGATTTGAGGTCAGACCAGCTGCCCTGGGAGGTCCTGTGAAAACCGGAAAAAGGAGGGGGCATACACAAGACACAGTAAGTAAGGATGTTATGAAAGAAAGCAAAGCAAAGTTGAACTTGCACAATCAAAGATCAGCAGCTCTAAAATGCCTTCGTTGTTTGCCATGGACCTGGGTGATGCGTTAACCATTAACCCCTCGTATCAACTCAGTTATCACACCCTGCAAGGCTCTGGGATTCCAAGCAAAGTTTTTGCATTGTCATTATGAACGCAGTCATATCCGTGCCATGGCCTCTGCACCTGCCCCATGATTCACACCATAGAGGTGGTTGTAGAAGCCAGTGTTTGCTTTAAACAAAGAGACGATAGTATGTTTTTCCAAGTCCTACTATAAGAAGCACTGAAAATCTTTACTACTTTTTACCATGCAGTTTATCTGGGGCCATATTTATGTCAAAAAAAAATTTTTTTTTTTTTTTGGTTTTTTGAGACAGGGTTTCTCTGTGATTTTGGAGCCTGTCCTGGAACTAGCTCTTGTAGATCAGGCTGGTCTCGAACTCACAGAGATCCACCTGCCTCTGCCTCCCAAGTGCTGGGATTAAAGGCATGTGCCACCACCGCCCGGCTTAACTTTTTTAAAAACTACATTTATTTTGGGTGTGGAAGTGTGCGTGCCGTGGTATGCGTGTGGAGGTCAGAAGAACACCTTTGGGAGTCAGCCCTCTCCTACAGTGTTGGCCCAAAGTCACACTCAGGTCATCAGGTTTGGTGGCATGTACCTTTACCCAGAATCATCCCATCAGTCACAAGTATTCTTGTAGAGAGAAAAAACAGCCCAGATCTGATCAGATCTGTCCTCTAGATCCAACTGCCAATTTACAGGGATGCAGAAAATGTTAGAAATACTCAAGGGAGCTCAGGAGAATCCACTCTGGAAATTTCCACAACAAACCAATTTCTCTAACTAAAAAGCAGGGGAGAAAACAAAACCATTAACAAAGCAAGGGAGGATGAACAAGTGAATAAACAGAAAGTGAAAAGATTGTGGACTTATAAAAGACATGGCTGCCAAACAGTGGAGGCACGTGCCCTTAATCCCTGCACTCAGGAGGGATTAAATCTCTGAGTTCAAGGCTAGCCTGGTCTATAGAGCTAGTTCCAGGACAGGCAGAGGAACACAGAGAAACCTTGTCTCTAAAAAACAAAAAATAAACAAGACACAGCTGAGCACAGTGTGCACACCTGGGCTCCAGCCCTCGGGAGGCGGACAGGAGAACTTGAGTTTGAGACCAACCAGCCTGATTCGTCCAGTGAGATCCTGTCTCAGATGAAAGAAACAAAATACCATTTTACCATTTACCATGATACCATTTTACTGCAAAATGGAAATCTTCCTTGGCCTCTGATTTAAACTAACTGGAGGATGAACATTCATAACCTTTTTCTGTTTGTTTTGGGTTTTGGAGTGGCCTAGATCATGCTGTCTGTTCTCTCATAAGGCTGCACCCCAGTCCCAGGAGCTCTTCACAGTACTTTGCTTTGTTTTGTTTTCCAAGACAAGGGAGATATATATATATATATATATATATATATATATATATATATATATATATATATATATATATATATATATCCCTGGCTGTCCTGAAACTCACTCTACAGACCAGCTGGCCTCGAACTCAGAGATCCTCCTGCCTCTGCCTCCCAAGTGCTGGGATTAAAGGCGTGTGCCATCACTGCTAGGCTTAAAAGTCTTATTCTTTACTAATTTTAACTTATTTTTAACACTCATTCTTGAGTGTGTGTGTGTGTACATGCAAGTGTGTCATAGCTTGCCATGGTGTGCATATGGAGGTCAGAGAACTTTTGGGAATAGTTTTTTTCTTCCACTATGGGGGTCCCAGGACTAAACTCAGGTCAGCAGGTTTGATACCAAATGCCTTTCTGAGCTGAGCCATCATCTCCCAGGCCCTGAGGCCTTCTAACATAAGCTACTAGAGGAGGTCTAACTGTAAACTCATACCCCGTATTAATTAACACATGAACAGGAGCAGCAACACTATAAAACACGTGTGGGGTCACCAACCAGTGCACTAGACTTCTTCGAGTATCCTGACCAGGGGCTAGAATGATAGAAAACGTTACGGAGCTGTGTTTTTGCAAAGAACAAGTTAACCAGTCTTCTGTGAAATGAAGTGAATCTGGCACAGGCAAATACCACATGTCCTTCATGATGTGGAAGCCAGGAGAGCTGATCACACAGAGAATAAAACAGTGATTACCGGAGGCAGGGAGAGTGGTAGCCGGTAATGGGTTCAGAAGTCCAGCTGGACAGGAAGGGTGACTTCTGACACTCTCGAGACAGCAGGGGCGCTGGCCGAGAGATGCCAATTAGATTATCTCAAAACAGTTTGTAGAAAATTCTCTGTTTTCATTTTAACCACTGCCTGGCTCTTTTTTAAAACTTTATATTCATTGGTGTTTTGCCTTCATGCATGTCTGTGTGAGGGTGTCAGAAGCCCTGGAGCTGGAGTTATAGATGGGTGTGAGCTGCCTGTGGGTGCTGGGAATTGAACTTGAGTCTTCTGAAAGAGCAGTCAGTGCTCTCAACAGCTGACCCATTGCTCCAGCCCCAAAAATTCTCTTAATAGAAATAAATGATAAACATTCTGAGGTGAGAGATAGGATTAATTATTCTGATATGATCACTAAGCACTGTACAAGAAATATCACATCCTGTCTCCCAAACACCAGGGAACTACTTATTATTTTTGTGTTTCAGAAGGTTTTTTTTTTTGAGACTGGGTCTCTTTATGTAGCACTGGCTGTCCCGGGACTTGTGTGCAGATCAGGCTGGCCTTAGACTCATAGAGGTCAGCCTGCCTTCGCCTCCTGAGTGTCAGAGTTGAGGGAGTGCTCCATCACACCCAGCAGTCCACAGGGCCTCATGTATCCCAAACTGGCCTCCAACTCTCTCTCGTGGGACTTCTGTCCCTTCTGACTCCAACTCTTGAGTGCGCTGCCATGCCCCTTCTGGGAAAAACTTGAGCAAGCACTCCACCAACTGGGCAATACCCCAGCTCTGGCACACTTCTTTTTTTCTCTCTCTCAGCATTCCTGACATAACAAAACTGTCTTTTTATTGTCCTTAATTTAGTCTTTTTCTCTTCTGCAGTACTGGAGAGGAAATTCAGAGCCTGAGACACGTTAACCATGTGCCATATTCCCTGTTCAATGGTCCAGAACATTTTCTTATCTGGAATTTTTTTTTTTTTTTTGAATTTTCGAGACAGGGTTTCTCCGTAGCTTTTGGTGCCTGTCCTGGAACTAGCTCTTGTAGACCAGGCTGGCCTCGAACTCACAGAGATCCTCCTGCCTCTGCCTCCCGAGTGCTGGGATTAAAGGCGTGCGCCACCACCGCCCGGCCTTATCTGGAATTTTTGTTGTGTACTTTTGGCTTACTATACAGCCCAGGTTGGCCTGGAACTCACTATGTAGTTCAGTAATCCTCCTGCCTCAGCCTCTAAAGTACTAGGATTATAGGCATGCACTACCACACTTAGTCCTTCCTCCTTCCTGAAATAAGTGCTTTATGTCAGTTAGTTAAGCTAGGATGAACTACATTCAAACACTATCCAGAACCTTTGCTTTGTTTAGAAGTAGGGTTTCTCTGTGTTGTCCTGCTTGGCCTTAACCATCTATGTAGAACTGGCAGACCATGAACTAACTTCAGTCCTCCTGAGAGTTGGGATCATGGGTGTTACCAACATGCCCAGCCAGACCTTATTCACTGAAATTGGTTGCATCCATAGATATCACAATAATAGTATATATAAAATAGTTAACCAACACAGTAAGAAAACAATAAGCATAAACACAGAGCTTTAATATATAATTTACCTCATAAATAGGAAGGGTCGGGGAATTCCATGCATTGATTCTCGATTCATTGACGTCGACAACCGTTACCCTGATCTCAGGGCACATATGGGCGATGACACTGCACGTGGGGCCACCGACATAGCCCGCACCGATGCAGCAGATCTTCTTGATTTCCACCATGGCTCAACTAGAAGGAAAACAATCAGGAATGTTCTGTTGTGGTATTAGAAACAGAAAATGTGGACAAATCACTGGCACATCCATCACAAAACAGTCGGGTGTCTGGAGCAAGTTCCTACGTTTGCTCACAGGAATTGCGAAAACTGTAAATGGAAAATAACATTCCAGTTAGATGACTCGGCCACTCCCCCACTGTGCTCGCAGGAAAAAAGGGGAAATCTCTAACAGCTGATGCTAATTCTGCACATACCATAAGATTATAATGACCTGAGAGTTAGAAAGTCAAGAAGCAAAATAAAGCCTATCCTCTAAACCAGGGTTATAGGTGAGCGTACAAAGGTGATGCTTTCCGCAGGTTTAGATAGTCACAGATGGTCAGATTAGTTCCATGACTCAGCTCTGGTCTCGAAGACTATTCGCCTGCTTGGCTTAAACACGTCCCTCTGGAAGTGTGCAGGTAACTTAATTCCCAGTGCAAAAGAGCTGGTAGGTGGGGCATAAGAGAAGCTCTGCTCTCAGTGTGGATTAATCCCTATTATAAAAGGGCTTAGGCCTACAGGTTTGATCTCATATCTTTTATTCTTCCGCCAGGGAATGACACAGCAAAACTGTCAGCCCTCCATCTTGGTTTTGCCAACCTCTAGTACCCTAAGCCGAGAAATTCCTGTTCATTATAGATTATCCATCACAGGTGCTGTTGTAGCTGCAGAAAATAGAACAAAAACATCCCTCAAATGCTTAACTTGGCATCGGGCAGATTATTTTTAAATATTGGACAATAATCTTGAAACTATTTCAACTTTAGTTAGAAACTGTGAAAACACTACAGGAAAGTAATGTGTGTGTGTGTGTGTGTGCTGGTGTGCAACACCTACGTGTGAGCATGTAGAGACCTGAAGCCCACACCATGCTCCTCTATTGCTCTTTACCTGTCCTTCTGAGGCTCTGGTCTTGCTATCATGGAGCACGGCTGACTAGCCAGCAGTCCCCAACCACACCATCTCTTGCTCTCAGTCCTGGGGTGAGAGGTATGTGCCGCCACAATAGCTTTTACTGGGTGCTAGGGACCTGAACTCAGGTCCTCAGGTTTACACAGCAAGCAATCTCCCTAGCCCAGCAAAGTCATTTCTGCAGTTACCAATACTGCTGTACTGATCTTAGTATGTTTTCAATAGTCATCGGGTAAAATGACTGACACTAAAAATTTACAAGGAACTGGCTCATATATATGAATGCCCGGTTATTCACTGTGATTACTGTCAAAATGACCGGTCACTTCAGTTTCTGCCAAGGTCTCAGACATCACATTCAAACCCATTCTTGCAACCCAGAGAGAAGGAAAACAGCAGTCAGAGAGCTTAACAGTTTATTGTGGACTCCTGCATGGATGGGAGAAGGTGCTCTGGGTTAGACCAATCACGTATCTGTGGTTCAGTGGAACACTGTTGGCCCAGCATGCATGAGCTGAGCTAATGAGTTTGAGTCTTACTACTGCCAAAAATAAAGCACACAGTTTTAGTTCCCCAAATAGGCATTCTAACTGCCTCTGCCTCCCGAGTGCAGGGATTAAAGGCGTGTGCCACCAGCGCCCGGCTAAAAAGTATTCTTAATGTTATACGTAAAAGTTTTGGAGTGGGGGGTAGGTCTCTCCTTCCACCAGGTGAATCTCAGGGACTGAACTCGGGTCCTCAGGCTTGTTGGCAAGAGCATTTACCAGCTGAGTCACCCTGTCACTGCCAAAGCCATGGGTTACAAGAAAATCTATCTCATGCCGGGCAGTGGTGGCACACACCTTTCCCAGCACTTGGGAGGTAGAGGCAGGCGGATCTCTGTGAGTTCAAGATCAGCCTGGTCTACAAGAGCTAGTTCCAGGACAGGCTCCAAAACCACAGAGAAACCCTGTCTCGAAAAACCAAAAAAAAAAAAAGAAAATCTATCTCAAGAAACCTCACTTCTACCCGTCCCTACGGACTCTGCTTCTGCAGGCAGCTCCCTTGCTTCTTGTGTCTACTCCCGTGTGTGCACTGTGGTCTTTTTTTTTTTTTTAAATTATTTATTTATTATGTATACAATGTTCTGTCTGTGTGTATGCCTACAGGCCAGAAGAGGGCACCAAACCTCATTACAGATGGTTGTGAGCCACCATGTGGTTGCTGGGAATTGAACTCAGGACCTTTGGAAGAGTAGGCAATGCTCTTAACCACTGAGCCATCTCTCAAGGTTTCTCTATTATGCAGCTCCGGCTGTCCTGGAACACACTATGTAGACCAGGCTGGCCTCGAACTCAGAGAGATCTGCCTCCCAAGTGCTGAGATTAAAGGTGTGCACTATCATGCCTGGCATAATCGTATTTTTGAACTGAAGAAACGCCACATA
Source organism: Chionomys nivalis (assembly GCF_950005125.1). Taxonomy (NCBI): domain Eukaryota; kingdom Metazoa; phylum Chordata; class Mammalia; order Rodentia; family Cricetidae; genus Chionomys; species Chionomys nivalis. The sequence continues at coordinate 67,329,649 of NC_080091.1, forward strand.
TAGACAGCTTGGCTTCTTTTTAAGTTACTGTATTTTTTTGGTTTTTTTTGTTTTTCGAGACAGGGTTTCTCTGTGGTTTTGGAGCCTGTCCTGGAACTAGCTCTGTAGACCAGGCTGGTCTCGAACTCACAGAGATCCGCCTGCCTTTGCCTCCCGAGTGCTGGGATTAAAGGCGTGCGCCACCATCGCCTGGCTAAGTTACTGTATTTTAAAGTCATATCCATGCTTCCCTACCTTGGCTTTCTCACTATTATGCTGCATCCCTCTACATGGATTCATTTACCAGGAAATATTAAAATTGATTCCTTAAGAGCCTAAGTAAGTGAGTTAAAAGTTCTCTATTTGCATTGTGAAGCTACAAAAATCAAACACTCCTATCAAACTTTTAGGATTGTAAGACTTGCCTTGGGAATAAAAGTACCAAGAGTACCCAAGCTGACTTCTGGCAGGCACCCATCTTTCCTTGCCTCACCCATCTTGCTTCCCCCACCCAACTGGATGGAAAAGATGATGTTGGGGACACTAAGTGATGAAGCTGGGGAACCATCTGAAACTCTCCCATGCTTCCAGTCGTCACCTCAGCTGTCCCACCTCCGCAAACGGAAAACTTCGGCATCTGGTTCCAGAAAATTTATTTCAACTTGTCCCAGGGCCTACTCCTTCCCCATCACACAAAAAAGTAATGTTCCTGACAGTAAGAAATGGGTGAGAGGCACTGGCGAGGTGGCTCAGAGGATAAGAGCACTGGCTGCTCTTCCAGAGGACCTGAGTTCATTTCCCAGCAACCACGTGGTGGCTCATTAACCATCTGTAATGAGATCTGGTGCCCTCTTCTGGCCCACAAGGGTACATGCAGGCAGAATATTGTATATATAATAAATAAATCTAAAAAAGAATGGGTGAGAACTTGACCGTGGATAGAGGACATGATGCTGAAGTATTTAACAACTATCTGGAGACATTTATTACACACCCTCCATGTAACAGCTCCCGTTGTTCAGTGTGCTATGGATACAATAATAAGACAGCTCAGACCCTGCCCTCCCACAGTTACAATCCAGTAAGGAGCAAGAAGAACCACGGCCTTTGTAAGTGCCCTATAGAGAAACACACAGGAACTGTCTGGGGGTAGGGGACAGGGAAGGGATCTCTGAAAAGTGGTAACTTAAAGAGGGAAAAGAATCATACCCCCCAAAAAACAACCACATGAGAAAAAGATAATCAACTAGAAAGCAAAATGACGTCCAAGTCCAAAGAAGAAAGAGGATGAAGAGGGACCCATGAGACGGTTCAGAGAAGAAAGAGGATGAAGAGGGACCCATGAGACCATTCGGAGGGCAAAGTGCTGGCCAAACCAGCCTGATGGCCTGAGTGCAGTCCCTGAAACCCACATAAGGTGAAGGAGAAAACTGGCTCCTGAACATTGCCCTCTGACCCAACACACAATAATAATATGGGGCATTTAAAGAAAAAAAAGGAGAAAGAGGCAGAGAAAGGTCATCTCAATGGAGATGCAGAAGTTAAGCCTGCAGTAAAGAATGGGTAGAATTTGGGGAAGGGGGAGAACAAAATCAGAAAGAACATTCTAGGTAAGAGTAAAAGAATAATCACAGAGAAGTGAGGCTACACGCTCAGTGGGTAAAGCAATGAGAACTAAGGAGTTGTGGGGAGCAGTAACTATCCCTCATAGCTACATACATTGGCCCCTAAATGACTCTCTCAGGACAGCAAGGCAGCAATCGGTAAGCATATCTAGTAACAGCTTACATGGTCGAATGGAACCATCACAGTCAGAGGCACTGCCACAACTAACCCTGTTCTGTGCTAGGAGAGGGGAAGTGTTTCCGAGCAGTTAAAGTCTGGAGACTGAAGGAGTTAGGAACAACACAGCGCAATGCGTGATATCTACTGTCATACAAAAGAACTGGGACGTGGAATCTAGAGATAAGAAATTCTCTGTTCTGATGCTTTATCAATCTGGATTTCCAGAAGCTACAGTAGCAGAAATAGGTGGTCCTAGCCAGGTATTATAATTAAAGGTGGTTCACGCCTTTAACCCCAGCACTCAGAAGGCAGAGACAGGCAGATCTCTATGAGTTCGAGACCAGCATGGTCTACAGAGTGAGTTCCAGGACAGCCAGGACTGTTACACAGAGAAACCCTATCTCAAAAAATAAGTAAAGAAGGAAGGAGATAGAGAAGGAGAGAGAGAAGTAGGGAGAAAGGTAGGGAGAGAGAGAGGTAGGGAGGGAGAGAGGGAAGAAAAGAAGAAAGAAGGAAGAAAGAAAGAAGGGAGGGAGGGAGGGAAAAGATGGTTTCAATTTCAGGTATAAGTACATTCTCTATACCCAGAAGGTCTACACACACAGAATCAACTGTGTGGTGTGTATTTGTGTATGTGTGTAGGTATAATGGCAGACATATTTAATCCTAGCACTAGGGAAGCAAAAGCAAGCTTGAAGCCATCCTGGTCTACATGGCAAGTTCCAGGCCTGCCAGCCACAGTGACATAGTGAGACCTTTCTTCTTAAAAATAAATAAATAAATAAATAAATAAATAAATAAAAGTTGGATTTCTACTGAGAACACATATAGACTTTTTAGGTATTACTTTCATTGTTTGTTTTGAGACAAGGTCTCCCTAGTCAGCCTAGGTTAGCCTGGAACTTGCTATGTAGCCTGGGACAGATAGTCCTATGCTCATGATCCTCCCCTCCACCTCTACTATGTTAGGATGACAGGAATGTGCCATGATGCTCAATTGTAGGTATCATATGTATCTCAGAGAGGATTTAAAGTGTGCAGGAGGACATGCATAGGGTATAGACAGATAAATACTGCACCATCTTACTTAAAAGATTTGAGCATTTCCAGTTGTGGGCATTTGCAGTAGACCTGGAGCCAATCTCCCAGAGATACCAGGCCACTGTCTTCCAGGCCTGCAACAAAATCCTCCAGTGTGATGGCAAAGTTCCACTGTAGTGTATCTATCTGCTCAGTCTCTTTAGAAGCCACACTGTCATAAATCAACATCTGAAGCCTAGTTAACTATGGGCCTATAGGTTTATCTCCAATGTTCACAGGACTGAACCAGAACCACCAAATAAATATAAGATACCTGGTGAGGGCCTGGAGAGATGTTCAGTGGTTATCATCACTCGCTGATCTTCCAAAGGACCTAGGTTTGATCCCTAGCACACATGGGGGTTCGCAACCAACCATAACTCCAGTTTCAGGGGATTTTCTTTTGACCACAGTACCAGGCATGTAGACAGTAAAGGTCAGTGGGTCTCAACCTGTGGGTCGTGACCCCTTTGGCAAACCTATTTCCAAAAATATTTACATTATGAGTCATAACAGTAGCAAAATTGCAGTTATGAAGTAGCAATAGAAACTATTTTAAGATTGGGATCACCACAACATGGAATCTGTATTAAAGGGTCGCAGCATTAGGGAGGTTGAGAACCCTTGGTATAGACATACATGTAGCCAAAACATCCACACACATAAAATAAGAGATATACATAAAAATAAAAGACACCTGCTTTCCTCCCTAATTAAACTAATAAGTAGTATTTTTTGGTTTTTCAAGACAGGATTTCTCTGTGTACCCAAACTAGGCTGGGTTTGAACTCACAGACATCCACCTGCCTCACCTCTCCTCCACCAGTGCTAGAGTTAAAGGGATGTGCCACCACCGCCCGGCGAGAATTTCTAAGTCATGTTGTTCCAGAGAATCTTTCAGAGTTACAACTTAATTCCACAGCCAAGACATTAGAGCTACTATGGCAGACTACACCCTCAAGCTCAAGCAGGTCCTATTTCTGTACCATTTACAGAATAAGCACAGATCCAATGTCTATGGAAGATAAATTCCTGGGCTTTAAGGAGTTCACAGTTTAATAAGGTATCCCGAGGCTAATGAATCTTTAAAAAAATGTTTTTAGATTTATCTATTTAAAGTGTTTTAGGGTAAACCACCTGAGTGCCTGGGAGTTAGATGGCAGTGAGCTACCACTGTGAACAGTTGGGAGCTGAACCAAGAGGAACAAGTGGTCTTTAAATTCTGAGGCCTCTCTCCAGCGCCAAGGCTTGCTGGTCCTTATCAGCTGCCGTTCACTGCTATACCTCCAACACCTTGTATGGCAATCCCTCTGCTCGTACTGAGTTAACTGTCCCCTCGGGACTCTGTATTGCAGACTTCCTATTTCATAGGTTTAGTTAAGATAGTTGATATTTTGCAGTGAACAATCAGACTGCTACCTTCTTTAGCCACCCAAAGAATGTCATCATATTTTCCTGTTACCTCTAATATTACTTGGTTGTTTTTTATCGTGCTGGGGATTAAATCCAGGGTCTCAAGCATCTCAGGTAAACATTCCACCACTGTGTTCCACCCCCTAGTCCTCAAGTTACTTCCTATCTGCCTTTCTTTCTTTCTTTCCTTCTTTCTAAGGAGCAGTTACTGATGACAGCTGCATCTGTACTGGAGAAATTAATAAGCTTTTCTTTCCCCTCTGGTGTTGCGTTCTCTCTCCCTCCTCCTTTTCCTTCTAATCCTCACACACACCCACTTCTCCCTCAATAAGGTTTCCCTCTGCAGCTAGGCTGTCCTGGAACTGGTGGTGATCCTTCTGCCTCAGCCTCCTGGGGACTGTGATTACAGACACGAGCCACGACACTCAGCTACTTGATGAGCTGGTCTTCATCTTGGGTATCCTTGCCTTGCTAGTCTTCAAATGAAGTGCAGCTCGTACATGACAATGGATGGAAATATGGAAAAGATGGATGCATGACCGATGCCAACCAAATAAAGTCACTTGGAAGTTTCAATAAAATCCTCAATAAACTTTTTTTTATTTCCTTATTATGTATACAGTGTTCTGACTGAATGTATCCTTGCAGGCCAGAAAAGGGCACCAGATCTTGTTATAGAGGGTTGTGAGCCACCATGTAGTTGCTGGGAATTGAACTCAGGATGTCTGAAATAGCAGCCAGTGCTCTTAACTGCTGAGCCATCTTTCCAGCCTCCTCAATAAACTTCAATATGGAGTGTGATACAAAGTTACCAATAGCTTTATGACACAGATGTTTTCTGATTGTATTTTCATTTTTTATAATCTTAGAGTTTTATTGTTTTTCTTTCTCTGTATATTGTATGCAGGCCATGGCACATGTGTGAGGTCAGAGGACCACTTTGGGGGGTCTAGGTTTTCCTTTCTCTGTGGGTTCTGGGGATCCAACTCAAAGTTGACAGGTAAGTGTGTTGGAGGCAGCTGCATGTTTGTCCAGGCCACCCAGAACTGAAATAATCACACAGAAACCATATTAATTAAAATACTGCTTGGTCTATTAGTTCTAACTTCTTATTGGTTGACTCTTACACATTAATTTAACCCATTTCTATTAATCTGTGTATCGTCACGTGGCTGTGGCTTACCTGTTAAAGTTCCATCTGGCTCTGGCTTCTCCCTGATTCTGCCTTCCTTCTATCTCCCAGCATTCAGTTTAGTCTTCCCCACCTACCTAAGTTCTGCCCCATAACAGGTCTAAAGCAGCTTCTTTATTAACTAATAATATTCACAGCATACAGAGGGGAATCCCACATCATAAGTGTTCTCCCTGCAGGCTCATCTCACCATTTTCTAATTCTACTTGTTTTGTGGTACTGAGAGAAAAGTGGGCCTATCCGCTTAGTGAATGGGTCATTCTGAACTGAGTTCCCACCTCTGTGTTTTGGGAATCACAATATAACACACCGACCTGAAACTACTGTTCAGATAAAATCATCTTAAATTCAGATAAATATTTCAACCTACAAGATGGCACTAACAGCCAGCAAATGTCCTATGCTGCAATCTGAACAGAATATAATCCATCTGCCACCTCTCTTCATAGCTACTGATTAGCTAAACAGTAGGCATGACAGACAGCTGGGTACACCAACCTCGCTCATCTCGGTAGGTCATTTCCTGGACACATACTTAAAAAATTCCCGACCTGGGGCTGGAGAGATGGCTCAGTGGTTAAGAGCATTGCCTGCTCTTCCAAAGGTCCTGAGTTCAATTCCCGGCAACCACATGGTGGCTCACAACCATCTGTAATGAGGTCTGGTGCCCTCTTCTGGCCTGCAGGCATACATACAGACAGAATATTGCATGCATAATAAATAAATATTAAAAAAAAAAAATTCCCGACCTAAGGGGGTTAAAAACTATTGTGAAAGACTTAATTCTATGTCTAACGGGCAAGAGCAAAGCTGTGGAAATACAGGGAAAGATGGAGTATGCCTAGTGGTTAGAGTACAGAGATGAAGGCGAGGGGAGGGGAGGGGTGGGGGTGGGATATATTATGAGTTCTTTTCCAAACCAAGGTTGTGAAGCATTTAGCTAAGACTAGAAGCTGAGTACACATAAACCCGCCTCAGAGCAGAAACACTCAGCTCTTTCAAGTCCAGACCCCTCAGAAGAAACAGACCAGACTACTGTTCTCTATTTCTTAGGGGAGTTGAAAAAAACCCAAAGACTGGCCTTTGAGGTGAGCGGATGAACAGTAAGTCCTCTGTGTATCCCACGTATGAGCTCTCTCATCCAGCGAGTACCTCCTTTCTCCATAGCAGATTTCCCAGCCCTGCTCAATTATCTTACACGTAGGGCATGAAGATGTTCAAGATCTCCCGAAAAACATGGTCTCTGAAGCCCCCAAGAAAGGCCTTCCCTGACATCAAGCAGAACGTCCAAGCATTTGCCTCGGTCAACAATAGGCTGCAGAAGCCCCCTAAGATATTAGGATAAATGCCTTAGGGCTTCGTTTTCAGGGGGCGTTGCTTTCTTCTTTTAGGGGCTACCAGAGGAGGGCAGCGGACCCCCAGGTGAGCAGACTCTAATTCTCAACAAAGCACAGACAGGACTTTAAGCCTCCTATTAGGCCCCACGGAGTGGACCCCTTCCTTGGGTCGGGGGTGGGGACGTTTGGCTTTCCGAAGCGGCGGGAAAACCTAGTTCGTTTCAAGTCGTAAAGTGGGAAGATGAGAACGGGCCTGAAGACGCACAAGTTGCAAATCAAAAGTCCTCCTCGCCCGACCTCCTGCAGGCGCCGGACGCGATTCCGCCGGGCCCGAAAGGGGGACCAGGATGATGCGATGGGCAGCCCCGCCGCGAGCCCGGGGCCGCGTGCACACCCCGGGCCGCGAGAAGGGGGCATCCCGCGGGGAACCGCGCTTACCCACTTCCAAGGCCGGAGCACGGCGGCCACTCGGATCCCGTTCGCTCGGACAGAGCCTTACTTCCAAGCCGTAGCCTCCACTCTCTCCGCCCGCCGCTGCCCGAATCCAGGGCCCGCGGCCGTATTTAAATGCTTCTGCCGGGGAAGGCGGAGGCTTCATTCCCCCGCAGCCAGGCCGCCCGGGACTCTGAACCCAGCCACCGCCCCGCACTGCCCCGCCTCCCTCCGCGCCAGGCCCGGGACAGGCCTCTATTTCCTTCTGGACTCAGGGCGGCAGGAGGGGCGGGCCCGAAATGGGTCGCCACGCCCCTGCCGAGACGGGCGAATCGGCTCGAGCCAAGTCACCGCCCCGCCCCCGCCCCGCCGAGCGGCGCTGGGCGTGGCTGCGTGCGCCCTGGATCCCTAGGTTGGACGGCTGTCGGCCAGGGCATCGTGACCCCTGGACTTTCTCTGTTCCTTGGTCCTTGGACTTTGGGATGAGGAAGGTTCGCGTGTGCCAAATGAGCCACCCGTAGACTGGAGCGCAAGGCGCGTTGCGGGCCGAACCCACCGGAAGATCCTCTGGTTTTCCGGCCTTCCCCTCATCCTGGAGCCTGAGCCTGGGTTCTCATCGCCCTGGTCTCTGCGGGCCAGCCTCCGCTACCCTCCCACCATTCTTCAGGTCCCCTGGGTCCGCCCCGCCCTCCGGACTGCTGCCCAGAGTTTAGTCACGTCCCACCCCGGTGGCGCGGGGTCTGGGAAGAAAACGCCTCAGATCGGAAGGATGCTGAGTTCCATCATGACTGGACCAGTGTCTCTTGGTCCCTGGCCGAAGAACCCGGGCGCCCACGCCTAAGGGCGTATTTTCCAGGAAAACTTTGCAACCAAATTCTCCAAGGGAGAGTGTTTGCATGATACATAGGAAGGCGTACGCAAAGTAGAAATGTGTAGGTGTGCATTGACGCATGTGTATGTGGTACTAGAAATTGAACTCAGCCTTGTGACTGGCGGATAAGCAACCTACTACTGAATTATGTCCCCAATCCTTACAAATGCATAAAAAGTAAAATTGCCAGCTGGGCGGTGGTGGCGCACGCCTTTAATTCCAGCACTCAGGAGGCAGGCGGATCTCTGTGAGTTGGAGGCCAGCCTGGTCTACAAGAGCTAGTTCTAGGACAGGCTCCAAAGCTACAGAGAAACCCTGTCTCGAAAAACCAAACTACATACATACGTACGTACATACATACATACATACATACATACATACATACATAAAAGTAAAATCGCCACTTGGAGAGAGGGCTCAGGGGTTCACTCCCAAGGGCCCACATCAGGTGACCCAAAGCTGCCTAGAACTCCAGCACCAGGAGACCACGCTCTGGCCTCCACAAACCCCAGCACACATGTGGCACACACAGAGACACCCGTACACATAAATTAAAAAAAAAAAAAAAAAGTAAAATTATCTAGCCTGCACATGCAAGACTTTTGAGACAAAGTCTGGCTGTGTAGAGGTGGCTGATCTGGAACTCCCTGAAGAGGTCATATTGGCCTTGAATTTGCAGTGATCCTCTTGCTTGGCCTCCCAGGATTCACGATTATTGGCAATTCGACTTTTAATATGAAAGGTTGTTTTACTTCTTTTGCTATTTCAAGATCATCTTAAGCCTGAAATCAAAAAAGGGAAAAAACAGGCACAGTTACTGTCTCTCACTGGTGGTGACATGTTCTGAGAAATGTGTTAGGTAGATTTGTTCCACCACGTCATTGTGTACTTAGACGACACACGCTCGCAAAGACATCAGTACCCAATAGAATATGTGACCACCCATATGAAGTCAGTCGTTGGCCAAATGACGTTATGTAGTGCTTGACTGTACCTCATGGGACAAGTAATTAGAAAAATTTGAAAGCACATTAAAATGCCATAGGTCTGAGGAGATGGCTCAGTGGGCACACTGCTTTCCATGTGCACATGAGGACCTAAGTTCAGATCCCTAGAGCCCAAGTAAGCCAGGAGCTGGGACTAGAAAGATATCTCAGTAGTTAAGAGGGGTACTGCTTTTGCAGGGGACCCTAATTCAGGTCCCAGTACCAGCCTCAGGGGCACTCACAACCACCTGTAGAGCCAGCCCCAGATACAGGTGCAAGCACCCACAGACAGAGACACAGATACACAGGTATAATTAAAAAACAAAGCGGGAGCCGGGTGTTGGTGGCGCACGCCCTTAATCCCAGCACTCGGGAGGCAGAGGCAGGCGAATCTCTGTGAGTTCAAGTCCAGCCTGGTCTACAAGAGTTAGTTCCAGGACAGGCTCCAAAACCACAGAGAAACCCTGTCTCGAAAAACCAAAAAAAAAAAAAAAAAAAAAAAAAAAAAAAAACCAAAGCGGGAACCAAGCAGTGGTGGCGTACGCCTTTAATCCCAGTACTCGAGAGGCAGAAGCAGGCGGATCTCTGTGAGTTCGAGGCCAGCCTGGTCTACAGTAAGTTCCAGGACCGACTCCAAGAGAAACCCTTTCTTGAAAAAACAGCAAATAAATAAATTCTTTAAAAAAAAAACAACAAAGTCAGCTGCTGTTAGACTTAAGAGGCAGAGAGATAGTAGGAACCTTGGGGTTTGCTGACCAGAAAGTCTTGCCAAATTGGTAAGCTTCATGTTCCATGATACACTCTGTCTCAAAAAAGAAAGTGCGAGTTCCCATTCCTGAAGGAGCTGGAGGGAATAACGGAAATGAGAGGCAAATATGATCAAAATACGTTACATGCAAGTATGAAACTGTCTAAAAATTGCTTTTAAAAATAAAGTGAGAGCAAGAGGAAGGCACCAATTGTTGACCTTTAGCCTCTGGGTGCTAAAAAATTTTTTTTCAAGACAAGGTTTCTCTGTGTAGCTTTGGAACCTGTCCTGACACTTTCCTGTAGACCAGGCTGGCCTCCAACTCACAGAGATCCACCTGCCACTGTCTCCCAAGTGCTGGGATTAAAGGCGTGCGCCACCAACGCCCGGCAAAAAAAAAAAAAAAAAAAAAAAAAAAAACACAATTTATTTAACTTTATTTTATGTGCATTTGGTATGAAGGTATCAGTTCCCTGGAACTGGAGTTATAGACAGTTGTGATCTGCCACGTGGGTTCTGGGAATTGAACCCGGGTCCTCTGGAGGAGGAGCTAATGCTCTTAATCATTGAGCCATCTCTCCAGCCCCTTGTCTTAGTCAATCTTTTACAGGAGTTTCATAATAAAAATATTTGTTTTTCTGACTGTGTCACTGAGAACATCACACAAAGCCACAATCAAATATTATCAATCAATGCCCACATGTTGTTTTCAACATGTTTTGTGGGTGAACATTGCTTTCAATGCCCGGAGGATAGCAGTTACCATATCTCATGCACACATACATTATTCTGAGTTATGGGCATGTGAAAGTCACAGAGGAGACATGGGATAAGGAGTCCAAAGCATAGTAAGATTGATTACAGTTGTGTTGTTTGGTTTTGCAGACAGGGTTTCTCTGTGTAGTTCTGGCTGTTCTAGAACTCATGCTATAGACAAGACTGGCCTCAAACTCAGAAATTCACCTGCCTCTACCTCCCAAGTGCTGATATTAAAAAGATTTGCAGTACCATGCCTGGCTTTATTACAGTTTTTCCTAAAGGGTGATTAATTTCTAACAGTATGGAAGCAGGATGAGTTCACATCATGTGACCTGAAAGCACATTACTTACTAACTTGGTTACAGGTTAAGAGAAAGTTTGATTTGGAAAGGTAAGTTATAAACAAGCACTGTTTTCTCCCCCCCCCCTTTTTTTTTTTAGAAAAATCATTTCTGCCAGGTGATGGTGGTGCATACCTTTAATGCCAGCACTTGGGAAGCAGAAGCAGGTGAATCTCTGTGAGTTCAAGGACAGCCTGGTCTATAAGAGCTAATTCCAGGATAGTCAGGGCTATACAGGGAAACCTGTCGTGAAAAAGACAAACAAACATGGGCTGGACAGATGGCTCAGAGGTTAAGAGTACTGACTATTCTTCCAGAGTTCCTGAGTTCAATTCCCAGCAACCACATGGTGGCTCACAGCCATCTATAATGAGATCTGGTGCCCTCTTCTGGCATGCAAGTATACATGGAAGAAATGTTGTATACATAATAAATAATTAATTAAAAAATTCTTTAAAAAAGACAAACAGACCAAAAACAAAGAAAGAAGAAAAATCATTTCTATAAATACTTCCTTTTCCAAGAGAATCTCAAACAAGAGTTAAGAACAGGTACCCGTGCTTGTAGATGCTTGTTCTTTGCATCTCAGCTGGCCAACCAAGAGCATCTTCCCATAACTATGCCTGAACAGAAAACCATCTTAGAATTCCATTTACAAAGAAGAAATTCTTTAGGAGGGCTGTGTAAACAAGCTCCCCTTTTAAATTCAAATTTTAAACTTTGCTTAATCTTTAGATCTGGTTGTGAATTCTATCTTTTGAGCAATATACCTTTAAAAATCATAAAGTCACATATAGAAGGACTGTTAAGGTATTTAAAGGTTACTCTTTTGAGAAGCTCATTATGGTGTTTCTCTGAAGTTCCATGTTTAAATCTAAAACTCTCTCTGTCTCTGGGGTAACAGTGCAACAGTGTAACTTAGTCCCCCAGACCTTAGCACAACTGACTCTGTGATGGAAGGATATGGTGATCATTCAGGCTGTAAAACTTAGTACGCAGGCTGGGCGGTGGTGGCGCACTCCTTTAATCCCAGCACTCGGGAGGCAGAGGCAGGTGGATCTCTGTGAGTTCTAGGCCAGCCTGGTCTACAAGAGCTAGTTCCAGGACAGGAACCAAAAAGCTACGGAGAAACCCTGTCTCGAAAATCAAAAAAAAAAAAACTTAGTACGCAGCTAGGACCACCAGTCAAAACTAAAACAAAGGCCTAATCCATCAAAGTCCATAGAGTTCTGGGAAAGCCTCGAAATGTGCTCACCTTGCTTTTCTGCTTCTGTAGTCCTGCTTCTGGCTGACTGTTCTTGTTAATTGATGCGTGTCAACCCAGAACAAGGCTTTCATGCTTAAAAGCTCACCCTGAGAAGGCTGGGAGTTACACAGTGTAACTTTACCCTGTTACACCGGGAAAGGCGATTACAGAAAAGACTGGTAAGTTCAGCTTGATCCCTAAAGCCCCACATTGTGGAGAGAACTGACTCCCACAAGTTAGGATATCTGAGCAACATAAATGCATGCATACTCTGCATGTGCATGTATACACACACATTTCTCTAATTCCTTTCTCTAAATTATTATTATTATTATTTTTGGTTTTTCAAGACAGGGTTTCTCTGTAGCTTTGGAGCCTGTCCTGGAACAGAGATCCACCTGTGTCTGCCTCCCGAGTGCTAGGATTAAAGGTGTGCGCCACCACCTCCCAGCTTCCTTTCTCTAAATTATACCCAGTGTAATCACCAGTTGGCCAATAAAGACGTTCTATTGGCTTAAGCCCATGTCTGAGCAGTCTCTCTGGTGAACACCCCACAACAACTAGGGAGCCATCTCGAGAGCCCAAGGACCTTTTAGAAGATCCATGAATTGGGCTGGATAGTGGTGGCAGATGTCTTTAATAGTAGCAGGCAGAAGCAGGCAGATCTCTGTGAGTTCAAGACCAACCTGGTCTATAGCATGGGTTCCACATCAACCAGTGCAATATGATAAGACCTTAATCTCAAAGAGGTGGAGCTGCTGAAGAGTAAAGGGCATTTACTGCTCTTGCAGAGGACCCAGTATAAATCAAGATACTTTTCAAAATACGCTGAAACATCAGATGGCTGAAGGTCGAGTGGAGAGATCTTGCCTAAGTCCTCAGGAACTACCTAATAGTATTTCTAGCTTCCGGGATGGAAGCTAGCGGCCAGCTAAGTTAATACATTCCAAACATTTTTGCCTGTCACAGAACGTTAGGTCCAACACAGAGCTGGGAAGGGAACAGCTAAGTAGGAGGCTAAAGATAGCCCAAGATAAACCGTAATTCAGCTCTTGACCTGTCACATTCCAGCCTCCCCGTGCTGCTGAAGTTCTAATCAATCACAAACAGCGATGCTCCTCTCCAGGAAGTCTCCTTCGCGCTGCCTCCATCTGCGTTGTATGCTGATCTTCCGCCCGCGATTTCTGTTTGAAGCAGAAGCTTCTTGTAGAGAGTTTAAAACAACGGCTTTGTGTTGTGTTTTGTTTTTCAAGACAGGGTTTCTCTGTGTCGCCCTGGCTGTCCTCGAACTGCTCTGTAGACCAGAGTGGCCTCGAATTCAGAGATCCACCTGCTTCTACCTTCTGAGTACTGAAATTAAAGGTGCATGCCATCATTGAAATTAAAGGTGCATGCCATCATTGCCCAGCAAAAAAAAAAAAAAAAATTTGATTTATATATATCCAATGAAAAATTTTCACCAGGTGTGCACCTGATGTGACAGGACTATCTGTCACTGTGAGTAAAAAATGATACATTCCTTACACTTATAAATATTAATTTTGTTTTATGTGGAAATATCAAATAATCACACAAATAAATGCAAAATTACTACGTTTTTAGGGGGGGCAGCATTGAGACATGGTCTTTCTATGTAAACCAGGCTGACCTTAAACTCAAGAAATCTGCCTTCCTCTGCTTCCCGAGTGCCAGGATTACAGGTGTGTGCCACCAGGCACAGTTAAAGACACAGTTTTATAAAGAAAGATAATAGGTCTCTTAGCACTCAAGACCTGGAGGCAAGAAGATCGGGAGTTCAGGGCCAACCTCAGCGACATAGCTAGCCTGAATGACAAAATACCCTGACTTGAAAAATAGAGAGTAAACTCAAAAAATAGGCTCAGGGAGAATAAGTTAGCACCCCAGTCATGGATACCTCTTCAGGTTGATAGCTGAGCTCCTAACGAAAGTAGGTGTTAACTTAGAGCAGGGCTGGGTGGTGGTGGCGCATGCCTTCAATCCCAGCACTCGGGAGGCAGAGATAGGCAGAGGCAGGCAGATCTCTGTGAATTCGAGGTCAACCTGGTCCACAAGCGCTAGTTCCAGGACAGCCAGGGCTGTTACACAGAGATACCCTGTCTCGAAAAACAAAACAACAAACGACAAGAAGACATAGAACAGTTACAGAGGGATGAAGAATGGACTCAGGAAGGTCAGTTCAGTCATGTAGAGCTGAAGGTAGGATGACTAAGACAGTAGCATGGAGATTCAGGGAAACCAGGATCTCTAGAGATGTTTGAAAGTAAAAGTTAATACAGACCTTGGTAATGTCTCCCCCCGACTTTCACTTGTGTGTGTGTGTCACATTCGTGTCTCTGTTCAAGGTCAGAGGACATCTAGCTTTCTGCTCTATTACGCTTCACTTTATTCCTTACTGAAGCTGAGTGATGAAGTATTCAAAGAAGGAGTCGACGATACAGGGCTCTTGCTGCTGCCGTCCTTTGAGTTTGGTTTGGGACACAAGGGATTTCAGATGCACCAGCTTAGGAGATACACAGGACTTTGCAGAGAGGCAGGGTGAACGCTTGGGATAGTGACAAACAGGACAGGGTCAATCCCTGATAGTTTCTAACATCAGTTATCATGATGCGTTATCATCAATGTGGAAAGAGGGTGGGGAAGACATTGGTGAGGGAGATCTGAGAAAAAATCAGGTATGATGGTGCCTGCCTGTACGCCCAGTACCGGAAAGGGAGTTTAAGTCCAGCCTGGGCTATGTGAGACTGTGTCTCCAAACAAACAAAACCAGCAGCAATGCAAAGGTTTTCCTTCTATCTTCCATGCATACCCTGAATTCTCTGCTCCCCTCGGGAGAACTCCAAAAAGTTTCTCATATTCCCTCCTCCTCCCTCACACTAACTGCTCAGCTCCCATCATGCCACCGGCAATTTTTATTAAGTTCATCAATAAATCTGTTTAATCAAAATATTCAAATTCTTTAAACATATTTGCGTGTGAATGGGCATAGGTATGCCAGTGTGCTCAGGTAGAGGTCAGGGAATTTGAGGGAGTTGGTTATTTACTTTAACCACATTGAGTCCCAAATGCCATCAGGCCTGGCAGCAAAGCAACTTTACTCACCAAACCAACTTCACTAGTCCAAATGTGTGATTCTTTGCCCCGTGACTGAATGACTCTGCACAATTTGACATAGTTGATCCTGCCTCTTAGAGGTTTGATTTATGCTGAGGTTCTGAGATGCTGCATGCCCGTGACTGTCTTTGTTTTCCATTTGTTTCCTCTCTTCTACTTTGCTGTTCTTTTTTCTTTTTCTTTTTTTTTTTTTTTTTTTTTTTTTTTGGTTTTTTTTTTTTTTTGGTTTTTCGAGACAGGGTTTCTCTGTGGCTTTGGAGCCCGTCCTGGAACTAGCTCTTGTAGACCAGGCTGGCCTCGAACTCCCAGAGATCCGCCTGCCTCTGCCTCCCGAGTGCTGGGATTAAAGGCGTGCGCCACCACCACCCGGCTCTTTTTTCTTTTCTTGAGACAGGATTTCTCTGTGTAGCTGTCTGTCCTGGAACTTTCTCTGTAGATCAGGCTGGCCTCGAACTCACAGAGTTCCACCTGCTTCTGCCTCCTGAGTACTGGAATTAAAGGTGTGTACCGTTACTGCCCAGCTCCATTCTTTTCTTTAAGTGACACAAAAGTCCGATATCTCCATGCTTCTACCTGCTACTGCTGGGATTAAAGGCTTGAGCCGGCGTGCCTTCCATCAACAACTCTTTGTTTGGTTTGAGACACTTTCTCTGTGGAACAGCCTTGGCTGTCCTAGAACTCATTTCCTTTTTTTTTTTTTTTTAAACTGGTTTTTATTGAGCTCTACATTTTTCTCTGCTCCCCTCCCTGCCTCTCCTCTTCCCTCCCCCAAGGTCCCCATGCTCCCAACTTACTCAGAAGATCTTGTCTTTTTCTACTTTCTACTTCCCATGTAGATTAGATCTAGAACTCATTTTCTAGACCAGGCTGGCCTCAAACTCATAGAGATCCTTCTGTCTCTGCCTCTGAGTCTCTGAATGCCGGGGTAAAGGCGTGCGCCACCACCACCTGGTCCACCAACACTTTTTAACATAACTTTTAAAAAGTGGTGTTTTCCCTGTATGCATGTTTGTGCATCACATGAATGTTTAACATTTTATTCTTTGAGAATTTCATACAGGTATACAATGTATTTTGAGTATATCTACCCCTTCACTCCAACTCTCTGAAACACCCCCAAAAGGTCCCCTTTATGTCTTCTTCTTTTTTTTTTATTTTTTTTTTATTTTTTGGTTTTTCGAGACAGGGTTTCTCTATGGTTTTGGAGCCTGTTCTGGAACTAGCTCTTGTAGACCAGTCTCGAACTCACAGAGATCCGCCTGCCTCTGCCTCCCAAGTGCTGGGATTAACAGTGTGCGCCACCACCGCCCGGCTCCTGTCTTCTTTTTAAAGTATGATTTCCATTTTATTTCCCCTGGAATGATGGGGGAAGCTTTGTTAATCAATCACCTCTAAGAAATGGAACCTAATTAAGGCATGGCTGCCTCGAGACCAGGGAAGAAAAACTGGGATGGACCAGGTGCTCGCGCTCTCTCTCTAGGTGATTCCCATGGGACACAGGGGAGCTTAGCCTTCCCATTCTCGTGGCTTGAGTTTCCCCTATAATAAGTAAAAATATAATTGTTTATCTTTAAGCTGGCCTGGTTATTTCACAAATCAAGTTCACATTTACAGTTGGTGCCCGGCTCGTGGGGCCACTTGAGTCTCTGGCAGCTCTGGCCAGCGGTGGCTAGGGGCATAGAATTCCCGCACATTGGCCCTGTTTGGCCGCTACTGGAGGCCGAGGCGGAAAAAGCTGAGGAGCTCGCCAGCCTCTGCCGGTGGAGGCTGAGGAGCTTGCACCCAGCCCAGCTCCACCACTGCCACTACAGACAATGCACCCTCTGTCCGGAACAGGAGGCGCCTTCTCCGTCCGACTGTCTCGTGGGGCTAGAACAGCCAAGGACCTTCACGGAGCACACAGTCTGTGATTTATACTAAACAACTTCTTGATTTAAGCATATCTTTCAGCATTTAACCTAAAACCAGATTTAAACCAAGCACACGGCTCCAAGTGCACCGTGACACCTACTGGCAGATAAGGGTTATTGCACCTACTCCAGCTAATTAAATCACAGGTGAGATTTATTATTCTAAATATAATCCATGTTACTGATTTAAAAGGGCAATATGTCAGACAATCTAACCGTCAAAGGTTTCAATAGCTTCTTCACTTACATCATGTGTGAGGTTTTACAAGATGCTGTGATGCCTCTTCCACATCACTATTTTTATTCCTAGGGTTTAGTCTTTTCCTTTTTTCTTAAAATATGGTTTGACAATAGGGAAATGGTGCAGTCTTTACAGACTGAATCCAGAATTCTTAGGGAAGAAGTTGGGAATCTGAAGAAGGACACGGCCACCTTAACTAACAATTTTCAGTCAGCTGAGGTACTTTTAACCATGGTACAGGCTGGTACAGAACTTCTTGAAAAGGAGGTCATACATCTAAAGGAGAACGCAAACACTTTGAATAACAAAACTCAGTCGAATGAGGTGCTTTTAGAAGTGGTACAGACTGATAACAAACTTTTCAAAAAAGAGATTGTACATCGGAAGGAGGATACTAAGACTTTACTTAATATGGCTAGGTCAACTGAGATTTTTTGGAAAAGGTACAGACTGATAGTAATTTATTTAAAGAGAGAATCAGCACTCTGGAGAAGAAAACAGCTGATTTGGCACATAAAACCCAGTCCATGACAGTGGGTGCTGAAACATTATTTGGGAGAATTCGCACTGTTGAATGTATTAATTGGACTCTGTCAAAGGGGTATGACAGATTGACTGATAGAATGTCTCTCGAAGATATGCATGCCGTGAAGATATGCCCCCTCTGAAAGCTTTTGTAATTACTCAGTCTAAATAGTGCAGTTTATGTGCACTTGCGTATGGGAGCCTTCACTGGAGCATGGGTAACCTACCAATGGCCACACCCCAAAGAAAAGTAACTCTACCCTAACAGCCATCAATTGTCAATGGCATCTCAGCTAGGTGTGGGGACTTGTAAGCCCCTTCTTCATGCAAGCTGGATTCTCAAACAAGCATTTTAACAGTCTATTTTCATGAATGTATAGGGACACAGGTGACACCCCGCACATGGGTGTGGAGGTGAGAGGACAGCTTATGAGGGTCAGCTCTCTCCTCCCACCACGTGGGTCCCAGGGATCCAACTAAGGTCATCAGGCTCGGGGGCAAGTACCTAGAACTCACTCTGTAGACCAGGCTGGCCTCAAACTCAGAGATCTGCCTGCCCCTGCCTCCTGGGTGCTGGGATTAAAAGCACGTGCCGCCACCACCTGGCAAGTTTGTCTTTCTGAAAAAAAGAAAATGCTTTGGCTCCCAGGAGCTCATTCGTGAGCTCCGAGGCAGCTGGTTTTCTTTTGAGCAACCCCATCTTCCTTCTGGGCAAGGAACATTTGGGGATAGTTCCACCTCTTCTTCCTCTTCTCCCCTGACTTCTTCTCATAGACTGGATTCTCTCAGGGAGCAGCATGAGCTTTCTTATGCATCTCCTTCATATCTGGAGTTACATTGTCCTTTATGTACTGAGAGAACTGTTTCTTTTCTATTTTTCTTTTCTGAGACAGCTTCTCTAGTAGCTCTTGGCTGTCTTGAACTCACTCTGTAGACCAGGCTAGCCTCGAACTCAGAGATCCACCTGCCTCTGGAGTGCTGGACACAAAGGTGTGCGCCAGCACCACCTGGAGCAATTCACATTTGACAAATGCTATCATGCTATGTTTGGGTGTGTCACACTTATTTTTGTCCTGGATCACAAATGGTTTCCAAGAATAGGAGTTAGTTTTACTCTCTTGCTGTCTTCTAAATCTTAACTTGGTATCTCTTAAAGTAGGCCTTATTCCGTTGGGTGGTGGGGCTCGTGCCTTTAATATTAGCAAAGACAGCAAATCTGTGAGTTTGAGGCCAGCCTGGGCTATAGAGCAAGTTCCAGGACAGGCTCCAAACCTACCCAGAGGAACCATTTCAAAAAAACAAAAACCAACCAAACAAAAAGACCTTATTCTTCAAAAATGCTCATAAACCGCATTCCACAGACTAGAAACCAAAGTCACGCCTCCATACAGACCTGCAGGTCTGGTGGTGCTAAGTAAGGTGGGAAAGCAGTAACAATTTTCAAAACCAAACATTCTAGCACAATACAATCAAAGATGTACAAATTTGAGACTTAAATAAACAGGGAATTATAGTAGGAAAATATTTAAAATCTTTGCTTTTTCATAAACTGTTACATCTGAGCCGGGCATCACTTACATTGCTGGAGTGCTGCATGCATTCAAGCCTGTTTGAAATTACCAGGATGAGTCTTGTGTCTCCCCCACCCCTGACTGGCCTCTAGCTCTCGATCCTCCTGCCTCCGAGTGCTGGGATTACAGGCACCATCACCCAGCCAACCACGTGGTCTTTATTCCAGAGAGTCAAGATGACTCCTAAGGAAAATTTCTTGGCAGCTTGCTTCCTTTCACCATTCATTTCCTGTCCACAAACCTTTCCCATCTCTTTCCATCATCTGCCACTCAGCTGCTCAGGCTCCAAGATGACAGGCCACTCTCATTTTCTCTCTTTCCCTTCACCCATCACCTGGTCACCGCTGATCCAAAGTACTCCAAAATGCCCAAGTCTGCAAAAGCCACTACCACCTTTTATCCTAACCCCAAGGTTTGCGGGTTGGTTCATTCGTGTTAGCTGCTTCCTTTTCTCCCTTCCTGTGTGGAGTTGGGCAGGAATTGGAGCTAAGGTTCAAACATGCTCTACTGCGGAGCAATACCCCAATCTGTGCCCCCTTCCTGAGTCACACGATGCACCTACACAGCAGCTAGAATGGGATTATAAACAATTCCCTTGTCTCCACTGCCAATCACTTTCCTTTATGGTCACAGTGACTCCGAAGTTTGTATCTGGCTTTTTGAAGATCTAAGATAGACTTTTTTTCTGAGCTCCTTTGCCGGGTCCTTTGATCTTTTCTCACCTCCTGAGAACGGCAATTCTATTTCAATTGCACGGCCTTTGCACTTGCTGTTACCATTCTTTCCCAGACCATGGCATAGGTCAGGTCTCAGCTCAGACACCAGCTTGGAAAATTCTTAAGTGAACTGGTTCCTGAAGCTATCTCACCTTCTTGGTTAACTTTTGTATTGTCAGTACCGTGTAATCACAAGTATTCGTGTGCATGCATTGCTGAGAACTGGACTCAGGGCCTCAAATGATAATTTTTCTTGACCACCACAAAGTTTAGTTATATGAAGAATGAAAATTCACACTATGAATATTTTATACCTACTCTTTGCAAAATGTCATCCTTATTAGTTACTAAAATAGATTTTTATCTCTTTAGAGACAGTGTCTTGCTTTGTGGTACGAGCTAGCTTTAAACATGGTCTTTCTGTCTCAGCTTCCTGAGTATTGGGGCTCACATAAGCACAACCATGACTAAGTGTTTCTTACTTCCTGGCCTTTCATACTAATGGGACAGACTCCAGCCGGGAGTCTTTCATGAAGTCACCTGTCTTCAGCACTGTAACAACGGCAATTTCACAATATAAGATGGATTACTCCTAGATAGCAGGAAAAATTCACCAACTGCTGTGTTAAAAGTAAAGTGCTGTGTTAAAAATAAATCTACGCTGGGCAGTGGACACACACCTTTAATCCCAGCACTGGGAGGCAGAGGCAGGAGGATCTCTGTGAGTTCAAGGATAGCCTGGTCTGCAGAACTAGCTCCAGAACAGCTAGGGCTGTTGCACAGAGAAACCCTGTCTCAAAAAACCAAAAAAAGTAATTCTACTGCAATGGGATTAGGTATCAGCTGATTCCCAGCCCAGGAACACAAACGCGAATGAGCAAAAAGGAATGATTTTAGCTGTGGTTTCTCAGTTCTAGAACAAAATATTTTCAGCACTTTACTCTCTTTTATTCAATGACTTAATTCTAGCAGTAGGGCTCATGGACATTTTACACTTTGGATTGTATTACCATGTACTACTTGGGTGTGCTTAAACATACCTGCAATTCCGGCACTTAGAAAGAACACGGAGGCAGGAGGATCAAGTGTTTCAAGTTAGCTGAAAGATGATAAACTCTATTTTAAAATTCTTCCCTTCTGGTCAGTCAGAACCACGTGGACCTACAAACATGGGCACATTTAATTCTGCACAAGATGGACCCAGGTGCAACCCAGGAAGTATTTGTGACACTACACACTATGTACAACCACACAAGTCTCAGTGTGTCTGGAGCTTTTCAAAGTGATCTTATAGAGTTTCATCGCTGGGCCTGCCCTTCTGCAGCTTTCCTGCGTCCCCTGAGCCACTGGATCACCAGGAACCATAGCCCAGAGGGGACGCACTGGGATACTTTGATGGACAAGGCCTGCAGGATACCGGTAACTCTAGCTGAGTGTGACCTTGAACGTCTGGGTTTTCTGTCTTCATCTGTGAATGCTGGGGTTAAAGGCATGGGCCACCATGTCTAGTTTTATGCACTGCTGGAGCTGAAACCCAGGGCTTTGTGTAAACCAAGCAAGCACTCTACTGACTGCTACGCTCCCGGCCCACACGTGAGAAACTTCAGATTGAACTATTGTCTCCAAGAAGTCATATACTTCACAAAATTGGCTTTTGATGTGTGTGAACATGTGTGTGCATATACAGGTACACATGCAAGTTGCACGTGTATGCACGTGGAGGCCATTTTAATTTTTGAGTTTCTCTCACTGGTTCTGTTAGCTCACTGATCCAGCCAGTGCTCCTAGCCAGCAAGTCCCAGGGACCTTCCTATCTCCCTGGCAACGGGATTGCAGGCATTTACCACCACGCCCAGTTTTTAACTGAGTGTTGATCCAAACTCAGGTTCTCAGGTTTACAAGGAAAACGTTTTAGTGACTGAGTCATCTCCTCAGCCGCACAAAGCATTGTAACTTTTTGTGGTACCAGGTGACCTTCTGCTGCTAACTAGACACTTTACCGCTGAGCTCCATCATCAGCCTAGTGTTCCCTTCTTCGAACAGAGCTCTTGCTCAAGCACACTTCCTGTTCAGCATTCCCAGCCACTAGGTCTTTTAGTGTATGTTATCACGTTTAGACATTTTTGGTAACATTTAAGATAGTTATCTGGGTGTAGCACTTATTTATAACTCCAGCACTAGAGAGGCTGATGTAGGATGGAGGGTCTGAGGCCAGCCCAGGCTACGGAGATTGTCTGAAAAACAGACAATGCACCAAAACTGCCACCAGGATCGTAGAGCAATTTGGGCATTGGTTAGGTGCTCTTTAAAGGACTAAATACAGGTACTAATGGCAGCGGACTGATCAAGACAAGACCCTTTGCATAAATTGAAAGTTACCATCACCTTCTCTGATGATGAGACGCAGTTCAGACTTACAGATACCCAGCAAAATCTTGGTGTCTTACCCTCTGCCAGAAGAAACCAACCCCCCAGGAACCAGTTCAGCTCCCTCTGTCCAGATTAAACAGTACCCAATGACCCTGCAAGCAAAGGCTTTTCCCCGTGCCGTATGCTATTATGATCTTCTGTGTCTGGACACCTTGTAGGTCAGAGCAAAAGCACTATTTTTACTTCTGTGTAAGTTCAATGCAGTTACAGGTCTAGCTTTGTAAATACTGTCTGCTCAGATAAATACTACTGCATATTACGCCCTCAAAGAAAATGTCTGTTTGACCTCATATTCTAGGAAGAAAACAATAACCAAAGAAATGGAATATAACTTCCTAGAGGTTCTTAGAATCTTTTCTTCTGAACCCATAATTTTTGGGTTGTTTTTGTTTTACATTTTTGACAAGGTCTCCCGCATCCAAGGCTGGCTTCAAACTTGCTATGGCACAGAGTGACCATGGATTCCCCTGCTTCTACCTCCCAAGAGCTGGGATTATAGATGTGTGCCACCATGCCTGGTTTCTGAAGTGTGGGCGAAAAGACCCAGAGCTTCAGGCATGAAGGCTCTGACAATTGGGTTTCATACCAAGCTATTATGTAGATACTTTTTTTATTTCTTAGGAATATCTTGAGTTGAAAAGTTGTACCTAGAAATGCTAACCCAGGATGTTAACCCTTTACTAAGCAGAAGAGGCATTGTTTCCCACAGAAGCCAAACAGAAAACAAAATGTTACTAATATTGTCTATTTATTCATTAATAAAAAGTGCATAGTACAGCCCTTTACCCCAATCCAAGTACTCAGTAAAAGATTAACAGCAAATGCTAGATGGCACGAACTGATTTGTTTGGCATAATTTAAACATTTAGAAACAGCAAATTACATTTAGTACATCGCATGACCACTTTTGCTTTTAACAAATAATCATTGGACATGTAACGAATACTCAGGATTCCTCACTGAGAAATAGAAGACTGTCCCTAGTTTCTATTGCAACAACAACATTTAATCATTTGCTATTAAGCCTCCTCATGTTTCCTTCTTCAAGTTGCTGTTTTGTGATTTAAACTGAGTTGGTCAAATTTGAGCATAAAATCACTTTCAGGTAGAGTGACAGACTGGCGCAGTCTAAGGTATCAGTGAGTCTATAAACACTGTCACAGATACTAAATAGAGCCACGGGACAGCGGTACTCACGGACACTCTGGAGAACCGCTGCGCCTTGTGAAACATGCCTTCCTAAGCATGGGATAGTGTTTAGATACATGATAGAATCTTTCGCTGCAAACAGTCCTAGTGTTAACCTGTCCCATGTGGAAGAGGAGAAACCAAAACTACTAGATTTCGTATAACACAGTATGAAATGACTCAAGCTCTGGACAGCACACGGCCCAGACTGACAGGAATGTAAGATTTCTCCTTTACTTTCTCTGTTTTAAGAGAACTGCAGCTACAGAGCAAGCGAAGGTTTGCAAGCCAAATAAATAACGATATTAGGAGTGAGCTCGATTAAGACATGGAGAAGCTTCAAGAAGAGCAATTTAAATTATTAGTGAGGTTAATAATAACAATATTCTATACAGGATACCACCATTTTAGGAATACAGAAAAATTTCCACAGCAAACAAAATAACAAAGAATAAAAAATAAAAACCCAAGATCAAGTACTTCTCAAAGAAACTCAACCGTTCACAGGCATTGAAATGTCTGGATTGGATTTTTTCTATACAATTGTGCTCATATATCTGGTGAACATGTAACTAAGCTTTTTCTGTGTTGGAAAGCAAAACCTCTGAAGGGCTAAAAACCAGGGCTGTGTCACCAACTCAAGGGAGGGCTCATGTAGGGAAAGGCTCGGCTGTTTACACAGAGTGTGCATGTGACGGAAATGAGCATCTAGAATAAGAATCCACACTTCTAACACTTGTGTTCTCTATCTACAGTTAGTCCATTCTTTTTTAACCAAGGTCAAGTCTCAACTACTCGTGGAGACTGAGTGAACACACCAGCTCTCCACTGGGTCTCGCTTCAGTGGGTCAGAAAACAGACTGTTGGAACATATGTGCAGGTCTCCAAAGGGCGAGGACAGGAAAGGAAATTCTACAGGGAGTTAGTTCCCTTTGATGCCATTCCAATCTTGTTCAGCTTTAAGTCTCTCACCCCATTTTCCCTTCTGAGGCAACGTGTTCCTACGCAGCCCAACCCGACCTGAAATTTACTACTTAGTCCAGTTTGGCCTCAAGACTGTCGCCATATCTGGCTTTTGGTAACAGTGGGCCACGGCAAGAGAGAAACCCTTCTTTCACCCTGTGGTCTTCTTTTGTTCAGGATTTAACTTACCTGAGTTAAGTCACCCTTTATAAGCACAAGTACCTAAAAGATGGTTCTATTACTTCAAGTGTTGAGTCAGGAGGAATGTCGGCAGCCAAGACCACAGCACAGGCCACAGTGATGCCCTGAGTCATGCTTCTGGGTCAGAGCATACCCACCACACGGGGGAATGAGCAGTGACATGGAGCCGGGCCAGAGTCTGTCAGTGGCACAATGACAGACAAGTTTATTTAGTTTACACAAACAGTTTCTCGGATCTGCACAGTGACAGCCCAGACTGACCTCAGGGAGGAAGTCTTTACATTGATAGCAAAGTATGTTCTGGCCCCAACAGATCATCTGCAGCTACTGCCTACACAAAAACCCCAGGCCGTTCACATATGTCCAGATGTCATTTGTATTCACTGCTTTTCGAGCTGAGGAGAAAAATGCAACCTCTTACTTTTTAAATACATTCTAAAATTTCAGTTTCTGATACTCCTTTCCACTCCAATACATCCACTTCCCAGTACTAAACAGAATCCATCGAGCCGAGAGGTGAGAAATATTCTTGTTTGAGAATGAAAACATTTTCCCCCTTTTCCTGGGAACAAACCAATTTTTCTTCATGTCAGAAGGGCAATAAAAGACTAAAAATTTTTTTCTTCAAATAGAAAGGTGTGAAAATAAATGTCAACCCCACACACAGATGTAGGACGATTCCATTCTAACAGGTAAGTGTTGGAATGGGAGAGAGGCTTGCTGAGAGGCATTCGCTTCAAGAGACAGACAAACAGAGCCCATGTGAGCCTGGGGTAGAGTATCTGGCAAAGGCAGAACCGACTCCACCTTTCATGAGCCGTGTAAGGCTAGTGTACAGTGGCTTCCAACGACATGCAACGGATTCTAAACCAACCGCTGTATTAATCAATCATGTTTATTTAAAGTATTTTTAACATCAGAAATTTTTAATGTGAATTTAAAAAAAAAATCATTAAACAACCAGGTCACTTTTCCTATTCTAGCCACATGAGCCATCTGTAGCCACCGGATCGCAGCTGGAGGCTCTAAGGAAAATAGACTAAAAGCTTCACTGTCCCGAGAACTGCAGAAAACTGCCAAGGTAAAGTAAATACAGTGTGGCTCCATCATTCACACCAGATAACCCCAAATAAATACCTTATGGAAAAAATTAAAATCTATTAAAACCACTTAAAATACTTAAATGAAGAAATCTCAATTTTCCTTCAGTTGGGCAAGAAACCACCAAAGACATTATGATCACGGTTCCAGGGACAACGAGTGGAATGTTTAAGCTTAGGCCAACCAACAAAGCCCTGTGAACGTTCCAATAGATCCATTTACTCAGGTATACCGTAAATAAGAACTGAGCAACACAAGAAGCAAAAGTCAGTTTGCATGTGAAATTTCTATAAGCTCATGAAAACAATACCATCCCAATCGCAGATGGAAAAGGAAAAACAGCTAAGAGTACTCTGGTCATCTTCAGTCATTTGGTCGTGCACAGCATTGACAACATTAGTCCACAGGTGGAGCAGGCGGGTCCTGTCCCTGCCATTAAAAAAGAATGGGTTAAGAGACTTTTAACACATCTAAGAAGTAAAAAAGGGGCAGCACACCTGTCCCCAACCCCATCGTGCTAAATTCGTACTTGGAATCCTCAAGTTCTTATACAGGGAACATAAGGTTTTATACAGGGAACTGTGGTCTGGCAGTGTCTGCCCCATGCTTGCTTATGTGTGGTGAAAGGGAAGCAGCCACCATGAGGTAGTGTCAGTCTTCTCCCTGATGTGATAGACTGAGTGCAGACACTCCCAACTGGAGACTCTGACTTCTCACAGTGGGATGTGTACCAGAATGTAGCTTGGGTGCTTGTGGCAACCATCTTACCACTAGAAGGGAAGTCCACCTTGCAGTGAAGCCTGTAGTAAGAGAACAGAAACTGACCACGTATACACGAGTGCATGTATGTATATATGTGTCTAGAACAGGTCTTGCACGCTGTCTCGGGTACCTCAAATGTTGGCTTCACGCACATTGGCCAAGCACTCCCCGTTAAGCTATCCCCTCAGACCATATGAGAGCACTGCCAATTTTTGTCTCTTTTGAGACAAGGGGATTTGTTAGGATGTGCTGTGATCACAGCTGGGTAGAGCATGTTCTGCTTCAGATCGTCAAAACTTCCTCAACACTAAACTAACTGGATTTTTGGTTTGTTAACCAATAAGTCTACCTATTTACTCACCTTTATATTGGTTTTTGCTACTTGCATTAGAAAGCGTCTGAGCTAAAAGACGATGAAAGCTATGCCAAACTACATGAGCTGAGGTACAAGGATCCCAAATTTGAGGCAGCTTGAGCTATAAAGTGAGTTCAAGGCTATCTGGGTCATACAGGGAGACTTTTATCTCAGAGAGAGAGAGAGAGAGAGAGAGAGAGAGAGAGAGAGAGAGAGAAAATAACCAAATTTTAGGACTGCTGGGAAGGCATTATTTCCTTCCCTTGGCATGCTGTAAAGGGGAGCAGCATTGCGACTGCAGTTTGGTTTTTCTGTTCCTTGATGAAGACACAGAAACTACTGTTCCTAGGACCAATAAGGTCCAGGGGTGTACCATCTGTGATGACTTCTAAGTCAGTTTAAGTTGGATTGCTTTATCTCTAAACATTGGAGATATTGCTCCCTGACATAAAAAATAATAAAGGTGTGTACACACAGTGTAAGAAAAAAGGCTAAGAAAAAAATATTCCACACAGGCAAGTTCTTTATGCACATTCCCCTTTAAAAGAAAAGCCTAAAGTATGTCAAAGCTTTCTTTTCTACTTCCTTCCCTCCTTGACCTGCACCAACTCTCGCTGCCTCCCAGGTGTCAGAGTTAAAGGGTACACCATCACAGCCTGCACACAAAACCTGTGTGTGCCACTGGCGCCATTCCTAGCTGACTCAGCATGGGCATGTCTACTGCTCTACCAAAGCTCCACTGCGCAGCCCGATTCTCACTGTATGCTTGGTTTCCTTATAAGTTCTAACATTAACAACATAAGGCTGCAAAAATGCAGCAATTAAGAACCGCACTTTGTGAAGGCTGAATAACAGAATTAAGAGTAATTTGGGCCAGGCGGTGGTGGCGCACGCCTTTAATCCCAGCACTTGGGAGGCAGAGGCAGGCGGATCTCTGTGAGTTCGAGACCAGCCTGGTCTACAAGAGCTAGTTGCAGGACAGGCTCCAAAACCACAGAGAAACCCTGTCTCGAAAAAACCAAAAAAAAAAAAAAAAGAGTAATTTGGTTCCAACATGTGGCTTCAACATGAAAAAAAAAGCTATTTTGTTTGTTTTTTTGAGACGGGGTTTCCAAACTAGGCTCTAACTAGGCTCTACCTTGCTAACTAGCTCTAGCTAACTGGCTCTAACTAGCAAAGGATGACCTTGAACCTCTGAGTGCCCTACCTCCACCTCCCCAGTGCAGGGATCACAGGTGTGCCACCGTTGTGTGAGGTGCTGAGGAGCCAATGCAGGGCTTCATGCACGCTAGGGAAGCAGTCTACGAACTGAGTCATATCCCTAGCCTGAACACTTTTTTTTTTCTGGATGCTGTGTCATTTTATAGATACTATCACCTTCCTAAAATAGAACAAGGCGTCGAACAAGGTGGCCTAGAACTCACGAGGTAGTGTAGGCTAGCCTTGGGTTTGTGGGAACTCTCCTGATCTACCCTCCCAAGTGCAGGGATTACAGATGTAATCTGTTATTTTTTTATGTCCACAAAACACAACCGGGGACTGAAAATTTTATTATGACTACAATGAAAGAATTCAGTCCAAGAATTAAGTCTCCCCTGGATAATTTAGATACTTCAGTCAAAACGAACACCCCCACGCTAACCCGAAAGGATGTCTAATTCTTACACTGTGAGGACTGGAGGGCTTTCCGGGGAGGCTGGAGCCTCTCAAATGAGGAGGCCTCAGTAAGAACAGGAGCACTGCAATCACCATCCAGGCCATCAGGATCACAGTGATGCTGACACTGTTGTCACTGGAGGGTCCTGGCACTAAAGACAAACAAGAGGAACAGCTGGAGCGATACTGGAAAACTGTGAGATAAAGGTAAAATAGATTCTAATGCTAAAAATCACAGTAAGAAAAACACTAATAATTTAGAGTAAAGCTGTAAACTAAACCCCCTTTTTGAAAACAGCAGCAACAACAAAATGTTTATCCTTTTATTTTTTTCTTTCTCTTTTCTTTCCTTTCTTTCTTTATTTTTTTTGGTTTTTCGAGACAGGGTTTCTCTGTGGTTTTGGAGCCTGTCCTGGAACTAGCTCTTGTAGACCAGGCTGGTCTCGAACTCACAGAGATCCGCCTGCCTCTGCCTCCCAAGTGCTGGGATTAAAGGCGTGCGCCACCACCGCCCAGCTCTTTTTTTTTTTTTTTTTTTTTTTTTTTTGGGTTTTTTTGAGACAAGGTTTCTCTGTAGCTTTGGAGCCTGTCCTGGAACTAGCTCTTGTAGACCAGGCTGGCCTATAACTCACAGAGATCTGCCTGCCTCTGCCTCCCGAGTGCTGGGATTAAAGGCACCACCACCGCCCAGCTTTATCTTTTTCTATTTGTGTGTGGGTCAGGGGGTAACTTTTAAGATCTGGTTCTTTCTTTTCCCCATGTGAGTCCCAGGCACTGAATTCAGGATATAAGCCTTGGTGCTAAGAGTTTTTATCAGCTGAGCCATCTGACCTGACTTCACTGGAGCCTGTTCTTCTTACACAGGTCTATCCATCATTCGTTATCATCGGGTCTCCAGGGTAACCTAGGCTGGCCTCACATTCCTGATTTTCCTTTCCCTAACTCCCAAACAAGTGTGTCATCCAAAACTCCAGTAACATGAACCTCTCTGCTGACCAGCCCAGTGAGTAAACCACTGCTGATCCACTCGACTCTGAGCACACTGGTTTGACCTTTGCTGGTGTGATTTGGCCCTACTTATCTAATCTTCCCTTCTTCCAACATTATCTCTTCTAGTTACTCCACATTCTTGATCCAATGTTTCCCTCACCTGGCTGTACACCAATAAGGCCTGTGACCCACATCATAGACCATCTGATTCAGGAGCAGCATATGGGTGTGGTCTAATACTTTTTTAAACCTTCCCAAGTGAATATGATGTAATAATAGTTCAATACTACTCATAAAAACTCAGTCCTTCCAAGCACCCCATATCCTCCACCCTGTCTAGCATGTGTTCGCAACCAACTTCCATTAACTCTTTACCTCCCTTTTCTATAACAATCCCATTCCTTTAGCTACTGTCCTGCTGCCTTCCCCAAAGTATCATGGCATTTCTCAGTTGAAGAAATGGCTTCCCAGCTTCCTTAATTAGATGATCAGAGTGTTGCTGCTGATTTCCAAGGCTGGGGAATCAAACCCAGGGCCTTGGATGTGCTGAACAGCTAGACCTCTGTGAGTTCAAGGCTAGCCTGGTCCACACAAAGAAACTCTGCCTCAAAAAAAGAAGAGGAAGAAGAGGAAGAAGAAGAAAGAAGAAGAAAAAATTGCCTGAAGCGGTCACGGAGAGGTAGGTGACAAGTAATGCTTTCAAAAAATATTTTTAAGGGCTGGAGAGATGGCTCAGTGGTTAAGAGCATTCATTGCCTGCCCTTCCAAAGGTCCTGAGTTCAATTCCAGCAACCACATGGTGGCTCACAACCATCTGTAATGAGGTCTGGTGCCCTCTTCTGGCCTGCAGAGATACACACAGACAGAATATTGTATACTTAATAAATAAATAAATAAATATTTTAAAAAAATATTTTTAAGTGGTGTGTCTGCATCTGCCCGGCTCTCCAGATCTTTTTATAGATGGCTGTGAACCACCATGTGTTTGCTGGAACTTGAAATCAGGACCTCTGGAAGAGTAGCCAGTACTCTTAACTGAGTCATCTCTCTCCATGAAACTGTTTTTTAAAAAATAAAAATAAGCCGGGCGGTGGTGGTGCACGCCTTTAATCCCAGCACTCGGGAGGCAGAGGCAGGCGGATCTCTGTGAGTTCGAGACCAGCCTGGTCTACAAGAGCTAGTTCCAGGACAGGCTCCAAAACCACAGAAAAACCCTGTCTCGAAAAAACAAAATAAATAAATAAATAAATAAATAAATAAATAAAAATAAAAAATAAATATATCGGGTGATGGTATGGCATGCCTTCAATCCCAGCACTCAGAAGGTAGAGGCAGGAGGATTAGTGAGTTTGAGGCCAGCCTGGTCTAAAGAGTGAGTTCCAGAACAGCTAGGGTTGTTACACGTAGAAATTCTGTCTTGAAAAAAGAAGGGAGAATACTGTCTGCTGACTCTGGTCCCTCCCGCCCTCCAGTTTCCCACTGGTACTCACACTCCCGGAGGCACTCTGTGTCTGTGCAGTAGGACTGGGACTGCCGAAGCTGCGGTGAGAGGAAAGGACAGTTAGC
Organism: Chionomys nivalis; assembly: GCF_950005125.1. Classification (NCBI taxonomy): domain Eukaryota; kingdom Metazoa; phylum Chordata; class Mammalia; order Rodentia; family Cricetidae; genus Chionomys; species Chionomys nivalis. Next base: position 67,361,125 of record NC_080091.1, read on the forward strand.
TGCTGAGTCACCAGCACAGGTTTGGGGCAGGGGGAGGGGCAGAACTCAGTGTTGGCGCTAGCTCAGCCTGCATGCAGCCCTGCATGTAATTCCTAGCACCACACAATTTCAGCTTTTTGAAAGTTTAGACATATTTATTTTATGTGGGTATCCTGCCTGCATGTTTGTCTGGGCACCACGTGCATTCCTGGTGCCCAAACAAGGTCAGCACTGGGTATCAGGCTGGAGGAGGGGAGGCACAGAGGATTTAAGCTACCCTGTGAGTGCTGGGTGGGAAGTGAACCCAGGACTGACCTCTGGGAGAGGAGCTAGTTCACTTAACCTGCTGAGCCATCTCTTCAGGACCTTAACTTTCTTTGAGACAGGGTCTCATGGAGACGAGGCTAGCCTCAAACTCACCACACCGCAGAGGAACATCATAAACTCCTGATCCTCCCTGACTCTACCTCCCAAAGACTAGGATAGTCACCACATCCAAATATAACATTTGGACAAATAAAACCTTTGGTTTTGGAATTTAAAATATTTTAAAATCCATCAGTCAATTACACAAGTCAAATTATGAAGGAATTTATGCTACTGTCTTTTAGGTGGTTGAGAAATGAAAATCTCACTAGAGATGACTGGATGGGAGAGAGTGAAGAACAAGCAGCTTTTCAATTCAGTCTCATGAACGACACTCTTAGAGATTCAGTACCACCACATCTGCCGCCAGCCCAGTGTAAAGAGTCTTTTTCTATCCCACCAGGCAGCTCCCAAATAGTGACACGGAGACTTCTTATTAATTATGAAAGCTTGGTCTATAGCTTAGGCTTGTTCCTAACTAGCTCTTATAACTTAAATTAACCCATTTGTATTAATCTGCATTCTATCATGTGGCATTATCTCCCTTCCATCTTATACCCATTTTCTCTCCATGGCTCCTGGCATCTCCTGTATGCCTAGATTCCTTCTCTTTCTTTCTCTCTCCCTGGAAATCCCACCTATACCTCCTGCCTCGCTATTAGCCGGTCAGCTTTTTATTACACCAATCATATCTTCACACAGTGTACGAGGAGCCCACAACACCAAGAGTGCAACTATTTGTGTAGCAACCACCAGAACCACCGCTCCGCTGGCTAAGTATGGACTCTGCAGAATGACAGGCATTGTCTTCAAGTCAGGCTAGGCAACTTTCTAGTGTTTCAAGACTTTGGGAAGTCCTTGACATCTCTAAACATTAGTTTGTTCATATACTAAAATGGGGACAAGAAAAGTGCCCACTTATCAGGGTACCATTAGGGATTAGCACAGATGACGCCTGTGAAGTAAGTACAGTAACAACCCACTAAACCCTATTGTGATCGTGCTGCAATTAACAACAGGTCATTCTGTAGATGATCTGTCTTGCTGAGTCCAAATGGATGCAAAAGATCCTAACTAATGTAAAATTATGCTCTGTATCTTATAACCCACTCTATCTGAAATGGATCATCTAAACACACTAAGATTATTGCAAAGGAAAACAAGATTCTTTTTTTGCTGCTATTTTGTTTTTGAAACAATGTTTCTTTGTGTAACAATCCTGGCTGTCTTGGAACTCAATTTGTAGATCAGGCTGGCCTGGCCTGGAACTCACTAAAACACCCTGTCTCCCAAGTGCTGGGATTAAAAGGCATGCACCACCACCTCATAGCGACTACAAGCCTTTCAGATGACAAAACAGACTCAACAAACTTTTCCATGTGTGTGTTTTATTTCTTCTAACAAGCAATATTTACATTTACTAAAAATTTAAAAGTACAATGTAAATCTCCCAGTCTCTCAATAGCCTCCCCAAGCACTCAACTTTTTTCTTTACTCTTAGAGGTGAACATGCTCTTTCGAACATTGGGCAGGGGAGATAGCCTAGTGGGTCAAACAACTACCACATCAACAGGAAGGTCTTAGTTTAAATTCTCAGAGATCACAGGCAGGTGTAGTGTGCATCTGTAATCCTAGCACTCCTACAAGAGGATGTCTGTCTGTCTGTCTGTCTGTCTGTCTGTCTGTCTGCCTATCTGGGTTCAGACAAGAGAGTCTCTGGAAGCTCGAAAGTCAACTAGTCTTAGGTACACAGTGGGGAACAAAGAAATCCTTTTGAAATGTAGACCAGGCTGGCCTCAAACCCATTGAGATCCACCTGACTTTGCCTGCCAGGTTCTGGGATTAAAGGTGTATGTGCCACCAGGTCACTTTTATAAATATGTCTTTAGGTAATCATGCATCTTCCTAACCCTAATTTCAATCATATTTTACATTTGCTATAAATCTTTTAATGGCATGATTTATGTTTAAATTGATAAAACCAGCTGGGAAATTTCAGTTGTTCTTTGTTGGTAGCAATTTTTTTTTTTAAGTTTTTGGGCTCAATCTCAAATCTCTCAATCTCTCCAGTGTTGGGATTTCAGGCCAGTTTCACCATGCCTGGAGTAGTCAATTTCCTTCACATCATACGCGAGGACCTACAAATGTGAGCCTGTTCCACCTTGACTGGAAGTCAGAGACTATGAGCTTATTTTTTCTCTTTCAAAGTTGTTGAAAACAGGGTAGCTACACACCCTGACCTAGGGTGTGCTTACTTGGTGTTTTGGCATAAGATGGATCCACCACTCCACCCTGAGCAAAAGTTAGAGAATTCAAGTATACTCCTGTGCTCCTTCATTTAAAATGGGAGGCTTGACATAGGGAGTGGCTGCCTATAGAATAGTTGGTCTAGGGTGTATTCACTGTGTGTCCTGCCCAAGACGTCATACTTTAATCAGGAAATAATGGCTTCATGTCTCAAGTACTGAAGCAAGTAACTGTTCTGGTTATCCTTTGTGTCTTGTTAAAGCAGTCTTCTGCTTTCTTATGCCCCTTTTGTATTGGGGTATAAAAGTGTATGAAAATAAGCGTGGGTGGATTCACTATTCACCGAATGTCCCTCCTGATGCTGTTCTGTGTTTCTCTTATTTCTCTTACATCTCTGTTCCTTTTGCTTAGTAACTCTAATCCTCATGCTCCTACCCTGTTGAAGCTGGTCTTAATATTCTTCAACAGCATCACTTAGACATTGGAACAGTGGATAGCTGATGCCAGGCATGGTGGCACATGCCCTTAATTCCAGCACTTGGAAGGCAGAGGCAGGTGGATCTCTGAGTTTGAGGCCAGCCTGCTTTATAAAGTGAATTTCAGGACAGCTAGGACTACACAGAAAGACTCTGCCAAAAAAAAAAAAGTAAATAGTCCATAATTATACCCTATCTAACCACTAGAGGTTGAGACAGGATTTCTGTGAGTTCAGGTCATCTGTTTTTGTGTGAAAAAGCTAGTTAAATCCAATTTATGGGGCAAGCAAAGAGCATCCCAGATACTAGGTCTGAGATGGCAACTGTCCTCTCAGCAGACCTTACAGCATGTTGGCTACAACTTATCTAGGAAAAGAAACACCTCCTAAATTAAAGATGACCAGCAGCAGTGTGAGGTGCTCCGTGAGGCCACACTGTTTCTTCTGAGTGCTGACATCCTAGTTTGGCAATCAAGTCGTTTTCTACTGTTACTTATCAGCTGTGAGTCTTGTACTCTCCCTGGACAGGAGCTTCTGGGGGGCAAGGGAGAAGCCCTTCTTGTCTTGTTATGGGGGCTCCTGATATTGCAGGTCTAGAGGCTGGCCTGGCCAAACCAGCAGCTCAGGGTACCAAGACTCAAGACCTTCTTCTGGCTTCTGACACTAGACCTCTGCTGCAGCCACTTAGGTTGCAGCCTCTGCTCTGGGCTTTAACCACAGTTGCCCTGGTGCTTGGAAGGTACTGTAGGATTCTGGCAGCAATGAGCTGAAATGGTGAAGCAGCAAGAGGCAGCGGGCAGTGCCTCAAGTGTGACAGCTATCAACACTGGGTGCTGGGACCCCAGACCTCACAGTGTCTAGTACTGGGGCTTTCGGGCACTCTTTCCTCCTCCTCAGCTCTTCACAGTACTCTTTCCTCAGCTCAGCTCTTTGCCCTCTTCTGGCTCTCCATTCTCTCTCTTCCTGCCTCAGATACCTCTGCTCCCCATTATTTCTGCCCAGCAGGTCTTCGGACCACTTCAGCTGCGTCTCATCGCTGCTGCTCCTTCGGTCTCCCCCTGTAACATCTCATCTGCTGCTGTGTCTGCCATCCTGTCTCCCTTACCAGCTCAGCCCACTCCACTAATGATAAGGATCAAAAGAAGGCAAGAAAAATCTAGACAAGTCTTTCATGGTGCCGGGGCAAGGAGAATGTCAATCCTGGCATCACCCCTCATGTGGGTAAAGGACCACATCTGTACTAACCTGGTAAGAGTTAAGGACACTGCATGACCAGCAAGGAGTGCTCTCCCTCTGGTCTGTAGGGTGATAGCTACAGGGTTGTTAAGTTCCCAGAGGCTTGTGATGGCAAAGAAGAGTGTAGTGAGTAAAAGTGGCTGTTGCTGAGCCTGACAACCTGAGTTCAATCTGTGGAGCCACATGGTGTCGGGAGAAAACCAACTTCTCCGGGCTCTCCTCTGAGTTCACACTGTAGTATGTGTATACCTGAGCGTGCAGGAGGGAACTTGTGAAGCAAGTTTACGGTCTACAGTAGACCCCCATCTTCAGCAAAGATTTATATTTTGTCATTAGAGGGGAAAACGTGTTGATGGGGGTCTTTCTCGACAGGGTTTCTTTGTGAAGCCTTGAGTGTCCTGGAACTTGCTCTATATATCAGGCTGGCCTTGAACTCACAGAGGTCTGCCTGCCTCTGCCTCCAGAGTGCTGGAATTAAAGACATGCGGCACACACATACAATTCTCTCTCTCTCAATCTTATGTTTGAAAATATTTTTTAATCTTTAAAAAAAGATAAAGAGAATGAAGAAACATATCAAACTCCAGCCTCCACACGTGTGTGTACTCTCACACACATACACAGCTGAAATACAGACCTAAATAATTTAAAAGAATAAGGGTTTCTCTGTGTAGCCCTGGCTGATCGGAAACTCGCTTTGTAGATCAGGCTGGTTTATCTACAGCGTCAGATCTGCCTGACTCTGCCTCCCATGTGCTGGAATTAAAGGCAAGCACCATCAGTGCCCGGTTCAGCCTTCTTTTTCTTCTTTTTTTTTTTTTTTTTTGGTTTTTTCGAGACAGGGTTTCTCTGTAGCTTTGGTACCTGTCCCAGAACTAGCTCTTGTAGACCAGGCTGGCCTCGAACTCCCAGAGATCCGCCTGCCTCTGCTTCCCGAGTGCTGGGATTAAAGGCGTGCGCCACCACCACCCGGCCAGCGCCACCACCGCCCGGCCAGCCTTCTTTTTCTAAAGAATACTCTTAACAGCTTAACAGGCTGTTATGTCTAGACTGAACTTTGGTCTGGCCTCTTTCCATTTATATAGTAAATAACACTATATGTGATACAATGAAGACATACTTCAGTTGAAAGGGACTCACTATCTATTCTCATCTACTTCTTTTTAGAATTCATTTGTCATGCCATGGAGATAGCTTACACCTTTATGCAGAGCATTGACACCAGCCTGTTCTATACAACAAACTCCAGGCCTGCCAGGGCCACATAGTAAAACCCTGTCTCAAAACAAAAAGAAAAGAAAGAATTTAATAAGTGAAGCCTAAAGGACTAGCCTAGGAAAGGGAACGGGCAAACAAAGTCTACGCTCTGATGTGGTAGCTCCATTGTGAGCATCAGTATGGTGTATGGGGTTGCACGTGTTTGCCTGCCTATGCCTTTTACAACTGGGGACCAGAGGATAACACTGGTGTTTTTATTGTTCTCCAATTCATTTGGGGGGGCGGGGTCAAAACAGCGTTTTTCTGTGTAGCTTTGGAGTCTGTCCTGAAACTCACTCTGTAGACCAGGCTGGCTTCGAACTCACAGAGATCCGCCTGCCTCTGCCTCCAGAGTGCTGGGATTATAAGCGTGCACCACCACCGCCCGGCTCCCTTACTGAACTTGGAACTCTCTTTTCACTAGATTAGCTCACAGTGATGCTTCAGGGTTGGTAACGCTCTGTTCCCACAGCACAGGTGGGTGGGGGCACGGGTATGCTCCAGCACACATGATGGATACCTGGTATCTGAACACAGGTCACTCTGCTTGCCTAACTCACTGAGACAGCTCCAGCTACCATTTTAAAAAATGTTTCTACCAAAAAAAAAAAAAAATCACACACAAAAAGTTTCTAAACATTCCCCCAACTCAGAGATCCAAAAGCATGTGCCTGGTATAAAAATAAAATCTTTTTTTTTTTTTTTTAAAGATTTATTTATTATGTACACAGTGTTCAGACTCCATGTATGACTGCAGGCCAGAAGAGGGCACCAGATCTCATTACAGATGGTTGTGAGCCACCATGTGGTTGCTGGGAATTGAACTCAGGACCTCTGGAAGAGCAGCCAGTGCTCTTAACCTCTGAGCCATCTCTCCAGCCCCAAAAATAAAATCTTAAAAAGTTTAAAAGCAAAGGACTAGGGCTCAGATGCAGAACACTTGATTGGAAGGCATGGGTCCCTGGATTCAATTCCTAGCATTGCCGAAAAATTGTTGTTGAAAGGCAGAAAGTAACAGGTGAGCTAGCTCAGGCTGTAACCCAGCGTTTAGGAGTGACGGGTGAGCTAGCTCAGGCTGTAACCCAGCGTTTAGGAGTGACGGGTGAGCTAGCTCAGGCTGCAACCGGGCACTTAGGAGGCTGAGCCCCATGGTTAACAAAGGGAGTTTCAGGCCAGCACACACTACAAAGTGAGGCCTTCTCTCAGCAAAATAAAACAAAAAAGCTAAACATTGTGGGACGTTATTTCTCCTCTCAAATCTCACAACTGCATGTGAGAACACTCTTCAATGGGAATGACCTGAGACTGGTACTCAGAACCCACACGGTGAGAGAGAACTACTCCTCAAGATGTCCTCTGACCTTCACAAGTATATCACAGCACACATGTCTAAAAACACCATAAATTAAATGAATAATAAATGTAAAAATTAATAAAAACATTTCACCCCACCTTCCAATATATCTATGGCTGAGTACACTGATCCTTTTGTTTAGATATGCACATTTTGGGTTCATATTTATTACTGAAGGATTAGGTTAGTGAGCAGTTAGGCCTGGGATATACACAGCTTCCCTCCCTAACCAAGCACACAAGCAGAGCGGAGTGGCTCTCAGCGCAGAGAAGAGTTAGTCTGAGTCTATCTCACTGAGCCAAGCAGTCTTTCTTTTCGTTACTTTACAGCCACTCCGGAGTTTTGCCATCACCTTGGCTTCCTTCCTGTTCCTTAACATCCCAAGGAGGAGCCTTCCCGGTGCCTTTTCTTAGAAAGAACTTTTAATTTTAGCCTGCTGGCAGAGGTCTACCGCAATCTTTATATCTCATGGAAGGGAAGAGAAACACACGCATCTTTGTATTCACTAAAATTACAAGTTTTGGTTGGGAATTTTAAGTCTTAGATTTATTGGTTGATTTTATGCGTGTATGTACCTGCTTGCATGTATGTTTGTATGTATGTATGTATGGTGTATGCATGCAGTGCCTATATTGGATCCGCTGGAACTGAAGTGAGCTGGCATCTGGACACTTGGAACTGGGCCAAATCCTCTGGACGAGAAGCCAGTACTCTTAACTGCTGAGTCACCCCCTTCCTCTTTAAAAAGTTTTTATTTCCTTGTGTGTCTGTATGCGAGTATGCTGTGTGTGGGTGAACTGAAGGCCAGAAGAGGGCACTGGGTCCCTGCAGCTGAATACTACGTGGTTGTGAGCTGCCTGATGGGTGAGCTGGAACCAAACTCTAGATGAGTAAGCCCTCCTAACCACTGGGCCATTTCTCCAGCCCACTTCTGACGTCAATCCTGAGGCTCTGGTTACACAGGGTCCAACAATGAGCCGAAAACACCATCCTTTAAAGGTTTCCCAACACACTCCCATTTTCTCTGCATTCTTTCTTTTTCTTCATTTATGTCTGGCACTGACTTTGAAAAGTCTCGTCTTCAACCTCTCTTATTTCTTCTTTCATCGACTTTGTTGCTGAAACTCTTGCTTTCTGACTTCACGAGCTGCTCATTCTCAAGGTTTCTGTTTGGGTCTCTAACAATCCCCCCTCTTCACTGTGTATGCAGACAAGATCTCTCTCGACTGCTGTATCGTCTCTGATGTTTCTGGAATCTGTTGTGAACTTCAGGAGTTGTCTGTTTATCCTTTTCTTATATTTCCATCCTGGAGTTATCTGCTGGATGGACATCTCTTACATTTCTCCGACTCTGTGTCCTAAGGTATGAGTCTGAGGCTTGGTCCAGAGAGGGTTTCTTCCCTCGTGGTAAAATCTCCATGACTACCCTCTTCCACCACACCTTCTCATGCACCCTGACCTAGAAACTGAGCTAAAGTTAGAAACCAGGTCACATGCATACACCCAGGCAAGGGAAAGGGTGGACACCTCCCAGTTTTAATTACTTTCAAAATGTAGCCAAGTTGGAAAAACAACATTAAAAAAATACCAAATTAGCCGGGCGGTGGTGGCGCACGCCTTTAATCCCAGCACTCGGGAGGCAGAGGCAGGCGGATCTCTGTGAGTTCGAGACCAGCCTGGTCTACAAGAGCTAGTTCCAGGACAGGCTCCAAAAACCACAGAGAAACCCTGTCTCGAAAAACCAAAAAAAAAAAAAAAAAAAAAAAAAAACCAAATTAAAATATAAATTTTAAAGAGAGACAGTAATTTTTAATTAAAAATGGGAACCCTGCTTCACCACAGTTAAATTTTAGGACTATTTTCTTGCTATTATTGTCAAAGTATTTTTAAAATTATGCCTTATATTGGACTAAATTTAAGACTCAAGGGGCTGGAGCAATTCCTTACTGGTTAAGAGCACTGCCTACTCTTCCAAATAGCACTAGTTTGATCCCTAACACCCACATTGAGACTTACAACCAGGATCTGAGACACTATTTCCAAGAATACCAGGCACACATTCAAGCAAAACGCCCATACACACAAAATAAAATGCTTTTTAACAGAATAAGACTTGAGAGAGGTTGAGGAAATAGCTTAGCAGCCCTGGGTATAATCCCTAATACTTAAAAAAGTACTTTATTATTAATAATGGTCAAATTTCTCTTTCTATACACTATAATATAAATAGTATCAATTTTAAGCTTATGAACTAAGAAAGCCTTTTTTCTTTCTTCTTTTTTTTTTCTTTTTGGTTCTTTGAGACAGAATTTCTTTGTGCAGCTCTAGCTATCCTAGAACTCGCTCTAACTAGTTCAAACTCACAGAGATCCGCCTGCCTCTGTCCCCGGAGTGCTGGGATTAAAGGTGTTTGCCACAACTGTTCAGCTCAACTTATTAGATAAAGAAATGCCTTTCTGAGGATTTGTTTGTTTGTTTCTTATGCAGTGTTTCTATCTGCATTCATTCCTTCAGGCCAGAAGAGAGCATCAGATCTTATTGCAGGTGGTTGTGAGCAACCACTGGTTGCTGGGAATTGAACTCAGGACCTCTGGAAGAACAGTCAGTTCTCTTAACCACTGAGCCATCTTTCCAGTTCTAGAAATGCTTTCTACAGAGACTCTTACTGTTGGAGAAGGACTGAACTGTGTATATCAGAAAGGATATAAGGTTTCATAGTAGCTTGGCATCAAACTCCACATAACAAAAAAACAATTATCTATTCCAACATGAATACAACAGCCTCAACATGACTGTGGTTAACTAACCAGAATGTCAAACATCCTTAAAACAAACCTACAGAAGTAAAGAAAATAAATCAGTTTTCATCTCTAATAAAACATGTACTGATGGGGCTGGAGAGATGGCTCAGCGGTTAAGAGCACTGACTGCTCTTTTAGAGGACCAGGGTTCAATTCCCAGCATCCATATGGCAGCTCACACTGTCTGTAACTCCAGGATCCAGCAACCTCACACATTTATACATACAAGCTAAAACACCAATAAAATAAATATTTTAGAAAAAAAGTACTGACGTGTTTTATCATTATGTTTTAATTCACCATGAAGTTTCCATTATCAAATATTTTTAGTGACTATCCTGAGACAATCCTCTATTAACCTCTGCGCTTGTTGATGTTTTGTCTGTCACACACAAATTAGTGTACTCTGGGAGGAGGGAACCTCAACTGGGAATCCGTCTCTACCACATCAGCCTGTGGGCAAGCCTGCAGGCATATTTTCTTGATTAATGATAGATGTGGGAGGCCTTGCCCACCATGGGCGCTGCCACCCCAGGGTTGCTGATACTGTGTTGTTCAGAAAACAAGCTAAGCAAGTCAGGGGGCACAGCGATTAAGCAATGTTCCTTGTGGCCTCTCCTTCAGTTACTGCCTCCAGCCTTGAGCTCCTGGGTCATGATTCATGGCTGCAACAGAAAGGTAGCGGAGAGGAACCCTAATCCCACAGCCCAGGAAGGACACAGATCAGCTCTGAGCAGGACGCTCTGTCCATCTCACCAGGTTGATCAGTCTTCTCATCGCGTGTTCATGAGAGCAAACACATTCACAGGGATCAAATCCACCTTCAGCCATGGTCACCCAGCTTGATCTTACTCAACTATTTAAACCTAGGAAGAAAGAAAATAATAGTTAAGAGTATTGCTGAGCTTCTCTCCAGCTATGAAAAACTCATACACTGCACGATTTACAATATTTACTTAAGCTATGTATAATTCATATTTATTTGTAGTGGCATTTCATTTGTATTTTAATACATAAAGCTCGCCTGAGGATCAGAAAAGTAAAACAGCCACACTGGTCAGCCTTATAGATCTGGCAGCAATGACACACACCTTTAACCCTTAACCCCAGTAGCCACACTAGCTTGCCATAGAAACCAGGCAGTAGTGGTGGACGTACTTAATCCCAGAAGTAGAGATTATAAAATGGGAGGAGACAACTCTCAGTCTCATTCTGAGATTCCTGGAAGCAGGATCACCATTTTTGTTTGAGGTAGAGATAAGAGCCGGTGGCTGTTGTGCTTTTCTTATCTTCAAGTTGAACCCCAATTTCTGTCTCTGAGTTTTTATTAATCATGCTTCATTTACCAATGGCATATACCTTATGAAACTATTTCTCCTATATAGTAATTACAATTTTATCATATAAATTATGAACCTGCACAAGCTACTGGTCCTTCTGCCAGCAGAACAACTTCCTATAAGTATCGTTGGGTGCTCTAACTGGACTTGTCCCTGATACTATGGCCTATTTACTTAATTCCTAAACTTTATTTGCTACTAAAATAAAAATTCAAATTTTAAAGCAATCTTTATGCTAGATTTTGAGTATGGTGATGCATACCTGTAATTCCAGAACTTAGGAGGCTGCAGAAAATTCAAAACAAGCCTTAACTACACAAGTCTAAAGCTACATAGTTAGAAAAAAGGGGGTAGGGGTACAGAGAGATTGCTCAGTAGTTAGGAGTACTTGCAACTCTTCTAGAGGACCAAGCACCCACACTGAACAGCTCAGAACTGTCTGTAATTCCAGTTCCAGGGCATCCAACAGCCTCTTCTGGCCTCTGTAGGCTACTGCAGGCATGTGGTACATGTAAACTCATGCAGATACACATATACATATATAAAAAATTTAAAAACATTCTGAAAAAAAACAAGGTATCTGAAATAATATCAATGTTTATGGAATTAAAATTGAAGACAACAGGGATAGGAGAGAAGGCTCAGCACTCGCTGTTCTTGCAGAGGATCAGGGTTTGATTCTCTGCACCAACACAGTGGTCAACAAGCATCTGCAACCACAGTTCTTGGGGAGCTAATGCATGTGGTACACACGCATACACACATATGTACATACAGGCAAAACATTCATACATATAAAGAAATATATTATAATTTTTTTATTAATGACAAGTTATAGATTAACTGTTACATTCTGAAAAAACTAAAGAGATGAGATTCTGGGATGGAGTACTAGCAACCAGATTTATTTTTCTGTCTAAAACAAGTTTTAGAAATTGGACAAAATGCATAAAACAGGGGCTAGAAAGATGACTGCATGTGCAGAAGAGGTCGGTTCTAAGTACCCATTCTATTTATTCATTCATTCATTTATTTTGGTTTTTTGAGACAGGGTTTCTCTGTGTAGCTTTGGAGCCTATCATGGAACTCACTCTGTAAACCAGGCTGGCCTTGAACTCACAGAGATCCACCTGCTTCTGCCTCCCAAGGGCTAGGATTAAAGGCATAAGCACCCATTCTAGACACCTTAAACAGCCTGCCTGTCACTCCAGTTCCAGAAGGTTCTGATGCCTCTGGTTTCCACAGGCACCTGCACTCAAGTGTACATATTCACACACACTCAAGTGCACATATTCAACACAAAACAAACGCACACACTCAGGGCGTGCACACACACACACTCTTAAAATAAATCTCCTTAAAATGAATATAACAGTGGGTTTCGCCGGGCGGTGGTGGCGCACGCCTTTAATCCTTTAATCACTTGGGAGGCAGAGGCAGGCGGATCTCTGTGAGTTCGAGACCAGCCTGGTCTACAAAACCACAGAGAAACCCTGTCTCGAAAAAGCAAAAAAACAAAAACAAAAACAAAAAAACAAAACAGTGGGTTTCTACCTAAGGCATAACAGACAATTTTTTTTTTTTTTTTTTTGTTTTTTGAGACAGGGTTTCTCTGTGGTTTTGGAGCCTGTCCTGGAACTAGCTCTTGTAGACCAGGCTGGTCTCGAACTCACAGAGATATGCCTGCCTCTGCCTCCCGAGTGCTGGGATTAAAGGCGTGCGCCACCACCGCCCGGCTGACAATTTTTTTTTTTTTTTGGTTTTTTCGAGACAGGGTTTCTCTGTGGTTTTGGAGCCTGTCCTGGAACTAGCTCTTGTAGACCAGGCTGGTCTCGAACTCACAGAGATCCGCCTGCCTCTGCCTCCCAAGTGCTGGGATTAAAGGCGTGCGCCACCACCGCCCGGCACAGACAATTTTTTTAAAAACATCCCAGAGCAGTGGGAAATCAAGTGAGATTGACTCATTTTGCTACCTAGGAGCCTTAATTCAAAATCCCTGCAGGAAGGATGATTTCAAATGAAATTGTGAACAGGGAGAGGAGGGACAAAAGGAGTCAGGATGGAGGTCTTTTGGTCACATGGAGGATCAGGTCTTTACCCAAAGACCAAAAAGGTAGATTTCTCCTAATTTAGAAAAAAAAAAATTCACCTCTCCTGTACTCTGAAAAACTGGGAGAAGGGAAACCAGAATACATAGAGGAAGTCTGGCCCAGCATAGTGATGTAAGCCTGAGATCCCAGCTACTTGGGATGCAAAGCTGGTGGAACAAAGCTCAAGGCCTGTGGGTAAGGGCACAGAGAAATTTTCAGTCAGTCAGGGCAACTTAGCAAGACCCAGGGTCAAAAGAAAGGGAGTTGGTAGCCGGGCGGTGGTGGTGCACGCCTTTAATCCCAGCACTCGGGAGGCAGAGGCAGGCGGATCTCTGTGAGTTTGAGGCCAGCCTGGTCTACAAAGGGAGTTCCAGGACAGGAACCAAAGCTACAGAGAAACCCTGTTCTCGAAAAACCAAAAAAAAAAAAAGAAAAAAAAAAGAAAGGGAGTTGGAATACAGGTCACTGACAGAGCATTCCTAGCGTGCAACAGGGCCTAGACTTAATCCCCAGTACAGGAAAGAGGGATGAGGCAGAGTAGGGAGGAGAAAGAGACACCCTGGAGATGTGGTGCTCTTTGAAAAGGTCAGGGCTAAAGATGCAGCATAGAAATATGGTGTCTAGATATGTAGCATATAAGATGGGTCGATGATGAATTATTTCATAAATGGTATTACGAGAGTGGCTTCCTATCCCCAACCCTCACGGCAAAATAAAACTCTAGATGCTCAAGTGATTTAAGGTTCAAAAATATCACAAGTGTCCACAAACTGACCCATGTGTAACTAAATACCTGGGAACAAGTAGAAAGATAGAAACCAAAGAAGCCATTAAAAAAGGGAAAAAGGATGGAAGAAGGCAGGCAGGCAGACAGACAAGCAGACCATCAACAGCTTAACTATTAACAACTAACTTAATTTAGTATGAAAATAGCACCCTTAGAGCTGGGTGGTGGCGCATGCCTTTAATCCCAGCACTTGGGAGGCAGAGGCAGGCGGATCTCTCTGAGTTCGAGACCAGCCTGGTCTACAAGAGCTAGTTCCAGGACAGGTTCCAAAGCTACAGAGAAACCATATATAGATATGGGGAAGGGGACTGTGCATGTGTGAATGTCAGAGAGGAATCTGTTTGGTTCTCTCCTTCCATCACGAGGGTTCTAGAGATGGAACTCCAGTCATTAGCCTTTACCCCAATGACCCATCTCCCTGGCTGATCTGAAGATATTTCTAAGCTGTTCTGAAATTAAGCTGTGGAACGGTCTGTGTAACCTGTTTCTCAAGTATCTTTCCATCTAAACCCTGTTTGTAGGAGCCCAAGAGGATAAGGAGGTGCTTGCAGGCAAGCAGTCCTCCAAAGTCCAGGAAGCACTGTGTATAGACTCTGGCTCATTCACACTGTCTGGAGTCACTCTGGATCCACACCTTAAAACAAACAAACAAACACATACATACATACATACATAAAGCGGAGGGGGGGGGAGAAGAGTCAGCCTTCTCCTTAGTGAACTGTGTACAATGGAAATAGAAAACTCAAAGTAAATATGATCTACTTTTATAGGCAGATTAAATTTGCCCTTCAGAGTGTGACTTAGTCCGCATCTTTCCTTCCTCCCAGATGAATCTTCCTCTGCTAACACAGTGTTGTTCCAAACCAGGCTTTATGTAGCCCAGATCCATCTCCAACCTTTCTGCTTCCACCTCCCAAATCCTGGGATTACAGGTGCATTTTATACCCAGCTTCACTAAAATGTTCTGAAAATAAAATTCAAATACCAAAATGTAATCCCAGTTCCCGGGAGGCAGAGACAGACATTCTCTGTGAGTTTGAAGCCAGCCTGGAACTAGCAGAATTGGAAGAGAGACTAGCTACCGTCCCGGACAATTCATCACAAGTGCAAACACAGCTCTCCTTTAACACAAGTCTGCCTTTAAATTATTAGCAGACTTCAACTTGACCTGTCTCTCCTCCCAAAGAATCCATATCAGTCACCACCAATCTCAACACTTCCCTTACTTCTTCAAGCCACAGCATTCACTGAAAATATATTTATAGAATTCTTTTTTGGTACACCCATATCTATCACCATGTATAAAACTCAAGTCCAAATGGATCAAAGACCTCAACATAAAGACAGCCACACTGAACCTTACAGAAGAGAAAGTGGGAAGTACACTTGAACGCATTGGCACAGGGAACCACTTCCTGAATATAACCCAGCAGCACAGACGCTGAGAGAAACAATAAATGGGACCTCCTGAAACTGAGAAGCTTCTGTAAAGCAAAGGACACGGTCAACAAGACAAAACAACAGCCTACAGAATGGGAAAAGATCTTCACCAACCCCACATCAGACAGAGGTCTGATCTCCAAAATATACAAAGAACTCAAGAAATTGGACACCAGAAGATCACATAATCCAGTAAAAAAATGGAGTACAGAGAACTCTCAACAGAGGAATCTAAAATGGCTGAAAGACACTTAAGGAAATGTTCAACATCCTTAGTCACCAGAGAAATGCAAATCAAAACAACTCTGAGATTCCATCTTACACCTGTAAGAATGGCTAAGATCTAAAACACTGATGACAACTTATGCTGGAGAGATTGTGGGGAAAAGGGAACACTTCTGCACTGCTGGTAGGAATGCAAGCTGTACAACCCCTTTGGATGTCAGTGTGGCAATTTTGCAGAAAATTAGGAAACAACCTTCCTCAAGACCCAATAGTACCACTTTTGGGTATATATCCAAAGGATGCTCAATCGTGCCACAAGGACATGTGCTCAACCATGTTCATAGCAGCTTTGTTTGTCATAGTCAGAACCTGGAAACAATCTAAATGCCCCTTGATCGAAGAATGGATAAGGAAAATGTGGTACATTTACACAATGGAGTACTACACAGCAGAAAAAAAACGACAGCTTGAATTTTGCAGAAAAATGGATGGAACTAGAAAACATTATTTTGAGTGAGGTAACCCAGACACAGAAAGACAATTATCACATGTACTCACTCATAGGTGGTTTTTAAACATAAAGCAAAGAAAGCCAGCCTACAAACCACAATCCCAGAGAACTTAGACAAAAATGAGAACACTAAGACTTACATAGATCTAATCAACATGGGAAGTAGAAAGTAGAAAAAGACAAGATCTCCTGAGTAAATTGGGAGCATGGGGACCTTGGAGGAGGGTTGAAGTGGGGAGGGGAGAGGCAGGGATTGGAGCAGAGAAAAATGTAGAACTCAATAAATAGAAAAATAAAAAAAAAAAAGAATTCTTTTTTGCTAAAATTTATTTAAGTATAAGTGCTCTATCAATTTTATGCCAGAAGAGGGCAACAGATCCCATTAAAGACGGTGTGAGCCACCATGTGGTGGCTGGGAATTGAACGCAGGACCTCTGGAAGAGCGGCTATAACTGCTGAGCCATCTTTCCAGTCCTATGGAATTCTTTTTTGGTTTGTTTTTCAAGACAGGGTTTCTCTGTAGCTTTGGAGCCTGTCCTGGAACTCGCTCTGTCTATCAGGCTGGTCTCGAACTCACAGAGATCCGTCTGTCTCTGTCTCCCAAGGGCTGGGTTTAAAGGGGTGCACCACCACCGCCCAGCTGGAATTCTTGATAATGTTTATACCTTTATGTACCAGGAATGTATAGGCAGACTGGGGTCTTCATTTATGCTCATCTTGATTGCTTCTATAGATGAGAATATTTTTAAGCTAGGACACTACTTAACAGTACTATGCCTCTACAGGACTTTCTATCGGGAAACAGCTATTATGAGTTCTATTCTATCTCCACTTTACAGCTCCCATCTTAAAATAACCTTTTCTGTGGGTGTGGTGGCTCAAGCTTTTATTTTAATCCCTGCACTTGGGAGGCAGAGGCAGGTGAATCTCTGAGCTCAAGACCAGCCCGGTCTACAGAGTGAGTTTCAGGACAGCCAGGGTTGTGACACAGAGAATCCCTGTCTGAAAACAAACAAACAACAAACAAAACAAGTACTTTTTTCCTTTCAATAGAAAGGACAGAGTTGGTTAGGAAACGAGAGTGTCAACTTGCAACTGAAGCTGAACACTGCAACCAATCTCACTTTAGAGACGTTCTGAAGCTGCACTGTGCTGGGCAAGACTTAACAAGGCCATGAGTCAGAATGCTGGGAATCAGCCTCAAAGAGGCCTTTGATGGAGGCATTTAAAAGTCTGCTTTCTCACCTTTCCTGCTGGGAAGGCTGCTTGCCTCTTTAGCAGACATCCTTGAAGTTAGGCAACAATACTGTCATCAAAGGAAAGGGCCCAATCCTTGGGGACACAACCAGCTTCAAGACTTGTTTCCTAAAAATGTGCAAGCAAGGACCTAGTGCTGCAGCGCTATTGACAGCGGGCTTGCCTGGCACACAGGGTTTGATTTCCAGAACCTCAGAAACAAGGAGGACATGGTGGCACATGCCTGTAAATGCTGGCACCTTGCAGACTGCCCAGATTAGTTCCCAGCACCCACATCTACTCATAATTCCAGTTCAATGCCCTCTGACCTCCATGGGTACCCGCAGTCACATGATACACATAAATCACAAAGGAGCTTACATGCACGCGCGCACACACACACACATCAATAAATAGTTTAAAAGTTAAAAAAACACTTAAAAATTTTCCAGATTATCTAGGGAAGTTGAAGGAATTACACAAGGGCATAAGTAAGAATGGCTCTGAGCACCATGAAATCAGGTAAGGGCCTCATTTCAAAGTCCCTACTTTGAAATTTGGAAATAACTCACACTAAACATTTATCTTACAACGTCAGTACTTTCCTAATGAAGTTACTATCTGTGACAACTCTATGTAGAATCTGATACACAGTTTATGTGGTACAAAGGAAAAATTTGGTTTACACAGCAAGCTCTCAAGCCCACCTACTTCTAAACAATTTATATTAAGGAAAAGCAGCAAAATGATGCTGGCTGGCTGGCAGGAAGCCACGGCAATTCCCAATGCTACGGAGCTGGTAGTCAGCCTCTCTCAACCAAGAGTTTTCCTAGTGACATCTGACAATAGTAAGTTGGTTGAATCATGCTGCTTCTATATCCAGTGAGGAAATTTTCCAGTGTCAGTTTATAATCTACCAAATACTCAGGCCTGGTATGTGGGTTCACCTTGCCTAATTTCACCTTGGGGGCAGAGTCAAATTTAATGGCCTGCTTACTGTGGAGGTCAGGAAAGAGACATGTGATTCTACTGCAGTGTGCTTTTGAGAATGCTGCTCACAGCCGATTTGATTCCTTAAAAAAATAAAACTGAAGAGTAGTTTGTGACTCGGCCAAATCAGTTAGCAATCAGTAGCAAGAGCAGAGCAGTCATGTTCCATACTGTCTTCAGATCAACTGATTCCAGTGGCCTCAGAAGTGCAGAAATGCACCCACTCTCTCACACACACATATACACCATAAAAGCAAGATAAACCTTTTTTTAAAAAAATACTGGGCTGATGAAATGGCTGGAAAGGTAATGGTGCCTGCTGCCAAACCTGGTAACCTAAATTCAGTTCACGAGAAGCATATGGTAGAGAAGAACTGATGCCTGCAAGCTGTCCTCTGACCTCCATGATATGTGCACACAATGCACGCACACACACAATTAATGTTTAAAGGATTTCAAACAAAAGGCCCCATATAGTAAGCCGCCCTGCTATATTTTTAATAATGGAAAGGATACTTGTAATGATGTTCTGTCTCTTTAAGAAACAAGCCAGGATGGAGAGATGGCGCAGTGGTTAAGAGCATTGCCTGCTCTTCCAAAGGTCCTGAGTTCAATTCCCAGCAACCACATGGTGGCTCACAACCATCTGTAATGAGGTCTGGTGCCCTCTTCTGGCCTGCAGGCATACACACAGGCAGAATATTGTATACATAATAAATAAATAAATATTAAAAAAATAAAAAAAAAAGAAACAAGCCACACCCACTCCCTCCCCCATCCACTGAGGCAGGCAGATCTTCCTGCTTGCAGCCTGAGTCTCTTCCTTTTCTATCTCCCTCTCGAAGAGACAGCTTTTGTCTCTCCTCTCTCTCTCCCTCCCTCTCTGTTCTTCTCTCTTCTCCTTTTCCCTTCACCGCTCAGGGACCTACAGCAGCAAAGTTTCTGCCACTGTAGCTCCTCGGGGATCCGCAACTTTTATTAAACCATTACAATACTTATCTATGAAAAGATAAATACAAACAGCCCTAAACCCCACGTATTTTTGTTTGTTTTTTCTTTCTGTATGTCTTTCTTTGCTTTGATCTGTGTTGCTCCAGCTGTCCTAGAACTCTGCAGACCAAGCTGGCTTGGAACTTACATAAATCCACCAGCCTCTGCCTTCTGAGTGCGAGAACTAAAGGTGTGTGTCACCACACCCAGACCATCTTGTTATTTAAACCCATTCCATACCCTATGGGCTATGTCCAATGGGGACAGAAATAATGAGACTCCTCACTGTACAGTTTAATTTCTTGTGACGTGAAGGAGAGAACGGCATGAGGCTATAGCCCCATTATTTGAGATGAGACAAGAACAACTTGAGCCCAGTTCTGGGCTAGTCTAGACAGAACAAGATCCTGTCTCTGAAGCCTGTGTCTTCTGAACTTAATGTGTATGCTCTAAAGATTTCCAAGTTTTACTTTTGTTTAAAAACTTTCTTGTGGGGGCTGGAGAGATGGCTCAGTGGTTAAGAGCATTGCCTGCTCTTCCGAAGGTCCTGAGTTCAATCCCGGCAACCACATGGTGGCTCACAACCATCTGTAATGAGGTCTGGTGTCCTCTTCTGACCTGCAGACATACACACAGACAGAATATTGTATGCATAATAAATAAATAAATATTTAAAAAAAAAAAAACTTTCTTGTGTAAGTGTGTGTATGTGTGTGCAGAGGACACAAGAGGGTACTGGGGATCCTCTTCTGGCATCTCTGCCTAATCCACTGGAGAATCAGAATCTGGGCTGTGCTTTCTCTGCCAGGCTGGAACCCAGCAAGGGACAGCCATGGTTTTGTCTCTGCCCTCCTCAGAGTCGGGATTACAGACACACACACACAGAGGTCAGGAGGCAGAGGCAGGCGGATCTCTGTGAGTTCGAGGTCAGCCTGGTCTACAAGAGCTAGTTCCAGGACAGGAACCAAAAAGCTTCCGAGAAACCCTGTCTCAAAAAAACAAAACAAAACAAACAAAAACAAAACAAAACAAAAAAACAAAATAAAAAAAACCAAGCAAACCCACCTTATATTCTTACTTTCTGTTTTTCAAGACAGGGTTTCTCTGTGTAGTCCTGGTTATCCTAGAACTCACGCTGATGACCAGGCTGGGCTCAAACTCAAGAGACCCAGCTGCTTCAGCCACTGGAATGCTGAGATTAAAGGCATGTGCCACCATGCCTAGTAGTATATCCTAACATTTTAAAAAGACCAAAAAAATGCAGGGCAGTGTGGCACACTCCTTTAAGTCGGCCTGGTCTACAGAGTGAGTACCAAGATAGCCTGGGCTACAGAGAAACCCTGTGTATGAGGGGGGACCCCAAACTTCAAAGGTATCCTTTTCAGAACACATATTACCGAAAAGGAAGAGAGCGGACGGAAAGGACAAGAAACATCTAGCTGTACAGAAGTTGAATGGAGACACAAACAGCGGGGCATGGCGGCTGGGAAGGCGCTAAGGGACACTGGAGCAAGGTTTGGGTATACAGGCAACAAATGGCACCTTACAAGTGGTCCATCACAGCATGTCTCTCCCACTTCTGTTTTTAAGACAGGGTCTCACTATGTAGCCTTGGCTGGCTTAGAACTCATTATGTAGGCCAGGCTGATCTCACACTTACAGAGTTCCACCTGCTTCTACCTCCTGAGTGCTGGAATAAGAGCACTTATTCTGGTCCTTTACCTCTACCTGCAAAGTGCTGGGATTATTGGGATTATAGTCATGGACTACAAGGCTGAGGTTGTATTAGTGCTGGGTATCGAATCTAAGGCTCATGCGGCTAGGCAGGTACTACTGAGTTACATTCCCAGGCCCTTACCTATTTAAAGAGAGCGCTAGCTGGGCATGGTGCCTCATACCTGTAAGGTGACCAATCTGGGCTGAGCAGTGAAGTTTCAGGTCAGCCAAGGCTACACAGAAGACACTGTCTTCAGTAAAATAAATAATGGCAGGGGGAGAAGTGTAAGAGAAAAAACACTGAAGTAAAGAGGAAGGAACTAAGGTCCGAGAGTTTCAGTGGCTTGCCCAAAACCACACGGCACACAGAAGCGGGCCTCAAGTCCTCTCATTTCTCCTTTCCTAAAAACAATTTTAGTAATAAATCCTTAGGGACCCTAACAACAGGCAGAAGAGTTTACAGGAAGAACCAACGGGCACCCCCACCTCTAAGAGTTGAATTACTAAAATTACTTAACACAATGTAATTTCATTCCAGCACACAAATATCTGCCCAAATAAATATTATAAATTATTTCATCGTCCAACCTCAGCAAAAAGCTCAAAATACACACAAACACACATATCTACTAGGCTAACTTATTAAAAACATGTATTTTTTCTTTATGTGCATGTTGTGTGTCTGTGTGTGTAGACCAGCTATGTGCAGGTAAATGGCAGACTGGTGTCTGGGGAGGGCCTGCTCTCTGGACATCAATGGGACGTTCTCACTGCATTACTGAGTGGCAAGGACGGTCAAGCTCAGGGCCTCTCTCACAAGGACGCTAGCCATCTTGTGGGGCTCTCTGCCCTCACCTCCCACTCCACTTGTGACTAGACTTGCAGTGTATGAAGTAGGCGCATTAGCACCATAGCAGTTCACCCCTGCCCACTCCCAAAACTCACAAAAGTCATGTCCTTCTCAAATATAAAACACCTCATTCCATTCTAATAGCCCCTCCATCAATATTTACTCCTGTGTCAGACCAAAGTCTAAAGTCCTGTCTCAGATGGCTCAGTGGGTAACGAGGCCTGTTGCCAAGACTAACTCTCTGAGTTTGATCCTCAGACCCACATAGTGGAAGAGAACAGACTTTCTCAAACTGTCCTCTGACCTCCACACAGGCCATCATTGCACTCATGCTCACCCCTAGAGTCCTGTCACAAATGTAAACAAGTCTAGGATCTGGAGAGACTGCGTAGTAGTTAAATACACATATCTAGTTAGATTCCTAACACCCACATCAGGTGGTTCATAACTTTACTTCCATGGGAACTGACATCCTGTTCTGGACTCTGTAAGCACCTGCATTCACGTGCGCACATCAATACAGCATACATAATATATATAAAACTCCCATATATTAAAGACATCTGAGCTGGGCCGGGTGCCATGGCACATGCCTTTAATCTCAGCACTCAGGAGGATGTCTTTGAGTTTGAAGCCAGTCTGGTCTACAGAGCAAGTTCCAAGACAGTCAGGGCTACACAGAGAAACTCTTGTCTCAAACAACCAAATAATAACAACAGTAATAAATAAATATAAATAAAAAGTAAATCTGAAACCCAAAAGCTTACCTAAGTACCATCAGGCTGGGAATGCAGGTCAGGGGTACAGTACCTGCCAAGCACGAGGCTGACTACCGACTGAATGGATGTCATCTAAACAAGAGCCACAATCAGTGTACGGCTCACCCTGGCACAGAATGTTCTACAGACAGGAACCTGTGTCAGTCAGCTATCTGTGAGGGGAAGGCTTCCATAGGAAGGCCGGCTTCCACAGAACATGCAGTTCCCTGGAGCCGGGGAGCACCGCAAAGCTCCTAGGCATTCTGCCCTTCAAACTTCTGAACTCTAGGCCAGCTGACAGGAGGGCCGTCTCAGAATTTTGAAAGTGCTTTTGGGGTCGCCTATCTATGAAAGGTACCTGATCATCTGTGTCCTTATCAAAAGGCAGCCTGAGATACAGTGCTCAGTACAAAACAAAACAGTCTGGCTGGCCCTGCCCTGCACTCTCCCAACACAGGCGAGTTTCTCAGTGCTCTCCCCCTGCACGCACTGAGCACAGGACGATTCAGGAAGCACTCTCTAAGACTAAGGCTTACCAGCAGCTCTCTCCTCGGCCCTCACCAAAATCATCCTGAAAGGATGCATTTCTCAACACACAAGCTTACTGCTGTGCACTTTACAAACGCCAGTGTCTATGCATTGGATAGGTGCACAACCGCTTCCCAGCTAGGTGTTTGCTGAAGAGGCAGCCTACTCTTGCTTCCAGTTCACTCTGAGTGTGTCTGAGCTACTACAGCAAACACTTGTTCACACTCCAGAAGCTAAGTCCCCTTCACAGTGGCTATGTCCGTAAGACAGAAGCAGCAAACTTCTAAGGCTCTGTTTGGAGAAGGTGTGGGGAAGAGGTGCTAAGACAGGGTCTCAGGCGGAAGCCTTGCCTGAGCTGCTGACCTCCTGCGTCCACAGTGAAGTGCTGGGGTTCAGGCTGTGTGCCACCACACCTGGTTCTGTCACAGGAGTTCCTCCTAATAGTACCATGTGGCCAGTTAAGGTTTCAAGACACTTTTTGAAGAAATACAGACATTCTGGATAATACAATGTTTTCAACATTGCCTTTTCTTTAGTTTCTTAGGTTTTGGGGGATTTGTTTTTGTTTTCGAGATACAGTTTCTCGGTGTAGCCCTGGCTGTCCTGGATAGAGCTTGTTCTGTAGACCAGCCTGCCCTGGAATTCTCAGAGATCTGCCTGTCTCTGCTGGGATTCAAGGTACATACCACCAGTGCCTGGCAAGCCTTTTCTAAATGACTTTTTAATATCTGTAATTGACTCGTTCCAGAAATCACTTTAGACAAATTACCAAGTCATCAAGGGGTTAGCACACAAAATGTCTTAAAGAATTCAAGTTATTAGCATTACTGAGAAGAATAAATCACTTAGCCTTAGGGCCTTTAGTTTGTCTATAAAGCAGAACTGATAACAACAGAAACTATTCACTTTAAAGGAGTGTGCAAGGATCAAGTGAGAATTCTTTTTTTTTTTTTTTTTTTGGTTTTTCGAGACAGGGTTTCTCTGTAGCTTTGGAGCCTGTCCTGGAACTAGCTCTTGTAGACCAGGCTGGCCTCGAACTCACAGAGATCCGCCTGCCTCTGCCTCCCGAGTGCTGGGATTAAAGGCGTGCGCCACCACCGCCTTAGGAGTCCTTTAGAAACTGAGAGTGGCCCGGGTCTTTAACCCTTAGCTGTGTGCTGCCTTATACTGCTGACATCCTCCAGGGACTGTGGATATTATTCTCCTGCACAGGAGGGAAGGGAAGAAGAAAGTGGGCTACCTATTCTGAAGTTCTACTGATTCGTCATTTCTCAGCTATACTTGACACATGGACATTTTCCAAGAGTCTCTCTACCTGGTCAAGGCACAGGAGAAAAAAAAATCACCATAAATGACCAAATAATGTTTCAATTAAATTAACTATTTATTTGTCTTCACTATCATTAAAGTTTCAAATTTTGAAAATAGTTCCTAAAATTTCTTCTCAAGGGTGTTTACTACTCCGGGGGGGGGGGCAAAGCTATAATAGTTCAGTCTTGCTCACTGTGTAAAAAAGGCTTAGGTCCAGTCCCCAACAATACACACATACAGGGGGAGTGGGGGCTAGAAAAGCGTCATATTACAAGAAAAAAAAAATCCACACTAATGGGGTGGTGGGGTTGTACCCAGGAGGCAAAGGCAGGTGGATCTTTGTGAGTTCAAGGCCAGCTTGGTCTACAAGAGCTAGTTCCAGGACAGACTCCAAAGCCATAAAGAAATCCTGTCTCGAAAAACCACCAAAAAAAAAAAAAAAAAAAAAAGCTGGACGGTGGTGGTGCATGCCTTTAATCCCAGCACTTGGGAGGCAGGGACAGGTGGTTCTCCATGAGTTCGAGGCCAGCCTGTTCTATCAAGTGAGTTCCAGGACAGGCTCAAAAGCTACAGAGAAACCCTGTCTCAAAAACAAAAACAAATCAAAAAAAAAAAAAAAATCCGCACTAGACATCTGTAATTACTTTGGATATGTTGCATACAAAGGCTAATAAAGTAGCATTCAAGAGTTGTGTTAGAATTAGTGAGCTCTATCAAATATAATGACAGCTGATTGTGATGGTGGCAGGCACTGACAGATCTCTAAGACTTTGAGGCCAGCCTGGTCTACATAGTGAGTTCCAGACTAGCCAGGGCTGCATAGAGAGACCCTATCTAAAACAAATGAACCAAATCAATCAATCAATCAAACAAAAACCCAAATGTCATGGATGACAAAGGGCACTAGCCCTGAAGCACTGACCTCTGGAGTTCTGGAGTATACGTGGTAAAGATGCTTGCTGCACCCATACCCGGCTGAGGAGCACCCTTAGGTGGGAAAGCCCAGGAGCTCTGCCCCACAGCGAGCGCAGGCAAGCAGAAAGCAGCTCCGCTCTGCCCTAGCGCAACCCATCTGTGTTTTCAGCGCAATTGAAAAAAAGCAAAAAGGGAAATGAAAATCCAGTATGAAAATAAGTAACAGGGGAAAACTTTCTCCAAAATAAAAGCACTGTCATTAAAAATATTATTAAATACATGTGTATAAGCTCCACTATACAACTAAATGTTGGTTTAGAAAAATATGCATGTTTTCAGAGCCGATTATTTTAAAACAATACATATTTCAAATTAAAAACTTTCAAATAAGTCATCCTGCAACTCCAGGAAAAAAAACAAATGGAAAGAGCTCTCTTCAGAGGCAGTTTCTAACACAAGCTTTCTTGTGGATTTTCTAAGCACATCCCAGTATATGCATACTGCTTAGATTTTCTGAATTACAATTAATCTCATTCTGAGTCACTAAAATGTTCTAAATATGGTTTGTTTTATACTTATTTATTATTACTTTTTAAAGGATTTATTTATCTACTATGTCTAGCGCTCTGCCTGTATATGCCTGCAGGTCATAAAAGGGCACCAGATCTCATGACAGATGGTTGTGAGCCACCATGTGGGTGCCGAGAACTGAACTCAGAACCTCTGGAAGAAAAGCCAGTGCTCTTAATCTCTAAGCCATCTCTCCAACTCTCTTATCCCCCCCCGCCCCCAGCTTTACTGTGTAGCTGCCTGGGATGAAACTCACCAGGTACATCAAACTGGTTTCAAAATCAAGAGATCTGCCTTCCTCTGGCACCTGAGTGCCGAGATCAAAGGA
The DNA here is from genome assembly GCF_950005125.1 of Chionomys nivalis. Classification (NCBI taxonomy): domain Eukaryota; kingdom Metazoa; phylum Chordata; class Mammalia; order Rodentia; family Cricetidae; genus Chionomys; species Chionomys nivalis. Next base: position 67,387,425 of record NC_080091.1, read on the forward strand.
TGTGCCACCACACCCGGTGTGGTATGGCTTGTTTTATAATTAAACTGCTTGCTGCAATTCTTCAAAGTTTGAGTTAACATGGTTGCTCGTGGTATTATTTATAAGCATGGAAATTACTTTCATTCCCAGAATGAACTAAAAACTTCAAGTGATTTTATTTAAAACATTTTATGACATAAAGTCAGTTGAAACCATGTTTAGTGGATCTAACATGGAGCTTAAGGACAGTCTTTGCATAGCTTATAAGAGGCCTTCCGTTCAATTTCTAGCACTGACAGAAGAGAGAAGGAAGGAAGTTAAGAGGCTACCATGGGCTATATTGAGATTTTCTCAAAAAACAAAACAAAGCAATAAAACAAACAGAAAGTGCTGGAGAGATGGCTCAGCAGTTAAGAGCATTGGCTACTCTTCTAGAGGACCCAGTTTCAATTCCCAGCACCTACATGGTGCCTCACAGTCATCAGTAACTCCAGTTCCAGGGGATCGAATGCTTCTTTTCACCTCCTCAGGCACCAGGCACTTACACAGTGCACAGACAGACACAGCAAAACATCCATACTCATAAAATAAAAATAACAATTAAAAAACAAGAGACAAGAACTGCAGTTGGTTTTAAATGTTATTGCCCATTGTAACTTTGCAGTAACATGTGCATGAGGTAGACGGAGAAATACACAGCTACTAATAGAAGCCCAAGGTCCCTAAGTGAGGCTAGAGCTGGCCAACGGCATGTGTGACCTAAGCCTCCATGGAAAGGGCGAGGCTAACAAGACAGAAGACTTAGAACACCAGTCTCATTTGCAAAAGGTCTTGTCCTGAGAACTCTGGAGTTTATGCTTGTCCTAGGCAGCCCAAAGAGTAAGACATTCACATCAACAGATGTAGAAATAAATGACCTCATCAAGGATATCTTTTTGATGGGAAGAAGATAAAGAAATGCACAAGGAAGAAGAAAACACTCCAACCGATTTCGAGCTACCTGTACACTCGCAGAGCAAAGCAAGAGGACCTGGGAGGTTTCAGGGTCTTCTGTTGTTGTTGCTGCTGCTCCATTAGAAACAATGCCTCACTATGCTGCCCATGCTAGTCTCAAATAGTCCTCCTACCTCAGCATCCTGAGTAGCCAGAAATAGAGTTATGCTTAGAGTATTTCTCAAAATCATCTCCTAACTGCAACTTCAGGCAAATACAGCAGCAACAAAAACTTCTCAAAAAAAAAAAAAAAATCTTCCAGATAGATTGCAAATAGGACAGAAAATACTATCTGTCCTTAATGAAAACCCAGTTTAGGCCTGGAGAGATGGTTCGTCAGTTAAAAGCACTGGCTGCTTTTGCAGAGGACTGACACCCACATGGTGGACAAGTCCAATTCCAGGGGATCCAGTGCTGTCTTCTGACCTCTGTGAGTACTGCAATATACCCATATGCATACAATAAATACATCTTAACAGAAAACAACCCAGCTTAATGAAAGTTGTGTGTGCAGCTCTAAACGCTGTAGCTCAAAGCAGCGAGACAAGCAGAGGAAGCACAGAACTGGGCTTCAACCATTCACTATGTCTCAGCGTATTCATCTGTAAGATGTGGGTAGGAACACTTACACCTAGGTTGCTCTGCAGCTACATGAAAAATAAAGAGTAATACTTAGCATTGTAACCTTATCTAACATACTGTTCCCCCAAATCAGAACTAGTATAAAAGAACTATCTTCCAGAAAAAGAGACATAAAACACCAAGAAACATTCTCAAACTTGAACGTAAAATAAAATCACCCAAAGGGTTTGTTGAAAGTGCAAATTTGGAGCTGGGTGTGGTGGTTCATGTCTGTAATTACACTGGGGAAGCCTCTGGGGGAAAGAGACGGGAAGACTTCCAGTTAACCAAGGCCAGCCCTCGCTATGGATACGCCACCTCAAAAAAAAAAAAAAAAAAAAAAAAAAAGCCTAGTGGAAGAAGTAGGATCAGAAGTTTAAGACAGGTCAGGTCCCAGGTCAGCCTAGGCTACATAAAACCCCTCCAAAAAAACATAACAAAAAGTTATAGCCAAGGTCTGGGCACAAGGGCCTAGGTTAAATTTCCAACACTACAGAAAAGTGGATTGGAGGAGAATACAGATTCTGGGAACCAATCTCTCTAAGGCTCCATAGGCCTAAAATAGAATAAGGATGTTCTCTGAGTCAAACACCAAGGATTAAAAGTGTCCTATAGAAGCAGCTGAACATTAGTCTTCTGAGAAAGAACAGGCCTAAAGAAGAGCACAGATACGTACATCCACAAGTTCATCCAGCCAATAGTCAGAGCTCCAGTATACAAAACTGAAGCACTGCCATCAGCCGCAGAATTTTTCCCTTGAGACAGGGTTGCTCTGTGTAGGCCAGGCTGACCTTGAACTCACTGAGATCTGCCTGCCTCTGCCTTCTTAGTGAGAGGATGAAAGGCGTGGCCACCACCTTCCAGTTTGAAGTAGAAAAAAAAACTGAAAATTAAGGCAATCCACGTAGTAGGAAATGCTGTGAATAAAATGAAAAAAAGAATAGAGAAATGACACCATTTCTCGGGAAAGCCGACATCTGAGCTACAACCTGAAAGACAGAAATGAATTGGCTAAAGCAAACCGGGAGAACACTGAAGCCCCAGGGTACAGAAGAGCGAAGACCTTAAGGCAGCTCCAACACTAACATCACACACAACAAAAGGGATGGAAAGCGGAAATATTCTGATGCAGCCAGACTCCAGTACAGGACTAGGTGGAATACAGGCACACAAGCATGGTAAGAAAGGAAGGCAGAGGCGAGGAGGAAGTACACATGAATGGGAGACTTTCAAGTGTTTACATGTGTATATCTCTGTGTGCGCGACAATCTAACTTACATTTTAAGGAATCTCTTAGGTTGCAATGGGAAAAAGCACAGTAAGCAGCCGATGTTGAAGAGAGGCCAGGAAGTTACTTCAGTTGACCACTGAAGAGATGGTGACAGTCTAGCAAGGATGGCAGCACCAGGGCGAGGAAAGAATGCATACAGTGTGCTATAACTTCTTTCAATTAAAGGGGCTGGAGAAATGGCTCAGCCACTAAGAGCACTTGCTACTTGTCCAAAAGACCCAGACTGGTTAGGTCATAACCAAACTCACAACTGCTCCAGCACAAGGGAGTCCAATACCCTCCTCTGGCTTCCTTTGGCATAGAGATGCACACACACAGAGAGATGCCCATTTCACAAACGTAAAAATTTTGTGAAAAAAAAGACTTGTAAAAATTAATGAAAACTGAACTGAGTCAGAGTGTACTAAGCCTGTGGAATTAGTTACTCAGGAGATAATGACAATAGAGACTTATCGGTCTTAAGAAAGCTTCTAAAACATAAGCCCGAACTGGCATTAGCAGATTTAGGATACTTCATGGTACTTAGCCTTTGAAGCTGGGGTGAAGAGGGCATTCTCCTTTGGCAGCAGTGGTTAGAAAGAACAAAAACCCTGTACCAGAAAGCACTTTCCCAATACTAATGAAGTACATTAAGTGCACCGAGCAAAGTAAAATAGCTCCAGGGCCTCGGGGCTGGAGTGCTAAGAGCTACTCTGCAGTTGGAACGCTATAACTAAGGATTGCACAGAAATTTACCTGACTGGAACTACTAAATCAGACTTTTCTCAAATTCCACATTGCACTCGCTCCCTTGAGAACTTAACAAGTGAAAGCTCACATGTCATTCCATGTCTATTGATCTCCTAAATCTAACATCATCGCCAAAGAGACACGGGAGGAAAAATTTCAGCACCATGGCATTAATAGCTGTTTCCGGGTGGTGGCACAGACAATGCACACCTTTAATCCCAGCACTCGGGAGGCAGAGGCAGGCGGATCTCTGTGAGCTCGAGGCCAGCCTGATCTATAGAGCAAGTTTGCAAAACCCTGTTTAGAAAAATCAAAAAATCAAACAAACAAAAAAACTACTGTTTTTTTCAACAGTGGATTTCACCTGAAAAGGTCCACAGTCCATAGCTGCAAAAAATGAATGAATGGATAGATAGACAGACAGACAGACAGACAGACAGACAGATAGAATTATTTATTTTGGGGGGTGGCAGAGTCGGTGGTACACTTAGCACTTAGGTGGATCTCCGAGTTTGAGATTAGCCTGGTCTAGAGTGAGCTCCAAGACAGCCAGCAAGGTCTACACAGAGAAACCATGTCTCTAAAACATAAAAAAATAAAAATAAAAATTGCCAAGCAATGGTGGCACATGCCTTTAATCCCAGCACTTGGGAGGCAGAGGCAGGCGGATCTCTGTGAGTTTGAGGCCAGCCTGGTTTGAGGAGCTTGCTAGTTCCAGAACAGGCTACAAAGCTACAGTGAAACCCTGTCTTGAAAAACCAGAAAGAAGAAAGAAAGAGACAGAGAGAGTGCCAGTATAAGAAGCCCACAGAAAAAAGCAAATGCATGGTTTGGGGGAGGATGGCTCCAGAGTTAAAAGCATTAGCTGCTCTTGCAGAGAACCTGGGTTTGGTTCCCAGCACCTGTAACTCCAGTCCCATGAATTCAACACCTCATGGGCACTCAGGAACACACAAGGTGCACAGACATAATATAGGCAAAATACCCATATACATTAAATCAAAATAAAAAAATTTATTTTATAAAAATGCAGTGTGGCGCACGCCTTTAATCCCAGCACTCGGGAGGAAGAGGCAGGGGGATCTCTGTGAGTTCGAGACCAGCCTGGTCTACAAGAGCTAGTTCCAGGCTACTGAGGGTCTAAGTCCGGGCAGCCGAAGAGTGTGGTTAGCAAGAAGAACAAAGATGCGCAGATGAGAGCAGCGATTAACCAAAAGTTAATAGAAACTGGAGAAAGAGAACGCCTCAAAGAGTTGCTGCGAGCTAAATTAATCGAGTGCGGCTGGAAGGATCAGTTGAAGGCACACTGTAAAGAGGTAATTAAAGAAAAAGGACTAGAACACGTTACTGTTGATGACTTGGTGGCTGAAATCACTCCAAAAGGCAGAGCCCTGGTACCTGACAGTGTAAAGAAGGAACTCCTACAAAGAATAAGAACATTCCTTGCTCAGCATGCCAGTCTTTAAGGGTGAACTAGAATGTATTGTTCTGTGGGTTTATTTCTGAAAGTAAAACTTGCCATAAATTAGAAATTGATATCCCAAAATAAAGTCCTTTTTTGTATGATGGTAAAAAAAAAAAAAAAAAAAAAAGAGCTAGTTCCAGGACAGGCTCAAAAGCCACAGAGAAACCCTGTCTCGAAAAACCAAAAATAAAATAAAATAAAATAAAGTAAAATAAATAAATAAATAAATAAAATGCAGTGAGCCGAGCGGTGGTGGCGCACACCTTTAATCCCAGCACTTGGGAGGCAGAGGCAGGCGGATCTCTGTGAGTTCGAGACCAGCCTGGTCTACAAGAGCTAGTTCCAGGACAGGCTCCAAAACCACAGAGAAACCCTGTCTCGAAAAATCAAAACAAACAAACAAACAAAAAAAAAAACCAATGCAGTGGTGGTACTCGCCTTTAATCTCAGCACTTGGGAGGCTGAGGCAGACAGATCTTTGTGAGCTCAGGTCAGTCTGGTCCACAGAGTGAGTTCCAGAACAGCCGGGGCTACACAGAGAAACTCTGTCTCAAAAAAAACAAAAACAAAACAAAAAAGCAAATGCAGCACGATAGCATATTTTTATAAAACAAATGCAAAAGTATTTGTAAGGATATAAACTAACATCTGGGAGCCGGGCGGTGGTGGCACACGCCTTTAATCCCAGCACTCGGGAGGCAGAGGCAGGCGAATCTCTGTGAGTTCGAGACCAGCCTGGTCTACAAGAGCTAGTTCCAGGAAAGGCTCCAAAACCACAGAGAAACCCTGTCTCGAAAAACCAAAAAAATAAAAAAAATAAAAAAAAAAAACATCTGGAAAGTTGAGTGGCAGAATTATTATTTTCTCCTCATGTACATGTACTTCTAACATTTTCTCCACTCATCAAAAAAACATTTCGTACAAGCAAAAATAATGTTTTAGGATAGTACAAAGGGTTTTTTTTCTTTTACGCTAAAAAGGGGGAAGTGCAAAAACAAAACAAACAAAAAACAAAATTCCCTTTATCTGTAGCAAGAGCATTCCAAGTATGGTAAAAATAAAATTTAAAAAAGCCCACGACATACACAGAAGGAAAAGATTTGGTAACAGGTCCGTTACTGCCCTAGGACATGAACTTCAAAGAAAGAATCTAAATTCCTAAGAATTCTTCCCAGATTTGATGGAAAGCAATCAGACTTTTTTTTTCCCGTTCTTTCCTACGGCTTACCACAGAAACACTTCCACTAAAGGATCTTGGAGAGGGGAAGATGTCCCTTTTTAAACCGCGTTGGGTCACCCAAGTTTGGTTTCTGGTCTGAGTACAGAGGGCAGCAGAAGGGTGGGCGACCACACTAAAGGAATCTGCGTGAGCGTTGAGTCACCTGAAGCGCTGAAGCGCATGCAGCTGCTTTCCCTAACCTCCACATCAGACCGGGGCAGCAAGAATGCCTCCTAAGCATCTCCAGACTAAACACTTGGAAAATTGCAGCTTTTCCAAATTGTTGTACGAAAAGCTGCTAACAGTTTCTGACAAGACAGCAAAAAGATCGGGAGGGTCTCTTCTACAAATCCAGGTATAAATGCTTCCTGAGGCTCATCCGGCGCTCCAGACGCAAACCCATGGCATTCCATTAAGACCACATTCTCTGTTTTTCCAACTGGGGCAACTAAAAACATCCTGCCGCCTCTCAACGGTTAGCAAGTATCATCTTGGCTAAAATCCCAACGTTTAAACAGCTACTTCAGAAAACTTCGGCTTTAAGCAGCGACTCGGATCTCAAGCCCTTGCCAGGCTATCGCCCTGCATTCCTTCCAATAACGGTGTTGCCGCTACCTGCTCATTTTCAGCCCAGCTCCCCATACAGAGCCCACAGAAAAGGGGACTCTTTTAAATCCGCAACACAATGGAGGCTAAAAGGAGCTGTGGCTTTCAGGATGGCAGCTATCAGACACCACAACAAAGGCCCGCGTCCGGGTGACTTCATCGGACCCACCAGGCGAACGCTACCGCCCGACTTTCGGGGTTACTGTCCCCAAATCCCTGCACGCCCACGCTGCCTATCGGGCCCTGAAAGTGAGAGCGCCCGGAGTGCGGGTGCCCGTCCAGCCCAGCTGCAGGCTGCCCGGCCGGCGGCCGCGGGCTCCCCGGGTGCAGCGCCCAGCCGGAGCTGCCCTCTCTGTCGCAGCGGTCCCCGGGAGCGCGCGGGCATAGAAATAGAAGCGACGACGCGAAGACGGTCGCCGAGGAGGGTGGTGGGCCAGGGGGACACTCACCCGCCCAAACAAGCGGCGGGCGGGGAGGGTGGCAGCCGGGAGCGTTCCGGACGCCGCTGTCGCTGCCGCTGCTGCTGGCCGCCGCCGGCCTCCTCCCCTCTGTTTGGATTCCACAGACCACGTCACTCTTAGCCACGAGACCCGGATCTGCCGGCTCCCGAGGGCGGCGCAACAGATTGCAGCGCCCCGAGCCGCCCGTGACCCCGCCGAGTGAGCATGCGCGTGTCGCGCTGGCCGCCAGCGTCGGAGGGGGGCGGCTCCCGCAGCTTCGGCGCTGACGTGCGTGGGCGCGCCGAGCGCGGAGGGGGGAGTTCCGGTGGGGAGGGGTGGGGCTGCTGCACTGTGAAGGAAGGGCGCGGGGGCCGTCGGATTGTCCCACGTCGTCTCCGTGTGTTTACCGTCGTCTGACGTCTGCGTCCGCGTGCTGTGGGACTGGCTTCCGTCCTCTGCAGTGTTTAGTCACACGTAGGTGGAGGTGCGCGTGAATTGGTGTCTGCTGAGACCCGGTCTACCTGCAGAGGTGGTGACCCACGTGAACATCGGAACTCGCAGATGACAGAAGCGCGTCAACCGTGGGGGTTTGAGTGATCCCGATGACGCTCCAAACAGTGTTGGGGCGGGAAAGCAGACCTAATGAAGCTCGGCTTTAACGTTAAGGTGTCAGAAGCCAGGTGCGACGCAACAGCACTGGGGGGTGGGGCAGTGGTTCCTGGACAACCAGGGCTACACAGAGAAACTGTGTGTGTGTGTGTGTGTGTGTGTGTGTGTGTTGGGGGCAGGGGTGGGATTCGAGGTCAACCAGTGCGATATAGAATCTCAATTTTTGTAAAATATGAGAGGAACCCAAGCCAAAGGAGGGTAGGTAGCTTCCTTACTTGGGCTAGGGAGGCTAGGAAGTAGTATTTCAATAATCCAAAGACAACTTTTCACACCTTTGTAAGGAAATAAGAAAGGTCTGGAAACAGCAAATAGAAGTGTGGGGCCTGGTAAGCAAAAGCATCTCTGCAAGCGGTTGGGGAAGTCCTAATTCTGCACGTATGTCTAACGACTTAAAGGAACTGTGGACAAACTAAGAGTATTGTGATAAGTAAACAGAAGAAAAAAATTATTCTCAGAATTTAAAGTCTGGACAAAAAATGACTTTAAAAACATCTACGTGCAACTACTTCCTTTTCTTCCCTAATATGTTAAAACGGAAATAAAGAAACATGACCCTTTAAAACAGTGTTGTCCAGTCTGCATGCGGCTATGTGGTTCATAGTTTCTGGATTCTAATGAGGTAGCGTCTGCACACTTGGGTAAGGTTACAAGTTACACGAGAAAACAAACACCAAAACTCTGGCTTGGCTACACTGTAACTACAAAGAGTCATTGAAGCCGGGCGGTGGTGGCGCACTTCTTTAATCCCAGTACTCGGGAGGCAGAGGCCGGCGGATCTCCTGTGAGTTGGAGGCCAGCGTGGTCTGAAAAGCCAGTACCAGGACAGGTTCCAGCGCTACTCAGAGAAGCCCTGTCCTGAAAAATAAATAAATAAAAAACAAGCAAACAAAAAATAGAAACCCTCATTCTCAGTTACTGAGTTAAGAAAAACAAAATTGGCTGGGCAGTGGTGGTGCAGGCCTTTAATCCCAGCACTCAGGAGGCAGAGGCAGGTGGATCTCTGTGAGTTCGAGGCCAGTCTGATCTAAAGAGTGAGTTCCAGGACAGCCAGGACTGTTTTACGGAGAAACCTGTCAAAAGAAAAACCGGAAAAAAAAAAAAAAGCAGCGGTGATGCACACCTTTAATTCCAGGATTTGAGAGGAAGAAGTAGGCAGATCTCTGAGTTCGAGGCCACCCGGGTCTACGGATCAAGTTCCAGGACAGACAGGTCAACACAAAGAATTTATCTAAAAAACAAAAGCAATAACAACAAAAAAATTGGAATCCATCACTACACTTCTAACTTGCACTGAACTCGGCCAGCACGCACCCCAACAGCCAGGCTTCTGAGACTGGCATCCAACAGTGAGCCCTAGCCTAGGAGGGAAGCTGAGAGCTGAAGGCACTTGGGCAGTTTCTGCTCTTTGGTCCCCTACCCTACATGACAGTTGAGTTCTGCCAAGGGAGTGTCAGGTAGGTTTCAGAGGCACACATGGGATGGCAATGCCAGGGCTGTGGCTGACCCAGGGCCCGGTCCAGTTCTCCTGTGAAGGCCTGAGAGGCCGCTGCCCAGACAACCCTGCAATGAAGCACCCTGTCAGCCGCTAGGAAGATGTGCCTGGCGATTGTAAAGATGGTTGCAGGATTGTTCTAGGCAACTGATTGGGAACGGGAGCTCCTGACGTTGAGATATGAACATCTTCTAAATCCATCTTCAAAAGAGGAAAAATAATCAGGTTTCTTTCTGTTTTCCTTTTCTTGAGAATAAATTGCAGGTTTTGTATTTAAAAAAAGAATAGATGAGAAGCAGATGTCCACTTGACAAGCAAACAAACACGCCACTGACCCTGACCACCCAGCTGGCGATCTACTTTTTTGTTTTATTTTTACTTTATTCCGTAAACTCCTCTATTATTTTCTTTGCTATCTGCGTGAAATATTTTCAGAGATTCTACATCCACCAAGTGACACGATCCACTTCATGTAATCCTAGCATTTTATTTTATTTTTTATTTTTTTTAAAGATTTATTTATTTATTTAATATGTGTACAGTGTTCTGCCTGTGTGCATTCCTGCACCCCAGAAGAGGGCACCAGATCTCATTACAGATGGTTGTGAGCCACCATGTGGTTGCTGGGAATTGAACTCAGGACCTCCGGAAGAACAGTCCATGTTCTTAACCGCTGAGCCATCTCTCCAACCCCCAATCCTAGCATTTTATGAAAACAGCATTTCTTTTATAATTTACTTTATGTGCATTGGTGTTTTGCTTCCAGGTATGTCTGTGTGAGTGTGTCGAATCTCTTGGAACTGGAGCCACAGGCAGTTCTGAGCTGCCATGTGGCTGCTGGGAATTTAACCACCATCCTCTGGAAGAGCAGCCGGTGCTCTTAACCCCTGAGCCATCTCGCCAGCCCCCAAAGACAGCATACTTGTTCCTGTCCTGTTGGATGCTCTTGACATTTCTTTCTTTTTCACAACAGGCTTTCTCTGTGTAGTCCTGGCTGTCCTGGAACTCACTCTGTAGATCAGACTGACCTAGAACTCAGAGATCCACCTGCCTCTGCCTTCTGTGTGCTGGGATTAAAGGTGTGCATCACCACACCCTGGCTACCCAATCCATCTTTCTTGTTTTTCTTCTACATAAGTATATGCTGTCAAAAACCAATTTTAAAAGTTTTTTTTAAAAAAAAAAGTTGGAGAATAAGTATGTTAGAAGGTAGTAGAGAATAACCTTTAAGAGATTGGTCCCTAATGGCTGTAGAGATGGTTTAGCAGAGATGGCTCAGCAGTTAAGAACACTAGTTGCTCTTCCAGAGGACCCAATTCAATTCCCAGAGTGCTGGGATTAGAGAGGTGTGCCACCAGCACCAGATTTAGGCCTGCTCGCTTTTTTTTAAATATATTTTTATTTTGGTGTTTTGCTGCATGTATGTCTGTGTGAGGGTGCCAGATCCCCTGGAATGGGAGTTACGGGTAGATGTGAGCTACCATGTGGGTGCAGGGACTTGAACCTGGTGGTGTGTGCCTTTAATCCCAGCACTTGTGAGGCAGAGGGAGGTGAATCTCTGTGGGTTCAAGGCCAAAAGGGGTTTCTCTGTAGCTTTGGAGCCTGTCCCGGAACTAGATCTTGTAGACCAGTCTTTTCTTGATTATCATACAAAAGCTAGTTCTTTATTTTGTCTAATCATATAAATGAAAATTAGTATCTCTACAATAATACTCTCCATTTAAACTTACTTTACTAAAATAAATTCCTAATGGTGAAATTGGGCCAACTGATTCTTTCCATGGGTAGAATAAAATTTTTTGCTTATATTAGGGTTCGTAACAGGAACAAAATTACAGTTATGAAGTAGCCACGATGTGGTTGGAGGTCACCACAACATGAGGAAATTAAATGGTTGCGGCATCAGGAAATTTGAGAACCACAGAACTAAAGGCATGCGCACTGTGTGGGATACCTTAATGTGATTATTTTTCCTTAGAGACAAGTTTTCTCTGTGTAGCCCTGGATGTCCTAGAACTTTCTCTAGAACAGGCTTGTCTGGAACTCAGAGATCCACTGACTATTAGGATTATGCTGGCCTTCCCTGTCAGTACCCTCTCTTTTTAAGAGTCAGGCTCTGCCCACTGCCAGTTTCTCTTTGCGCCCTAAGGCAAACCTCTACCACACCCTCTCCTCTCTCTCCACTGTTCTGCAGAGGCAGCTCTCTGCCGCTCCCCTCCTCCTCTCTCTTCTCTCTCTCCCTTTCTGTTTCTCTCTCCTCTCCTCTCACCCTTCCTCCCAGCTACTCTCCCAAACCTTTCCAGTACCCTCTTGCTAAATAAAACTTCATGCTCCCCAAGCTCTCTGCATGGCGTGTTCTGTGTCCCGCACGGTCCCCGACCTGCCAAGGTCCCTCTCAGGCGGAAATCTTAGGCCTACCTTTGCACACCACTGATGGGTGTACCTGTGTCACACAGGGAGGCGCCATTCAGTTTGACTTTGTCAACCTGGATCAGATTTCGGGGAATCTAAGGCCGGGCAGTTCATTGTCGGCATATTTAAAACACTGTACCATTCGGGAAAAGGTTTGCTGGCAACAGTCAGTCCAATCCAGGTGCGTGCACAATAAAGCTTAAGGTGTAACTATGCGGAGACTTTGACAAAGTACAATTGACCTTGAGGGGGGTTCTCTGGCTACAAAGCCTAGAATCTAGTGTGATCTCCGACCAATAGCATAGAGACCAGAAAGAACACGTGCGTCTCCTAAGAATGGGTATTGCTCTACTGAGGGAAGAGTCTGGAATGAATCATTCTGGGGAATTGGGGTGAGGTCTGCCTCTATGGGTAGCAAAGAGGTCACGCGGTTGTTAAAAAATCTCCTCCCAGCCTTCTGGGCAGGAAAGCAGGTATTTTATCTCCGTGCTGAGCAGAGGCCCTGGTGTGTTTAACATTCCCGGTTTTCCTTAGGGCTTTGTGAATACAGGGCCTCTGTGCCCCCAACATGCCATCACCCCCAGCCCGGCCATGTTTCTGTGTGTTTATTTGGAAGACTGGTTTACATACATGACACATGTGCATGTAAAAGCTGAAGGAGAAGTCAGAGTTAGTTCTCACCTTTCCCACATGAGGGGGGATTGAGGTCTTTAGACTCAGACATTTTATCTGCTGAACCATTTCACCTGCAAGTTCCTTTTTGAGGTGGGGAGGGATTTTAAGATAGGGTTTCTTTATGTAGCTTTGGAGCACATCTTAGATCTCACTTTGTAGAGCCTCCGACTCACAGAGATCTGCCTGCCTTTGCCTCCTGAGATCATGTGCCATCACCATCCAGCCAAAAATTCTTAAATACAGCCCAGGTTGGTTTGGAACTCAAGATCATTCTACATACTCCATCCCTTAGCATAATGAATTTACAGGTTTAGACCACCATACTAGTTCATATGAATTTTTTTTTTTTTTAGGAAATTTGAAATATTGCCAAATTAATTGTCAAAGCATACTTCCCAGTTTACATGTCTACCAGCAGTAGTTAAGAGCATTTATACCAGATGTTCTTTTTAATACGATTTCTCTTTGGGGCTGGTCAAATGACTCAGCAGATGCCAGGTGGTTGGCGGCGCATGCCTTTAATCCTAGTACTCAGGAGGCAGAGGCAGGTGGATCTCTGTCAGTTCGAGAACAGCCTGGTCTACAAGAGCTAGTTCCAGGACAGGCTCCAAAACCACAGAGAAACCCTGTCTTGAAAAAAACAAAAAACAAAAAAATAAACCCAAAAAACCCAGATGGCAAAACAAAAAAACCCCAAAAACCCAGATGGCTCAGCAGTTAGGAGTTTTCTGCTCTTACAGAGGATTTAAGTTCGATTCCCAGCACCCACCTTGGTCAGCTCACAATCTTCTGTAACTCCAGCTTCAGGTGACCCAACACTACCTTCTGGCCTCCATAAACCTTGTAGTAACATTTACTAACATACACACATACACATGTAATTTAAAATGATTTTTAGCCGGGCGATGGTGGCGCACGCCTTTAATCCCAGCACTCGGGAGGCAGAGGCAGGCGGATCTCTGTGAGTTCGAGACCAGCCTGGTCTACAGAGCTAGTTCCAGGACAGGCTCAAAAAGCCACAGAGAAACCCTGTCTTGAAAAACCAAAAAAAAAAAAAAAAAAAAAAAAAAAAAGATTTTTAAAATTTACAATCATTTTAAAAATCTTTGACAGGCTCCAAAACCACAGAGAAACCCTGTCTCAAAAAACCAAAAAAAAAAAAAAAAAAAAAAATCTTTGAAAAATAAAGGTATTTCTCTAATGTAGTATCCAAGTAATTGGGTTTTTTTTGTTTGTTAGTTTTTTTTTGTTTTGTTTTTCAAGACAGGGTGTCTCTGTAGAACAGCCCTAGCTGCCCAATTTCACCATTAGGAATTTATTTTAGTAAAATAAGTTTAAATGGAGAGTATTATTATAGAGATACTAATTTTCATTTACATGATTAGACAAAATAAAGAACTAGCTTTTGTATGATAATCAAGAAAAGACACATACAGTGCCGGGCGGTGGTGGCACACGCCTTTAATCCCAGCACTTGGGAGGCAGAGGCAGGCAGATCTCTGTGAGTTCGAGACCAGCCTGGTCTACAAGAGCTAGTTCCAGGACAGGCTCCAAAACCACAGAGAAACCCTGTCTCGAAAAACCAAAAAAAAAAAAAAAAAAAGAAAAGACACATACATTATATCTTAGGGTCTAAAAGTATTAAAGATTAAAGATATAAAGTAATAGTCTGAGGAAATTAGCATTACATTATGTGCTCCTGGAATTGGATGGGGCAAAATGAGTGACTTCCTTATTTTCCATATCTATATATTACTTTTATTCCTTTTTTTATTTGTTTTGTTTTTTGTTTTTCAAGACAGGGTTTCTCTAGCTCTGGAGCCTGTCCTGGAACTAGCTCTTGTAGATTAGGCTGGCCCTTGAACTCATGAAAATCTACCAGCCTCTGCCTCCTGAATTCTGGTATTAAAGGCATGCGCCACCACTGCCTGGCTTGTTTTGTTTTACAAGACAGGGCAATTGTGGCACCGGCCTTTAATCCTAGCACTTGGGAGTTCAAGGCCAGCCTGGTCTACAAGAGCTAGTTCCAGGACAGCCAGGGCTGTTACACAGAGAAATCCTGTATCTGAAAAAACAAAACAAACAAACAAAAAAAAACAAAAAAGGCAGGGTTTCTCTGTGTAGCCTTGGCTGTCTTGGAACTCAATCTGTAGATCAGGCTGGCCTCAAACTCAGAGATTTACCTGCCTCTGCCTCCTGAGTACTGAGATTAAAGGGATGTGCCACCATGCTTGACTCTTTTCTTTTTATGAAGTTAGCAATCTTTTTTTTTTTTGGTTTTTGTTTTTGTTTTGTTTTGTTTTTTTGAGACTGGGTTTCTCTGTATAGTTTTGGAGCCTGGAACTTAATCTATAGACCAGGCTGGCCTCGAACTTACAGAGATCCACCTGTCTCTGCCTCCTGAGTGCTGGGATTAAAGGCATGAAGTTATCAGTCTTAAAGCAGGGTGTAGCAATGCATACTTTTTAAAATATTTATTTATTATGTATACAATATTATGTCTGTGTGTATGCCTGCAGGCCAGAAGAGGGCACCAGACCCCATTACAGATGGTTGTGAGCCACCATGTGGTTGCTGGGAATTAAACTCAGGACCTTTGGAAGAGCAGGCAATGCTCTTAACCTCTGAGCCATCTCTCCAGCCCTGCAATGCATACTTTTAATCCCCTAATTTGGGAGGCAGAGGCAGGAGGCTCTCTGTAAATTTGAGGCCAGCCCAGATTACATAGTAAATTCCAGACAGCCAGGGCTCTGTAGAGAGTCTCTGTGTCAAAAAGGGGGGGAGGGGCGGATAAAAAAATGAAGCAAAACAAAACATAATGTCTTAGCTGGTTATAATAGCGCATGACTTTAATACCAGCTCAGGTGGCAGAGACAGGTAGACCTTCCATGAATTTGAGGCTAGCCTGGTCTACATAAGGCCTCTCAAACTTGCTGTGTGGCTGAGGATAATATTGAACTCCTTGAGTCTCCTGCCTCCCCATTTCCAATGGTGGTATTACAAATCCTACCACATCCAGATTGGCATGGAAATTTTTGGCTGTCCTGAAGCTCACTTTATAGACCAGGCTGGCCTCGAACTCACAGAGATCCGCCTGCCCCTGCCTCCCGAGTGCTGGGATAAAAGGCGTGCTCCACCACCACCCGGCTTGGCATGTAAACTTTTTAAGATTTATTTTGGGGACTGGAGAGATGGCTCAGAGGTTGAGAGCACTGGCTGCTCTTCCAGAGGTCCTGAGTTCAATTCCCAGCAACCACATGGTGGCTCACAACCATCTGTACTGAGATCTGGTGCCCTCCTCTGGCATGTGGGCATACATTGAGGCAGAATGTTGTATACATAATAAATAAATAAAAAAAAAAAAGATTTATTTTGAATCACGTGTGTTTGTGAAGAACGGTATCCATGTGAGTATGGGTACCCACAGAGCCAGAGGGGCACTGGGTCCCGTGGAGAGATGTCAATCATGAAGGGTCCCTGAGCATTACAGGAGAATTTTAGATATCACTTATCGTTAGCTATTATATTATGTCTTTATCTGATTAAATCCACAGATGGTTTTGCTTCACCCATAATATAAAAGAATAAACAATTCCTACGTTAAACAGAGAAGGAAGTGGAGTTAGGGAGGAGTAAGAGACTTCTGGGAGTTTTATTAGGCCCTTTCATGAACCACCTGTTTGTTTTTCCAAGGAGGGTAAGACCGTTTCTTATCATGTACCAAAGGTAAATGAAGGCAGCTAGGTAGATGGAATGAAGGTTCTGATACGGAGTCCAGGGGGCTGAAGTGCATCAGGGGTAGAGCATTTCCAGAGCGTGTGAGGTCTTGGGTTTTAAGCTCAGCACAGGGATGGTGGGAGCACACACACACACACACACACACACACACACACACACACACACCATAATCCAAATGTCCGATTAGTGAAATTGAAACCAGAGAAGAGTTTTAATCTAGCATCAACCTTTAATCAGAGATTTTTTTTTTGTTTTGTTTTTCGAGACAGGGTTTCTCTGTGGCTTTGGAGCCTGTCCTGGAACTAGCTCTTGTAGACCAGGCTGGTCTCGAACTTACAGAGATCCGCCTGCCTCTGCCTCCCGAGTGCTGGGATTAAAGGCATGCGCCACCATCGCCCGGCAATCAGAGATCTTTTACTTTAAGAAGAAGGCTATGCACATTAAAGAGGAAAGTTCATTGGGAAGCAAGCTATTGAAAGTGTTGTAGAAGTTCTAGTATGTTCTCTGGATATGGCCATAGGCCATTGGCAGCACAGGCATCAATAACGGAGCTACGTATATGATTCCCACTCACTCATATGTATATATATATATATATATATATATATATATATATATATATATATATATTACAAATACTTATATAAAGTTTTAGAATTTGCCTTGTGAGGGCAGCTAAGACGGCACAGCTGGAAGACTGCTTGCTGCATAAGAATGAGGACCAGAGTTTCAAAATCTTCAGAATCCCTGTCTGTAAAAAGTGATGCAGTTAATAGTGAGAAATGGTTTTTCTTTTTATCAAAGATAACTACCGACCAAGGTTCAACATTCCATAAATCTCCCCCACATTTAATTTCCATGACCTTGCAAAATATTAAGGCAAATTTTAATATATGTGGCTGTGCCTGAGCCTGAGTGTATGTATGTGCTCCACATGCATGCAGGAGCCCAAAGAGGTCAGAAAAGGCACTGGAGTCCCAGGCACTGAGCTGCCACGTGGGTACCATCAACCAAATCTGGGTTCTCTGCAAGAGTAGTAGTGTCCTTAATGGCTGAGTCATCTCTCCAGCCCCTTATGCTAATTTTTAAAAAGACTTGTTTATTTATTGTGTATACAGGGTTCTGCTTGCACACCAGAGTGGGCACCAGAGCTCATTACAGATATGTGAGAGCCATCATGTGGTTGCTGGGAATTGAACTCAAGACCTCCAGAAGAACAGTCAGTGCTCTTACCTCTGAGTCATCTCTCCAGCCCCATTTTAAAAATCTTCTCCCTATAGTATAGTTTATTTTTTTTTTTAAATACCAAACACTCACACACACACCAACAGGGAGTGGACTTTTTTTTTTCTTTTTTTGGTTTTTCGAGACAGGGTTTCTCTGTAGCTTTGTAGCCTGTACTGAATCTAGCTCGTGTAGACCAGGCTGAGCTTGAACTCACAGAGATCCTCCTGCCTTTGCCTCCCGAGTGCTGGAATTAAAGGTGTGCGCCACCACAGCCCGACTTTTTTTTTTTTTTAAGATTTATTTATTATGTGTACAGCCTTCCTTCCATGTGCACCTGCACACCAGAAGGGGGCACCAGATCTCCTTATAGTTGGCTGTGAGCCACCATGTGGTTGCTTGGAACTGAACTCAGGAACTCTGGAAGAGCAGACAGTGCTCTTAACCACTGAGCCATCTCTCCAGCCCCAAGGGAGTGTACTTTAAAATATATATATATATATATATATATATATATATATATATATATATTTATTTATTTATTTATTTATTTATTATGTATACAGTGTTCTGCCTGCATGTGTGCATGTGTGCCTATACACCAGAAGAGGGCACCAGATCTCATTACAGATGGTTTTGAGCTACCGTGTGGTTGCTGAGAATTGAACTCAGGACCTCTGGAAGAGCAGGCAATGCACTTAACCTCTGAGTCATCTCTCCAGCCGCAAGGGAGTGGACTTTTTAAAGTCTGTAAATTCCTACTTCAAATTGAGGAGAAATAAGTCAATTGGACCAGTCTGCTCCTGGTCCAGCTAGAGATTGGACGATGGCAGATAACATGTTAGCAAACTTTTGAAGGAAGTGATGACATGACATGCTCATTTAAAGAAGTGGGAGAAATTGTGCGGTGCCATACACCTTTAATCCCAGGACTCCAGAGGCAGAGGCTAAGGATCTCTGTGAGTCCAAGTCAGTCTACTCTACACGTCAAGTTTGAGGTCAGCTGGAACTTTATGTCAAGACCCTGCATCCAGGAGGCAGAGGCAGGTGGATCTCTGTGAGTTCGAGACCAGCCTGGTCTACAAGAGCTAGTTCCAGGACAGGCTCCAAAACCACAGAGAAACCCTGTCTCGAAAAACCAAAAAAAAAAAAAAAAAGACCCTGCATCCAAAGATCAATTATATTGCCTCACGTATAGTGGCATATACTGCTTTCACGGCACTTGGGAGGCAGACACATGAGGATTAGGAGTACAAGTTTATCCTTAGCTATATAGTGAGTTTGAGGACAGTTTAGGCTTTTTAAAAAGTCAAATACACTGAGGGCCTTCTGTGAACAAATCATTTTCTGGAGTGTTGGTGCTGAGATATATCAAGAATCTTAAATATACATTTTGAATTTGTTAGGTTTTGAATTTATTCTTCTCTCATACCTTGCATCCTGACTGGTTTCCTCTTCCTCCACTCCTCCCAGTCCCTCCCCACACCTGCAGATCTGTTTCCCTTCAGAAAAGAGCAGGCCTCCCAGAGATGTCAACCAAAGTGGCACACGGATATACATGTAGGCAAACACCCATACACAGGAAAGAAAAGGTGGTGGGAATCTGGGGACAAATTTTCAGTATTTTGTTATAAACTAAGTAGGAGGGCAAAAAAGTTTGAGACAGTATAAAATCAACTAGGACCCAGCAGATAACAATGAAACAGATGGAAAACAAAACGTATACTGACACTATAGAAAACACCAGTATCTATAACAGTGGGGATCTCCCACCATGAAACAGATACTTCTAAAGAACATAGCTTCAGACAGCCATTTCCAGTGAGTAAATCATAAACCCACTGAAAAATATAAGGCCACAGACATATACATGGTGGTGAAGGCCTGATTGAGCATGACGTAGAAACAAAACACTCAACCCTTGGCTTTGCTAAGTAATTCTCCTCCCAAATACTGGAAATCACATTGAGCAACAACTGTTTTTAAATTATGAACGGTTCTGTCGGCCAATTACTTGCAAACAGAACGGAGAGAACGGTAGGGCCAGACAATGAAACTGAAGTTGTATCAGTCACCATCAGGTGAGCACTGTTGGGCCAAGTCTTGGCTGGTGTTGGGGACAGTATGTGATTTTTCCAACAGTGCTATCAGAAGCATTACTATTGACCCGGGTGTGCTGGTGCATGCCAATCACCCTGGCTCTGGGGAGGCAGAGACAGGAGAACTATTGCGCCTTTGAGGCTGCCTTGGTCTACACAGTGAGTTCCAGGCCAGCGAGAGCCATAGAGTAAGACCTTGTCTCAAAAACACACATTATCATTAAGGTTTACAGATGAAGAAATTGAGGAACATAAAGTTGTCTCAGTTTTCCGACTTCAAAGTCAGGTGTGTTTGTGTGTGTGAACACACGTGTCTGAGTGACGTGTAGACAGTGATTTTTCGCCGTGTGTGTGTGTGTGTGTGTGTGTGTGAATACACATGTCTGAGTGACGTGTAGACGGTGATTTTTCTCCGTGTGTGTGTAAATACACGTGTCTGAGTGACGTGTAGATGGTGATTTTTCTCCGTGTGTGTGTGAATACACGTGTCTGAGTGACGTGTAGATGGTGATTTTTCTCCATGTGGCGGTCTCACTTGATCTGCCCACCGGGTCCCCACAGCCAGTTGTGAAATAACCACTCTGAGGCTTAATATCGGTTACAATTGTTTGACCAATGGCTTGGGCTTCTTACTGGCTAGCTCTCTCTTATAAATTATTTTAAAAGGAATGTTTTAATTTCAACAGAGTAAAATTATACAGATAACAAAACAGTTATCAAGCAAGAATCATAGTAACAATATTTAGTCCGTTTGTATTTGGCAAAATTAAAGAAAATACTTTGTCATCCGGTCTATCTTTTTTTTTTTTTTTTTTGGTTTTTTTTTGGTTTTTCGAGACAGGGTTTCTCTGTAGCTTTGGAGCCTGTCCTGGAACTAGCTCTTGTAGACCAGGCTGGGCTCGAACTCACAGAGATCCGCCTGCCTCTGCCTCCCGAGTGCTGGGATTAAAGGCGTGCGCCACCGTCGCCCGGCTTCGGTCTATCTTTGTGAGTCCAGAGCTCTATGTCTAATTAATTCTTTGTTATAATTAAGGAAAACTATAATTATAACTATCTAGTCTTTAACTCCATCAAAGACTCCAGAAGGATATAATATTACCTAAGTAAACAGGAAGTACATTGTAAGCAACTTCTCAACTCTAGAATTGACAGAAACATCTTGCTGTCTGGACAGTCACCCAAAGTTGTTTTTTTTTTTTTTTTTTTTTTTTTTTTTTGTAACATTGGGGCACCCATCTTTAGCCTACAGGCCCAGAGCTTCTGGCCGACTTTTCCATGAAGCAGGAAATTTGAAGATCTCTTATGCTTTGTACTGGCAAAGTTCATCGGTTACTTTCTCTGTGTCCCGCAGAATGTCTGGCAGTTTTCTCTGTGGAGCAGAAACCCTGAAGGACCACCCATCTTATCTGGGCAAGGCCCAGCAGTCACTTTTCCTTGTACCCTGTCTGTCCAGTCTGGACAGTGTCACACTGTCAGATATTCTGGGCCCTAGCCAAACTTGGTCACACCAACGTTCATGTGAGACCTTGGGTGACTGTCCAGGTGGCCAGCTGTTTCTGTCATTTCTTACACCTTTTGGAAGTCACTTGCTTGCACTTCCTGCTTACTTAGGTAATGTTATTTCCCTTCTTAGATCTTTGATAGGGTTGAAGACTACTTTCCTCTCATAACTTAGCTAAGACATTTTAGGTACAAAACTTAGACTTCTCAGGATAGGACAACTATTGAAATAATCTCTGTTATTTGCTAATTACCTATAGACTGGGCATTTAGTATGTGTTTCTTTTTTTTTTTTAAGATGTTACTTTAGTATGTGTTTCTTTTTTTTAAAAGATGTTACTTATCTATTATGTATACAGTATTCTGCCTGTATGCCTACCTGCAGGCCAGAAGAGGGCTCCAGATCTCATTATAGATGGTTATGAGCCACCATATGGTTGCTGGGAATTGAACTCAGGACCTCTGGAAGAGCAGCCAGTGCTCTTAACTGCTGAGCCATCTCTCCAGCCCCCTAGAATGTGTTTCTTACTTGATGTTGTTCATATTGGTTGTAGTTCAATTTTTGTGCATGCTTCTACTTTTTCTTTCTTTTTTTTTTGATATTTGTTCTTATTGTATAAAGTTTTGTATTAGGTTTAGAACCCTCTTATTTAGATGAAAGGGGGATTGTTGTGGAATTCATTCAGCCAATAGCTTTTGTGGTACCAGCCCTTATGGTGTGGTCTGAGGTGCTATGTGTACACTAATTAGTGGAGAGAAGAGACATGCTCGCTCTCTTGAGAGGTCAGCAAGAGTGGTGGGACACGACGGCTTCCACCTGTCGGGTGTTCAGTGAGTCTGTGTTTTCCCTTTGAATCCCATTTCCTTAGTGTCCTGATTATAACGACAGTCTGTAATCTTGTAACACCCCTTGCTTTCCTAGTAGGCCAACACGCCACAGCACTGAGTTTCATGACAGCCAGGGCTACACAGAGAAGCCCTGTCTTGAAAAACCAAACAAACAAAGCCAGATGTGGTGACATGCATTTGAAATCCAAGCAGTCCTTTAGGGAGTTGGGAGGCAGAGACAGGAGACCCACTCAAGAATCTCCCAGGCTAGCTAGCCTGGGATACACATCTTAGCAGCAGAAACAAGAGAAACTTGAGAACTGACTCCCCAAAGCCAGCCTCTGATCACACATTTGCTGTGGCATGCTCACATGCACAAAAACACAGATACAGTAAAAAGAAAAAAAATTAAAAATTAGAGAAGAAAGAGGCAACCTTTGAAGGACATAGTGATGGAGAAAATGAAATAAACAGGAGAGCATCTACCCCTGAAGAACTTCACTGAGTTGGAGGACTAAGAAAACAAAATACAAATGTGTGTGTATAGTTTCATTTGCTGAGCATCTCATTGGGCTACCTTGGCTTCTTAAAAGTGTGTGTTCTGGGGATTGAGGCAAGTACTTAATAAACTGAGCCATCTCTCCAACACTAAAAAATATACATGCTCTGTGGGACAACGGTTTTACCCTGTAAAGACTTGTTTCTTTTGTTTAATAAACGCTGATTGGCCAATAGCCCGGCAGGAAGTAGAGGCAGGGCAACAAGAATTCTGGGAAGAGGGAAGTTTCAGTCCATAGTCGTGACCCAGCCTCAGAGGAAGCAAGATTTGACTGCCTTGTTGAAAAAGGTACCAAGCCATGTAGCTAACACAGATAAGAATAATGGGTTAAAGTAAGTTATAAGAATTAGTTAATAAGGGCTGGAGAGATGGCTCAGTGGTTAAGAGCTTTGCCTGCTCTTCCAAAGGTCATGAGTTCAATTCCCAGCAACCACATGGTGGCTCACAACCATCTGTAATGGGGTCTGGTGCCCTCTTCTGGCCTACAGACATACACACAGACAGAATATTGTATACATAATAAATATTTTAAAAAAATTAGTTAATAAGAAGAGCCTGAGATACTGGGCCAATCAGTTTATAATTGAAAAAAAAAATATACATGCTTGCAAGGCAAGTACTTAATAGATTGAACCATTTTCCCAACACTACAAAATGTACTTCTTAAACATTCAAGTCATGGCTTCAGAGTTAACAAGTAACTGTTCTGGCTTTGGTCCCACAAATACTGCCTCTTTGGCCCCATCTCACCTTCCTTTGCTGTCTTCCATCACCCAGAACGGGCTCTCTGTTTCTCTGTCTTCTCTTGTTCTTCTCACAAAACACTATCGCTCTAAATAAGCTCAAGTTCTCCCAAGTCTTCAAAATAATGTCAATGCAAATGACCTCCAACTCTGTATCTCTACGCTCTGGAATCACATTCCACCGCCTTCTAGATTCACTCCAATGGGCTTTGTGATTATCTTCTCTTTGTTATACTCTGGTTCTGAGGGTCCCCTTCATTGTCTGCAGATCCTGGCCAAATCCCTTGCCTTGTAAGTGATTGGTTTAAATAAGCACAAAACCTTTTTAGTCCCAAGGAATGGTTTTGTGCTGGCATAAATGAGACCCGATCTAGGCACTAGAAATGAGATCTAGAGGAAGAAAAGACCTCTCCGCCCCCCGCCCCCAACATAGTCATGAGTCATGAGGTCAAAACAGTAAAAGCTTTCTTTTTACAGGCAACTGTGTACCACAATGAGCATGTGAAAGTCAACAGACAACTGTTTTTTCTTTTTTTTTCTTTTTAATGATTTATTTCTTTTTCTTTTACACACATTGGTGGTTTGTCTGCATGTATGTCTGTGTGAAAGTGTCAGATCCCCTGGAACTACAGACAGTTATGAGCTGCCATGTGGGTGCTGGGAATTGAACCTGGGTCCCTTGGAAGAACAGCCAATGCTCTTAGCTGCTGAGCCATTTCTTCAGCCCCAATGAACAACTTTTGAGAGTCAGTTCTATCTTCCCACCATAGGTTCTGGGGATTGAACTCAGATCATCAGGCTTGTGGGGCAAGGCTGTGATACCCTAAGCCACCTTGCCAGCCTAACTTTAGCACAGTCTTCAAAACCAGCCGAAGGGAAAATACTGCCCTGGAAGAAAACAGATTTCAGAGACTCGCTAGAAAACATAACTGGGGGTACTGCAGGGCGACTTGAAGCCTACTCCACCTTTCAAACTTGTGAGCCAAATATTGCCCTTAGTGTTTAACCAATTTGAGTAGGAGCCTTTATCTCTTGTATTCAGGTTCACTATGAGATGCACACATTGAAGTAGATCTCTAGTCGGCACAAAATTGAAGAAGTGATTGCATCAAGGTTCTCATTAGTCTAGGTCATTTTGGATGCCTTCCTGTTCCAGTCATGGTGTTCTGCCGTTTGTCTCCATAAAACTTCTTGTCTTAGTTCCTGATTGTCATCCCCAATCACTATTCACCCCTGACATCACTTTCCATCTGCAACATACTTTCTACAGCAAAGAGGGTTTGTTTATTTTTGTTGTTGTTGTTGTTTTTTTTTTGTTTTTTTTTTTTTTTGGTTCGTTTTTCAAGTCAGGGTTTCTCTGTGTAGTCCTTGGAACTCCCTATGTAGAGAAGGCTGCCCTTGAATTTACAGAGTTCCACTTGCCTCTGCCTTGTGACTGCTGGGTGCCACCACACCTGGCTTACAACAAAACTTTTTTTTTGTTTGTTTTTTTTTTTGTTTTTTTCGAGACAGGGTTTCTCTGTGGTTTTGGAGCCTGTCCTGGAACTAGCTCTTGTAGACCAGGCTGGTCTCGAACTCACAGATCCCCCTGCCTCTGCCTCCCAAGTGCTGTGAATAAAGGCGTGCTCCATCATCCAAACACAACAATCTAACTATCATAGTGTTCAAAGCCATGAAATACGTGATACCCCATCTAAACAATCAAATAACTAAAAATGAAAAGAGCAGGAGGCTGAAGAGATTGCTCAGAGATTAAGAGCGCTGCCTGCTCTTCCAGAGGTCCTGAGTTCAATTCCCAGCAACCACATGGTGGCTCACAGCCATCTATAATGAGATCTGGCGCCCTCTTCTGGTCTGGTGGCATACATGCGGACAGAACACTGTATACACAATAAATAAATAAATATATCTTTAAAAAAAAGAAAGAAAAGAAAAAAGCATCCAACCAAATAATCCATGCCAGTTTAGTTCACCAGTATTCAGCATCCCTCCAATCCCTCAGTCTCATCCAAGTTTCCCTGAAGGGGGTCATGGGCGTTTGGCGACTTTCCTTCTTCCATTCAATCAGAAGAGCTTTGCATATTCATGGTGACTCCAGCCCCTCATCTGCTTCTCCCTCCCTATGGATCCCGATGCATTTCTAGTGTTCTCCCTTTAAGGCAGAATTGAGAGAAACAGACTAGAGAAGGAGCCATTTCAGAGTTGAGAAACACTGAATAATTACAAAGGAGTGTTTCTCAGCACAACGCAGCCAAAGGCTGTGGCAAGGAAAACAGTTCCCACACTGTGGGAAAGAAACTCGCTTTGCCCTGCTGCATTGCCTTCTCTTTATCACGCCCTGCAGCCTTCTCATTTCTGTCCATTTTATTGTATTTACATTTTTTTCAGTATTATCTCAGCACTCCTCCTTTTCCATTTTCTTTTCACTGCTGGGTGCACTGTAGAAATGCACACTTTAAACACTTGTCATAACGTTCTTTTGCTATGTCTTAGAACAGAAATTGGGCTAGAAGAGAAGTTTCAGATATAAAAAATTTGTGTTCTATTTATTTTTTTGCTCTATAGAGAAATAGTGCCTTCTTATATTTTACAGTGATAACACTTTGTATTTGCACCACTTTTATAAGCATAGTTTTATCCCAATTTCAGAGGTTAAAAAGTCACAAAATCTCTGTTTGGTGGTGAGTTTCTGCCAGGAGTTTGTGATGGTTAATTTTCATTGTCCACTTGACTAGGTTTAGAATCTAGGAGACACCTCTCTGGGTGTGTCTGTGAGGAGTTTTTTTCAGAGATGTTTACGTGAAAAAGAATGACCAACTCTGAATGTGGGTTACACCATTCCACAGTCCAGCACTGAATCAAAAGGGAACAGAGGGAGAAGCGGCGATTCGTTGACGTGGTTGACGTAGTATGACTGCTGTCTCAGACTCCTGGCTCCACAGGTGGAGTCGTTCTGTCGCTAGCATCCGGGCATTCACACCAAGGCAACCAGCAACAGCAGGACAGCAGCAGCGACCAAGATACCATACTCCGGCTACTGCCGCCGCTGAGTCGCAGTTTCCCTCTTCGCATGTGCTGTATCCCCTTATAAAAAGCAAGCATCACTAGGTGGTGGTAGCACATGCCTTAAATCTAGCACTCGGGAAGCAGAGGCAGGAGGATCTCTGAGTCTGAGGCCACCTGGTCTACAAAGTGAGTTCCAGGACAGCCAGGACTACTGTTACACAGAGAAACCCTGTCTCAAAAAAAAATCTTAAAAAAAAAAAAAAAAAAAAGCCGGGCGGTGGTGGCGCACGCCTTTAATCCCAGCACTTGGGAGGCAGAGGCAGGCGGATCTCTGTGAGTTTGAGGCCAGCCTGGTCTACAAAGGGAGTTCCAGGACAGGCTCCAAAGCTACAGAGAAACCCTGTCTCAAAAAAAAAAAAAAAAAAAAAAGCCAGCATAGTCTCCCCTCTCTTTCTTCTGTCCCCTCACTCATAGGCCATCTCTGCATGTGAGCACACACACACACACACACCCATAAACCTCTCACGTGAGCTCCGTTGCAGTGGTGTGACTTTGTGGTACCCCTTGGTTCCAGGTGGCTAAGATACCCTCCCCTGCTGTTAAATCATTACAACTATAGCTTCCCCTCAACAACGAATTATGACCTTAAATGAGCCCTTCTTTCCTTAAGTTGGTGAAGCATTTGTGACTGGATAGAGAAAAGTAACAAATACAGAAAACTGGTGCCAGGGGTGGGATCAACACTGTGATAAACTCCATCAGGTGACATTCGGGAAGAGCGTTGGGGGAGTTTTCAGGCTAGAGAAGACCTAGGTATGGCAAGCAGAGCCAGTGAGGCCATTCTGGTCAGAGCTTGGAAGACCAAGCTGATGAGAGTAAAGTTGCCAGTGAAGACTCGGCTCATGAGACTGCAGAAGGGAATATAGACTACAGGGAACCGGGCTGGAGGCCATCCATAGTCCATTCTGAAAATCCCTGGCTTCATTCAGTTGCTTCATTGCTTCCTGCGTACAACAAAACCGTTTTGCGTGTCTGGAACATCTTTTCTATCTCGTGTTTGTTTTACACCTATCCATCTTTTCAGATAGCCTCACCAGATAGACCACTGAGGAGGTGGAGGCAGAAGGATCAGAAGTTCAAGGCCATCATTGGCTATGTAGTGAGTCTGCCAGTCCATGCCACAAAGTGAGACCGAGTTTCCAAAACCTACAAACACAAAGTTTTTCTGGCCACACATTTGCTTGCATTCTCCAGCGGTTACCTGAACTGACAGCGGGAACTGACCCTCCTGGGACATCGCCCCCAAGCAGTTCCTGCATCACACACTACACTGGATTTTGTTCTTAACTATCTTGTCTACTACAAGATAACCAGCTTCGGTGCCTTCAAGGCAGACACTGACTCGGTTATAGCCCAAGAGTAAGCGAGGGCTGATAGTAACTGCTCTGAACAGTTTACCAAACTGATCTGAAAATACTGCCACAGTAAGAGAACTTAGGGAGGGTGAGACGAAATTAAACACCAAAACTGACCCGTATAAACTCTGCCAGTGGAAAGAGATGACTGTGGGCTGTCTCTTGAGATTTGAAATTACATAGATGATACAATCGAACATGGAGTTTCAGTTCTTTGATTTCTTGCTAACAATTAGATGTATGGAAATTCAGATCGAGTGGTAAAATGAAAGGCTGGCTAGCTTATCTCCCCAGAGAAAATGAATTACTTGGAAGAGGAAAAAGTATTAAAACAAAATTTCCACTATTAAAATAGCATCTTGTCTTTTTCCTGAGTTATTATTTTGTACTTTGAGAGATAGAATTATTTTTATTACTGCCATTTGTGGGGAGGGGGCAGTTGGAGACAGGGTTTTTCTGTAGCTTTGGAGCTTGTCTTGGAACTCATTCTGTAGACCAGGCTGGCCTCAAACTCACAGAGATCCACCTGCCTCTGCCTCCCAAATGCTAGGCTTAAAATCACGTGCCACCACCGCCCGGCTGTTTCTGCCATTTTTAAAGGATTCCATTTTAATACTAAGGTAGGAGTGTTACTGTCTGAAAGTCTGTATTTTAGGATAAATATTACAAGTGAAATACTTCATAAAAATGGTATTTTGTGAGTTATAATTAATATTTGTTACACAAGAGAACAACAGTAAATATACTTTGGAAAGG
The DNA here is from genome assembly GCF_950005125.1 of Chionomys nivalis. Classification (NCBI taxonomy): domain Eukaryota; kingdom Metazoa; phylum Chordata; class Mammalia; order Rodentia; family Cricetidae; genus Chionomys; species Chionomys nivalis. The sequence goes on from NC_080091.1 coordinate 67,415,884, forward strand.
CTGAAATATTTTTAAAGTAAGGTCTTTATTAAGCTGACTGTGATGCATTTAATAGGCTAGTCCAGAACTACTAGCTATGATAATAGCATTTTCTAGCAGTATATGCAAATGTCAGGAAAACCGATGTTCCAAGCAGGAAGGACGAGGAACAGAAGGTACAATGATGACAGATGACAGAAAGGAGCAAAATCAATCAGTTCCTCCTTGGCTTCCATCTCTTTAGGAACTGCATGGTGAGGAGGGAAATTAAGGCCAAGAGACGGGATCTAGACCTTTGGCAAAACTTTACCTACCTGGTTTGCTTAAAGAACCAGAAATGTTTGCATTAGGAACAGGAAAGGTACCAAGTGACTAGAAAGGGACAAGTGTCCTCATTTTCTAAAAAGAAAAAACAATAAACTCATGACCACATTTGTCCTTGGCAACATCCTGGAGTGGATAATTAGATAAATGGCTTTTGAGATTGTAGGATGAAGACAGGGTGTACAGCATGGATTCGGTAAGCAGCAAGTGGATCTAAATTAGTGCTCTTGACTGGGGGTGGAACTCCACAGCAGAGACCCTTGATTTGATCCTCAACATGACAAGAAAAACATAATGAAATAGGGGGCCAGTGAGATGGCTCAGCAGGTGAAGTTGCCTCTACCAAGCCAATGACCTGAACTCCACTCTGAGGACCCACATGGTGGAAGGAGAGAACCAAGTGCTGCCAGCTGCCCTCTGATTTACACAAGCAAATTGTAGTATGTCCATGTACACAAACACACAATAAATTTGAAAAATATAACTAGAAAAATAAAACAAAGCAATATATATTATATATATAACAAACCTATAGCCAACATTATAATAATTGCAGAAACACTCAAAGCACTTTTGCCGAAATCTAAAACAATATAAGTGTTTACTTTCTGTACTCTTACATAATGTGGTGCTTGAAGTCTTTTTTTTTAAATAACTTATTTTCCAGGACAGGCTCCAAAACCACAGAGAAACCCTGTCTCGAAAAACCAAAAAATAAATAAATAAATAAATAAAATAAAATAACTTATTTTTATTTTATGTACATTTTGTCTGAAGTTATGTCTATATGAGGGTGTTGAATCCCCTGGAACAAGAGTTACATACATGTGAACTATCATGTGCATGCTGGGAAGTGAACCTGGGTCCTCTGGAAGAGCAGCCAATGCTCTTAACTGCTGGACCTTCTCTCCCTCCCCAAAGTCTTATATAGAGCAGCAAGACAGAAAGAAATTAAAGGGAAACAAATAAGAAAGGAGCATGTCAAATGATCCCAGTCTACGTTTAAGAGACCCCACAGATTCCACCAGAAAAACTCTTAGAACTGAAAACGTTTCCAGGAAAGAATCAGGATAAAAAAAAATCAGCGCACAAAAATAAGTACCTTTTCATATACCAATACAAACATGCTGAGAAAGAAGTCAGGGAAACAATCTCATTCACAGGAGCTTAAACACCTTGGGGGCTGGAGAGATGACCCTGTCAGTAATGTGATTGCTGTTCAAGGCAGAGGACCTTTGTTCAGATCTCCATCGCCCATGTAGAGCTAGATGCTCTTCACACCCGTGATCTAAGTGCTGGGGAGGCACAGGAGAATTCTGGAAGTTGCTGGCCAGTTGGGCTAGCCAGATCAGTGGTACAGAGTAATTGAGAGAGACACCCAATATTGACCTCTGGCCTCCTCATGCGTGTGCATAATATATCCCTATATACACACAGGCATGTACTCACCCCCAGATTTACAGTAGTAATAGGCATGAATTTCCTGCTGTAAAGCATGCCTAAGAGCCAATGAAAAGCTGGCTGGTTCTCCACCCCGTCATAGCAGTCACGCAGCCAGCGCATCGGTAATCCTTTTTTTGTCTGGCCAGGAGGTATACAGCATTTTTCAGGGTCCTGGGCTGGGAAGGCCGCTGATGTCTTCTCCTTTCCTAACAAACACAACAAAAACTAACCCATCAGGGAGAAGTTTTCAAGTCAGTGCCAGCTTGATTTCTCTCTAAGTCCTCAACCAAAGTGTGATGTGTCTACAGCAATAGTAGCCTATCTTCTACTCAGGGCAGGCAACGGTGTTGTCCAGTTTTATGTCAGCCTGACACAAGCTTGAGTCATCTGGAAAGAGGGAACTCCAAGTCAGAAAATGTCTCCACTAGATGGGCCTAGGGGTAAGCTTATAGTGTATTTTCTTGACTGATGATGGATGTGGGAGGGTCCATCTTGCTGAGGGCGGTGCTGCCACTGGGCTGATGGTTCTGAGTGCTCTAAGAAAGCCATGGGGAGCAAACCAGTAAGCAGCATTCTTTCATGGCTTCTCCTTCAGTGACAGACTGATGCGGACGTTTGAGCATAATAAGCCATTTCCAATTGCTTGTGGCCATGGTGTTTTTCACAGCAAAGAAAACCCTGTGACAGTAACTAAGAGCAACAGCTGTGTTGCTATGGGAGTCTCTGAGGCCTCCCTAACCAATAACTATAGGGATATATCCCAGGCCTAACTAGGATTTTCATTTAATAACCATATCTGCATGAAAACCTTTACCTGTATTCAAACTCTTTTTTAAAAAAAGAAGTATATTTTTAAGTAGTTTACACAAGTAGTGGGGCACAGAGAGATGGATTACCAGATTAAGGCACTTGTCACCAACCCAACAACCCAAGTTCAAGCCTTGAGACACACATGGTGGATAGAGAGAACCACCTCTAACTAGTTGATCTCTGACCTTCACATGCATGCCATGGCACTAATGCAAATGTGCATTCATGCACTTGCACGCACGCACACACACACACAAAGTAATCAGATCTTTTTCTTTTGTTTTTGTTTCTTTGGTTGGTTAGTTTGGTTTTGGTTTTGGTTTTGGAGACAAGGTTTTGCTATGTAGCCCAGGCCATCCTGGAACTCACTCTATAGAACAGAATAACCTCAAACTCTAGCTCTGCCTGCCTCTGCCCCCCAAGTGCTGGGGCTAAAAATGTGCACTACTTTGTCTGGCAAGTAGTGAGTTTTCATAAGGACTTTTCATACATTCTTGACTTTGAATAACCTATCCCTACCCCAACTCCTCTGCTGTTCTCCTAGCTCACCCTCATTTAAACCTTTCACCTCCAGCATTGCCCCCTCCCTGACTTTCTTTCTTTTTTTTTAATTAATTAATTAATTATTTATTTATTTATTTATTATGTATACAATATTCTGTCTACATGTATGCCTGCAGGCCAGAAGAGGGCACCAGACCTCATTACAGATGGTTGTGAGCCACCATGTGGTTGCTAGGAATTGAACTCAGGACCTTTGGAAGAGCAGGCAATGCTCTTAACCACTGAGCCATCTCTCCAGCCCCCTCCCTGACTTTCATATTACATGTCTACTCTCTGAAACCCCTTATGCAGTTTCTTTTATTGTGGTTAACTGTTGTTTTCTTTGTTTTGAGACAGGGTCTTATAGTCTTGGCAAGCCTGGAACTTGCTTTGTAGATTAGGCTGGCCTCAAACTTTAAGAGATCTGCCTGCTTCTGCCTCTCAAGTGCTGGAATTAAAGGTGTGCATGATCATAACCTGGCATTCAGTGGCTTGAACCGAGGGCCGAGGGCATGCTTGGGAAGTTCCTTACCACTGAGCTACACCTCCAGCTCCAACGATTTGTTTTGTTTGTTTCTTTTTTCTTTCCTTTTTTGTTTTTTTTTTTTTTTTTTCAAGAAAGATATTCTCTCTGTAGCTTTAGAGCCTGTCCTAGAACTCACTCTGTAAATCAGGCTGGACTTGAACTCACAGAGATCCACTGCCTCTGCCAGATGAGAGCTGGGATTAAAGGTGTGCACCACCACAGCCCAGCCAGTTTTATTTTTTGCCTCCCAAGTTGTTGTAGGGAGCTGTAGGCAGGCCAGAATGTTCTACAAAGTGAGTTCCAGGACAGCCAAGGCTACATAAAGAAATCAGCTCCAACCCAGAAAGACAATTAGCACATGTACTCACTCATAAGTGGTTTTTAAACATAAAGCAAAGAAAACCAGCCTACAAATCACAATTCCAGAGAATCTAGACAACAATGAGAACCCTAGGAGAGACATACATGGATCTAATCTACATGGGAAGTAGAAAAAGACAAGCTCTCCTGAGTAAATTGGGAGCATGGGGACCATGGGAGAGGATTGAAGGGGAGGGGAAAGGCAGGGAGGGAAGTAGAGAAAAATGTATAGCTCAATAAAATCAATTAAAAAAACCCAAAAAACAAAAACAAACAAAAAATCATCTCCAAAACCCAAAATGTACTGGTATGTGTGCTTTATAAATATACAGAATAGAACTTGATTCATTTGCATTTCAAGTGAGATAAAATGAGAAATTCTTAAATGCATGCTCAAAATTTTCACTTACTATTTCCTATTAAAAGCATTTGCTTATTATGGTGTAAAGGCTAAGCAGCAACGACACCAATTATGGTTCTGCACATCAAATGCTATAAGAGGGGGCAGTAGCTCAGTGGTAGAGTGTTTGCTTGGTGGTTGTGTTAAGGTCTGGATGTGAAATATCTCCACAGGTTCATGTGTATGAACAATTGGTCCCAGAGCTAGTAGCATTATTTCAGGAGGTGTGTGGTACCTAGTTGGATGATGTGGGGTACAGGTGGGAAGGCTTGAGGATTTAGGGTCCAGCTGCAGGTCCATCAGACACTGATCTGCCAGCATGCAATGATTGTATACATGCACCAAGCATGATTAAGACTCACCAAGTACTGTACCTTCCCAGCCATCATGGTCTGTACCCCCGAATCACAAGCCAAAATAAACCTCTATGGGTTGTTTCTGTCAGGTATGACATCATGTCACTGAGAACAGTAACTAATACACTTCGCAGGCATGGAGCATTGGGTTTGAAACCAGAAACGCAGGCACACACAAGCAAAGCACAACCAAGAGATGGAACAGCACACAGTGTTTATTCCCAAACAGTGCTTCTTCCAGGAAAGAAATCCTGAAGACTTTATTTGGCCAGCCCACACATAGTCACATAGGGAGGGGATATTCCTGGGATACTGAGTTTATTTCAAGGGAAGATGGGAGACGTGTTTCTGGGTATATTCAGCTTAAGGCCATGGAGAAGGATTCAAAAGGTTAAAATGATGAGCTTGAATATGTCAGGGCTGCTTCAGTTCACATCCTAAAGGTTGGCACTTGATGTAATTTTAAGCTTCAGGTAAGGTACAAAATTGCACAAGCAGTGTCTATGAAAAAAAACACAGCTCTCATTTAAAAGGGAATAAGAGCCGGGCGGTGGTGGCGCACGCCTTTAATCCCAGCACTTTGGAGGCAGAGGCAGGCAGATCTCTGTGAGTTCGAGACCAGCCTGGTCTACCAGAGCTAGTTCCAGGACAGGCTCCAAAACCACAGAGAAACCCTGTCTCGAAAAACAAAAAAAAAAAACAAAAACAAACAAAAAAAAAGGAATAAGAGTTTATTCTGGAGCCAAAAGTGAATGTCCATGGCCCAGCAACATAGATTTGGATCTCCCCAAATACCATGGTTCACCATGGAAGCAGTTTCATGGAGTTTCTTTTGTTTGTTTTTGTTTTTGTTTTTCGAGACAGGGTTTCTCTGTAGCTTTGGAGCCTGTCCTGGAACTAGCTCTTGTAGACTAGGCTGGTCTCGAACTCACGGAGATCCACCTGCCTCTGCCTCCCGAGTGCTGGGATTAAAGGTATGCACCACCACCACCCGGCTTCATGGAGTTTTTTTTTTTTTTTTTTTTTTTTTTTTTTGGTTTTTCGAGACAGGGTTTCCCTGTGGCTTTGGAGCCTGTCCTGGAACTAGCTCTGTAGACCAGGCTGGTCTCGAACTCACAGAGATCCGCCTACCTCTGCCTCCCGAGTGCTGGGATTAAAGGCGTGCGCCACCATCGCCCGGCTTCATGGAGTTTTTATAACAGAACAAAGATGTAATACATCAAGGCATGTGAAAAATACATTCCTGGAACATGAGAAAGCTTAGATCTCTAATAGCAATGTTCAGGCCCTTGCTGGAGACAGGGTTCTGCCAAGTAGACAAATTTCAAGGCTTTTATATGTTTATCAGGATGTTAGGTCTGACACAGTGGCTGCGAGGAATGGCTCCTTAGAGGTGTTAAAGACAGCTGAAGATAAATTCTAATTAGGTTCTAGACTGCAACATTCCAAAATCTCCAGGCATTGAGGTTTCATTTAGTCGATAAGATTTTGGAGACACAGTTTTTCATAAATTCTCCTTCAGAGTAATTTCTGCACCTATACATTCTCTCACTTGACAGAGAACTGGTCTCTGAGGATACAAACTCCTTCCCTTTGGGACAGCTTTGATTGTGTTTTATGGTGGCAGTGTAGGGACATTGAGACAGTCTCACTGTTAGCTTTGGTTGACCTGTAGCTTTCTATGTAGACTACTCTGGCCTCAAACTCGTAAAACATCCTCCTGCCTCTGCCCCTCTCTGCTGTGATTAAAGGTGTGCACTACCACTTATGGCTTATTTTTGTTTTTATTTAGGTAGGATCTGGAACTGACTAGTTCAGGCTTAGAGACAGAAAACCTCTTGCACCAGTCTCTCAAGTGCTGGGATTACAAGCAGGAGCCCCCATGTCCCACTTCAGGCCAGCAGTTCTGACTTGTCATGGTCACTTTAGGACAAAATCCTATCCTACTATACAAAAATTTTCATATAAGAATATTTTTAGTTTTCTTCACCAAAAGTAGTCAGGTATGATGGCACACACTTTTAATCTCATCATTGGGAGGCAGAGGCATGCAGATCTCTGTGCATTTTGGACACCCGAATCTACATATGTTCCAGGCCAGCCAGAGTCACATGGTGAAATCCTGTCTCAAAACAACAGAAAACATTCTTATAACTTCCTTAGCATTCTCTTCATTACTTATTGATTTCTTTCTGCCTTTTTTTCTAAATCTTTTTCTAAATCTCCCCTTGGTGGTCTATGAATTTCATTCTTTGAATTCAGGAGGCAAATATCTGGAATTCCCTGGCTTAGGTGGTCATTGAGTTTCTGGGATGCCAGCCTCTCAAGATAAGCATGACAGAGCCATAAAAGGCTTTGTGCTCTCACAGGCACCCCCATACTCCTTTAGCAACACCTCAAAGACGTAAGACTTGCAGGTAGGCCTCTTTTATTCCAACTTTAATTGGTAACTTTCAGGGCAGACATTACACTTTACATAATGAAATTGTGCTAGATTTCTCACCGATAAAATACCTGGCCAAAGCAACTTCGGGCATTGTCACTGTGGCTCAGAGCACAGTCCACCATCTCAGGAGAGGCAGGGCAGAGGGGTGAGAGGCAACTGGTCACATCACCTCTGTGGTCAGACAGCAGAGGAAGGTGAATGCTGTGCTGTGCTCTCCCCTCCCCCCTTTGTTTTTCTTTCAGAGACAGGGTTTCTCTGTGTGGTCCTGGTTGTTCTGGAACTCACTTTGTAGACCAGGCTGGCCTTGAATTCAGTGATCCACCTGCCTCTGCCTCCGGATGCTGGAATAAATAAAAGGCGTGCATTGCCACCTCCAGGCTTTGTCTGGTTTTTTTTTTTTTTTTTCCTTTCGTGCTGGGAGTAAAGGTATGCACCATCACTGCCTGGCTTACCTTCTCCTTTTTATTCAGTCTTCAATTTCTGCCCACAAAATGGTTCCACCCACACTCAGGGTGGATTATCCCTCTTCAGTTAAACCAGAGTGGCATTTCATTTGCATTTTAATAAATAAAGCTTACCTGAGGATCAAAAAAGTAAAACAGCCACACTGATCAGCGTTACAAATCAGGCAGCAATGACACAGCCCTTTACTTCCAGTAGCCACACTGGTTTGCCATAGAAACCGAGCAGTGGTGGTGCACACCTTTGATTCCAGCCCTAGAGAGGATTAAAAATGGAGGAGACAGCTCTCAGACACATTCTGAGGTTCCTGGAGGCAGGATCACTATTTCTGACTGAGGTAGAGGTAAAAGCCAGTGGCTGGCTGCTTTGCTTTTCAGATCTTCAGGTTGAACCCCAATTTCTCTCTCTTTCTTTTATTTATTGTGCTTCATTAAACCTTTCTGGAAATATCCTCACAGAAACATCCTGAGATGACTGTAAATCCGCTCAAGTTGGCAATGAAGATTAGACATCAAAGATTTATTTGAGACAGGGTCTTATCAAGTAGACCAGGCTAGCCTTGTACTCACTAGATCCCTGTGTTTGCCTTCTGAATGCTGGAATTAAAAGTATACACTACCACGGTTTATATAGGTCTTTAAAGATTTATTAGTAAAAGTTATTTATTATAGTGTTCTGTCTGCATGTCTGAAGAGGGCGCCAGGTCTCATTACAGATGGTTGTGAGACATCGTGTGGGTGCTGGGAATTGAACTCAGGAGAGCCAGCGCTCTCAACTACTGAACAATCTCTTTAGCCTAGACTTAATAATATGTGTATTTTTTATGTGTATGTGTGTGTAGCACATGCATGTAGAAGGCTGTAAAGTCCAGTAGACCCAGACCCTTGGGAACTGAAGTTATGCATAGTGTAGGTCACCATGTGAGTGTTGGGAACCAAGCCTGGATCCTCTGCAATATTAAGTTAACCACTGAACCATCTCTCTAGTTCCTAAAAATGTTTACATCTCCTCTTGTGACATGACCACCACTATGACAAAGCAGCAGCAGTTTTAGTGACCTACAGAAAATCTTGGCCTGCAGTCCTTCCAACAAAACAGCAGGGGTCGGGGGAGCACAACGCTAAGTTCCCTCATGGTGAGGGTTAGTGTGGAAGAGAAGGGTGGATACATGATACCCTCACTTGAAATTTCTGTCACCACACCCTCCTGTCCCATTGGACCAATCTTGACTGTGCCGTATGGGGTCTTGGGTGTGTGTGGCAGAGGATAGTAGGAGGGGTGAGACTTCTTGGTGATGCAGCTGCTCAGGAGTCACCTACACTCCTGTAAGTTAACCCCAATAAACTCGTGGGTTCACCAAAATGGTTTGGATAGAATCCTTTCTTTGGTCTGTCATTATCTTATCTAGGGTGAATAGACATACCTCTCTTCAGGAAATGTCACGCAGCAATTTTTTTCTCTGTGTAGCCTCGGGTGTCCTGGAACTCACAAAGGCAGGCATGTGCCCAGCTCACACAATAAATCTTAACATCAAAATCCAATTACAGAGCTGATCTTAGAGTTCTGCAGGAATTCTAGTTTGAGTGGACGAGGTCAGGCAGCAGAAGCATGCTGAAGGCTCAGGGACAGACAGGTGTCTGTTGATGGGGCGCTGAGTGCCACTATACCTAATATGAGAGACCCCTCCTTTAGACAACTCACATTTTTTTTTTCTTTTTTCCCCCCAGTATGTTCAGATCATGGTATCAAAACAGTATCAGAAAACTCTGCGTGCCAAAGTGTTCCTGATAGGCTTGTTAAGTATTAATACTCTGTGTAAATAAGCTATCAGTCTGTGCCTCATGGTTTATATTGGATAGATGGTGGTTGTTTACTTCCACAAACAGTTGTGAAGTCATTAGGCCTTGTCATTTGAACTTAAGACGAAGAGTACTGCTGTTTTATAAAATGGATTCACACAGGGCAATGTTTAGCCTGAAAGCTATTGCTCTACAATGTTTAGTAACTCAGAGTAAGGCATAGCTTCATCTCAAGGTTGCTACAGAGAGGAATTTGACGAAGATTGTTTGTAAGCATTAAAGATGACAAAGGCTAACAATATCAGGAAGCCTTGGAATCCACATGCTTGAATAATGGATTTCAGTGGAATGATGAAAGCCCTACTGGGAGAGCCACTAGACAGGAAGTGTGGGCTCTGGAAGAAAATGAACGCGTCAGCGCCCCGCCCCTCAGCTCCACCTCTGTCAGTGTCCCATCAGCCACACTTACAGGGAACACAGATCTCAAGGGAGCCCACTGGTGCAGAGACTACTGTAGATTATACTCGCAGCACTGGAGAGCACAGAGCAGACTAGATGAGGACAGAGAATTCGTTTGCGAGAGCAAACATGATCAACTCAGTAACGTTGATGTATTTAGGAAGTATTTGTGCTCCTAAATGATCGATAAGTAAATGACACAATTAAAATATTCAGTAAATGCAAACTAGGTGTGAACTTCATTTAGCAGTAAGTTCTCATTTTGGTCAATGCATGGCCTTTGAGGTGAGCCTTGTGGCTTCTCAGTGACTCTAGGCTCTAAAAGCGCTCTGCTTCAGAAAGGTGAAAGGAATTAACTAACTCAGCAATGACAATTGGGATCTTAGCAGAGGGCCTATGGGAAAGGCAACTGGTGATCCCAGTGAGAAACGTGACGGCTCTATTACTTCTCACTTGTAGCTGCATATTTTCTATAAACAGGGAAATTCTGAGACCCCATTATTATTACTATTTGTTGGGAAGCTCCACCCAGTCCCGCCCCTCCTATTCCAGGCCCTACCCCTAAGGAAGCCCACCACTCGCAGCTCCTCTCCCTGAGATGCTAAAGACCACACCCACAGGCTATTTAAGTCATGGTTCCAATCTGCCATGTGGCTCTCCCTCCTGATTTTTCTCTTCTTCCCTGGGAACACCCGGGAATGCTTTGCTCAAATTAAACATGAACATAATTATTCGGCCTGATCTGGCTTATGACATTTGTGGAGAGACTTAATACCAGGGTACTGAAACCTTTTACTATTATTATTATTATATTATTATTATTTTGAGACACGGTGTTACAATTTAAAAAGCGGCCAGGAAGGAGTCACACCATACAGTGCTCACATGGGTTATTGGAAGAGGAGAAAGAAGGGGCAGAAAAGGGGACAAAGAGAGGGACAGAGACCAGTCCACGAGGATGAGAGTGGCAGAAGAGAGAGAATGGGAAAGAGGTAAGAGGAAGAGCGAGAGGGAGCAGGCATGTGCACAGAAGGCGCCCTTAGTGACTGCAGCAGAGGAGTATCCTGTCAGGACCCCAAGGGCAGGCCAGGACAGATGCCTGAATACTAACCCTCCTCCCTTTCATTTATTATAAAAAGGTGAGGAGTTTGAAAGGGATAGCGGGTGAGGCAGGGATGAGAATGTCGTGTTCTTGAGACTGCTTCCTGTTGACCTGGGGAGCATCAGTCATCTTTGGGGGACCTGAGAAAGCTGGGGTGCTGGCCACGTCCCCGGGTAGCTGACTTTTACTTTACTGTCCAGGCTCCGTGGAACCGTCAGGCGCCACTTGGATCTGGTAAAATGGAGTCTGAGGTGGATCCAAGTTGACTCCTGGAGCTCACAACTTAAGGCACCTGTTCCTTCCCCATCACCGTGGCAGCACCTCGACACCCTCTTTCTAGCTGATTCACCAGGAGACACAGGTGGCTGATTACGGAGGGCAGTCAATAGTAAAAACTGAAACAGAACAAATTTGTACCAAACTAGCAAGGCTGTCTCCTTCTTGAGAAGGCAAGGAAAAGTGACAGGGGAAAGGTCACCAGGGCCAAATGGAAGCAGGACTTGAGTAAATAAAAAGAAAGGGAAAACCGGTGTGTGTTGAGCAAGAGGAAGCTGGCTTATCCATCTGACCTGCATGTTGCAGCAAGCAGACAGGACATTTAGAGAGGGAATGCAGACAGAAAAAGAAAGTGGAGAATTCTTTCTCCGTTTCCTGACTGCCTGGTGTAAGGAATACCGAGGCCAGATTTGATTTGAAAGGAGTGGTCAGTGGGTCTCCAAAAGACATCCCAAAGGGAGCGTGGCCATACAGACGATAGATGACACAGTTCCCACAGTGAAGCAGAGAAGATCAATCCAAGGGTTTGCAATTCCTAGAGTCCCAGGAACTCAGAAAGGAGCAGCTAAGCAGGCACAGGGGCCAAGGGCTCTGAGCCGGAGAGAGACACAGTCGCCCGGTACCAGAACTTTGAGAAAAGCCAGAAGGTGAGGAGAGGACTGTGCTTGAGAAATGAAGCCTCACATCCAGGGGAATGGTTAGAGGCTACACACCGGAGACCCAATTGCCAGTGCTGAATGGAAGGTGAAGCTGCCAGTGAACGAGAAAGCAGATTGGTTGCAGGTAGAAGAGAGTGGATCAGAAAGCAATATCCAAGGGGTATTTGGGCCAAAGCTGACTGCAAAGGCGGACAAGTTTAGAACCCTTAAATAGCGCAAAAGCTGGAGCTACAGACGATGCCAAAGTTCCCAGGAGTGAGGCAGATAAATGAGACCTAAGAGTCTGTAATTCTTAGCCTCCCAGGAATTCAGAGAGGGTCAATTTCGAGAAGGCACAGACTCCTCAGTGATTTGTCAAACACAGAGCAGGGGCCAAAGGCTCTGAGCCAAGAGCGCCATGGTTCCCTGGTACCAAGGCTTAACGAGGTCAGAAGGTGAGAAACCACGAGTCCAGAGTCCTCACTGGTGGGAAATGCCAGTGTTGGGTGGAGAGGCCCAGTGATCTGTGGGAGAAGTGAGGCTATTTTATGTGAACCTCAGACTCTCAGTGGGCAGCAGGAAGAAGAGTCCGGAGAGCCTTCCAGGTCAGGGAGCCTACTAAATAACTTAGTCTGCATGAATATTGCATGCTTCAGCCATTTCCAGTAAAAATTGTGTCCCATGAATAAAGTGGCTTTTTCTTCACAACTCAGTGGCACAAAGTGGCTTTACTGCAGACTTTGTTAATATACCACTTTGCCATTTAATCACAGAGAACATTAAGAAAAAAATCTTAGCCCAACGGTGGTGGCACATGCCTTTAATCTCAGCACTTGTGAGGCAGAGGTAGGTGGATTCTGTGACTTTGAGGCCAACCTGGACTACAGAGCTAGTTCCAAGGCAGCCAGGACTACAGAGGGAAACCCTGTTTTGAAGAAAAAAAAAAAAGAAAGAAAACAATCTCCAGACTAGTGTGGAGTCACATGTTTAAAATTTGGGCAGCTGATGCTGGAGGATCACAAGTTGGAGATCAGTTTTCACTACACACTGAGACCCTGCTTCAAATAAACAAAAATATAAGCCAACACAACAGGATATATGATATGATGAACATTCACTTACTTTTTTATTTATTTGTGTGCACCTGCGTGCATGGTGGAAGTCTGCATTCTGGGGAAAGAACTCAATTGTCAGGCTCAGCACTCACTGGTAGGCCCTAACAACCTCCTTTTCTTTCCCCAAATACTTAAGTTTGTTTTCCAAGGATGGCTACTGTTGTTCAGCTGCTTACAAATTTTTCCGGTACCACTTAAAGATTCACAAAACACTACATATGCAAATGTAATCTCTCCTGGCATATAAATGGTAATACATTAATATGAATTGCATTGCATAGTGTTTGTTATAGCGTGGGCATCAAGTATCTCCCTGAAACCATGCATGTTTTGAACACTTGGTCCCCCAATCAGTGGATCCAAGCATTGAGTGGCAGCTGGATCATGAGGGCTTTGACCTAATCAATATATTGATGCATTGATGGACTCATAATTTCATGTTATTATTGAGGAGCTGATAGACATTTTTTAAGGAGGTCCTAGAGGAAGTAGTTTACTAGGGACAGATCTAGGGGCTGGTGAGATGGTTCAGCAGGGAGTTGCTTGTTGCAGTAGAAATATCAAATGGGTCTTTTTCTGTCATACTCTAAAACTTGTGTTTACAACAGGGAGTCCAAGTGTTTTTATCACTTCTCCTACCTTGTAAGACTTTAAGCAAATATTTTAATCCCTCCTTTGTTTACACAAAGGTCCAAGGTTTGCAGTATCCCCGGAATCTGATGACCTAGAGCAGTGACCTCTTTCGCTTTCTTTCTTTCTTTCGCTTCCCTTCATTTCCTGGGCACCAATTCCTTTTATAACAATTACATTAAGACAGGGAGGTGGGAGCTGGCCAGCCCTTGAGGAAAAGGCACAGTCACTACCTGAGTTAGAGGAAACACCAAATGCATTCCTGTCTCAGTGTGTTCATCCTTCTGAGCACGCCTTATCGGTCAGGAGTAAAGTCGGCCTTGTGTGGACACTGTAGTTGGAATGGTGGGTTCTTTTCTCAACCCTGAGATTATTTCTAACACTGCCAACCTGATGACCTGAGCTCAATCCCTGGAACCGAATGGTGGAAGAATTGACTCCCCAAATTGTCTCAACAACCTTCACACATATGCCATGACTCCCCCCTCCCCCCACATCTTAAGTTCTTTCTTTAGTAATATATATATTTTTTCAAGGTTAGCATAGCCTTGGCTGTGAGGGAACTCTGTAGACCAGGATGGCCTCAAACTCAGAGATCCACATGTCTCTGCCTCCTGAGTGCTTGGAATTAAAAGCACCTTTAATATAGGCAATCACTTCTGCCTAGATTCTTTTGTAATAATTTAAAAAAATACCTTCTTAAGTGAAGGTCTTGATATTACTGGGATTATCCTTTGGGTTTTTAGTCTCATTAATAAAAGAATTTAAGGATGGACTCAAATGGAAATAAAGATAATTAAAACAAAAATGCATGTCTTTAATCCTTGCACTCAGGACACTCAGGAGGTGATCTTTTCTTTATCTCTCTCTCTCTCTCTTTTGGCTTTTCTAGACAGGGTGTCTCTGTGAAACACTCCTACCTGTCCTGGAACTTGCTTTGTAGACCAGTCTGGCCTCAGACTCACAGAAATCTGCCTGCCTTTGCCTCCTGAGTACTGGGATTAAAGGCATGCATCACCACCACCTGGCACGAAATGGGTCTTTTCTGAGGTCAGCCTGGTCTACCACTAGGCTCCAGGCTTGCCAAAGCTCCAGTGAGACCCTTTCTCAAGAACAACAGATAAAGAAAATAAAAACCCAAGCCAGGTGAGCTCTACACTTCAGTTAGCTGGAGGAGATGGGGAGGGGAGGAAGCCATTTAAGGTGACATAAAGGTCAGACACATGAAAAATAAGCAGTCATACAGTGAGAACCTTTATAGAAAGAGTTAAGGAAGCCCAAAATGTTGGGGGAAAAGCCCAAGCATTAAGGAAAAGCATGCTTAGCAAACACTAAAAGTAAACTTTTCTGAGTAATTCAGAAATGTGGGCAGACTGACAACCATACAAAGCTCAGATGCTGAGCTGCACTAGGGGCGGAGACTCTGGGAAGGAAAAGTACAGCATATCATTAAAGAACTAATCATGCCATCTCTCTCTTTAGTAGGCGGAAGGTGGTCCCTTAGCCGATTCAACTAGCCTAGCTGGACTGGCGGGTCTCCACCCAGACCAGAGACACCATTCTCTTGACCAGATTTTTTTCTTCCTCTAGGCTGACCTCTGGCCCTAGCTTCCCAAGTAGTTGGGGTTCTGGGAGTAAGGCGCCAAGCCCAGTTCAGAATGACTGCTTTACAGATAAGCTGCGAAGACAGTAGAGATTTCTGTATGTTCTTTACTTACCTTCTGGTAATGCGAACATTGTAAATTACTGCGGAGCATTGCCAAAACTAAGACATCAACACTGCTATGAGCCTACTCATGAAGTTATTCAGGTATCACCAGCTACATCCTTTCGGCTCTCTAGAATGTTGTTAAAGTGTTATTCTATTAGAATGAATTCCAAAAGCGGGATTTGCCATCAAATAATTACTTGCACTAAAAAATTCATAAACCTGAGCCTTGTGTGGTGGTGTCTGTCCGTAGTCTGAGCCTTAGGGAGGCTGAGTCAGAAAAGTTTCGCTTTGTGGTCGGCCTGGGTTGTATAATGAGAGTCTGCCTAAGCATAAACACACACCACAACCTGGCTGGGCCACAGGCCGTTCGCAGCGCATATACTCGGCATGCACATTTCGCAGGGCACATACTCGGCACGCACAGTCCGCAGCGCACACACTCGGCACGCACAGTCGGCAGGGCACATACTCGGCACGCACAGTCCGCAGCGCACATACTCGGCACGCACAGGTCCTGGGGTCAAGCTTCGGCACAGAAGAAACATTACCGACTCCCTATCTTTCAAAGAAATTATCAGACCTTTCTAACTTGTTCTCTGTTTGATTATTGTTAAGTTTCTTGAGGTTAGGCAGAGTGTGATAAAAAGTATTTTAAGTCGTGTGGGCACAAATATCTACAATATTCTTAGGTTTCTATCATGACAAAAATTCTTTGTAGTGTTTAGTTGTAACAGTTGAGCTCCCTTACAACCACTAGGGGGCTCTGCTACAAGTTTTTATAATTTATGTCTACTCAGGGAAATGTTTTGAGATGTTTCAGAATTTTGGATTCTTTGAAGTCTAAACAACCTTCTTATTTCACAGATGAGGAAATCGTAGCTGACAACGGAGGTGGCATAGGACAGAAGGGGGAGTAAAAAAATTCTCTCGGCTCCTGTAGCACTCTTAAGACTGGTCTCGAACTCATGATCTTTTTGCTTCTGACTCCGAGTTCTGGAATTACAAGTGTGTACCACCATACTCAGCTTGTATTAGTCTTAGAATATTCAACTGATTGATTAGGTGAAGAAATACAAGAAACATACTAAAATAACACTTTCATTATCTCTAAATGTTATTTTCAAAGTACTTCTCGGCTCTATTAGCTACTTTCAAATAGCCTTTCAAGATTATTGTTCACTTAAAACATTTTACTCGTTTATCTTCTTCTCCATTCAATTATACTCACTCACTGCTTACTGAAATCTATCAGTGCCGAACACCTTTGTAGGTCTAACGCTCCGTCTTCCTCTTAAGGAGTGTCTCTTTCTCCAACTTCCACTATAATATATATATATATATTTTTTTTTTCTTTCATATGCTTAATTCAGCCGTTCTCGCTGAAAAACAGGTAGCCAGGGTTCTTGCTAAGAATGCAAATTCTTAGGCCCATCCACACTCTAGGGATAGGGCCTAGCAATCTAACAAGCTCTCCGGGGATCCTGAAGACATTCAAGTTTGAAAAACACGTTAGTTCTCCAGCTCAGCATTCATTATCCAAACAGGCTAAAGATTAACTTCTGGCTTTTAAACCAACCACGGGCCTCTCCCTGGCAATACCTGGACCAAGTACAAGCCATGGGATCCAACCATTACACAACCTCAAGGTCTCTGTGATACCTGCGATGACCGAATAATAGCTGCGTTATCATGGTTCCAGAACAAAAGCAACGGCAGTGGATTTCCCGAGGGGGGTTTACCAACGGACGGCAGGGCAGGACCGAGTTCCTGCATAGCTTTTTTCCTCGGCTAGACACAGGGAGGCACCTCCAGCCCGTGGGCTCTGGGTCTGGCAGAGTTAGAGCGGGGCTCAGGCCGGGTGGGGCTCCGAGCCTCCCGGCCAAAGGGGCAAAGGGGCAGGGGAGGACCCGCCAGGCCCAGACCCCGCTGACCGGGCGCGGAAACCGCACCCTCCTCGCCCCAGACGCCGGCAGGGCGGAGCCACGCGGCCAAAGCCCCGGCACAGACGCGCGGCGCGGCGCGGGCTCGCTGCTGAGACGTATGGGGCTACCACTGGAGCGGCTGCGCCGCCCGCCCGGGTCAGCGTGGTGCGCATGCGCGGACCCGGCGCCATTTTGGTGGCCGGGCGCGGAGGTGATTCTACACTGAGGGGGGAACGCGGCGGCAAGGGTGGCGGTGGCAGCGTTCGTGTGCTCGGGTCTGAATCACTGAGGGAGGAGGCGGTGGAGGAAGAGGTGGCGGCGGTGGCGGTGGTCGTAGCGGTGGCGGAGGAGGCGGGTACGAATCAGCTGCGGGCAGAGACATGGCCAACATCGCGGTGCAGCGAATCAAGCGGGAGTTCAAGGAGGTGCTGAAGAGCGAGGAGGTCAGAAATGAGCTACCGGACACCCCCATGCCTGCCCGGGGCGGGAGGGCCCTTCCTTCCGCGACCCCGACGGGCCCGGCCGGCCTCGCTGCGGCCGCCTCTGCCGATGGGGAAGCGGCGGTCTCCCCTCCTCCTCCTGCCGCCTTTCCCTCCCCTCCCGGGGCCCTGGGATAGACTGGCTCGCGGGCGGCCGGGCGGTCTGGGGAGGACCAGGGTTTGGGGGGCAGATGCAGAAGGTCTTGTCGGGGACACGTGAGCTCTGGAGAGAGAGCCCCAAGGCGGCGGCAACATCTGGATGTGTGACTCCGGGGTGGGGAAGGAGCAGGCCGAGAAAACCCGGGAAGTGGGTTGGGGGAAGGGGGAAGAGAGTAACTAGATCCCCGGCAGCAGCGCACCTCCTAGGCCCCCACTTTTAGGGAGGACTCTAGGTATTACCTGCCAGGCCTTTGCTGTCTTTTCTTTGAGGACGGCGCCTACAGAGTCCTTCGGCATGGAGGAAAGGAAGACATTCAATTACTCCCTTATAGTAGACTGTTGGGGGCCCCATGGAGACATAATGGTCAGTATCGTATTTGGAAGGGGCGTTGAAGCATTTTTCGCTACATCTAGGAAATTAATTCTAAATTAGTTACCTGTTTTCCACATACTCCACCAGTACCTACGCCTCAGCATCGACAATGTAAAAGCTTTTTGTCTGGTGAAAGGCAAGTTGTTTGTTATGTTAAATGATTTGATCTAGGAAAATTCATGAAGTGGATGAGTGGCTTATTTCAAAATAGTGTTTACCAGTATCATAGTTTCTCCTAGGGCAATGCCGCTGTGACTAGTGTCCTGTGAAACCTCACTGCGATGTCCCTCGTACTTGTCTTAACTTTTGAAAAGAGCCCTAGTAAAAACAAGCGATTTCTTCAGCTGCACATTGTTGTAGCTCATTATTGAGTTAGGTTTGTTTTGACACAAAATAGCATACCACGAAATAGCTTATTAAAAAATAAGACTTTTGCTACCCGTGAGTCCTTCAGAATTTAAATACATTAATACTGGCCATACATGTGTGGAATATAGAAAGTGATTTAATAATTTGACTTAGCTGTGCAGGTAATAGTACAACTCTTCAGACCCGAGTGAACAAAAATGCCAGATTTTGTTTGTATTTAGCAAGAAAATTCTGGAAATAGTTGTTTTTCCTCAAGGTTCACATTCCATTGTCCAATAAGTAGTGCTATTTATGTTTTTCTTATATGCTTGATATTTTAATAATGTCAATAATGGTTTTTAAAATTAGGCATTTTAAGTATATGAGTAATTGTTACAAATCTTTTAGCGCTCCAGCATTATTGTGTCAGAGTCTGCAGATAATTATCCATCTTTCCAAGTAGACATGTAGAAAGTTACTTAAAATTGAAGTGATATATTAGCAGACTTGGTGAACAGACTAAGAAATAAGTAGTGATCCGTCTTGCAAAGCATGAACTCTGACCTCTGTATTCATTTGCCAAAACTCTGAATGGAAGGATGACTTTGTATTTTTGTGGAACAATGAAGAAACAGCGTGAATGTCTGTATTCACATATTCACAAATTTTAACAGTAATTTTAACTTTTTCTTTAATAAGCAAATGTACTTTGGGATTGTACATAAATATTCTTAATGAAAAATAAGAGAATATTTTGTTAGTACCCTAAAACAGTAAGATTAGACAAGTCTTTAGACCTCTAACGCTTCTTTTAAAAGCCCTGAAAATCCATAATATCTGCTTTATGTGATGTGACTTTCTATTTAAGTGATGGGCTGAGGAGATGGCTCCGTGGGTAAAGGAGGCTTGCTGCCAAGCCTGATGACCTGAGTTCAGGCCTGAGGACCCACATGACCTCTAGACCCACACATGCAAATACAGTCAAAGCTTATTCTAATGTATGAAATTAAAGAAAATTGTCAGTTTTTCTAAGGAACACAAGTTATCCAGGAACAGTGCCTCTGTAAACGTAGCAGGAACTTATCCAGGAAAGTAAGCTGCAACGAATACTGGGAAAAGATCAGATAAAATTTAATATCGTCAGCTGGGCATGGTGGCATGCGCCATTAATTCCAGCACTGGGAGGCCGAGGCAGGTGGATCTCTGTGAGTTGGAGGCCAGCCTGGTTTACAGAGTGAGTTCCAGAGCAGCCATGGCTGTTACACAGAAAAACCCTGTCTCAAAAAAACAAAACAAAACCAAAAAACCATTTAATAATGTAAAAAAGCTCAACCAACAGATAGTTTTATCCTTAACCAATATTTAGTTCATACATTATTATGTCCAGTTCCATAGGTAGGCTGTGTTAATTAATTTTCACCTCAATAAGGACCCATAGTGCAGTCTATATATTTTCTTTTTAAGAATATAAATATATTTTTTAAATAGCTAATCAAGTAATTGTTTCAGCATGTCACCTCATGTAAATCTTCAGTGTACCAGGTTTGATTCACATGCTAGCGTTTAAGAATTTTGGTGGATCTAATGACTTACTTTTGATCTGTTTCTAAGTACTTTGTAAAGATAACTCTTAACAGAGCATGCCTTTAGTCTCAGTGCTGGGGTTTGGGGAGGGGTGCAGAGGGGTGGTGGGCAAAAGCAGTGAGTTCTAGCCAGTATGGCCAGGGATACAGAGAGAGATCCTGTCTCAAAAAATACAGGTAAAGATAGCTGCCATTCACTTAATTCTGATCATAGGAATTTGCTGAATGTATTAGTTAAAATATAAGCATTTAACATAAAATGTGAAAGACCTAGCCAGGTATTGTGGAGAGGCACTCACAAAAGGGGTGGTGTGTGTTTGCTAGTACAGTGCAGAGAAAGGATTTAGGAGAAGTAGGTAAAACTGGGGAAGTTGCATGACTGGGCACTTTGAACTTTGAGTCATGTGCATGGTACTTAATGAAATAAAGGTGGCATCTATTCTTTCATAAAGTACTATTTGGAGATGGGCCTTTTATCTTTTAAATACTCTAGAATATGACTGATTTTAAGTAGTGATTGAGCGTTGCTCAGAATTAAAATTTACCTAGAATACATTACAGTTTGAGTCAAGTCAGGTGTATTGCTACTTGTGATGATCAACAGATTAAGCCATTCTTTAGTATATTCATGGGTTGTATTATTGCTACCAATTACCGCTGCTGCCATTTGCAACATGCCTCTTCTATTGTTTATGTATTACTGCTAATTTTTAGCAATAGATCTTTGAAGTAGATATATTTTTTAGGTGAGAAAATTGAGGTTCAGAGACGTTAAATTGTCTGCAAACATGACTTTAGAATTTGGGTTTGCTTATGTTAATATGCACTACACTGTCATGGCTTGGTAAGGATAGACATACTTTTAATTATCAAAATTGGGCCTACATTTTTATTACTTACAGTACTTTGTATTACTTGTTAAAGCATTTAAGCACTAGTTAATGTTAATATAAACTCATTAATAGTATAAACTATAATTTAAAGGTTCACTTGAATTTCAAAATAAAATATTTTTAAATTTGCAGTTCAGTGATATAAAGCCCTTAAATAAGTGTATAAATTGGTTTATATTTATGCTCATAGCTGCCACTTTTTTAATACATAATTCTTAGCTATAGTTTGCTGACATTTTCTTGTATTCTCAAAGGGAATGTTTACTGTGGTATAAACAAGGTTGTTTCATTTTTTTTTGTTGTCTACTAAGTTTTTTTAGCATTTATTTCATAATAAGTTTAAAATTTATGAAATTTACTAGAGTTGATCTAGCTTGGCCTTGATTATCTTATATGCAAGTAGCTTGCAAACTTATGAAAGAATATGTTTTGATTTATGTAGGACATAGTTTCTTTTTCTTTTTGTATTTCTTTCTTTTTTTTTTTTTTTTTTAATATTTATTTATTATGTATACAATGTTCTGTGTGTATGCCTACAGGCCAGAAGAGGGCATCAGACCTCATTACAGATGGTTGTGAGCCACCATGTGGTTGCTGGGAATTGAACTCAGGACCTTTGGAAGAACAGGCAATGCTCTTAACCGCTGAGCCATCTCTCCAGCCCCCTTTGTATTTCTTTTTTGTTTTTCTTTTCTTTATTTTCTTTTTTTAAGGCAGAAACTCTCCTCTCTGCAGTCCTGGCTGCTTTGGAACTCACTGCTTAGACCATCCTGGTGTCAACTACCGGTGCTCCATTTGCCTCTTCCTCCTGAATTCTGGGATGAAAGGCATGGACCACCATACCTCTCTAAGGCATAGTTTCTTAACTCTAGAATTAGTGACATTTTGAGCAGTTTTTTTTTTTGAATTGTAACTGGCTCTCTAGTGCATCATAAGGTGTGCATGAGTATCTCCAGTGTCTAACACTGGCGCTCTTACTGCTGCTGAACCTACTACCCTTGTCAGTAGTGTCTAGTGAGTGTTTCTCGACTGCCAGTCGGTGAGACCCACTACTGTAGACAGAACTCCTTCTGAAGAACCTGTGAGACTGTCACTATGTAAGATGTGTAGTGTCTATCCAAAGATTGGTTGAATCTTTTGTGTTTAGAACAAAAGATTGTTTGTTTTCCCCTTTAATTCTTTCCCCTTCCTTTACACTCTTCTCTCTCTCTCTCTTTCTCTGTGTGTGTGTGTCAGTTGATGTAGGTAAGTGCTTTACCACTGAGCCATATCCTACCTTGTCTCCATTTTGATTTAAAGAAAAAGGTAGTTATCTATAAGAAACATAATGTAACTAGAGTTTGAAAAAAAATTTTAACATTTTTTTTATGTTTAGTAGGTAAGTACTCCACTACTGAGTGTGTGTGTGTGTATATGTATATATATATATATATGAGGTCCAACAATTTTTAAGAGTAGATTTTTATTTTTCAGTTTTTCAAGACAAGGTTTGTGTAGCCTTGGCTGTCCTGGAACTCACTCTGTAGACTAGGCTGGCCTCAAACTTAGATACATCTGCCTCTGCCTCCTCAGCACTGGAACTAAAGACTTTTGCCACCACTGCTCAGCAAGAATAGAATTTTTCTTCAGTTACATAAGCTCCAGTTTTGTGTGGATTGTTTAGTGTGCCTAATGAGGTTCTGGAGAGAACTGAACTTAGCAGCCTTACAGAGTGCTTTAAAAAACAAAAGCTGGTACAAGTGATATTGTTGGATTACATTTCTTGTTTTACTTTACCCTTCTTTTAGTTTTTGTTTTGTCTTCCCAACCCCTCAAGACAGGGTTTCTTTGTTTAGCCTTGACTGTCCTAGAGTTCTATAGACCAGGCTGTCCTCAGAGATGTGTCTACTTCCGGCTCCCAAGTGCTGGGATTAAAGTGTGCACTACTACCATCCTGCTGCTTCTTCTTTTTTGAGACAAAGTCTTTTCATAGCCCTGACTGTAACTCACTTTGTTGAGCAGTCTGGCTTGAACTCAAATTGCCTGCCTCCCCCTCCTAGTGCTGGGACTAAACACATGCATCACTATCCATGACCTTTACATTACTGTTTTTTTTTTTTTTTTCCTAGACAGGGTTTCTCTGTGTATCATCTCTGGCTGGCCTCGAACTTAGAGATCTGCCTGTCTCTGCCTCCCAAGTGCTGGGATCAAAGGTGTGTGCTACCACCACTGGCTTACTTTACTCTTAAGACTGTAAGACTGGACATGTATTCAGTGATTGAACACTTGTCTTGCTTGTAGGAGGCTCTAGATTCTATCCTCAGCACTACAAAAGAGAGACTTTGGTCTGTGGCAAATGTTTAGATGCATCTTGGCTTCTTTGGCATGTCATTCCTTTGTAAAGTATATCCTTATTTTCTGTGAACATATTGAGCATGTTGATCTCAACACCTCAAAGACTTTCTTGATTAGACTGATAAAGTAGTAAATAAATGGTGAGTAACAGTGTTTGGTTAAGATTGGGAGTACAGTGGGAGAGTGCTTGCCTAACACCTGTAAGACTGGCTTTTGTCCTTAGCACTGGAGTGTCATGGGTGTTCTATGGGTGTGAGAATGGAAGAGGTTTGTGGGCCGGATCCAGAAAAAAAGGTTGAGATGAACTTTAGTGAACTTGTTGGCACAGACAGGTGAGAGGGCCGGGGTGGGAAAGAGATGGTTTTATCTGTTTAGAACAGAAAGGTCTGTAGCAGTGAAATTATTATATTCTGTTTGTTATCTTTGGGGAAAAGTATCCTTGCCACCAGTTATTTTTCTCATTTTGTTTTTAAAAATCTCAGGTCTCACTATGTAGCCCTCGTTGACCTGAAACATGGAAACATGCCGTGTAGACCTGCTGGTTTTTTTTTTGTTTGTTTGTTTGTTTGTTTTGTTTTTTGAGACAGAAACAAACTCTCTTTAGTCTTGGTTGTCCTGGAACTAGCTATGTAGAACTCACAGATTCTGCCTCTGCTGCTGCCTCCCAAGTGCTGGGATTAAAGGCGAGTGCCCATGCTCTGCCCTACCTGCTGGTTTTGAATTCACTGCTTACTCAGTCCTATGGGATAAAAGGTATATGCCCCTATGTCCACCTTTTCTGATTTCTTGTAGCACAGATTAGTGTGTATGAGTAAAAGAATAGATATAAGTATATACTGTATGGTTAAAGTTTGAGGGTTTTTGAAAAATGCCCTTAAGGGGCTGGAGAGATGGCTCAGAGGTTAAGAGCACTGACTTTCCTTCCAGAGGTCCTGAGTTCAATTCCCAGCAACCACATGGTGGCTCACAACCATCTGTAATGAGATCTGGTGCCTTCTTCTGGCATGTAGGGACACATGCAGACAGAACATTGTATACATAATAAATAAATAAATCTTTAAAAAAAGAAAAGAAAAATGCCCTTAAAAATGGAAATTTTTTTTGCATTTTGGAAAGGTGGTTCTCTGCACTGGGGGTTCCAGGGATTACAGGTCATGAGCCTTGCAGACCGGTTTACTTGTTAAGCTATTTCAGAGGGCTCTTCGAAATCTTTTGTTTAAAAAAAAACAACAAAGAAACAAACAAAAAACCTCCTGAAAACCTCCCCTCCAGGATTTAATGGAAGCATCCAGTCTATTGGCAGAGGCGGGGTGATTGTTTTTGAATTGGAGGCCAGTCTGGTCTACATATCAAATTCCAGGACAGAGCCGGGCGGTGGTGGCGCACGCCTTTAATCCCAGCACTTGGGAGGCAGAGGCAGGCGGATCTCTGGGAGTTCGAGGCCAGCCTGGTCTACAAGAGCTAGTTCCAGGACAGGCTCCAAAACCACAGAGAAACCCTGTCTCGAAAAACCAAAACAAAACAAATTCCAGGACAGCTAGGGCTGCAGAGAGAGACCTGGTCTCAACAAAAACCCTCCAGGTTTGGTGACATATGCCTATAACCCCAGCATTTGGGAATTGGAGACAGTGTTAGGGGTTTAGGGCCAGCCTGAGTTACATCAGGCCCTGGCTCAGAAGCCATACAGCAACAAAACCCCAAATAAACTCAAACCCACTATAGTTAATAGTCTTAGAAATGGTTAAAATTTATTGTGTGTGTGGTTTTGTTTTTGTTTTGTTTTTAAGAACACAAAGATACCATAATGAATTCCTTACCAGTAAGGTTGGAAAACAGTGCCCATCAGTGGTGGTGCACGGCTTTAATCCTAGCACTTGGAAGGCAGAGGCAGGAAGATCTCTGAGTTTGAAGCCAGCCTGGTCTACAGAACAAGTTCTGGGACAGCGAGGGCTACATAGAGAAATCCTGTCTTGAAGAAAAAAAGAAAAAGATTGGAAAACACGTCCAAAGAGATTAGTTGTTGGTCAATGACACAAAGCTAGTTAATGGTGAAGGACACTACTACAAATACAATATGTCAGTGTTCTTGAGAAGTCTTTTTATGCTAATACTAATAAATATTAATAAAATCAATACTAAAAAAGTGCAAAGAGTGATATTCTAATATTAGGTATTTGTTTTTCTCTTTTCCCTCTTTATGTGAAATTTTAAACTTGCCAGGAGGCAGAAATATTTAATTCTTGAATTGTAAAGTAGTAAATTTAGTAATTAAGAGTGTGGGCATTATAATTAAATTTTAAGTTCTAGTTTTTCTACTGAAGTCTAAATACTGATTCTGGCTCTTTCTTTTTCTTGAGACAGGGTCTCATATGGGGGAGACACATCACAGTGCGAGGACAGGACAGACAGCTTCAGGTGTTGGTCTCTACCATTCCATCTTGTTTGAAACAGGATGTCTCTTTATGTTTTTTTTTTTTAAATATTTATTTATTTATTTATTATGTATACAACATTCTGTCTGTGTGTATGCCTGCAGGCCAGAAGAGGGCATCAGAACCCATTACAGATGGTTGTGAGTCACCATGTGGTTGCTGGGAATTGAACTCAGGACCTTTGGAAGAGCAGGCAATGCTCTTAACCTCTGAGCCATGTCTCCAGCCCTCTCTTTATGTTTTATGGGAGGCTGACTGGCTTGGAAGTTTCTGGGGGATTCTGTGTCCTTGCTTTTCATCTCACTGTAGAGACACTGGAACTTTGTCACATGGGCATTGGAGATTTGCATTCCGGTGCTAACATTTTTGCTTTCCTCACTGAGCTAGCGCCTTAGCCCCTTAGCAACTGCTTATGGGAGTTTACCTCAGTTTTTAACTCAGAGCTTTGTCATCATGTAGGAACGTCTAGACAGGATCCACTAGTGAAAGTAGAGAATTGACTCCTGCAATTCTGAGCCCCACATGCTTGTGCCATGACACATGTGCATTCTTCCTCCAGGAAATAAATAAATATAATAAAAAGTAAGTTGAGTTCTATGATATTGACTGCTAGTTCCATCTACATTATGGAGACACACAAACATTTAGAATAGGGGTTAGTGTTATGGTTCAGCTGTTAAGAGTAGTTACAACTGCAGATTGCCCAGGATTGGTTCTAAGTGTCTACCTTGTGCTGTTTGTAACCTCTTGTAAGTACAGCTCCAGGGTATTCACTATCTTCTTCTGGCCACCCTGGACACATCACTCACATGGACCATGAAGACACATGTTTGTATATGTAATTAAAAATAAAAAGGTCAGGTGTGGTGGTGCATGCCTTTAAGCCTTTAATCCTAGCTTTTGAGAGATAAGCTTGTGGATTTCTATGAGTTCACAGCTAGCCTGGTCTACATAGTAAGTTCCATACCTGCTAGGGCCTTATTTCAAAAATACATACATGAAATATAAAAAAACTGAAAATGATCTTATACTGTCATTTTCCTTTATGTTCTTTCTCTGCTATTTCATAGTCATAGCCTTTATAGCTTTTCTGGCCTATTTACTATCAAGGCTCAGATTTATACTTTTATCCCTGTATAAACTTCAGATTTTGTATTTCAAAGCTTGAATAGTAGTGAACTTGCTGTTAAGTTGAGCTGTAGGACTTGGACCAAACTTTTATGTCCACCCCCCATTGAATTTATTAGTGTGTTTGTATGGCAGATGTGTGGTTGGAGAATGACTTGTGGGAGTCAGTTCTCTATTTTCATCATATGGGTTAACCATTGAGCCATCTCACTAGCTCTTTTTCTTAAAAATGAATTGTGTGTGTGTGTGTGCTCAGAGGATGACTTGCAGGAATTGGCTCTGCTTCCACCATGTGGATTAATGGTATTGAGCTCAGTTTCAGTTTACCAGTCTTTGTTTTACCTGTTGATCCAACTTCCTGATTCCCAATTCTTTGCTTTTGTTTGTTTGTTTTTGTTGAAACAGGGTTTCTTTACATAGCCCTGGTTGTCCTGGAACTCATTGTAGATCAGGCTGACTTCCAACTCATAAGAGACCCCCCTGCCTCTGCCTCCCTAGTGCTGGGATTAAAGTCCTTTGGTTCTGTAACCTCCTTATGCCAAGTACATAGACACATGCATATAATCCCAGCACCCAAAAGAATGGTGCCCGGCAATTGTTCTACCCGCTGAACTACATTCTAACCCTATTGGATTTTTTGTTTGTTTGTCTTGTTTTTGTTTTTCCAGACAGGGTTTCTCTGTGTTACCGTCCTGGCCGTCCTGAAACTCACTTGGTAGACCTCAAATTCACTGGTCTCAAATTCACTGAGATCCGCCTGCGTCTGCCTCCTAAATGCTGGGATTAAAGGTGTGCGCCACCACCACCAGCTCCCTAATGGATCCCCCCCCCCCCCCGAGACAGGGTTTCTCTGTGGCTTTGGAGCCTGTCCTGGAACTAGCTCTTGTAGACCAGGCTGGTCTCGAACTCACAGAGATCCGCCTGCCTCTGCCTCCCAAGTGCTGGGATTAAAGGCGTGCGCCACCACCGCCCCTAATGGATTTTTTTAAACCACAGGGTTTTTCTGTAGCTCTGGCTGGCCTTGAACTCAGAGATCTGTCTGCCTCTGCTTCTGGAAGAATGATGGGATTAAAAGTGTGTGCCACCACCTAAAGTAGATTTTTTTTTTTTTTGATTTTCGAGACAGGGTTTCTCTGTGGTTTTTTTGGAGCCTGTCTTGTAGACCAGGCTGGTCTCGAACTCACAGAGATGCGCCTGCCTCTGCTTCCCAAGTGCTTAAAGTAGATCTTTTAAAGAAAACATGTGTATGTGTGTATTTGTGTATGCCTGAGCAGGGCGGAAGAGCATGTCAGGTCCCTTAGAGCCGAAATTACAGCAACTGTGACCCCCTGGTATGGGTGCTGAGAATTGAGCAGCATGCACTCTTAATCATTTGAATCATCTCTCTAGCTTCTCCTCTCAATTTTTATGTGTTTTCTTCTCCAGTGATGACTGGGTAGTTTTCTATATTTGCTTCAAATTGTCTGTTGAGATTGTCTTACTCATCTGTGAGTTAGCTTGATTAATGCTGCTCTTAAAGCATTTGATAATAAAGCATTTTGTGTTTCCTTTGTAAATCAGTCTATATTAAGGAGTATTTTTTTTAGATTATATTTATTTTATAAGCATGCTTGTTTTGCTTGCCTGTATGAATGTATATCGTGTGCATATCTGGCTGCCCTACTACATTGGGTATTTTAGAACTGGAGTTAGGGATAGTTGGGAATCACAGTGTCGGTGCTGAGAATAGAATCCAAGTCTTTTGCAAGAACGGTCAGTGCTGTTAACTGCTGATCCGTTTCTTTAGTCCCTAGAATTAAAAAAAAGTTCAGAATACTTTCTACATTTGTTAGACATTTAGTTATTTCCAATTTATTGCTGAGTATATATATATATATGAATGATATATACTGATTTCTCATTAACTGTTTGGATGTAGTTTTTTAATAAATATTTGTTTTTTTGTTTTTATTTTTTATTGATATTTATTGAGCTCTACATTTTTCTCTGCTCCCCTCCCTGCCTCTCCCCTTCTCCCTTTAATCCTCCCCCAAGGTCCCCATGCTCCCAATTTACTCAGGAGATCTTGTCATTTTCTACTTTCTACTTCACATGTAGATTAGATCTATGTAAGTCTCTCTTAGTGTTTGCATTGTTGTCTAAGTTCTCTGGGATTGTGGTTTGTAGGCTGGCTTTCTTTGCTTTATGTTTAAAAACCACCTATGAGTGAGTACATGTGATAATTATCTTTCTGTGTTGGGGTTACCTCACTCAAAATAATGTTTTCTAGCTCCATCCATATTCCTACAAAATTCAAGCTGTCATTATTTTTTCTGCTGTGTAGTACTCCATTGTGTAAATGTACCACATTTTTCCTATCCATTCATCGATCAAGGGGCATTTAGATTGTTTCCAGGTTCTGGCTATGACAAACAAAGCTGCTGTGAACATGGTTGAACACATGTCCTTGTTGCACAATTGGGCATCCTTTGGATATATACCCAAAAGTGGTACTATTGGGTCTTGAGGAAGTTTGTTTCCTAATTTTCTGAGAAATCACCACACTGACATCCAAAGGGGTTGTACCAGTTTGCACTCCCACCAGCAATGCAGCAGTGTTCCCTTTACCCCACAACCTCTCCAGCATAAGTTGTCATCAGTTGTAGTTGTCATCATGCCATTCTTACAATTGTAAGATGGAATCTCAGAGTTGTTTTGATTTGCATTTCTCTGATGACTAAGGATGTTGAACATTTCCTTAAGTGTCTTTCAGCCATATTAGATTCCTCTGTTGAGAATTCTCTGTAATCCATTTTTTTTATTGGATTATATGATCTTTTGGTATCCAATTTCTTGAGTTCTTTGTATATTTTGGAGATCAGACCTCTGTCTAATGTGGGGTTAGTGAAGATCTTTTCCCATTCTGTAGGCTGTTGTTTTGTCTTGTTGACCATGTCCTTTGCTTTACAGAAGCTTTTCAGTTTCAGGAGGTCCCATTTATTTTTTCTCTCAGTGTCTGTGCTGCTGGGTTATATTCAGGAAGTGGTCAATGCGTTCAAATGTACTTCCCACTTTCTCTTCTATAAGGTTCAGTGTGGCTGGCTGGCTTTATGTTGAGGTCTTTGATCCATTTGGACTTGAGTTTTGTGCATGGTGATAGATATGGGTCTATTTTCATTCTTCTACATGTTGGCATCCAGTTATGCCAGCATCACTTGTTAAATATGCTTTCTTTTTTCCATTTGATACTTTTTGCTTCTTTACCAAAGATCAGGTGTTCGAAGATGTGTGTATTGATATCCGGGTCTTCTATTCGGTTCCGTTGGTCCTCCTGTCTGTTCTTATGCCAGTACCAGGCTGTTTTCTGTACTGTAGCCCTGTAGCAGAGTATTAAGTCAGGGATTGTGATGACTCCAGAAGTTCTTTTATTGTACAGGATTTTTTGGCTATCCTGGGTTTTTTGCTTTTCCATTCTTTCGAGGTCTTTGAAAGCAAAGTTTGCTGGGCTAATTTTATAAGTAAATGTTTTCTTTTTTTTTTTTTTGGTTTTCCGAGACAGGGTTTCTCTGTGGTTTTGGAGCCTGTCCTGGAACTAGCTCTTGTAGACCAGGCTGGTCTCGAACTCACAGAGATCCGCCTGCCTCTGCCTCCCAAGTGCTGGGATTAAAGGCATGCGCCACCACTGCCCGGCAAGTAAATGTTTTCTGTAGTTCAATTTTTCTTTGGGCTGCCAGCTCACAAGGAATGACATAGAGACTTCTTACTAATATGAATGCTCTCTTAGCCTTGTCTTAGTCTTGTTTCTAACTAGTTCTTATCACATAACCTGTATTTTGTAATTTATATACTGTTCTGTGACTTGTTAACTCATCTCTCTGTACTGCCCCTGCTGCTTCTTCCACATTTGGCTGGCTACTCTGCTTCTCTTTTTCCCATAGTCCTCTCTGTGCCTGGAAGTCCTACCTATACCTCCTGCCTAGCTATTTACCAATCACAGATTACATTTTCACACGGTATACAAATATCCTGCAGCAGCTTTTATCCATTTATTATTTTGGATGAGAAAGGGCTTAAAATTTAGCCTCAGTTTTTTTTAAATATTTGTTTGTTTGTTTATTTATTATGTATACAATATTCTTTCTGCGTGTATGCCTGAAGGCCAGAAGAGGGCACCAGACCTCATTACAGATGGTTGTGAGCCAACATGTGGTTGCTGGGAATTGAACTCAGGACCTTTGGAAGAGCAGGCAATGCTCTTAACCGCTGAGCCATCTCTCCAGCCCCTAGCCTCAGCTTCTTGAATGCTGGGATTACAGGTTTATGCTGTGTCTGGTTTCTAAATTAACCTAAGTGCTC
This sequence comes from Chionomys nivalis, assembly GCF_950005125.1. Taxonomy (NCBI): domain Eukaryota; kingdom Metazoa; phylum Chordata; class Mammalia; order Rodentia; family Cricetidae; genus Chionomys; species Chionomys nivalis. The sequence goes on from NC_080091.1 coordinate 67,447,249, forward strand.
CCCTAAGATATCTCTGCTTCCATGCAAACTTAGTACCACATTTGTAGTACTCAGTCATATCCCGAGGCCTGGATGGTTATGTATGTCAGACCTTGTCCCCATGCAAGGTGTACTGTGTAGCCCTGGCTGGCCTGGACCTCATATAGAACAGGTCTTGAACTCTTAACCTCTTCTTAGAGTGTTGAGATTAAAGGTGTGTGTGCCTCTATGCCCAGCTGTCTGGCCTTTTTTTTTAAAAAAAAAATTTTATTTAATTCATTTTTTATTTTTTTGATTGATTTATTAGCTTGGTAGTGGTGCCACTTGCCAAGACTTGGGGGGCAGAGGCAGGAAGATCTCTGTGAGTTCTCGGCTAGCCTGGTCTACAGAGCAAGTTCAAGGACAGGCTCCAAAGCTACACAGAGAAACCACGTCCCGAACAAAACAAAAAAACCCAACCAAGAACATTTATTATGTATAATGTTCTGTCGGCATGTATGTCTGCACACCAGAAGAGGGCACCAGATCTCATTATAGATGATTTTGAGATACCATGTGGATGCTGGGAATTGAACTCTGGACCTCTGGAAGAGCAGTCAGTGCTCTTAACCTCTGAGCCATCTCTACAGCCCCAGGCCATTTTTTTTTTTAAATTTCTCTGGATTTGCTCATACCTTTTGTCTTAAGATGCGTACTTTGTGAGGTGCTGCACTCTCCTCCAATTGCACCATAAGAAATGGGGATGTGTCAGGTGTGGTGGTGCACGACTTTAGTCCCAGTACTTGGGAGGCAAAAGCAGGAGGATCTCTTTTTTTTTTTTTTTTTTTTGGTTTTTCAAGACAGGGTTTCTCTGTGGTTTTGGAGCCTGTCCTGGAACTAGCTCTTGTAGACCAGGCTGGTCTCGAACTCACAGGGATCCCCCTGCCTCTGCCTCCCAAGTGCTGGGATTAAAGGCGTGTGCCACCACCGCCCGGCCGAGGATCTCTTGATTTTGGTCTATAGAGACAGGACATCCAGGGCTACCCAGAGAAACCCTGTTTTTTTTTTTTAAAACCAACCAACCAGAAAACAAAAACAAAGCTACTGATGTATCATCAAAGGTGGTGGGTGACCTAGTTAAATAAATTTAAAGGTTTTTTGGGGAGCTTATCCCAGCCATCATGAAAGTAATAATTTTGTTCTGCTCTGTAACTAGGAGAAGTGTAAAATTGTTAAAGATGGGCTCCAGGTCAAGGTGCTCATCTATTCCATGTATGAGCTACTAATTTAGTTGAGTCCTTTATTTAGAAAATGGACGTCCAGGTGAAAAAGTAGGAAGTTGCTGGGCGGTAGTAGCGCACGCCTTTAATCCCAGCACTGGGGAGGCAGAGGCAGGTGGATTTTTGTGAGATCAAGGCCAGCCTGTTCTACAAGAGCTAGTTCCAGGACAGGCTCCAAAGCTACAGAAAAACCCTGTTTCGAAAAACCAAAAACCAAAACAAAACAAAAAAACCTAGGAAGGTTGCAAAAGGAAGTTATTTTGGCTTTTGTTGTTTTCCCCTTTGAAGATCTCAAGGGACTATGTAGTATATTATGACATCATCTGTATCTCTGTGGGTTCTTTTGTTTATCTTCATAGTCTTTTATTTATTCAGCAGATAATTGAGTATTGCTTACATTAATAAAATAGACATTGTCATTGCTTTACTGAGTAGATTTTGCCTATTAAGGCAGTGAGATACTGAACAGCTAATTTTAAGTGTGTGTGTATAGCCTAAGGGAAGCTGTAAGGTTGAGTAATTTAGTTTGACCTCAGGGAGAGAGTTCCTTGGGAATAACCTTTACATAACAATACTTGGAGGGTAAATTTGAATATACTTACTTATGTATGGAAAGCTGATAATGATGACAACTAAAGATGGGAAGAAATTACTTAATTATCTTTCTTTTATCTTCCTTTCCCCATCTATTTCTTTGGAGACAGGGTGTCATATCTGTCCCTGGCTGGTCTTCAACTTGCTATGTAGATCAGGCTGTAGACAGAGATGAGCCTGATACTGCCTCCTGAGATGGAAAGCATGGGCTCACCTTGCTCAGCTTAATTACTTTACTTTTTCTTTCTTCTTTTTTTGGGGGGGGGATGGGGGTTCAAGAAAGGGTTTCTCAGTAGCTTTGGAGCCAGTCCTGGAACTCTGTAGTCCAGGCTGGCCTCGAACTCACAGAGATCCACCTGCCTCTACCTCCTGAGTGCTGGGATTAAAGGCGTGTGCCATCACCACTCGGCTTAATTATTTTCTTAGTTTTTGTAAATATATGCTACAGGTTTGCTTTAGATAGATAGTAAAGGTTATGTGTAATTCCACCATGGAAATATTTTCTTTTTCTTTTTATCTCTCATCTACATCTGCATTTTGTTTTGAGACAAGGCCTTATATCCCAGGCCAGCCTTGACTTTACTGTGTAGCTGAGAATGACCTTGAATTTTTCACCACCAGGCCTTTTTAATTTCAAGATAGGGTTTCCCTGTGTAGCCTCGTTTGTCCTGGAAGTAACAGCTACTCAGCTACACTGTGAAGTCAAGGCTGGCCTTGAACTCGTAGTCTACCTACCTCTTGTCTCCCAAGTGCTGACACTAAAGGTCTTCTGGTTGCTGAGATTAAAGGTGTGTGCCACTGCATCTGACCCCCCATCCCTGTTTTATTGTTTTCAGACATTAGCAATGATAGTCTTACTGGACTTGAAACTGTTAAGGTCAGTACTCAGAAGAAACGGGGTCTGTTTAAACATAGTAGGAATTTGGGCAGTGATGAAAGATGAACTGGGAAAGGTGGTAGGATCCAGATCACTTCAAATGTTTTTTTTTTTTAAATATTTATTTATTTATTTTTATTATGTATACAATATTCTTTCTATGTGTATGCCTGAAGGCCAGAAGAGGGCACCAGACCTCATTACAGATGGTTGTGAGCCACCATGTGGTTGCTGGGAATTGAACTCAGGACCTTTGGAAGAGCAGGCAATGCTCTTAACCGCTGAGCCATCTCTCCAGCCCCACTTCAAATGTTTTAAGAGAGAAATTTGGGTTTTAAGTAACTGTGGGAGTCAATGTGGGGTTTAAAGGAAAAGACAAAGTTTGGGTGGTTTATTTGGTGTGTGTGTGTGTGTGTGTGTGTGTGTGTGTGTGTGTGTGTGAATGCGGGGAATGAAGGGGGTTGGGAGGTAAGGGCTGTGAGGATATGGGTGGGATTTGAGGAAAAAAGGAACTAAATCAGTGGCTCTCAACCTTCCTAATGCTGCGGCCCTTTAATACAGTTCCTCATGTTGTGGTGATCCCCACTATAAAATAATTTTGTTGCTACTTCATAACTGTTATTTTACTACTGTTAGGAATTGTAATGAGAATATCCGCAGGTGCTACCCAGAGGTTGAGAACCACTGATCTGGAGGTTTGCCTTTCTGGATATAACAAGAAACAAGATAGTAATATGTAATTTAGATAAGTAGGAGAAGTCTAAAGGAGGTGTTCCAGGCGGTTTTAGCATTATTGATTTCTGAGATGGGGTCCTGCTATGTATGTGATCTGTTCCCTAACCTGGCTTTAACCTTGACCTTTCTATCTCAGCCTGCTGAGTGCTGGGATTACAGAAAGATATGACTATGCCCAGCTAATAGACTACTTTTCATGTTCAGTCTATAGTCCTTAAGGATGTGCCTTTTGTTTTTAAATCCTCAAAATAATTTTCCAGATAACATATCTGAAGTTCAGCAGGAAAAGACACACATGGTGGAAAGGGACCACCTATTACAAATTCTTCTCATCTACACATGCCTCCCATGCACAGATAAATAACAATGTTCAAGAATGTGTTTTGATAGACTCCCAGTAAAAAAGAAAAGGGGGAATTGTCTGTTTTTCGTATCAGGTACTACGCTGTGTAGAGTAGGTTGGCCTTGAATTCCAGATCTTCCTACCTGTCTCAAGTGGTGTCACCACAGGTTTGTCCCACCCTATTGAGAAAGGAGAGTCATTAGCTTGCTATGGAGAAAGAGTAGGAAAAAACACAGAATGATCATTTGGGAAACTGTCTAGGTGACTTGGACAAGAGATGACAGTAAATTGGGCCTGAGTTGAGTAGGGACCTGAAGAGTATTGGTAGTGCTGGGATATGCTTAAAAGGCACACCAGCAGGATGAGTGGATTAGCAAAACATGGCTCTGCTTTTAGTCATTAGTGGCGGTGCTAATTTTTGAGATAGATGGAAAAGAGCAAGAATTTTGCTATGTTCTTTTTAGGTTTATGTTGATGGAAATAACAAGCAAGCAGTTGAGTTTATGAGTCTGGAGGCGAGATCTGGAGAGAGATTTAACATAGGTAAGGTAAGCAGGTGATATATTTAAAGCCTCAGCTGGGGAGTCTTATGGGGAAATAGCCTAAAATAGAGATTTAGGATGAAGTCCTGGTCTTTGTGTTTAGCCTTTTGTACATACTGAAATTGTTACTGAAGATCACTAACAGAGGATAGAATGAAGTGCATAGTGTCACTAAAGCCAAGAATAGAGTGTTAGAAAGAAATTGGCCCGTTAGGTTGCTGAATGGAAAATTATCATTGAATTTTCAGTGTAATTGCCATAGATGTCCTTGCTGGAGTTTGTATTGGAAAGGTGAAGATAGAAGTCTGATTGGAATGCGTTACTGAAAGGCCAGTGAGAAAGTGGCATAGGAGAATGGAGATGAGAGGGCGTGTTGAGCTGGGGAAGTCAGGCTGGAGGGAGCTCTGAAAAGAATTGTATGTGGAGTGAATTGTATGTTGGTAGTAGGAGAACTTGATGATGCTAAAGAATAATCAGAATGTTTTTTCCCCAACAAGATTGCAAGGAAAGTTGCAATGTTTCTGAAAAAGAAAAGGGTATGGTGGTACTCATAACAAAGTGGGAAATTAATCTTTAATAGAAACACTTAGGACAATGTTAATTTTTAGTTGGAATTTTCGGTCTGCCCTTTAACAAACCAATTAACAGTGGTTGTGTTTTCTCTATTAGTGGTGCCTTGGGGTGAGAGGAACAGTGGTTATTTTATTTATTTTATTTTAAGTTAATTGGGAAATGAGTTAATGGGGGCTTTAAAAAATGAATACCATGAAAGAAAACAAATCAGGTTTGTCAAGATTGAGAGTGTTAATTAACAAATGTCCCTGGAATCTGAACTAAGGAGAAAAGTGAGGACTTTAGAAATAACCAGAGTGTTCATGGTGGATTGAAGCCAGCTGCTTCTTGGGTTTGCAGGGCTAAAGAAAGTGGCCTTAATTCAAGGCAAATGGGAATCTGGGTGCAATAAAATAATTTGGGGGGGAGGTATGATTTTTGTTGATTAAAAACTAGGAGATTATCCTAAGAATAAGGGTTTGAAGCCGGGCAGTGGTGGTGCACACCTGTAATCCCAGCACTCTGGAGGCAGAGTGAGTTCCAGGACAGCCAGCACTAAACAGAGAAACCCTGTCTCCAAGCACACACAAAGAAGCAACAACAAAATCAATAGAAGAATGAGGGTTGTAGTTAATTAATCAATAATTGTTTGTAACACAGTCCTGTGTAATTACTTTTTGTGAGAAGTAAAAAAATGTTCATTTGATGCTGGAGAGATGTCTCAGTGCAGTGATAAAGAGCATTTGTTACCTTTGCCAAGAACCTGGGTTTGATTTCCAGCACCCATATGGTAACTTACAGCTATGCATTTCCAAAGATCTGATGCCCCCTTCTGACCTCTGCAGGTCACATGTAAGCAAAACATTCATACACATAATTTTTTTTTTTTTTTAAGATAGTATTTCTCTGTAGCTAGGAGCCTGTCCTGAAATTTGCCCTGTAGACCAGGCTGGCCTCGAACTCACAGACATCCACCTGTCTCTGCCTCCTGAGTGCTGGGATTAAAGGAATGCCCCATCATTGCCTGGTGGTTTTTTTTTCCTCCTATAAAATTTAAAAAAACCTTTCTTAAATACAAAAAGATGAAAGTAAGCTATACTGCTTTTCATAAAAGTAGATCAGTGGTCCTCAACCTTCCTGATGCTGTGACCCTTTAGTACAATTCCTCACGTGGTTATTATCATTACTACTTCATAACTTTAATTTTGCTACTGTTACAGATTGCAATGTAAATATGTGATATTCAGAATATCTGATATGTGACCCCTGTAAAAGGGTGGCTCAACACCCAAAGGGGTTGCAGCCCACAGATTGAGAACCGCGTTTTTGTCTTTTATTTTATAGTCTTGAAGATTGAACACTGGACTTCTCCCATGCTAGGCAGATACTGTGCCACAGAGCTACATACATCTCCAGCCTTCTTTACCTTTTATTTTGACACAAGCTCTCACTAAATTGATCTGGTTGGTTTTGAACTTGAAATCATCTCGCCTCAATTTCCTGAGTAGGTAGAATTACCAACCCTAGATTCTTTCTTTCTTTGTTTCTTTTTCTTTCTTTTTTAAAGGAATTAAAAAAATTTTTTTTTTTGGTACTGCCTGCATGTATGTCTGTTTACCACTTGTGAGCTTGGTGCCCATGGAGGCCAGAAGAGTACTTGGGATGTCCTGGAACTGGAGTTAGAGATAGTTAGGATCTGCTGTATGGATGTTTGGGTTTAAGACTATGTCCCTTGGAAAATCACTGAGACATCTATCTAGCAGGTCTTTCCCCCACCCCCATTTAATCAAAGTAGAATCTTATGTATGCTATATGTGTCTTCCCCCTTTAATATATGCATTTTCTTTGTTACATTAAGTATTTCTTTATAAGGACTGTAGACACTGAAATTTAAACATGTTTTAGTATTTTCCCACTCTACGGTTCAATCCTGAGTGGGATATCTTTTTATGGAATTGAGTTTATTTACCTAAGATAAGCTTTCTTTTAATGACTTATTTATTTGCATTGGTGTTTACCTACATGATTGTCTGTGTGAGGGTAGATCCCTTGGAACTGGAATTACAGATAGTTGTGAGTTGCCATGTGGGTGCTAAGAATTGAACCCAGGTCCTCTGGAAGAATAGCCAGTGCTCTTAACCACTAAGCCTTTTCTCCAGCCTCTAAGTTAAGCTTTTTTCTTTTTAAATTTTATTTATTAATATTTTATGTATGAGTGCTCTGCATGTAAACTAAACCTGCTGTCCAGAAGAGGGCATCAGATACTATTATAGATGGTTGTGAGCCACCAAGTGGTTGTTGGGAATTGAATTTGGAACCTCTGAAAGAGCCACCAGTGCTCTTAAACCCTGAGCCATGTCTAGCCCTAAGCTAATAAGCTTTTTAAAAGGGGAATTGTATTATACTCAACTATTACTAAAATCATGAGTTCATCAAGTTCATGCCAATTAATATGTAATATATATAAATAATATACATAAAATATACACATATATAAAATATATTTTAAAGACAGTTTTTACTATGTAGTCTGTATTGCTCTTGAATTTATCTGTCCTCCACCTTTAGGATCATAGGAACTCACAGAGATTTACCTGCCTCTGCCTCTGGAATGCTGGAATTAAAGGTGTGTGCCATGTGCCACCATGCCTTCCTGAAGGAAAGTATTTAATTAGGGCTTGCTTATAGTTCAGAAATTTGGTTCATTGTCATGGCAAGAAGCATGGTGGCATGTAGGCAGACTGGTGTTGGTGTGGTAGCCGAGAGTTCTACTTCAGGAGTGGCAGGCAGCAGGAAGAGAGGTTGATTAATACTAGGCCTCGCTTGAGCATTTGAAATCCCAAAGCTCGCCACCAGTGACACTTCCTCCAACAAGAGTACACTTTATAATCCCTGTCAAGCATTCAGATCTACGAGCCTCATTCATGCCATCATAGGGATGCTGTAAATTAGTGGATATAGAGCCAGTTTAAGAAAAATAGCTATGGGGACTGGAGAGACAAATAAGGTTGAGAGCGCTTCTTACTTTTTTAGAGGACCTGGGTTCAGCCCCTAGCACCCACAAGGTTACAACCATCTGTAACTCTAGTTCTTGCCAATTCAATTCCCTCTTTTGACCTCTTTGAACATTAGGCAAGCACATGGCACACAGATAATAAGCATGTGGGCAAAACATTCATATTTATAAAATAAATAAGTCTTTAAAAAATTGCTATGTAAGTGGTGTTCTTTTAAGGTATTACCATAACTAATTTTAAGTCTTCTTGAACTTTTTCTAATTATGATTTTTTTACTGCCGAAGAAATGTTTTTGTACTCTTAAGAATATAAGTATATATTATGGGTATACTAATCAAACATTTACAGGTAATAAATGCTAAACATGACACCCTGGCTAAAAAGAAAACCCACAACCAAAACTGACCAACTAACGAACCAACCAACAAATTGTCTGTTTTTAAAATCATACAACAAATTTTAAATGGACTGAGACACTTTTGCTTTAGTGTATTCAGATAAAAATAACTCATGTTATCTAATTTGGAGGTTATATAGTTAGAAATATATAATTCTATTTCTATGGCTAGGTCAGCTAGCTGAAATAAGTTAGCACAATTATTTGAATTGGTTGTCTGCACACTGGGCAGGGCTTACTCCTTTTCTTAAGCTTTTTTGCACATGTGAAACATGACATGAGATGTCACATGTGAAACATGACATGAGATGTCACGTTTAGTCATGAACAATGCAACTGTTTTTTAGGCCACCCTTGGCAAATCTCACATGCCAACCAACAAATTTATGAAGTAAAAAAATTCCAAAATAAAACAATACCACAAAGCAGTAAAGTGTTGTAGCACACTCATTTAGTTCCAGTATGGGAAGCAGAGGCAGGTGAATCTCTGAGTTTGAGGCTAGCCTGGTCTACAGAGACATTGAGGACTACTCAGAGAAACCTGCTCTTAATGTGTTTGCCTGTCCTCACTTTCCTAATATGTCTTATTCCCTTGGTTTTCATGTCAGCTCTTCTTTGGGAACATTACACACCTCATGCTTCATAATTTAAAAAAAAAAAAATCTGTTTTTGGATTATAGGTGTTAGCTCTGGTAGAAATCCTGTTAATCATGCCCAAGGCACTATGGGTTGATCCCCAGCACCAAAACCAAAAAGTTGAGATAAAAACTTTTTTTTTCTTTTCTTTTCTTTTTTTTTTTTTTTTTTTTTTTTTGAGCAGGGTTTCTCCGTGGTTTTGGAGCCTGTCCTGGAACTAGCTCTTGTAGACCAGGCTGGTCTCGAACTCACAGAGATCCGCCTGCCTCTGCCTTCTTTTTTATTTTTGAGACAGGGTTTCTCTGTGGTTTTGGAGCCTGTCCTGGAACTAGCTCTTGTAGACCAGGCTGGTCTCGAACTCACAGAGATCCGCCTGCCTCTGCCTCCCGAGTGCTGGGATTAAAGGCGTGCGCCACCATCACCCGGCGACCAAGCTCTTTTGTAGACCAGGCTGGTCTCGAACTCACAGAGATCCGCCTGCCTCTGCCCAAGTGTTGGGATTAAAGGCGTGCGCCACCACCACCCAGCGAGATAAAAATTTTGACTTATTCACAGCTGTTGAGTAATATGAAAGGTAAACAATGCATGTTGTAAAATTATGTATTAAATTTTTAAAAATATATTGATGAATAAAAAGACAAGGGCATGTTTGCTTTAAGGTATGGCGAGGAGAGGGTTATAGATTTGATGAATCTGGAAGGGTCCAGACTGAACATGACAAGTAGATTGAACCAGACTATGAGATAGAAGGGTGGTGGTGAGAGAGGAAGAGAAAGGAGGGGCAAACAGACCAAGAGATCCAGGAGCAGAGGCAGCCAAGAAACCAAGGGGGGCATACAGCCAAAATACCTGAGTTACCTAGGGAAGAGAAGGCGGAGAAAGGGAAACCCAGCCCCTGGGAGGGAGAGATTTAGGATAGGGGGCTGAGACTTACTGGGAGTAGCGACAGGTACTGAGACTAGTCCTAGCTTTCTTTGAAACTTAACAGATGGTAGCTGCTAAACTTTAATAATCTGTATTTCAAACAACTTGTGGAGAATCAAATTCTTTTCTTTTCTCAGTTTGCTGGTGTACTTTCTCTTCCTCTCAGGTTCTCATTATGTAGTTGAGACTGGCATAGAATTCACTGTCTAGTCCAGTGTGGTCTCCAGCTTCCCAAGTGCTTAGGATTATAAATTTAAACTACTATGCCCATCTTAAATTAATAATTTCTTTATTTTTTATTTTCTTGGTTTTTCAAGACAGGGTTTCTCTCTGTAATAGCCCTGGCTGCCTGGAACCTGCTTTGTAGACCAGGCTGGGTAAGGCATTTGTCACCAGTGCACGGTTTAAATTGGTAACTTCTTTATTCTAGGGGTGGAGGGATGTAACTGTGGTAGAGTGTTACTGCTCTAGTTGGTATCATGAACCTTGAGAATGTAGCCTAAAAATAGTGGACTAAAGTCTCATGTAATAGCCAACTTTATTCATCAGTGTGTATATATGTATATGTATATATATATATATTTTAAAAGATTTATTTATTATGTATACAACATTCTTCCTCGATGTATGCCCGCACGCCAGAGGAGGGCGCCAGATCTCAGTACAGATGGTTGTGAGCCACCATGTGGTTGCTGGGAATTGAACTCAGGACCTCTGAAAGATCAGCCAGTGCTCTTAACCTCTGAGCCATCTCTCCAGCCCAGTTAGTTTATATTTTGAGGATATTTGGAGGGTTAAGCAACGTCATGTGAGCAAAGTTTACGTGGGTTCAAGCTGTATGTAGTTACTAGGACAACCCCTGCTTGGAAACATCAAAAAATAGTAACATTATGGGTAATCTGAAGTAAACCCACTCTTATTTACCACACCTTGGGAGGGGCATGAAAGCGCATATCCCAACTCCCCTTTAAGACAGTCTGGCGATATAGTCCATCTGGATTGGAACTTTATAGGTAGATAGATCAGGCTGGCCCTGAACTTGAGTGATCCTTATACTTCTGCATTGCTAATGCTTAGGATTATAGATATTCACTACCATGTTAGCTTGATATTTGGATGAAAATTTCATTTTAGAATAAATGCAAGCAAGATGTAGTTGAAAATGTTTACTTTTTAAAAATGTAGTAATTGGGCTAGAGAGATAGCTTAGGAGTTAAGAGCACTTGCAACTTTTCCAGATGACCTGGTTTCAATTCCCAGATACCTTATTCTGTAACTCCAGTTCCAGGGGATCCAATAGCCTTTTGACCTCCATAGGTACCAGACAAGCAAGTAGTGCACAGGCATTTACATACTTGTAACACCCATACTCAATAACAACAAATACATTATTTATGGGCTAGTAATGCATCTCATCTGGATAGAGTGCTTATCCTAGCATGTGCAAAAGCCTTGCTTTGATCTTCAATACTCCCTGTGGATGGTGGCACATAACCGAAATCACAGCACTTAGTAGGCTGAGGCAGAAAGATTGCCACAGGTTTGAGGTTGGCCTGGGTTGCATAGGGAGACTGAAAAAACAGTAATAACACATATTGCTACTTCACACTCAGCATTGCAGTGTCAAGGATTGCTTTCTGTACTGTGCTGTGTTTTTGTTATTTTGTTTTTCATTCCTGAAACTGTATTAGAAGTGTGTTAACCCATTTTGGGGGTGAGGGAAGGGTAGTGTTGGGCTTTAAGTTACAGCCTAGCACATGTTCTGTATGCCTAGTCCCAGCCTAGGGAATTAGAGGCAGGGGTTTTAGAGGACAATTTTTCTTGGTGTGTGGGTTGTTGGTTCTTTTTTTTTTTTTTTTAATATTTTTTATGATTTATTTGACTTTATGTGCATTGGTGTGAAGGTGTCAGATCCCCTGGTACTGGAGTACCAGACAGCTGTGAGCTGCCATGTGGGTGCTGGGAATTGAAACTTAGGTTCTCTAAAGAACAGTCAGAGCTCCTAACTGCCAAGCCATCTCTACAGCCCCTGGTTCTCTCTTTCTACCATATGGGTTCTAGAAAGTGTCAACTCCCTTTGCTTACTGAACCGTGTGGCTTACCATTTCTTTTCTCCTCCCCTGTTTTTCCCTCTTATTTTCTTCTTTTGAGACAAGGTCTTGTGTAGTCTAGGCTGGCCTCAGATATGCTGTGTAGGCACTCTTAATCAAATGATTCTGCACTTTTTCATTAGCAGTAATGTTCATTTACTTATCTTCATACAGATTATCTTCAGCGTCTATGGTGCTTTGCTTTTTTGTTTGTTTGTTTGTTTCTTTTCTTTTCGAGATAGGATTTCATTTCTCTGTAGCTTTGGAGCCTGTCCTGGAACTAGCTCTTGTAGATCAGGCTGGTCTCTTAACTCACAGAGATCCGCCTGCCTCTGCCTCCCGAGTGCTGGGATTAAAGGCGTGCGCCACCACCGCCCGGCTGCTTTGTTGTGTTTTAATAGTTATATTGCTTACTAAGAGCTCTGTCTTTTACTCATCTCCCCTCCCTCCCCCTTAAATTTTGAGACTGGGTTTTTCTTACTGTCCTTGGGGCTTGTTATATAGCTTCATACTTAGAGAGGTGCCTGCCTCTGCCTCCCTAGTCCTGCAATTAAAGGTGTGCACCACCGTGCCTGGCCATCAATTTTGTATTTAGGCATTAATAATGCTTTGTGGATCAAAGGAGTATCAGAAAACCCAAGACTAGAACTCCTGCCTCATACTGAACTGTAGAAGAACGTTACAGAGTTTCAATGAGGGTAACAGCTTTGCAGTTACCCTCATTGAAGTTGCAATGACAAAATACCGCCCTTCAGGGTTTTGTGTAAATGCTACAGCCTCTGGTTGTTGCACTCTTCATGGGTAACATGTTGGTTTTCCTTCTTAGACATTATGTTTCCATTATTAATCTGGCAGCCTCCACTGAGAAGTAAATTATAAAATAAAGTTTAGTAGCTGGGTGGTGGCGGTGGCACAGGTACTGGATTAAGGAATCTCACTCAGTACTGGGAAGACAGAGGCAGGCGGATCTCTTGAGTTCGAAGCCAGACTGGTCCACAGAATGAGTTCCAGGACAGCCAGGGCTGTTAAATAGAAAAATCCTGTGTTGGAAAACCAAACAATAAACAAAACAAAACCAAAATAAGGCTTTGTAATCAAAGGTTTGTAGGTACTTGGTAAGCAAAGGGTAATAGGTAACTTATTTACTCTGAGGAAAGTGCTGGTGGTGTCTTACCTAGCATGCCCAGAGGCCCAGGGATTGATCCCAGTACCACCACTACTCTCTTTAGAAACAAAAACAACAAAAGGAAATAACTTACAGAAATAGTAAAATTTATGTTATCAAAATTATTGTAAGACAAATTCTCATTTTCTGTTAATAAAAGTGAGAGTTCCAGGTTTAGTGATGTACCCTGAAGTACTACATGAGTCAGGGGCAGCCGGGCTCAGCACACAGTTGACTCCAGAGGCTTTTCTAGGGCTGTTGTCCACATTTCCTGACCTTCCTGAATCACACTGAGATCTTTGTTAGGATAGTGGGAAGTTCGGGTTGTGGAATAATTGGATGTTTAAATCAAACCATGAAGCTCTAAAGAATAATTACTAAATTGATAGAGAAATTGAGTTTTGAAAATTTTTGTTTTTAAATTTTCATTTTTTTTTAACTTTAGTTATCTGCAGATAAAGACCCTACTCTAGACCATGATTCTTTATGTTGTGATTCATCATGGTAATGGTATTTTCTTGAGCTGATTTAGTAAATTCTTCATGCACTAATGTTTTTTTCTCAAGGGTGAAAAAAGATCCATTTTCCCCCTCTGAATTGTAATATGGGGGTAATGTGGACAGATAGAAGGACAGGTCTAAAAATTAATAATTATTTACCTAGTTTTTTTACTAACAAAAAGAATTGGGACAACTGCAAGAAAAGCGGTTTTCTTTGTAATTTATTACCTTCTCTTCCCTTCAAAAACTCGACTAATTAGATCCGTTAGTTCTACTGCGACATTCTTCATTGCTTACTTCAGTTTACAAAGAAGTTTGATTGTGGATGCTCTGTAGTGGTGTTTGAAAGCACTGATGATTTCCTTAAAATTCTTAGTGGGAGAAATTAAGTATGAAGTTAATACTTGTGTTACTGCTTAAACTGGTTGCTAAAACTTGGTGCCTCCAGTTTATCACTCTTGTACATAATGGATAAAGTATTTTTACTTTACTAAAATATACATTTCCCCCACCACAAATACAAAGCTAATTTTCTAAGGTACAGGAAGAGGTTCTTGTGTATATTTATCATTAATAATCTTTTGAACAAAAATATTTTGAAAAAATGAGCTACTGTCATCTCAGATAAAAAGTTATGAAAGAAACCATTACCTTTTAGGATGCATAAAAGTCATGTTTTTTCATCCTGTGCTTTTATTAAAATACTGTGAGTGATAAAACTTAAAAATGTGGATTTTGAGTTATATAGTGTTTCTATACTGAAAATATATATTATATAAAATAGTAAAACTGGTTGATGGTTTTTTAGAGGTGAAAGAAGATGCTAAAGACATTAAGCAATAGTAATTCTTGCTGTTCCATCCATTTAGAAAGTGCTTATAAAAATCATAACATTTACTATTGAGTCTTTTGTGAAACTCTATCATAAATGTAGGCTTGTTACTTATATTAAAATATGGAATTCAAATAAAAAACTTGTACATTAGGAGCTTAGTTTTAAGTTGAGGAAACTGGTAAATTATGAACGTTCAGTATGTAGACTAGTAAAATAACAAGGGAAGCATAAGGCGGTAAATGGAGACAGCTTATTTGTAGGCAGGCAAGGTAGATCCTTTAGAAGAGAATGCTAACGTAGTCACATTGGGTGTTTTTCTGAATTATTTAAGGTTACCATGGCTCTTGAGAATGGGTGTCACAAGGTTATGAAAATACTTGGAGAAACATTAAGTGCAAAACAAATAGATTTAGATAAGTTTAAAATAGGTTTGTTATAGTCAGAAGATAGTTGTCATTGAAGTAAATGAAGCAGAAAAATAAGGCATTATAATGAAGCAGGAAAATAAAGTAAAGGCATTAGCAAATTCTAGTAACAAATTTAGGCTTTTACCATGGAAAAGAATGCCTTACATAGAGTGTTTATATTGTAGTGGATGGTATAGTAATTTAATCAATATCTAGAGTTGTTATGATTAATTCAAATGAGAGCTTATGACCTAAGTGACTTTTACTAAACCATAGACTTTGTGATTGAGCAGAGATAGTGTAGAGGTAGTATCTTAGCAGCCAACTGCAGATGAATAGCAATTCACTGAATTGGCCAAAAAGATAATTTGTCTTTAATAAAATTCTTTTAAGGTCAGCAAGCAATTGTGCTCTTGTTCAAATTGGTACTATTTTATTAAAACTATTGAAGTTAAAATATGTTTGCTTGAAAAATTTTTTAGGTTTTAGAAAAGCATTGACTTGTTTACGAAAGCTGATAAATATGAAAAATGGGTTTTAGTTTTTTACTAGGTAATATTTTAAAATAGACTTTCTTCTTGCTGGTATAACTAACATTTATTTTCTGTTTATTTTTAAGACGAGCAAAAATCAAATTAAAGTAGATCTTGTAGATGAGAATTTTACAGAATTAAGAGGAGAAATAGCAGGACCTCCAGACACACCATATGAAGGCAAGTACTTTTTTCTGTATCAAAATATTATGTGTATTAGAGCTTGTCTGAAAGATTGAGTCAGAGTTATCTTGAGCATCTATCTATAAAATTCATGGAAGGTAATTTTATTTGGCTTAGGGTAAGCTGCAGTTTATAAAATGATAGATTTTTACACTTAACTGGACTATTTTTTTCTTACTGAGCTTTAGCTAATTTTTAACAAAATTCTCAAATTCATTTCATAGAGCCAGGTTACAGGTTACATAGGCTAGAATTTAACATTCCATTTGTCTTATTCTCTTCTACGATGCCGTAAAGCGTCAAGCTTCTTTCTTTATCTTGTTTTCAATTCTGTTTTAAAGTAGCCACGCATTGTATAGCATGACAGGATTAAATATAGACTGTTAAGCCTTGAACTTAGATATACTCAGATACCCTTGATGTGACTAGTAACAAAGCTTGTTTTAACATTTTGACTAATAAGATGTTGGTTTTACTTTTAAAAGCTCCTTCTCTCTATCATTTCTTACTTCATTTGCTCTCATTATTATATAGGTTTTCAGATACTGTTCTTTATTTAAAACTACTTGTGATTATTTTTAAACATACAAAAACAAGAAAATAGCTTTGCTGATTTTCATATTTATGTCTTTTAGCTTTTTACTTTGAACCTGGAATTAAGTTTATGATAAAGGATGAAACTGTAGTATTTGGATTTATTAGTCAGATCTTCATTATTTGGAAATTTGGGTCATGTAGGATAACCATGACTTTTACAGTTTGCTTAATAACTGTTCAAATATTTGTTTAATAGAAAGCATATGGCCTTATGTGGTAGACCTTCCTTGTAAGAGCATTACATGTATTTTATCATTCAGTTTTCACCTAATCTTAGACGGTAAGTATAATAATTCCTGTTTAATAGACATTTGAATTTAGAGATAAGTCACTTGTCTAAGGCCACACTTCTTAAGTGCAAAAGCTGAGATTTAGCTTGCCTTTAACTTCAAAGTATTTGCTTTTAAATAACTTTGCTTTTGACTAAATCAGGATTCACCAAGTATTAGAAGTGGTGCTTATGGCTTCTTTTTTTGTTTGTTTGTTTGTTTTTGTTTTTTTTTTGTTTTTTTCGAGACAGGGTTTCTCTGTGGCTTTGGAGCCTGTCCTGGAACTAGCTCTTGTAGACCAGGCTGGTCTCGAACTCACAGAGATCCGCCTGCCTCTGCCTCCCGAGTGCTGGGATTAAAGGCGCTTATGGCTTCTTTAAATGTAATACTCTCAGTAATCTGTAGTGAATTTCAGAAAAACCCAGTTTTTTTAGGGTTTACTTAACTTTATTTTTTTATGTGCATTAGTATGAAGGTGTCAGATCCCCTGCAACTGGATCTTCAGACAGTTGTGAGCTGCTGTGTGGGTGCTGGGAATTGAACCCGGGTCCTCTGGAAGAACAGTCAGTGCTCTTAACCACTGAGCCATCTCTCCAGCCCCAGAAAAACCCAATATTGTTGGCAAATTTTGTTTTCATTCCAGACCTTATAAGATTCTATAGTATTGTTATAAATTCTTCTTGTTTTTTGAAATAGATTTTCTTTGTAGCTTAACTCTCAGCAGGTTCTCCTTTCCAGTTTGCTAAGTGTTGGGATTATAGGTGTGAGTCACCCTTGTCTGGCTTTCCCCCTACTCTCTCCCTATTCACCTCTGATTTTTTGAGACAGGTTCTTTTGTGACCTAAACTGTTCTTAGACTGGCAATTGTGTGGTTGAGGCTTGTTCTGAGCTCCTGCTCCTCCTGATTGCATTTTCCAGTTGCTGGGCTCACAAGCACAATCCATATGCTTCGGGCACCAATTTTGAAGTGCAAACAAAGATTATACTGAAAGTATTCCATACCTACTAGTATGTCTGGCTTGTACATGTTTGTCATGTTCCCTCCACCCTCCAGGGTCTCTCACTATGTAGCTCTGACTCTCATGGAACTCACTATGTAGACTAGACTGGATTTGAACTCACAGAAATCTGCCTGCCTCTGCCCCACAAAGTGCTGGGATTAAAACCATGCACCACCATACCTGGCTTATTTAGCTTTTTTGACATCCATTAGAAGATTTTAATAATGTCATAATAGCTTATGACAAGTATTATAATTGTGTTTTGTTTTTCTCTTTTATTGTTTTTTTGTGGTACTTAGGATCAAATTCAAGGCCTTGTGCATGGTCCCAAACAGTTATAAACTGAGCTATATCCCTAGCCTCATAATTCTTCCTGAAGTGCTTTTTGAGATAGTTCAGATATTTTTAAAATGCAAGAAATAGTAATATTCTAGAGCTCTGCAGCAGACTTACAGTACACAGGGACCTCTTGAGCTCAGTGAAAAGAATGTTACCTTATTAGCTATGTTTCATAAGTAAATGAACTTGTAACAAGTAGATAATATATAATTTTTCTTAATTGATATAAAGCATTCTATATTTATTAGAAACAAGTTGTTTATTTCTACGGGTGCTTCAAAATAAGAATATTTTTAACAGCTTTCCTAAGATTTGGGGACATGTGCTTGAAGAGTAGATTATTTTAAGATCTTTTTATTGTAAAAATGTTATAGCAATGTTTGAAAAAAAGTGCTGTTTAAGTAATAAACTTTTCTTTCTGAAAATAAGCACAGGTGAAAGATTGGTCGACTGCAGAAGGCTTGCTGTTTTGTTTTTGAGGCTGTGGGTTTTTTTTTTTAATTGTTTGTTTGTATTTTCTTTTTGCTGTTTTTTTTGGAACTGAGATAGACATTCTGACCTTAGAATTCATGGCCATGTACTTTTTGAGCAAGCTCTAAGACTGAGCTGTATCTCCTCAGCCTGCTTTTATTTTTGGTCTAACTTAAAGCTAAATAAAAGTTTATCTCTAAAATATTCATTTGTGTTATCATTAAAAAACAATTTTACATATAAATTTAAAAACCCAGATTGTCAAGAAAAATAAACATGGAAAATTCTCATATTGCATTTTACTTACTCAATTTTCTTAATTTCCTTTCCTAAATAACTTAGTGGTAAAGAACTAAGTTATTTTGTTATTTTTGTCTAGAAGTTCTTTCAAATTTGCTGAATTTAAATGGGCAGTTCAGTAATTCTTTTTTTTTTTTTTTTTTTTTTTTTTTGGTTTTTCGAGACAGGGTTTCTCTGTGGCTTTGGAGCCTGTCCTGGAACTAGCTCTTGTAGACCAGGCTGGTCTCGAACTCACAGAGGTCCGCCTGCCTCTGCCTCCCAAGTGCTGGGATTAAAGGCGTGCGCCACCACCGCCCGGCAGTTCAGTAATTCTTATCCACTTCTTTTCTTCTCTTTGGAGGATGTTAAAGTTCACAATTGTTTCTCTGGATATAGTGGGCTCATGCTTGTATCCCTAGCATTGGGGAGGCTGAGAATTGCTCTGAATTCAGGGACACCCTAGGGCACTTAAGTCCCAAAGTCCCAGATATAACTAGTCCACAGAGGATGTGTTTCATCAATTTACTCCCACCTCACGAGGTTAAAAAAAAAAGTTGCTAAATGCTTGATGATTGGAAGCTAAGTGTGTAGTGGCATGCTGGTAGTTAGCTATTTAGGAGGGTAGAGGAAGAGTTACTTGAGTCTATCAGTTTAAGGCTAGCCTATGTAACATAATAAGACTTATCTCTAAAATAAAGTCGCATAAAACATAAATAGAATAAAAACTATTCCTCAAAAGGTAAATAAATTATATTGAAGATTGTTGTGTATAATGCTTATAAAAGTCCCTTAGATATTCAGTGATGGGGCCACTTGTATGACTGTGGGCCCTTGAGATTACATTACCCAGAGTCAATTGGGTTATGATGTTTGCATAGGTGAGGTCACGTAATGATGTATTTCTCGTATCTATTGTCAATCAGAAATTTGTTGTAATATGGAGTGGCGGTGCTGCATCCCCGGCACCTGACCACCCACCCACATGGCTTTACCCGAAATAATTACACGGAAACTGTATTCTTTTGAACACTGCCTGGCCCATTAGTTCCAGCCTCTTACTGGCTAGCTCTTACATATTGATCTAACCCATTTCTAATATTCTGTGTAGCACCATGAGCTGGCTTACCAGGGAAGATCTTAACCTGTGTCTGTCTGGAGTGGGAGAATCATGGTGACTCCCTGATTCGGCTTCTTTCTCCCAGCATTCTGTTCTGTCTACTCCATCTACCTAATTTTCTGTCCTATTAAAGGGCTATGGCAGTTTCTTTATTTAACAAATGAAATTAACTCCTCCATCAGAAATTATTGTATGTTATGACTGATCTTACAGTGATTTTGTATGAAAATTGTTATATAAGACAAACGAATGTAAAATGGAGTAGAAATACCTCCACAATCTAACAGCATTTATGTAAAATATCTGTAGCTCTTAAACTACTCCTAAAATTATTTTAATCATCTAAGAAGAAAGAACTTTGTGACAAATCATAAAGCCGACACTTGGGAGTTTAGTCAGAAAAACAAGAGGATCTTCTGTGAAGAGAAGGGCCTGTGTGGGCCCTACACCGTGTGTGTGCTAGAGCCACTTACTCAGTGGAGTATAGTCTGTGGTTTTGTTCTCAAGTTTAGTAAACTGCTACAAAGGAAAAAGATGAGTCTACATATTTTTCAAGCCAATTGCATTATACCTGTATTTGGGGTTGTTACTTAATTCTTAATATAAATGGTTATCTCCATATTTACAAAATTCTTTTTAGTACTCTTACCTGTCTTTCTTTTGTTATGACTGCTTTTCTTTATATTACACTTTTACTATATGTTCTTGATCCAGATTTCTTGTTCAATTCATATATCATTTAACAGAGGGGAACTCTACCAAAAAAAATTTATAAGACATAAAGAATTGGAATCAAAGCTTTTGAAGATGGAGAATGATGTTGCATTTCTATAATCCCTGCACCTGAAAGGCTGAGACAGGAAAACTGCAGGTTTGAGGCCAGCCAGGGCTAGATAGTGGACCTTGGGATTTGTGAGGGACAGCAAGTGTGTGTTGCTTAAAGAATCTATTGTCAGTGAAATGCTCTTTATTTTTTCTGAGATTCACATGCATACATTCATAACGGTGGAGAAAGGTAGATTTGGTAGGACCCCCTGGTATACTGACAACAGTTCTCTACTTAAATTTTTCAAGAACTGAATATTTGATGTTAATAATGCCAGTAGCACACCTCTATGTTACTTTTCACATGTATATGAAGGAATAATATTGTAATGAGACATCTAACTTACATAACTAATTAAGTAACGTGGCTAGTTTTTTTTAAAAAATCTGGTTCATTTTCTTTTTTTTTTTTTTAAATTATTTATTTATTAAGTATACAGTATTCTGTCTGTGTGTATGCCTGCAGGCCAGAAGAGGGCACCAGACCTCATTACAGATGGTTGTGAACCACCATGTGGTTGCTGGGAATTGAACTCAGGACCTTTGGAAGAGCAGACAGTGCTCTTAACCTCTGAGCCATCTCTCCAGCCCCTCATTTTCTGATTATTAGAAAAATCTGTTAGTTTCATGTGTATTTGAGTAGCACCCTTTTATTTCCTTTTTTGAAAATTTATTTTTATTTTATGAGCATTAGTGTTTTGACTGCATGTATATCTGTGTGAGGGGGTCAGGTTTCTCCCCTAAAACTGGAGTTACAGATAGTTATGAGCTGCCATGTTGGTGCTGGGAACTGAACCTGGCTCCTTTGATAGAGCAGTTGGTGCTCTTATCCACTGAGCCATTCTCCAGTCTCATATTACCTGTTTTTTAATAGTGAATCTTTCATGTTAGTCATGAAATCTAGAACTGGGAGGTTAATTAGATGTAGAATTTTTTGGGGGGAAGAAGATAGAGAGACAAAGACAGAGAAAGGAGGAGAGGAGAGGAGAAGAGTGTTTAAGGCACGCTAGCTTTGAATGCTCTCTCTGCTCTGTAGGTCAGCAGGGTTTTGAATCAGGAGATCTTCTAGCCTCCCCATACCATGTACTATAGCATTGTAGGATTGTGCTACACACTCAGTTAAGAGAGGATATTCTTTGCCAGTCTCATCTCTTGCAAGACTTGCACCTTCAGTGATCCAGAACAAGGAGTTATGGTTCACTTTGAATACTTCATTTGAGAACCTAGCTACATTTTTCTTATTTTTAGAATTTTTAGAAATGTTTGTTTAACTTGTGGTTGGTAAAGGTAACATCAGAACCAAACAGAATATTGCTTTCGGTTTATATAAATTTTTGCTAGTTAGTACTTTGTAGAATACTTTTTGTAGTACTTTGTTAGAAGAGGATAGTGTTATTTCTTATGTTTTGTTCTTTGACTTTATTTTGAAATTTTAAACAAAATATTGACATCTAATTTAGGGACAAAAGTTGATTCTTCTGTTCGAGACAGGTCTTATGTAACCCAAGCTAGTCTTAAACTTTTCTATGAAGCCAAGGTTGGCCTTGAGTTCCTGGTACACCCCCTCAAACAAACAAACAAAAAAACCCAGGGTTTTTCTCCATAGTATCTGCTGTCCTGGAACTCACTCTGTAGACTAGGTTGGCCTCAAACTCACAGAGATCCCTTTTCTCTGCCTCACGGGTGCTGGGATTAAAGGAGCGCTCTCTCTCTCTCTCTCTCTCTCTCTCTCTCTCTCTCTCTCTCTCTCTCTCTCACACACACACACACACACACACACAGTGGTTTTCTTCTTTCTGTACTATCCAAGTTCTGGGGTTACAGGTATGTGACGCCATGCCTGTCTAAGGGGCATAAATGGGAAGACTGAAACTGGGGAGATCTAGCTAAGAGAGCTTCCCTTTCGTTAATGATATATCTGTGTATTTTGTCTCTATACTGTCTATGCTGTGATTGCTTGCTGCCCTCCCCCCTTTAAAACTTGTTTCCTGTTAATATCTCTTATCAGGTGGACTAGAAAAAAACAAAACCTCTGAACCTTATGCTGCTAATTAATAATGAAATATTTGACATTGGTTTTTCTATAGAGTTAATGTATTTTGGTTCTCTAGTTCTGTTACTGCTAATTAATATAATATGTATACAGTGGACTTTTAATGCTTTAAGTATTATAAAATCATGAATGATTAGTTTATTTTGGAATTTTAATTTTTCTCAGCACTCAATACACAATTATACTTATTTTGAAACAGTCTTTCAGTGTATTTGATTTCACATATTAGAGTTGATCAGTATTCTCAAATTTGTTTTTTTCCCATTTTTTTTTTAGGTGGACGATATCAGCTAGAGATAAAAATACCAGAAACATATCCATTTAATCCTCCTAAGGTATGGTAAACCTTTTTTTATGCATGTAGTTTTAAAATATTTTATATTTCTTGACTCACCTTATTAATGGATAAATATCAATATATTTAAGGACTTTATTAAAGTTACAACATTCAGAGTTAAATGTGAATAAACTTAATGGACAAGATTTCAGGCATTGGTCAATGGTTTACTTCTAAAGTTATAATGAGAAGCAAAGCTTACTAAAGCTAACCATTGATTGCTGTATATTGAAGTATAATTTGTATCTCATAATGGCCCAAATACTAGCTTCAGTTAATTAGCTATATTACTAATTTAGAGAAAGGTTCTTACTTGTTTTAAATAAATGTTGTTTAAAGAAGTATATTTTCTACACTAATTTAGAAATTATTTGAGGATCAGGGATTAGCTAGCTCATTGGTAGAGCACTTTGCTTGCATGTACTAGGCCTTGGGTTCTATTTTAATTACTGCCAAAAAGAAAGCCTCCAACAAAGCATAACAAAAACGAACAAACAGAAATGAATAAATCATACCGAGGAGTTTATCAATAAATCTTCTACTCTCTGCTTTTTTGGAGCTCACATTGTAGAAGGGAAAAGCCATTCTTTTAATGGTGATGAATATTGAGAGAGAATGGCGTTACTCTAGATGTATGCAACAGAGAAACCTAGCCTAAACATGGGTTCACAGAAAGAACAGCCAGTGCTCTTAATCTCCGAGCCATCTTGACAGCCCTCCATTCAACATTTTTAACCTGAGACAACTGCCCCCCCCGCCCCCATTTGAGTCAGTGTCTCACTGTACAGCTCTGAACTTGCTTGGAACTCCCTATGTATACCTCTCTGGCTTCGATGCCAAGAAATCCAATTGCTTTTGTCTCCCAAACACTGGATTTAAACGACCTTATTAGCCTTCCTGGCCTGTATTTTTATTTTCTCAAAGGTGTGTGTGTGTGTGTGTGTGTGTGTGTGTGTGTGTGTGTGAGAGAGAGAGAGAGAGAGAGAGAGAGAGAGAGAGAGAGAGAATGTGTGTGTGAATGTAAATGTTGAGTATGCTGAGTGTGTATGGGTCCCCATGGAGGCTGGAAGAAGATACCCCTTGTAGCTGGACTCTGGATACTAGCAGTTCTGAGACATTGTCAGCTGCCATTTGTGGGTCCTGAACGAGCAACAAATGCTGTTAGGTAATGAGCTATCCCCCATCTCATTAGTATTTTATAAAATTAATTTAATGCTGACAAAGAGTACCAATTCATGTATTGAACCTGTGTCTTTCAGTGTCATTATTGCTCCTATGTTTTATCTGTAGCTTTTAATAGTGTAATGTTCGTGATTAGCCTATCATAGCAGCTGAAATGTTTTGGGATGCATCACTCAGCCTGCTGTTTTTTTCTATTTAATAGATAGGAACCTGTAACCATTGGAGATGGCAGTTTGTAGGACTGAATGAGGCCCTCTGGTGCAGTACCAGAAACTGAGAGAAAATAGAACCAAAATACAAACAAAAAAGAATTACTGTGGTAGCAAAAATTCCAGGTTGAATATATTTCATTGTTTTCTGTTACTCTGGATTGAGCCTGTAGCCTTGTGCACATTAGACAGATACATTACCATTTAGCTTCACCTGCAGTGCTCCAGGATGAGTTTAGAGCACCCGACTCTGTTCTTATGAACATCTGTTTTATCATATGCCTGACTTTTGAGGGGAAACAGTTTGCTTTTCCTTTTGTAATTGTAAGATACAAGTAAAATAAAATTTGCCAATTTAACCCTTTGGGACAGAGTAGCACAGGCTGGATGTGTACTGAACATGACCTTGAACTGCTGATCCTCTTGCATTCACTTCTTGAGTGCTGGGATTTGAGGAAGGGCTCTCTGCATTCTAGCTAAACATCTAGAGCTACATCCTTAGTCCCCTTAGCCATTTTTAGTTGTATTTTTCAGTAGTATTATGTATTCCCATTTTGTTTAACTCTAAGTATTTATTCCAGAATTTTGTCATCTTCCTAAAATGAAATGCATGTTTATTAAACAGTAATTCTTCCATCTTTTAAAAAAAAACCACTGGTTTGGATGTGGTGACACACACCTTCAATCCCAGCCAGTAGTGGTGTGGGTGGGGGTAGGGAAGGCAGAGGTAAGTGAATCTCTGTGAGTTCCAGGCTAACCTGTTCTACATAGCAAGTTCCAAGACAGCTAGAGCTGCCGAGTAGAAGAGACCCTGTCTTACATAAAATCCCCCCTCCTCCCAATAAAAGCAAAGAAGAATCATTGTTCTGGTTTTTTTTTCATTTATCCACTTATGAGTGGATTTAAAAAAAATTATTTGCTTATTGTGTATTCACAAACATTCTCTCTGTAAATGCAAGTGGGCCAATGTGCACACATTTGATGTTTTTTTAAAGGACACACTGTGGGAGTTGTTTTTCTCCTACCACTTGGGGTCCAGAGATCAAACTCAAGTTGTAAGACTTGGTTTGGTAACAAGTGCCTTTGTTCTCTGAGCCATCTGGCTAGTAGTGGGTTTTTTATTTGTTTTGAGACTGTGTCCCACTATGTAACTCATAGAGATCTGCCTGCCTCTGCCTCTCAAGTCCTTCGAATTAAGGTATGTGATACTATGCCCAGTGGGTTTTTGTTTTTGAGAAGGGCTTTCCCTGTGTTGCCTGTGCTGGTGTTGAGCTCTTAGACTCAAGCAATATTTTGTTTTTTTTTCTCACATGGAAATGGACAGGAAGGAACAGGCTTTATAGCCATTACATTTTCTGTATTAGATAACGATAGTGATAACTGTCACTTGTGCTGTGAATTTTCATTTTCTGTAATGACCTTTAGCTCTGACAGGTGAGAGAACTTGGGCTAAGAGATTAACTAGCATCCAGATAATTGAGAATTTGGTTGTTTGTATGTTAGGTTATTGGGCTGAGATCCTGATGCAAAAGGAGTAAGAATAAATCATTACCTCACCTGTGTGTGTGTGTGTGTGTGTGTGTGTGTGTGAGAGAGAGAGAGAGACAGAGAGAGAGACAGAGACAGAGAGAGACAGAGAGTGAGAGATTCAGTCGCAGATCTTCAGGTTTATGTATCAATTGCTTTTTCTCACTGGCTCATGTCTTTAACCCTTTCAGGTTTTTTTTTTTTTCCTTTTCTATTTTTGTTATGTTCAGGTTGAACATGGGGCCTTGTGCCTACTAGGCAAATGCTTTTTACCCAGGGGTTCTTCTTGAGTTAATAAAAATAATTTAGAATTAGATGCTGATAGGCTGGGGATATAGTTGTTTGAACTCCCAGTTATTATGGGCAGCTCAATACTGGACGAGCCAATGTAGCTGTTTAATACATGAAATAAATAGTATTTTTCTTCTATTTTACGTGTATGCTTTTGTCTGCATATGTGTATCCGCACCACATGCATGCAGTGCCCTTGGAAGCCAGAAGAGTGCTGTGTATCCCCTGGAGTTGGAGCGCACTGGTTGAGTCACAGAACCCACATAAAGGGTCATGGTCTGTTGATCAAGGTTTCTGTCCCTCCTGGTCCTGCAGTCGTTCAGCCCAAATAAACACACAGAGGTCTACATTAATTATAAATAGATTGGCCTAGTATCTCAGGCTTCTTATTAACTCATAACTTATATTAGCCCATAATTCTTGTCTGTGTTAGTCACGTGGCTTGGCACCTTTTTTCGTGAGGCAGTACATTTTGCTTCTTCTGCAACTGGATGACTGTAGACTCTTTCCTCTTCCCAGAATTCTCCTGTTCTAGCCCCACCTCCACTTCCTGCCTGTTTGCCCCATCTCTACTTCCTGCCTGGCTACTGGCCAATCAGCATTTTATTAAGATAAAATTGACAGGGTACAGTTCATTATCCCACAGCAATGGTCTCTGTTCTTCCAGTTCTACAGTATCCAGTGCCTTCCTTTGGGCTTCTGGACACCAGGCATATACATGGTGCACAGACATAAATGTATGCACAACGTCCTTCTACATTAAAGTAAGACAGTAAAGATCTGCACCTTTGACTCTTTAAATCAGTTTATTTTTTTAAAAAAGAAACAAACATCTGGTTGTTTGAAATTGAACCCAGTCCTCTAGAAAAATAACCAGTTCTGTTAACCATTGAGCCATTTCTTCAGCTCTGAAATTATTAAATACCTATACCTATCTTTTCTTTATTATTTTGTAATTTTCTTAAAGAAATTATTTTTATTTAATGTACATTGGTGTCCCACTGTTTGTGCAAGTTGTCCAATCCTCTAGAACTGGAGTTATAGACAGTTGTGAGCTGCCATGTGGGTACTGGGACTTGAATCTGGGTCCTCTGGAAGAACAATCAGTGTTCTTAATCACTGAGCCATCTCTCCATCTCACCAATACCAATCCTTAAGGAGCAGGTCTGCTTTTTTTATTTAAATAATAGTGTTTTCTTTGAGTGAAGTATTTTCTATTATGGAACAAATATAGCATCTGTAAGTTTTTCATCAGCGTTAATGATGGAATTGTGAACTTGTGTCTAACACGGAGGAGGAGCTGTGATATTTGTTGACGTAAAGAGTGAGAGAGATGGAGATCGCAGGAAGAGAATAATTGTTGCTAATATGACTGATTAAGCAATATCTTTTGTTATGTAACAATTTTTTTATCTCTATACAATATTCAGATTTTTGTGTAGCAGTTGAACACTCACTATAGCTAGTAAGTTTTGAATTTCTTTTTTTTTTCTTTCTTTTTTTTAACTTTTATTTTTTATTTTAGACAAGTTTCTCTGTGTAGCAGCTCTGACTACCCCGAAACTCACTTCGTAGACCAGGCTGGCCTCAAACTCACTGAGATCTGACTGCCTCTGCCGCCAAAGTGCTGAGATTAAAGCCATGTGCTGCTGCCACCACCACCACCGGCTGAGACAGTTTTAATATGTATCGCTTGCCCAGACTTCTCAGCAGTCCACCTGTCTCTGCCTTCCAAGGGTTCTGAATTAAAGCATGTACCCTAGCACATGGCCTGTTATTTTGTTTTTTTTTTTTCAGAGTCTCAGTCCAGATAGGCCTAGAACTCTACACAGCTAACTATGACCTATATCTATGATTCTCCTTCTACCTCCCAGTTTTTACTTCATCCCTGCCAACTTTATTTTATTTTTTTAAGTTTTCAAATTTTTGTTAACTCAGTTCAGGAATTAAAGAAATGGGAGAAGTGTTGGTATATAGTGGATACCAGGTGGTTAGAACAATGGAGTGAAAAGCATGTGGTTGCTTAGGGGAAGCATAAGACCCTGGAAAGGCAGAGTGAGAAAGTAGGAAGCTGGTAATTAAACAATAAGAAAAAAAGAAATAAGAGATGGAATGCTGGCGTATTAGTCTGTCACTGCTGAATGGGTAGATGATAATCGTCTTCCTGAATAAAATTATTTTTTTGGATCATCTATATTCAAAATTCTTGTAACAGTAAATTATACATCAGTATAAGAATTAATTTAACAATTTCCTTGGTCCCTTTAATTCCTTGGTTCTGTACATATATAGCTTCAATAAATAATATATAGATTCCTTTCCCTTTAAAAACAAGATATAGTGCTTTGCAGTATAGTGTTCTCTGGGTCCTAGGTTTGAGATCCAACACTGTGGCTCACCACTCCCTCTCTGCAAGAACAAGATTACTTGTCCTCAGATTACTTGCCTAAATACTCTTTTTGGCATTTTTAGTAATAATTTAAAATTCTGTTTTTACAAAAGCTAGCTATATTAGTGTAGTACAGCTTTAAAATTTCTTTACACTGGAAACTGAGATGGGAGGATCCTGAGTTTGAGGTCATCATTTTCTAAACAAAACAAAATAGAAAGGTTGAAGAACTTTAAGATTACTGGAGAGATGGATGACTCAGCAGTTAAGAACAGTGGCTGCTCTTCCAGAGGTCATGAGTTCAGTTCCCAGAAACCATATGGTGGCTCACAACCATCTTATCTGATGGGATCTGATACCCTCTATGGCATAAAGTCCATGGAACACTCATATACATAAAATAAATCTAAAAACAAAGAAATTGCAGTATAGCTGGGTGTACTGGAACACACCTTTAAGCCTAGTACTGGGGAGACAGGTAAGCAGATCTCCTGGCTAGCCTGATCTACATAGTTCCAGGCCTGTCAGGGATATGTAGTGAGACTTTGTCTCAAAATATATTAAAAAATTACAAAATGCTGTGCTTTCCATGAGATATTGCTGATAATTTCAGTTATTCTTTGATGTCTTTATGAATTTAATGTATTGATTGATTATTAAGTTGTACATTTTTGTGCTTATCTCTTACAAAGAAATTGTCACTGGAGGGCTGGATGGTTCAGTTTAAAGCTCTTGCTGCTTTCCCAGAGGACCTGAGATCAGTTGCAGACACGCATCTTAGGCAGCTCCAAGTAATCTGACATCCATTTCTAGCCTTTTCAGGGACCCATTCAAGTGTAGTTTAAATGCACTCACATGTGTGTACACACATGTACATGGTGGGCCGTGGTGATGCTTGCAGAGGCTAGATCTCAGTATTCAAAGCCAGCCTGGTCTACAGAGCAAGTTCCAGGACAGCCAGGACTACACAGAGAAACTTTGTTTGGAAGAACAAAAGAAATGGTTACTGTGCATAAGTCCTATATGTCTTAGTGACTTTGTCTGTATTTAAAAGAGCTCTTGTTGCCAAGTTATATGCCTTTAATCCCAGCATTGGGGAGGCAGAAGCTGGCAGATCTCTGAGTTTGAGGCTAACCAGGTCTACAGAGCAAGTTCCAGGATAGGTTCCAAAGCTACAGAGAGACCCTGACTTGAGAAACTGAAAAATAAAAGGGTGTGTGTGGGGGGGGCAGACTCTTGTTTTATCCCCAGGATAACAGTTTTGTCATAATAGTGTCAGGTCCTTTAGACACTGGAGATGCTATACCAGGTGGCTGGAGACCAAACGAGGCAGAAATTAAAGATGTAAAGTTAATTGTATAACAGGAAAAAGTAGAGAAAGCTGTGGGATTAGGTTAGGAAGAGGTGATAAATAATGGAAGCTAAAAATATGAGTTTAGTGCAGGGAAGAGAGTATAGAAGAATGTTACTGAGAAAAGAAATAGCATACAAAATTCAGGCAGCAAAACAACAACAAAATTCTTGAATATGATACTGAGGCAGAGAGTAGAATGTGGGATGAAGTGTGAGCTGTGGTCTAAAGTCAAGCTAATAGCATGATCTTATACCAGGTGAATGAGCCTGGCCTGTCACAAATGCAATCAGTAGTGATCATTCTTTAGAGCTATTGAGAGAGGATAGGTATCATTGAATACAGTGATATAATATTTATTATTGTTTTGTTTTTGTAGCCCTTGTTGGTATGAATTTTCTCTGTAAATCAGGCTGGCCTCCAACTCTCACAGATCTGTTTGCTGGTTCCCCAGTGCTAGGATTAAAGATGTTAGCTACCACGGCTATCTTGATTTTAGTTTTCTTCATTAGTGTTAGACATATAATAGTAGGCCTTCAAATATTCCTGAATTATATAATAATGTTTGAGAATAACTTGTATAGGGAAATTAGGACCATTATAAGCCATTAGTACATATGCATCCATTTTTCTTTAAGCCTGTTATGCACTTTATCTCACACTTAAGTAGGTATCATTTAATGTTTCTTTTTGGTTTTACATGCTATTTTATTGGATTTGATATTGGATTTTTCATCTAGCATAATTCTAGGTACAGTGTAAATATATGATAACTGTTAGGTGTGTTTGTATGTAAAATGTGCGTTAGAAACATTAAACATATGTCATTGACCTTTGCCCTTACCCTTGACATACTGTGAAAGCTTTGCTTTCTATATGCTTCCTTGGAAAACTATCATAAAGTATATCATTTCTCTTGATGTCATTTTCTTCTAGTTCTATTTTACCTTTACATGTTGGGTTTTTTTTGTTTTGTTTTGTTTATCTCTTGTTGCTTAAAAACTCAAGTGTGCTTTATATTCTAGGTCCGGTTTATCACTAAAATATGGCATCCTAATATTAGTTCCGTCACAGGGGCTATTTGTTTGGATATCCTGAAAGATCAATGGTAAGAGACTTCTGAATTTGTTCTCTTCTTTGTTGCATAGGAGAACCAAGACTAAGAATGTTAAGTGTGTTAATTCCCCGAAACATAAGTTATACTTTAGGCAGTAGTTTATAAAGTCTCTTAAGTACGTAGTTGAAAGTATATTTCAATTGAGATCATGATAGCTTTTTAAATGGACACTTTAAAAATAATATCAGATACTAATTTTACATTTAAAAAAAATCTTGAGTTTTATTTCTTATTTTGGTAAATTTCCCTCTTTGTTGTCTAAGGAAGGTATTTGTAGTGGACTAAAAATGTAAGTTGAAGCAGTCGTCTTTTATTCAGATGATTTATAGGCAAGAGTTGTATTAATTGTGCACATTTAAGGCGCTCGGGTGTCACCAGTTATTTTGTTTTTTTTTGCATAAATCTTTCACTTCACTTGCCCTTTTATTTGTAGTTTTTTGTATTTTATTTAAATATTTCTGGGTTTGATTTTTTTTTTTTTCTAAGTATGTGTGAGTGTGCTCATGAGCTTTCTACTGAACACTATGGAGGTTAGGCAACAGCCTGCAGAAGCAGTGTCCCAGGACTGAGCTCAAGGTAGTGTGGTCTTGGTGGGAAGAAGCAGGCATCTTCACTCGCTGAACTGTTCGCTGGTGCATGTGCATATACAAGGACACTGGGTTGCTTTGTTTTTGGTTTTTGTTTTCTTTTAAAGAAAATTTTGCTCTGTAGCCCAAGCTAGCCTTTGAACTGTGGCTTTCTTCCTGCCTTTCGTTTGAGTGTTGGGATTATAGGAGTATATTCTTTGCTCCTGGTAGTGGGTGACTGTTTAGGAGTTCCTGTTCTTGTAGCCCTCAGATTTAAATCCCTTCTTTCTTTGTTAGGTTGTGTGGTTATCAGCAGATTTTGTGCTCTTTGACTTTCTCTTTTGTGTGATGACGTTCATGTTTACTTCATTGGCCTGAGAGACTTAAATACATTTGGCTCATTTGATATATTTAGAATGAAGCCTTGTATATTTTAATACTAATTAATCTGATGGATCAGGTTTAGCCATAAAATGTTCTTACTCTTAATTAGCACATAATCTTATTAATGGAAAAACTGTGTCCAGAACTATAAAATGAAATTGAGTAAGGCAATATTCAGCTGTGATTCCTGCACTGGGGAGGCAGAGGCAGGATGATAGTTAAGTTTGAAGCTAGTCTGGGCTACATAGTAAAACCTTGCTTTGAAAGGGGAAAATAAAAGAATGTGATGTCACCAAACAAAGGAAGGCAGTGCCATTGGTAAGAATACACGGAGCACTGATCTTACAGAAATCGTGTGTTAGGGAAAGAAAGTGATGTTTAAGAGCACTCATGCTGGAGTGGTGACATTTAGTCTGTGGGAAGTTTGCTTTATTTGACTGAGAACAGAGTAGGATTCCTGCTTTGGTTTCTTTTTGTATCAAGTTTCTGGATTTATTTTAGACTATACTTAACTAGTCACTCTTTGACTTGTGACTTTTTTGCCAGCATCTTAAAATCAAGGTCTCATGGTTTTGTGTTTCTGTAACGTTTATTTACAGTCTTTTATAACTTCATGTCTCAGTGATATCAGTGCATATTTGAATAATTGAAGATGTTCTCTTTTTATTTTGCTTCCAGGACGTCACGTCCATTTTGGCTTTCTTTTCCCTGTTTCCACTTCATAACCTGCTTGTGTCTCCCTGGTTTTTGCCCATGAGAATGCTGTAGGAATCAGTTTAGATTCTTGTTCTTTATCTTTGCTTCTTGATGAACTACTCTAATTTCATATTTTCCCATTTACAAACTGACAGTTTACAAATATCCTTATTTATGTATTTACATTTATTTTCACACTTAAACATGTTTGTGTATGTGTACACATGTAAAAATGTAGAGCATGGAGCGAGGCAGAGGGCAACCTCTGGTAGTCGGTATCCTCTTTCTACCGTCAAACTTGATGAGTGTTGAAGTCAAGAGCCTCTGCTCACCGAGCCATCTTGCCAGCACATAAGTATTCTCCTTACACTCCAAGCCCATGTTGATGCCCACTTATCTGTACTTAAATTAGGTAATAAACATCTTAAGTCTGTTAAAAACCAACCATCTGAAATCTACTGGGAGTTGGTGAAGCACACCTTTTTAAAATCTCTCCATCCAGGAGGCAGAGGCAGGCAGGTCTTTGTTAGGTAGAGGCCAATCTGGTCTACATAGACAATTCCACTTCAGTCAGAACTACATAGTGAAATACTAACTTACAAAAAAATCCGTTGGGACTGCTGTTGTAGAGAATTCAGGTTGGAATCCAGCACCCTCTTTTGGCGTAGGGAGCACTAAGCTCACACATGGTACACAGACATATGCCTACAGGCAAAACATGCCCATACACGTAATTAAATAAAAAAATACCCTTTTGCTTCTTTCCATAGTCTTCCTCATTTAATTTGTTCAGTTGGTTAGGTGGAAGCCTCAGTATGATCTTGGGTTTGGTGGTTTTTGTCGTTATTTTTTTTTTTCTTTGAGTCTGGGACTCCTTGTGTGCCATTGGCTAGCCTGGAAGTAACTTTGCAGACCAGGCTGGCCTTGAACTCACAGAGATTTCTGCCTTTCAAGTGTTCAGGTTAAAGGCATTCACCACCACACCTGGCCTGGTTTTTCCTTTTTCTGGTGTTGTGTACCCTGTCTACACAAAGCAGTTGATAAACGTGCAATCTCACAAGCAACTTCCCTACTGTCACTTCGATTCACAGTCCACTTACCTTTTATCTGGATGATCCCAGTGGCCTGTCCCCCTCAGTTTCCCACTCTGCTCTACTCTGGTCATTTTCAGCAGTATCATTAAAATTTGTATTGTCTGTCTGTCTGTGCCTACGTGTTTATGTGTGTGCCTTGGTGTGCTTGTGGCAGATGGAGGACAATTTTGAGGAGCCCTTTCCTTCCACCATATGGGTCTTGGGGATTAAACTCAGGCTGTGAAGCTCTCTTGCAGGCTCCTTTGTTTCTCCCTCTCTTTCTCCCTCCCTCTCTTCCTCTTTCTCACCTTTCTTTTTTGCCTTGCTGGTGATTGAACTTTGAGCCTCATGGCTGTCCAGTGCCTACTATTTGAAATTCACTCCTCTGGGCAGGTGGTGTGTGAGCTCGGGTATCGGCATGCGTGGAGGTGAGAGGACAACTTTTCTGTCTGTCTTTCCAATCTGGGTATAGGTTGCCACCCTACACTGCAAGGTCCTTTACCTTCTGAGCTGTCTTGCTGACCCCAAGCTAATAAATACATTTTGAAATTTCATATTTCTGTTTGCCTTTGAGTATTTCCTAAAATAAGATTAATTATACATATGAAGTGCTGAAAAGCTCAGTGAAGTACAATTTAATCAGCACTTGTGGCAGTAATGAATAGAATGCAAGAGTTTTTTCAGATACAAATTAGATTTTCAGATACAAATTAACAAATTTAGATTTTAAAGATTAATATAAAACAATAAAAATACGTGTTAATGCCATCAAAGATAAAAGTTTCTATAGTTTGTAAGGTTGACTAAGTTGGCTTTATGTGGTATTTTAACAGTTATTTCAAAGTATCATTGAGTATCATTGGCCAGCATTATACCGTCTGTCTGCCTGCCCATCTGCCCGCACGTCCGTCCATCCATCTGTATCTGTCTACTTACTGTTTATTAGGTTGAGCTCTCACTAGAAACACCAGGCTAACCTGAAAGTCAGAAATCTTTTGCCTCCTGAGTGTTGGGATTTAAGGGCACACCACCACACCTGGCTAATATTACTTTAAAAAATTAATACTTTTTTATTTTGAAAATTTTATATATGTTGTATACATTGAAATAAAAGTGTTTATTTTATCTTATAGTTCCAGAAGGCAAGAGTCCATAATGACATATACCAATGGCAGCAGACAGTCAGAGCAGCCAGCCCACTTACCACATTTCGTTGGCAAACAGAGTGAAGTGATCTGGAACTGGGGAGGCTGTAGAAGCCTGGTTTATTGACTACTTCCTCCAGCAAGGTTCTACATTCGAAAATTACCATAAAGTTTTCAAACAGTCCTATCAACTGGGGACTAAGTGTTTAAATACATGTCACCATGTAGGACATCTTTTCATTCTAACTGCTATAGCAAATAAACTCTCAGGCTTGGTTTGCGAGTCTTCCTCCTTACTACATGATAGACTCATTGCATATTCAGCCCAGACGACTCTGAAGTAAACCCTTTGGAGTCCCTGTCTTCAACCCTTTCTTGGCAGTTTCTTGCATCTTAATGTGCACAGGGTCATTAATCTTTGAGGCCTCTCCATGAGCTTGCTTAAGTTCCATATACTTTATGCAGACAGTTTCAAGAATTAATTTTATTATTTAGGTTTTTTTCGAGACAGGGTTTCTCTATGTAACTCTGGCTGTCTTGGAACTTGGAACAGGAGATCCACCTGCCTCTGTTTCCCCAGTGCTGGAATTAAAGGTGTGCACCAACATGCCTGGCCAGGACTTTTTTTAATCTAAAAGATAAAACTATAAATTTGAATACTCCAGTTGTCTTCAATAGAATCATAATATAATCTGATTTTTTTATGTCTTTTATTTTAGTTCACATAATGCTTTTGAGGTTTATTAGTATGGTGTCATTGCACATGTCACAGATTACATTTTAAGGTTAAATAATTAAAAATTCAGGTGTTTTGTTTATTTATTCATTCATCAGTGGGAACCGTGTTTACCTGATGCTTATGTATAATGCTGTGAGCCTGAGTGTATGAATGACTGTTGAAGTCTCTGCTCTTGTTTCTTCGCAGAAGTAGAGTGACTAGGTCTCTATTTAATTTTTATTATATTAGCTCTATTTAATATTTTGAGGAACTTCCACATTGTTTGCTAACAGTGAATGACAGTTAAATTACTAGCAACTGTCATTTTCTGTTTTTGTTTTGTTTTGATAGGCATCTTCTATTTATTTTTTCTTTTCTTTGTTTTTATCCGTCCGTCCATCCATCCGTCTGTCCATCCATCTATTTATGGGACAGGGTTTCTCTGTGTAGCCGTGGCTTCCTTGGAACTTGCTCTGTGTACCAGGCAGAGCTCTGCCTCCTCCTGCCTCAGGAGGGATTAAAGGTGTGCACCCAAGCTGATAGGAGATTTATATGTTTAAATTCTCCTTTGCTGTTCAACCATCCTCCCTCCCTCCCTCCCTCCCTCCCTCCCTCCCTCCCTCCCTCCCTCCCTCCCTCCCTCCCTCCCTCTCTCCTTCCTTTTTTTTTTCTTTTGTTCTTTTTTTGTTTGGTTTTGTTTTTGGAGACAGTGTTTCTCTGTGTAGCCCTAGCTCTCCTAGAATTCCCTGTATACCAGCTGGCCTTGAACTCACAGAGACCACCTACTACTGCCTCCTGAGTGCTGGGATTAAAGGCATGTGCCACCACCGCCTGGCTCAAACTTCTTTTCTTTTTAAAAAAAATTTACTTGTAGCCGGGCACTGGTGGCGCACGCCTTTAATCCCAGCACTCAGGAGGCAGAGGCAGGCGGATCTCTGTGAGTTCCAGGACAGGCTCCAAAGCCACAGAAAAACCCTGTCTCGAAAAACCAAAAAAAAAAAAAATAATAATAAAAAAATTTACTTGTTTTTATTTTATGTGTATTAGTGTTTTTCATGGGTGTCCAGTTCCCTGAAGCTGGAGTTACAGACAGTTGTGAGCTAGAAATCGAAACCAAGTCCTCTGAAAGAGCAGTCAGCACCCTTAACTGCTAAGCCATCTCTCTAGCCACAAATATACAGTTTTTTCTTGGTCCAAACATAGTTTCTTAAAAGAAATAATGTAGTTGCCAGAGAGAGTGGTTAAGAGCAC
This sequence comes from Chionomys nivalis, assembly GCF_950005125.1. NCBI lineage: Eukaryota > Metazoa > Chordata > Mammalia > Rodentia > Cricetidae > Chionomys > Chionomys nivalis. The sequence goes on from NC_080091.1 coordinate 67,484,004, forward strand.
TGTCTGTTCTTCCGAAGGACCCTGGTTCAACTTTTCAGCACCCATATGGTAGCTCTCAACTAACTTCACTGTTACAGGATACCACGCACTCCTCTGGTCTCTTCAGGCACCAGCCATACCTATGATACAAAGGCAAACATGCAGGAAAAAAACACTCATACACATTAAATAAATATTAAAAATGTAGTCAGATGCATGCCTACATTATTGCATACATATACACACATATAAAACAGACAGACGTGTGTGCATATATATATGTGTGTGTATATACATATATATGAAACTGTATAAGAAACACACACATATATATGAATACTATTTTCTGTTTTTTCTACCTTTTTGAGGTTTGCTCGTGGTTCAGATGTCATGTCCCCTAATAAAGCTCCTTTCTAAAGGGTAATTTTGCTGTTGCTTCCTTTCCTGGGCCAACTAATGTCAGGTTATTCACTGTTATTTAACAGACCTTGGCTCCAAAAATAAAAACAAAAACACTTTATCAAAATACATACATATTTTTTTAATATAGGAAAAATAAAAACAAAAACACTTTATCAAAATACACACATAATTATTATTTTTTAAATATAGGAATTAAGCATTAGTCCCAGGCCTTCTCAGGACACCAAGTGAGATGCTTTCTCTACAATGTTGATCAAAAAGGAAGGCTGTAAGAAAGTTCTTGGTAGACCTAGGCATAAGCTCCGTGATCTCCATGTTAGAGAGTGCTTGACTGAAAACAAAGTTCCTGAGAACATTTGGTCGCCAGCTTGTGTTTTGTGTGTGTGTGTGTGTTTTGCTAGTAAAAGTCATTCTTTTGCTGATAAATCTAGGCTATTTTTAAATGTGCTTGTGCCTTTTTAAAATAACCTTAGAGAGGCTAACGAGGTGGCTCAGAAGCACTCACTGGCTGCTCTTCCAGAGACTTGGGATCAATTCCCAGCATCCACACGGCAGCTCCCCCAGCTGTCTACAGCTTCAGGTCCAGTGTACCTGACACCTTCATGCAGACAAAGCTCCAATGCACATTAAAAAGAAAAAGAAGGAAGGAAGGGAAGATAGACAGACAGACGAAGGACAGAAGAGACAAAACATAACCTTGGAAAGGTTTATTTTTTAATTAAGATATTTTTTTAAAAACTTATATTTGGTCTTTTGGTTGCATGTATGTGTACCACGTGCATGTCTGAGCCTGTGGAGGTCATAGAGTGTTGAAACCTATGTCTGTAGTTATAGACAGATGGAAGCTGTTATGGGGTCTTGGAACTGTACCTTGTCTTCTAAAGAGCAGCAGGGATCCTTAATTACTGAACCATCTCTCCAGCCCCTGAAATTCACAAAAATTAGTGTGATATACTCTTCTAAGGAATGAGTTTTCATCTTTTTGTGTAATGGAAAGACAAGTATGAATATTCAAGGGCTAAATTTGGTTATGTCTGTTTGCTCTTTTATTTAAGAACTTACTGTATGTGTACATGGTGTGTCTGTAGTGCTGTGTGAAGGTCGTAAGACATCAGTACGGATTCTGTTCTCTTGGAACCTGAGTTCGGGGATGAACTTGGTCTTCAGGCTGCTGTCACGAGTTACTCAGCCATCTCCTCAGCCTCTGTATGTGCTAAACATACTAACAAGTCTTGGTTGAAAATTAATTTGAAGTTCTTAGGAAATTAAACACCTAGATCTAGAAAAAAAATACATCGTTTGCTTTGTTGGCTAGGATATAAAGCTATATAACTATTTGAAAAGTGTTTGTTTTTTTTAAAATACTGTGTGTGTAGCTGAGGTCGTTCTGAAACTGTAGGCCAGGCTGGCTTTGAATTCTTGCCTGTCTCTGCCTACAGTACTCTTGAGAGTGAAGGTTTGCACGCCAACCTGTGCTTTAAAAGCCTTGAAAAGAACTACTGTATTTAAATGCTAATTTAGCATGTCAGCCTATTATTGTTTTATTTACTCCACTCAATCTCAGTGTAGCCCAGAACTCTGTATGTAGTTGAGGGCTCCCTTGAGGTCTTAGTCTTCTGAGTCTACCAGGTGCCAGTGTGATATTTTCAGCACTTTTTTCAGTGCTTTGCAGTAGCTACTTTTAAGCATCATCCCAGGTTTTCCTAATTGCTCTAGCTTCCCTTAGAGATATAAATTGATTAGAAATTTTCATTGTAGGGCTGGAAAGTTGGCTTAGTGGTTGAGAGCAGTGACTGCTCTTCCGGAGGTCCTGAGTTCATTTCCCAGCAACCACATGGTGGCTCACATGGTAGTGTGATAAGGTGCCTTCTTCTGGCCTGCAGGGATACATGCAGGCAGAACACTGTATACATAATAAATGAATGAATGAATAAATGAATGAATCTTTAAAAAATATTTTTATTCTAATTACTTTCCTTTCCTCCTTTAAATTAGACAGTCTTTATTGCTTAGGCTAAGCGCGACCTCCTGCTTTTGTCTCCCAGGTGCTAGGATTGTATTTATGTTACCATGCCTGGCTTCCCAAAGATCATTTTAGAGAACAATGCATACTGAGCATTTAATCTATGGAATAGAAACCTACATTGCACGTACTGTGTTGGTGTAGAACAGCTGTTGCCAGTTAGCTTAAATTAAAATGACTACTTTTTGTCATTTTCATTAGACAATCTGTTCAAACCACCCCAGCTTTAATTGAGCAGGTGTGCAGTGAGAATCTAGCCGAGCATGAGAAATACAGCCCTAAAGTCCTAGCACTTGGGAGGATGAGTCAGGAGGAACCAGTTCGTCATCCTGTAGCTAGACTCTGTCCCAAAACAGGTTCCCTTGTCCTGCTGATGCTGCTGATCAGGGGAGAAGGACATTTAATGACACTGACTGATCTCACACATGCTGTTTCTAATAAATTACCTTGTAGCCTGAACATTTAGGATCACCTTGTATTTTCCACGGACAGTGCAAATAGTCGCTGCTTTGGTTTGTTTTGTTTTGAGACACAGTCTCACTGTGTAGTCCTGGCTGTCCTGAAACTTGCTCTGTAGATGAGGCTGGGAACTGGGGTTTTTTGTTTGTTTTTAGGAATTACAAACTCAATTAGAAAAGGCTGATGTAGAATGATCATTTGTGGCTAGGGGTGGGACTGGGTCTTAGCTCAGTGGTAGAGTGTCTTGCCTTAACGAGGCCCTCCAGGGCCTCAGAAAACCGTACTGTTGATTCTTCAATACATTGCGTTGTAGATTTTATATTCTTTAACATTTCCGTATTTGTAAAGCTCATTTTAAACAAACAATTGCTTCATAAAGACAAGGTGTTTGTTGTAAGTATATTTAAAAGCATTATTTAAGCATTGCTTATTTTTATTTTTAATTATGTAACTGTATTGGTATATATACTGTATGTGAGTCCCTACAGAGGACAGAAAGCATTAAATCTCCTGGAGTTAGAGTTACAGGCAATTGTGAGCTGTCCAGCATGGTTACTAGGACCTAAACTCAGGTCTTCTGCAACAGCAGTACACTTATGTAACTGTGATTCGTCTCCAGCTCCATGTGATAATATTGTTTGTCCCAGTTGGAATATTATGAACTGATTGCAGAACTTCTAAAAGGCAGTTTATTTAGCAGGCTCTTAAAAGAGATGTCTGCAGAGAGGGTCAGTGGTTAAAAGGACCCAAGTTGAATTCCCTGTCCCCATGTTGGGTGACAGAGAACTGTATGTAGCTCCAGCTGTAGGGGATCAGCCGCTTCTGGTTTCTATAGGCACCTGCATTTATGTACACATACATAAATATTCTTATAATTAAAAACAAAATTCCTTCAAAAAATCCCATAGGTTGTATTAGTATTAATAACTTGAATTATCTCTTTATTAAGAACTATGGGCAGCCGGGCGGTGGCGCATGCCTTTAATCCCAGCACTCGGGAGGCAGAGGCAGGAGGATCTCTGTGAGTTCGAGGCCAGCCTGGTCTACAGGAGCTAGTTCAGGACAGGCACCAAAAGCTACGGAGAAACCTTGTCTCGAAAATTAAAAAAAAAAAAGAACAACTATGGGCAAGGGACTGGAGAGGCTGGAGAGGTTGCTTAGTGGTTAAGAGCACATGTTCTTGCAGAGGACTTAGCTTTGGTTCCCAGCATCCTTGCAGCAGCTCAGGATCATCTGTAACTCCAGTTCTGGGGGATCCAGAGCCCTCTTCTGACCTTTATGGACACCACGCATTTAGGTGCATATGCATACATGAAGAAAAAATACTCATACATATAAAATCTAAAATATTTGTTTAAGAAGAAAACGAATTAACAATGCAGTGAGTAGATAAAGCTTACAGGATAGGTAATGAGAAAAAGCAAGGTTGGGTAAGGATGTGATTTCAATCGTCTTAAAAATAGACTCATTGTAAGAATAAAAAATTGGCAATTATACACACAGTTGTTAACTCTTGTTTCAGTTCAGAATACATAATACACTTCGTTTATGTCATTCATAGCCCCTTTTAAGCAGGATATTTCTCTATTTTGAAATTTAGGGCGGCAGCAATGACTCTCCGCACGGTATTATTGTCATTGCAAGCGCTGTTGGCAGCTGCAGAACCAGATGACCCCCAGGATGCAGTAGTAGCAAATCAGGTAAGAAGGCAGATTTTGAAAGACTTCTTAGACTTGATGTCAGCATATGAACATTCTTTATTGGAGCTTATTTGGAAATGGTTGGATTGGGCATGTGATAGATGCTATTTCCTAATGTATGAAAGAATTCCACAGTGAGTCCCTATGTAGCTACCATCCAGATTCTATAGTTAGCATTATCACATACGCCTTATCATTTGTGCACCCGTGTAGCTCTCTCTCCGTACATTCTTGACTTCTTCCTGGTGGTAATCTAATGACCCCTACCAAAGAAGTGGAGTCCACAGTAGTGGCCTTAGGAGTGATTTTCATGTGTGTTACTTTTTATCTTTAATGCCTTTAAGGATAAGGTAAGGCCCATCCACTATGGCTGGTTTGGGTAATCTTATTTTATAGGAACAGAGTCATCTGCAGTCACAGGGACAGTGTTACATGCTGTCTGTGACTTGAAAGATGTAAATTACTAATAATATTACGAGTATCTATACCTTGAGACATAGCTTGCCAACCTCTACTGTAACCTCTGATTTACTGAGCATTTTTGTTGTTAAACATCATCTCTCAATGTATGAAATACTTCTCTCTTCTCTCCCTATATTTACAGTTGATTCTCAGTTTCTATTTTTCTTTCTCTCTCTTCTCCCTCCCTCCCTTTCTTTTTTTCCCTCTTGAGACAGTGTTTCTCTACATAACAGTTCTGGCTGGCTTTCCTGGAACTCACTCTGTAGACCAGGCTGACTTTGAACTCAGAGAGATCTGCCTGCCTCTGCCTTCCCAGTGCACTACTTCCTGGCCATTGTTACCCTCTCCTGTTTCTAACCTTGCATCGATCACTGGATGATCACAGCGCCTACTCTGTCACTGCACGCCAAGGATCTGCTTGTGCTTGAGTTTTTTTCCTGAACCCCAAATCCTCTCTCAAACAGCATTGACTGCCAAGTGTGGAGGTGCAATCCAATCTCAGCAGTTGGAGGTCCAGAGGCAGGCAGACCACTGTGAGCTCATGACCAGCCTGCTCTACTAAGTAAATTCCAGGCCAGGCAGAGTTACAAAGAACCTATCTGAAAACAACCAAAACCAAGTGGTTAGGAACTCACTATCACTCACTTAGCCTACTATTTACATTGCAAAGGTTCTTCATGATAAGTTATCTTTGTGCACTTTGTAACTTTTTAACACTTTTAACACCTGTGATTTGAGATCATGAAGTTCTGAGATCATAATCATTTTTATGTCATTCTGTTTTTCTTGCTTTCTCTTTGAGGAAATATTTATCAAGTATCCTCAATTTTTTTAAAGTGTTTATTATTTGTGTGTGTGTAAGCACATGTGCACACATATACGTGCCTGCTTGATGTTTAAGTGTGGGTACTGATACCTTGTGGCAGGAATGTTTGCGTCCAAGGACAACTGTATCTCCTGCCATGTTACTCAGGTTTCAGGTGTCAAACGCTTTTTTTATTTTGTTTGTTTTTATTTCTTCGAGACAGGGCTTCTCTGTGTAGTCCTGGCTGTCCTGGAACTCACTCTGTAGAGCAGAAGGCATCACACTCACAGAGAACTGCCTGCTTCAGCCTCCTGAGTGCTGGGAGCCCTGGCAGGCTTTCAGGCATCAAACTCAATTTGTCAGGCTTATTGCAGGTAGTGTTCCTAGCTGCTGAGTCATCTTTCTGGCCCAAATTTCTTTATCCTTATGCTCTTAAAAGAAAAGAAAACCTTATTGTCGGGCAGTGGTGATGCACACCCTTAGTCCCAGTACTTTGGAAGCAGTGGTAACTAACTGGATCTCAGTGAATTTGAGGCCAACCTGGTCTACAAAGCGAGTTCCATGACAGCCAGGGATGTTACACAGAGAAGCCCTGTTTCGAAAAAAAGAAAAATTTTAAAATGTGTCTCTGTTGTGTCTCTTGTATACTTGAGTGCCAGTACCCATAGAAGTCTGAAGAAGTTTTCAAGTTGTCGGATACCCTGAGTAGAAGTTAGGCCTCCTGAAGTTTGTGCTGTGAATTGATTTCTCGTCATCTGCAGAGCAGCCAGTGCTCTTTAACCACTGAGTCGCCTTTCCAGGCTTCTCTGTATGGCGTTAATGTAAATATATATTTTTGACAACTTTTTCTCTTCCTTCCCCTTGACGATCTCATTTTTTCTATGCATGCCTCCTTAGTTTGCTGAACTTCAAAGTGCTGAAGTTACGACCTTCACTGTTGGCACACATATGCTGTTTGTTCATTTTGGTAGCAGAAGTCTTTCTTAAGAAGCTTAGCTTTAATTTTTCCACAGATTGAGATTTAAGATCAAAGCTGACTTTTAACACCTAAAATAATTTTGCTTGTTTGGTAATAAAGTATTGAAGTAGATTAAATATATCTTTTGTTTTATTTATTTCTTTTTGGAGACAGGGTTTCTCTGTGTATCCCTGGCTGTTCTGGAACCATTTCAGGTGACCATGCTGTCCTTGAACCCGCAGAGATCCTCCCGCCTCTGCCTCTCTATAGTTCAGGACAAAAGGCATGTACCACCACTGTACTCTCTAAGTAGAGGCTGGTGAATTTCTGAGTTTGAGACAAGCCTGATGTAGATACAGAGTTCTTGGACAGCCAGGTCTATATAGTGAGAACTTATTTTAGCAAAAGAAAAAGAGGGGAGAGAAGGAAAGAATGAATTGATTTTGCCTTCTGCCTTGTGACTAGAGAAAGGGATGGCTCAGAGATGAGATCCCAGCACCCACATTCCGCAGTTCTATACTGCCCTCTTCTTGACCTTTCTGGGGGATTCTACACGCATGTGCATATATGCACACATACTTACATATGTAAATAAATATTTAAAAATCTTTAAAAATAGTACTTTGATAAGAAATATAAGTGGCTGGGAGATGGTGGTGTACGCCTGTAATCCTGCACTCAGGAGGCAGAGACAGACAGACTCTGTAACTTTGAGGCCAGCTTGGTCTACCAGAGCAAGTTGTAGGACAGCCAGGGAAATCCTGTCTCAAACAACAACAACAGTAACAACAAAAAAGGAGCTATTAAACAATTTGACAGTTTTTAGAAATGGATGTACCTCACATCTTTCAAATTCATATGGCAAATCTATGTAAAAGCATTCTGAATTTTAAATTTTCTTGAATGGTAGTGATACAAATTAGGGTTGGGTTTACTTGATTACAGAGTGGCTCCAAGAGAGCTGTCTCACCTGGAGCCCTGCCCAGTAACATAGTTGCTCATGTTTATCAGCCAGTGTTCGTGTAATTTAACGTGCAGCTGATTTTGTTGAGTTGTGTGATTTGCTGTACAATGATTAGAACATTTCAATAATGGGTTCATTTAATAATAGATGCTTGTTTAAAGTGTATTAACTTTGTCCTTTATTTTCACAAAGCTTCATTTTTTGAATGACACATCTGCAGTGGAAAACGAATACCAGTTTGTGTTTTGTCACATGGAGTGCTGGTAACTGACCTTGTGATTGTGGGCTCATTATTAAGCTAGCACTACCATTCATTGATCTCTGCAGCCCCAGCCCAAAGGAGTCCCATGTTAAATAGAAATGTGTTTTCTCTAGAAGAATCAGAGCCTTAGTTGAGCTGCTGTGTTGACTGTCACTGTATTGTCATGTTAATCTTTTTTTCCCCCCTCCATGTAGTACAAACAAAATCCTGAAATGTTCAAGCAGACAGCTCGACTTTGGGCACATGTGTATGCTGGAGCACCAGTTTCTAGTCCAGAATACACCAAAAAAATAGAAAATCTGTGTGCTATGGGCTTTGATAGGGTAAGTACAGGAGGAGTTGATTTGATTTCCTCTTTCTAAACTGCTCCCAGTCCTTGGAACATGTAGACTTACAATGTAAAAGAAATCTAGTTTTGGTTGATAGTGTTTTGTTATTGAATTTAATAATGATTCTTTTTGTTGATTCCAGTCATTGGTAGAGGAAAGAATGTATGATTCTCAGTGTAAAACCTTAGTGAGGTTTTTCAGTGCTTAGTAAGTGCTTCCTTGAGTTGTGATTGCTCTTGTCCTCTTTTTACAGAATGCAGTAATAGTGGCCTTGTCTTCAAAATCATGGGATGTAGAGACTGCAACAGAACTGCTTCTGAGTAACTGAGGCATAGGAGCTGCTGCCAGCCAAGCTCACCTCTTCTTGAGGAGCACCAACATCTGTTATTTTTAGGATTCTGCATAAATTTCTTTTAAACTGGCATTCTTGCCTAATGATGTTATCTAGGCACCATTGGAGACTGCAAAAAAAAAAAAACAAAAAACAACCAAATTCCCTGCTCTGTAAATAAAGCTAATTAAACGTCTGTGTAAATTTAAAAAGGGGAAATACTTTAATTTTTTTCTTAATAGTGTAAAAAATCTTTGAGCTAAGCTAAAACCATGGAAAAACATGCTACGTTAGTGTTTAGCCATGTAACAAGACTAGCAGTTTGCTTCAGGGTTCTGTGGAATAACTAGGGAAACACTCGAGTGTCGCCGCTCCATTGTTGTGTTGCATCTCAGCTACCCTAAGCGTTTGAACATGGATTCTCGTGCCTGTGAATTTACTTGCATGCTTGTACTTGACTTCTTAGGATGGGTAGCTGAAAAGACCACCCTTTTAAGCGTTAGGAAATTCGGATTATGAGATTTATCCAGACTTTAAGATGACCTAATCAGAGCTTTTCGGTCCCTGTGGACAGGTAGGGACACTCTTATTCCTTCCCTGTTAACCATCCAAAGCTAAGATTCTCATGGTAAATTTCTGTGTTTGGTGGGAAATGTGCCGAGGAAGTGTCCCTTGTTCTGTTTTAGGTCATAGGTTTGAAATGTTTTGTCCGAGTGCTTTATTATGTAAGTAATAATGTAAAAATGGGGCTGCCAATTTTATTTCTCTTATAAAAGAATTAAATACTTGATGTTGCAGTACTCCCAGACTTAATAAAGGACCCTACTTAGGCTTTTTTTTTTTTTAATTGAATTTGACATGTTTAAACTGATGGAGTCTTTGGAAACTTGAAGGATGCAGTCAGCTGTTTTCAGTAGTGTCAAGTCTGACCGGGACTTTAGAGTTTGCTTTTGTCAGACACTTGAGTCACTCTTGCACTCTCCACGTTGACACACAAACGCTGTGGGTGTCTCACTGTACATACTTCAGATGCACATAGGAATAGGGGCGTGTTAGGAATCTAGCTTTCTTTATCATGTTTTTGACAGTGAGAATTGAAACCCTCCCTTCTGTACATAGACTTCTGCTCTTTGCTGTCACTTCTCACTCTGTGTTCCAAAGTTTAAAGACTCTTGGTTTTGCAGACTCAGACACTTAATTTAACCATCTTAATAAGGTTCAAGTGAATATGTAGGCAGTTGTTACGTAGGAGATACAAATATAAATTTGAGGACCAATGCATAAGTAACAGAAATGTAATGGAATCAGACTGAATTAAAGTAAGGCTCTCTTGAAAATCATGTTCTAAGAGGTTTGTTGTTTTGAAGTGTTCTTCACTTTCTTTTCTCCTCCCTCCCTCCCTCCCTCCCTCCCTCCCTCCCTCCCTCCCTCCCTCCCTCCCTCCCTCCCTCCCTCCCTCCCTCCCTCCCTCCCTCCCTCTCTCTCTCTCTCTCTCTCTCTCTCTCTCTCTCTCTCTCTCTCTCTCTCTCTCGACAGGGTTTCTCTGTAGCTTTGGTTTCTGTCCTGGAACTAGCTCTTGTAGACCAGGCTGGCCTCAAACTCACAGAGATCTGCCTGCCTCTGCCCCCGAGTTCTGGGAGTGTTCATCTTGTAGTCATAGTAGTTGGAAAATACTTTTTGAACCTGTTAACTCAGCATAACTTCATTTAACTTTTCAATATTCTTGATACTACAAGCAATAAAAGAGCCATTAACTAGACTATAACATTGAAGATGTGAAGAGTCTTCCAGCAGCTTGTAAGGCTTTCTCAGTTAGCAGTGACTCTTAGGGCCATGCACTAAACTCAGGCTGCTATGTTCTCCATGTTTGCAGATACACACATTTCCTGTTGCAGCCACACCTTTTATTGCTGTAGTTTATGTCCTAAAGATGCCAAAGGAAACAAGATTTTTATTTATATTAAATAACTTAAACTTTGTACTTTTCTTTATATTCTGAGATTAGATGGGATTGTGTGAAATCATGGAAAGTTTAGCTGTTATTGATTAGAAAGATTTTTTTTTTTAGTGGAGGTAGCTTGGTAACACTAATATTTAGATATCTTGGAGTTTACTCTTTGCCCATATTGTCAGGGTATATTGTCTGGTTAGACACAGATGAGAAGTCAGATGACTGGAACCATGCGTCATTTACTTTGCAGTTAAGCCCTGCTTTGGTTTTTCTTCCTTCCTTCCTTTTCCTTTTTTGTTGCAGACTGGCCCCATCATGTATGTGCTAAATACACTTAAGTTCAAGGCTGGCTGAGCTTTTTCCTCATTTTTACTTAATGTGTTAATAGCTTTTTTTTTTTTTATTTCTGTGATGTCCTCTTTGTTTTTGTTTTCATTTCACAATTGGTAGCTTTAGTTCATCAAAAACAACAAACTTAGGCTTTTTATTCTGGTACTAAATACTTTGCGCAGAATATTAAAAATTCAGACTTAGTAAAATACCCTGATGTGAAATTATTTTTATATTTCTGTGTTTGAGAATTTGTCAGTTTAAAAATTCCTAAAAAGTTACTATTTTGTTCTGGGTGTTGGTTTAGTCCCAGACTTTTTGAGAGGCAGAGGCAGGCAGATTTGTGAGTTCCATGTCAGCCGGAACTCCACAACCTTGTAGGAACATTGCTTCTCCCCAGTAATTTTAGTGGGTTCTCATTTAGAGCATGCAGATTTACTTCAAGTCACTGACCCTCTAATGGGGTTTTACATAATCCAGTTTTTGTGTTTTTTTTTTTTCTGAGTCTCTGCCTAACTTTAATAGAAAACTTAGTTATAAGCATGTTGGGATAGATCACAGAAAGGTTTGACTGCAAGCACAGGATGTAGATACTAAGGCACTGGTACTAACCAGCTGCCCTGAGTTTGTGCTCTCAAATGTTAAACACGTAACACCTTCAAATATATGTAATGTTTGGAATCGAGTATTTTGCTTTTGAGAAGTATAGCCTATGAAACGAGATTAAAACACTTATTTTGAATTTTTTTGTATTCCTGATTGTTGGTGGCATTTAACACTATGCAAAAATCCTTATGTGTCTGCAGGAAGGAATTGGCAGCAGGTTTTGCTCGTTATGCATTACAAAATGCAGCATGTTATTTTACTGGTGAGGATGCTGAGCAAACCTAGTGTGAGAAGCAGAGCTCAACTGTAAGCGTATGCTTGTTAGGAGCTCTAAACTGCAGTGGAAATAGGGTGTTTCGGGATCCAGTGGAGCAACACCAGAATGAGTTTTTGGTGGTATAAGGACTTAAGATGAATTTGGGCAGAGAATAGTGGAGTCAGGTATATTTTGTACATAGACAGAAACAGTGTTTAGATAGGAAGAAGAAAAAGGAAAGTGTCTGTTTACAGTTAACTTTATTTCATGGACTGACAAAATGATTCTGTATTAATTACTTTTTCTAGTTCCAAGGAGTTGATGCTTAAGAGTTGCATTTCCACCTTCCAGTCCCTGGCTCAGTAAATGCACACCCACCAGCCTACTCCAGGCTCTCACTGTCGCATGACTTCCAGTGTCTACACTTGCTGTGACTCTCTTGTTTGCAGCTGCCATGAGCAGCAGAGATGTGCTGTGGAAGGAACGGGTGCTCGGCCTCCCTCCCTTCCTGTTCTTCCGGCTCTTATACTTCTAGGGCCTCAGAAGCCTGCAGTCCTCACTGAAAGGTGCCCTGATTGTGTCACCTTTGGCTGCTGTCTGATCAGTTCAGAGGCAAGTGGATCCAGTCCTTGCACTGTGCTGTTGCTGATCGGTCATGTCTTCTTACCGTCACCTACCTTTTACAGGCATCATAATAGAAGCTAGACAATTTCTTTGGGGAAAAGAGACTTATTTAATGTAATTTAAAGACTTTTCCAATAGAAAATGAAATATTATTGAAAATATCTATTTTTTAGCTTTCAGCAATTGATGGTGCTTTGTTGTGTCTGCTGGAAGTTACTGCCATTTTAGGGATTTTCATTAACCTCACAGGGAAAGAACCTTGCTTGTTAGCTTCTTTAGATCTCTAAACAGTTTGTTAGTGATGGTGAACTCTGTAGGAGGATCTGTTCTGAGTCATCAACTTCCTGTAAGGGGAAAATGGGCTGGTTACCAGATATACCATTGAAGCAGGGTGGGCTGCGGGTGGAGGGATGGTGTTTGTCTTGAGAATTAAAAACTACGAAACACTTTTGTATACAACTGAATTTTTTAAAAAATAAACACATTTTTAAAGATGTTGAATTTCCCCCCTTATTGGGAATTCTTAAAAAAATAAATGCATGCATGTCGTATCTCCCTACCCCCTGCACACATGGTTTATGTATTATTTCTGGGCAAGGAATTAAGCCTTCACATTAAACAAGAGCCAGAAACGACGTTTCAACAGTTTCTTCCGCAATGGTGCATGTACTAATAGATTCTGAGAGTCATGTCAAGTCTTTGAATTGCAAAGGGTTAGGTTTTTAGTCAGATTTGCTTATTTGTACATGGGGCATTGTCTGGCATAGTTTTGGCCTAGGGTTTCAAGTTTTCCACTTCAGTTGTTGGTTGAAGCAGCACTATTCAGTTTTTACACATGCACACAAGTCCTGGATGGTCTTGGTATGTCCTGGATTTTAAACTTAGTTTTAAGGTGACTGAGTCTGGTGGTGGATGCCTGTGTTCTTAGCACTCAGGAGGCAGGCAGGCAGGCTCATGAGAGCTATATAGTTAGATACTATCATGAAAGACCAGGGCTTTTTATTTTCGAGACAGGGTTTCTCCGTAGCTTTTTGGTTCCTGTCCTGGAACTAGCTCTTGTAGACCAGGCTGGCCTTGGACTCACAGAGATCGCCTGTCTCTGCCTCCCGAGTGCTGGGATTAAAGGCCTGCGCCACCACCACCCGGCCTAGACCAGGGCTTTTCTTATCCGGTTCTTTATCTAGGTAACTATGTTTAGCTTTTGCCTCATTTGTAAAATGAGATGAAATGTTAGAGCTATCCAGTATGGTGGCACATTGCTCCAACCCCAGCACCTGGGACGTGCAGGCAGCATGATCAGGAACTCCAGGCCAACCTGGGGCCTGCACAAGACTGTGCCTCAAAAAACGAAAGGGGAAAAGCAGTAAAGGGTATCTGTGTCTGATGTGACGGCATGTTGGATACTGAGGATCTTTCTCTTTTTGGTCCCTGCCTTATCCCTTGAGAAGGGGTTTTACTGGACTTGTCACTACCGGTTCCTCCTCAATGCTGGGATTACATGTGTGTGTCTATGTCTAGCCCCCCTTTTTTTGTATAATTTTTTTGAATGTGGTGCTGGGACTCAAGCTCAGACCCTAATGTTCACTGAGCAGTCGGTCACCCTTCACCTAGAGCTGTCCCCAGTCCCATAGCTTTGCCTTTACTCTGCCAGGGAGGACTGTTGTGGGAGACAGCGAGATCAACCGGAGCAAGCTATAAACTAGACAGGATAGGCATGAGATGGTGCAAGGGAGAAAACCACGGGGAGCAGGAGGCAGTGGTCATAGGGTCTGTGGGGTGCAATTTGAGATTTCTACTTTTGTCCTCAGTAGTAGAGTTGATGGTGGGTAAAAGCAGGCTGGCACAGGAGCTTAGAGGTAGCTGAAGCATGTGCCAGGCTCTGGGTTCCACTCCCACCCGAGCACCCTGACCCTCACCAAAACCAAAGCCTTTCTTCAGCCTTCATACTTCTAATTCCTGCTGGTCAGGGTTTCTTCTTCACTACCTTTTTCAGTTCTTTTCCAAAAACCCATATCTGAATAACTCAGCCCAGTATTCAGGAGGTTGGGCGGATGATCACCAGAGGTCAAGGCTACCAGAATACCACCAGAAAACCAAGTGAGATACCCTTTCTGGTTCACTGAGTCTGGCCTCAGCATCTTCGCGCTAGGATTGTTGTGAAAATCCATTGCCCTTCAAGTTAGAACCTAAAACAACAAAAACAGCATCAGTTAGTGTTGTGGCTGTAACTTGCAAACAATATGCTGGCACCTATCCACAGCAGAAACACCGGTACCCTTGGGCTTTTCAAGAGATCTTTACGCCGTGGTGCAGCACCTGCAGGGGGCAGTGATGAGCTCTAGCGTGGATCTTACAGGACACCACCAACCGTGCACCTGGCCCCTGTGCTGTTTAGACAAACATACCTCCTAATTTGCCAACTTGGCCTTCTCTTGAGCTTCTACTATATAGTTGCTTCTGTTCGTGTGTTTCGTTTTGTCCCCCTCCACCCCCCCCCCGCCCCTTTGTTAACTCAGGTTTCATGTTATAACCTAGACTGGCTTGGAACTTAAACCACACTGGATTCAAAACTTGGTCATCTTTCTGACTTTCCCAGGTGCCTGGATTACAAGACGTGACCATGTCTCAAACTATTCATAGTCCAACAGCACTGTGCAGAGGCCATAAGCAGTTGGATAGCTAGGAACAGCCCATTGAGTGGGGTTGTCTTATTTCACAACTGGTTAGGTATGTAGGCTGTGATTTTCCTCTTAAAGGATGCAGCACGGATTTAGTATTTTCACTCCAGGTGTAGTGGTGCACACCCTTAATCCCAGCAACCAGGAGATAGAGGCAGGGAAGATCTATGTAGGTAAAAGGCCAGCATGATTTGCACAGTGAGTTCCAAAAATACCAGGTCACCTTAGAGAGACCCTGCCTCTAAAACAAAAAGCTGGTCCAGATTTTCTGCTATGATCACCAGGGAGCGAATAAATGGGAAGACTGTACCTGTTTGCAGAGGGCAAGTAAACCCAGAGTCTGACACATCAGCTGCTGCACGATGCAGCCCTGGGGTGAGATTTGGCTGAAAGCTGGGCTTCCTGCTGCCTACTAGAAAACTTAGGATCAAAACTCCTTTAGATATGGATCCTCGGAGATCACAGGAACAGCATGAAAATGAGGATGAATGGGTAGCTCCCTGGTCTATACGTGTGTTTGTGGGTGCAAATGTATTTTGGCCATGAGAGCCAGAGATGAATTCACCTTGAATGTTTTTAGAGATGGTTTCTTACTGAGACCTGTGCTTGGAGGCTGGGTCAGGCTAGGTGAGCACTAAGCCCAGCTCTCCCCAGCACCAGCATTACAATCATGCTGTCACAGCCAGCCCATTCATATGCTGCTGGGTATTGAAGTCACACTGGTGAGGCAAGTACATTAGCATCTGAGCTGCCGCCTCAGCCCGTAGTCATAGCTTCTCCAGTGCTGACAGGCCTGAGGGAGAAGAGATGAAAGATCATCTTCATCAAAGCATTGCTCAAAGGGATTCAGTGAGAAAGCTAAGTTCATACATATGAGCATTAACTCCAGAATCCCACCAGAGGGCTGGGACCCAGCCGTACAGCACACACTCAGTGTTTACAAGGCAAACAAACATGTTACTGGGGATGAGCTGGTGAGCTCTTGGCCAGCATTTGTAAAGCCGTGAACTCAGCTCCAAGAAAAGGAAAAAACAAATAGGTATGGAAACAAGAAATGAAAACGGCATCAAGAATTAATGACCATGATCAGTATAGTAAGAAAAAATTTTGAAATTGGAACTTGCCTGAAATATACTTACAGCAGTACATTCCTGTGATGGCATAATTCAGGAGGAGAGCCTGGGCTACATGGATTATCACAAAAAAAAACCACTGACTGCGCATCCAAGAATAAAGTATTGAGCACAGGGCAACCTGGGCTATATAACAGCAGCACTCACAGTGAGAACTTACCAAGCAAATACAACTCCCCAATCCAAAATTATTACATTTAAAAAATGCAAAAAATAATTTTAGAATAAACATGGCAAATTTTTAAGAAATTAAAGGGTCATTTTGCCAGCATAATGTTTATAGGCACATTTTGTCTCACAGTAATTAGCAACAACCAAAAAACAAATTGGAATTCGGGAAATCTGAAAATGAAACACCATTTCTTGTCTATGGAAACTCCCAGTCTCAATCCAGAGCACCTCATTGCCATTGAGAAACAGCTCTGGCTGGCCTCAGATTCAGTCTTGTCCAGAGTGCTAGGATTCAAGATGGCTCACAGTGGCTCTCTTAATTCCAAAGGATTTTTTTTTATGTGAATTGGCGTAGGGATGTCAGAACCCCTGGAACTGGAGTTAACAGTTGTGAGCTGCCAATTGTGTTGCTGGGAATTGAACTCAGGACGTCTGGAAAAGTAGCCAGAGCAGCCAGTGCTCTTAACTGCTGAGTCATCGCTCCAGGCCCTACAAAGCATTTCTAACTAGCGGTTCCATTCCCAGCTGGAGTACCAGTGTAGGGTATTTCCATATATTCAAGGTCTCAATCTTGCCTTTCATTGGGATTTTGAGGAACATAAGCAATAAATCCACCCAAGTGGGGAAACTATGTAAAGGAAGGCTATTGCTTCTGAGAGGAAGGTAGACAGGACTACAATGGTAGCTGTCCAGCAGCCAAGTGCTGCCCTCTAGTTTGGGGCAGGACCAGAGTACTCCACATGGTAGAGGAAAAGAAGAGCTATCACGTAGTTACCAGGTACAGCACTACACTAGGCTTGCAAGAACTGGCAGTAGAAATTATTCTATTTATGAAGAACAGAAAACCAAAGAGGTTACAATTATAGAAAACATGCAAAAAAAAAAAATCTTATTTGAAGTGTAAGGAAACCAATGAAAACTGAAGCCAGGAGTGGGACACACATTACTAAGGGAATAAACTTTCTTAAAAAAAAAAAATAATGCTTTTAATTAAGTCCAGCTGGCCACAGGCAAATCTCTGGGAGATCAAGGCCAGCCTGGTCTACAAAGTGAGTTCCAGGACATTCAGAACTAAGCAGAGAAACCTGATCTAAAAAAAAAAAAAAAAAAAAAGGAAAAACAAAACAGAACGAAAAGAAAAAACATGGCACTTTTAATCAATGAATGCAACCAGACCACAGCATAAGCAGATGGTTTCCAATATACCTCTAAAGAATAAATGTGAGCTTGGTGTTGAGATGTGTGAAGGCTAGGGCGTAGCTCAGGGACAGAGAGAATTAGTATGTCTAACATGTATGAGTCCCAAAAAATGTGTTATCTACGTTTATGTGCTTTTAAGATTTACTGAGAAATTCATCTACTAATATACAGTATGTAATTTACTGCATACATATTTAATTATACTTCAATAAAATTGGATAAAAATGAGCATATAGTCCAATGATTTAATAACACTTATTTGCACATTTACCACAATCTTTACTCTGCGGAAAAACTGTGTAGGGCTCTCAGGAGTTTGTCATGACAAGGTCTCATCTCATTAAACTCTGTTTGGCTTAAAAGTAGCTAGGCTTCCACTGCAGTGCCGTGTGGTGGTGCAGACCTATAACCCCAGGGAAAGGGCTGGAAGGTAGGAGGATCCATGAAGTTAAAGGTTATTGTTGGATATATAGCTAGCCAGTAACAGTCCAAGATACATGAGATCCTGCATTAAATAAAAGTGGACCACCTCCTGCTGCTCACACTGCTGTCCCTATCCCTTTGTCTCAGGGATATCTGTCTAGAGACACGTATATCTCTACTCTAGCTTCTACTGCTTATCTTCCATATAGCTGTTATATTATTTCTTAAGACAACAAATGGTTGCACAAAATGGTTTTTAACCAAATAGAGAATAAGCTGCGTGTTCCTTCTCATACTATATATGACTTTACTATCACATCAGTTCCCAACTACCTTCCTCTTCTTTTTATGATAGCCATGGCTCGCCTGGAACTCAGGAGATCATCCTGGGATTAAAGGCATACACAACTATGTCTATCCTATGCCACAGATATTGCCCTTGCACCAGGTGGCATTACTAAATGATACACTAAATACCATAACATTTTTGTTAAATTGCTAAATGATACTGTACTGTTTGTGGAACAATGGCCAGAAGTACAGCACAGGTACACCGCCAAGAAAATATCCTTCACCTTAGTTCTTTGTTTGATAAAGTTATAGAATCTATGAATATCAAGGGTTAAATATGGGGAGGATCAGATACAGGTGAAATGTAAAGCTATTCTGATGGCCTGACCCACCTCCCATTCTGTCCATCTCCTACTCTGTCCTTACGTGATCTGCTCACTCTCCATTATTAAACCACCATTTGTGACACATTTACCACACAACAGGAGGGAACAAAGATCATTCCTTCTTACGTTCTTAGCTTAAAGAACACATTAGAAAAATTTCCAAAGATCCTTCAGAAATGATTGTCCAGCATTTTCTTCTTCAGTCACTATAAGCTCCATCAGAGGCTTGAATGGGAAGTGAGCAACCATGTCTCATCGACCTTTGACACAGGGCGCATGGATATTCAGGTTCCCACACTCCTATATAATGCTGCATTTCTTGGTTTTATTTGAAACAGTGCATATTTGTAAGCATTTTATGGAAGGATTTTACACTTGTCATTTACACAAATTACATGGTTCTGCTTAAAGTCTTTAAAAAAATTCTAAAAACCCAGCCCATGTGCAGCACAGGGATATGCAAAACTACTTTACATTATACACACTTTTATCAAAGGATACAAAAGTCTGGCTTGTAGTTTTAGACAAATACAAGAAGCTTCAAACTAGACACAAAGGGTTAACAGTAATTCTCAAATATAAGTCTGCACTTTTGTGTTGTATTTCTCTGAGATGTAAATACCAAATTCCTAGGATATTTTACATTTTCTTTTTCAAAGAAAACCTGACACATTTCCAGTAATCGAGTCCCTCGGGATTAATCCTTGAAGAGTTTTCTCTCCTCTCCCTTCAAGCCAGAGATCTAGTCCTCATGCTTACACACCCATGAGGAGCAGACCCTGAAAATAACTGTCCTGCTGCAGAAGTCCAGAGAACCATAATGAATGTGGACAGTTCTGCTGTGCTGTTAAAATACTAAACACCCAGGAATCTTCCCTTCTTGCACCTTGTGACTAATCGGTGGCCCTAAGAATCAAGTTGTCTGAACTTCAGATTTCTTCTAAATAGAATATAGCACTGATTGATTGAGGGACCTTACTGATCCGTATGCATAGATACTCTGTCAGCGTACTGGAGGCAATGTTTTGTTTTTTCTAAAAGGTCATGGAGAGGCAGCAGGAAGAAGAGGGCTTTTATGCCCTTTCAAGAAATGTTGTCATTGGTATCCACTGTTCTCTAGCATCTTCTGACACCAAACATGTACACGTAAAAGAGCTACAATACTTAATAGAAAAAAGCCAACTTTCACCCAGTCAATTTATAGCCCACTCTCAATTATCTATGAGAACCTAAGTGACATATTATCTATGAATTTCATTCTGGAGAAATTTTGACACTTCAATGATTTTATATATCCCATCAAGACCAAGTCATAATGCAAATATAGTAGCACATTCTGCTAGGGCTTTGGGCACAATCTGAGTGGGGACAGTAGAGACAGGCAAAAACTCTGAGGGATCAGAAAAAGTTAATTTCAAGTTTTTCCTCAACCATTCTTGCAGATGCCTTTGTTATTCTTATGTTTATGACTACAAAATTGCTCCCTTGAAGAATTACCTCTGTTTACACAGGTAACTGAGAGGTGACTGGAATCATTTCCTTTGCTTCTCTGACTTTAGCCCTTTCACATAAAAACTCCTAAGAGATGAAAGCATGATAAAAAGATTGAAGACTTCCATAGGACATCTAGAAGCATTTATTTTATGCAAAAATGAAATATGAATATGTGTACACAAATGGTGCACACATTATCTATGCTGAACAATGAATGCCAAGGAACAGAATATTGATGTAACAGCTGTCTGTAAATTAAAGTTAAAAATTGAGCCCAAATTATCAGACAAAAATAAAAGGCTTATTTCCTAACAGCAGGGAACTGAAAGCTGACAGCAACCCTGCAGCTCTGTTTTCTTACAAAGCTGCCAGTGTCCATCTACTTCTATCACAAAGGAAAAACAAAGACAAAACAAAAGGGGAAAAAAAACCTCTTTTTTTTACATTAATAATAAAAATCTGGTGACAAAAATTATAAAACCAAATCCAGGACAGTCTTTACTCCTTTAAAAATCCCAATATTCCAACATAATCATAGGAGCAAAACCATTTAAAAGTGATATTCCTTATGAAACAATATGTACATTTATTGCAAATTATATTAAACTAAAACAGGACAAATCATAATATGAAGTGTTTACGACTTGCAAATCAATAATAATTTTAATTATTTTCTCATTCTGATAAAAACCAGAAAGCAACATTTATAAAATTGCCACGATATTACTTTTCATAGCAGGGAACAGAAATCTGTACATCTCATTTTTGCAGAAAAGTAGACAGGCAGAAAGAATAATACATAAGTTTCCAAAAGGAACACAAAGAAAATGCCATCTGATCTCCGTAAGGACTCAGTTCAGTAGACACCTGCTTTCCTGTGGTGAGGATGGACGCTCTCAGTGTCAGTGTAAGGACATCTCCACTCTTTCATGACAACTGCAGCATGGAAACAATGGTTATTATGCCTTTAAGCTCCAGATATACAGGAACTGGAACCAAGAGTTAAGCAATTTGCTTAATTATTGACTTTTCCCAGGAAAAGTCTGGGGAGGGGAGAAGGGAGACTTTCAGCCTCTCTCTAGTCTCTGCTGTACACGCCCACCAGAGGACTGTGGCTGTGGAAAAGGAAGGCTAGCTTCTTTCAGTTCTCAAGGCAGAGAGTGTGTATTTGAAGTGAGCTTCATTTTCTGTCTGGGGACATTTGAATCCAAGTTTTTACAGAACCTGGAATCTGCTTCTGTTTGGCCTTCATTTTCTCCCTGTATAAGTATGTTCTCTTTTTACCTTAGGAACAGAAGAACACAAAGTTAGAACCCATGGAAGGACGAGCCCACAGAACATCTGCTGTGCTTCATACTTTCAGTCTAAAGTTGTGAACTAGAACTTCTTTTCAGAGCTGGAATTTCACTAGTTTTAGGGAACAAGTCAGAGCTAAAGAAAAACACAATGCCAACACACAAGTCTGCGCAGCTGACAAGTGCTGTGGCCAGCACTTATTTGTTTACAAATGCTAAGCCAGTCATCTTGAAGAACTGCAGGTTTTTAATTAATCCTTTTAAAAATGAAATTATAAGAGAAAATCTATAACTATAAATTGGACAGCAAATTTATAAACAGTGAAGCAAGTCTTGATTTTTGGGCTGTACAAACAAAAATAACTTGGTAACAAACCTAGAAAAACAAAACCAACCAACCAAACCAAAGACTAAAAAGAAATTTACTTTTTACTGAAAGTATATTTATATAAAACTTAATACATAAGCTATAGCCACAGGCCTATAATCTGCAAATTCAGGAGGCTGAAGCTTGACCTGGGGTAATATCTGACAACCCTGTAAACCAATAAAACAGTTGTATGGCAGGAGCTTATGTCATCTTCTCACTGCAAAGCAAACCAGTAAATCCTTCTGCAAGACCAGAATTCCAAGATCCTAAAATTCCCAAGATCCCACACTTAGTATGCCAGGCAGACACGGACCCAAAGAAAGCTATCATCCACTATCATACCTCTCTAACATTTAAATCTCCCATACGTTGTAAGTTTGAAGACTGTTTGCCCACTGTCTTGCCTATTTGTTAGACAGGTTCTCACATAGACCAGGATGGCCTCAAAATCCATTCATAGCCAAGATGACTTTCACCTTCTGATGCTCTGCCTCCATCTGGGAGAACCACTGCATGTGTGGCCATGCCTAGCTAATGTGATGCTGGGGACCAACCAAGATGGACACTAGTCACCACCACTGTTTTATTAATAGCTTCTTTGTCATGGAAGCCTTCAGTATGAGCAGAACATTAAGAATCAGTAATATTGACTAGTATTTTTTGTTTGTGCTGGTCTTTTATTTTATTATCTTTAAGTTTATTATAGAGACTGGAGAGATGGCTCAGTGTATAAGAACACTGGTTGTTCTTCCAGAGGACCCAGGTTCAATTCCTAGCACCTACATGGCAGTTCACAACTGTATGTAACTCCAGTTCCAGAGATATAATGCCCTCACATACATACATACAGGTAAAACCATACACATAAAAAAAAAAAAAAGAAAGAAAGAAAAAATCTAAAAGTCTATTACGTTTGCTGTGGAATATGTCAGGGCCAGGTCCTAATATTACAGTCAGTTCTGCTTCCACTAGAGTCTGACTTGGTGGCCAGTGCTTTTATAGGTTGAGTTATCTTTGACAGTCCGTTGTTTCTAAATTTTTTTAAAATAAAAAGTTGGAGCAGTAGCTGGCCTTCAACTTAGGCTTCCACCATGCCTCTACACCAGGTATAGGATTAAAGGTGTGCATCACCACCACTGGCCTTTATTTTTGGTTTTATCAGACTGAACTATATAGGAAAACATCATTCTTCAAGCAACAAATCTCAGACCCAACACAAAAGTTGAGCTGTTGAGACCAGTTCCAATAAGATAAATAAAGGGGATAGGGAACAAGAAAGGGAGAAATAATAGGGTCCTGAATGCTTACAGGATGAAAGATTTTAAAATGACTAATTTAAAAAAGAAATACATCTGCAGCCATCAGTGTTAACAGGCTACTAAGGTGAAAATGATGATTTATTTAAAGCAATGGCCACACTTCCTTACTATATGGCTGACCACATATACTCGAGACAACTTTTTCTAATACACACAGACACACAAGCATGTCGCGTCCCCTTTACAACAGTGGTTCTCAACCTTCCTAATGCTACAACCAATTAATACAGTTCCTCATGTTGAATTGACTCCCAACCATAAAATTAGTTTGTTGTTAATTCTAAACAGTTAGCTGCTGTTTGGCAAAGGGGTCATGACCACTGCTTTACAGGTAAATCTAACCAACTTTCACCATGGTTTGTTTCTTCTTGTTGAGTGTTCCAACTACTCTAAGTTTTCCAATTTCCAAAACTATTGATCTTTCCTTTATTTCTTTTCACTAAAACTTAAAGTGGGGGCTTTTCTCTGCATGTGCTCTGAAGGAAGTTCGTCTAGTTTAAAATGTGATTATGTTAAATTCTTGATATTTACCTAACAGTTATTAAAACTATGGTGACATATTCATCTTCACAAGAAGGATCACACAAACGAGCTGCAAATGGACACCTTGCAAATAAACGTCCACAAGCACAAAGAGCAGCAGAATCCAGACAACTTTATCTTTAAAGTACAGTATCTGAGGATTTCAGCACTGTGCTTGCTGTTTAATCATACCTTCATCATTCAAATAAGCAAAGGGAGGGAAGGCTCTCATGCTCTGGAGAGCTTGCTGAGCTCCAATGCATGAGCGCACACCTTCAGCTCAGCACCAAGCATTACTGTATTAGCATTAGCTACTCTAAGGGTTTACACAACCCTAATCCGAAAACAAAGAATATGAAACGCTACAAAATACTGATGATAAATTACACACATGATCAAGTGATAGAATGTCATCAAGAATATATATGCACTAAAAATATTCCATGAAGCTACCTTTTTATTATTTACTCAGCCTTTTTTTAAAATATTTATTTATTTATTTATTTATTTATTTATTTATTTATTTATTTATTATGTATACAATATTCTGTCTGTGTGTATGCCTACAGGCCAGAAGAGGGCACCAGACCCCATTACAGATGGTTGTCAGCCACCATGTGGTTGCTGGGAATTGAACTCAGGACCTTTGGAAGAGCAGGCAATGCTCTTAACCTCTGAGCCATCTCTCCAGCCCACTCATTAGTCTTATTCATGTAGCCCAGACTGGTCTCAAACCAGGCAAGTGTGACCTTAAACTTTTAATCCGCCACACCCAAGTTTCGATGGTACTGGGAATGAAGCCTAGGACATCATCCATGACATGCAAACACTTTATCAACTGAGATACATTCTCAGCTCGGAGTTTTTAGGATTTGTGTATAAACATATAAGAAGTAAGGTCCAGTAGCTCATGTCTACAATACCAGCACCTGAGAGGCCTAAGCTGCCTAGAGTTAAGCAATAATCTACAAAGTCAGCTCCAGGCCAGCTTGGTCTACAGTGAGACTGTGTCTCAAAACAAAGAAACACGTCCGGCAGTGGTGGCGCACATGTTTAAACCCAACACTCGGGAGGCAGTGGAAGGTGAAGTTGAGGCCAGCTTGGTCTACAAAGTGAGCTCCAGGATAGCCAAGGCTGTATTGAAAAACCAAACACACACAGGCAAAATAAGAAAAACTGTGAATTTTGTGTTAGAATTGGTTTCTATCTCTTAGGTATTATTATATACATGCAAATGCCATTAAATTCAAAATCTAAAATGATTCCACTCCCCAGCATTTCAGAGAATAAAATCACCTTAGATTTCTATGTAACAAACTATTTTCAGAACACAGTGGAGTTTTGTATATTCACATTATAGTACAGTAGCCCTAATCATCCAATTTTAGGGCATTCCCGGAGCCCTCCACTGAAACTTCATCAACATAAGGTCTGTCTCCTCGGTCTGCAAGAGCCACTATGGCAGAAACCTCACAGGGGCTGCTAATCCCCAGCTGCAGGAACAGAGGTTCACACTTGCAACCCCAGCATTCAAGAGGTTAAGGTGGCAGGACTGCCAAAGTTCAAGGCTTGTCAGGCTTTAAACAAGCAAAATAAAAAATACAAAAAACACTCCTGAATCATCATGTCCTTTAGAAACTGGTTTATTTAATTTAGCATAATGCCCTAAAGGCTTATCCATTATGTTCAGAATGTTATTCTCTTCAAAGTAGTAATTTAAAAAACTAATTTTTGATCTCTTTCCCTCTTTTGAGACAAGACCTTGCTTCATAGCCCAGGTTGTTGAACTCATTAGCTCTTCTTTCTGCCTCACAGGGCTGAGATTACAGAGGCTACCATCACTTTCTGCCTCACAGGGCTGAGATTACAGAGGCTACCATCACTCACAGGGCTGAGATTACAGAGGCACCATCACTTTCAGTTTTTATATATTTTCTGTAACAATACAATTAATGAAAATGTGTTTTATTTCCCCAACGAGGGGAAGCATGTTCTTTCCTACTCTGAATACTTTGTTAACACTTTCCCTGGTCCTTCACATGGTGAGAATGAGTGACATTACCTTTGTAAATCAATTTGTCTCTCTGCTGGTGTTGCCTTTTTGGCTCCATCTTGTAGCTTGGGCGCTTTGGCATTACTCGCTTCCAGACCCCCAGGGCTCTCCTGGCTGCCTGCAGCTCTCTTCCTTCCCTTGCTAGTGGGTTTATTTAGATCATCATTTTTGGTTGCATTGCCCTGAGATTCCGATTTGGGGCGACGTCCTCTTCTAGGTTTGGAAGGCGCAGGAGGTCCTGACTCATCTACTATCTCATCTGGTTTTTGTTGGATATTCTCAGCACCAGCTGCTGCTACAATTCTCTTCTTTCCTCGGTCACTGCTGATGTTGCCTTGGGTAGGCTGATCAGAATTAATTTCCTAAAAGAGCACAAAAACAAATTTGTAAACACCAATTCCTTAAATACCTGAGCATATTAGAAAAGATTATAAATTTTAAAAAAATAAATTCAGTTTTTAATTTTGTGTGCATGTGAATCCAATTTATGTGTGTGAAGTACACTGTGTGTCTTCCTCTTCAATGTTTAGTTAGCCTTATTCCAGGTTGCTCCCTAAATGTGGAGCTTGTGATGTTTGGCTTGATTGGTAGATGGCGAATTCCAAGAATCCTACTGTCCTTCCTGGCTCACTTGGGCGGGGGTGGGGGTGGGGTCACAGGTCTATATGAAACCACACCTGGATCATTACACGGGTACTGGGAGCCAAGCTCGAGTCTTAGTCATGCACCAAAGGCTATTTACCACTGACTCATCTTTCCAGCTCCCTGAAAGTACCCATTATTACATTTTATTATCTATTTTGCGTGTGCATACTGCATCCCACAACATATGAACAGAGGTCAGAGAACCACTTGCAGGAGTCAGTTCTCTCCCCTACCATGTGGGACCTGGAGATTGGAGCTGGATCAAGAGTCCCTCTGAAACCATTTTACAGGAGCTGTGATGCCAGGGTTTCTCATGAATTGCTTCATTCCATTAGAAAAGTAAGCTTTCAGAGGATAAGGAGTGTGCCTGGAGGCTACCTTAGTTGTGTGGGGATATAAGATGCTAAATGAGTACTTGTTGATATCAAATGGGACACACTCTCACTCTCGCCCCCATTACACCAAGGTTCAGTGCTCATCACAGAAGAGGGGGCAGAAAGACTACACGGACGAAAGATGAGGGGAAGTGCTGAACTCTCGAACTCACTGCAACGATGAGCTACTGCACAAGTTACGTAGATGACGGAGTATCCAACGGTCAGGACAAATCTGACTGAGACAGCTCTATGAAACCCCATACCCACTTTTGTCTTGCTTGGGAGTTGCACACATGTGACACACATGGACACAAAAGAATAGTAAGCGGTAAAGAAAGTCTACTTGCTTTCCCTTCATGTTAGTTCCTTTTTTACTACGGACATTCTCCATATGTATCACTTTTCATGGAAGGGATATTTTCATAAATCAACAAGGCTTTATTCTGTTGCCTCTCAAATAATCTGTTTTGTTCTAACTCGAATCCATTCGCTTTTTTTATGTGAATTCAATCATTAATTCACCTTCTCCTAAATTGTTTTAAAATTCAATATTACCTCAGGTAAAATGTTACAAGTAATAAAACCGATTTCATCCAAATAGGTGTAATGGGCTTTGGGAGAAACAATGACAGGCAGAATAAAATTGACCTTCGCACAGATGACATTTAGGAATAAGTTTAACTATATAATTCCAATTAATGAAAAGAAAAGAAAAGCTAGGCTTGACACACACTATATGCAGGAAGTTGGGGCAGGGACTGGCTACAAGTTTGAGACCAGCACGGGTCACAAAGCAAACACCAGATAAGCCTGGATTATATACGGAGACAAAAAGCAAAAACCAACCAAAACAAATAGAAAATGATCATCATGCAAAAAATAGCTTTTCAACAGTTTTCAATTTTCTCAGAAAAAATGTTTCTAGAATGAATGGGAACAACAGGGGGAATATCACGAAGTAAATTCCAGAAGTCAGCATCACACCCACTGCGCTAGTGTGACTTTAAGTCTTCCCTTGAGAGGAGGGCTCCTCACAGTGCTTCCAAGAGTAGTCCTCATGGACTGCAACACCACAGGGATATGCTTAAATCCTTTTGAAGAAGCATGGAGATTCTGGGGGAAAACAAGGTGTGCCAATCACACAGCCAATGTCTGTATTAACTGGAGTGACTCAGGGCCTTATATAAATATATAGTCAAGTCCTCTATCACTAGGCTAAGCCCGAAATCAAACCAACATGGTGGTAATATTGTATAATAATCCCAACACTAGAGAGGCTAAGGCAGAAAGATTTCAAATTGAAGTCAGTCTGTACTACAAAGCAAACTACCTATAAGGTCACACTCACTATGAGAATTACATACATATACATATGTAAGGAAAGCAAGTAAAAAGCTAAACGTGGAGGGAGGCAGTTCTAATACTGTCCCTCACCTGAATCCAAGCAATTTTGGTTCTCTGAATACATACAGTTCTCATCCTTTATGTTACAATTTACCACACAAAAAACAAGAGCGAATACACTGATTTGTAAACATTCATATCCACGTTGCGGGTAGGGGCATATACAATCCTAGTCCTTGGGAGGTGGAGACAGGAGGATGGCCAGGAACTCAGGAGTTTAAATGGTGAGTACTAGGGCAGTTTGGACTACAGATTAAGACATGATCTCAAAACAACACCTCACCAAAACAAACAAATAACAATAATGCATATACATGTGCATGTACAATTTTCATGCAGGCTAGTACATTGGTTTATATATCAATTTTAATGAGAAATTGGTCACCAAAAAATATTCCAGGTCTGGAGAGATGGCTCAGTCGTTAAGAACATGTATTGTTCTTGCAGAGGACCAGAGTTCAATTCCCAGCACCCACATCAGGTTGCTTGTAACTCCAGCTCTGGGGGACGACCCTATCCTCAGATACAAGCACATATGCAGAGACATATACACATGTACAGTAAATAATAAAAACATTTTTAAAAATTCCCTTATATATTTATAGTGCCTATACTAGAGAAATAAAGGACAGAACTGAGGGAAAAATCACCCTTATTGACCTAAGAGAATTGACCATGTCACACTTTTTTGAAAGTACAACCAAGTCACGTCAAGGTACCCTTTAGAACATTCTTTGAAAATGTAAAAAGGAGAAGGAAAGGTTTAGTTTACCATTTCAAATCAGTCAGAGCAGGCACCACGACTTGCATTTGCTATTTAGCATAACATACAAAAATACAGACACACATATAGAGGGAGGGAGGAGCACAATGGCTAGTGAAGTTACAAGGCCCTATGAATGCATCTGATTACTGTAAGCATATATGACTAATGTCTATAGCAGTAAGGCACCTTATGAGTTTCTTTATGCCCAGTTTACTTAATTCTGTACACGGATCCCATAAGAAGCAGATCTAGTGGTTTCATTCCAAGAATTTTGGTAGTGAAGGAGCTCCTGTGTTGTTTATTACCATGCTCTGTTCCAAGCCATTCCTACTAAGCAACTAATTTCATTTTACAAGTGAATGGAAGGTTACAGAAGTAAAGCAATCTCAATCAACATGAAAGCCAGTGAGTGGCAGAGCCAGAATTAAAATCAGATCTGACTTATGCTCCTAGCGCCTGACCTCAAACAGCTCAAAACCAAATGCAACTCCTGCCCCAGGGAATCCATCTCCTCATCAGACCCCACCCCACCCAATTCTCAAATTTGTTCTTTTAAAGTGTTTGGAATAGCAGTGTGGAAAAGTGTGTTACTATAAATAATCATCTACAAAACGAAGAGGATGGGTATAGAAGGAATCACTTTAAAAGAGCAAAAGCACAGTTGCGTATGAAATTAAACACATATATAAACTGTGGTATTGCACTAACCTGCTGTCTATAAGTTTCTTACCACAACCTTGTGTAGTAAAAATCTCTAAAGGAAAACTCTACTTGTTAAACTGTTTGTTTACATACTCTAAATTTTATTTTATGCATATCTTGCTCACATGTACACCTGCGTATCCTATGTATGCCTGGTGCCTATGGAGGTCAGGTGTCAGATCCTCTGGAGGTGGAGTTATAGACAGTTGTGAGTTGTCGATAGGATACTGAACTTGGGTCTTCTGAAACATCATTATTATTTAATTGCTAAGTCATCTCTCCAGCCCTAACTTGTGCATGCCTCAGCTCCCAGCACTACAAACAAATGTAGAAACATTTACCTTATTCTTTACAGTATCAATATTCTTTACAGGTGTGACAGAAATGATTCTCACAGGATTCTCTTCATTTTCACTAACTCCAGTTTCTGATGCCTCTGAACTCTGTTCCCTAGTAGAAAAACAGGCAAACAAACAAAAAACTAACAAAGGTCTTTCATTTACTTTATTACACCAGTTTTATTTAACATTCATAGCAAAAGACATAAATCACTGCCTATAATCAACTAACAACAACAACAAAAAAAAATTGTCAAGAAATTGTTCTAAGCCGGGCAGTGTTGGCGCACACCTTTAATTCCAGCATTCAAGAGGCAGAGGCAAGTGGATCTCAGTGAGTTCGAGGCCATAAACCATGGTGTACAAATCGAGTTCCAGGACAATCAGGACTGTTACATGGAGAAATCCTGTCTCCGCAGGGGAGAAAAATTCCCCCCAAAAGAAATCATTCTAAGCATTACCTCAAAGCAGAATTAAAATAGTTTTACTTATTAATAGACTGTATTACTATGAATCCACTTGCCAGGGAGGGGTTGAGTCCCCATTGGTTTAAACCATAGCTCTTCCAGAATTTATATTTTTGAATGTGCTGTGATGTGATTTAAACACTATTTTAGTCTTAAATTTCAGGTAAGAGTAAAATCTTAAAAGTCTTAGTATTTAGGTTTGCAATTCTAGTACGGAGGCTAAGGTAAGAAGCTTGCCACAAGTTTGCAGTATACAACCTATAGTGTAAAACAAGGCTTTGTTTGTAAGCCGGGCGTGGTGGCACACAACTCTAATTCCAGCACCGGAGAAGCAGATGCAGAGGCAGGTGAGAGTCCAGCCTAGTCTACACATCAAGTTCCAGTATAGACAGAGTTACACGGTGAGACCCTGTTTCTGAAAAGATACAGTACACTGTTGAGTCTCAACATTAAAAAAAAATCCTAAAACACATGAATATTATTTTATATTCCACAGAACCTCATCCTATGATCTAATGCCTTGGATATAAGTTAAAACGTAAGCCAAGCAGTAAGAGAACAAAATGTATTCAGAAAAACATAAATTGCCTTGAACGACTTCCGGCTGAAGGACTCAGCTCTGAATTGGCGTTAATATTGCTTCCAGTCTCTGTGCCGGCGCTTCTAACATACGGCTTTCTTCCTGTTGCTGACAAAGGCTTGTTTACTGTACCTAGCACTCCAGTAGGCTTTGGCTGGAAAAGCAAAACAACACAACAAAAACACTTCAGAGAAAGAAATACCTAAAACTTTATAAACAGCTAAGATATATGTTTTAATGTTTAAGCCAGGGGTGGTTATTCTCTTGGAAAATTATTATGATAAATCTAGAAAACGTGTTTGGCTCTCTTAAAATAAGCAAAAACATATGGATTATCCTCACTTAATAATGAGGTAATATTTACTATCTCTTATTCCTTAATTTAAACAAAATGCATGCTTCTAAAACACATGGAAATAAATGATGCATTTACCGTAGAAATAGACAATTGAATATGTAATCTTACATCACCCTATTTTCATGACTATCTACTGTATCAGTGTTTCAAATTATTTCTTTCTTACTACTTATTTTTATTTATGAAATTCTTCACTATGAACTTTAAACAGTTTTAAGCTTTTCACCAGAGCTAAGAGTATACAGCAATAATTTTGAATAGTGGCTAACTGCAGAAAAATATCTGAGAACACAGATGCTATACAAACCCCATTATGCATCCCTAATAATCTGGGAGCAAAAAGGCACAAGAAACATATTGAACAAAGCTCCCAAAAGGAGATGTGTTAGTACCTTTCCTGTTAACAGAAGCACTCTTGTCTCTTCTGAAATATAACTTTTGTCATTGCAGAAATCCTATTTTGAAAAAAGAACAAAACAACAAAATGGAACACGTTTATCATCTAAACAGTATTTTCAGGATCTGTTTTACAAGCAGCAACTGTCCTTGTGTAGCTGTTCCTGGATAAATGCAGGAGGTGCATCTTCTCCCTTTGTAGTAAAAACTACTGTTGAGTGAACCCAGGAAAACTTTCCCATAGAATAACATCCTCAACCTTTGAACATTTCAAACTTCTGTTTCTTTGTTTTGAGACAGGGTTTCTTTAAGCAGTCCTGGCTGTCCTGGAACTCACTATGTAAATCAGATTGGCCTCAAACTCACTGAGATCCTCCTGTTCCTTCCTCCAGTGGTGGGAACAAAGGCGAGCACCACCACAGCCAGCAAGATCATTTTTATTTTTATGTGTATAAGTGTTTTGCCTGCATTTGTGTAAGCGTACCATGTGTATGCAGTACCTGTGAAAATCAGTTTCACCATTTTAAATAAACTGTATTTCTAGTTTTTCATATTGTTTAAAGTATTATCACTACCTCTTACTATAGTATAAAATCTACTTTTCAGCTGATAAAGTAGACAATATGTATTTGTTATCACCGTAATTTTAAAAACGGTTTCATGTAGCCCAGCTTCTGGGTTCCTGATCCTCCTGCTACCATGCCAGCCTTATCCTAGATTATCCTTAACTTCTAATATTAAGAATATATGCTGGGGCCGGGCGGTGGTGGCGCACGCCCTTAATCCCAGCACTTGAGAGGCAGAGGCAGGCGGATCTCTGTGAGTTCGAGACCAGCCTGGTCTACAAGAGCTAGTTCCAGGACAGGCTCCAAAAACCACAGAGAAACCCTGTCTCGAAAAAAGCAAAAAAACAAAAAACAAACAAACAAACAAACAAAAAAAACAATATATGCTGGGTACAAGTGATTATGCTTATATTCCCAGTTACTGGGAGGTGGAGGCAAGAGGATCTCAAGTTTAAAGCCAGTCTGAAACAGGTCAAAAAGCAGGAATTATTAGAACTGTAAGACCTATGTTCAAATTACAAAGACAAACACACTACAAAACAAATAAGTAAACAACATTCCCTAACAGTATTGATACCAATTAGTCAATAAAAAAGTTAAATCAAAGAGCTGGGGAGATAACTCAGTGGTTAAGAGCATTGGCTGCCCTTCCAAAGGTCAGAAGTTTGATTCCTGGCAACCATATAATGGCAAAATCATTTTGCCAGGTGGTGATGGCGCACGCCTTTAATCCCAGCACCTGGGAGGCAGAAGCAGGAAGATCATTTGCCCTTAGGAGTACAAGATCAAGATCAGTTTGGGCGTTATAGCAAGACATAATCTGGGGGGAGGGGGGATGACGACCGGGACCAGAGGTGGCCCATAGGGCTGCAGAGGAATGTCTTACTATTTTCATTTAAAAACACACTTAAAGAACATTGTATGTATGGACAAAAATGGCCTTATATAGTACTGTATATTTAGGAAATGTACCTTCATGCAGTTGTGATAGAACTGAATGAGGGGCTTAAATGTACCTATGAGGACTCTCTGTCTCGCTTTCTTTGCTTTGGCTGTCCTGGAACTTGCTTTGCTGACGTTCAAGGCGCATGACAGCATGCCTTTAATATGTTAGGCAAATATTCAATCATCTTATATCTTATCAATCTATGCATCCATCTTTCCCCTGGCCTTCTATGTGTCTATCCATCCATCTATCCACCCATTATTCCTCTGGCCTTGAGTTAATGTTCCAGCCTCGGCCTTTCAAGTGCTGTCCCTTCTGTACAGGTGAGAATGAAGCTCACTGTAGAGCTTTATGCCTAGCATTTTGTAGTCCTGAATGTAAAGCTCAAAATACAAATATACATACAATGAAAGAAAACACACAAGTAGTTATTTTAATAAAATAGGATAAAATAATTTTAAAACCTGAAAGCTTCTTGTCATACCCAGAATGCACGACTGAGCAGTAGCAAAAAGCTTCATTACGACTCTACTACCTAGAGAAGAATAACAAGCTTCCATTTCTCAATAAATTTATAGGCTTCTTTTTTTCTTTCTTTTTTTTTTTTAAATATATTTATTTATTTAGTATGTATTCAATAGTCTGTCTGTGTGTATGTCTGCAGGCCAGAAGAAGGCACCAGACCTCATTACAGATGGTTGTCAGCCATCATGTGGTTGCTGGGAATTGAACTCATGACCTCTGGTAGAGCAGGCAATGCTCTTAACCACTGAGCCATCTCTCCAGCTTTCTTTCTTTCTTTCTTTCTTTCTTTCTTTCTTTCTTTCTTTCTTTCTTTCTTCTCCTCCTCCTTTTTTTTTTTTTTTGGTTAAATCTGCCCTTAAAACTATACAATATTCGTCACTGGAATTGATGATAAAAATTCAATTATCTTTAGTGTGATTGAAAAATAAAATGAAGCCGGGCGGTGGTGGCGCAGGCCTTTAATCCCAGCACTCGGGAGGCAGAGGCAGGCGGATCTCTGTGAGTTCGAGGCCAGCCTGGTCTAGAATCTAGAAGAGCTAGTTCCAGGACAGGAACCAAAAGCTACGGAGAAACCCTGTCTCGAAAATCAAAAAAAAAAAAAAAAAAAAGAAAGAAAGAAAGAAAGAACGAACGAACGAACGAACGAACGAAAGAAAGAAAGAAAGAAAGAAAGAAAGAAAGAAAGAAAGAAAGAAAAAGAAAAAGAAGAAAATTACCTTTTCAGGTTGTGTAAAGAACTTCATTGGGAGGACTGGATCCTTTGGCGAGTCTGCATTGCACAAAGCACTTTTACTATTTATAACACACAGAGCCACATCACAAACTGTATAAAGTTTCTAGAGAATTAAAAAAAAAAAAACAAAGACAATTACATAACTTCCACGATTACATAATAATCACAAGTACCAATTCCATCAGATATATAAATTCAGGTTGAAAGACATGTTACCCCTTGCTCCTTGAACAGTTCCTGTTTCTGCTCAGCATTCTTCAGAATCCCAGTAAAGAAGGCAAACCAAAAGCATATCCACTTTCTCTCATTAGAAAGAAGTTACTAACACAAGACTGCTGTATATTTTATCAGTTTGTACCCTCCTCAGGGTTATTATTATTTTTTTGTACAATGTTAACGGTTTCCAGAAAAACAAACTTTGTGAGTATAGGCATTTAAAAAAACTCAAAAATAGGGCTGGAGAGAAGGCTCAAGAGTTAATACTACGCGTTGCTACTGTAGACATGGACTTGGCTATCAACACTTACATAGTAACTCATAATAATCCATGACTCTGGTTCCAGGGGACCTGGTCCCTCTTCTGATCTCCATGGGCACTAGGCACACACTTGGTACATATTCATGCATGCAACCTACTCATATACATTAAAAATATCCAAAAAAAAGAAAAACCACAAAACAAAACAAAAAAACAAACCTGGTGATGGTGGCACTTGCCTTTAATTCCAGTACTAAGAAGGCAGAGGCAGGCGAATCTCTGTGAATTCAAGGCAAACGTGGTCTATAGAGCAAATTTCAGGACGGCCAAAGCTACAAAGAAACCCTATCTGGAGAAAACAAAAAATCTAAACTATCAGGCAAGTCGGTTAATGTATTTTCCTTAGATATTCACTCCCTGACATCTGTCTTACCTCGTTCGTCTTGGACTCATCTGGAGACTGGGCATCTCTGGTTAGCTTAATGTTCTCTGCCATTTTCTTCATGAAGGCATGACTATTGTTCTCATTCTTTGTCATCAAGACTTCAAGCATAAACCACAGGCACCTAAGTGGGAAACACGTTGAACAGAACAAATGGTTTTTTTGCTTAATGGATTAGTCCATCTTACAGAGAAGCTTAGCTGTTTATAGCGGAGCCTCCTAAAATCACTTCCGCTCTCTCCTCTTGCCCACTCATTAATACAAAACCTGTGATGATGGGATATGAGTATTTTCCAAGGACAAGTGAACCCCAAATCATACAAAACACAAGCATCACTTGGCGAACTGGCAAATATGTGGACAGAGCTTGTTTTTCACCAAGTTCCCAAAATGATTTACAGATTAGAGTACCTGCTATATTCCACTGAAAATGTAGAATTAATTTGATAGCATTTTATATGAGGGGATGGGGATGTAGCCATGACATTTTTCTCTGGCAATACACAAACTAGGTGTGGTCGCACACACCTGAGCAGTGGAGGCCAAGGTATTCTCACTATACAGTTGGTTTGAGGCCACACTATGCCACAAAAGAAAGATTAGGTATTATGCTCCCATGCTTGATCTATGTGTGGCTGGGGCTCTAACCCAGAGCTTCATATATACTAGGGAACATACACGACCAGTTGAGTCACATCACCAGTCCTAATGATTATTATTTTAGGTAGGTAGAGTGTTCACTCTCTCCTCTCTCTCTTTCTCTCCCCTCTCCTTCCCTACCTCCCTCCCTCCCTCCCCCTCAACTAGCACATTCCAAGAAAAATGGTATACAAGCCAATAAATAAATTCTTAATCCATGAGGAGAAATTTTCATCACAGCTTTATAAATTACCAAACTAAAGCATAAAATCTAAAATAAATTATTAATCTATTTCAGGACTTAGAAAGATGAGTATCTATAAATAGGAAACAAAAAGAGTAAGGAAAGGATGGTTAAATGGAAATAATTCTAAAGTAACATTTTAAAAAATATACAATAAATTAAGAAAAATTCAGGGGCTGGACTTCAGCAGTTAGCAGCACTGGCTGCTCTTCCAGAGGTCCAGGGTTAAATTCCCAGCATTTACATGGCAGCTCACAACTGTCTGTAACTCCAGTTCCTGGGGATCCAGAGTCCCCAACATAGACATACACGCAGGCAAAATGCCAATACACAAAAAATTAAAATAAATTATAAAAAAATTCATGATATTCCCATGGAATTTCTGAAACACACAACTTACTCTTTTATATCACGAAGTTGATCAACATCTTGTGATCTTGTAAAATCAGGATCATGGGCTAGCAGGTGAATCATATATGGAACCACATACTCAGGCAGTAGTGATAATAATTTTTCTAAAATGAAAAAATCATGGTTAACGAAAACAGCTTTTATAAATTCCTTCATTGTTTGAATTCTAACCATTTGCTTCTATTTTTTTCTCAGATATTTACAAACGGAAAGGAATGTGTGTTCAGATGACACCGTAATATTTTTACTTTTATCCTACAAGAAATCAAAGCCAAAAAATAAACAAATTATATAGCAGATGACTGGAACAGTCAGGGGGAAAAAAGCACATACTTTAATATCTGAGTAATGTGAACAAATTAAACCACACTGCCGACTGCATAAGAAAATATAGTTCCCAGGACTACCCCCCCAGCTCCCTTGAGACAGTGCTTCTCTATCTAACAGCCCTGGCTGTTCTAGATCTGGCTTTGTAGAGTAAGCTGGCCTTGAACTCATAGAGGTCCATCTGCCTCTGCCCCTCAAAAATGCTGGGATTAAAGGTACTTGCCACCACAAACAATTTAAAGCTAAATATGACTCCAATACAAGATTTCAGTTTCTACACATACTACAGCTACAATGACAACACTCTATAAAGTTAACCATTTTAGCATAAACTACAAGGAAATGTGAGTGCTCTATCTGATGTACACTGTGAACTACTGTGGTTGTTTGCATGTAATTGGCCCTCATAATCTTATAGGAAGTGATATTATTAAGAGGAAAACCCTTCTTGGAGGAAGTGTGTCACTGTGGGAGTAGACTTTGAAGCCTCATATATGCTCAAGCTATGTCCAATGTCCCAATTCCTCTTGTCTGCAGGATCGAGATGTACCTTCTACTCCTCTCTCAGCTCCTTCCAGCAAAATGTCTGCTAGCATGTCACCATGTCCCACCACGATGATAATGGACTAAACCTCTGAAAACGTAAGCTACCCAATTAAATGTTTTCCTCTGTAAGTGTTGCCATGGTCATGGTTGTCTCCTCACAGCAATAGAACACTGACTAGGACAACTATCAAGTATATACATACCGGTAGCAATGGGGTTCTGTTTAATGTACTCCCTGCGTATGCTGATGTTCTTTAGTAAACACTGGCGTGCGTGTGCTCTTCTTTCCTTCACAGGATCTTTGGCACACAAAGCAAAGATCGCCATATACTCCAAAGGGAGCAGTAACTTCACAAGTGCTTTATGAAGCTTCTGGGCAAATATTTGCCTTACTTGGTAGCACTCATCCTGTATCAGCACAAAAACAAAGATACACAAGATGGGTAAAAATTTGCTTACATACATGCATGCACTTTAAATGATGATTAGTATGGAACAATAGCAATAATCTTATTATGCATATTCACATATCAAACGAGTCTGTACTCAAAGCAAAGTAAACACATTCAACTTTGAAGACAAGGACAACTTTGAAGTCAAGAAAGAAGTTTTCCACTTACATTAATAACAAGTGCACAGAGCTGGAACTGTTCTGGGGTAATAATTTCATGGTAACAAGGTTCCTGAGCAAGCTTCATTATGGCACTACCAGCAGCTAACCGCAAGCGAGACATATCTGATTTACTATAAACAAACAAAAAAATAAACATTTCTATAAACATCATTATCACATAAAATTCTGATTGTTTCTTGAGTGTGAGACAGATAGTAGGTAACTTAATATGTATGTAAAGGCACTTGTTTGTGCTATGAACTCAACGTAGAGGAAAAGCTCCAGTTAACTATGGTTTCTACCCATGGTCTACATTCAAACTTTCATTCAACAAAGCAAGTCTTCTTATTCTATCAAACAAACTACTTAGAATGCTAAGAAAAGCTATTTCGTCACAATCTGAATCCCTCGTCAATTACACTATTAATTGTGAAATCTTGATTTAAACAAACCAAATAGAAGCCAATCATCACTTTAAATCTATTGTCACATATATTTATACACATAATTATGACTCTACATTAATCTCACACAGTTTGTAAGTAAAATAGGCAGACAATTATAAAGTACCAGATGTTTCAAAGGAAAAGACAAGAGATTAGACTATGTTTTTATATATATATATAAATATATATATTTATTTAATGGTTATTTTATCAAGTTTCATGAATGTGGATGTGTCACTATTAACATGTTTAAAAGGAAAGATATAAAAAGTTTCAGAGTTCTACAAGGATGGTACCAACTCAGAGGAGAATAAGTACAGAATCCATTTTCTTAATTCCCACTACACAAAAATATTTATTTTCAATTCGATGGAGAAAAGGGTATTACTTAAATTTATATCATGTTACTTAGTTTAGATTTCCAAATAGTTAAACTTTTTTTTCTAAGTCAACTGTCAATATTTAATATAGCTCCGGTGAGGATTGTGCCTATGTATCAATGAGTTAAGAGACCTCATTTCAAGGCATTTCAGTACACTGTAAAGGTATGCCAAAGTTTTCATTACTGCCAAACTAGCTCCTTCTGTTGGCTTACTCGCCATGAGAAAGTTGGGCTTTATTTTATTTTTGCATATTGCTTCAATTTATCAAAGCATTAAACATAATATAACGAACTAGTTGTCATATATAACACTTTCATGAGCAGATTATATAGTTTTTGGAGGAAATAACATTATCTTAAAAAAAAAAAACCCACACATACAGCAGTACCTAGTATCCAACAGTGTTGGGGACTGTGGACCACCAGACAGACACTGAATTTCTTGTGAACAACTTGTTTTCCTCTGCTCTGAGCAGCCTGCAGTTGCTCTGATGGGTCTGCAGCTAAAAGATCCCGAGAGCTGGGGAGTGGCCAGAGCCCTATATAAGCTGCCCCTGAGCACAATAAAGTGGGCATTCTTCTATCAAGGATGTCCCCATGGCCCCATCTGTCTGTCTGTCTCTGTCTGTGTGTGTGTGTGTCTTTAAATTTTCAGCCTAGTTCCCATAGTGCGTAATGAGTAGAGTGCAGAGCAGAACCGGTGCAGTTTTACACAACAGTACTTAATAAATACCGAATTCATGAAATAAAAAATAGCCGTGTCCGTCCTCTCATGTAAATTTAAGTAAATATCACGAGTTATGTTTGTTGATGCCCTTGATATATCAAGTATTTGAAAGAAATAAGGAACCTGACAATTTCCTCAAATAAGAAACAAAAAAGAGACACTAATTTCACTATACTGAAAGGTCGAAATTAATTTATCCATTTTCCCCCTTTTGCATCTATAAACATTCCTTGGAAAGCTTCTACTCACCCCCCCCCCCTTTTTTTTGAGCCACTATTAAAAGCCATTTTATTATCTTTGAGCCATTCCACTTGTTCAATGACATTACAGGGTCATCTGTCTTTGCTACACTTTTCACAGTGTTACAAAGTGTAGAAATTTAGCTGTGTGGTGGTGGGGTTTCCCTTTAATCCCAGCATTTGGGAGGCAGAGACAGGCAGATCTGTGAGTTTGGGGCCAGCTTGGTCTACACAGTGAATTCCAGGACAGGTTCCAAAGCCATTAAAAAAAAAGTCTCAAAAATAAAATTACATAAAAAATTTAAACAAAGAGCAGAAATTCAAAAAATAACTGATCAGTCACCAAATATGAATGTTTACTAACACTGAGATGATTATAAGTCTATTAGCAGACACAGTTTTCGGAAATGATGAAAAAAGGCTAACATTCTTCAATGTATTCAAGAGAGATAACTCCTAAGCTTATAATGCAAGGCTAACACTCGGTCAGGAAAACAACGGTATGCAACTTTTGCCCAACCTTATGGTCAAGGAAACTAGGATGAGCTCACCTGATCCTCTTCTGTTCTGTCAAATCACCCTCACTGACCAACATCGCTGATAATAACCGAAGAGTTGAATTGGCAGATTTAGACTGGTTGTTTTTCATACCCAACAGCCACCTTACCAGAAGTTTAATTGCCTGTACCTATAAAATATTAACATGCTAAAAAAAGAAAGCAACTTAAAATTCCAATTAGGAGAAAATTATTTTCAACAAATTTGATTAATGACACTACTTATCCTGATCAGCAGATACTGAGAGAGTAACATTGAGAAAGAACATCACTCTGTTCAACCTGAAGATGCACTTTCCCAGAGCTGTACATGTTGCATCTCCAACAGAGGAGACAAATGGTACACATTACTACAGTGGTTACTAGAGACCAGGCCAGGGTAAGGAGGGAGGAATGGGTGCTAACTGGTACAGCAATGTATTTGGAAAGAATTAGTCATTTTTGTGGCACACCTTTAATCCCAGCAGCCAGGAGTCAAAGACCAGCCTACTCTACAGAGGAAGTCCCAGGACAGTCAAGGCTATACAGAGAAACCCTATCTCAAAAAACCAAAATAAATTTTTATTTGTTTATTTGAGCATCTCTCTACAAACCCCTGGCTGCCCTGGAACTATTTAGACCAGGCTATCCTAGAACTCAAAGAGCTCCGCCTGTTTCTGCCTCCTGAGGTCTGGGATTAAAAGCATGTGCACCAAGTAACTTCAAATATAATCGTAAGTGGATAATTAGGGTTAACAATGATTAACTGGACATTTCAAAGGTAGCTAGTAGAGAGGACTATGAACATTCTCAATACAAAGAAATGATATATGCTAAGAATCCCCATAAAAAGTACAGTAAGTATCAATTAAAAATCTTTAAAAACTTAAAAATAGTCACTAAACCTATGGTGATTAAAAATAATTATTTAGAGGCCTTTGTATCACTGTAGTATCAAAAACTGTTGAATAAATCAGGTCTGGTTCATCTTAAACATCTTGACTAAAAAGGTGTTTACATAATTATTTGTAGTTTTATTTACTAAAAGACTATTTCTCCCATACATAAAAAGCTAGTTAAAGACGTAAATATTATTTTGTATACTTTACTGGCTATCTGACCAAAATACACAATTACAAAATAATATAGGCTCACACATAATGAAAAGTATAGGGCTGTACTCAGTGTTAGAACACTGACCCAGCACCAACTCAAACACTTAAAAAAAAAAATTCAATGGCAACTACAATTCTTTAGAGAAGTATTAATTTACAATGAATTTTCAAACAAAGCACATGGGGTTTCTCAGCACCAATAGGGTGACTTACAAGCACTTGTCACTCTAACTTCAGGAGACCTGCACTCATGTGCACATACACACACAATGCCCCATCCCACAGTTACTAAGTAAAAAAAAAAAGCACCTCACTACAGAAAGCACAGGATACCCACAAGCATTCCTTTATCCAACATAAAGATCATTAAGACCTATCCAAATTTACCTTTGCTAGTACTTCAGGAGAAACTTCCTCATCTGGGGACCACAATTTTCCATTCTTCTCACCTGTTGACTACAGACAATTGAAGAAATTGTTTTTTTCATGTGGAGTAATATACACGTGAAAATATATAGATAAAAGAACTTAGAAATGGAGAACAAAATTAGCAGAGTCACACTTTCCAATTTCAAACATACTATAAACTTATAGTAATCAAGATCGTGGTGTAAGAATACAAATACAAAGCAATGGAATAGAGAGGAAAAAAACCTTTTTTTATTAAAAACACTTTTGTTATAAGGGTCAATTCATTCTTAACAAAGGCACACATACAAAGTTGTGAGAAAAGAACAATTTTTTAAAGAAATGTGCTAAGAAACCTGGGTTCCGACAGATGAAACCTGAAGATAACTGTCCTACCAACTACAAACACCACCTAAAAGGAAAGCTTACTAGGCTAAAACTATAACTCAGCACACAACACAGGAAGAAATCTTTGTTACCCTGCACTTATCAAAAGAAGGGGAATTATAAATAAACCTTGCTGGTGTAGTGGCGAACGCCCGTAATCCCAGAACTTGGGAGGGAGGCAAAGCTAGAGCTTAGCCTTTGTTACACAGAGTTTGGGCTCAACCCGGGCTACACGAGCCCCTATCTTCAAAAAACCAATTTAGCCCTTTCACAAAACAACTGAAAGTACTAAAGAACCTGAGTAGACAGCTCTCCAAAAAACACACACAGATGCTAAGTAAACACGCAGAAACCATTCTAAATACTATAAAATAAACACACCCTTAATAAAAAATTATTTAATATTTATTCTTTCAAAAGTCAAAACAGCCATTCAAAAAGGAGGTAAAGAAACTGGAACCTTCAGAATAGGTTGGTGAAAATATTAAAAATGAACAGACACTATGGTAACCAGTCTGGTGATATCTAAAAATGTTCAATAGCAAATAATCACAACTCAGAAATTTTACTTTTAGTTACTTATCCAAAAGATCAGAAAATATTCTGATTGTACATATTAGCATTAATTACAATGTCAAAAGGTGAAAAACAATCCCAAATTGTTAATTAATAAACAAACAAAATGCAGACAACACAAAGGAGTAATTTTCAGCAGGACAGAAAATACATGAAATTTTGATCAATACCATAACAAAATGAATCTAGAAAACATGCCAAGTAAAACAATCTAGGTTATAAAAGGACAAGTATAGACATTAAGATAGCTAGACTAAATTCATAGAGTTAGCATGTAGAGGTTCTGGAGAGTTACGCAGGGGAATTTGAGTACCGTGCTCAATAAGCATAAGGGTGTTTCTATTTGGGAGGATAAATAATAAACCTATGATGATCGCCAGCGCAACAGCTCAGGGAGGAAAGGCTCAGAACGCTGCCAAGCCTGACAACTTGAACTCAATCTCCAGGACCCAAATGATGGAAGGAGAGAGCTGACTTTCATCACATGCCCTCTGACCTTCACAAGCTCACATATGCACTGTGGTACAGCCCTCACCTAATTAAAAACATGTAATAAAAACTTTTTTAAAAAGTTTGTGGGTGGTGGTACATGCCTTTAATTTAGCACTCAGGAGGAAAAGTAAGGCAGATTTCTGTCAGCTTGAGGCCAGATTGATTTACACGGTGAATTCCAGACCAGCCAAGTAGAGCCACTCCTCTTT
Organism: Chionomys nivalis; assembly: GCF_950005125.1. Taxonomy (NCBI): domain Eukaryota; kingdom Metazoa; phylum Chordata; class Mammalia; order Rodentia; family Cricetidae; genus Chionomys; species Chionomys nivalis. The sequence continues at coordinate 67,527,821 of NC_080091.1, forward strand.
TTAAAAAGATAAACAAACAATAAGGCCGAATATGAGATTTAATTCCTGCACTTGGGAGTCAGAAGCAGGTGGCTCATCTCTATGAGTTAAGGCCAGCCTGACCTCCATACACAATTTCAGGCCAGCGAGGGCTACACAGTGAGACCATGTCTTGAAAAGCAAAATAGAAAACTAGCGCAGGAGATGAAGAGAGGAAGAGACTAAACAACAATGAGGGTGGAAATATGAATTATGTTAATAAAAAGTAGTTTAGAGTGCTTAATGTTACCCTAAAAAGAATGACATGCCTAATGTGCCTTGTACTTGAACCTTCCCTAATTCTGTGCTGTTAGATTCCTTTAAAAATACATTATGGGGGCTGGAGAGATGGTTCAGTGATTAAGAACAATTGCTGCTCTTGCAGACAACCAAGGTGCTGTTTCCAGATATATGCTATTTCCACATGATATCTCTATCTCTAGTTCTAGAGCAGCGCTTGACTTTTCCTGGCAAAGAAAAGTGGAGCTTGCATATGGTGCAGAGAATACACGCAGGCAAAACACTCAACACATAAAATAAAAATGAATGGCAGGGGTCGTGGCACAACGCCTTTCATCCCAGCATTCAGGAGGTAGAAGCAGGCAAGATTTCTGGGCCAAACTGGTCTGTAGAGGGAGTTCCAGAACAGCCAGAGCTATAAAGAGAAACGCTCTCTTGAAAAACAAAATGAAAAAAAAAAAAAAAAGAAACTTTCAATAAGAAACTATAATTTTAAAGTGACAAACAGTTATATTAATAGGGTAAGGTTATATTAATATGTAATTTTAAAACTAATACACAGTAAGGATTAGATCCTAGAAGGCACATCAGTCACCTCAAATCTAACACGTAAAACATGTACCTAGGCTTAATGCACACACTCACCCCACAGATATTCAAAAGTAAATGTTTCTGTGATATATAGACAGCCTTAAACTCATGACTCTAAACTGAATAAATAAATTAGAAACTTACCCTGTCATTCATCAGAAGATCTTTAACAATGAAGTTTGCCACAACAGATTTCATTGGGGAAGCAAACTGATCTGGTGCTAACATGGAAATGTGGCCAAGTGAAACTAATGGAGTGATAAGTTGTTCTGGTACATCAGCATTCAGACTCCTGCTGAGTGGCTATGAAAGTAAGCGAGAGAAGTCACCAATTGGTTTTAAGCATTTAGATGTTCTACAGTCGTTTTACCATGTACAAGTCAATCTGTTTTCCTGATTTAAGTGATATGATCATGATTAATTTTAAGAATTCTAGGTATTTGGTTATTTTACCAGTTTATTAATTGCAGTTCAAGAGAGAATGGCCTCCACAGGCTCATATGTTTAAATGTTTGGTCCCCAGTTACTGAAATATTTTGAGAAAGATTAGGGATGTGGCCTTGTTGATGGGGTTTGACATTTCAAAAGCCTGTATCTCCATTTCTCTGCCTGCAACTTACAAATAAGATGTGTATAGCTACTTCTCTATGCCCATGTTTGTCTGAAAGCTGCCATGTTCCCCACCATGATGGTGATGGACTAACCCTCTGAAACTACAAACAAATTCCCAATTAAATGATTTCTTTTGCAAGTTGCTTTGGTCATGGTGTCTCAACACAGTAAAATATAAGAGTAATTAAGACAATAATAAAATTGAAAAAATACGAAAAAAAAATAAAGGGGAAAAATAAAGTCAAATAAAAGAAGTAAGAATTAGTCTTTTACCAAATCTGCATTATTTTCCAATTCTTTGTGTCTAATTTGCTATGCTGGTGGATTTTTATGTTGAGAAAGTATTTTAAATAACACTGAATAATAAAAAAGTAAAGGTTCATGAAGTCATATCATCTCCAATCCATAATAATAGGGATGCCTTTCCTGAAGCAGAGTCTGTCTGCCCAAGGATCATATACATAGACCGACAAGGAATTAGCCATCAGGTTTGGTTGTAGGTACTTAAGCAAGACTGTCAACAGTCTGTGTGTATTAGCCAGAGCGGAAATGACTAAAGGTAAGGAGAATATCCTCCAATATGAAATATGTGAGGCTAGATTGACAGCTGGAATAGAGTGCTGAGTAGAAGGGCGCTCTGAGGTGCTCACACTGTAATGTAAGAACACATGTAAATAGGTTTATAGACCTAGACTCCAGCCTTACCAAATGACAGAGACTGAGACAAACCAATGGAAAAACATTCTATGTAGTAGGTATACCTCAAATATCTGTGCAAGCTGGACTTCCTTATTTGAGAAGATGGCATGGATACAATGCACAGCTTGTTTAGCTTGGTGTGGAGTACCCCTCTTTGCCTTTTGATGTAAAATGGGAATTAATGTTCTGCAAGAAATAATAATACAGTTGTCATTTTTGGGAGCATATAAATCCTAGGTTTGTTTTTTTTTTAAAGATTTATTTATTTATTATGTATACAACATTCTGCCTTGATGTATGCCCGCACGCCAGAGGAGGGAGCCAGATCTCTCAGTACAGATGGTTGTGAGCCACCATGTGGTTGCTGGGAATTGAACTCAGGACATCTGGAAGATCAGCCAGTGCTCTTAACCTCTGAGCCATCTCTCCAGCCACCCCCCAGGTTTCTTCTTATTCATCATTTCCCCTACTTAATCAGATCTGTTCAAAGGCTATTTTAAGTAAATAATTTTCATTTTAAAGCTAACTCATGAATATAGGAAAATAACAAGCTACCCTTAATTAATATTCTACTTGAACCAGGGCATATTCACATTTACCTTCTAAGTAGACATTCCTAATTTTTCAGTTCCCTTTAATAATTCCCTTCAGGTTTTTCAAAGAAGCCATGGGAAATCAGTAGTAAAAGGCCAAGTTTTATTAAACAGCTGAAATGATATCAGTGAGCGTAGGTACACACAGTTACATTCAGTTTGGTAAAATGAAATTAAACATTTCTAATAATCATCTAGTACGTGTATGTGTAGCTACCATTTGAGGTATTGTGAACACGTATTAATTCAACTAATGACTATTAATACCTGAAAAGAACCATTATTATGGCTATTATTATAGCCATAGCAAGGATGAGAAAACTAAAACATAAAGATATGGAAAATGCCAAAAGTAACACAGATGGCAAAAGGTGAGACTGCATTCAAAGATGAAACTGGATTTTGAAGGGAAAGATCCATTAAAAAGAAAAAAAAAAAAACAAAAAACAAAAAAACAACCCCAATTTACTTAATCATACACTAACATAAAAGATAAAACTAAAATTTTTTCCATAGGACAATATGGGAACAAATATAATAAAAAACAAATGCTGGCTATATGGCAAAACATGTGGAGGAAGGAAATATACTCACAAGAACCTACAAAAGAGGTACATACATGAAATAGTTTCTTCCTTTTATTTTCCTAGCCTCATGAACAGACCTCACCACCAAATGCTGGGGACACCTCACAGCTTTATGCATACACTACCATGGAGGCACACACCCAGCCTTAGTTTCAGCTTTCATGATAAATATAAATACTTTTATAATCAGATGAAATCTGTACAGCAACAGAACTCTACAGCAAATATTTGTTATAACTTCAATACAATTTTTAAAAGGTGTCATTTTATATACCAAAAACTTGATGCCATCAAATATAAAGGCCTACTTTTAACAATATTTAACTTTAACAGCAATATTCAAGAGCACAAGTCATACACATCACCCGAAAACCAAAAAAAGTCTGAAACATGATAGTCAGTATAAATCTGACATGTTTATGAACATCTCAAGCCTATCTCCATGGATAGCCAAACTAGGGATTTCCATGTCTAAATAGCCTTGCTAGCCTGAGCACCATTTGGTTTTTTTGTTCATAATTTCACATCTGTAAGCTCACTACTATTAAAATTGGTGAACTAAAGAAAATACACTTAAATGTACTTTATTCTCACGATCATTTTCTCCATTATCAATTACCAAGGACCTAATAAATACTTTTATGATGAACACTATTTAATTGTCCTATTTTTCTTTGTTGGGACAGGAAGGTGGTAGCTACTAAATTTATACCCAACTTGAAAAAAATGTGCAGATTAAAGGATGCATCCATCATAAATATATTAAAATATGTAATTATGTTTATGTGCCGGTGTGTGGGCATGTACACTTGAGTGCAGGTGCCAGTGAACGTCGGGAGTCAGATCTGCTGGAGCTGGAATTACAAGCATTACAAGTGCTAGGAAGAAAGCTAGTATTTTCTGTAAGAGCAGAGCAGTGTGTGCTCTTAGCTGCTGAGCCACGTTTCCAGTCCCAGACGATACAGTTTTGATTAAGTACAGGTATATAAAATATTTTTATAAAAGCAAGCCTGAAGTGATACAAAAATAATCTTTCTTTCTTTCCCCACACCTCTGTTTTGCTTCTAGAGTGCTAGTATCCAAAGGCGCTACCAGGGTGGTTACTGACATCTTCATACTGTTTTTGCTTTTTTGTGTCTATTCCTTTTATCCTCTTAAGAACAAAAGGTTTCCTTCTTTGATTCTAAAGTTAACTATTCCACCTGTATCTATTTTTCCAATGCTTCTTTTTTTTTTTTTTTTTGGTTTTTCGAGACAGGGTTTCTCTGTGGTTTTGGTGCCTGTCCTGGAACTAGCTCTTGTAGACCAGGCTGGCCTCGAACTCACAGAGATCCGCCTGCCTCTGCCTCCCGAGTGCTGGGATTAAAGGCGTGCGCCACCACCGCCCGGCTTCCAATGCTTCTTTTGAAACAGCAGTCTTTAAAAAAAGGTCTTGCCTTAAAATGTAGAACTATTCTAAGTCTGGAGGAATATGTCATAACACAGGGGTTTGAACCAGGGAGGGACTCATGTGTGTCAAATATGTATTCTCCCATTGAGCTATGTCCTTAACTCCCAAATTCCCTTAAAAAAATTACTGAAAATATTTATTAATGTTCTGCCGGCATGTATGCCTGCACAGCAGAAGAGACCACCAGATCTCATTAGAGATGGTTTTGAGCCACCATGTGAATGCTGGGAACTGAACTCAGGACCTCTGGAAGAGCAGTCAGTGCACTGAACCTCTGAGTCATCTTTCCAGCCTAGATCTGCGACAAGCCTAACCATAATGATCCTTTCATTATATGTACAGATATATAAACAAGATCATTTTTAGACCACAAGCTCTTTGAAGACAAGGATTAATATGTTCTTCTATGTCTCCCTCCTTTACAAGTATAATCCTAAAATGCCAAATTAAAATATATAAATGTACTTTATTCCCATAGTCTTGCCACCATTATCAATTACCAAGCAATTAATAAATATTTTATGATGAACATTATTTAATATCCCATATGATGAACACTATTTAATTATTCCTATTTTTTTGTTTTGGGACAGGAAGGTTACAGCTCTGAGCTTATAGTCAATTTGAAAGAAAATAATAGATTAAAAAATTAATCATAAATGTAATAAAATATTTAATCCAGCGATAACATTTTGATTACTAAAATTTTCAAGTCATTTCCTTCTAAACAAACAGTTGTAGTTTGTTCTTTTACCTTTATCCTAAATGTGATACAATGATCTAGGCAGGGGACAGAGAGACTAAAGGAGACAGAAAATCAGCACGAAAGTGGAAGTTTTTTTTCTGTCCCCATCTTCCTCCATAAAAGAGAAATCAAGATTCAATTGCCCACAAATATAAACTTTTGTGTTAACTGGGTTAAAAGAAAATATACTCACGATCGTATCTGGGGAAGGTCTGTTTCTATTTTGTGGCCTGTGTTCCTAAAAATTTGTATTGCAGCTTCTGCTACCTTGTCATCTTCCATTCTTAGGCACTGTAACAAGGACTCATATGTTTCTGCAGAGTGGAACGAGGTAGGATGTGTGAAAGACAGAACCTGGAGGAATAGATACACCTTTAAGAGTGCAGCTCTAATCTATTAAAAAGGAGATTTCTTTCAACCAACAAATGTTCTGGTATACATATGTTAGCTACACCACATAGAATACATATTACAATACAATACAATACAATACAGTTACTTTTACTCATGAGGCATTAATGAAACAATGCATGGTAGCTTAAAGTCATTTCCCCAAGATAGCTAATATGCCACCTTCGATGTAATCACTTAATCTCTTGATTATTTCTGCCACATAGAACAAAGAATATCTTCTTTTAAAAAGAAAAATCATGTCTGTGCATGCTCGTGTGTGTGTGTGTGTGTGCGTGCGTGCGTGCGCGCATGTCCCAGGCTCATGCCTATAGAGGCCCAAGCAAATCTTTGGGCATCACATTCAGAAACACAATTCTGCTCAAGACGGAGCTCACTAGGCTAGAATAGCTTGCCAGTGAGACTCTGGGATCCTCCTGACTCTCGTTCCCCAATGCTGGGATTACAAGCATGATACAAAGCTAGGCATTTTTATTTGGGTAGTAGGGATCAAACTTAGGTGCTCATGTTTGCAAAGGAAGTTCTGACAAAATGGAAAATTGTTTTATGTGCACTAGTGTTTTGGCCTGAATGTGTGTCTGTCAGACAGTTGTGACCTGCCATGTGGGTGCTGGGAATTGAATCTCAGTCCTCTAAAAACATGTTAAGTGCCGAGCCATCTCTCCTGCTCAAAGGCTCATTTTTCTCATGGAGAGTGATAAATATATTTAAGTGAGAAAATTTTTATTTGAAATAAAAGCACCAAGTTTATTGATTTTTAACAAAAAACACAGCTTTTGGCTGTCAAAATGATGATCTATATAGAAATGTCAAGTGAAATCCTCATAGAAAGTTCATATCATAATTGTCAACAATAAAGACATAACTATGCACTTTTAATTACAAACATGTATTGGACACGAGCCCTAACCAGTCTCTACCATTAAGGAACTTATACCAGCTAAGTTGAGAAATGGTTGCATTATCTTCATAATGTGGGAACGAGGCTAGCTTCTATCGGATACAAGAGCTAAGTAAAGAAGTAGAAAATCGACAGTCCATCTTCGTGTTCTTAAAAAGTAAACATTAAATAAATCATAAAAGTACAGAAATAGGCTCAGTGAGGTTTTTTACTTGCAGAAAAACTAGAGAAATCCATTTTAAAACTGACAAAAAGCAGTAGATTAAACTCTGTGCCTCTGTCCTACACACACACGAGCAGGGCTCTGGGTTTGATCCCTGGCACCTCCACTGTTCATTCAGCACAAGTCTGTCTTTTTTTTATTTTGTCTTGCTGTAATTCCTATGTATTTTTGCCTCACCCTCTGTACTCAATTCAGTTAGAGCTCCATCCAGTGTTGTGGTTATACAAAGACACACTTGAGCCTGTGACAACACTGTCTTGCTCCCATGTCACTCTGTAACGTGGAACCAATCCTTTCACTAGTCCTGAAAACAATTCTTACTTGCAGTCACAGTAAAAATTCTTGAGCCATACCTGGCTCTGTTTTATAGGTAAATGCATTATTTTGCATTTATTAAGATCATCAATAGCATGCTGGGCAGTGGTGGTGGTGCATGACTTTAATTCGAGGCCAGCCTGATCTACAGAGTGACAGTCAGGACTACACAGTAAAACCCTATCTGGAACCAATCCCCCTCCCCCCCAAAAAATGAATAGCTTTAAAATGTCCCAATCATACAGATGATGTCAACAACTCCAGTAGTCAGTCAACGACCTCAGATACAATTTCTCTGAAAGATAACTCAGGATTATTTGGCATACATGGTCATAAGTAGAGCAGGAATGCAAAAAATAATCAGAAATAATATTCATTTAAAAAGATTTATTATGTACATTGGGGTTCTGCCTGCATGTATGTCTGCACGTAAGGCTGTCAGGTCCTTTGTTTTTTTTTTTTTTTTTTTTTTTTGGATTTTTGAGACAGGGTTTCTCTGTAGCTTTTGGTTCCTGTCCTGGAACTAGCTCTTGTAAACCAGGCTGGCCTCGAACTCACAGAGATCCGCCTGCCTGCTGGGATTAAAGGCGTGCGCCACCACCGCCCGGCTGCCAGGTCCTTTGGAAATGTAATTATAGACAGTTGTGAACTGCCAAGCAGGTGCTGGGAATTGAACCTGGGTTCTTTGGAAGAACGGCCAACTGCTAAGCCATCGTTAACTACTGAGTCATCCTTCAGCCCCCATATATAGATCTTTTAAAAAAGATACTACAGTATTATGTAAGATGATTTTGCAAATTATTAAAAACTATTTTAAAGATGCAAAAAATATTTTTATAAGATCTAATTTCTAGATAAATAGCTGAAATCATAGTACCTGGCAGTCTGAGAGGTAGAAGGATAAATGAGAGTTCCATGGGCTACAGAATGATAGTCTGTTTTATTTTGTTTTGGCTTATTTTTTAAACATTAAAAGCAAAGGGACGTAATTTCTGCCAGAAATTTTTCATTTTTTTTCATAATCTAAAGTATAGTAAGCCTGCTGTTGCATATCCTGAAGGGAATTCATCCTAAGGTTATGAATCTTTGGAAATAAACAGAGATAAAATTGTTTTAAAAATACCTTAAGAAGTTCAAGTCCTGAGCGAATGGCTGAATCTGGACTTACACCCTCCTCTTCATCATCTGCTGTCCCTTCTATTGATTTATTCATCAATTTTACTAGTGCACTATTAAAAGAAGGAAATGTAAGTTAGTAAGTCTGCTTGAATTAGTAACTGGATCCCAACTGAAATATGATAAGCATAGAGAATCTAAAAAGAGAATGGTCAAAGAAGTTTCTGTAGCATGACCACTTGATGGGTAAGCTTACTTTTAGGTGACCCTCCCCAAAACATAATGTGTATATAATAGTAACAACAATGACTAAAAAATAAGCTATTAGTATTAGCTATTTCAATATTCATTTCTACATATAAAGAGAGTTAGTAATTGGCAAATGGCACTCCAAACAAAATTCAGACATTAGGGCAGGAAGATGGTTCAGTGGGTAAAGGTGCTTGCTAGCAAGCCTGATGCCGAGTTTGATCCATGACCCACATTAGAGATGCCAAGGATTATTGAAAGTTGTTCACTGACCTCCAAATTTGTGGCTACATGTGCACATTAACACACGCAATAAATAAAAGTAATTTAAAGATCCAGCAGTGAACAAATACAGGGAAAATAGTGTTAATTCCACTAGCATCAGTAATTCCATTCTAAGAAATTATAACCAAAAGGTAACTAATCAGAAACATGCTGTATTCATAAACATGCAAGTAGATAACATGAAACTGTAAAAGAGTTATCTTTTCCATATATTTCCCACCACAAAATAGAATAATACCTGATTTATAGAATCACAGTATCTAATAGAATAGACCTATTTGTTTGAGACAAGATCTCACATGTATCCCAGGCTGACTTCTCTTGGTCCTTCCTGACTCAAGTCTCCTAAGTGGTAAGATTATAGGTGTCTAGTTACTTTCTCTAAGTAAACTAATACTATTTAAAATAAAAACAAATACGAATTCAGGAATGTGGTTTTTATAGACTGCCAAACTTGTCAAGCTCTGGGTTTGATCTTCTATGCCACACAAAATCGGGTGTTGTGGTGCTTGCCTGTAATTCCAGCTTTGTAAGGGAACCTAACGTGGGAGGCCTGCCATGAGTTCAAGGCCAGCATGGGCTACACAGTGAACACCAAGTCAGCTAAGGTTACACAGCAAGATGCTCTCTCAAGAAACAGTTAGGGATGGGGTAAGGAATGGAGTGAGAAAGATTCTTTTCCTTTGATGCAATAACTGTTTTAATCAAATTATTATGATTTGTTTTATCACATAGGGTCTTTGCATATTGCTCAGACTTGCCTTTAACTCAGTCTTAGTGATCCTCCCGTCTCAGAGTAGCTGGGACTAATGCACACCACTCGTGGAAATCAAACAATGTTTGCTCTTGCTGAGACAGGGTCTCGCATAGCCCAGGGTGGCCTTAAATTCAATGTGTAGCAGAGGATAGTCTCTTCTCTACATGGTAAGAGCTGGAATTACAGGCATATGTTACCATTACTAGTTCTAGTAGTAAAGAATTTATTTGTTTAAATACAAAGTATGAACCTGAAGTGTGTGGTACACAACTGCAATATCACCACCTGAGAAGAAAATGCAAGTACAGAGAGCCAGCATGGACTACAGAAAAAGTAAAATCATGAGATGTGGAGAGATGTCTCAGTGAGTGAGCTTACAGGCCACCTATAACTAACTTTAGCTCAAGGGACCTGACACCCTTTTCATGGTGTCCCAAAGGGTACTACTCACCTGCACAAACCCAACACAGATACACAAATAAAATTAAAAAAAAAAAATCTTTAAATATCCAAAAGTCAACTATTTAAAGAATCCAAAGTTTCTTCTCCAAATATACTTACTTGCCACAAATTCACTCCTCTTTATTTGAAGGTGCCTGTGCTGTAATCAGCTGGCCTGGTCTGTCACCTGGGTACCCTGTCTCTTTAAGACACAACCCTGCCCACTCCTGACCCCACCCCCCCATCTCCAGCCTGCTTTCTTTCTGTCCCTCTTCAGAAGAGGTAATAACTACAGCTTCTGCCTCTCTCTCCTCTCCCCCTTTCTCCCTTTCCTTTCCTGCCCTTTTCCTTTTCCCTCCTCACCCACAAACCACTTCATAAACTCTATATCCCACCTCTCTCTGCATGGCACATCTGTCAGAAAGTGGCACTGGATGTCCTACAAGTAGGAACCGAACACGGAGCCTAACTCCACCTAGACTAAAGGTCAAAGAGTTGGAACTTACCAAGATTATTGTGTTTCTACCTCAAACAAAGGTCCCACCTAGATTTAGTTCAGAGAGTTCTACTCTCTCAAGGTTATTGTCAACAGGTGTAGCTAATAGCCAGACCTTGTATTTCAGGAATAGAAAAGTAGGCATGTTTCTATCTCAAACAAAAGCCTAAGGGTTCAACTAAGATTCCAGTTCCCTCAAAGAGATAATACTGGATTCCATCCAGGGAGAGGTTGGTTTGTGTGAGCGTGACTTGTTTTGTTCTAGCAACAGAAGGTTTAACTGGATGTAGCCCCGCGACCATCAACTGGTCTGTTCATTTCTTCATATCAAGTTAATGTAGTTTTTTTTTTTTTTTAAATCTTACTTCTACCTCTTGTGGTCGGGGTATTTTAAGCAATTGGAAATTAAACGCAGGCGATTTCAGTATTCACTGGAATTCCCTCCTTGTACTTTTCATGTTTTCTGTTTTATTATTTTCACATCTATGTGCTCTTTATTTATATTTCTTATCCCCACCTCCCTACCCTGGCAAGTGGTATTTTTGTCCTGGTCCCCGACAAGGTTCCCTGCAGGAACAGCATATGCTCCAAGCATATACTGAGTAGTATTGTTACCTTTAATTCTGAACACTCAGGAGGCAGGTGCAGGTGAAGTCTGAGGAAAGCCTGGTGTGTGTACATAGTGAGTTCAAGGCCAGACAGTGTCCTGCAGAGAGACCTTGTCTCAAAAAGAGAAGGAAAAAAAAAAAAGAACAGTGTATGTTCTTAATTGCACCCTTGCATTTTACATACATTTATTTATCATGTGTCTGTGTGTGTGCACACAAACGCCATGGCACATGTGTGGAAGAGTCAGTTCTCTTCCATGTGGATTCTGGAGATCAAATTCCAACATTATAGTTGTTGGCAAGCATATTTACGTGCTCAGCCAAATATTAACCTACGTTCTAGCCATTCCTCCTACAAAATAGTTTTCATATTTGATGACATCATTATTTCCTCATGATTCAGTTCTTTATCTTCACCTCTTCCCACTTTAATTTTACTTTCATTCCTAGGTTTCAACCACTATTATAATTCTACACTGTAAGTTATTCACGGCGGGTGGCCTGATCATAACATGCAGGGGGCTAACAAGTTCAAGACCAGACTGGTCTATATAGCAAGTTCCACATCCTAGGCCAGTCTTAGACATATAGTGAGATCCAGACTCAAGAGACCTAAATAGCCAGGCAGTGGTGTCATATGCCTATAATCCCAGCACTCAGGAGGCATTGTGAGTTCCAAAACAACAGCCACTCCTACTCAGTTATAGCACTAACCTATCTAAATATTTGACTGCTTTCCCCTTTTTTCTGTCTGCTATTTTTCCCTAAAAAAAACCTACCAATATTAGCCAGCATATAATACAAAAGACAAGTGTGGCAAATTATGTTTTAAGTATTATTTAATATGAATGATATTTACATACATATATACCTCTCCATAATTTAAACAAGTAGCAATTATCATTGCTATCATTTTTATAGATTTGGAAACTGAAGCTCAGAATACCTAAGTAACCCACAAACTCAAGGTCCGTGACCTGGATTATATCCTCAGAAGTCCTTACTTGGTTAATCTCTATAATTTGTACTTCCTTTTACCACTCATCAGATGTACAGCTTATTCTTGGAACCTTCTATAATAACACACCCACTCACAGAGTTTGGGTTATGTAACTTATTCTTCACTGGGTACACAATGTACTTTACACACAGCTTTTATTATTTTTAAAGCTAACCTACAAAAGCTAACATAAAACCTAACAATAAGTTTTTTTATTTGTAATCTACTATTCTGAAGATTTGGCTAAATATAAGGAAGATGTCCTTTTATTTTTTGATATAGGGTCATCCCCTGGTTAGTCCAGATCTAACTACGTCAATCTGGTTAGCCACAAACTAAGAGATCCATTTCCTCTACTTTTTAAATGATCAGATTAAAGGCGATCACTGGAATTCTTACAAAATTACTTTGTTAGAAATCTTAACCAAGATGTTCTTCTCTGAATCAAAGACCTCCTGATGGCAAAAAAAATTTCTGAGTTTTCAGAAGACTTGTTAACACTGGGACTCAAACAACAGTAACCTACCGACATAAAGGATGCCTGAGAAATTCCCTGATGCCACTGTATATCCCTATCAAAGTTAATATGCACAGTCAGGAGTTCCTATTCCTACTACACTGTATCTTTAATCTGATGCAACGTGATGCTACAGTGCCAGGGTGACTTGATAAATACTGATGTGTACTCAGTATTGTAAAGATCCTGAATTCATTCCCCAGCACACATGTATGTACTCCTGAGTTTGTACCCCACTCCATCCACCACAGACACAGCAAGCTGCACAAGGGCAGGGTAGGTGAAAAGTAAATGGTACAGATCAAAGGATACTCACTGACAAGAAATAATATATCTACGTTTTTTAAAACTATGGACAAAAGTTTTATTATCCAAACTTTTGTTCCTTTGTTTTCTTTTTTGCAAAGAGGAAAGTCAATCAAGAAGTCTTAATTTAATCATAGTAAAAATGATGTTCTGGGCTGAATTGTTCCTCTCTAACTCACAGATTTTAGTGACCAGTATCTCACAATGTGACTATATTAGAGATAGAACATTAATGAATAATTCTATAAAGAAATTATATGGATGAGGTTAACCAAGGATGACTGCTGTTTTTAAAAAATAAGGAGAGAGCCGGGCAGTGGTGGCGCACGCCTTTAATCCCAGCACACCGGAGGCAGAGGCAGGCGGATCTCTGGGAGTTCGAGGCAAGTCTGGTCTAAAAGAGCTAGTTCCAGGACAGGCACCAAAGCTACAGAGAAACCCTGTCTCGAAAAATCAAAAAAAAGAGTAGGTTACTGATTTATTTTGGATACACAGGAAGAGACCATTTGAAAACACAATGAGAAGTCGATAGCTATCTCGAAAAGAAGGAAAAGGACTTTAGAAGAAAATAAATGTTCTGCTGTACACCTGTTACATTCTGAGGTATCTTGCTAGCCAATGGTAGTTTGTTATGGCAACCCTTGAAAACCAGTATAACACGCCTTCCCATAGAACCCACAGTAGTGATTCATACAGATGAAATAACTGGTGGTTTCTTGAGTACCAAATTAGGTGTCCTGATCCAGATATATCTGGATTAAGAACCAATGAGTGCTACAAAGTATACCAACATGAGTAACAATTATCACTACAAGACAGAATCATTCATACAAATTTATAATAGTGAACTCTTAGAAATAAAATGTGTGGATTGTTTTTTAAACAAAGTTCTCATTTTCAATATGCCATTCTGTTCTCAGACATCAAGAACAGTGATAAAAGAAGACATAACAGAACATAACAAGAACACTGAAATGCTTAACTAAACTCTAAAATTTTCTTTGTTGTTTATATATATTCTAGGATTTTGAAAATTAGTGCATATAGAATAAATCTAATTGTAAGAACTTAAAAAAAGTAAAAGGCATTAAATATAACTTAATAGTGATCCTTGAGCGGTGGACACACTTCCTACATTAAAGGAACGGATCTCTGTGGGTCCAGCACTTAAGCTCACAAACATGCTCTGCGATGAGAGTGTATTTATTCTGCACAAATCTCCTGGCTTACCTTATGGCTTCTGAATCAATATGCACAGGAGCAATTCTTTCCAACAGAAATTTGACCATCTCTAGAAAAGGGTTGGTTGGCTGCTTAGGATTTGCAAGTTTCCGAGCTATTTCTCTCTATAAGAGAAAAGTTTTACTCTTAAGTTTCATCACTTCATGATTTTTCACAAGAAAAGCAATGAAAAATTCAAAACCAGGAAGAAATGAAGACAAAAATGTACATAGTAAGTAATCACTAAAAAATCCAGACAGTTAAAAAAAACAAGAAAGGATGAAGTAGTTTTAAATGACTTGTACCTCCACTATACAATTTCTATTTACTGTAACAACATAAATGCTCTATTTAAAAAAATTTATTCAGTTATAAATGGTTTTATTGTTTTATGATTAAATAGAATATTGGGCTTTCTTTCAGTTAATTTCCTAATTACATTCTTAGTATTACGTGTTTATGTATGTATGTGAATGTACATTTGTGCACATGAACGTAGTGCCAACAGAAGTCAGAGGACAGTATCGGAGCTATTTCTCTAAAAAGATTACAGAAGTTGTGGGTTGCTCTAAGTGAGTTCTAGAAAATTAACTTTATAGTCTTTTGCAAGAGCAGTATGAGCTTGTAACTACTATCAATCCAGGCCTAACTTCTTTTTTGAAAAAGGAAAGGGCAGCAAGGTGACTGAGGATAAAGGGGCTGGGGTGGAGCAGGAAAACTGAGTCTGGTTCCTAGGACCCATACGGTGGAGAGAAAACTGTCTCCTTTGACCTACTTGTCCCCTTGCACTCACAGAAATTTAATAAAAACTTTAAAATGAGAAGGGGTTTTGCAGCATACATATAATGGCATATACATAAATTTGGGGTACTAGAGACCCTCCAGAAGCACCAAGCCCAGGAACTTCAGAACAGCCTAGGCCAGGGAGACCTAGCATAAAAAACCAAACCAAAAAATGGGAGAGAGGTGCTATGTTTAAAAGTCTGGCAATATTTTTAAATTCTGAAAAATCAGAAGGAAGAGATAAATCGAAGCATGTAGTTTTCCAGAATTTTAATAATGTGAACACAGAATTATTTTACATTATTGTGAATTCATGAATCAAAGCAACTGTCTCTATTTGTTCAAAGATGGCAGTAATATTAATTATCTCTGACAAGAACAGGATCTTACCTTATTGTCTCTAGGTCTTTCAGGTGATTTAGCAGTGTTAATACATATCAACCAGGTCTAAACTCAGATTTCGAATCACAAGTCACAGACAACATGTCATCTCCTATTTTTTAAATTTCACTTTATTTATTATTAGAAGCGTGTGTTTTATGTGAGTGCATTCTATAACTTGCATATAGAAGATAGAGGACTACTTTCAGAAGTCAGGTCTTCCCCTTCATTATAGGTTTTAGAACTGAATTCGGGTGGGAGCTTGCCACTGAACAATAGATCTTTTTTACAAAGAACTATTCACTCCCCAAAACTAGAAAAGTGATCTAGTTCCTACATGTCCTTTAAGATTCAACCCATGAGCCACTTATTCCAGAGTAAGTTATTCTCTGACCTGTTTCTACGCTTCCAGGGTTCTGTGATGCTCTTCCATATATAATTCTATCACAACACTTACCATGTTGTTTGCTATCAAAATAGTGACCTATTTCTGTCACCTAAACTACAAGTTACCATGTATAATACAAATTACTAAAAGTAACAATAAATTAAAATGGCATAAACGTGATCAAGGGAAAATATGTATTTTTTAGTGTGTGTGTGTGTGTGTGTGTGCGTGCGTGCGTGCGTGCGTGCGTGCGTGCTTGTGGGAGTAAGAGACTGACTTGAAGGATTCTATTGTCTCCTTCCACCACTTGGGTAAAGGATCCATCTTCAATCATCTAGCTTCACAGGAAGTACCTTTATGCACCAAGCTATCTGACTAGCTCTGTTTTATTCATTTATTAGAAACAAACAAACACAATCAGGATCTCACTATGGATTGCAGAGTGGTCATGAACTCATAGTGACTTCTTCCCCTCACCTCCTAAAGGCTAGGATCACAGACAAACACTATCACACTTATCAAGCTATTTTTCAGACAAATATAGTCTTTATTTCCACCTTCCTGATTCTTAAAGCCAGAAGCAATGACTGCATGCACTGCCTGTTCATTGCATTAGTTCCTGGATATTTTAATTACAGACCTCTGTAATATATTTACATTTATTTATTCATTTATTCATATATTTATTGTGTGTGCTTGTGTGCACGTGTGCATGTGTGAGTGTATGAATGCATACATATGTGGAGTTCAAAAGACAAGTTGGAATTCAGTTTTCTTGTCCACCATTAGGATTTCAGGAATTGAACTCAGGTTCTAAGGTTTGGGGGCAAGAATTTTTATCAGCTGAGTCATGAAGTCAGCTCCATAAATACATATTTTTGAAGCCTATTATATATTTCTGGTATAACCAAGGGATTCAGGCTATTGCTCTTATTATCAAATTCAAGTAAAATCCCTATTTTCTCTCAAATCAAAGTATCCCTTGATTAGTTTCATCATCATTTTTTGGGGGGTGTGGTATTTGGTTTGCTTTGTATTATGTGTGTGGTGTGCATGTGTACACCTATGACTAAAACAGTGAGTCCTCAGGGAGGATCTATCTGTCTTTGCCTCTACAGTATTAAGATGAGGTGCAGGATTCACCTTTTACACGGGATCTGGGCACTTGAACTCACGTCGTCATGCTTTTTTAATTAGTAACAAAACACCTCATGATCCTAAGCCCCTGCACTGGTTCTTACCAAAATAAAAAAAAGACACTATCACATATTATGAAATACAGGCTCTACTTGTAATTTAGTCACTATATCCTGCTATGAAATGAAGCATGAAAAACGTCCTTTAACATTTCCTTATAGGCAAAACTTTAAACCATATGGTCTCATGGGTAAATAAGTCATTAAACTGTATCAATCCAATTATATGAGAAGATTCTTTGAAACCTACAACACTACTAAATTCTAAGTACATGTAATCTTTAAAGCAGCAAATTATTCAGGTAAGTGCAAAGGAGAAAATATCAGGACACTTGGCCAATGAATACAACTGGGCAAAGAAGAGCTCTCTTGTCCAATGGACCTTGCAGCACATCTTCTTACATAATGATCAGTTTAGTTCCCCACAAAGAATAAAAACTGTTTTAGGCTCCTTGACCACTTTGTAAGAACATCTATTATAATCTTTAATCCCTCATTACATATTTAAATAATTGTCAACTTTAATCCTTTTCAGAACAAAGGTAAAAATAAGTAACCAAAATGCTAATCTTTTCTTCATGTTTAAGCTTAATCTTTGCATAATGTATTCCAAACACATAACAGCATTAAGTGCTGAAGACACAAAGTTTTCTTCTCTAAGTTTCTATCATACTAGTTTCCTAGAAAATAAGGAGTGCAAGAGAGAAGTCTATGAAAGAATTTATTTCTTCTACAAATCAAATCCTGTATGATGACATGATCATAACTAAATTATTGGCAGACTTTTTCTATGCTCAGAGAAAAAAGAAGGAAGTGCATGCATACAAAACATTATAAAAATTCTTTTCCATTTAAGTGAAGAAATACACATTAAATAAAAAGTCTTGGTCATTCCCTAGGACCAGTCTCTCTGGCTCAGATCTTTGGGAAAGGAGAATTTAGTTGCATTTGGATGCATTACTAAGTAATTTAGCATCTACCATACGGTTAAAAGAAACACAAAAATATATGTAACGAAATACAGATTTCTCCAAGTTATTAGAAAAATATTATAAAAGCATAATTCACTAACCACACAAATGTCAGCTTGTTTGCATGAACAGGTTGGGCTGATTAACAATTCTAACTGAGACCGCAGCTTCTCATCATCACCAAGAACCTGGTTAAATTTCTTTACAAAATCTTGTGCTTTCCCAGGGTCAGGCAAATTCTCTATAAAATGAAGAGAATAAATATTAGAAAAGAAAGAGTATCTTTAAGACATTGGTGGGGGGGCTGGAGAAAAGATTTAGAAGGTAAGAGTGTTCACTGTAGGGGAAGGGACTAGAGAGATAGCTCAGTAGTTAAGAACAATGAGGCTCCTGGGTTCAATTCCCACCACCAACACTGCAGCTCACAATTGTGTGTAACTCCAGTTGCAGGGGATCTGACATCCTCACACAGACATATTTGCAAGCAAAACAATAATGCACATAAAATAAACATAAATAAGTTATTAGAAAAAGTGTTTACCACTCCTGCTAAAGACCCAGTACCCACATCAGGTAGTTGACAATTGCTGTAACACCAGAGGATCTGTTATCTCTGGACTCCTCAGGTACATGACTCAAACTCAACTTACACATAATTAAAAATAAAAACAAAATACTATAAAATAAATAAATATTGGTGACCCAGTAAAAGACAGTGAGACAAAGGCTCCTTTAAACAAAATTAAGGAATATCTTTTACCATTTATTCATAAATGAATAACCTGTTTTAAGTGGCTGGAGAGATGGCTCAGCAGATAAGACTACTTGTTGCTCTTGGAAAGGAGCCAGTTTCAATTCTTAGCGCCTCATGTTGGCTCACAAGCATATCTATAAGTAATTCCAGCTCCAGGGAACTGAACAGGGACATATATAATACACATATATGCATGGAAAAAATTCATATATGAGATATATATGAAAAAAAGCCTGTTTGATATTTATTACATGCTCACTGGGTAATAAAACATACTTACTTGCTATGGTCATCAGTTTTCCAAACATGGCAGAACAGTTAGCCTCTGACTAAAATTTAAAACAAAAATGAAAGAACTAGTCATTTGCATTAACAATATTTTGGAAAAAAAAATAATACACTGAACAATGTTCATCATCTTTAAATAACTCATCATAGTCTAACCTACTTGTTGCCGTGCATGTGTTTGTGTATGAGAGAAAGAGTTTTTAGCAAAGATTAGTAGAAAAGGAACATATATTAAGAGAAAAAAAAAGAAAGAAAAAAGATATTATCAGGAAAATTAAGGACACTGAATAGCCAGTTGTGGTAGCATGTGCTTGTCATCTCATAGACTAAGACAGGAGTATTGCTTGAGCCCAGGAATTCCCAGTGAGCCTTGGCAACATAACCAGCGGGCCTATGCTCTTGCTGCAACACATTCCTGGTTAGATGGACTGTGCCCTAACTGGAAGCCAAAACAAATACTTCCTTCCTTAAGTTGCTTTTGAACTTGTCGGGTGTTCTGACACCAAAATAAGAAAAGGAACTAATGTATGACTAGCATCCCAGCTACCAAATGTTGAGAATGGAAGACTGTTAGGAATTTGACAGGCAACACAGTGATTTCTAGGCTAGCTTGAGCTAAAATATTGAAAACAAGAAAGAAACAAAAAAAATGTAAAGAAGAAGAAGAAGAAGAAGAAGAAGAAGAAGAAGAAGAAGAAGAAGAAGAAGAAGAAGAAGAAGAAGAAGAAGAAGAAGAAGAAACAAAGAATGTAATTTAGCTTTGAAAACAGCTGAACCAACATTTGGAAATTAAAACACCTTGAAATACTTTCATTACACCGTATTACTGAAAAAATTGTGACTTGCAATATGTAAATTAAAACAAAAATCATAAACCTACTGTAGGCTGCTTGTGTAAATCCAACAGTTCACGCACATGACTCCGAAGCATGTTCTGACACTTCCACATTTCATTGAGAGCTCTGTATATAGTTATAAACATGAAAAGATAACATTTAACAATACGGCAAACTGTTCAACTTCATGACTTAAGTGTGCTATTTCTATATTCCTACATAAAAAATTTAAACAACAGTTTATTAGAATTTAAAGAAGTTTAAATTTAGCAGGCATTTCACCACTGAGTGAATGCCCTGGTTCAAAGAATCAATTTGTTCTTGCCAAGGTCATAAATGGACTGAAAGAAGCTTTAATTCTAAGCAGAGGGAGCTGGAGAGTTCTGGTTTAATGAAAAAAACAGAAAAATGAAAGGTGTTAAAGAGTATAAGTGGGGGCACACAGAAACTGGAGTAGAGATAAATAAACGACACAGGATTATCGAGTGCCAGAAAAACAGACCTAGGAGAGATGAAGACTGCTCAAGAGCCCCTGAGGACTAGCTTTCACAGCACTACAAAGTGCCACACAAGCAGCCCAATAGTCCTACCCAGCTGTGACACCTATGAACCACAACTAGATAGTACAATAGACCCAAGGATGCAATAGCTGCACTCATATCTTTTTAGTAACCAACAGCTCTCTAGTATCATTATCCTTCAACAAAGAGACAATCATGGTAGACACCTAGCCAGGTTTGAGGTCATGAATCTTATGACAAACATATTACACCACGACTTTGCTAACCTGGTATAATTCCTAACTGCATTCTAAATATTTATCCCAAAGGTAAATGTAGCTCCCATCCCTCATCAAAGACGCTTCCCTTTGAAATAGATGAACACCATTACAATAAAAAACAACCAATCAAAACGCAAAAAGTAAGTGATTCTGTTGTGACTAGCCCTAACTCACACACACATCTACAACATGACCATGGTAACTAGAACTTAGGGAACATTACAGACAAAAAAGCAAAAATATTTTTAGGAGCCAGAGGATCAGGAAATCTGGGGAGATTGTACCTTTAAGAATGGACAGGGAAGCTTTACTAACAGTAGCTCAATAGGCTGCCTAAACAAGACCTGAACAAGGTACCACCAATAGTCATGCTAACACGGAAGGAAGAAATCTCATGGGGCCTGCCCTTGACAAAGAACCATAATGAACTAAAATTCTAGAGGTAACAAATAGTCTTCCCTAGGGATGAGCCCCCTAATTAGTTATCTCGTACGAAGTGATCAGTCCTAAAATCATATAAACAATGCTAATCAAACTCAGCAGGCTATATTTATATATTTTGGCGCATGTGTTAACACCCCCCAGTATGAAGCAAAGAAAAAGAGAGGTCATGAATTCAAGTGGAAGTAAGGAAGGCGGATATATAAGTGGTTGGAAGGAGGAAAGGGAAAGACGAAATAATGTAATCATAATTTAAAAATTAAATGCTAGGCTAGAAAAATGCTCAGTGGGAAATATTTGCTATACACAAATAAAGACCTTTCTTCATATCCCAGAATACATGGAAAGCAGTAATCCATGTTAATAATCCCCGTGTACCTATGATTATACTGGACAGAGAGAAAAATGCTTGGAAGCTTGAGGGCTAACTAGCCTGGCAGAGACTAGGTGAACAAAATGTCCTGTCTCAAACAAGGTGGAAGACAGGGACTGACACCTGACAAGGTCTGATAATGTCTACATACATGTTGCTGCACATGCACACTTGAACAAATATGCATACAATCATATAAAAATTGAAAAATGAATTGAACTGTCACCAGGCATAGTAGAGCATGCCTGTAATCCTAGCACTTGGTAGCCAAAGGAGGGAGATCATTATAGTCTGTACGAGCCTGGGCTACATGAGACCCTGTCAAGACATACAGGAAAAGAAAGAAAGAGATTTCCTACCTCACACAAATCCCCTCTATATTCCAGTTGTCAAGAGCACTTCTAAGAATTATGGTGACTCAATACTCGTGTCTAGATATGTAGAAATAAATATAAATGGAGGACTGATGGCAGTGGAGTACATGCTTAACAAGCACAAAGCTCTGGGTCCCAACCCCAGAACTATATAAACTGTGTGTTCCAAGTGTCCTATTGTAATGCCAGTATTACAACCAGAAATTAAAGGTCATCCTTAGCTACACAGCAAGTTAAAGCCTAGTCTGAGTTACAAAAGGCCCTGCTGAAAGGGAGCGAAGGAAAAGAAATACAAAAGGTATCAACGAACAGCAAGATTCAGCCACCTGAAAGGGGCCTTAGCTTCCACCACGAACCTTCCAAAGAGAGATGAATAACACCTGCTGAAATGTCTCAGGGTCACAACATTAGCCTGTGGGGTTTCTATTGAAAATCCATAATCTCAATCCAACAAGAAAAACATAGATTGGAAGATTCCAAATTTAGGCCAAATTGTATAAAACAACCAGATACAATATTTATGCAACACTGTTCTAAAAAATGTAAAAACTAAATATGTAATATAAAATCACAGATGTTTATCACTAGGTAACACACAGACAATTTAAAAAATTTAAATACAGTAAATTATTGCATACTGAATTAAAATTTTTTCAGATCAATTTTATTATGTGTCTATGTAAACATATGCCCTCAAAGGCCAGGAGTTGCAGGCAGTTGTGGACAGCCAGATGTGGGTACTGAGAACTGAACTCAGGACTTCTGAAGAGCAACAACTATTTTTAAACACTGAGCATCTCTCCAGCCCCAAATTTTAAAGTCATATAAATAATGTGTTTAGGTAGAATAAACAAATTACACATGGTCAAATATGATAGATACTACTATGTGCTCTGCTATTCCTGCAACTTTCTTTTAAGTTTGAAGTTGCAGTGTTTTATGCATTCTCTGTGTGTTTGATGTTTAATCAAGGCCTTGGGCATGCCAGAATTCCAGGCAAGATCTCTACCAATGAGTTATCCCTAGGATTTTTGTTTGTTTGTTTTATTTTAAGTTTTTTGAGACAGTGTCTCTTTACAGAACTGTGGTTGTTCTGGAACTCACTCTGTAGACCAGGCTGGCCTTGAAATTATAGAGATCCACCTGTCTCTGCCTCCTGAGCATGGGGATTAAAATTGTGCACCACCATGAATGGCACCGTAGTCCACTTGTATGTGTGTCTCTTTTCAGTCAAGATGGAGTAGCTTGGTCAGAATTAAACTCACTATGTATCAAGGCTGGTAGTTTAAATACCCATACACAACAATTAATTGAATACTTGAAACCCTATTACTGACATCATTATCAAAAGTGTGCATGAACACTCGAACACACAGACCGACACCCATTAAAAAAAGAAAAACAAAACAAAAAAACTCACGTGGGAAACATATGAGCCATTGAAAAGTAACTTACTTCACAGCATTTGGATCCAAGCTGGCATATAAATAATATAAGCATTTCATTCTCTCTTCGGTTTCCAGGTTATGGGGAACAAGATATTGGGCAAAGATTTTTTCTACCAGGAGTCTATGGAAAGCAAACACACAAAAACACTTATGCTGTTTAAGAGGTGATAAGTGAATTTAACCATTTTGTATAATGTTACTAAACCAATCTATGTGCCCAAAAATAATGAAAAGCGTCAGTACACAGTTACTCCTTCCTTCACAGAGTCTCAGTAGTGACTTTGTATCCAGTTTATACTTGAAGCTAATTTCACAATCTATCATAAAACATTTCTTCAAGAATGCTTGAATGCTACTCCAAGGTGACAGAGTCTCACACTGTAACACAGGCGGGCCTTCAACTCAGGGAGTTCCTTCTATCTCAGCCTTGCCTAGCACTGGGATTACCAGCACTGGTCCTGTTTATTCTCTTTCTGACAGTTCTCGGGGAGGGAAGATTAGTGTTTTTTGTTTTTTGGTTTTTTTTTATAATCCAAGTCTCATGTATCCCAGGCTGCCCTCAAACTTGCTACGTAAGCCAAACTTGCTTTGAACCTTTGCCTGAGCCTCCAAAGTGCTGGGATTACAAGTGTGTAGCACCAGCCCTGTTTTCTTAAATGTCATTTGTAAACACAGGTATTTGACTGTCCCAGCTAATCTTCAGGAGGCTGAAACTACAGACTATAAGTAGCACTAATAGAAAACTATAATACCAAGGACAGCTAATTCTCAAGAAACTAATCAACTTCCTGAATGTAGTTCAGCTCCTTGCCCATGCTGTCATGTAATAAAAACAGGAGGATCGACCATCATTACTTCCTGAAAATATGCACATCCGACTTTTCTTATCTCCAGTCTAAATTCATTATTAGACTTCCTTAGTTTTAAAACTGAAGAACATATAAATAAAAATGACGAGATAGAATGTAGATTTTAGTCTCTATCCTGCCTTACTCCTAAGTCCAGACTTTTTTTTACTATTGTTACACTACTTACGTTATTAAGAATCATATTTAGCCGGGCGGTGGTGGCGCACGCCTTTAATCCCAGCACTTGGGAGGCAGAGGCAGGCGGATCTCTGTGAGTTCGAGACCAGCCTGGTCTACAGAGCTAGTTCCAGGACAGGCTCCAAAGCCACAGAGAAACCCTGTCTCGAAAAACCAAAAAAAAAAAAAAAAAAAAAAAAGAATCATATTTAAGTACCATATGTACAAATATACAGAAAACTATTTCTATATTTAGTAATAAATTACATAAAATTATATAAAAATATTTTAAAATAAAAAGCAATTTTATCAAACTATTAGACTCACTTGTCGTCAATGCTGTTCTGATAGTAGATGTGCAGAAGTTTGTCCTTTATCCAGCTGACTTTCTCTGCAGCTTCCTTTCCTGCCTCACCATGAAGACAGTATTTCTTATAAAGCTGAGCAAGACCCATCATGGCTTCTTTTCTTACTCGCCACTAGAAAAATAGCACTTATGAGATGAGCAAGCCACTAGGCTCTGTAGTAAATACTATGTCATCCACAGCAACACAGTGCATCTTCTCATAAGCAGCTTTGCCAAACTGTTTTACTAATCATTTTTACATCTATTGTTGGTAGATACCAGCTCCTTCATTAATTTTCCATGGTAGTATTGTTATATGATTTACCAATTTTTTTAGTTTGCCTCCAACTAAACCAAGTACAGATTTCATTCACTTCAATTCTTTAAATATGTAATGATGTAAATGAAAGGAAAAATGAAAATTGCAAATTATATTAATTTATTCTGTACACAAAAGTTTTCAATGTCTTAGGTTTTTGTTTTATTTATTTACATTTATTTGTTTGTTTGTTTGTTTGTTTGTTTATTGAGGCAGGGTTTCTCTGTACTTTGGAGCCTCTCCTGGAACTCGCTCTGTAGACCAGGCTGGTCTTGAAACTCAAGAGATCCGCCTGCCCCTGTCTCCCAAGTGCTGGAATTAAAAGCGTGTGCCACCCCCCCACTTCTGTTTTAGTTCTTAATTATATATTTCTACTTTATATAGAAATGCTATAAGAAAAATCCATACCCTTGAGGCTGAAAAGATGGCTCAGCAGTTAAAAGCACTGGCTGCTCTTCCAGAGGACCAAGGTAAAATTCCCAGAATCTAAATGGAGGCTCACAACTGCCTGTTACTCCAGTATCAGAGGACCCAACACCCCCACATAAACATACATGCAGGCAAAACACCAATGCACATGAACTAAAAATAAATTATTTTAAAAAATCCATGCCATAATAGGAAAAAAGATTCAGAACCCACATACTTATTTATAGAGATAAGCAAAGACTATGCATATGGAGGCAGGCAGATCTCTGCAAGTCTGAGGTCAGCATGTTCTACACAGCAAGTTCCAGGACAGCAGTGAGACGCTGTCTCCTAAAGTAGTATGTGCACTTGAAACATAAAAACTAATAGTTCTACAGATTTAGTGTTATTCTGAGATTCAAAGAAAAGCTGAACTGGTATTATAATACCAGACATACAGAGCAAACAATTTGAACATGGTAAATGAGGGAAGAGCAAAACTCCCAGATCTTACCCGCTTATCCAGTGTCCTTTCCCTGACAAAGCCGAGTAACTGATCATTTACTAAGGTAAGGTCTCTTTTGGCAGCTGTTATTATAGTAACAATGACATCATGACGAATGGCTTCCTCTGGATCATGTGATCTAACTTTCAAATATTCTATGATTAAAAAGGAACATTAAAATAATGTTAGTCATATAAATTTCATGATTCAGAATGATAAAAAAGCCAAAAACTTTAAGCTTTGTCTGTATTAATATTTACAAAATACAGGATAAATTAAAATTTCCTATAAGACATCACTAAGTAGCCTTTACTGCACATAAAACTAGGCTTATTACTTCAGAGTACATTTTAAGAAACTTTTTTTTTTGTGGAAAGTCAAATGAGAACACATACATATATTCCATAACATAAAACACAAAATGACCCTTTAAATTTCTAAACAAATTATAATACAAATAAAATCAAAACAAAAAAGCAATTAACTAGATTTTTAATACGTAGCACTATGCTGATAAAAGCTTTTCATTTGCTACTGCCAAATAGGTAGGATTAAATACTTTAAATTAAATAATGAAACATTGCAATCTAAACTAACTAATCCCCTTTTTTCTACACATATTAGGGATATTACTATATTAAAATAATGTACATGTGTTCTGTATCTAACTCCAATGTCATAAGGCTTACATTATCTCAACTTATAATTTCTAAAAAAATTCCAAGTGATCAATACATAAATGTTTTTTAAAATTTTATCTTATAAAAAGGGAAGCTTACCCGTAAGGTCCTTTGCTAAGTCTGGATGGTTCATCAAACAGTGACTGGCAAATTTCACACTTTCTAATCTCACAGGAACATGAATGTCATTAAAGCTAAATAGAAGATTGTTAAATATTATTGAGGCAAATTAATTATTTTCAAATAAATAATATAAAAGTGTTTATGAACAACAATGGTTGCTGATATAAATATAATAATTATTTTCAAATAAATAATATAAAAATGTTTATGAACAACAATGGTTACTGGTAGCTGATGTATTCTATGGAGAATATAAAGAACTGAGCATGGTATCCCACACCTTTAATCCCAGCACTCAGGAGGAAGAGGCAGGTGGATCTATGAGTTCAAGGACAGAGCCTGGTCAACAGAGTGAGCATAAGACAGCCAGAGCTACATAATAAAGACCCTATATTCAAAAGGGGGGGGGGGGAGATGCACAATTCTTTAGAAACATTTTTGCAAACAGTATGTGCTTATCATGTTGAAACAAAACTAGCATAAATAATATTCTCCAATTCAGACAACAGATTTTGATGACCTTAATTACTAAAGGTTGAAATTTTGCTACAAAATAAAAATACTCAGCATACATCCACACGCTGCACTAAACACACTCAAGCATAAAGTGTTACAATGAATGTATAAACTGTGCTCATAAATACTTTGCTCTACAATTTATCCTAAAAGCCAACAAATATCAACTAATGTTTTGGTGCATGTATTCTCAATCATATGGACTCTGAGAGCATACAAAATTCTAAGTTATTTCTCTTACCGCCCAAGAAAACACTGCCAAAGAGGCCGATTCTGCGTTGCCAAATCTGAATCTTTAGAGCCAAACAATTTAGCTAGAAGTCGAACCACAGCTAATCGTTCTTCACCATCATTGCTCTACGAAGAGAAAGACACAATGAAGGGAGCTGCATTTTACTTCCCCAGTAGAAACCATTTTATATTTTAACTATCATGATGAACAATGTGAACTAGCACAAGCTTTTGTTTACTATGAGAAATTTTGTCTGATTTCATGTTAGATTGCGTGTTCTCTTGGCCTGCTTCTATGTTCCAGAGTGCTAACTCATGCCTACTTTTCAACTTATTTACACATTGATTATAGAGATTTTGTACAAATATAAGCATTTTATTAAATCTTTACATTGTCTAAAACTTTAGAAAATTTCACAAAGGACAAAGTAACAAATAATTCCTACCCTAGTGAGCTTCTTTCATAAAGACTCTTTCCTACAATTGAAACTTCGACATGAATACAGAATACTTAAGGTTTTGATATACAGTTTTAACAATGATTCTCCACTGACTAAAAAACATGATAAAGAAGAACAATACTACTAAAGAGATTGAGAGTTCAAAACTCAAATTAATCACTCTCAGAAAGTTTTTGGGAAGTAGGAATAAAATATCTACATTTGTGTAAAACAAATGTAAAATGACAATTGTGTTAAGGCTTTAACACAGTAGTAACAAAATGGATTTTTTAAAAAAAAAAACTTTTCTCAAGCAATAAATAAAACAATGCTGGGCATTATCAATGTTTAGTACCTCCAAAATTTACTAGTTAATCCCATTAACCTTTTAAGAAAAAATTAATGTCTTAAATGTAAAAAACAATAGAATCTAAGGAAATCTTGTGAATGACTATATTTACAGATCCATTTATTTCAATTCACGTAACACTTTATATCTATAACTATTAAAATAAAACTGCTAAGATGACCTAAAGCACTCATTTTAAGATGTTCCTCAAGTGAATTGCAATGGCCTTCAGGTGTAAAACAGCTTCTTATTGCTGATATACAGGTGTGTTGATCTAAGTGAAGTATTATCTCATGAAGATATATGTTGAACTGACAATAGCCATTTTAATGAATGAGTGGAACAAAGTTTAAAACGTTCTACATTAATAGTTTATCAATTTTTTAAATGTTGCATTTATTTAGTTTGTTTGTGTATAATATATTTATTTGGTATATGTATGAGTGTATAGCACACCCCAATACACTGATTTGGCAAAAAAATGATTAAATCCATTATTTATAAAATAAATAAAATTAATATAGTATCTACTTAAATATGGATATTATTTAATATAAAAATATTGATGCAGTACTGAGAGCCTGGAGCCCAAAGGACAAGGCTTCAGCTTCCCCTGCCCCTCTGACATAAGCCAGATACATAAATGATTACCCAGCAGCAGAAGCATGGAATGAGCTTCTCAGACCCTTTACAGCTCCTGAGTAATGGGGTATGAATATTGTAAATTTCAAAGACAACAATACTTTATCTCTGTCACTGTGTTTATCAATTGATAACAAGTAGACATGCTGCGATGTTGAAAAGATAACTAAGATAAATAGTGAAAAATTTTATACATTTTTTTTTCCTGTAAAGCCTATAGGGTACCTTCAGTTTGAATTCAAGCTGTGGCATGACAGATAACAATAAATGAGGATCTATAGCGAAAAGTTCCTGAATCAGATCAAATACATGTTCGGACAGATCACTGACTGACGATCTTCCCAGCACCAGGACTTGATTGAAAAACTATAGGAGACATTACAATAAAAAGGGTTAATTTACTTTAAAAATTTTTTCTATAAATATAGACGCAAAGAGAACTATGAGCATTATACATACAACTGAAAGGAACAGCAGATTGCTATTGAATTACTAACATGTAAGAGGATAGACATCTAAACAAAAGACAAACTTCCAAATATTATCAAATCATGAATTAAAATAATGATTACTGTTGTGTTACAAATAAGGATGACATACCTGAAAATTTAGACATGTGTAATTCATTATAGGGACACAATTTAAACTCTCAATTGATTTCAATTTTAAAGAATTCTATTTTTCCTGAGTTGAGTGATAAATATTTTAAGGTAGGCTTTAAGTTTCTGTGTTCTTTTGTTTTCTATTTCTAGTGAAAGCCAAATACAATTTGACTTAGATGATAAAAATAAAGGTTGAAGACACAAAAGTTAGTAATTTAAAAATGGTTCAGGAATTAAGAGAATGCACCCAAGTTTACTTCCCAAAGATCTTTAAGTGTGGCTCATAACTGCCTGTAATTCTAGTTCCAGGTGATATGATACCATTTTCTGGTCTTCTCCAAAGAAAATTAACTGCACTGTGTGCACCTACCCCCTCACTATCAGAGATACTTGGATACACTAAAGGAATACAGGAAAAAGAATATTTAATATCCAAAGTACTACAACTGTCACAAGTGTCACACACATACATACACATAGGAGAATGTTCCTTTTTATAGATTTCATTTGTGTATATATATTCTGAGTATATGACCACAGAGGTCAGGGGGTGCTGAATTCACTGAATTTGGCATTATACACAGTTGTGAGACATGGATGTTAAGAAGAGAATTTTGGGTTCTCTGTAAGCATTCTTTATCACTGACCCATCTCTCCAGCTGGGAACCAGATTTTGAAATGTTAAAAACACAGGTCTATACAAATCAGCATTTCTTTTTCTTGGTTTTTGGAGACATGGTTTCTCTGTAGCTTTGTAGCCTGTCCTGTAGACTAGGATGGCTTCAAACTCAGGAGAACACCTGCCTCTGCCTCCCAAGGGCTGGGATTAAAGGTGTGTGCTACTACCGCCCGGTTAGCATTTGTTTCAGAAATCATAAAGTTACATGTATCTTTTTAGATAGCTAAATTATGAGTCAGAAAATTTCAGTATTTCAATGGAGTCTTTGAAAAGAATAAATAGAGTCTTAAAATATACACAAATGGGGCTGGAGAGATGGTTCAGCAGTTAAGACCACTGGCTGCTCTTCCAGAGGATTCAGGTACTGTTTCCAGCATCTACATGGCATCTCTCAACCATCTGTAACTCTAGTCCTAAGGGAGCTGGCTGTTGCCTTCTTCTGACCCCCATACATGTAGTAAAAACATCTATACATATAAAATAAAAGAATATATGTATACGCACAAATAAGCATGGTATGATACCTATGGAAGTGTATCTGAACTATCGATAGTTATTTCTAATAACTGAGAACAGGATATTCAAGGCAACCTACCAAAGTCTTAATTTAATAACAAACATAACAATTTAATACAATTTAAATAATCCCTATTTTATTATAAGGAGGTAATTCCACAATAGATAGACCTGCATTCTCAAAGATGACCTGTAAAGGAAAGCACTGATAAAAAGCTTTAATACAAGGCAATAAGGAAAATAAGTGTAATTTATACTCACTTGTATTATTAATAAAAACCTAAATAAATATAGAGGTAGACATAGAATACAATAGATGTACACAAGTAAATTTATAAAAGAATTATTATTTTAAGGTAGTAAAATTTTTTAAAATAAAATTCTACTTTTTGACAAAGAACAAATTTACGCTCAATTTCAATTTTTCCTTTACAGAATTAACTTATGCACAAGCTTGGGTGTGTATGGGGGGGGGGGGGGGGAGATGCATGTCAAGATAGGATTTCTCTGTATAGCTCTGGCTATCCTTGAATTCAGAACTCACAGAGACCCATTTGCCTCTGTCTCCCAAGTGCTGTCCTTAAAGGCACGTGGGTTCAGCTGTCAATGAATTTTTAAAAAACGCTGTAAGTCTGGAGATAGTCATTTGTTCCCAAACCTGATGAGCTTAGTTTGATTCCTACAGATTATCCTGTGACCCTCCAGCTCCCCATAACACACAGTCTTTTGAAATATATATTTGTAAACATCTATTAAAGAAGAAACTATTTTAGAAAAATGACCCAGAAGACATAAAGAGGCAAATGCATACAGATGAAGATAGAGACCCAAAAAGTAGAGACAAGCAGATCTCTGAGGCCAGCCTGATCTACTTAGAAAGTTCCAGGCCAGCCAGAGATATAGAATGAGACCCTTTTTTAAAAAAAGGGAAAAAAATTCCAGAAAGAATTTAAAGTTTCACATATTTGGGAGGATACGGCGAGTATGAGTACAGATGAAGAAGAAGGGGTCAGATTTTAAAGTTATATCTATCATTGGGCCAGTTTAAAGGCATTTTACATTTATGCTACATTTTTTCCAATTGTGATCATATTTATGTATGTTTTCATATTTTATCTGAATAAAACCATCTTCATGAGAAATGTATTTGCATATGATTATAATAAATCCACCTGTCAAGAATCAGAGTTCTGAAATAAATGTATAGAGATACATACATTGGCAATGCATGCTTCAATAGTCTGGACTGTCCTTTTCAACAAGACTTTTGCAAGGTCGAAAGACTGTTTATTTAAGTTCTGAAAAACAAATCATGCAAAGTTACAAATGAACTGATGAAACAGCATCATTTGAACAATTATGTATTTAAATTTATCAAAATATGAAAACAGTTACGTGAATTCCATTCAAGGTTTTACACAGAAGGAGCCAGCCAAATGAACTCAACAAAACAAACTCTAAAATATATATGAAAGGCTGCCAAAAATCCAACCTATAGAAAGTTTTACTAAACTAAAAACAATATGAACTTATTAAACACATTATCCTAAATGCATGCTCCCTCCCCATCCCCAAATACTAAATATTTCATTGTTTAATCAATTGTACTTGAAGAAGAAGTCCTGAGGATGTGATTCAGTTATATTGTAGACCAATCACCAAAGATTCAAATTCCTAAACCACAACAAGGAAAGGCTGGGAAGGGCCTTGATCAACCTTCTTTTGAAACAGGGCCTAACTATGTAACACTGGCTAGCCTGGAACTACTACACAGATCAAGCTGGCCTCAGAGATCTGTCTGCCAAGCGACTGTAGTAAAGGTGTGAGCCATCACACCCAGATCACCTATTTCTGAAATGATGACTACTTGTTTCCTTATGTACCAATGTATTATAACAAAGGATCTAGGAAAGATGGTAGCCATGGCATATGTTTAAATGTTAAAAATTTATCGAAAAAACAATTATTGTTTCAAAGAACACATGTTAAAATCTCTCTCATCTTACACCTCTCAAAAAGAAGCTAAAACCACATTTCTGGGGCGTGTCATTGAGAGCAGTCGCCTCTCTTACAGAGGATAGGAATTTGATTCCCAGCAACCGCTTAGTGCCTCACAACTGTCTATAACTCCAGGCACTCTTCAGGCCTCTGTGAGCACTGAGCACAGGCAGTGCACAAATATACAAGCAGGAAAAAAAAAAGCCCATACACATTTAAAAAAGCAAATGAAAACTATTAAATATTTTAGACAATGTAGACTGATTCTAGCGTCAGAATAGGAATTCTTTTTTTTTTTTTAAAAAAAGAAATTCTTACATAAAATCGCAAAAGGAAAAGGCTAATAGCTGATTTCTTTAGGTAAACTGATCTTTAGTATCTTGATACTATACAGACCTTGTGTGCGGGAATGAGGTTGATAAGAATAGAATCCAGTAACTCTTGAGTAACTCCATCACCTTCCATGATGATAGAACTCATCAAGTCTAACATGTGCATTTGTACCTTCTTATTGTGGCTATTGCTAAAAAGAAGGGAAAATAATTAAGGCATCTAGAAAGACAAAGTTCACTGGGGTCTGTTTTCTTTCATATACTTGTTTATTTACTGGTGACAAGGTCTTGCTCTGTAACCCAGGTTGACCTCAAACTTAGGTTGCACCTCCTCACCCTAAGTGCCACTATGCCAATCAAAATTTTCAGTTTAAAGCAATTACCTTAGGACCTAGGGGCAAAGGTCTTTAATCATATATATTCAGGAGAGTAAGAAGGGTAAATCATAGCTTAAAGCCAGCTGAACAAATAAGCAAGATTCTCTCTAGGGAGAGAACAAGGTTGGGAAAAAGAGCTCAGTGGTAGAGTACTTACTAAATAAACATGAAGCCTTAGATTCAACCACAGTACAACATGAACAATCTCAGGTGTTAAAGGATTTTTACTTCTCCCACTACCCAGCAATGGACTACCTTGATAACTGAATCATATTATAAAGTACTCTAAACACACATCACCTTAATTTCTAATGAAGTATTCTCTACAAGTCACCTATATACACATACATACAATAAAGAAATCCCTTTAAAATGTATAGTCTATAGAATGATAGAACCATATACTATAGTATAAATACAGAAGTTTGAAACAAAATTGAAAGACTGGATTATCTAAGTGTTTAAAATTTTTCTTGAAGCAACAACTATTTTTAAATAATTGACCCATCTAGCATTTAATGAAGGAAAACATGTAAGCTTTTAAAAGTTTGGGGGGGGGGGAGATTGCCATAATTTCTACAATGTTTAAAAAGACAGTCCTTTCATGTGTACTCTCCAAAATATCTTACACACTTCACAGTTCTCAGTATGTCTTGTGTGTGGCAGTGTAATGACTTGAAGAATATAGATATTCAACTTGATGCAAAAAAAACAACACACACAAAATCTTAAGTGCTTAGTTCTCAGATCCATATATCAAGAGAAGGAAAGAAAAAATACAAGGAAGACAGATAAAAGAGACTTTAAAAAATTATTCATGGCCAATCTTAGTGATGCACACCTTTAACCCCAATACTTGGGAGACAGAAACACTTGTGAATTCAAGGCCAGCCAGGGCTACATAAGGAGTTCTAGGCCAGTCAGGATCTACACAATGAGATCCTGTCTTAAAAACAAATTATTTGAATAATTTCACCAATCCAAGTCAGTAAACTTAAGACTTTACTTGAATCTGGATGTAGTAACAAGATTATGTTTTGTGTTTTATCCAAAACAACTAAAAACAGAGAAAAATACAGAAACAATAGAGTTCTGATATTGGGATTCATTCACACACTGATGAAAAAAACTAAAAACAAAAAAACAGTATCACATTCTGGGTAAGCTAACAGGCTAGCCCAGGGAAGACAGCCCTCATGGACCCTAATGGTTCTCTCCACAGAGTGCATACAGAATAAAGTTTGCAAAGCTGCATATCAGTGAACAAAGAATTATTCAGGAATCAAACTTAAAGATTCAAGTGCTTAATGATCATCGCATGCAGGTGAGAAGTTCCTTAAATCTGGAAATAATCTTTGAACTTCCTATGAGAGTTTGGAAGAGTAATCAAAAGAAGATAAGCCCAGAATCTAGAAACTCAAGGAGCCAAGTATAAAACCCAAATCAAATCAAAGCAGAAGAAAAGTTCTAAAATATATCGTAACAAATTTCCTGAAATGAATTAACAAAGGCTTCAATGCAGCTCGAGTAGATTTTGTAGAGGTTATAGGAGGAACAAATCAATAATTTCACAAGTATTGGAGATAGTAATCATAAATTTCAAAAGGAAAGTCTATGAAATGTTGTTACAATGAAAAGTTAGAAATTGTTCTTAAGTTATTTTAGTGTGTCTGTTGTAGATATTCATAGTGTACAAATACCCATTTGAACATGTGTTAAAGACAAGCAACAAGCACTTTACCAGCTGAGTAATCTCCCCCACAAATTGTTCCTCTGTGTCACATTACAATGATGTTCCATTCATGAAGTCCATATGAACAATCCTTTAATCTGGGTTTGACTATACATCTAGCTTAGCTAATAAGTCCGAAGCTACTAAAGGATTGGCAAAAATTCTAATATTGAAGAGCTTGCCTCTCTTGATAATTCTGAAGCCTATACAGTGTATAAAGATACTGATATGTGATTTTATTATTGTATTACTTCAATCTACTGCCCGGTGCCGCCCAGTTAAAAAAACTACAGACACACAGAGAACCCAAACCAGACAAACTGCCACGCTGAATCATGGGCAAAAAATGGTGGCTTCTCGTACAATCAAGTTCCTAGTAGGCTTTGTAATATAGAAGATGGTAATTAGCATAAAAGTTTGTCACTTATTCCAATGGCTTGCTGGAAGTAAAATGACACAGGAAGCTCTTATGATCTAAATGTTTTAGCTAGTACACTAATCAAATCTGTTTACTTTAAGTTAATATAAAACCTTCACTATACTAAAGGAGAAAGAAAAAATTTCTAGAAATTCACATGCAACCCAACAGAGTCACATACTGAAAGGTTAAGTCTTTTGGATACAATGAATCAATAAAATGAAATTCAACTGCTTTTTATCCTAACTGCCATTTCTTAATGTGGCAGAGAATTTAAAACTGACACAAGATATATATGCATATAATATAATACTTTAAGACACATCTCAGATGTTAGGTATGAACAAATAATAAAAGTGCTAGACAAAAA
Source organism: Chionomys nivalis (assembly GCF_950005125.1). NCBI lineage: Eukaryota > Metazoa > Chordata > Mammalia > Rodentia > Cricetidae > Chionomys > Chionomys nivalis. Next base: position 67,563,824 of record NC_080091.1, read on the forward strand.
AAAAAACCTGGGTGGTGGTGATGCACACCTTTAATTCCAGTATTTGACAGGCAGACAGGTCTATGAGTTCAAGGCCAGAGTGAGTTCCAGGACTGGCTCCATAGCTACTGGGAACCCCTGTCTTAAAAACAAAACAAAAAAATCCAACCCCTCTCCCCACCTCCCAAAGAAACCCACAAAAAAACTAGACCGAAATCAGTTTTGGATTCTCCTGACCAGGAAGTATACTGATTCTCCATTCTATGAAAAGCTGATTCAAGCAACATATATGATTTTCTTTCTTTTTCTTTTTTTTTTTTTTTTTGGTTTTTCAAGACCGGGTTTCTCTGTGGCTTTGGAGCCTGTCCTGGAACTAGCTCTGTAGACCAGGCTGGTCTCGAACTCATAGAGATCCGCCTGCCTCTGCCTCCCGAGTGCTGGGATTAAAGGCATGCACCACCATCGCCCGGCAACATATATGACTTTCAAGAGTCAGGGCTACAGTTCAGTTGTAGAGCATTTGCCTAGTATCTATCAAGTTTGAGGCACTAGATTTCATCCCAAAACTTTCATAAAATACATGTTACATACATACTCATATTATCTTCATCCAAAAAGAAAACATTATCAAAGTTTGTAAGTGAACGAACTAATTAATCTCTTCTGTTCCACATCACTGAAGCACAAAATACCTAGTACTTCACTGTTTAATGTCTCATGCCATTTACACTATGATGCCATTGCTTCTATGGCTAAGTTTCTTCAAAACAAGGTGTTTTCAACCTCCTTTAAAGTTGTTGTTCGGGGAGCGTCCCCACATCCCATAACACAGACCATTTCTATTGCTTCTGATTGCCCACTACACAACTGGAGACACATGTACTGTGGCTGAAGGACAGTTAGAGAAATCAAGTTGGAACTGACATGAAAACTTCCCCTAATAGCTAGCTTTCATAGTGGCAGAAAGTATCAAGCAAACAGCTGGGAGGGAAAAGGGTAGCCAACCACTTTCTGATTGGATCTTAGGCCTGTTCCACAAGAGAGAATACATGCCTAGTATAATAAATCTGGTCAAAAGCCCATGGTTCAGAAATTCAAGGGGATAATTGGTGATGAGAGCCTACTCCTGCTGTTTTGCTAAATGGACATGTGATCAAACCGTGCCCTAAATGTTTGTGTTTATAGCCATAGGTCAGTGTTGCTCTAAGCCTGGTCAGAAAAGTTTCTAAAGTAAACAACAGATAATGCAGACTCTGAACTGGTCAAAGTGTTGACAGACCAGCTCAACATGAAATTCCTATACCATTCACTGCACACTCTCCTAGTCAAGACTTGAGTGAGGAACAGCAAAGAAGAGGGGCTAGAAAGGATAGAAGAGAAGGAGAAGGAGTGCTATGGACTCTGTCTTCTGAAAGTGGCATGGGCACTGTACTGCTGAACTCGCTCTATGGTCATCTGTGGAAGAACAAGCTAACAAAAGCCTTAAAATATTCCAGCAGAAAGTACTAACAGGACTCAGTGGATTCCGGGGGGAGGGGAGGCACAACACAAAAAAGCGAGTATCCTGAGGGTGAAATAATCAATGTATATATATATGTACATAACTGTCAAATATTTAAATATTAAAAAAGTAAGATAAAAAAACTCCAAGGACTGTTTTATGATCCTCTAATATTACTTAGCCTGAAACACACAAAAAGACACAGAAAAGTCAACCAATTCAATACAGCAAATTTAAAGAGACAGTGTAACATCAGGCACGCTGCCTCAATCCTAATAATTTAATCACTCAGTAGGTTAAGGCAGAAAACTACAAGTTTGAGGCCAACCTGGCTACCTAAGTTCCAGGTCTCTCAGAGCTACAAAGGAGCCCCTATATCAAGGAAATAATTAACTAATTAGTTGAAAAATGGTAAGCACAGCTTTCAAACAACAGAATTTGTTTATTTCCCCCTTTGAAATATTCTTAGAAAATAATTTCTCTAGAAATCTAGAGAGTTTAGCTTATATAGTAGAATATAGTAGAGTACATAACAATTCAATAAACACAATATTTTTTTAAAAAGCTTAAAAAAACTTACTTGATTACTGAGAAGAGAGTCCTAAAAAGCTGAATAAAAATTTCATTGCAATCTTCCAACTCAAAGCAGATGTTATATGATTTAACCCAAGCTAAATTCTTAAATCAACAAATAAAAATAACTGGTTAATCACATACATGTAGAACTGTCACACAAAAGCACACGAGTACAATTTAATTTTTACATGTAGAATTGTTTACAGTGAAGTCTACAAAGACTCAATGTACACAATTAAAATCAGTCCAATCTTTAAAAACTTAACTGGCAGCATCAACTGTCTCAGGTTGAAAAGTACTGAATAGTTAGGAGTTATTACAAATATATATATATAAAATTTCAGAAGCTGTGAAGATTCATTTTTAGATTAAGAATGACAGTGAAATATCAAATTATTTTTTTCACCAGATATACTTCATCTTTTAAAGACGGAGGAAACATAGAGATATTTTCCTTATGAAATATAAGACAATTTAATAAATAAGTTATATATAACAGTTTTACTTTACATTATAATTTTAAGAATTTGCAACTACATGGAATCATATTTATTAAATAAAGTATTATTGTTACCTCTAATAAATAAAAGTATCTATTAAACTGTGGACTCTTTGTATCCTCCAAACCTTTTAACTGTCTGGTAATAAAGAGAAATATGTCCTGTTAAAGAAATAAAAAAGTAAAAAATTTATTAGCTTAGACACTATTACTTGTCATTTTTGCAATACACTAAGTGCATATCTTTATCTACATATAGAGGTATAGATATCTAGAAGTCATTACAAACTACAATAAACAAAGTTCCCCTTTATTTGAATGCTGTGGGACAGCATTATTTTAAATGACTGGAACAGATTAGAACAAACAAACAACATCCTTTGGAAGCAAAACTACAGACTTTTACTGCACACTCATCTGAGAACATTCTTCATCTTACTACACTTGTCACTCACTGTCTCTGCATTGTACCATGGAAAACTACTCTTTTCTCCTGGCATGTAAGCAAGTAGTTTTCAGTCCATGGTTTTGAATTTGATGATGAAAAGCTATTTGGCACAAACGTAAGGCATTGACCTAAGTACTGAGGATGGTGCTTTGTTCCTTAATAAGTTTCCTCAAGAAATTTTCATTCATTCAAACTAATATTAGTATAGCATAAATGACATGTTTTGTTGTAATCCGGACAGTGGATGCTTGTAATCTACATGTATTTTGTTTTTTCCTTAAATGCGTATCCATGATAAAGGTTAGTCTATAAGGCAAAGTAAAACATGAACAAAAATAACCATGAGACAGAACAGTATTATAAAAGTTACAAAACAAAGTTATAAAAGGGGTCATTATTTAAGTGCTGACGACTTGAATGTGAACAGTAAGACACTAGTCCAGTTCTCAGGTAACAAAGAAAACCACTAAGTGATTCATGGGCAGACAGCATGTCTCAAGAGAAAGCATGACAGTGAACTTATCAAACTGAAGCTTTGTGAACTGTTGTCATTTGTGGAATTTCCCATTTAATATTTTGGTTGATCACAAGTGACTGAAAGTATGGAAAAAGAAACAAGAGATGAGAGGGCAATACTAACTGTACTGAAAAGGGGCAACGACTCGAAGATGAGAGCACTTGCTGCCCTTATACACAACCCGAGTTTGGTTCCCGGCACATCCGTCTGGGATTTACAACCATCTGCAACTCATTTCAGAAAATCTGAAAGCCTCCTCTTATCTCTGCCAGCATCTATGTGCATGCAATACACATAAACTCATGCAGGCACATGCACATAAATAATAAGATTACCGTTTCCCCAAGAATTACTCAAAAACAGTATAAAACCAGTTACAACAGATCACCTTAACAATTGGTTTTTTAAAGATTTATTTATTATGTATACAGTGTTATGTCTGTATTTATGACTGTACGCCAGAAGAGAGCACCAGATCTCATTACAGACAGTTGTGAGCCACCATGCAGTTGCTGGGAATTTAACTCAGGATCTCCGGAAAAGCAGCCAATGCTCTTACCCTCTAAGCCATTTCTCCAACCCTAACAATTGTTTTTAAAAGATAGAACCACAAAAATGAGCAGTTCTGAATATCCACTACTTAATAACCTATAAGGGGAAAATTATCTCACTGTCTAAATTCTAGTATAGTACTGTTTTATAAACTATCATTAAGCCACTATTTATGCTTTCCATCTATCCGACTGGGCTTTCTGGAGGACGAACAGGAAGGTTAAATATAAGCAGACCAGGACAAGCTCTGATCTTTACCTTCCAAAGCCTCATTCTATACCAGTCATATCTGTAGATAATAAATAATTATATGAAACTTGTGGTCAAAAACCCTCTTATATGACAAAATAAAAGGAATGGTATTTTGCAAACAATATATTTACCTTAAGTTTATCGTGGGAAGTATATGGAGCTTCTGGGGCATAAATTCGAAATATATCAGCCAGACAACATGCTACAAGAAGGCGCACATCTTTATTAGGGTTCCTGAGAAAGAATTCAGATGCGAGATGCAAGGCTAGTGGGAGATACTGCTGCTTTTCATCTTCAGAATCCTGATCCATATCCATAAAAGTTTTCACTACCATCTGTAAAAAAAAAAAAAAAAATAGTATCAACCCATAATACTTAGTAATCAGTTAAAGATGTTCCTCCTCCCCTTCCTTTTGTGAGCTTGGGAAAAGAGCTGGGGTTGTGTAGATCAGTGGAAGAGCAAAAGGTCTTAGGTTCATTCCCTAAGCATGCACACCAACACCCACACACTGAAAAAACAATCATAATCATGAAAAGCACAGACACAAGGAAATTTATAAAAAACAAGAATCAACTTGTAGATTACTCAGACACCTTATCTGTTTTACACCATATTTCTTATAACTTAAAAACTTCCATTTGTGATCGTATTGAACTATTTATTTAGATGATATCTTGCTAAGTTGTCAGAGCAGAACCAAGTAATTCTCCCAATTTCCTCCTCGGATTCTCAAGCAATTGTAACTTCAGGTATATGTCAATATATTTGATTTCATTACTCAAATGTAACTTAACTAAAACGGTTTTGACCCCATGTACACAACTGATAAGGTATTTAGCATTTTATATAATTTTCATTTTATAATCAAAGTTGCATTTTATAGCCTCATTAAACCTTCACTTGAATTTTACTGGCCTTTGTATAATATAAAACCATATTATATGCTTCATGTAGTTCTATTTCTGATGGAAAGTTTTAATTATAAATAACTTATGCTGAGTTTGAGCTAAAGAAATAGCTAGAAGCCATTTTGAGTTACATAGCAAGATTCGATCTTGTTTCTACTTTTAAAAGTCACTGTGACTGGTTTAATAAAAAGCTAAATGACCAATAACTAGGCAGGAAGTATAACAGAGACTTCTGGACATAGAGAACTCTAGGAAGAGGGCAGAATAGCCAGTCAGACACAGAGCAAACAGGATGGGCTATTAGGAGATGAGGTAATAAAGCCACAAGGCAGAAAGCAAATTAATAAAAATGGTTAATTTAAGTTATAAGAGCCAGTTAAAAACAAGCCTAAGCTGTTATTCTAGCTTTCATAATAAGTAAGTTCGTCATGTTTTGTGAGCTGGCTGCTCAAAGAAAAGTCTGACTACACATGGCACCCAACACATATTCCTACACAGAACCCGAGAAAGCTTTTTTAAAAAAGGCTCCAAACACACAAAAATGGAGCCAACATGGCTTTGTAGTACCACAGTCTTTCATGCAGGCTGAGCAACAAAGACGCATCTTCCAGCCACTGCCTACAGGCTTGATCTGCCAGCATGCCATGAGCTAAGCTGCACAGCAGTTAAAGGTTTCACTCAGACAAAAAAAAAAAAAAAAAAAAAAAATGAAGATATGCAGTAAAGCAGGTTCAGACAAAAAAGAAACTCTAAATAGGTTACAGTGTGTTTAACAACATACATAATCTTAAAAATGAAAATAACAGGCGGCTGGAGAGATGGCTCAGCGGTTAAGAGCATTGCCTGCTCTTCCAAAGGTCCTGAGTTCAATTCCCAGCAACCACATGGTGGCTCACAACCATCTGTAATGAGATCTGGTGCCCTCTTCTAGCCTTCAGGCATAAACACACACAGACAGAATATTGTATACATAATAAATAAATAAAATATTTAAAAAAAAAAGAACCCACACTGAAGAAATCCATTTAAAAAAAATGAAAATAACAGTCATAAAAACAAGCTTATAAATAGTAAGATAAAGTCTTCAAAGGAAAAAAATACTATAAAAAAGATAAGTCACATAAAGATGGAAAATACAGACAGAAAAAAAAAGGGAAAAAAAATATAGACAGAAACTGGATCCTGTATGGTGTTGTACTGACTGAATTATTTTATGAACAAGCAATAGCTTCTGAGACATTGGATGTGGAAACTGTTAAATTAAACCAACCTACATATTTTAAAAATGGCGCCGGGCGGTGGTGGCGCACACCTTTAATCCCAGCACTCGGGAGGCAGAGGCAGGCGGATCTCTGTGAGTTCGAGGCCAGCCTGGTCTACAAGAGCTAGTTCCAGGACAGGAACCAAAAGCTACGGAGAAACCCTGTCTCGAAAATCCAAAAAAAGGAAAAGAAAAAAGAAAAAATGGCTTAACTTCAAAATGGAAATAAAAAAATATACTGCACTGGAGAAGAGGTTATGCTATTGTTTGCACAGAAAACAAAAACCTGTAGAATCATTCAAGATTAAGGGAGACCCCTAGTAAATCCTGGCTTCAGACATAAAGAAATAAACCAAGAAACATTACAAGACAAATAATGTATATTTTACCTGCTCAAACATAAAAAGAAAAACTTATCTTTGGCTACCTTGTGAATAACATATAGTCCATACTTGTGTTAATGCAGATATGTATGTTACCTTTAAAAGTTTATGTGTTTTCAAAGCAAAGGAATCAAACACCAAAGAAAACACGTGGCCCATGTGATCCAACCTCTTTGAGTACCTCTGTTGCAGTTTCCTCAGAGTCTGCATCCAGATCAGCTTTAAGTCTGCTGGCTGAGATAATCCACCCTCACAGACTACTCCAGCCAAAATTTCAGATAAGCTTTGCATTATCTCATCATACCAAGACTGGACATAGCATCCCCAGGACCTGATGATTATCTTGATTTTTTTCAGGGTTCCATAAAGATGCCAACGCCACAACAGAAAGCAGTCTAGAGAACACAATGTGCACATTCCCAAGAGGTGGGTGGATGGTTTTTGATCATTCAGTAGGTTATGGATGTTTGTCATTGCTTAGGGGGGTTGGTTACAATTTATTATTGGTCATGATAAGGAAAAAAGCTGAACAAAGGAGATTAGATTCAGGGACCTGGCTCTGAAAAGAAAAAAAGGTATGCAGGAATAATAGGATAAAATTGTAGATTATTGACTTTTAAACTAAAAAAGCAACTACTAGTCTTAAATATTTTACAACGGTTCTGATTTTTGTACATGATAAAAATTTAAGGTTATTTTTGTTATATTTGTTTCTATTCTTTTTATTTTATTTTGTTTGAGGGGGGCAGGATTTCTCTGTAGCTTTGGAATCTGTCCTCATACTCACAGAGATCGGCCTGCCTCTGCCTCACTAGTCCTGGGATTAAAGGTGTGCACAACCTCACCCGGCTTGTTTTTATTCTTAAACTATTGTACTGGTGCAGTTCATTTAAAAATGTACAATTTAGTAAACAAGCTCCACTGGGAGCAGAAGCCAGGAGCAAATCCAGCCCTAGGAGTCAATCCAGTCCTGGGACATTGGCAGACCAGGATTGAGCCAACGACCTGACTCAGAGTCTGCGATCTCCACCAAAACCAGAGCGGGACTGAACCAGTTACCTAAGACACAGAGAAAACAAGCTCCACCAGGAGCCGAAGCCAGTTTGGGGACAGGGGCAGATCAGGACTGACTGAGCCAGCAATCTTCACAACAACAGGTCCAACTCTAAGCCAGGACTTCTGCAGGAGGAGATCCAGACCAAGATTTACAGAAACAGATCAAAGCCAGCAACCTAGGCCAAAGTAGGTCTGAGACAGCAAACTTCAAGGGAGGCAGACCAAAGCACAGGAGCACTGAGCTACCTCCAAGAACACCAAATAACCAACGCGGTAACTAGAACTGTGACATGGACTGTACCATGAGGAACAAGCATCTGAGCTTTGGATTGACTGGCACCTAGAAGATCATTCAACAGAATCTCAGACAGCCTCAACCACACCTATTAGAGGAAAAGATGATTAGAAAAGGTAAGATCACATGCTACACCACAAAAAGCAACACAATACCAGTAAATCCTAAAGACCCTACAAAAGAAAGACCTAAACAACCAAATATGGATGAACCAGAAGAAAATGATCTAAAAAATAACCTCAAGAGAATGTTTGAAATTCTTAAAGATGAAATGAGAATCTACCTTAAAGAAATGGAGGAAAAAACAAAAAAATTGGAAGATATGAGAAAATCACTTAAAGAAATCCAAGAAAAAGAACTCAAACATATAAACTATTCAGGACTTGAAAACTGAGATAGAAAAAATAAAGAAAACACAAGCCGAAGGAATTATAGAAACAGAAATCACGAGAAAAAGATCAGGAACCACAAATGCAAGCATGAACAACAGAATACAATAAATGGAAGAGAGAATCTCAAGCACTGAAGATACATTAGAGGAAATAGACTCATCAGTTAAAGAAAACATTAACCTAACAAAAGCTTAACCCAAAATATCCATGAAATATGGGACACTATAAAAAGGCCAAATCTTAGAATAATAGGTATAGAAGAAGAAGTTCAACTCAAAGGCACAGAAAATCTATTCAACAAAATCATAGAAGAAAACTTTCCCTACCTAAAGAAAGATATTCCTATGAAGATACAAGAAGCTTACAACAAAACTGGATCCAAAAAAAAAAAAGTCCTCTTGCCACATAATAATCAAAACACTAAACATACAGAGTAAAGAAAGAATATTAAGAGCTGAAAAGAAAAAAGATAAATATAAAGGTAGACCTACCAGAATTACACCTGACTTCTCAGTGGAGACAATGAAAGCCAGAAGGTCATGGCCAAGCATTATACAGACCATGGATGCCAGCCCAGGCTACTATACCCAGCAAAACTGTCGATTACCATAGAAGGACAAAACAAGATATTCCATGACACATCTAGATTTCACCAATTCCTAGCCACAAACCCAGCCCTGCACAAAATACTAGAAGGAAAACTCCAACCCAACAAAAACACACAATTAATGATCTCATTACAGCAAATCCCGAAGAAGAAAAAAATGCACAAATTAACATCACCAACAATGAAAACTAAATTAACAGGAGATAGCAATCACTGGTCATTAATATTCCTTAATGTAAATGGACTCAATTCACCCATTAAAAAGGCACAGGCTAACGGACTGTATATGAAAACAGAATCCATCCCGCTTCTGCATACAAAAACAACGTATCTCAACCTCAAAGACAGACATGGTCTCAAAGTAAAAGGTTGGGAAAAAATATACCAATCAAATGGACCTAAGAAACAAGTGGGTGTAGCTATCCTAATATCTAACAAAATAGATTTCAAGCTAAAATCAGTCAAAAGAGACAAAGAAGGACATTTCATATTAGTCACAGGAAAAATCCATTAAGAGGAAATTTCCAATACTGAACATCTATGCCCCAAATACAAGGGCACCCTCATATGTCAAAGAAACACTTCTAAAGCTTAAATCATATATTAAACCCTACAAACTAATACTGGGAGACTTCAACATTCCCCTCTCACCACTGGACAAGTCAATCAGACAAAAAAATGAATACAGAAATAAGAGAACTAACAGATGTTATGACTCAAATGGACTTAACAGACATCTATATAATATTCCATCCAAACAGAAAAGAATATACCTTCTTCTCAGCACCTCATGGAACCTTCTCAAAAGTTGACCACATACTCAGTAACAAAACAAACCTCAACAAATAAAAAAAAATTGGAATAACCCAATGTACCATATCAGATCACCATGCTTTAAAACTAGAAGTCAACAGCAATACCAATTCCAGAAAACCCACAAACACATGGAAATTAAACAATGCTCAACTGAATCATCAATGGGTCAAGGAAGAAATAAAGGGGGAAATTAAAGACTTCCTAAAATTCAATGAAAATGACCACACAACATACCCAAATTTATGGGAAACAATGAAAGCAGTGTTAAGAGGCAAGTTCATAGCACTAAATGCCTACATAAAGAAGCAGAAAATTCCCACACTAGTGAATTAACAGAACATTTGAAAACTTCAAAACAAGAAGAAGTCAACTCACCTAGAGAAGGAGATGACAGGAAATAATCAAATTGAGAGCTGAAATCAATAAAATAGAAACAAAGAGAATACAAAGAATCAATGAGACTAAGAGTTGGTTCTTTGAGAAAAATCAACAAAATAGACAAACCTTTATCCAAACTAACCAAAAGTCAGAGTAAGAATATCCAAATTAACAAAATCAGAAATTAAAAGGGGAACATAACGACAGGAGGAAATACAGAGGATCATCAGGTCATATTTTGAAAACCTGTACTCCACAAAATTGGAAAACTTAAAAGAAATGGACAACTTTCTGGATAAATATCACTTTCCAAAATTAAATCAAGACCTACAGATAAGCAAAGTAAACAGACCTATAACTGCTGAAGAAATAGAAACAGTCATCAAAAGTCTCCCAACCAAAAAAAGCCCAGGACCAGATGGTTTCAGCTCAGAATTCTACAAGACTTTTAAAGAGGAACTAATACCAACACTCCTCAAATTATTCCACACAATAGACAAACTCTTTTTATGAGGCTACAATTACCCTGATACCCAAATCACAGAAAGACAATACTAAGAAAGAGAATTACATACCAATCTCACTCATGAACATTGATATACTAAATAAAATACTAGCAAATCGAATCCAAGAACACATCAGAACCATCATCCACCATGACCAAGTCAGCTTCATCCCACAGATGCAGGGATGGTTCAACATACGAAAATCTGTCCATGTAATCCACCATATAAACAAGCTGAAAAAAAAAAACCACACGATCATCTCATTAGATGCCAAAAAAGTATTTGACAAAATATAACATCCCTTCATGATAAGGACCTTGGAGAGAGCAGAGATACAAGGAACAGACCTAAACATAATTAAGGCAATATACAGCAAGCCAACAGCCAACATCAAACTAAATGGAGAGAAACTCCCAGAGATTCCACTGAAGTCAGGAACAAGACAAGGTTGTCCACTCTCTCCATATCTATTCAATATAGTTCTTGAGATCCTAGCTAGAGCAGTAAGACGCCAAAGGGAGATCAAGGGGATACAAATTAGAAAAGAAGTCAAACTCTCACTGCTTGCTGATGATATGATAGTTTACATAAGTGATCCCAAAAATTCTACCAAGGAACTTCTACAACTCATAAATACTTTCAGCAATGTAGCAGGATACAAGATTAACTCAAAAAAATCAGTAGCCCTCCTATACACAGATGATAAAAGGGCTGGGGAAGAAATCAGAGAATCAACACCCAACTTTACAATAGCCACAAATAGCATAAAGTATCTCGGAGTAACTCTAACCAAACAAGTGGAAGACTTGTATGACAAGAACTTTAAATCTTTGAAGAAAGAAATTGAAGAAGACACCAGAAAGTGGAAAGACCTCCCATGCTCTTGGGTAGGCAGAATTAACATAGTAAAAATGGCAATATTACCAAAAGCAATCTACAGATTCAACGCAATGCCCATCAAAATCCCAGCAAAACTCTTCAAAGACCTTGAAAGAATGGTACTCAACTTCATTTGGAAAAGCAAAAAAACAAACAAACAAAACAAAACAAAACAAAACAAAAAAAACCAAGATAACCAAAACAATCCAGTACAATAAAAGAACTTCTGGAGTCATCACAATCCCTGACTTCAAACTCTACTACAGAGCTACAGTACTGAAAACAGCCTGGTACTGGCATAAGAACAGACAGGAGGACCAATGGAGCCAAATAGAAGACCCGGATATCAATACACACATCTTCGGACACGTGATCTTTGATAAAGAAGCAAAAAATATCAAATGGAAAAAAGAAAGGATATTTAACAAGTAGTACTGGTATAACTGGATATCAACATGTAGAAAAATGAAAATAGACACATATCTATCACCATGCACAAAACAAGTCCAAATGGATCAAAGACCTCAACATAAAGCCAGCCACACTGAACCTTCCCTTCTAGAAGAGAAAGTGGGAAGTACACTTGAACGCATTGGTACAGGACACCACTTCCTAAATAGAACCCCAGTAGCACAGACACTGAGAGAAACAATTAATAAATGGGACCTCCTGAGCCAGGCGGTGGTGGCGCATGCCTTTAATCCCAGCACTCGGGAGGCAGAGGCAGGCGGATCTCTGGGAGTTCAAGGCCAGCCTGGTCTACAAGAGCTAGTTCCAGGACAGGAACCAAAAAGCTATGGAGAAACCCTGTCTCAGACAAAACAACAGCCTACAGAATGGGAAAAGATCTTCACTAACCCACATCAGACAGAGGTCTGATTTACAAAATATATAAAGAACTCAAGAAATTGGACACCAAAAGATCACATAATCCAATAAAAAAAATGGAGTACAGACCTAAACAGAGAACTCTCAACAGAGGAATCTAAAATGGCTGAAAGACACTTAAGGAAATGTTCAACATCCTTAGTCACCAGAGAAATGCAAATCAAAACAACTCTGAGATTCCATCTTACACCTGTAAAAATGGCCAAGATCAAAAACACTGATGACAACTTATGGAGAGGTTGTGGGGAAAAGGGAACACTTCTGCATTGCTGGTGGGAGTGCAAGCTGGTACAACCCCTTTGGGTGTCAGTGTGGCGATTTCTCAGAAAATTAGGAAACAACCTTCCTCAAGATCCAGTAATACCACTTTTGGGTATATACCCAAAGGATGCTCAATTGTGCCACAAGGACATGTGCTCAACCATGTTCATAGCAGCTTTGTTTGTCATAGCCAGAACCTGGAAACAACCTAAATGTCCCTCGATCTAAGAATGGATTTAAAAAAAAAAAAAAAAAAAGTGGTACATTTACACAATGGAGTACTACACAGTAGAAAAAAATAATGACAGCTTGAATTTTGCAGGAAAATGAATGGAGCTAGAAAACATTATTTTGAGTGAGGTAACCCAGACACAGAAAGACAATTATCACATGTACTCACTCATAGGTGGTTTTTAAACATAAAGCAAAGAAAGCCAGCCTACAAACCACAATCCCAGAGAACTTAGACAACAATATGGACACTAAGAGAGACTTACATAGATCTAATCTACATGGGAAGTAGAAAGTAGAAAATGACAAGATCTCCTGAGTAAATTGGGAGGGGGAGGGTTGAAGTGAGGAGGGGAGAGGCAGGGAGGGGAGCAGAGAAAAATGTAGAGCTCAATAAATATCAATAAAAAAGAAAGTAATAAAAAAAGAAGAAAAAACAGAAAAAAAAGGAAAAGAAAAGTCATTATTTCTATAGTATTATGGTTCGTGACTACTATATTGAACAATGCAAAATCAGAACTTCCTATGTTGCAAGTTTCTATTAGACAGTCCTGCTGGGATCTCTCATGCTCCTATAGGTAACCCTTCATCCAAATTTTTATGATTAGTCCAATAAACTGAAATTTCAGTATAGGAAAAGTTTGTGGTAGTAATATGTAAGATGCAGGGGTTTGTCCTGAGGGGGCACTAAATCAACTTACCGCTCTAGCTCAGAATGTGTCAGCTTGGCACCATCAAGAGAGGAGACCTTCTGTTTCTGTTTTTCTGAGGACTGAGCTATTCTAGAAATCTAGAAACAAGTCAGGGAGCCTAAGGACACCATGCCACAATATACAGGATCAGCCGTAGACCCACTGAGAAGTTGGAACAGCAGAATGTAGGCCTTGGACATAAGATTGTTGGTGATCCTGCCCTTTATATCAAGGAGTGAGACCAACCACCTGTGGACTAATATGGAGACTATGAGAACTGAGTCAAGTCCAGAATATTGCCCAGCCTCTGGCACTACCTCACTACCAAGTACAATTTGCTGCAACCGAGACCCTTAGGCCAAGCCTGGTGAATCTAGATGACTGCATTATCCAGCTTCCCCCTTTCACAAGACTGCTTACAGCTGGACAAAGTCTGAAAATACCAGCAAACTAAGTGTCTGGTTCCCTCAGATCTGCTCCAATGCAAAGCTCAGTTCTCTGTTTGCTTTTACCACATCCCTCAACTTGGACTTCTACTACCCCACCCCACCCCACCCCTCTTCCCTGAACAGGCTAGTAGACCTCAGGAGCCAGTGAGAACCTGACTACTCCACAAACAGTGGCAAGGACATTTCTAAAGTTAATGTACCTGTAAAGACAATAACCAAAAAGAGGGTGTCTGCTGACCTGGGAACCTCAACTAAAGAATTTCCTCAGATTAGATTAGTCTATGGGGGGTTCTGAGGTGTTAATTGATGTGCCCATTTCTAGGCAGGTGGACTGAGCAAACCAGTAAGCAGCACTCTCCACTTCTGCTTGGAGTTCGTACCAACTGCTCTCAAGGACGAACTGTTCAATGTGTAAGGGCACGTGCTGCCAGGCTGGGGACCCGAGTTTGAAACTGGGATCCAGTGAAAGGGAAGAGTAGGCTCCCATAAGTCTTCCTCTGTCCTCTGTCCTGTTTGAAGCACACTTCAAACAATTATATAAAAAATGTATTTTTCATGCTACAAATACAAATAAACCTAATGAAGAAGGAGAAAGACTTTTACAATAAAAACTCTAAAACACTGAAGAGACATTTGAGAAGATGCCCTAAGATAGAAAAGCTCTCCACGCTTAGGGAAACAAACGGTCATGTTACCCAAAGTGATCCACATACATATTCAATGCAATCCCAAAATTCCAATGACTGAGATTACAGAAATAGAAAAACCAATCCTAAAATTCATAGGAAACTATAAGAGACCCTGAAGCTAAAGCAAGTCTAGGCAAAAGAGTACCTGTGGATGTATTACAACCCTTGATTTATAATTATACCTTAAAACCACAAACAACAAAAACCAGGTCACTGACACAAAAAGATGTCCAAACATAAACCAGTCCAACAGTCTTCTAATTTCTGACAATGGTGCTAGAAGAGTAAACTAAAGGAAAAAAAGAAATCTTTTTGGCTGGGCCTTTAACCCCAGCACTCCAGGGGCAGAGACAGGCAGATCTCTGTAGAGGCCAGCCTGATCTACAGATTGAGTTCTAAACTAGCAGAGCTACAGACCTTGTCTCAAAAAAAAAAAAAAAAATCAAACAAACAAAAAGCCCACAGTACGCTCCCAATCTACAGACTCACCACAAACCTCATCGGAACCTGAGCTGGAGGGCCACCTACTCTGCAGAAACTGATACACTGACCATAAGCTGCAAGGAACTCAGAAGAACCAAAAGAATCCTGGTAAAAAGGCAAAGTACAAGAGCCCAAACTAATTTCAAAACATATTACAAAGCAACAGTAGTCAAGATAGTATGGTACGATCCAAAGACATATAGCTCAATGAAACTGAATCAAAATTCTGTTCAAAAGAAACTAATTTTCAACAGTGCCAAAACAATGGAGAAAGAAAAAGGCTTTTTAATAAATGTTATAAGGAAAAAATTAAAATCTTTAAATTTAGACCCTTAGCTTGAAATACATAAAAATGTCTAAAATGAACAAAGGATTCAAGAATTTAAACTGGGCCTCAGGGGCTGGAGAGATGGCTCAGTGGTTAAGAGCACTGTCTGCTCTTCCCCAGCAACCACATGGTGGCTCCAAACCATCTGTAAAGAGATCTGGCGCCCTCCTCTGGCGTGTGTGTATAAATGGAGGCAGAAAGTTGTATACATAATAAATAAATCTTTAAAAAAGTAAAACAAACTGGGGCTCAGCAGTTACTAGCACTTGTTCTTAAAGACTTAGGTTTAATTAACAGCACACATATGGTGGTTCACAACATCTGTAACTACAGTTGTAGAGGATATCCTCTTCTATCTTCTTTGAGAACCAACACATACGTAGTGCACATATATACAAGCAGGCAAACACTCACACACATAAAATCTTTTAAAAAAGGAATTAGAACTACAAAAATATTAGAAGCAAAGTATACATAAATCTTTGTTAAAGTGAGGGTTTCTTAGATATAATACCAATAAAAGAACAAAGGAAAACAGAAAACCTAGACTCAAAACCAGAAGGAAGGTGGATATAGTGGCACATTTCTAAGTCCAGGGTTCAAGAGACAGAGGCAGAATGATCAGGAGTTCAAGACCAGCTTTGACTATGTGGGAAGTTCCAGGCCAGCCTGGGATCACACAAAAAAGACAGGTGTGGTGGCACCCAGCTTTAATCCCAGCAATTGGGAAGGAGGCAGAGGCAGGTACATCTCTGAGCTTGAGGCCAGGCTGGTCTACAGAGAGAGAGATCCAGGAAAGTCAGGGCTACTTAGTGAGACCCTGACTCAAAATAAAAACAGCAAAAAAATAGTTTTAAAAAATAAGGTATAATTTCCCTAGAACAGTGAGCAAAATGATTTATACCATGCATGACATCTACATTAGCTTTAGAAAATTATTTGAGTGTTCTGCCTGTGTGCCTATGAGATTTCCTGGAACTTGAGTTATGAATGGCTGTGAGCTACCATGTGAGTACTGAGAACTGAATGCCAGTCCTTTCAAGTACAAGAAGTCATTTTTCCCCTAATAATTTGTTTTTATTTTATGTGCATTGGTGTTATGGCTCATGAGTGTCATATCCTGGAATTACGGAAAGTTGTAAGCTGCCATGTGGGTGCTGGAAATTGAACCCAGTCCTCTAGAAAACAGTCAATGCTCTTAAACCACTGAGTCATCTCTCCATCTCCTAAAGCATGACAACTCTGACATGTATCAATCAACAAACAAGCGTCTTTTTTCCCCTCAGTGTTTAAGGCCTCAATACAATGATTCTCCCGCTGAGTGACATCCCCAGCATACTCTCATGTGTTATAGACCAAACAGAGAATCAAGAGCCACTTCAGGAACTAGGGGGACTATAAGGTCAGAGATAGGATAATTCTTTGGTAAATGAGTATACATTTCTTTCCTTTTCTGAGACAAGGTCTCAAGTAGCACAGGCTGGCCGTGAACTGATCCTCTTCCCATTGCCTCTCAAGAGCTAGGATTACAGGAACGTGCCCCCACCTAGCTGTACACTCCTTTAAAAATAAAAAAAGGCCCAAAGACATATCAGTATTTTAAAAGGATTTTAAATTTCTTTTTATTATGTATATGTATTTGTCTGTGTGCAGATCTGTTCATGTGAACTTGGGTGTTTGAGGCCACTAAGTTATCAGATGCCCAGGAGCTGGAGTTATAGGTGGCTATAGCCACCCAACATGGGTGTTGGGAACAGATCGGTAAGCACTAACCACTAAGCTATCTCTCCAGGTGTCAGTACAATAATACCACAAAACCCAGGTACAAATAATAAGGAGTAGCTTATTATTATAGATATAGATATTATAACCCTTCATGTGAAAAGGAGAGACAATAGAACTCTTCTCTACAAGAGAAAAAGTGAACTCCAGGAAAGAGAATTTTTATCTATATCTTCTATTGTTGGTAAATTTTGAATCCAGGAATAAATACAAATCCTCAGAAAACTTCTAAGTCTAGAGCTCCTAAAGTAAGAATTCAGATTTCCAATTCACTGGAGACCAAGAACCCAATTAACACTTTAGCTTTCATAACTCTTCACAGGAAGACCATGTGCCTTGATCTTCTCCAGAAAGGCCAAATTCATACTTGTGGTCCAGCTGAATTATTGAAAGCAGCTCTCATTAATTTATCTCATCAGTGTTCATCTTTATCAAACCTTAGTAGAGCCTGGAACTCAGATTTCAAAAATGTTTACCTCTAGCATCCTTAACTGCACAATTTCCTTTTAAGAACAAGTCTACCTATAACTCTTCTATTTGTCCTTAGTAATTACATATTTTTTTGACTTCAATATGAATTCTAAATCTCCAGTCGAATTGTGTAGTCACTCTTGCCTTAGTTACTGCCTAATGATGTGGAGCTAAACATAGCCATTTCAATCATTACCCTACATCACCACCCTGGACTTCATTAATCTTCAGCCCTAGATCGTTCCTACTGGTTAAATACACCATGCCTACTATGGCACTGTGTCATACATAGACACTCTACTCCACTCTCCAAAATTAGCCTCCTTCCTTACAGCACAAAAGGACACAAGTTTAGGTTTAGTCAGATACCAGGTATCAATTCAGGGTTGCCTTTTAATGACAGGTAACCTAATCAAATATGTGTTACTTATTCTTTCTTTGACTGTAAAAGACAGAAGCGTAACCATGCAACACTGGTATTTAGACATGACAGAAACAAAGTGACAGCCCTACAAAAATTCCCACACTCCATCAATTCTAAGGCTCCCATTTTAATACTTTTAGAGTAGAGATGTGTTTTACAAGATCACAGTAAGTGGCAGCAGAGGCAAAGACAAAAAACTTGTAGCGTATCTTTATACAAATTTTACTATGAAAATCCTGTACTGCTAAGCATAGCATTTATCTGTAATCCTGAGGCAGGAGGATCATGAGTTCAAGGTAATTTTCTACTGTATGGCAAGACTCTTCCTAAAAAATACAAAAAAAGAGTTCTGTTAGAATTCACAAGGCTAGAATTTAACTGGTAAGGAGTTCAAAGTCTTAGAACCCTACGATCTTTGCACCTATTCCACAGCACCACTAATGAGATAAGTCCAGCAGAATGGCTTACAGTCAGATATGTGACTTCACCCATGAAACACAGTTCTATTTTCAAACTGTAATATATGCTCTGGACTAGTGACAAACTGCTACTTCTCTACTGAAGGATAGAAATCAGAGTGCTCCTTTTACTATTATACCTAAGACTGTAGTCAATTGTTTTGGTTCCACCTTAACATTTGGTCAGCTAATTTATGGTTTTGGTTACCACAGAATACAGCACACTCTGAAATTGAGATTGTCACCCAACCACTTTGAGCTATTCAAGCAAATGAAGCAGCTGAAGAGAATTTCACAGTAAGGACTCAGCTGAATGATCCCTAGTACTACAAGAAAGCCAGGTGGCCCTGAAAAACAAGCAAGAGATTATGTCTTTGGAAATCAGATGGTGTAGAAACATTTCAAAAATCCTAAGTGGTCAAGTGAGGTATTTTGTTTTTAATTCTAATACATTTGTAAAGTAAAAAAAAAATAGTGCACTTGGTCAATATACTACTGCATTGGAAAATGGCCAATTTCCTGTAACATTTCTGGCTCCTCTCAATTTGTACAATTATCCTGTTGCAAGCTATCAGCTAATGTATAACACACAATACTAAAAGATGGAGAGATGACTCAGTGGTGAAGAACACTGACTGCTCTTCCAGAGAACCTGGGATCTACTCCCTGCAAACACACATAGGTTCACAACTATCTATAACTCCAGTTCCAGGGCACTTAATGCCTTCTGCAGGCACTAGGCACAGACATGATGTACAGACATGCATGCAGACAAAACTCCTATTTACATTAAAGAAATAAGGGGGGGGAAGGGAAGGAGGAAAAAACTCTTAGTGATGCCAGGTGTGGTGGTGTGTGCTTTTGATCCCAGCACTCAAGATGCAGAAGCAATGATCTCCGAGTAAGAGGGCAGCAAGTTCCAGGGTCTACTGCTTTAAAAAAAAAAAAAAAAAAAAAAAAAAAGGTGTGCGCGGGGGGGGGGGGGGGGGGCGGGGGATGAGATGGCTCAGTTGATAAAATACAAGCATGACAACCTAAGTTTAGATTACCAGTGCTCATGTAAAAGTTGGGTGTGGTGGCTCACAACTATAATCCAAGGAAGGAAAGGTGGGAGAACTGGTAAAGACAAGAATATCTCAAGGGCTTGCCATTCCAGGGGGAAAAAAAAAGATGAGCCCCAAGTTCAGTGTACGACCCTGTATCAATAAACAAAGTGGAGATGGAATATACTAAACAGTGATATCTGGCCTCCACTCTAATGTGCATACAGGCATTTAAAGTAGAAAAAGAATGAAAACAACAAACATTAACAAGGGTAATTTGGACAGAGAAATGGAATAGATATTAAACTGTCAAACAACATTAAGCAAGTGGGGGCGGATAAGGAAGAAACATTTGAAGAGACAGCAATTAAATGTTTCTCACAGCATCAAAGGCAGAAGCAGGGGGATCTTTGAGTTCAAAGACAGCCTGGTCTACACAGCAAGTTCTAGGAGTCAGGACTACAGAGAGAAATCCTATTCAAAACACACACATACACGCACACACACACTCACACAGCCAAATAATAGCAAAAGATAAACTATAGATAATAACTGAGCATCCCAAGCAAACTAAATGCAAAGAAAAAAAATCTTAAAAACTACCACAAAACAAAGGTCTCTTTCTCCTCCTGATCTTGTCTTTCTTTTTGCTGCACGTAGCCCAGGCTAGCCTCAAAGCCAAGCTTCTCCAGTTTCTGTTTTCTGAGTGCTGGAATTACCAACATGTCCTATCACACTTGGCTGTAACTGCTCTCACTCAAGTAATATGTTACCCCAAATATTCTGCTAAATAACATCATTAAGTATTACCAGTTTGCTAATGAACAGAAAAGTAATAAAGTCATATAAAGATTTCATTTTTGAAGACTCAGAAGTCCAACTGGGATCGCATCTACTACACAAATAATAATTGGGCTGGAGAGATAGCTCAGTGGTTAAGAGCACTGGTGGCTCTTCCAGAGGTCCTGAGTTCAATTCCCAGCAACTACATGGTGGCTCACAGCCATCTATAATGAGATCTGATGCTCTCTTCTGGCCTGCAGGCACACATGGAAGGAATGTTGTATACATAATAAATAAATCTTTAAAAAACAAAGAATGATTACTTCTGGAATGCAATACACCAGTGAAAAACAGGCAAGTCTTTATTTGACGCCCGCTTTATAAAAAGGGAAACTAAAAATGACACACCCCAACACTCTAGTCATATCACTAGGCTAGGGCAGAAGGCTTGTGCTCAAAGGTTAAAGCCAGCTTGTGCTACAATATCAGACCCTATGTCAAATCTCTTTAGCAAAATGTGTAGGAACTGCCACTTCAACTTCTCCTTTAAGTGCTAATGTGCTGTACTTGTAGCCTGAGAAGGAACAGGATAGCATGAGAAACAATTGGAGACCCAGAGTTTCTGCCTTCACAAATAAATAACTTGAAGACTACCTTCATTAAATAACATTTTTTTTAAATCACTAGTAAAATTGTACTTGATAATTGTGAGTTCTGGGCCATCCTGTGCTATGTAACCATTACAATAATAACAATAATACCACCTTTTAAATAGTATGTTTGAGAAAAGCAAAATGACAGTTAACAAAGAGATACAAAATTATATCTAAAAAGTGTATTTCTAGAGTTCTCAATCATTTCTTTGTATCAAGATCACCGCTGGGCAGTGGTGGTGCACATCTTTAATCCCAGCGCTGAGGGAAGCAGAGGCAGGCAGATTTCACTGAGTTCAACCTGGTCTACACAATGAGTTCTAGGACAGCTAGAACCACACAGAGAAACCCTATCTCGGAAAAAACAAAACTCAACTCGGGGCTTATTTTATATTAAGGGGGAAGGGTTGAAGAGATGGTTTCACCTCTTCCAGAGAACTTAGGTTCCATTCCAAGCAACCACTGGTCAGCTAACAACTGTCTGTAACCCAGTCGCAGGGGATACAACACCCTCTTCTGACCACAGGCACTGCATGAACATGATACAAATACACACATGGAGACAATACACTGTTACACATAAATTAAAAATACAGAACAAAGGAGGGCTGAAAAGATGGTTCATGGCTAAAACCATGTATTAATCCGGCTCAGTGGCCAAAATGCATGTGGCTCACAACCACCTGTAACTCCAGCTCCAGGGGGATACAACACTTCTGGCCTCTGAAGGCATCTGTACACATATGAAGGCACATGCACTCATGTGCACTTCATGGGCGATCAATGACACACCTGCACACAATACCAGGTGCCATTTAAGAATTCAAAAACTTAACAACCAATCTACTTTACAGCATGCTGTTCATCAAGAGTATTTAAAATCCTTTGGGAGGATTACAAACACTTCCTGACCTGGGTTTGGTTCCCAGAACCCATATGGTCACTCAAACCATCAGTAACTCCAGTTCCACACTCTAGCTTCTGTAGGTACCAGGCAAACATATGGTACACATATTTATGTCCAAGCTAACCATTCATGCACATAAATAAAAATTTTAACCCACGGCTGTCTCTCAGCAACCAAAAAAAAAAAAATTTAAATCTTTTAAAAATAAAAATCTGCTAATATCCATTTAAAATGAGTAAATTGGCACTTAAATGCTCATTTTGGCCACATAAGCTAAACCTACAAAGTATTACAAGGCCAATTTAGGCCTGGAAAAATGATTCAGTAGTAAGTAAAGGTACTTGCTATCAGGACTAACCATGTGAGTACAATCCCTGGACTCGTATTAGGTAAAAATAGATAACCGACTCCTTCAAGTTGTCCTCTGACTTCACATGTGCACCATGGCTTGTGTGCACTCACACACAAACAAGTACAATAAATAAATGTAATTTTTAGAACTGTGTGATAAACCCCACTTAGAGTCAAAAATAGGATAAACAGTATGTAAGTATAGTTTTAGTATGTTAAGAAAGTGGAGACAGTAGGAAGTGGTGGTACATGCCTTACATGCCTTTAATCCCAGCACTTGGGAGGCAAAGACAGGTGGATGTGAGTTCGAGGTCAGGCTGATCTACAGACTGAGTTCTCAGACAAAAACAACTGAGAGATAACTCAGAAGAGCACTTGCTGCCTTGCTGTTCTTCCAGGATAAAAGTTTGGTTCCCAGTACCCTTATCAGGCAACTCCTAACAACCTATAACTCCAGCTCCAGAGAATCCAAATTTCTCTTTTAGCCTCTATGGGCACTCACATATATGTGCATATGCTCAAATACATATACACACACATACACAAACAAACTGAAGTTGGTGGCATGGCAGTCTACACCTTTAACAGCAGAGATTGGAAGACTGGGGACTGGAAGGGTGTCACTAACCAGGCAATCTTGCTATTTGGTGATCTCCATATTCAGTGAAAAAACTATGTCTCAAAGGAAAGGAGAAAAAGAGAGAGGGAGGGAGGGAAAGGGACGGGGCAGAGAGAGAGGGATAGAGAGAGGGAGGGAGGGAGGGAGGGAAGAAAGGAGGGATGATAGAGGAAGACACCCAACAGTCTACAAACCACAATCCCAGAGAACTTAGACAACAATATGGACACTAAGAGAGACATAGATCTAATCTACATGGGAAGTAGAATGTAGAAAAAGACAAGATCTCCTGAGTAAATTGGGAGCATGGGGACCTTGGGGGAGGGTTGAAGTGAGGAGAGGCAGGGAGGGGAGCAGAGAAAAATGTAGAGCTCAATAAATATCAATTTTTAAAAAAGCAAAAAAAAATAGGGATATGAACTTGAGTGATAATGATGTGATAATCTGGACACAAAGGTATCACAGTAGGATAGACTGTGGCACTCTGTCCCTTCCAATTAACTTTTCTGTCAACCTAAAATTACTCTAAAAACAATAGTCCATTAAAAAAGTAAACCATAAGATAGTAACAGTAGGACATGGTATAAAAATATTAAGAATTGCAATTAAAGAAGCAATGAAAACTGAATAGACAAAATTACCATTTTTTTTTTTTTTGTTTTTTGTTTTTTGTTTTTTGTTTTTTTGTTTTTCGAGACAGGGTTTCTCTGTGGTTTTGGAGCCTATCCTGGAACTAGCTCTGTAGACCAGGCTGGTCTCAAACTCAGAGATCTGCCTGCCTCTGCCTCCCGAGTGCTGGGATTAAAGGCATGCGCCATCATTGCCCGGCCCAAAATTACCATTTTGGTAAAGAATTATTTTACAAGGATCTAAAAGCAACTTCATTTTATTACTGCCTAGTTTTACCACTTTCTTTCTTTTTTTTTTTTAGATTTATTTATTTATTATGTATACAACATTCTGCCTTGATGTATGCCCGCACGCCAGAGGAAGGAGCCAGATCTCAGTACAGATGGTTGTGAGCCACCATGTGGTTGCTGGGAATTAAACTCAGGACCTCTGGAAGAGCAACCAGTGCTCTTAACCTCTGAGCCATCTCTCCAGCCCCGTTTTACCACTTTCTTTAAAGGTATTTATGAATGTTCTTCAAGAAGATATATATTCTAAATAACTGGACAAACACACACACACATCAGAAAGCAGTTAAAAGTTTCAATTTCAAGTTAACTAAGAAACACTGTACTTCACATGTTCTCTAATGGGGAAAACAAAACTGCAGGGCCAGCAAGATGTCTCACTGAATAAAGGTGCTTGCTTGCCATGAACCCCCACAACTTAAGTTCGATCCCAGGAAATCACATAAAGGTCAAAGAAAACCAACTCCAGAAAGTTGTCTCTGACACATGCCATAGCACCTGTGTGCTCATGCACATACACAGTAATAAAGCAAAATGAACTTCAAGGAAATCTTGTAGGCAGGAGGTATGTGAGTCATAGAATGAGCCTGAGATGGGCAGAATCCCTAGCTCTTCAACTTTTAATCAAAGAAAGAAACCTTATGGTTGATACTTATTTAAAAAAAAGATGTGAATTTACTTTTGTGCTTACAGTAGGATAGTATGAAAATTTATCAATGTTATAGAAACCAGGCCTACTTTATAAAAAGAAGAAACCTAAACATGAAAAGTAGGAAAGCCTAGGAAGAATTATGTGATGAGTTTCAACCGGGGGTATCCAAACAGGCATTTGACTTACTGATTAAATAAACTTAAATTCATTTCCTAGCTCTGTATTTTGAGAACTTAAAGGATTATATCCTATAGGCAAATACAAACCCTAGATTTTGATTTATTAATGCCACCTTCTACTAAAACTGAAAATAAGATCACTGGAATAGAAGAGCTTCCCAAATCTGGGCCAGGAAGCACACGATAAATAAACCTTAGACAAGAAGTGAAGGCTCACTTCTTAAAAGACAATCGCACTGGTGCAGGCAATGCGTTATTTTCTGAGTACCTGCAAGATGTTGGAAATGGAGCAGAAGTAGAGTTTCTTCAATTTCACCTACTATGCTGGACAAGTCCTGTGAGTAGTTGGTACAATTTACAGCACCTGCCAGAGGTGACCCCTAAACCAAGGCCTGCAGTGGATGCTGCAATCACTGTGTTCAGCAGCTTCAACAAGGCCAAGGAGGTACCACCTATGGAGAAGCCAAAAATGGTGAAGATCTACCTTTGGGACAAGATCATCCTGCTGGAGGTATATGCGCTAGGAAGCATAGTGGGCTTGTACGACAAGACCTTCAACCATTTCCACTACCTACATCAGCTCACAGAGCACAGTTGGACTACATCAGTGCCACCTGGTAGTCCCGCTTCAGTCTCCTGAAGGAGCTGTGACCAATACAGACTTGTGGCCAGTCAAAGAGAGGTAAAAGAGAATGCAAAAAGACAGTAGGGAGCGCGAGCTGAGAAATGCAGCTCAGTAGTAGTGGAGCTCTTGCCTTGACTTAATTCTCAGTTTGGAAAGGGGAGATTCTTTAGCTGGACAAAGTGATTCAAGAAATCTCAGAGGCAGGAGAATTAATACAAGTTCCATGCCAGTCTAGTCTACACAGTAAGACACTATCTCAAAAAGAAAAAGACACTAATATTAAAAAGGATACCAGAGCTAAATTTGGACAGCCTGAACCTCAACTCAAAAAACTGTGACATTTTTTTCTAAACATGGCTAATTGTGATAGCTTTTAACAACTTGACACAAACAGAGCCTCCATCAGACTGGCCTGTAGGCATGTCTGTGAGGCATTTTCTTTGCTTTGCTTTGCTTTTGCTTTTTGTGTTTTTTGAGACAGGACCTTACTGTGTAGTTCTGGCTGGCCTGGAAAATGCTAATGCAGACAGGGCTGGCCATGAACTCAGAGATTTGCCTGTCTCTGCCTCACTGAGGGTATTTTCTTGGTTAATGACTGATTTAGAAGGGCCCAGTCTACTGTGGGCACTGCCATTCCTGGACGGGTAGTCCTGGGTTATGTATGAGAGCTGAGCAGGTCATAGAGAGCAACTCAGTAAGCAGAACTCCTCCTTGGTCTTTACTTCAGTTACTTCCTTGGCTTTCCCTAGATGAACTGTAACCTCTAACCAAAATAAATACCTTCCTCTCCCAACACAGCAATAGAAAATCAAATAAAACAGTTAAAAAACAAGGTAGTCTAATAAATTATTTTTTAAAGCACTACTTACTAATTGCAAAGGAAAAGAAATTTGCTTCACACCAGGCAGTGGTGGCACACACCTTTAAAACCAGCACTCAGGAGGCAGAGGCAGGCAGATCTCTGTAAGTCCGAAGCCAGCCTGGTCTATCCTGGTCTATAGAGCGAGTTCCAGGACAGACTCCAAAGCTACAAAGAGAAACCTGTCTCAAAAATCCAAAAAAAAAAAAAAAAAGACCTAAAGACCAAATATTAAACAGCATAGTGACATGTTTCCCAATATAATGTAAAAAAGACTATTCTATTCAACTCTCCCTAAATAGTATACTTACCATAAAATAAGAGAATCAGAATAGTAAGAGAACTTTAAGATATACTAGATGAATGCATTAAAAAGGTTATGCTGGGCTGGACTTGCTTCTCTTCCAGAGGACTGGTGTTCAGTCTCAACACCATCATGGCAATCCACAAACATCTGTAACTCCAATTCTAGGGAATACAAGCCCTCTTTTGACAAAGAAGCCGCAAAGCACACACATGGTACAAAGACATACATGCAAGCAAAATACTCATACACATAAAATAAATATATCTAAAAATAAAAAAGATTACATCAGCGTGGAGGCTGTAGCCAGGAATGAATACTGGCCAAGCATGAGCAACTCCCTGAGTTCAAACCCCAGCACATGGAAAAAAGATTTAAAATAAATATGAAAGAATAAAAGGCCAGAATCAAAAGAAGATTTGGAAAAATGACCAAAATTAAAAGAAATTATAAATATTTATAATCCTATATTAGATTAAGGTAGAGGGGGAAAGTGAACTTTTAACATCTTAATTTCCTCCCAAAACAACATATTTCTAGTACTCTTACTACAAAATGGAAGACAGGAAAATTGTTTAAAACTTGCAGGACAGCTACTTCAGAGTACTCAAGATGGCAGAAAGAGACCTTGCTGCAACAATAACTGACTCCCAAGAATAGTCTCTGACATCTGCAAGTGAGCACAGCATACAATTTTCTTAAAAATTTAAATTAAGAGTAGGAGGGATTAAAATCCCCCTACATGAAAGTATTTAATCATTTAACAAATATTTGTTATGTACATGTACCAGGTATTAAGATGGAAGAATATGCTGTGAGAATCAATAAGTGAACAAATGTGATCTAGTGCACAGAAGACAAATCAAAGAAACAAATGTCCAGTACTAATAAAACTTCAGGTATATGACCTGAAGGAGTTGGCACATGCCTGTAGTCTCAACACTCAGGAGGCAGAAGCAGGCAGATCTCTGAGTTCGAGGCCAGCCTGGTCTACAGAACTAGTTCCAGGATAGCTAGGGATGTTACACAGACAAACACTAACTGGAAAAAGCAGGGAAAAACAAAACAACAACCCTCCTTCCAAAACAAAAAAACTAACTACCCAGTAAGAAATCTAAGACACAAGATACTTCCCTTAGTAAAAACTGATACCTATAGCAAAAGATGTTCTGGGCTATACAATGTGAACAATCTATTAAAGCAGAAATGAACCTAGTATATTCAAGGGGAACAAAAGGAAACCAAGTGTAATGAAATCTAACAAAATAGAGTAGTTCCTGAAAAACAGAAATTGAAATTTTACTATGCCCAGGCATTATGGTGCGCTTTCAACTTCAGCACTTCAGAGGCAGCCAGGACTATATAGAAAGACCATGTCACAAAAAATAAAAAAATATATATATATTTTACTATGCAAACCTGAGGATTGTCCTGAGTAGACTGAAGAAACCTAGCAAAGAGGTGTGCCTGCTTTAGAATCCTTGGGAAGCTAGAAGCAGAATAAGAAGTTCAAGGTCTTCCTTAGCTAACCGGCAAGCTAGGGATCAGATAAATCAGCCAGCAAGCCCACCCTCTTCCTCTCTCTATGACAACTCTTGGGCTGGTGAGATGGCTCAGAGAGCAAAGGCAATTGCCAAATTTGACAACCTAAGTTTGATCCCTGGAACACATAAAAGCAGACGGAGAGAAGCAACTATACAAAATTGTCCTACCTCTCCACACATGTGCTATGGACATTTTTTTTTTTTTGGTTTTTCGAGACAGGGTTTCTCTGTGGTTTTGGAGCCTGTCCTGGAACTAGCTCTTGTAGACCAGGCTGGTCTCGAACTCACAGAGATCCGCCTGCCTCTGCCTCCCAAGTGCTAGGATTAAAGGCGTGCGCCCCAGCTGCTGTGGACATTTAAATTGAAATATTTAATTTTAAACACTCACTGGAACTCCTTCCCAGTACTATACTTTGTGTCTCCGCTCTATTAATTTCTTTCACGTCTTCATATCCTTTACTAATATTTTCTAAATACACACGCCTCTACCCTGGCAAGAGGTATTTTTGTCCGAGGCTGGTTCTCGACACTTTTTAAAACATCACAAATATTTAGCCGTATCTACTAAAGACGCCTTAGATGCAAGTTACATCAGAACCAAAACAAATACAATGCGACTGCCCTGAATCTGCCACTAACCAGCTACTGAGTCATTTAGATACAACAGACATAACTTTTGTCATCTGCTAAGAGTGGGTTCCAGAATTTTTTAGGATCCTTCTAACTATAAAATTATGGAGCCGGTAATAAATAAAAGTGCTTAGCAATAAGATGCAACAAGCCAAACAATCTGAGTTCAATCCCTGGGACCCAAGGGGTAGAAAAAGAGAACTACTATCAATTATTCTCTGACTTCCACATGCACACCAAGGCACAGTACGCCTTTCTTCTTAAAGTATGGAGCCAAGCTCATGTAGTGGTACATTTTTGTGACCCCTAGGATATAAGAGGATCAGAATTCTGGGAGTAGTCTGGGCATGAAGAGATCATCTCTCAAAAACAAACAATATGAAGGGGGAAAAAAGAGAGGCTGAGGATATGGGTCAATTGGTAGGGTGCCAGTTTAGCATGCATGAAGCACTAGACTCAATCCTCAAGCATGGTGGTATATACCTGTAATCATAGCATTTCAGATGTGGAATTAGGAGGATCTTAAATTCAAGGCCAGCCTGGTCTCCTGGGCTATGTGATTTTGTCTTTATTAAACAGCAACAGCAACAACAAAAACTGATGCACACCTTCAATTCCCAGCAATTGGGAGGCAGAGGCAGGCAGATCTCTGTGAAATCGAGGCCAGCTAGTCTACAAAAGCTAGTTCCAGGACAGCTAGGGCTACAGAGAAACCCTGTCTCAAAAAACCAAAAAGAAAGTAAAATTTATAAAAATGTGTATGAACTTTAACTTACAAAAGAATTCATGCCGGGCGGTGGTGGCGCACGCCTTTAATCCCAGCACTCGGGAGGCAGAGGCAGGCGGATCTCTGTGAGTTCGAGGCCAGCTTGGTCTACAAGAGCTAGTTCCAGGACAGGAACCAAAAGCTACAGAGAAACCCTGTCTCGAAAATCAAAAAAAAAAAAAAAAAAAAAAAAAAGAAAAAAGAAAAAAAAGAATTCATAATAAATGAATAGCTAGCCCAGTGTTGTCCTTGACCTTTTGCAGTCAAGAATGCTTCTAATATTTATCTATCTTTATTTAAATGGAAAAGTATATCATAACTTCCTGTTTTTAAATTTTTCATTGCACTTTACTGTGTGTGTGTATGAGAGAGAGAGAGAGAGAGAGAGAGAGAGAGAGAGAGAGAGAGAGAGAGAGAGAATATGCATGGCTTGCAGGTGAAGGTCTAAGGAATTGTGGGAATACATTCTCCTTCCACAATAAAGGATCCAAGTTGGACCCAAATTGTCTTATTAAAAAAAAAAAAAAAGACTGTTCACCTCTAAGAATTCAAGGTTTTAATATTCTTTTATCTAATTTTATTTATTTTTTGGAGACAGGGTGTCAGTGTGTACTCACTCCTAGCTGGCCTAGAATTCACTATGTAGACCATGCTGGCCTGGAAATGACAGAGATCCACCTGCTCTCCTTGAGTGTTGGGATTAAATGTGAACACGACCATGCCTCGCTATTTCAATTTTTGTTTTGTTTTTTGGAGACTAGGTTTCTCTGTGAAGTCCTTGCTGTCCTGGAACTCACTCTGTAGAGCAGGCTGTCCTCAACTTCAGAGATCTACCTGCTTCTGCCTCCCAAATTGCCGGGATATAAGGCATGTATCAGGGGACATTTTTCAATATTCTTAATTTAAACAATCAAAACTAGATGATTGCTAGGTTTGGTGGCACACATCTGTTATCCCAGCACACTCATATCAGGAGGACAAGGAAGGATCTGTGAGTCTAAGATTAGCCTGAGCTAAACAGTAAGACACTGTCTCAATCCAGGAAGTAATAGCACATATATTTAATCCCAGCACTTGGGAGGCAGAGGCAGGTGGATTTCTGAGTTTGAGGCCAGCCTGGTGTACAATGTGAGTTCTATGTCAGCCAGGGCTTTTACACAGAGAAACCCTGTATCAACAAACAAACAAACAAACAAACAAAAAAGAGCCTGCCTCAAAACTGGTCAAAAACCTGGGTTGAGTCGCTGACCTTATTGGAACACCATCTTTAACCCCAGCACCCCTGCCAGAGGAAGCCACCCTGGTCGTCTACATAATGAGTTCTGTGACAGCCAGGGACAAATAGAGACCCTGTCTCAAAAACACTAAAAAACAAACTGGGGTAGGGAATAAAATACAACAGGAAAAAACACACACATACAGGTATAATTCTAATTTTACTGAACAGCTTTATTTTTCTTAGTCATTCAGTCTTACCTGAAATACCCAATATAATTTTATGAAGCATTAACAAACTCTCAGTACAAGTACCAAGATTCACTCTGGAGAGCTAAGGAGAAACTAAGTGACCAGTGCTTTCCTTCCAAGTATAAGGGTCTAAGTTTGAGCTCCAATCCACAGGACAGCATAAAAAGCTCCATGTGGACACAACAGTCTAACTTAATTGGTGAACTCCAGGACAATCAGAAACCTTGTCTCAAAGGAGGTGGACTTCACAGGTGTTCTTTCAAAGGCCAGAGGTCAGAAGGTAATAATACCCAAGACTGTCCACAGGCCTCCACAAACTTATGATGGAGGTGGTTCTTGTATTTTATCTGTTGCTTTCATTGGTTAAGTAATAAAGAAAACTGCCTTAGCCCATTTGATAGGCCAAACCTTAGGTGGTGGAGTAAACAGACAGAATGCTGGGAGAAAGAAGCCGAGTCAGGAGTCGCCATGATTCTCCCACTCCAGACAGACGCAGGTTAAGATCTTTCCTGGTAAGCCAGCTCGTGGTACTACACAGAATATTAGAAATGGGTTAG
This sequence comes from Chionomys nivalis, assembly GCF_950005125.1. Taxonomy (NCBI): domain Eukaryota; kingdom Metazoa; phylum Chordata; class Mammalia; order Rodentia; family Cricetidae; genus Chionomys; species Chionomys nivalis. The sequence goes on from NC_080091.1 coordinate 67,595,642, forward strand.
ATCAATATGTAAGAGCTAGCCAATAAGAGGCTGTAGTTAATGGGCCAGGCAGTGATTAAAAGAATACAGTTTCCGTGTAATTATTTCGGGGCATAAGCTAGCCATGTGGGCGGCTGGGTGCCGGGGACGCAGCCCCACTCCTCCTATTACAACAAACTTACACAAAAGTGCCTATGTACCTACACATAAACACACAAGTACACACACATACACACAAACACAGACATATAGGCATTCTCACATAAAAATTTTAGTTGAGCACAGTGACACTTCAAAGACAGAATCAAGAGAACTGAGGGAAATTTAAGATCAGCCTCATTTTCATAGCAAGTTTTAGGTCAAAACAAAAACAAAACAAAACAAAAAAGATTTACCTGCCTTAGGCTGGGGTGGTAGGTAGAGCAGGGCCTGGGTTAATATGCACTGCCTACACATGCATCCTCCCCACCCCAGTAAAAGGGAATGGAAACAAAACAGAAAAGACCCGTTTTAATTAAAGAAACTGATTCTTTCAAAATGGCAACAAATGGAAAGGAAACCACAGAAATATTTTAAACATACAAAACTTACTAGACATTATACTCAACTCTAAAACCAGGCCCTAAAAATACATTGTATAAAGTTTCACAAAGGGGCTAGACAGATGTCTCAGCAATCAAGAACACTGGCTCTGGCTGCTCTTCCAGAGAACCCCAGTTTAATTCCCAGCACCCACACAGCAGCTCAAAACTGTAACTTCAGTTCCAGGAGATCCAAAACCCTCACACAGTCAGAAATGTAAGCAAAACACCAATGCACATAAAATAAAGTTGTACAAGGCAGAAAAGTTGTCAACCATGTTTCTTGCCTGGCCTTCCACCACGTCTGACTTAACTTCGAAGCATGTTAGTACAACGGTTCTCAACCTTTGTAATGCTGGGACCTTTTAATACAGTTCCTCATGTTGTAGTGACATCAGTCACAAAATTATTTTTGTTGCTACTTCAAAACTGAAATTTGCTACTGGTAAATGTAAATATCTGACATGCGACGTGAGAAAGGGTGGTTCGACTCCCAAAGGGGTCTCAGCCCTCATTTGAGAATCACTGTTTTAACAGGATGTGGTGTAATTCTAGCATCTGGAAAGTGGAGGCAGGAAAGTGGTAAATTCAAGACCAGCAGGGCTACAGGAGATCCTCTCTCAAACAGCTCATCTGACCCATTCTTTGTCCATTTCCACTGTCAATGCCCTACTTACAAAGTTTAAAATCTTTTACCTAAACTAGTTAGTTTCCTAGCAGAACCCATTGCCCCCATCTCCCTATTCCAAACAAGCCCCAACTATGGCAACCAAAATGCCTACAATATTCCCTGGTGAATGTAAGTTGCCCCAAAGTGACTATCACTACCTGAAACTGATTCACTAACAAAAACTGCCCTCATTTGGTAAGGCTCCATCCACAATCTATGTCCACAGAAAAGAAAGCCCAACACCGACCAATGCAAAATTGAAGCATACAACACTGACGTTAAGGATTATCACATTTACACCAAGGAAGAAAACCCTCACAGAAATAGCGATAATACAGTCCTCAAATTTCCCGGCCGTGTGTACTTAAATCATTTTACTTTAAGTTCAAATTTAGCCACACTGTATACATAGTTAAGCTTCGAGCTATTCGAAAATTGTGTGAAAATGGGGTGGGGGGTGTTGATATATGGATGATGATGATGGCTCAGTGGTTAAGAGCTCTGGCTGCTTTTCCAGAGGACCCAGGTTCAATCCCCAGCACCCACACAGCAGCTCACAACTGCTTGTAACTCTCCAGTTCCAGGGATCCAACACCCTCACACAGACATGTATGCAGGCAAAACGCCAATACACATAAGGTTAAAAAAAAAAAAAAGGTTGCCTGGGCTCACATCAGTCTTATTTGGAGTTGATAAAAACAGTAACTTTCAGCAAGCAGTAGTGACCACATTTGATACCAGCACTCGGGAAACAGAGGCAGGCGGACCATGTAAGGCCAGCCTGGTCTACAAAGTAAATTCCAGTACAGTCAAGGCTACAGAAAAACCCAAAAGGAACTTTCCGGGGCAAATCACTGCCTACACTTAAGGGTACAGACCACAATATTCAGTAAATGAAAGGGATCACAGGGAGATGAGAAGCAACCAAATCTGAGTTTTTATGCTTAATAAACAGGAATGGTAAACAATCACACTCCTTTTAAATGTCCCATACTTAGGTCCTTTCAGAACCTATCCAAGTTGGAATACTTTTAAGAGAGAAGACGATAAGCTATCTTTAAAAACTTCCCATTTCAAAACTCCAAAGGCCACGCCGCATAGTCCAGGGGAACCACGAGTCACCAAGCCACCCGGAGCGCAGATCATCGACCCAGAAGCTTACCTTCAGCCGTTTGATCATTTCGTCGGTGGTGATCTTGTCGGTGATTTCCTTTACTCCCGGGGGGTAAGCGATCTTTCCGTCCGCACTCACGACGCCACAGAGGGCAGCGGCAGGCTTCGGCTGCGTGAAGTCCATCCTGGGGGATAACTTTTCTTTCACAGTCCTCTACCGGCCTCTATCGGTCAGAAAACCAAAGTTCAGCGGGAAAGGGGCGACTTTGTAACCTCTTTTTCATTTCAAAAATCTCTAATCTGGGAAGAGCCCTTTCTTTCCCCGAGACCGGGGAACCCCCCACCCCTCGCTCCACCTCTGGGACTCGGAACCCTGCTAGGCGTCCGCCGCCCCCACCCGCTCCAGCCCCGGAGCCACTGGGCTCCCGGCTGCCGCGGCCGCGGGAGGTACCGAACAGCGCCCGGAGTTTCCTAGCCCTCTTTTCACAATGAAATGCACCCCCGGGCACCTAGGTCGGAAGTTTGGTGGCCTCGAGGAACCAGCGAGGACCCAAAGGCCCCAACTCGGCCCAGGAGAAGCGGCCGGGTCCCCGTCTGGCCGGTCCCCTCCGGGAAAGGAGACGCGAGGCCTAGAGGGTTCAGCTTAGGCCGCAAAACTAGGTCCCCAAGAGGACCCACGCGCGACGCCGGCGCCCGGGAGCAGAACGCCCTGGCCGCGCCGAGCCCCGGGCCCCCGGCATCCCCGCCTCGCGGCCGCCCCTCCCCAGCAAGCCCGCCACCCCCGCCAGCCGCCCCCGGCCCGAGCCCCGCGCCAGGAAGCGGAGGACGAGGCTCCGCACTTCACATTTTGTTCCGTAACTTCAGCAACCGAGCCCGGCGGCGTCTCCCGCCTCTCGGCCGCCCGGCGCCAGCCGGCACCGCCGAGGCCTGAGTGGCCGCTCCGGACGACCCCGCCGGGCCTCGGCGCGCGCCCTCCCCTGCGGTCTCCCCCTTCCGTCCCTCCCTCGCTGCCGCCGCCGAGGGCGCGAGCCCGGCCGCCGCTTTACCTCCTCCTCATGCGGGCGGACGGTGCAGCGAGCGCCAGGCCTCTGTCAGGTGGTTGTGCCGCCGCCGCCCCTCGTCGGCCTGCACACAAAGCGGCTCCGCGGGTCCCGCCGCCGCCGCCCGCCCGCCCCGGAGCGGCGCTGGGGCTGGCGGTGCCGAGGAGCAGCCGCCGCGGGGGGAGACGCGGGCCGAGCGTGCGCCGGCCGGGGCGACACTGCCGCTCTCCGTCGGGCTGAGGAAGCGCAGCCTCGGCCGCGACTCCACCGAGAGCCCGCGCGCGGGTGCACGCCCGCGCGTCCCCCGCGCTCGCCCGCCCGCCGGCCCGCTCGCTCGCCCGCACTTCGCGCCCACCCGCACCCGCCGCCCTCTCGCCGCGGCGCGCTCCCGGCTGCCCGTGCCCCGCGGAGCGGGAGCCTCGCGCACACCCAGGGCCCGTCACGCGAGCGGCGCGAGAGCACGCGAGAGCAACGCGCGCCTCGCTCCCGCCCCTTCTTCCGCCGGCCGAACCCCCGCCTCCCTCGGGCTCGACGCGGCCGCGCGCCGGGGTGGACAGCGCCGCCACCCGTTTGGCGCCAAGACCTGGCCGCGCGGGCGCCTCCGTGAGGCCAGCGGCCGAGCGGGCGCGCGGAGGAGGAGGAGGAGCCCCGGTGGCGGGAAGCGGCTGTCGGGAGGCGCTGACCTGGGACGCTCGCGGCCCGCTCGGAGTTCGGGGCTCTCGGAAGCTTGTCTGGTGGGGGACGTGTGAAGCGGACGGGCTAGAAAAATGGTTAATTGCTCGGAGAAATTGCTGGTTTCTCCTCCAGACGTAGCTCTAGAAGCCGAGGCAAAGTTTTACGAAGGGGCACAACGTGGGCTTGCTCAGTCTTGTGTCTTCGCCTGAGATCGCAACCTACGACCTTAGACGCCTCACAAGATTTTTTCAAAGCTGCAGTATCGGAAGTTGGCAACGGGACGCTCTCAAGCTATGGTTCTTGGGCTTCCGGCCTCTCAGTCATCTAGGGTACAGGCTAAAAACACAGATCGGAGTTTCTGACAGTGAAAACCCAGAAAAAAAATGGGAGCTGGGAGTGGGGTCTTACAGATTTACCAGTTCCTGGGTGACTCGTGTGAGTTTATGAGCCTCGTTTTTTTTTTTCAAAAACTTGTAAATACACCAAAGCTTAACTTTTTCTTTCGTCCAAAGGAAACGATTGCCAAGAAAACTCAATGAAGCAGTGCTTGTGTAATTTAAGGTAAATATTGAAGCGAATGAATCAGGACAATACATACATAATTTTCAGGAAATGAATTAAGAATAATAAACCAGGCGGTGGTGGCGCACCTCTTTATCCCAGCACTCTGGAGGCAGAGGCAGGTGGAGCTCTGAGTTTGAGGCCAGCCTGGTCTATAGAGCGAGTTCCAGGATGGCCAGAGCTACATACATAAAGAAACCCTGTCAAAAAGCAAATAATGGCCGGGCGGTGGTGGCGCACGCCTTTAATCCCAGCACTTGGGAGGCAGAGGCAGGTGAATCTCTGGGAGTTCGAGACCAGCCTGGTCTACAAGAGCTAGTTCCAGGACAGGCTCCAAAGCCACAGAGAAACCCTGTCTTGGAAAATCAAAAAAAAAAAAAAAAGCAAATAATGATGATGATGGTGACGATTGTTGTGCCCAGATCACGGAGTCCCCCCTAAACCCAACCAAGAGACCGAGTCCTGTGTGTAAAAGCAAAGAGCCTTTATTCTTAACAAGTTTACAAACTCGAACTCTCCGTGTGTCCAACGTATTGGAGTAATCGGAGAGCCCTGAGCTCAGTTATTGTTGGGTTTTTATAGTAGCAAAGGTGGGGGTGAGGGATTTCTAAGGACCCCAGGTTGACTGACATTTGTCCTGGTGAAAAGCAATGGGTGTGTTCTGGCAGGTGATCCTATCTACAGTGGTTGGAACATTAGGAATTTCCTTTGGATGGTCAGTTTCTGCGTGGTGCCCGGGTAGTCTCAGTTTATGGTCTTTGCTGGAACCAGGTATTGCCTCAGAATAAACTACTGAGACTCTATTGAGCTTGACATGGCTGTGTCCTATAATAATAAACTGAGCGGTGGCTGAATTTATTCAATGTTCTTTTAAATACCCGCCTTTTAACTAGCCTCTGGTTGCAGCTATTTCTGGATCTCAAGACTTACAAACAGCTAGTAAAACATGAGGCAGGGAGAGCATAGGGGGCCACTCTTCTACAAACCTCCTACTATTGTATAGTTTTGTAAGCACTGAAAAGATAGTAAACTCTGGGATTTGTAACATAACTGATACAGATTGTGATACTCTTTAGAATGTCTGTCTTTGGGCACAGAATGGGGCAATCCTGTTACACTAACTTCTTGGGCCCAAGGCAGGTGAAACATGAGTTCCAAGGAGATCCTTTCTAAAAGAGCAAAAAGAAGCAACCTCCCACTGAAAGTTGTTTATTGTTTTGCTGCTGCTGTTTTTGAGACATTGTCTCATTTATAGCCTCCCAACTTCTAGAATAACATACATACTGCAGGACACCTACTTGATGTTTTTGAGTCTTTTTACACATATTTTTAACTCATTTATTTGTGGAGTAGATTTGAGAACATCACAACAGTCAATCCTATGGAGGTCAGGGGATAACTTGTAGAAGTCCATTCTCTGCTGGGCGGTGGTGGCACACGCTTTTATTTCCAGCACTCAGGAGGCAGAGGCAGGCAGATCTCTGTAAATTCGAGGCCAGCCTGGTCTATTAAGAACTAGTTCCAGGACAGCTAGGGCTATTACACAGAGAAACCCTGTCTCCAAAAAAAGAAACGAAGGAAGGAAGGAAGGAAGGAAGGAAGGAAGGAAGGAAGGAAGGAAGGAAGGAAGGAAGGAAGGAAGGAAGGAAGGAAGGAAGGAAGGAAGGAAGGAGAGAGAGAGAGAAAGAAAGAAAAAGAGTCAGTTCTCTCTACCATGTGGTCAGGCTTGGCACCAATAGCCAGCCATTCACCTGCTAAGCCATCTTGCCAGCCTCTGACAAATTTGCTTGAATGTTTTGTTTGTGTTTGTTTTCTAGAGATATGGTCTCACTATGTAGCGCTGGCTGACTGAAACTTCCTAGGATCAGGTCTTGAACTCACAGATCCTCACCTCTCTTTGCCTCCTGAGTGATGGGATTAAAAGTGTGTGCTGCATGCCTGGCTTGGTTTTGCTTTTTTTTTTTTTTTTCCGCTGATCTGAAATTCTCTGTTTATGCCAAGTTAGCCTCAAACCCCCTGCAGCCATGCCTTGGCCTCCTGAGTGCTGGATTCAGAGGTGTGACTCACTGTGTGAGACTCTTCCTCTTTAACCCTGGAGATGGTCTGTGTTGCACAGACTAGTCTGGAACCACTAAGCTCAAATCATCCTGTTTCAGGGAGAGTGGTCACAAAGCCCCACCCTTCCCTAAGATCTGTATAGGTAGTTAATAGTCTCTAGGGGAAAGAGAAACATTTGCTACAGTAGCAGAGCCACAAATACTTAGCCATGCTCCTGTAAGCACATGAGACTCTGGGTCCATATAGATGTACATCTGTATACATACTCTTGGATCCATATGGGTGTACATCCGTATACATACGCATGGGTCCATATAGGTGTACATCTGTATATATGCACATGGTCCATATAGGTGTACATCCGTATACATACACATGGTCCATATAGGTGTACATCCGTATACATGCACATGGTCCATATAGGTGTACATCCGTATACATGCTCATGGGTCCATGTAGGTGTACATCTGTATACATACACATGGGTCCATATAGGTATACATATGTATACATGCACATGGTCCATATAGGTGTACATCCGTATACATACACATGGGTCCATATAGGTGTACATCCGTATACATGCACATGGTCCATATGGGTGTACATCTGTATACATACACATGGTCCATATGGGTGTACATCGTATACATACACATGGGTCCATATGGGTGTACATCCGTATACATGCTCATGGGTCCATGTGGGTGTACATCCGTATACATGCACATGGTCCATATAGGTGTACATCCGTATACATACACATGGGTCCATATAGGTGTACATCCGTATACATGCACATGGTCCATATGGGTGTACATCCGTATACATGCACATGGGTCCATATGGGTGTACATCCGTATACATGCACATGGTCCATATGGGTGTACATCCGTATACATACACATGGGTCCATATGGGTGTACATCTGTATATATGCACATGGTCCATATGGGTGTACATCTGTATACATGCACATGGTCCACATAGGTGTACATCCGTATACATGCTCATGGGTCCATATAGGTGTACATCCGTATACATGCACATGGTCCATAGAGGTGTACATCTGTATACATACACATGGTCCATATAGGTGTACATCTGTATACATACACATGGGTCCATATAGGTGTACATCTGTATACATGCACATGGTCCATATGGGTGTACATCCGTATACATGCACATGGTCCATATAGGTGTACATCTGTATACATACACATGGGTCCATATAGGTGTACATCTGTATACATGCTCCTGGCAACACCAATTTAAATTTAAAAAGGATGATGGGCATCAAAGAACCTCTATATGGAGTTTGCGTTCCCTGTGACAAAAACTGGCCACTGGGCAAGAAACTACTCTTGCCTTGACTGCTGACAGTCTGCTGTCCAAACTGGACAAATAGGATGCAAAGGAAAGTGACTGCCAAACTTTGCCAAGACAAAGTAGGATAGTCCTTCAAAAAATTCCTATTTTACAGAAAGTCTGTCAGATATTGACAGACTTTACCCAAATACTGATGCCTCAACATTACAGAGGAACCCTGGATGAATGTCCAGGTAGCCAGATGTCTATCATTGCATAGTTTTAGAAGCTGCTTTCTCACTGGATGGTGATGGCATATGCCTTTAATCCCAGCACTCAGGAGGCAGAGGTAGGTGGGTCTTTGTGAGTTTGAGGCTAACCTGGTACAGAGCTAGTTCCAGGACAGGTTCTAAAGCTACAGAGAAACCCTGTCCTGAAAAAAACAAAACAAAAAAGTCTCTTTTGCTGGGCGATGGTGGTGCACACCTTTAATCCCAGCACTAGAAGCGCAGAGGCAGGAGGATCTCTGGGAGTTCAAAGCCAGTCTGGTCTACAAGAGTTAGCTCCAGGACAAACTCCAAAGCTACAGAGAAACCCTGTCTCAAAAAAAAAGTCTCTTTCTCTGCATTTCCTCTTTACTCAAGTAATATTTTATTCTTCTTGGGACTTTGATGGGCAATGAAGATTAGATAGTTACCGTTTTACAGTTTTCCTTATTACCAAATTCAAAAAGAAACTTACATAAGAGATATAAAGTTTAGAAACATAAAAAGCTTAATTTGTTTATTTAAAAAGATGTTTTAAGGTCTAAAAGATATTTTTAGAATGGTAATACAAGTCATGACAAAAATGGTTTAGCTATAAAACTTTGACTAAGATAGGATATAGATAATGGAGTATTTTCTCTAAATTTGCTAAATGCAGCCAGTTGGTGGTGGCACATGCCTTTACTCCCAGCACTTGGGAGACAGAGATAGACAGATCTCTATGAGTTTGAAGATAGCCTGGTCTACAAACTGAGTTCCAGGACAGCTAGGACTATTACACAGAGAAGCCCTGTTTCGAAAAAAATCAAAATCGAAAACAAAATTGTTAAATGCAAGTGAACTGTACATTGTAAATGTAATTCTTATCTGATAATTGTTCTTATTGTATATAGTTTTACTATGTTAAAGTTAAAACCTTTCTTTTTATTTAGATAAAAAGGGGGAAATGTTGTAGAATATTCCTTTACATTGCGTGAAGATGTGTCATTGTGATTTGGTTTAATAAAAAGTTAAATGGCTGGGACTGGAGAGATGGCTCAGTGGTTAAGAGCACTGTCTGCTCTTCTAGAGGACCCAGGTTCAATTCCCAGCACCCACATGACAGTTCACAGCTGTCTGTAACTCCATTTCCATGGGATCTGACACCTTCACACAGACATATATGCAGACACATAAAATAAAATTTAAAGAAAAAAACTAAATGGCCAGGAACTAGGCAGGATGTATAGCCAGGACTTCTGGACAGAGAGCTCTGGGAAAAAGAATGGTGGAGTTGCCAGCCAGACGTGAAGGAAGCAGGATGGGCAAAATGGAGATTAGGTAATGAGTGCATGGAAGAATGTAGATTAAAAACTAGATGTTAAGTTATAAGAGTTTGTTAGAGACAAGCCTAAGCTAAGGCTGAGTTTTCATAATAATGTCACTGTCATTTTTTTTTGTGAGCTTGTGCCCCCCCCCAAAAAAATATGTCTGCAGGCAGATCTCTGAGTTTGAGGCCAGCCTGGTCTACAGAGTGAGTTCCAGGACAGCCAGAACTACACAGAGAAACCCTGTCTCAAAAAACCCAAAACAGCCTCAACATAAAGCCAGCCACACTGAACGTTATAGAAGAGAAAGTGGAAAATACACTTGAACACATTGGCACAGGGAACCACTTCCTAAATAGAACCCCAGTAGCACAGACACTGAGAGAAACATTTAATAAATGGGACCTCCTGAAACTGAAAAGCTCTGTAAAGCAAAGGACATGGTCAACAGACAAAATGACAGCCTACAGAATGGGAAAAGATCTTAATTAACCCCACATCAGCAGAGGACTGATCTCCAAAATCTACAAAGAACTCAATAAATTGGACACCAAAAGATCACATAATCCAATAAAAAAAAATGGAGTACAGACCTAAACAGAGAATTCTCAACAGAGGAATCTAAAATGGCTGAAAGACACTTAAGGAAATGTACAACATCCTTAGTCATCAGAGAAATGCAAATCAAAACAACTCTGAGATTCCATCTTATACCTGTAAGAATGGCCAAGATCTAAAACACTGATGACAACTTATGCTGGAGAGGTTGGGGGGGAAAGGGAGCACTTCTGCATTGCTGGTGGGAGTGCAAGCTGGTACAACTCCTTTGTGTGGCAATTTCTCAGAAAATTAAGAAACTACCTTCCTCAAGACCCAATAATACAACTTTTGGGTATATATCCAAAGGATGCTCAATTGTGCCACAAGGACATGTGCTCAACCATGTTCATAGCAGCTTTGTTTGTCATAGCCAGAACCTGGAAACAATCTAAATGTCCCTCGATCTAAGAATGGATAAAAAAAAAAAAAAATGTGGTACATTTACACAATGGAGTACTACACAGCAGAAAAAATAACGACAGCTTGAATTTTGCAGGAAAATGGATGGAACTAGAAAACATTATTTTGAGTGAGGTAACCCAGACACAGAAAGATAATTATCACATGTACTCACTCATAGGTGGTTTTTAAACATAAAGCAAAGAAAGCCAGCCTACAAACCACAATCCCAGAGAACTTAGACAACAATGAGGGCACTAAGAGAGACTTACATAGATCTAATCTACATGGGAAGTAGAAAGTAGAAAATGACAAGATCTCCTGGGTACATTGGGAGCATGGGGACTTTGGGGGAGGGTTGAGTGGGGGAGAGGAGAGGCAGGGAGGGGAGCAGAGAAAAATGTAGAGCTCAATAAATATCAATAAAAAAGAAGGTAATGAAAAAAGAAAAAAAACAAAAAAAGAAAAAAAAGGAAAAGTCATTATTTCTATAGTATTATGGTTCATGACTACTATATTGAACAATGCAAAATCAGAACTTCCTATGTTGCAAGTTTCTATTAGACAGTCCTGCTGGGATCTCTCATGCTCCTATAGGTAACCCCTCATCCAAATTCCTATGATTAGACCAATAAACTGAAATTTCAGTACAGGAAAAGCTTGTGGTATTAATATGTAAGATGCAGGGGTTTGTCCTGAGGGTGCACTAACTACCAATTTTTTTTACAAAGACTGTATGCTTATATGTGTGTATATGAGAGGGAGAGGTGGATTCCAGGAGCCTATTGCCAGTCAGCCTCCTGAATCTGCAAACTCCAAGTTCAATAAGAGACCTTATCTCAGACATACAAGTGAAGACATGGGAAGCTGACCTTTGGCTTATACTCATATGCATATGCACACACCCATATGGACATGTACATACACCACACACAAACAGAGAGAGGAGGAGAGGGAAAGGAAGAGAAAAGAATAAGAATTCATTTGGGCTACAGAATGAATCTAAAACCAGCCTGGGCAACTTTCTGAGACCCTGTCTCAAAATAAAAAGTAAAAGGTAAATGTGGCATAGTATTTGAGAGCCTAAAGCAAGGGTGTTGCTGCAAATTGGAAGACCAGATGGGGCTACATAGTGAGTTCAAGACCAACTGGAGCTTCATGAGACCTAATCACAAATAGAACAAGTCAGGAACAAGAGAGATGTCTGAGCAGTTAGTAGTGCTTGTTGCTCTTACAGAAATCCTGGGTTTAGTTCCCAGCACCCACACGGTGGCTCACAACTGCTTGTAACTCCAGTACTAGAGGATCTAACGCCCGCTTAGGCCCCTGGTAACACTAAGCATGCATATAGTGAACATGCATGCAGGTAGACACTCACATATACACATAAAATAAGAATATATCTTTAAAATAAAACAAATCACTCCCACCAAAAAGCAAAAGAGGAGAGTGCAGAGGACAGAGGAAGAAAGAAGAGAGGAAAATGGGAGAAAGGATAACCAGACTAATAAAGTCACTGCTGAGATAAGAATGACTCTGCCTAGAGCACTATAGGACGTCCAAGGAGGTTAGGTTTCATTTGTTTGGTTTCTGTGTGTAGCCCTGGCTGTTCTGGAACTCATTCTCTAGATCAGGTTGGCCTCGAACTCCAAGATTCACCTGCCTTTGCCTCCCAAGTGCTGGCATTAAAGGCATGTGCCAACACTGACTGGTGCACCCAAAGTATTTAGAAGTTAATTTGACAGCTATGAGCTCTTGGAATGGGCAGGGCATCTACTGGGCACCAGGAGAATTGATTTGTTTGTTTTAAGACAGGGTCTCTGTAGCCCTTGCTATCCTGAAACCAGGTTGGCCTCAAACTTAAGAGCCTCTGCCTCTGTTGAAATTAGCTTACAACATCACGCCCAGTATTTCTGCTTTAGCCTCTCAGGTACTATGACATATCTACCTTTTTACTTTTTATTTTGAGACAGGGTTTCAGAAAGTTGCCCAGGCTGGCTTTGAACTCACTCTGTAACCCAGTCTGTTCTTGAATTTTTCTTCTTTCCGCTCTCTCCCTCTCTCTTCTCCCCCCACCCTCACATTTGTGTGTACTCAGTATATGTACATGCACATGCTCACATGGATGTGTGTAAGTACACATTGGAGTGTGTGTACACGTGTAAGCCAGAGGTTAACCTCTAAGGGCTCCACTTAGATGTCTGTGATAAGGTCTCTTAATGAACCTAGAGGATTTAGTTTGGATTTCTTTGCGATAGAGCTTCTCTGTATAGCCCTGGTTACATCCACAGTTACCCATTTTGTAGGACAGAACAAAACAAGTCACGTTCACACCCTAGACCAAAACATTCTGTAGGCAAACCACTCCCTGGGTGGAATCCAAAGTTATCTCCTTAAGAGAACTCTTACTTAGTTGGACCCTTAGACTTTTGTTTGAGATAGAAACATATCTTCTTCTCTATTCCTGAAATACAAGGTCTGGCTATTAGCCACACCTGTTGCAGAACTCTGGTCTATGTCTAGGTGGTGTTACAATCTGTTGTGGGCTTGTCCTGCCCCTTTAAGAGATAAGCCCCACCTACTCCCCCTTCCACCAAGGCAGGTGGATTTTTCTTCTGCTTCCAGTCTGTGCTCTCTCTCTTTTCCTTCCCTCTTCTGAAGAGGTGGCTGCTGCCTCTGCCTCTTCTCCTCCCCTCCCCCTCTCTCTCCCCCTTCTCTCCCCTTGCCGTCTATAACCCACTATAAACTATAATAAACTAAATAAACTACACCCAAACTTTCTCTGGGTGGAGTACCTATTTGTCTCTCATCCACTGCTGCTTCTCATGGGACCAGTTGTCCCACCAACCCACCAGGGTCTCTCACCTGCTGCCTCCCACCTGCCTGGGGCTCACAGAGGCCTGGGTGGTGAGACCGGGGCTGCCCCTTGTGACCTTCTGTTGTCTCCCACTCACTGCTGCCCTTAACCACCTGCAGTGACCTATGTGCCACGGGTCCCCACCTGGAACCCGCTGTCCCTCGTGGCCTGCTGCCACCCCTTGGGGAAATGCACTGTTTTATCTAAACCATTACAGGTGGGACCTTTGTTTGGGATAGAAACACAATAGCCTTGAAGAGTAGAGGTGAGTTCCAATTCTCTGACCTTTGATCAACATGGAAATAGGCTCACATTTTTGGGCCTCAAAACTTTAATGAACTCCATCCACCATAAACTCAGTAATAATCCTGTAGAGAAACAGATACCATCTTGTTGGTTTCTCCAAAACCAACCAAGAGATCAAGTCTTGTATATAAAAGCAAAGAGCCTTTATTCTTATACAAGTTTACAAACTTGGACTTTCCGTGTGTCCATTGTATTAAAGTGGTTGGAGAGCCCCAAGCTCAGTTAGGGTTGGGGTCTTATCAATAGCAAATGTGGGAGTGAGGGATTTCTAAGGTTCAGGACCCCTGATTGGCTGACACTTATCTAGGGATGTCCTGGTAAAAAGCAATGGGTGTGTGCTGGGAGGTGATCCTATCTACAATGTCTGGAACCTGGAACATTAGGAATCTCTTTTTAATAATCTGTTCCTGGCTGGTGCCTGGGTAGTGTCAGTTTGTAGTCTTTCTTGGAACCAAGTATTGCCTTAGGGTAAACTACTGAGACTCAGGCCTCTATTGAGCTTGTCACGGCTGGGTCCTACAGTGCACATCTGTAATCCCAGCACTCGGGAGGCAGGCAAATCTCTGTGAGTTCAAGCCCAGCCTGCCTATAGAGTGAATTCCAGGACAGCCAAGATTTGAAACCTTGTCTTAAAAAAAGGGAAAAAAAGAAAAGAAAGAAGGAAAAAGGGAAAGAAAAGAAACAAACCATTTGGAAAGTCACAAATCGAACTAAATTGGTCTCCAAAATATGTCTTCACAGCTGGTTTCTTTGAACAGACAGGCTTTTGAATTTTCTCTGAAGCCCATCCATTCTTACTGCCTTTGTAAAATTTATAGTGAAGTTCACTTCTGCTGTCTCTGTCCATTTTGAACTCTCTCTTGTGACTGGACTAACACACAAACTGAACTTTCCTCTTACAGGAAACTCTCCTAGAGTGCGGCTATCATGATAGGAACACATTAGACACAGGTTTCCCCACAAAGGTGTCTGCCAGTATAAACAAATGACCTGAGAGAGGAGCACAGCCTATGCGTTCAGGTCTTAGGCTGGCCACGTAATAGTCATAAATGACCACCAGGATGAAGACGTGTTCTTCGAAAGACCACTGTAAACATGAACCAGATTCTTGGATTCAAAATCAGAGCCCCTCCCCGGAGAGAACCCTCAAGGAATCAGGAAAAATTCCCCAATCCAGTTTGAGTGAAAATGGATGTTTTGTCCATCAGATAACCTTTGGGCTGCTTAGATCTAAGAGTATCTGCCAAAGCCTATGTAGAATTGACCTCTAGTAGCAGGCAAGGTGCTTTGGGTGCCTCTTTAGAGAGAACGAGTTCTTTTTCCATGCCTGAGTTGTAGATGCTCCACCTTGGAGTCATCTCTTTGAAGGTAAAAATTTAAACTCGCCTAGCTGAGAAGTTCTTAGAGAAATGAATGGGTGATTGGAAGGTTGATACTCTGGAAGGTGAAAAGGAATTACTTGGAAAGCAGTAAATGAAAAATCTTAATGAATGCTGTAAGAGCTGTTTGATATATCTATGTATGTATTACATAGATAATAGTTTTCTACCTTAATGATGAAAAACTTACAAAAAACTACTTTATTTAAATGACATTTAAGCAGGGTTAAGGCCAGGTAGTGGTGGTGCACACTTTTAATCCCAGCACTTGGGAGGCAGAGGCAGGCAGATGTCTGTGAGTTTGAGGCCAGCCTGGTCTACAAGAGCTAGTTCCAGGACAGGCTCCAAAGCCACAGAGAAACCCTGTCTCAAAAAAAAAAACAAAACAAAAAAAAAACAAAAAAAACAAGCAGGTTTAGTAAGTAGCTCAGTGATAGAACTCCTGCCTAGAATTTGAAGGCCCTGAGTTTGATCCCAGTAATGCCAAAGAAAACATTGGTTAAAGAAGTAGTAAGGGCATGGCATGGAGATACAAATCCATGTTCCCAGCACTTAGGAGGTAAAGTCAAATCTACAGGAGACCTTGTGACCCTGCTTCCACTCCCACTACAACAAAAATTAAATAGGGGAAATAAAGTTGAAGAAAAATAAATAGTGATATAATTATCCCAGAAAACCAGAAATGGACAGAATCACATGTTAGTTCCTGTGACTTAGGTAAATCTTTGGCAAATAAACTATAACCACATGTCCCTTGTTAGTGAGGATAACTTCTGAGAAACACACTGTTAATATTTATTCAAACATTGCATATTTGCACAAACCCAGATGATATAGGTCAGTCATTTGACACAGACTTTCCTTTCTTATTGTCTGTGTACATGTGGGCATGCACGTGGGACGCGTGGAAGCCAGAGGACAACTTTTGGGAGTAAGTGCTTCCCTTCCAGTGTGTGGGCTCCAGGGATTAAATTCAGGTTCGCAGGCTTGGCAGCGAACGCCTTTACCTGCTAAGCCAGCTCAACAGCGCTGACGTGGCCTCTTGATTTAGTTATGACTCGAAGTAAGTGTGAGATCTATGGATCTATGGGACTCCAGCCAGCGTAACACGATACACACTGAGAACTTTTTGTTAATCAGGAGATGAGTGTAGATATGTGGGCACATGCCTATAATCTTAGTACTTTGAGATGGAAGCTGGAATTCAGAGCAGCCTAGGTGAAATAAGACCTTGTCTCAAAAAAAAAAAAAAAAAAAGCCAAGAAAGTAAAATAAAACGGAGTTAGTTGGAATACACACTAAGATAATGATAAAAAATATAGTTTAATAAATAAGTAAAAATCATAGCATGGAAAATATGTAAATCAATACCACGGTCATTATCAAGTATTATGTACCGTACATAATTGTGTGTTCAAAACTTTGACGTGACTTAGTGCCATAATTTTATTTGAATATCACCACAAAGGTGAGAATATGTCAGGCTGCAGTGTTACGTATGATGACTTTGTCACCAGTGATAAAACATTTTCAGCTTCATTGTTCAACTTTTTTTTTGTCGTTTTGTTAGATTTTATTTATTTTTATTTTATGAGTATGAGTGTTTTGTGTACATGAATATCTTACACCACATGCATGCAGTGTCCAAAGAGGCCAGAAGTGGGTTTTGGATCCTCTGGAACTACAGTTATACAAGTTTGTGAGCTGCGATGTGGGTGCTAGGACTGAACTCGGGTCTGTAAACACCATGTCAGTGTGGGGAATTGAACCCAGGTTCTCTGCAAAAGCAACAAGTGCTTTTAACAGCTGACCAGCCCCCACGTTTATACAATGTATTTTGACCATATTCACCCACCATTGCTTCCCTTTAACGTCCTCTAAAGGCCCCAAATGTCTTTTCTGGGGTGTGGTATTAATAACCCCCTGCGTCTAATGAGTGTTGCCCATACATGCATGAATATGGGGTCACCCACTGGGCCATGATCCCACAAAAGAGTGACTCTCCTTCCAAGAGTGGGGCCTCTTGAGCCCCTCCCTCATTCATGATGGGATATTGACTGCTTCATGTTGTGTAGGTGACCCTAGTTGCTGTGATTTGATGTGTGCAGTAACCCTGCCATCTCCAGAAGTCATTTCTCAGCTCCCCTGCCCATCTGCCCACTCTCACATTCTTTCTGTTCCCTCCTCTTCAGTGGTCCCCAAGCCTTGGATGGGAACTGCTTTAAGTTTTAATAAATGTTGAACTTAGTGGGCATAATGGTGCATGCCTGTAATCCTAGTATTTGGGAGGTAGAGGCAGAAGGATCAGGAGTTCAGAGCTATCCTTGGCCACACAGGGGCTTATTTTATTTATTTTGCTTTGGTTTTTAAAGACAGGGTTTCTCTGTGTAACAGAGCCTTGACTGTCCTGGAACCAGGCTACCCTGAGCTCACAGAGATCTGCCTGCCTCTGCCTCCTGAGTGCTGGGATCAAAGGCATTGATGTCAGGCTTGGTGATGCCGAAACTTATAAGCCAGCCTGGGTTACACAGACCGTGTTTCAAAAGAAAGCAAACGCCTTTAATTTCAGCACTTGGGAGGCAGAGGCAGAGGCAGGCGGATCTCTGTGAGCTCAAGGCCAGCCTGGTCTACAAGAGCTAGTTTAAAGGCAGACTCCAAAGCTACAGAGAAACCCTGTCTAAAAAAAAAAAAAAAAAAAAAAAACAAAAAAAAGAGAGAGAGAAAGTAAATAAATAAGCAACTAAATATATAATTAAAAGATATATAACAAAGAAAATTAGTTTTTAAAATATTTCATTAAATATTAAGAGTAAATGTTTGATTTGGATACTTATTTAAGAATTTCTTAAACAAGGGCATGCTGGCACACACCTTTGATCTCAGTACTCAGGAAGTAGAAACAAGAAAATCTCTAGGAGTTCAAGGTTATCTGGTCTACCTAGCAAGTTCCGGGTCACTCAGGGCTATATAGAGACCCTGTCTCAAATCTAATTAATTTCTTGAATGAAAAGAGATCATGAGTGGAAAAAGTTTAAGAAGGCAGCCCTACCCTGCACCCTCAAACTACTGTGTAGCCCAGACTAGTATCAAACTCTGATCTTCCTGCCGTAGCCTCAGAATGCTGAGGTCACACATAAGTGCCGCCACTCATCCTCAGGCTGCACTCTAAGACCCTGCCTCAGAATGAGGGGCATTCGTCCATGTGTTGTTGGTGTCAGCAAGTATCACAGAAGGACTGGGTTATAAAGAAAAGAGGTGCTGGGTCTGATGGCACATGCTTAGAATCCAGCATCAGGAGACTGAGGAAAGAGGACCAATGTGAGTTCAAGGCTAGCCTGCACTACATAGAGTCGTCTTCTTCCCAGCCCCCCAAAAAACTGAAACAAAGGAGGAGAAGAAAAGTTTATTTGTCCCAAGATTCTGAAGATTATTTAGTACTTGGAAGTTATATTTGATGATTGCTTCCTTCTGGTAGAGTCTCTCTTCAAACCCCAGATGCAGTACAGGGCTTTGTGAGGTGAGACGGCATCCTACATCAGATCTCTTATAAAGGCCTCATTTAACGTTAGTTATCTCCCAGAGGTCTCCCAAGCAGAGTGAGATTAGGACTCCACCCTCTTTTTTCCTTCTGTGAGGTTCTGTGTGTGTGTGTGTGTGTGTGTGTGTGGTGAGCATGTTTGTATGTCTGTTCTCATTTGGGATGCACTGTGGGAGTGCACACACATTCGTGTGGTTAATTCTAGGTGTCTTCCCTCACTATGCTTCTCTTTATTTACTGAAGCAGGGTCTCTCAATGAACCTGGAAAAGTCTCTGATTCAGCTAACATGGCTAGCTAGCTGCCTCAGTGAGGCCTGGGCCTTGGGATTACAGGTGGATCTATATGCTCTCCTGACTTTTGTGTGCTGGAGATCTGAACCTTGGTCCTTGTGCTTGCGCAGTAAAGGTCTCATCCACTGAACTCTCTCCCTAGCCCCATATTCCGCCCTCCAAAAACCTTCCAATGGAGATGACATTTCACGATGACATGTTTCACCATAACAAACACGTATTATCTTCACACTTTGGTTTTCTCAGTTTTAGTCTATTTGGTTCATGGAGACCCTGGTGGCAATAATTTCAAATTATTGGTATTTGATAGGTGTAGAGGAACCCATCTGTAGTCCTGCCTACTCTGAAGTCTGAGACAGGAGGATCAGTTAGCTTGAAGCCAGTCTGTTTCTAAAAACAAAATACAGTGTAAACCAGTAAAATGATTCAGGACTGTAGTCCAGGGACTAGAGAGATAGAGGCAGGAAGATTCAGTCTGAGAATAGCCTGGAGCTGCATAGGGTGACCCTATCTCACAGACAAAAACCCAGATGGGTATGGTGATGTGAGCCTGTTATCCCAACACTTGGAGAGGTGGAGACAGGAGGATCAAGGGTTAGCCTCAGCTACGTAAACAAGCTTGGAGGCCAGTTTGGGTTGTTCAAGACTCTCTTAGAAAAGAAAGGAAGAAAGAAAGAAAGAAAGAAAGAAAGAAAGAAAGAAAGAAAGAAAGAAAGAAAGAAAGAGGGAGGGAGGGAGGGAGGGAGGGAGGGAGGGAGGGAGGGAGGGAAGGAAGGAAGGAGGGAAGAAAGAAAAGCAACGTTTCAGTTATTCTATTGCTTAGTGGAAGGTCTCCTTTTATTTTGTAGGATGAGGTCTACCTCAATTCCTAAATCATCAAAAAAGCCATTCAAATAAAAATGGTTGTGATTTTATCTTTTGATGGAGAGAGACTGTTTTTTGTTTTTTTGGGTTTTTTGGTTTTTGTTTTTGTTTTTTGGTTTTATGAGACAGGGTTTCTCTGTAGCTTTGGAGCTTGTCCTGGAACTAGCTCTTATAGACCAGGCCGGCCTCAAACTCACAGAGATCCGCCTGCCTCTGCCTCCCGAGTGCTGGGATTAAAAGCATGTGCCACCACTGCCCTGCGAGAGACTGTTTTTACAGGATGCTGAAGTGTTGATTTTGTTTATTTGAAGTTGCTTTTTTATTTGAAATTCAATTAATTAAATCTATCCTATGAACCTCCACAAATATACATAGGAATCTCCCTTATATCTCTAGGTATACAGAACTACAGTTTCTACCTGCTGATTTGTTCTTTGGCCCTGTTTTAAAACAGGGTTTCTTTTTTTGGAGAGGGAGTTTCAAGACAGGGTTTCTCTGTAGCTTTGGAGTCTGTCCTGAAACTAGCTCTTGTAGACCAGGCTGGCCTCGAACTCACAGAGACTCGCCTGACTCTGCCTCCCAAGTGCTGGAATTAAAGGCGTGCGCCACCATTGAAACAGGGTTTCACTGTTTAGCCCTGATTGTCCTAGAACTCACTATGTGGACAAACTATTGAGCACAGCTTTGGTTTAGTCAGTTTTAGTCTGTTTGGTTCATGGAGACCCTGGTTACCTTTATATCTCTAATTATATAGAACTTTTAATCATATGCAACAAACACCATCAAACTGAAAAAGCAAGACTTTAATTTAGTGTCTTTTTAGATATCTCTAAAATCATGACTTAGATTTTAAAAACTCTGGGGTTGGAGACACAGCTCAGTTGTTAGGGTACTTGCCTGCAACTGTGGGTTTCATTCCCGGCACCACTAAGAGAATCTAAACAAACAGGCAACCTAGAAGATTGATCAGGGCAGACGCAACATCTTTGAATGGCGGACCTTTCTATAAAATGGTCCTGAAGCTTGCACACGCTCTACGCACATTGCATAAAGCTGTAACGTCTGCATCCACTGCACAGTCTCTTGTGTGATATACATTGTTGCCTCAGTGTATTCTATGGGCTGAGTACTGAGGCAGGAGGAACTCCGCTGGTGGGTGTTCTCCTCCCACTCTGTCCCTGCAGCCCCAGAGGACCTCATGCTCTTCTCTAGCCTCCTGGGGCACTGCATGCTACTGGTGGACAGTCACACCTGCAGACATTACAGCCATACACATAAAATAAAAATAAATAAATCTAGAAAAATATCAGACGCGGTGTTGTTCACCTATAATGCCGTCACTCCTGCACGAGGCGGGAGCCGGAGACAGACTTGTGGTGGTGTCCCCCGGAAACCTGAGTTCCTTCATCTGTGCTTGTTCAGCCAGATTCAGCCCTTAGATTCAGCAGGAGTCCTTTCTGCTTTATTTGCTTATTAATTACTTAGATAAGGTTGCACTGTGTTGCCATAGCGAGCCTCAAACTCCTAATCTCAACCTTTTTTTTTCCTTTTCAGATGAGCAGCTGAGACTGCACTGAATTACCCCATGCCCAACTTGAGCTAATTTAAGGAGATTCTGATTTTTTCTTTTCTTTTTTCTTTTCTTTTCTTTTCTTTTTTCTTTTTTCTTTTTTTTTTTTTTTGTTCGTTCATGCATCCCTCCTTCTCTCCTTTTTTCCTTTTTTGGAAGATTACTCACTTAAGACTTGTTTCTTTTTACGTGTATAAATGTTTTGTCTGCAAGTGTGTATGTGCGCCGCTTTTGTATCTGGTGACCACGGAAGCCAGACTATTGCTCCCTGGAACCGGAGCCCTAGTCAGAACAGAACTCGGATCTTCCTCTGCAAGAGCAGGAAGTGTTCTTGACCACCAAGCCATCTCTCTAGTCTCCTGTGGTTCTGTTGTCATTGTTTTGTTTTTTAAGGAAGGGTTTATTTTGACTTGGGAGGTTTCTGAACTGTACTTTTTAAAAAATCTACTTGTTATGTACTTTCCACACAAACTGTTAGGTGGGAAAGCTCACTTGCCACGGTACAAGGGTCAGAGGACAACCCTGGAGTTGGTCCTCTCCACTTTTATGTGGGTCTTGGGGATCAAACTCAGGTCTCTCAACTTGCACAGCAAGCACCTTTACCCGCTGAGCCATCTTTCTGGAGTTCATGTTTTGTTTTTTGAGAGAAGGGCTCATGTTCAGAGTGGACTCAAGCTCACTATATAGCTGACAGTGGGGTTTTGTCCTCACTAGGAGGTCCCACCTGAGAGCTGTCTTCATAGGTACACACCAACATGAAGCCTCTGCCTTTGAAGGAGGGTTCCAGAACACTTAAATCGTGTTAAATAGTGTGCTATCCGTTCCAGCCGCTCTTGTCGCTGCTGCTGCTGCTGCTGGTGTTCTCAAATGGAGAGGGGTTCTTGAAAAGCCCAGGACGTCCTAACCTGCTTCTAAAATCCTGCTTTGGACTTTTGCCTGTCAGGTGACGTGCTTGGAGCCTAGCACTGGTGGAGGCTGTCTGCCAACCATCAGCTGTGTCTGCAGTTCCGTTGTGCTAACTGTAATTATTTAATGGTAAAGTGTTGTTTGTTTAGAAGTACACTTTTTTGGATTGTTTTGTTTTGTTTTGGTCTGTTTCCTGAGACAGTGATTTTTGTTTGTTTGGTTTTGTTTGTTTGTTTTTCAAGACGGGCTTTCTCTATGTAACAGCTCTGGCTGTCCTGGAACTAGCTCTGTAGACCAGGCTGGCCTCAAACTCAGAGATCTGCCTCCTTCTGCCTCCCAAGTGCTGGCATTAAAGATGTGCACCACTACAGCCCTTCCCCTAGCCATTTTAGAACCGGTAGTCAGTACCATAGGACTTATCCAAGGAATATTCCAAAGATTTGTGCCATTTTTGCTTTATGGATATTTCTAGGTAATTCCAGAAACCAGTTCTTGAAATATGGGCTGCCTAGATAAACAGTTTTGAAAAAACTTCAGAGTTCATTTATTGGAGATTTGTCTAGAGGCTAAAGAAATTAATTAGAGCAAGAAATCTTGTAGGATCTTGTAGAAGTAGTTGGGGTTTGTAATTCTTCTTCCCCCTTTGCTCTGATATGTTGGGTGCACTGCTCTCTAATATTAATGAGGTCATGTTGACTGATAATGTGGTTGGACTCTTTTGTTTTGTCTTCAAGACATGGTTTCTGTGTGCCCTGGCTGTTCTGGAACTTGCTCTATGAACCAGACTGACCTCAGACTCAGAGATATGCTTGCCTTTGCCCCTGACCCTGCTCCTGCTTCTGCCTCTGCTCCTTCCTTTGCAAGTGCTGGGATTAAAGGTGTGCTTCTTTAACATTCTGTTTCTTAATTTTTAAAATTACATTTAGTGAGTGATTGTTTGATTGGGGTGGGGACTCATACCACAGCATGAATATGGAGGTCAGAGAACGACTTTTGGAAGCGAGTTCCCTCTTTCTATAATATGGGTCCCAGAGATCGAACTTAGGAGTCAACTTTAACAGCAATCGTTTTAACCTTCCAGTCTGTCTTGCTAACTGTGCAATGAATTCTAGAAGAAGTAAGTTTTCTTTTTAATCTTTAAAAAAAATTTTTTTGATAAGTCTCCTATATCTCAGCTGGCCTTGAATTCATGAAGTAGTGGGGGATGGTCTTGAACTTCTGATCCTCCCACCTCTACCTCTCATGTGCTAGATTGTATGCTGTCCTGGAGGCCAGACCCAGGGCTTATGCATACTAGGCAAGCACTGGCACTCTGCCAGCTGAACTACACCCCCCGGATCTTACTTTTATTTTGGTAAACGATCTTGCTCTGTAGCTATGGCTAGCCTGAAACTCATCACGCTGACAGGCTGCTTCCAGGTTAGGGCGATCCTGCGTCCGCCTCCGCAGCAAGAAGGTTACAGGCGCGTGCATGCTACCAGGTACAAGAGGGACGGACGAGCCAGGTGCACACCTTTGATCTCAGAACGCAGGAGGCAGAGCCAGGGAGCTCTCTGTGTATTTCAGGCCAATCTGCTGTGGAGTTCTAAAGCATCTAGAGGTATATAGGGAGACCCCTTCTTAAAAAAGAAAAATAGAAAGAAATAAAAATATGACAGACAAGCTGGGTGTGGTTGCTCATGTCTGTGGTCCCAGGATTAGGAAAGCACAGGCAGAAGGATTGCTGCAAGTTCATGGTGACCCTGGTCTTCACAGAATATTTTTCAGGCCTGACTGAAAAGTGAGACCCTGTCTTAAATCAAATAAATAAGTAAAAATAAAATAAAATAAGTAGGGGCTGGGGAAATGGTCCATCAGTTAAGAGCACTGGATGCTCTTCCAAAAAAACCAGGTTCAATTTCTAGCAATACTTGGCAGTTCACAACTGTCTGTAACTCCAGTTACAGGGACCCGACATCTCATACATACTTGAAGGCAAACACAAATGCACATAAAATAAAAATAAATAAGTTATAAAAAAAGATAAGAATAGTTTAAAAATAAAACAATATAATAACAGCTAGGTGTCAAAGATCATGTCTATGGAGGTAAGAGGATTGTAAATTTGAATCCATCCTGGACTACATTGTGAAATCAAGGTTAGCCTGAGCTAGGTAACAAAGCCCCTCTTAAAAAAAAAAAAGTAGCTGGGTGGTGGTGATGCACACCTTTAATCTCAGCACTTTGGGAGTTTGAGGCAGGGGGCTCTCTAAGTTTGAGGCCAGCCTGGTCTACAGATCATGCTCCATACAGTTAGGGATACACAGAGAAACCCTGTCTTGGCAAAATGAATGAATGAATGAATGAATGAATGAATGAATGAAGTGACAGACAGGATGCAGTTCTGTGGCAGATCACTCACTTAGCATCTTTGAAGTCCTGAGTTAAATTCCCAACATCACAAAACAAACAAAGAAAACTGTTAGACAAAATCTGCATCTAATGAGATAAAGCACCCAGAGTACTTAGACACAGCCCCCACTGTGTGTTTAATTATATGTTAGCCTACTATGTGCTCAACATATGTTAGCCCACTGCAGGTCGTACTACCACCGCCATCATTCCTGTGAGTTCACTTTGTAAGGAACAACGGGAAAGTAAGTAGTGTGAGCCAGCACCAACAGGTAGACAGCAAAAGAGGGAGATAGTGACAGACACCCTGATGCCTCAGAGACCCCCTCCTGGGGGGTGGTGAAATTACAGCTCAGCAGGTAACCAGGGAAGAACTGAAAGACTATCATGAAGGCAGTCCCGTTCTTCCCCTACAGCTCGCCTTCTAAAGAGACCTCCAAGAAGTCTGTTCTTCCCTAAAGAAAATAGGGACAGGACTGGGCAGAAAGTTCCTGCAGGACTTGGGATTTCTTGATTCTGCTGAATCTTCTTGGCCAGTTAGAGATCTCCCTATGCCCACTGTAATGGCCCGCACCACACACACAGCCATCCTCCTGGTTTGGGCTTTGAGGGAACCCTGAGTTGCCTGAGGAAATGGTATACCTAACCAGAAGCAACAGCCAGCCAGGAAAGACCTCAAGACCCACCTCTGTCACCACTCTTTGTTTCTGGAACTGTAACTAGATTCAGGTCCCAGCAGGCAGGGAGCAAGTGTGACCCATGAGAAGGTATACTGGCCTTGGGGAAAAAGTCAGCTGAATAAATACTTAAGTGTAAATGGAGACCCAGGGACCATATGAGAGAATGGCAGTTAAAGGTGTCAGACAATGATGGGAAGAACACAGAACTGAACCTGGCTAGTTTACTCATGCAAATCCACTAAGAGATTCTACATTTAATATTGTCACCATTGGCTTTACCAAAGCCCTCACAGATGGGCACAGAAGTGCATGCTTCTAATTCCAATCCTCAGGAGAATTCTCCCTGGCAAGGGAAGAATTTGAGGCCAGTCTGGGTACTGTGAATTTGCTATGTCAGAAACATAGAGGGACTTGTTTGTGTCTTTCCACAATGTCAGTATTCATTAACAATAAATTTATTTACAAGATACAATGATTACGTTGGCTGAAAATTGCTATTGTCCCAATATCCCTCGATGATTGTTGACAAACACAAGCTCTTTTATCCTAATCTATTTTTGTTTTAAAGTTTGTGTGTGGCATTCCATAGGTTTGTGATGTGCACACATACGTTTGTGGTGTGCACACATGTTTGTGGTGTGCGTACACATGCATGCGAGTGGCGGTCTCAAGGTGGTTGTTTTCCTGGATCATCTCCACCTTTTCCAAACAAATGTATTGGGGCTGGATAGATGGCTCAGTGATTAAGAGGACTTGTTGCTCCTGTTGAGAACCTGTGTTCAATCCCTAGAACCTACACAGTGACTCTCAACCACCTGTAACTCCAGTTTCAGGAGACCCAATGTCCCCCTGGGCACCAAACGCACACAGTGCACACACACGAGTGCAGGCAAAACACATTTTATTATTTTTCATTAGGAATATGAGCATTATCTGTGTGTAGGTGTGTGTGTATGAGTGAGTGAAGGGGCCCACTGAGGTCAGTGGTATATCACAGGTGGTTGGGAGCTGTCTGATGTGAGTGCTGAGAACTGAATTCAGGTCCTCTGAATTGAGGTTAAGAGCAGCATGCCTGCTAGGAGATGGTGGCACATGTTTTTAATGCCAGCACTCAAGAGGCAAAGGCAGGCAGATCTCTGTGAGTTTAAGGCTAGCCTGGACAACAGAGCTAGTTCTAAGATAGCCAGGGCTACACAAAGAAACCCTGTTTCAGAAAGTTCTCTCTTCTCAAACGACTCTAGCTTGTGTCAAGATGATATAAAACTAGCCATCAAGTGATCGCTCACTAAATCTGGAGCTTGGCATTCAGCTAGGTGGGCTGGCCCATGAGGTTCAGGGATCTCTTGTCTCCACACTGGAGGGTTGAGATTACAGAGACACCGCCAGCCCTGGCTTTTTGTATGTGTTCTGGAGGTCCAAATGCAGGTCCTTGTGCTTATGTGTACAGCTAAGTAGGGCAGTCACCATGACACGATTGGATTAGGGATGTAACTCAGTGGGTAGATCATTTGCCTTGGGTTCCATTTCTAGCACTGCATTAACAGGTGAGGTGGTGTATGCCTCTAATACCAGTGCGGGGAAGGTGGAGGATCAGAAGTTCAAGGTCTTCTATAGCTATAGATCTAGTGGAGGCCAGCCTATATTACATAAGACTCTGCCTCAAAATTAAATTGATTAATTAAAACAAAATAAACCTAAACCTCATGTCAGAACCCCAAAGAACACCCAAAGTATGGTGTTCACTAAATAAATTCTCCTTTTCTGCTTTTCCCTATTGCTTTACCCATTTAATTGATCTATTCAGAATGGGTGGTTATTTTAGGATTTCTATTGTTGTGACAGAACAGCATGGCCAACACCATGTGTGGTGGTGCACATACACCTTTAATCCTAGCACTTGGGAGGCAGAGACAGGTGGATCTTTGGGGTCTCTGTGAGTTCGAGGCCAGCCTGGTCTATATAGAGAGTTTTAGTCAGACCTAAATATGACCCTGTCTTAAAAAAAAAACAAGCAAACAAAACAAAATGACCAAAATCAACTTGTAGAGGAAAGGATATATTTCATTTTACATCTTGCAATCCATCACCCAGGAAAGTTAAGGCAGAAACGCAAGCCAAGAACTAAAGCAGACACTCGGGGGGCAGAGGCAGGCAGATCTCTGTGAATTTGAGGCCAGCCTGATCTACAAGAGTTAGTTCCAGGATAGGCTCCAAAGCTATAGAGAAACCTTGTCTAGAAAAACCAAAAAAACAAAAACAAAAAACAAACAAACAAACAAAAAAACAAAAAAAAACCCAACAACAACAGCAAAAACAAAAACAAACTAAAGCAAGAACCATGGAGAAAGGCTACTTAATAAGCTTGTTCTTCAGGACTTCCTTAGCCTGTCTTCTTTTACACCCCAGGACCACCTGCCCAGGGGGTGGCACCCCCACAATGATTTGGGTCTTCCTACACCAATCACTTATTAAGAAACTGCACCACAGACCAACGTGGTGGGGGCATTTTCTAATTGGAGGTTCCCTCTTCTCAATGAACCTAGCTGTGTCAAGTTGACAGAAAAGTAGCCAGCACAGTGGCTAAGCCTTGCTAGCTCTGACATTAACTCCGGTAACATTATTCCTTTTCACTGGGAGAAATAAGGAGACGTACTGAAAAGGACCAAACTTCAGGTGGCTCTAAATTCAAAGATGGCTTTCCCCCACCCCAGCCTTTAAGCTGCCTCTTAGTCTTAGCTGAGTGGAAAAGTACTGGGTTCACCCTGAGCGTCTGCTTCTACCCAGATAAGAGACAAAGGAGGGAAATCCTATCACCCTGCAGGCAGCTTCTTGGAACCAGCCCAGCAGCCACACGGGCGACTGATGACTTCTAGGAAGCAGCTGCTAGCTTTGTCCAACCTCATGCAGATTCAAACCTCTAGCATTGGAGGGCCAAGCGCCTTAGTGCCTTGGCCCCTTCCTGTCTAAGAGCGGGAACACATGTCTTCGCTTATGAAATCTTTGCTCCATGTGATCTCAGCCCAAGTTTCCAAGTTCTAAGTTTTTGAGAAGTTGAGTTTTTGGAAGATTACGTTTGTGCGGGAGGAGCCTGAGCATCTCCGAAGAGCTCTGGGATCACTCTTCTCGCAGGCTGGACCTTATTTTGGAAACTGTAATCACACGATTTAATTAGAAAACCAAGTGCAGTGGGAGTCACTGGCTGCCAGGGTGACAGAGGCCAAGCAGCGGCACTGGCTCACCAAAGGTGAGGTGGGTTGAGCTACTATAGACAAACAGCAAAGCCAAATCAGCGATCAAAACAGTCTGCTGCCCTCAAGAATGGCTGTTATGAGAGCCAGAAGACACTGCATACTGGTGAGGACATGGATGTGCAAGAGCGCCATCGGTGGGAATGGAAATTAAATCAGGACCGCCATATGGAAAACAGCATGGGAGTTCTTCAAAACGTTAAAAATAGAACTACCATTTAATCCTACAATCCCACTACTGGATGTATATCCAAAGGAAAGGAAATCACAATGCTGAACCATCTACACACCGGTGTTCAGGGCGACACCACTCGGGATAGCAGAGAGCTGCAAACTGAAGGGCTCGCCTGCTAGCCGATGAGGGGAGAGAGAAAAATGCCTCACACAGAACAGATTACTGTGTAGCTGCAGAAAGGATGTAGTCCAGTTATTTGTAACAATTTAAGTATATTACATTTCATTTTTTTCAATTTGCATTTTTAAAATTTAATTTATTTGCATTAGTGTTTTGCCTGCACACGTTTGTGCGAGGGTGTCAGATCTTGGAGTTACTGACGGTTGTCAGCGGCCATGTGGGTGCTGGGAATTGAACTCGGGTCCTCTGGAAGAATAGTCAGTGCTATTAACCTTGTGCGCCATCTCTCCAGCCCCAGGCCTTTTTTTTTTTTTTAATGTATAAGGATTTTGAAATTTTCATTAATTTTGTTTCTTGAGTAAGAGTTTTTTGTATAACTCAGGCTGCTTCTAAATTGTTATCCTCCTGCCTCAGCCTCCCGAGTGCTGGGATTATAGGCATGTACCACCACTACTGATAACTTCATCTTTTTACAAAAAAAGAAATGGCAGCTAGACCCATTTACTAAGTGACTTAAACAGCTATAAACTTAGATTAGCCTCCCCACCAAAGACAAGGGGCCCCTATTTGGCATTACCCTTATGATCGGCAATACTACAAAGCCCATGGACATGTGGGGAGAAGTAGTATTTAGGATACATTTATTTAGGATTTAACGGAGTGTGTCTGTGTAGTTTACATTCCTGATGACATTACAATTTATCCCAGCATAGGAGTGGCTTCCAGGAACTATACCATAGCAACTCACTAGTAAAACATTCATGAACAATGCTAAGACCTTGGGTTTGAGCTCTCCAGCACTGCAAATACAAAACAGAACAATACATAGTATTTAAGCTTTATTACTCCCCCAAGAGATTTTGAAACATACAAATTATTCTGTAGGCCATGTTATTGTTGTTGTTATTAATATTATTATTATTTTGAGACAGATTCTCTTGTAGCCCTGACTGTCCTGGAACTAGACCAGGTTAGCATCAAACTCACATAGATCTACCTGCCTCTGCCTCCTACATGCCAGGGATTAAAGGTTTGTACTACTATGCCTGGCTGGCTTCTTTTTTTATTTTAAAAAAGATATTTTAAGCCGGGCAGTGGTGGCGCACGTCTTTAATCCCAGCACTTGGGAGGCAGAAGCAGGCAGATCTCTGTGAGTTCGAGGCCAGCCTGGTCTACAGAGCAAGTTCCAGGACAGGCTCCAAACCTACAGAGAAACCCTGTCTCGAAAACCAAAAAAAAAAAGTTTTTTTTTTTTTTTTTTTTTTTTTTTTTGACAGGGTTTCACTGTAGTTTTAGAACCTGTCCTGGAACTAGCTCTTGTAGACCAGGCTGGCCTCGAACTCACAGAGATCTGCCTGCCTCTGCCTCCCGAGTGCTAAGATTAAAGGTGTGTGCCACCACCACCTGACTGATATTTTATTTTATTATTTGTGTGTGTGTGTGTGTGTGTGTGTACAAGTACCCACAGTGGCCCACAGAGGTCAGAATCTGGCATCAGATCATTTGGAAGGGAGGGGGAACTGGGATTGGCATGTAAGGAGAGAGAGAGAGAGAGAGAGAGAGAGAGAGAGAGAGAGAGAGAGAGAGAGAGAGAGAGAAATAACTCAGAGGTTAAGGGCACTGACTGCTGTTCCAGAGGTCCTGAGTTAAATTCCCAGCAAACACATGGTGACGCACAACCATATGTAATGAGATCTGGTGCCCTCTTCTGGCCTGCAGACAGAACACTGTATGCATAATAAATTAATCTTTAGGAAAGAAAGGAGGAAAGGAAGAAAGGAGGAAAAAAGAAAGGAAAGAAAGGAAAAAGATTGACTGGCCAATAGCTAAGCAGGAAGAGGTTAGGTGGGAGAACCCAACTGAGAGGACACTGGGAAGAAGAAGGGCATGGTCAGCAGGAGATGCAGAGAGAGCAGGAGATGAACATGCCATGCTGAAAAAAAGGTACCAATGATGGTAGAGTGTAGATAAGAAATATGGGCCACTTTAAGATATAAGAGCTAGTTAGTAATAAGCCTAAGCGGTCTGCTGAGCATTTGTAATTAGTAATAAGTCTCCACGTGGTTATTTGGGGGCCAGTTGGCAGGACAGAGCTGACTGCCCAAACACAGAGAAAGTCCACTAACAAATAACGCCCAATGCAGGCCAATGTATATCCATATAAAAAAAAGCTTAAGAAAAGGTTCCAAACCTGCAGAAATAGAGCTAAACATGGCTTCCTAGTCTCACAATCTTATACCAGCAACAGTACAGAGACACATCTCCCAGAAGAAGCTTGTGAGATGGAGCCAGCTGCCAGCCACCATGTGCCAGCACATGTACTAATCTGAGCTGTGCCAATGGCTAACATAGTAGTTTAAGATTCAGCTCATGCGATCAGAGAACAATACAGATGCTCAGTAAAGACAGATCTAGGTGGAAGAGATCTCCAAACAGGTTCCAGTGTGTTTAAAAATATACATAGGTTTCAGAAGAAAAAGAGAAGGAATATAGACAGTCATAGAAAAAAATAATTAAAAAATAATAAAGCCCTTTAAAAAAGAAATAAAGTAATATAAAAGAAAATGCACATAAAGATGAAAAATACATGAGGAGTCTGGATTCTGTATATTATTGTGTTCTCTTTAAATTTTTTGATTGTTGATGAATGAGCAACAATTGCTAAGACACATTGGATTATGGAGGCTTCTGGATTAAGCCAACCTATATGTTTTTAAAATGTCTTGACTTCAAAATAGAACTGAAAAGATATGTTACTTTAGAGAAAAATTGTGCTTTTATTTCCACAGGAAGTGAGAGGCTGTGGATTCATTCTAGGTTGATATGGTTGATGGACTAAGACCCCATTCCTGAAAAACCTGGCTACAGACATATAGTAATAAACCCAGAAAAACTATAAAACATGTAATGTATATTTAACCTGCTCAAACATAAAACAACAACAACAACAAAAAAAAAACAAAAAACAAAAAACAATTTTTGGCTAACTGTGTACAATGCACAGTCTATGCTTGTATTAATACAGATATGCATGTTACCTTTAAAGTTTATGAATTTTCAGAACAAGGGGTCCAGAGACCAGTGAAAACGATGACAGGTGAGCAAGTCTCTCAAAGTGCCTCTGTTACAGTCTCCCCAGAATTCTGCTTCCAGAATACTTTCAAGGCTGCTGACTAAGGGGTTTAGCTTCATAGACTACTCAAGCCAAAACTTAATTATTTATCCGGATTTTTCTTAAGGTTCCCCCAAAGATGCCAATGCTCCTAAGCAACAGGAAGCAGTCTAAAAATAACAGTGTCCACATTCCCAAAATATGGCCTATAGATGTTTATAATCATTTAGTGGGGATTGTTTGTAAATTGTTACTGATCATGGTCAAGAAAATACTGTTCAAAGAAGGCTAGACTCAGGGATCTCTTTCTGAAAAGAAAAAAGAGAATGATATAGGAATGATAGAAAAAAAAGGGTAGATTATTGAATCCACTTTAAACCTAAAAGCAACTATTAATCTCAAAATATTTTACATTGGTATGGATTTTAGTTTATTGATGTTAATATAAAGCTATTTTTGTTAAACTATGTATGTTTCTACTCTGGGGTATTGGGCTTATGCAGCTCATTTAAAAATATAGTTAAGAAATACAGGTAATAGTCATCTATAATAATCAAACTTGTAGTCATATTAGGTATGTTTTCAAGGTTAAACATAAATACTTAGATGATCTTTAAACACTTCAAAGACCTACAGAATATGGCATTTAAAACGTTTTAATATAAGGCTTTTCTTGACAGTGAGACACATCAGCTCCTGGTAGTACCAATTCACCTCAGAGATGAAACTCCATATGGAGTTTGCTTTCTTTATGGCAAAAGCTTGCCACTGAGCAAAAATACTGCCCTTGCCTCAATTGTTGACAGTATGGCATCCAACCTGAACCAGCAGTATGAAAAAGAAAGTGACTTTCAAACTTTACCAAGACAAGTTCGGATAGTCCTTCAAAATTCTCTGCTTGTCAGAAATATGTCAGATATACTAGGCCAATAGGCCAAAGATGAATGCCCCAACATTACAAAAGAACTTTGGCAAAACCACAGAGAAACTCTGTCTCGAAAAACCAAAAAAAAGAACTTTGGGTGACTGTCCAGGCAGCCAGATGTCCCCATCATTAGGTAATATTATAGTCTTCTGTGGTCTTTAATGGAGTTAAAGATTAAATAATTAGGTACTGGAGAGATGGCTCAGCGGTTAAGAACATTGCTTGCTCTTCCCAAGGTCCTGACTGAGTTCAATTCCCAGCAACCACATGGTGGCTCACAACCATCTGTAATGAGGTCTGGTGCCCTCTTCTGGCCTGCAGGCATACATACAGACAGAATATTGTATACATAATAAATAAATTAATTAAAAAAGATTAAATAATTAAAGTTAGAGTTTTCCTTAGTAATGATAAAAATAAATTAGGTATAAAACTTTAGACTCACCAAAATAAGACAGATAATAGAATATTTTCTCTAAATTTGCCAAATACAAATGAACTGGATATTATAACTATAATTCTTTTTGGGGGGATGATTTTTGAGACAGGGTTTCTCTGTCCTGGAATGAGCTCTGTAGAGCAGGCTGGCCTCAAATTCATAGAGATCTGCTTGCCTCTGCCTCCCAAGTGCTGGGTTAAAGTTGTGCACCACCACCTCCCGCCTTGTAATTCTTACTTGATAACAGTTTTTGTTGTATATAATTTTACTATGTTAAAGTTAAAACTTTCCTTTTTTTTTTAATTTTTTTTATTTTTCGAGACAGGGTTTCTCCGTAGCTTTTGGTTCCTGTCCTGGAACTAGCTTTTTTTTTTTTCTTTTTTCTTTTTTTTTCTGTTTTAATTTTTTTTTTATTGAAAAAAAAATTTTTCTGCCTCCTCCCCGCCTCCCATTTCCCTCCCCCTCCTCCTGCCCCTCTCCCCCTCCCCCCACTCCTCTTCTCCTCCCTCTCCAGTCCCAGGAGCAGTCAGGGTTCCCTGCCCTGTGGAAAGTCCAAGGTCCTCCCCACTCCATCCAGGTCTAGGAAGGTGAACATCCAAACTGTCTAGGCTCCCACAAAGTCAGAACATGAAGTAGGATCAAAACCCCGTGCCATTGTCCTTGGCCTCTCTCGTCAGCTCTCATTGTCCGCCATGTTCAGAGAGTCCGGTTTTATCCCATGCTTCTTCAGTCACAGTCCAGCTGGCCTTGGAACTAGCTTTTAATTAGACAAAAAGGGGAAATGCTATGGAACAAGTTTTTGTACACTGTGAATATTTGTTGTTCTCATTGATTTTAATAAAAGACTAACTGGCCAATAGCTAGGCAGGAAGAGGGTAGGTGGGAGAGTCAAACAGAGGATACCGGGAAGAAAGGTGGGGTGATCAGGAGACAGAGGATACCGGGAAGAAAGGTGGGGTGATCAGGAGACAGAGGATACTGGGAAGAATGGTGGGGTGATCAGGAGACAGAGGATACCGGGAAGAAAGGTGGGGTGATCAGGAGACAGAGGATACTGGGAAGAAAGGTGGGGTAATCAGGAGACATCAGTATGACACAGAGAACGCAGAGAATGAAGAAACCATGCTGAAAAACGGTACTGCCACGTGGTAAAGTGTAGATATGAAATATGTTTTAGTTTGAGATGTAAGAACTAATTAGTAAGAAGCCTAAGCTATCGGTTGTGCATTTATAATTAATAATAAGTCTCTGTGTGGTCACTTGGGAGCAGGCTGGCAGGACAGAGCTGACTGCCGGGACACAGCGCAAGTGCACCAACACCCCAGTGTGGGTGCTTAGGTTCAAACTCTGGTTCTGAAAAAGCAGTAAGTGCTCTTCAATGCTGAGCATCTCTCTGTCCCTGGGCCGGGCTTCTTTTTCTCAATGTAACATTCCCACGTTGTTGTTTTCTGTTGTCAAGGCCGAGCATGGAAATTTTGTATCTTATACGTGAAGAAAACTTGATAGGAGGGGGTACCAACTTTAGCAGTGATCCTAAAAGTTCATCTGATGTTGCTAAAACAAACTGAAGTGTCATTATAAATTTTGTGAAGCTAGCAATAAGGGGAGAAAAACCACCAAAAATATAAAGATTAGAGACTGGGTTATCTCCAAGAGAAATAATATGAAATCGTCTTCATCTTAAAGGGTGATTAGTTTTGAAAAATTATAGCAATATACAGTGATCCATTTCAGTCATCCACTTATCTCACAGGTATCTATCCCTTGCTGACTGTACTTTGAACTGAGGCTGGTAACAGGGCACTAAATAGGTGTAAGTTATCTGTGACAGCATAGGGTTCTCAGCATAGGATGGAGCGGGCCTCTAACACACATTATCTGAATCAACAGCTACTCTTCTTAATGCAGTTATGAAATATCTGACACAAGCTATTTAAATAAGAAAGTAGGGCTGGAGAGGTGGCTCAGTGCCTAAGGACACCTCCTGCTCTTCCGGACAGCCTGAGTTCAATTCCCAGCTTCCACATCAGGTGGCTCACAACCACCTGGAGCTCCAGCTCCAGGGAATCCAACACCACTGGCCTCTATGGGCCTCTGCACTCATACGCATACTTAGACAATACACACAATCAAAAAATAATAATTAAAAAAAGAAAGTAAGAGGAAAGGGTTTGTTTCGGCTCATGGTCGGCTGGTACAACTCACCATGCCGGGGACTGAGTGAAGACAGGCGTGTGAGGCAGCTGATCGATCACATTTCTTCCTTAGCCAGGAACAGAGACAAATGCCGATGCTCAGCTGGCTTTCACTTTATTTGACTTTATTATTCAGTAGAAGACACATCTAGGTTGGAGAGATGGCTCATCAGTTAAAAGCACTTGCTCTTCAGTCTTAAAAACCAGAAATTCTAAAGGCAGGCATCCCAGGGCTTAGCAGAAGGACTATTTCCTAGATTCTGCCTTCCTTCTCCTTGTGGTCCAAGATGGCTTCTCGGCCTCTG